>NC_080601.1:10081759-11331759 GCF_027887145.1 Ammospiza caudacuta
AGGTGCAATTTTTTTTTTTTTTTTTTGAGGAGGCTCAGAAGAATCTGTTATTGTACCTAAAATTGAATGTTTTCATTCTCAGCTATTGAGCTGTCTGCCCTCAGCAGAGAGCAGTCTGTTTTACACATTGTTATGGGGGAAGAATTTGTGTTTTACTAGTATCTCTGATTTTTGGGCATCTGAGGAAATGCTCATTCTTACTGATCCGAAGTTTTTGTGTCATCACAGTGGTAAGTTGGACTTGACAGAGGATCCTAATAATTAACAGATGTAAACAAATCTGGAGTCATGCAGGCAGAGAAGGAGCAGAATGACAGGCATCTGACGCAGCAAACCAGGAATTATTATTCCCTGTCTCTGCAATTTCTGTGAGGGTTGTGGTGATCATTTTATTGAGAAGTTCCCTAGCAAACTTAGAGACATCTGTTCTGTCTTCAACTTTACATCGACATTAGGGGTTGCTCCTTTCATTTCTGGATGAAGCCATGGTCAATTTTTCCTCCCTTTAAAACGTGAGGGATAGAACTTGAGGATTATGGCAGCTGAATGGAAGCTTCTGAAAACTTCTGTCTTTACAAAGTAAGAGGCAGCATCCAGAAATGAATCTGATGCTTATTGATCAAAAGCTGACATGAAAGAAGTTGGTTCAGGCAAGCCAAATAGAGTCTCTCTTGATGACAGCCTCAGTGTTTAACTTCTCCAGCTGTATCAAATTTTAGCAGCATTTTGAGGGATTTATTTCTTTGTTGACACTGGCCCTAAGCTATCCCAGGACAGAAGAAAAAGGGTAGAACCAGGTTCTGCCAGTGTGGAAGATAAAGGTGGTTCTGTTGAGCTGCACTCTTGTGGCAGCAACAGCTAGGGTTGTCTCATTTATCACCTTGTGCAGTGAAACATTTCCATCAGCTGCCCTTCTCTTCCCACCCATGGGAGAGCCCAGGGTCTCACATTTGCAATCAGGTCAGCTTTACAATGTAAGGGTTTTTCTCTTTCCCCAGTCATTGGTATATCTGTTTTCTTCTGCTGATGGGCCAGGTAGGGCAAGTAGGTGATAAATTCCAGAGTTAATCCTGAATTTCTTCCTTCTGAGGTTGTCTCTTCAATCTTTCCATATAAACTGCCAGAACTTTAAATAATGGCAAAAGGGTAATGCTGCTTCATCCTGGACAAGAATCCAGCCTGATATGCATCATGCCCACCTTTGTCCCCTGGTGGCCTAGTGATCTGATCCCACCTTGTGTCTTACTACCCTTTGTGCCCAGCTAGTTCTTTGATGCTGACCAGGAATAGTTTTCCTTTTGAAACTAGTGTCCCCTGCAGGCCTCCTATGATTTAGTAAAATACTAATATTAATGTACACCTTGTAAAAAATGTTTTGTGATGCTCTTTCAACTGCTGGTAGTTTATCTGTTGCTTGATCCCATGTTGTGATTAACTTCCCAAATATACTTGGTGGGGCCCTAAATGCATTGATTAAATTGAGGCAAACCACAAAACAGCCTTCTGGCCCTTAACCTTGCCCCAAATCAGAGCTGTCTGTGAATTCTACACTCTTGCATAGGTGAACACTGAGTTCCCCCTGCTTTGTCCCCTGGCATATCTGTGTTAATCCACCAAAGATTCTGAAACGCCACATGGTGGGTTTTATATTGAGAAGGAACATTTCACACACTTCTTCTGGCTCATGTGCACATTGGTCCCTGCCAGCGTGCTGGTGCCTTGGGATTATGCACTGCAAGGTAGAGATTGCAGTGCCTGAAGGACTTGGCATTTTGTATCTCCTTTTCCAGTTTCCATGGTTGCAAGCAGTAATTTTGCAACTTGGGGATGGAGGCAAAAGTGTTGCACGGTCTTGTAAATTTTTTTATATTCTTTTTGACATGTTATTGCCTAATAGCTCTCTGAAAGAGTCACTGCAAAGCTATACTAAAAAATACATCTCCAGAATAGATTGAAATATGGAGGAGCTACAAATGCACTTCATATAGTTTCAGGGAAGTGTGTTTTTTGGGGATAATTGTTGATTATCTTATTGCCTTACTGGTAGCCTTAGTTTTTCAGATAATTCCAATGCCCGCCATTCATATTAAGTCATGGTAGTCTTTGGTGTCTCTTTCCATTATATTTCTTTAGTAAAATGGTGGCATTTTAATTGTGGTTGGCCCCCCCTTTGTTTGAAGGAGTTCCTGGTTTGTATGTTTGGTCAGATTACTTGACACAGGTTGAAATTATTAATTTTCTTTTTTTTCATGGAATAGCTTGAAGTAAAACTCCACTGAGCAGGCAAGGTTCTTATATGCTGTCATTCTGAGCTGTCATCTGAAGAGTTTGCTCTTAGCACAAGAGCTAAGTAAAATGCTTGCTTTGAGGGGTCCTGTAAGTACACAGCTAAGAAGTGAATGGCTCCAGGATCACCCCATAATCACTGATTAATGTAGACACTCTTTGTGATTTGTTTGTGCTGAAGAGAAAAGGGTTGGATAATTAGCTACTGTTCTTTGAAAAATAAATCTTGGTTATGTTTTGTATATGCCAAGTGAGGATTTTAGACATCTGGACATTTCAAGTGGACATTTAGAGATCCACAGGGGTGGATTCCTGATTCTCCACAGGCAACTCGCTATTGGGTTTGGATCTTCATCCACCTTGTTTCTAGCAGAGAAAAATGTAATCATAACTTTATATATAAGCTGCATTCTTAAAACAAGTTCATGGTTATGATCTGGTTATCTATTGTATATTGATACATCTACACTGATACAGAGAGTTAGGGGGATTGTGTGTGTCTGTTGTGTTTAATTTGTGTACCAGTGGACTTGATAATCAGGTGATGTGCTTCTGCAGATCTTTTGGAAAATTTCTCCAGAAAGGGAGTGTTTCATTATTGAGGCTGACCAACTCACATGCTATGGCAACCACGACTGTTTTATGGTGACTATAGTAACAACTCATTTAGCAATGAGGAAAAACTAAATGAAAAACCAAGCACCCCATGGCAATTGGAGGTGAGGCAAGAAAAAAAGAAATTGGCAACTATAACCATCTGAAAGCTGTGGTTCAGAACAGTAGCCTTATATTTCTTTGGAAATAAATCAGCTTTATTTGGAATATTTAACTGCTAATCAAGTGAATGAATTAAATGGCTTTATGTTAGATCTTGAGTCTGCTCACATCTCCTGCTTTTTTGGCTGCCTCTGTCTTCTCTTCATCTGCAAACAATCACAGGTGACAATGTAAAAATAGAACATCCTAAGAGATTTTTGAGATCCTGTGTTATTCTTACGGGTATCTTTTTTCCATTTCCATCCATCTGCTCATCTTTCTTTAGAACTGGTTTAAGCAGCTGAATTTTGTGCTCCTTTCTTTTGGAAACGGTGATTTCTGATCAGACTTCTCTGGTAGGTTCTTTGCTGGCCTTTCTGTCTTTATCTAGCTTTTTTGCCAGTGCCCTTTCTGAGACTGGTCACACTTCCAGTAACTTTCCTCATAGTTTTACCCTGCTATGTTTTGCTAGTAAACTGAGCTGTTTCTGGTTGTAGGTTGGTTTTAGCAAGTTTTTCGTTGATCTTAGAATGTTATGCCTTTATCTAAATCTTTATATATGCTGCTTTGTTCTTGTCTAACCAGTTCAGTTTCAGTTCTAGTTGGTCTTCCTGGATATTACCAGACTTTCAGAGCTCAAATCTAGTTGTCTTTTTTTTTTTTTTTTTAATTCTAGTTTTGTAAATACATGTTCAGCATTTTTAATCAGTGTGATTATATAATAGGTTTAGCACCAGCTTAACCTAGAGGCTACCTTAAAAAAACTAACTGTGGCTGTGTTCTTTAGATCTTGCATGTATTCCTGGCTTTAATCATTCCAGTAGCCAGAAGGCATCTGGCTACATTTGTAAGCATTTAATCAACTTGTTTTGCTAATTGTTTATACTGGAATTTGTTGTTAGCATCTGGTTTTACTTGATGTGTCTAAATATCTGTCTGGGCTTCTGTCTGTCAGTCTCTTCAGGAGCTATTTCTGCTTTAATCCCTTCCTGGAAACTAGTGAAGAATATTAAAATGGTCTAGATTTTTAACACGTAGTTACATTATTGATACTGGAGGATATTTAAGAACTTTCCTTAACATAGCCACAGAGCTCTACTTTTGTTTTTATTGCCAGTTTATTTTAATCTCTGTCCTGTGCAGTATTGAGTCATGCTAAAAATATCTTCATTAGATTGCCATTGATCTATGGCAGGGCATTCAGGCATGCTGCGACTGAGTCCTGTGATAACTTTGCTTTAATTAAGTTATTAAGTATATTGGAAAATTAAAACCCTAGTAATTTAAATTTTTTTTCATATGCTCCTTTTCTAGAATTCTCAGATAGTTGCATTGATTTATCTAGTTACTTTTCTTTAGATTTGCCTGTTAATTTTAAGCTGCCTTTGTTATCCTCTTGGAAATTTTTTAAGATTCCAGACTTTGTACTTAATACATATTTTGTGACTGACTGAAGCAGAACATTTTATGTAGAACTACCATTTAAGAACTTTGGAAGAATTTTTAAATCAAATTGTTATATAATACGACAGCTAATCTGTGTAACAGCTTTTTAATGGAATATTGGGTTGGAAGAAAAATTGATTTGGCATCTCTGCTTGGTAGTTTAAAACCAACCAGACACACTGGCTAGCCATGCTCCTTCATTTTGCTTCCTAGCCTTGTAAACATTTCCACATTCCATCTGTGATGTCTAGTCCATGCATGAATAAAATATGAAGTAATTTAATACCCCCACATAATATGTCAAGGGGGTTGCTGTTTATTCTCAGACTTGAAACTTTTTAAGATCACGTGCTGAAAGCTCTCGGGGTTTT
Organism: Ammospiza caudacuta; assembly: GCF_027887145.1. NCBI lineage: Eukaryota > Metazoa > Chordata > Aves > Passeriformes > Passerellidae > Ammospiza > Ammospiza caudacuta. The sequence goes on from NC_080601.1 coordinate 10,086,619, forward strand.
GCTACTCATTTGGGGCCCTGCCTGTGAGGCTGTGGTGTATGAACGTGCCATGTTCTCTGTAGCATGGAGACAAAAAAGAGGGTTTTTTTGTACTTTTACTCATATTGTGACTGAGGAGGAACAAGGAGTTACCTCTGGGTTCTCCTCCTGTGTTTGGAATCACAGAGAGGGGACAGAGCCCGTGGCCATCCCAGGTACCAGCCTCATGGGAGCTTCCATCCAGCAGGCAGCTGGGGCTGGATCACAGGAGGGAACTGGGAGCCTCTGGAGTGCTCTACCTCCAGGGCAGTAACCTCTCAGGATGCAGGTTACAGGCCAGGTGAATGGATGGAGGCTGTCTCTAACATGTTTGTGTCCTCACCAGCCCAAACCTCGGTGCTGGAGTCATGAGGTGCTGAGGGCTCACGTGTGCCCAACGCTCTTTGTGCGTTTGTGTGTGTCCAAAGAGTGTTCTCTGCTCTGCATCTGGCACGTTGCAGAGCTCTCCTTGTGCAACCATGCACTTGGGCCAGTGTCTGGGCTGTTTCAGTCCTGGGTAGGATAACTTCAAAATGTATTCTTATTTTGAGAGTCTGTGCTGCAGCATTTCCAGAAGCATTCAGTGTCTGTAGAAACATCAGTGTGACACAGTAGTGGCAAAAATCACTCTTGCACCTTATCTGTGTCGTCCCTAACTCCTCCCTCCACACATAAATGAAGATTACAAATATGCCTTAGCCATTATAGTTATTAGCGCATAGCCCATAGTCAAAATTTTATCTAAATGGGTAACCTTGAGTTCTTACAAAGACTTTTCTTTCTTGGTGTACATCAGTTTAAATAATGAAAAAGAATACGGTTAAAATCAGTGTTTGACTAGTAGTTACTAAACATGATTTTTACTTAAATAAGAACATAGTGCCTCTGACAGTGAAAAATGGGCACCAAAATAGCTTGAATCTGTTACTTTAAACAGCCTGACAGCTAATATATAGTCTATATCTAAGTGTGAATGAGATGTGAATATTAAAAAAGGCATTAAAACAAGTAATTGGATTTCTTTATCTGTAGTGCTTTCTTCTCAGAAAAGAGGACACCACACACTCCACCTGTGTTTTGTCAATTAAATTGCTGTAGGTTCCTTGCTGAAATAATTATTAGGCAAGCCTTACTGAAAAGGTTTGTGACTTGCATTTTCCCTGTACTCCCTCCTTAATTACAATTCCCTGGCAGAGTCCAGATTGCTCAGCAGACTGCTAGACATTAGAAAATCAAATTCAGATATATCAAACTATGATCCCACATATGAAAATGACAGACTGTAGTAAACATGCTTGAGTTGGTTTTAGTCTTTCAAATATCCATTTTTTCCAGCTTGCCTTTGTATCCAGGCATTTTTTCAATACATTGCCATAGAATATTTAAGGAAATACTTTCTATAATATCTTTCCATGAGGACAGTATCTTCAAAAAACTTCTTCTCTTCACTTTCCATTTTACATCAAAAAGAATTTCTAGGTATAGAGAAGTATATTTGCAAGTTCCTGCTTGGCTCTTTGGTTTCATGTTAGTCCATGATCTGTAAAAACTTTTCCTTGGACAATGAAGAATGTGTGATACATGCAGGGTGTAATGGGAATTGTGGTTTTGTAGTGAACAGTCTCTGGAGTTGTCGTACAAGTTTTATTGTGTGCTAAAGCCATCTGTGTGAGTTGCTGTTAGCAATATTGTCTGGACAGCCCTAAATCAAATCCTGAATGGGCAGGACTGCAGAAGGCAGGTTTATACTGGTATCCTTCAGGTTAAACCCACTGATGCCCAGGCTTTTTTTCCTCCTGGCATAAAAAGTATTAGCAAGAGGTAAGTTTATGCTAGCTGTCCTTGTTTCACCAAGATCTATCTTCTGCAAACAGGCTTGTGTTTACAGAAACCAAAGTGAAAATAGCATGTGAGCAGCATAAAGGCACTGCGGTCCAAAGAGTTGTGTATTTGCATAACTGAGCAGTATTTAAAGGACTGGCTGGCCTACTTTGGGACAGTTCACCACACACTTTTCCTTAAGAGTTTGTTGTCTCCAGGCATCTCTCAAGAAGAGGAAGTAAAAGGCTCTGATTCTAAACAGCACTGTTTTCACACAGAAGTAGAAAACGACTTTAACTGTCTTGTTCCAGTTTTTGGTAAATGGACATTGACATGGACTACGAAAGACCCAACGTTGAAACTATCAAGTGTGTGGTGGTTGGAGATAACGCAGTGGGAAAGACTCGTCTGATCTGTGCCAGAGCCTGCAACACAACCTTGACTCAGTATCAGCTGCTGGCCACGCACGTCCCGACCGTCTGGGCCATTGATCAGTACCGTGTCTGCCAGGAGGTAAGGGCTGCAGCTGTGCAAGGTGTGCAGCGCATGCTGCGAGGTGCTGCTGTTGTTTCTTGGCAAGCCTCACCCTGCCAGGATGCAGCGATGAGCTCACAAGTATTTTATGAGTGACCTCTACTGCAGCCATGCTCTGATACACCTCTCGTTCTAAAGTAATTTCTTCATCAAACCTATTTTTAGGGATATAAATATTCTGCCTGATTTATAAGATACATCTTTTGGTAAAAACTGCATGAGGTAGACCCTTGACCTAGTATGTTTTGGACCTTTTGATGGGGTGAATTACAAAGTAACTGTCTGATGGAGGGAAAGAGAATGTTTTGTGTGTTCTCTTCTAGGTCCTTGAACGCTCAAGAGATGTTGTGGATGAAGTGAGTGTTTCTCTCAGGCTGTGGGATACTTTTGGGGACCACCACAAAGACAGGCGCTTTGCTTATGGAAGGTAAATTGATCCAAGTAAAATTTTAAGAAATACTTGCATTCAAACTTGGTGGAAATAAATTGCAAATCTAAATTTTGAAAAGCAAGGACTTAGCAATCATGGGTGTTCATGCTCCTGCCCACTGCAAAGAGGATTATCTGCTGGAAGGATTAAAAAGATATAAATATTTAAAAAGCAGCATAGTTTTACTATGCTACGTTTCCTTGAACAGCCTGCTAAGCTCTGCCAACAACTGTTGTCCTATTTTGAATTTTAAAGTACATTCTCCAAAATAAGATCGTAGCTTCAGAAAATTCATCATGAGCATTCTCTGCCTGTACAAGCAGTGTTTGATATAATTGCCTAACAAGCAACAAACAAGGAGAGATGTTGGGAAATATCACTCTCACTCAATGAAATATTTATTTTATTAAAACCTGTGATGTTGAATGGGCAGCTAACCTCTTGAGAGCAGAGCTAGATTCATGAAAGATGAGGCTCTTCTGTATATCCTTAATTAAAGCTGAGGTTTTCCTTCTATGAATATAAAATGTCTGTTAGTGAATCAGTTAACCCTGGAAATTCCAAAAATACATGTATAATAAATATATATTTAAATGAACGTGATCTAGATTTTTCCAGTGTGTATTATATATGTGCGTGTATAAACATATGTTTGTAAAAGTTCAGCATAGTTTCAGCAAGGACTGAAGCCAGTGATAGTCTTTCTGGTTTGTTTAATTAGATCTGACCTTGTGGCAGTACAGACAGCAGAACAGCTGTATTAGGCAAATACTGAGCTGAAGGTGGGTTTTGGACATGTATTTTCATAACTCACTTTTGAGAGGTCTCAGTCCTCACACATTTTTTTCACCTTGTTGAACTTTTTCATAACCTTTTCATATCTGCTTCAGTCACTGCAGTTGATCAGACCTTCACAGACAGACACTTTTTTTTTCCAGCTGGGAATGAATGCCCTTTGTAGAGTGTCAGCCCCAGCTTTCTATTGCATGTGGCCAAACTGTACTGTCTTGCTGTTTTTCTTTTCTCTGTGCTGCCTGATGACACAAGTGACTTTGAAGGAGGATGGTCTTTTCTATTCTCTACCTCTTAGAAATGCTGGAGAGGGTTCTGCTGGTTGAATCCACCCATTAAATTTTCAGGTTTCAGAACTCTGTATGTTTGTACAACACTCCTTTGTGTACAGCACTGTTAGTTGAGTTTTCACAGTCATGAATAACCTGGAATTTTCTGTCGGGAAACAACAACACATCTGGGCTGCACAACCTGTACCATTTGTAAATAATTTCTGTGAGAGAAGTTACAAACTTTAAGGTAATATTTACCTTAATATTTAGTGCTACTGGAAGATGTCCATAGATACTGTTTTACCTTTTGGCAGCACGTGGAGCCTGCATTGATAAATTTGGATGTAACTTCATGTTTCCACTCGCTGCTCTGCTTTGATGTGGCCTCCCGATATTCTGCAACAGATACTGTGTCACTGAGAAGATTACTGGAGATTAGGAGAGCAGAATCAGGCATGTTCTGAACCCTGATCCCACATTTACTGACAGGATGGGAGAGGGAGGAAACAACATACTTAGATTCTAATCCTGCAAACGCCAAGGAGGACGTGAATAACTTGAGATCTTGAGGATTAAGCATATGAACACAGTGATTCATTTGTGAGGTTTGCAGAACTGAACCTGTGTAGAATGAGGTTTGCTGTATCCTAATTAGCTTTAAAAGGCTGTTCTGGAAGCCTGCTCTCCTGTTAGTGGTTTTTCTGCAAGTCTATTAATGAAGAAAGTAACTGGAAGCTCTACAGAAATACTTTATAAATAGAATTTCAGTTTTAAAATGTTGTGATTGTAAGCACTTAGGTACTTGCTTGTTTTAAGAACGTTAATGCTGCAGTCAAAACAGACTGTTTTGTATTTCATCTGGGCTGGCATTTTAAAACTAGTTTTTCAATGCTGAATGTTCATATTTCTAGGAATTTATTTTAAATCAAGTCTGTACATTGAGCTGTAGTCTAGTCAGCTGTGTCAAGTCTTGCAATTCAGTGAAAGGCCAATTTCATGGAAAACTGTTCAAGGTTACACCTGCAAGTGCCCTGTGTTTTGATTGTCTGAAGGATCATATAATAATATAATCCTCTGGTTCTCTTAAAAAAATTCTGTGCATCTGCACCTCATGCAGGTGAAGGCTTACTCCAGCAAACATTCAGCCAAGACCTCTAATTGTCCTAAACCTGTGTAACAAGAACCAGCAAGTCATTAACTCGCCTGCTGCTCCTTGGAAAAGTTTGCTCCATACAGTTCTAGAAAATGTTACATAAATAGATTATGCTATAGATGACTGGGTGAACAGTTAATCGGGCTTGTAGCACAGATAAATCCTTCTTAACTTTATTTTTCACAGATAGAAACATGAAAGGAGGGGAAAAGGAATCTATTTTCCACTATTTTTGTGTGACAGGACTAGAGAAACATTTGAATGCCACTGGGGATGGAATAGTTAATGTTTCTCTGCCATCCCTTAATGGGAGTATGGAGAGTGAGATCAGCTTGCATTCTGCTCTGTGGTGTGTAGTTTAATAATCACACTCCTCTGGGAGCTTTGGGAAACAGTTCCTGACAGCTTAAGGGAGTGAGGGGGATGTGGCTGCAGAGACTTGTGGAAATATTTGCTGCAGTTTACAGAATGACATTTTTCACCCCCCTTAGACTAAAGTGTGTGCTTTAGTTTTGGAAATATCCCGTTCAGTTCAGCTTAAGGAGTATGTGATGCCAAACAGCCAATTATTAATAATCTCCTGTAGGGTTTCATCTGGTGCACAATCATCCCAAAATGCTGTAAAATGATAATGCCTTGGTTATGATTTAGTGTATTGATTTCCAGCTCCCAGCCACCTCTTTGTTTAGTAACAACCTACCCTGGGTGCTATTGTATTCTCTAAGTCTGCAGATGAGGTGTGAACTTCATTTAAAGCCCGAGTTTTTATTCTGTAGCAGTTTCTCTGGGAGGCAAGTGTAAAGACAAAACATCTTAATTTACATTTCAACTTGTCAGGATTCACTATCTCCCATTCTCTTGTCCAATCTGGTTTTGAATGAGACTGTCAACATATCATCATGTTCAAGCTAATCCTAGAAGCTGGCTTGTAGTTATTTTTCTCCCTTTTTGCATCCTTTCTTTTTTTTTTTTTTTTGTTTTCCTCCCTCAGGTGAACATGTTTAGCTAATTTGATAAATAGCCTCTGTATCCTGGGGGTTTTTAACATGCAGCTCTAGTATGTGTAAACATAAGCACAAACCTGCAAAGAGTTAATTCAATCAAATATTTATTCTCAATACCGTGAATGGGGGTTGTTAGCTAATTCAGCCAGGATGACTTATTTACTTGCAACTTAAATATGAGCTGTAGACCAAACAAAATCTGTTCATGCAGCATGGACAGAAAACAGCTTTTTCCTCATGACTTACAAATGTGAATGAGTCTTGCTGTTAGACTGCTGAGAGAGTCTCTTAAAATGGGTTTAGAATATTTCCTCTGTTGTGAATGGATTTTGTAAGCCTTGTGGGTATTGTATGCATGCAGAGGAACACATGCATTCAGCTTTCTGTGTGATTACAATTCCCTTTACCAGTTACTCCAATGTAATTGAATCCCTAAAAGTATAGCTTTGGAATGCTGCTGAAAGGAGTCCATGAGAACAGAGCTTTATCACTGATATCTGAAGACTTCTACCAACCTCTGTCTAATTTTTTTTCCTCAAGGGACAATGATGATGCTGTTTCTGTAAGAACAAAACCAAGGTAGCTTTGATGGAAAATGGTACTTGCATTCATCAAATTCAGTGAGATTAGGGTGAGGTATGTGGCTTCACAGAGTTGGTCTGCCTTTAGTTAGATCAGTGCCCTCTGTCATGGAGCAGCTGGTGCCTGAACTGAGGCTGGGCCAGCAGCTCCCCTCCTTTCTTCAGAGGTCTGGGGTTTCAGAAGTGCCTTGTGAATGAAAGCTCACACATTCCCTGTGCCTCTCAAGCCATTGCTGGCCTGGGATGGAAGTGGTCCTCAGAGATGTCTCTCTAGAGCAGAGGTACTGAACAGACACAGGGCAGTCTCTTGCTCACTGGCAGAGGCTCAGCTGATGGGGAATCCAGTTATTTCAGGTGTCTTCAGCTCTGCTGCTTCCTCTTGTCACATTTTCTGCCACAAAAAAGCAATAGGCAGTATCTTCAAATCATCTTCAGCTACCCAAATTTGTGAGCCTCCCCTTCTACTTTACAGTGGTTTATAACCATTTAGGTTCATCATATGATCATGAAGAACTGTGAAAAACCATTTTTACAACATATACATATATTTGTCATTATTTTTTTCTCTTTTGAGTTTGACTTAGGCCCAAGAAAGATTGTGATAATGAGAGAGGGTCACATAGACAGCTTTCTGCAATAACTTTATTTTGATAGGCTATGTGTATGCACTGTTTTCTTTCTTCTTCTTTTGTTACCAGTGTGAACATTTGAGGCTCTTTCATTTAGCTGATAGGGAAGTAAATGCTTTATATACTTGGGCCACTGAAATTAATGCAGACCTGCTTCTCTCCTCTGCATCCCACCATGGTTCCATACTGTGAGTAGAAAGAGGTTGCTATGGAATTTCTGTTAGGAATCCTTCCTTCTTTAGAAAGGTGTGTGCCAAATGGGGCTGTTAGTGAGCCTGAGGCTCACCTTGATGTATACATAATTTATCTATAATAGAAGGACACTTCCAATGCTTTAATCCTTCCTTAAGGAGTAAAAAAGTATGTGGCAGATGTTATTTGTGGTATTGCATAATTTCATATTTTGCCTTGCCTTCCTAAGTCAGAGACTGGGTGGAAGGGTGGCATTTGGGCTCTACACTGAAAGGCTGCAAGGCAACATCAAAATCTTTTGGAAATGATAAGTGTGGGAAGCTACTTTTTGTTGAAATCTTGATCTTAGTGAATTATTTCTTTGTGAATAGGTATTAGATGGATTTCTTGTGCTGTTTTCCACTCCCAGGGTCTCAGGATCTCAGTCTGGGTTTCCTGGTTTTCCATGGCAGGGGGGTGGAAAGTGTTGGTCTTTAAGGTCTGTTCCAACCCAAACTGTTCAATGATTCTATAAAGCACTTCTTGGTGTTCAGGTTTATAAAAATGTTTCTTGAATTATTCCTGAATTTCACTGGGAAATGGCTATGAAATTTGTTTTTAGAATAAGTGCAGCTTGTATTTGTGAATATGTTGCCGCAGAGAGAAAGGACAAATCAGGTTTACTTCTTTTTTCTTCTTTCTCATTCTCTGGGTAACCAACACAAAAAAGTAACTGCACAAAACCAGCAGTAGAATAGGCATTTTAAAAAATCATACCCTTTTACATTCCCTGAGAATATTAAAATAACATTGGTAAATTTTTAATGTTTAGGAAATATTCATGCATATTTTAACCTGACAGGGTCTGCTTTTTTATGAACAAATGTCGAACCAAACTTTATACTGCAGTGTTAGCAAGTTGTAAATGTGCCTTTGACATTAATAGGAATTGTAGGTACTTTAATTAAAGTTTCCAAAGGACACCTTTCCTGAAATGCTCACAGTTCTATGTAGCTGGTTAATCTTCCTCATCCATTTCTGTCTCCAGTTGGTACTGAGTGCAAATTGTGCTTATGACTTGAATGAAAACTTAATTTATGATGATGGAGTGGCTGTATTTTGTGAGCTAGCAGAGGCAGCTGTGGTGCTGGTTCAGCGTGTGAACTCTGCCACTACCCAGTGCTTTCCCATCCGTCCTGTTCCTGGCACAGAACCATTAATTTCTCTCTGTCCAGAGCAGAACTCTCAGGAATCTTTGTTTGATGGGGAAAGGATAAATAATAGGATAAATACAGGATAAATAATAGGATAAATACAAGTAAAATAATTTGCAAGTCACTTTTTTTTACTTCTTTACTCTGTTATTCTTTCCATGTGGAAAGCAGTAAGGTGACAGTGTCCTGTTAGTGCAGTGCAGTGAGTTTTGGAAGAACCCAGCTTTGCTCCTCTCTGTTTTACAGTTTCCCAGCAAAGGTCAGAGGCAAGAGCTGCTCAAGGACCACGGTGGCAAAAACATGATACTGCCTTGGCAAGGGCTGTAAGATATGCAGGGCTGTGCTGGGGCAGCCTGCCCTGCCCAGGGACACAGCTCACTCCTGGCTCCCTCCTGAGCACAGGCTGTGCCCAGCCCTGTGCACCTGGGGACTGCTGTGTCCTGCCTGTGAACACCTGCTGGAGTTGTTTCCTTTTGGTTTTCTGGGAAATGTGATGTGTGTCTTGTGGCTTGTAAGGTCAGGAGGGTTGGGTCCTCCTGACTGCAATTACTGGGCTTAGGTATTAATTTCTGAAGGATGCTGACAGGCTGTCTCTGTAAGATGCTTAGCTGTAGTTAGAAGCAGCCAGGCAGCCAATGCTTGCCACTCCAGCAGTTATGATGGCCTTGAATTAAACAACAATTGACCCTATTAGAGTATATGTAACACAGAGTTTTTTGTACTTTAGCTGTACATTGATTTCTCTGTCTGGGATCTGAGCAAATGTCTGCTGGAGTTTAGGTTTTACTCCTACCTGACCTTGAATAGAGCAAGTTTGAGTTTAAAGCATGTTTGCCTCAGCTGTGCAGCAGACCATTGTGTTGGCTGCTTAGCCCTTCCCTATTTACTAGAGAACTTTCCAGTTTGAAAAGGCCTTGTTCCTGGATATGACAGATGTGTTGCAGTTTATCTAAGACAGAAATTTGGAGCAGGAGCATTTCTCTTGCATTAAATTGATGCTCACAGCAGTCTCCATATTGTGTGCAGCTGTCTTTAGAAATAGCTGGATATATCTATGCCCTCAGTGAAATGTAGAAAGCAGCACTACTGAGGAGGTATTTCATTATTTAAAAGGTGAATGTTAAAATTCACTGCTGCTGATGCTCTGTACATGACACAAACTGCAAATACAACATATTGGTGCTAAATTAAAGAATAATAGAACTGAGATAGAGATGGCATTGCTGAGCTTATCCTGCTGACAATTCTGTAGCAATAAGTTGCTTCCTCAAAATGTCCCTTCTCCCCAATTTTTCTTATGAGTTTAAATTCAACTTTTTTTTCTTTCTTTTCTTTCTGTTTTTTTCCCCATAAAACCCAAGAGCTTGAGAACTGCTTGTTTATAAATAATGAAATTGCCCCTAGTTAGATATGCCCTGAGACAAGCATTCAATCATTTCTCTGCCTTTGGGTGCCAGCTCTGACAAGAGTTAGGCTGTGGTTCAGTGGATGAACTGTCAACCTTAATCCTTATAATTTATATAGCAAGTTCATTTAGTGAAGTAATTTCTGTTTTCAGAAACCTTTAAAAGCCTGCAAATATTGCCATGCTTAGTCTAATTTAAGCCACTGTCCTATTCTACAGTTTACTGACCTTATTTTCACTGTAATGTTTATTTTTGCTGATATTGTAGAAGTGGTCGTTCTGCAGTAGTTTGCCCTTCTAACAGGTTATTTATTAAAGACATTGCAGAATTGCTGTGCAAAGCACATTGCGAAAGCCACCACCTCAGTACTTCAAACAGTGCAGTAAAGGTATTTCTCCATGCCAAGTTCACAAGTGATCTGTCTGCCTGCGTGGCTCTCCTGAAGTTTTGCACAGCTCCTCTCTAATTCCTAAGCACCAATGATCTTTGAACTGCAATTTAGGTGTCCAGTCAGCAGAATTGTTTCTGGAGCAGTGGCAGCCTGTGAGTAACTGCTGTGTAAAAGTAGAGAATGGAAAGCCCTACCTCTCTTCTTAGTGCTTCGCTCCCACGTGCTGGGATCATCTCAGCATGGAGGGGCAGTGCTTCCTGGGTATGTGGCTTTGTGCTCCCATGCTTTTGTGGTGAAATGTGTAGCTTCTCTCACACCTTTGCACCAACAACATCTACTCTGACATCTGGGTGTCAGCACGTTTGTCAAAGAGCAGAGCAGAGTAATGGAAGTAGGTGAAACTGCAGCAAAAATCATTTGTGGGTTTTTAATCAGGTATTTTCTTGTTCCCTTCTAGGTCTGATGTTGTTGTTCTGTGCTTTTCAATTGCTAATCCTAATTCCCTGAATCATGTGAAAACAATGTGGTATCAAGAAATCAAGCACTTCTGTCCTCGCACACCTGTCATCCTGGTGGGCTGCCAGCTGGATCTCCGCTACGCCGACCTCGAGGCTGTTAACAGAGCCAGACGGCCTCTGGCAAGGTAAAGTTTAAACAAAAATGAGAATTTAAAAAAAAATCACCTTGGTAGTCAGGTACAACACTTGCACAAGAGAAACTGGAGAGCCTAGTTTCCTTTTTTTTGGCAATGAGAATATATGTGCTTTCTTCTTTTTTTAATTCTGTTGTCTGAGTTGGTTATTTCTTTAACACACACAGTTATTAAGTTTTCCAAAAAAGTTTTGCACACTGGCTGTCTAAACATATTTGGGTGGCAGAACACTACGGTAAGGTAGAGATGGTAATGATTATTGAATGTTTTCTTGGGTATTTTTCTCCATGAACATATGTATCCTGTCCTACCCTCTCACTATTGTCAGGTACTATTTTAAACTGGCAGATTCTACTCAAATTTTCTTAATTCTCAGGTTTTTGGTTTTTTGCTAAATGTAATCCTAGATCATAGCAGAAAATGAAATGGTTGCAAATTAAACTTCTAAAAGTTCTGAGATTAAAAGAGAATTTGGTGGTTGTTCTAGAGAAGCTTTGTCTCTCCCAGATACAAAATACAACCATTCACATATTTGGCAACAACAGTCCCACAATAACTGGCTTGCTTCTAATTTATTCCTTTTATGGGAATTTGAATGAGACCAGATTCACGGAAATAAGATCCATGATTGTGTAATTAATGACTGTATTGTAACAAATTTCCGTAAAGAGATTGAATTAATATTTTGTGGGCCCTTAGAAAACTTTGCATTGCATTGCAGTCAAACTCTCGACTTAGCAATATGATTTTTATAGGTCTGTTTGTTCATTAAACATTTCTTTGTTGTGAGGGCGGGGTGGGCTTTTTGATTGACTCTTTAAAAGGAAATTGTGTTTTTCCAAAACTCCTCTTCTGCCCTAATCCTGCTCCCTGATTTCACCATTAGTAAGTTTGAGTCAGAGCTCTGTGTGTCTGGCACAGGCTCCTGCCTCCTGAGCTGGTTATTTGTTAGCTGGCACTCAGCAAGCTGTTGTCTGGGGCGTGTTCCATCTGTGCCAGCTCGTGTCTGCCCAATATGGTGGGCTCACAGAACACACTCTTGGGTCGTGTCTTCTGGGGAGATGATTTTTTTTTTTTTTTGCTGGGAAAATGGATCCTAGCCCAGACTTTTTACTGGTTTGTTTACCCTGTATCATGTACTAGAGCTGCTCTGGAAATTCATGAGTTCCCACATAATACTCCTGCAGCCAAAACAAGCCTATCTCTTGCAGTGGCTGTTGTTACTCTTTTGTTGTAGGATACTATGATTTTCTTTAAAAAGCATGAGCTTAAGGAATATTTCCATTTCATATTTAGCTGTATTTCTGGTATTTTTTATGTCATGAGAATTTCCATTTCTGTTTAAATGATGGTTGTGACAGAATATCTGAATAGTAAGGGGTGGTAGAAGGATTTTAAATAATGAAAGCTCTCGAGTATCCTATCAAATTTTTTTATTTTAAATTTCACTTTAAGTAAGAGGCAGCTCCATTTTGCCTAAGTGATTTCTGCATATGTTTAGTCACATTGCAAAGACACCACCAAACTTAAATGAAAATAGAAGTATGTGCTATTGTAAAACTTTGTGGAGTCATGATTGTAGATTTCCGAAGGGCTTTGTACACTTAGTTTTATATTTTGTTTCATTTGAATGATAGTTATGTCAGATTTAGTGCTGAATTTTAAAAAAATATTTGGTAAAATTCCACGCTTTCTAGCGTAACTTTGTGTGACAAGGTTCATTTTTTGTTTACCCTAGGCCAATAAAAAGGGGAGACATTTTGCCACCAGAGAGAGGGAGAGAGGTTGCCAAGGAACTCGGGATACCCTACTATGAAACCAGTGTATTTGACCAGTTTGGAATTAAAGATGTGTTTGACAATGCAATTAGAGCTGCCCTGATCTCCAGAAGACACCTGCAATTCTGGAAATCTCATTTGAAGAAGGTCCAAAAACCTTTGCTTCAGGCTCCATTCCTACCTCCAAAAGCCCCTCCTCCAGTTATCAAAATTCCTGAGTGTCCCACGCTGAGCATGAATGAAGCTGGATATTTATTGGACAGCCCGCTGTGTGCAGATGTCATGTTTGTTCTTCAGGAGCAGGACTGCATTTTTGCTCACAAGATTTACCTAGCTACCTCCTCTTCCAAGTTTTATGACCTTTTCTTAATGGAATGTGAGGAAAGTCCATACTTGGATGAAACACAGTATAATAAAGAAAATACAAGTAAGGATGTTCTGACAAGTCACTTTGAGACAAACAGTGACAGTGACGAGGCATCCCTGAAATCTCTTGATGTTAAAATTCCCCCACCAGAAAGTAGTGAGTCTTTAAACGTGCTTGAATCTGAATGTGGTGAAACAAACTCTGCAGCAAGATCTCTGTCCTGCTGGGGTAAGGGGTTTGTTAGTGTGCACAAGGAAATGCAAGTGAATCCTGTCTCAAAGAGGACGTGTCCTGTAACTGTGGTAAAAATGGATTCCTCTGTGCAGGCTGCACCTTTTAAAACTGTTTTGCAGTTTTTATACACAGGCCAACTGGATGAAAATGAAAAAGACCTCACCAGACTGGCTCAGATTGCTGAAATCTTGGAAGTCTTTGACTTGAGAATGATGGTGGAGAATATTATGAATAAAGAAGCCTTCATGAATCAAGAGATTACTAAAGCATTTCATGTCAGGAAAGCTAATCGGATAAAAGAGTGCCTTTGCAAAGGGACATTTTCTGGTAAGTAAATACATGCTTAAGCAGGAAGAGAACTATTTTTTTTCTCATCCATGTTACTGTCACTTCATAGACTTCAAACAGTGTGACAGCTTACATTGTTCTGAGAGGAGGGATGACCCCAAAATTGTGGTGTTACCCAGGCCAACTGTTCCAGCCTGGGATTCTGTAGTTTCATTTCTCAAAATCTACTCACAGCTTTTAAATAAGAAACCCAATTACCAGAAATGTTGAACATTCAATATCCCCCTTTACAATTAAAGTTTTTTATTAACTATTTAAAATGTAAGAGTTATTTTTGAGATGGAGATCATGGGAAATGAAGGAAGTCCTTGGTTAACAGCATGAAGGTGAAACACATTCTTGAGAACAGGTTGCACCCTAAGCACAGACTTGCAGCACTGCTGTGCCTTTGTTCCCATGGCAGATGTGACATTTAAATTGGACGATGGAAGCATCAAGGCCCACAAGCCACTGCTGATCTGCAGCTGTGAGTGGATGTCTGCTATGTTTGGAGGATCATTTATTGAAAGCTCCAACAGTGAGGTATTTGTCTATTTTTGTCTCTTTTGTTTACAATGTCTGATGCATTTAGGATGATGGAAGCATCATTTATTTGAAAGGTTGCAACAATCCCTAAAATCAGGGATTTATTCTTCTTTGCAAACCTGGGGTTCTTTTCTTCTTAAGGCATTAAATAAGGCTGCCCAGGACACAACATACTTTCTCCAATGCACAAGTCTTCCTCCAGCACTGGACTGTGTTTAAACACAAAGTCCTGTCAAATATTAAATGTGGGGAAGGAAATTAAATAGGAATTTGTGAATTTCTTTAAAATATTTTTTTAGATTTTGTGAATATATATTTATAAAATCAAAATCACTACAAAGAATACTTGGGGTAGGGACATTGATAAAGAAATTAAAGATAAAAAAGGGTTAAAGACATATGAGTGTTAAACTAGAAAAGGAAGCTGTTTTCACAGTAGAAACTGAGCTAACTTTAGGAGAAATTCTACTAACTTTAGTAGAAACTCAGCCTAGATTCCGTAATGCATCATCTTGTCCTCTGGACTAAAGCAGGTATGCAATACAGTTCAAAAGATCTCAATGCTTTGAATAAGATTTTGCAGAAGAAGCCCTGTATTTTCATGTGCCTTCATGGTCTGTTTTTCAAATTCCAGACACATTGCTAATATTTTTTCTTGTGCCATACCCAGTTGTTTTTGTTTGTTTTTCTTGTTACTTTCCAGTTATGCTCATATGAAGTGTTAAAGTTTTTTGTGTTTAATATCCTGATAGATATTTTTCTACTTAGATTTTTCTGGCTTCTTCTAATACAGCTGTAAACATAATTCCTTTCCCAGAGGCACACTCAACAAGTGGTTAAAAAAAAAAAAAAAATTTGATTCTAGTATGCAGCATTTGGCAATGAAGAATATGCATTTATTTTCTACCAGCCTATTTTTAATTATTAGCTTCACAGTCTTAGCTCATCATTCCAATTTAAAATATTTAGCTTCCATTTTGTAGAGTTTAAAGCATTCAGTAATCCTTTTGGAAGTTTTAAAATATAGGTAGATATTAATTGAATGGTTTAGAAATAATAAAACCCATCTGTTTTTACATACTACCTTTTATGTATTTGGGGCAAATTTTATAAACTCATTCATTAAATTTACAGTTCTCTGCATTAACAAAAATATATCAATAATGAATGAGTTTCACAGCTAGCTGCTCTCACTTGGAGAACTGAGCTGTTTCCCAGAGTGGCTGATATGCATGAAAGGTTTATGCTTTAGCATGAGAAATTAGACAGTTTTTATCCTAGTCCTGGCAGCTTCATTCCATGCTGGTTACACTCACTACATGTGTGGGGCAGAAAGGGCTTACTTTTTTTTTCCTCATTTCTTCAGTTCTCAGTTCCTTCTCAACCTTGTTTACCTGGACAATTTGGTTATTTACCAAAAGACAGAGGGGTGGTTTTACTGTTATCCTTTGTTTTCTGTTATTCTCAAAATCCACAGGAAATCCCTTGCCAGGAGCAGATAGATTGCTTTCCTCAAGGAGTCCACCAAGGGAGGTTTGGCATGGGAAGTGCTCAGTGGCTGTTATGTGTAGCTGTCAATTTGCAGGCTGGAGAGCATTGAACAGAGTCACTGTTTGATGTGGATCCAATTCCAGCTTGGATATAACCTGGCAAAGGATCTGACTCTGGAGCAGTGCTTACCTGTTGGCAGTCTTGAACTTGAATGGGAAATTTCTGCTTTGAAAAATGTTTTCTCTGCATTTCTGAAATGCCTTGAAGAGAAAAAGGAGACAGTCAGGCAAAGTAAGAGAAGTGAAATGTAGCTGCTATCTGAAAATCCCTTAATAATTACTAATTCTCTTCTTAAATATCTTTTCCAGGTAGCTCTGCCCAACATAAACAAGACCTCCATGCAAGCAGTTTTAGATTACTTGTATACCAAGCAACTGTCCTCCAGTCAGGAACTGGACACCCTTGAGTTAATTGCATTGGCAAATAGGTTTTGCCTTCCTCACCTGATTGCTCTAGCAGGTAACAATTTTTTGGCCAGTATCTTCTGCAACAGCTGAAATTTGCTTTAATGGTTTTTGGAACACATCACATTTTCTCAAATGTCAGAGATTTTTTTTTTTTTTCTGAGAGGGGTATTGTAATGCAAATTGATATTTTCACACAGAGAAATGTATTTGCCTCTCTCTTGCCTTTTTTAGTTTCGTGATAATCCAGCTCAGAGCACTGAAGTTTTCTGTGCTTTAAAAACAGAAAGAGTAAACCTTCTCTTTAGCATTGAGGATAATGTCTGTGGATTGTAATATCCATTCTGTTGTTGATAATTTACCTAAAACCAGGAAGGATGTTGGGTTTTCCATTAAGTAATGAATGAAATGCTCCACTTTATATTTCTGTTCAAAGAGAGTAACTGAGCCAATTCAGAACTTAGCTATATGATCATGTTTTTAGAAATGCTGTCTAGGTCCCTTTTCACTAGATGAGAATTGGATATTTTGGTATATCCATGGGGACTGAACCTCATTTCAATCCCATATTTAAAGAAAAATTACAGGTTAGAATACCACTAAAGTTTTAAAAATAAATCCATACACAACCCCACCCTCTGGGATTGTTTGGGTCGTGTTAATTTGTCTCTCTCTGTGTCAGTAATTTGGCATTGTTCTGGAGACATGACCAAGACCAAAACTCAGAGAAAGCTGAAACAAAGCTACACCTACCTACAGGACTACATTTAGGCAAAATTTAATCACATACCAAACCCTGGCTGTCCTTCAGCTGTGCATCAGGACTGTGTCTGTTGTCTTTACTGCTTCTGATAGACCAAATCTTTATTGCCAGATTTTATTTGCACACTTTGGCTTACTTTTGGGTAGTTTTTAAGGTAACTGCAATATAAACATACATTCATTATTAAGAATATTTCATTCCATATAATTCTTGGTGAAATAATTTTGAGTCCAAAGGCTACTGCCAACAACTAAATCCAGCAGAATCAAACCAACTGCCAATGTTTCCCAAAAAACACTCAGACTTTTAAGATTCTAGGAAGGGGTTAAGGAGAATCTTGAATTGAGGTGATTGTTGAGGGGGGCTGGTTAGCCTTCATCTGAATCCCTAGGAACAGCCAATCTGAAAACTTAGAGGGCTTCAAGTGACCTTTTCTCTATCTGTGCTGTGTGAATACTCATTAATAAATAATTCAGTTGCCCTGTTGATTAAAAACTTTGTATGACTGAAAGGAGACAGCTGATCCATATTTCTAATTTAAATTGAATATTGCACCCATGCCAGAGAAAGACCAGTGGCTGCTGAACTTTGTGCTTCCATAAGTGGTTATGAGCCACATTTCAGCCACAGCTCTAAAGGTCAGGATTTGACTTGCCCAGACCTCAGCTTGCTAAGGATACCTGTGTGAACATGGCCCCTGCATAATGCTGGTTGCCACCAGGAGGAGGGAGCACATGCTGCCTGGCTTCTTTGTGACCATGGTGTGACCTTGCAGTGTGGCTGCTTGCCCTGTGAGTGATGAGTTTTCTCCCCTAACAGAGCAGCATGCCGTGCAAGAGCTGACAAAGGCCTCCATGAGCGGCGTTGCAATAGATGGAGAAGTCCTCTCCTATTTGGAACTGGCACAGGTCAGTGTTCACAGCCTTCTGGAGAGATTCTGGTCAGCTGCTGGACTTGCTTTTAGCTCCCTACTGGTTCTGAGCATTGCTTCCAAGTGGCTCAAAGCCTGCACTTCTGAGACTGACTGACAATAAAACTTAGCTCTGTTGTCTATTTTAAAGGAGGTTTTTTTTCATTAGTTCAAAAGTAAAATATCCCTTTAAGTAACCTCAGAGGAGTTGTCATCCAAATATATATTTTACTTTGTGTTGATTGTGGAACTTCCAAGCTCCATGTTCTCATGACCATGGTGCACTAACTAACATGAAAAGCAATGTATTAAGCTGGTCAGCTTTGTAATGGGGATTGATTCTTGCATTCCTTTCAATTCAGTTCTTGGAGATATATTTAGACCTGTACTGCAAAGAAAACATTTCTTGAATCCTTAAACTGGCTACTTAAAGTCAATCACCTGATAGTTCAGTGTATGTGCAAATCTTCTTTATGTTCAAGTGCATTTCAGTATTTCTTGAGTCCTATAAATAATTAAAAGAGAGAGCTCTTAGCTCACAGCTAAACTGCACAACTGTTTCCCAAAATGCAGCAGACTCTCAGCTACAGTGGAACAAGCTGAAATATTGTTTAAATTTTATTATTCCTGATTTCACACTAACAATGAGTCAGCTGCAGCTTAGCTTGAAGTAGCACTAAAACACTGCACAAAAGTAGCACTAAAACACTGGCCACCATGCAAGATACCCTGCAGCTGTTTTTGAGACCCTCTGTACAATACCTGTAATCTTGTTGCAAAACCAGAACTGAGCCCCTCCCAAGAGAAAGCAGCTCACTTCATTTCATTTTTATCTTAAGAAGAGAAATCTTTCTTGTATTTCCTTCTCCTGTTTGGAGACAGAAGCAATATTTCTTATGCTGTTAGAATATCCTCTGTGGCCAGCACCTAGCTCATGTTTATACTCTGAGATCAGAGCTGGCAGTCAGAATGATCACCTGGGACAGTACAGCCAGGTACCATCTGCTGGGACCATTCTAGCTTTAGTTGTTAATAGGGGCTGCAAAATGAATGATAACCCCAGGAAATGGAATAAGCTCTTTGTTTTTCTTCACAGTTTCACAATGCTAACCAGCTGGCAGCTTGGTGCTTGCACTACATCTGCACCAATTACAACAGCGTTTGCTCCAAGTTCCGCAAGGAAATCAAAGCTAAATCTTCAGGTATGGGCAACTTCCCTGCCAATTTTCATCAGGTTTCCCCTTCTTTCTCCCCACCCAGTTGATTAAACATAAAGACAAAGATGAGCTCACATAGCTAAGCCATGAGACTGAACCTCTGTGCTATCTTGAACAGCATTCATAAATTCTTATCTGCAAAGAAAGGTCATAATCATTAGCCTGATTGCTGGGCAAGCATCATGTTCTTTACCTAATTCAGTGATGCTAAAAGGAACGGAGCTCTTTTCAGGCTCTGCAATGAAAAATACACTCTTATAAAGGCCTTGCTTTTTTACAGCTTTGGTGAACCAATGCCTCTTGTGTGTAACCGCTTTCAAAGTCTTTTCACACATAAGGCATTTGAGGAAACCGGGTGAATCCTTGATAAGCAAGCCAGCATAGAAAATGTATCAATGATTACCTGCATAGCTTTTTGCAAGACATTTCTGGCATTTGTGTATCTTACTGGCATCTTTGGGGATTTTTAATTGTTTTTTTTTCCATCAGATAATCAAGAATATTTTGAGAGGCATCGGTGGCCGCCTGTGTGGTATTTGAAGGAAGAAGATCACTACCAGCGAGTTAAAAAGGAGAGGGAAAAGGAAGATGTTGCACTGAACAAACATCATTCAAAGCGGAAGTGGTGCTTCTGGAATTCCTCTGCTGTAGTTGCCTGAACAAAGCAAATAAGTGGAAATCCATAGCCAGAAGTTACTCTTATTGTTAGAAATAAGATAAAGTTCAGGTTTTCAGGAAACTGTGTTCCACTTGTGCATTTATTACTTCTAGGGTCAAAAGCACAAGCTCACTGAAAATGAGCCTGGAACAGCTCCTTGAAGTCATATGTATATTTTTGACTGGTAAGCAGATAAATGTCAACCATTATTACATTACTTTTTATACAAAAAAACCAAATCCAGCATTAATGTGTCAATCTCCAGTTGGGAAATATTTTTATACTGTCTGGTGTATTTTGTTCAGATAAAATTCTGGATACTGTTTTGTTTTACAGACCACAAAATAACCATGTAGCAGCTTTGTAATTAGATTTTAACTATTTTTACTATGCGAGTACAGTGAAATAGACAATCTTCAGTCATAAGAGACTGCTTTTAGAGTATCTCATAAAAAGTCATCTTAGGAAAAAAAATCTAGCTGTCTACTATAGGTTGTCTTTTTCAAACTAAGTACTGTGCACTGGTAATATAATTAGATGGTTATTTCCTCTTTCTAAAGCAAAGGGTTAGAATAAGATCCAATAACTGCAAGATATAGAGTGCTTGATCTTTGCTCAGCTGAATAATAGACAATATAATTACCTGTTCAACTGCAGGCAAATGTATTTCTAATATTTGCCATGTAAGTGCAAATAATTATGAATATGTGGGCCATGTGAAATCTAGTGATTCTAAGTATTCAGAGGTTTTATATGTCTAGATCAAAGAGGATATTTCTAAAATCATTTAGAAGGGCTTATTAATTTATATCCTTATACAAGTATGGATCTGAATGCAAAAAGCAGTCACACTGCTTGCATTTGAATTACTGCATGGCAGTTACCTTGTTCTGCAGGATCTTCACCATGCAGCCGTTCCTCATGCTGAATTCCTTTTTGCTTCAGTGCAAGCAAATGAAAGGGCTGCACAAACAAGTAGATCTAGTTATCTAGTGTTCCAGCATTTTGTAAGTGAAGAAGGGTCTTCACAAACAAGATTACTTCAGTTTGATCCAAATTATTTTATAGCTTTCCCAGGTAGAACTGAGAATTTTAGGTTATTTTTAAGTAGGTGATATATTTCCTGTGGAAGCAAATGTTCCCAGAATGCTGGGGGCAGACTGATGACAGAAAGGCAGGAATTCTGCACAAGTGGTGCAGGACAAGCAAAAGCTTCCAGTGTTTCCAAATAGCCTGTGTGTTTATGACTTTTTATCAACCATTACTCTAAAGCTGCAGTGTTACACTAGATTACATAAGGATGAGAGCATTTTTTTAAAAGACCAAAACTAAAATACATAGACTGTAGAACATACACATGCAATCCTGTGCAGTGTCTCAGGCACAACTCTGTAACCAAGGTAGTAATATGTATTAGGTTTGTTAATACTGTTCAGTGCTGGCAGCTCAGCACACCAATGTGAAAAGCTGTCTGTTTGTTTGTGGTTTTTTCTCTGTATCCAAAGGCAAGGCAGTACAGTCACCCCCCAGCACTGAAAGGCTTTGGCCTGAAAGCCATAAACACCTCGACATATTTGCATTCTGCACGGACTCATTGCCAGGCTGAGGCTGCCCCAGCTGGGTGGTGGGAGCCACCAGCATGGAGGAGAGGCTGCTCTACAAACCTGTATGAGGAGAGCAAGGGAGAGATTCCTACCCCTCTGAGATCCATCACCACGTGGTGATAAAGAAGGGCTATAAACGATGGTTGCAAATATGTCTCCTTAATTCTGGGTCAGTGGCAAAGTGGACAAGAACATGGAGTGAGAGAAGGTATGTCAAGACAGAATAATAGCTGTTGTCATAAAATGTTAAGCAGTCACATTTTAAGTAAGTATTGCTACTAGGTTTTACACAACCAAAGCTACTGTATGATTGTAATCTTGCCAAACTGTAATGGATATATAAATGAACCTGAGGTATATGCAATAATATCCAGTTATTCTAGTTATCAGCTACTATAACCAAGTGGCTGGTTCATTTGGTTAATGCTG
Organism: Ammospiza caudacuta; assembly: GCF_027887145.1. Lineage (NCBI taxonomy): Eukaryota > Metazoa > Chordata > Aves > Passeriformes > Passerellidae > Ammospiza > Ammospiza caudacuta. The sequence goes on from NC_080601.1 coordinate 10,108,475, forward strand.
TCTATGGCCTTTAATCTTGGTGGTTATTTTGTGTTTTTTATTTTGGAAAAAAAAGTAAATAAAACTGTTTAGTTACAAATTGTCTCCTAGCTCTTTGAAGAAACTTCCTTAATTTTGCCTTGCATCCTTCCCTTTTTAATGCTGCTTGTAAGCATTCAGTTGTGCTGCCATTCATTGAATTTTACTGAAATTTTGCATATTTGCATAGCACATTAGGATTTATGGTTGGGAATGTCACAAGGAAATCCTACAGTTTGCATATGATATTGGAAGGTTGGTGCTTGTCAGTTACTGTTAAACTGCACAGCAAAAGAAAAACAAACCTCTTGCCACTTTTCCCCATGGTTTCTAATATTTAATTAGCATGATATTACCCAAGGGACATGAAACTAATTGGTCATGACAGACACAGGGAGGAAAAATGTAGGTAAACAGCAGGATGTCTGTAAGGTTTTCAGTGTGCTCCAAAATATGTATAAACACTGTTTTCTCCACTTTCTCCCTGCCTTAGTTGTCAACCATCTTACAGAATTCCTCATTACCTATTAGCAAACCCTCAGCTTCCTGAATACAGCTTATTTAATTGATAGATGTGTAAAGCTGGTACTTTTCTAGACAATTTTTGCAAGATATCATGCAAAGAATGCCATGTTAAGAGCTTTGAAAAAAATCACAAAGCAATGGCAATGACATTGAAAGTAAGTACATTCAGTACAGTGTTTGCTTTTCAAGTGCTAATTTATGAAAATGTTACATATTTAATTTACTTTTGGAAGCAAAATTTTATTTCTTTGAACTTACCATTAGTAAAAAAAGGTAATGGGCTCAAAAGAGAGAGTGGTGATGTCAGGTGTAAAAATGTTTCTTTGTTTATGATAAAAGCAGTAGCATAGGAGGAAGGAGCAAATCAGAAGCATTGCTCTCCAGGGTATTCTGTTTGAAATATTAAGACCAATATTAAGAAGTCTTTGCTTCTGGGGAGTCTCATTCATCTTACCTCTTAGAAACAATGTTTTCCTATTTGTTCTTTAAGACAGAATTTCTGCCAGCAAGTTTTTCTGCACCACAACAGAAAAGTTTCTGTGGCTTCCTACCTGCAAGTAGCCCACCAAAGCCAGAAATAGCCAGGTGTTGTGTAAGATGGGAGTAGCCAGACTTCAGCCACAACCCCTGATTTCATTCACTGAAGATCTTCACAGTCCTTTAGTCAGATCAGGCCTCAAAGTGAGCAGAGGTAAGCTAGACAACACTAAAAATGTGTTAGCAAAGGTAAGCTAGACAACACTAAAAATGTGCTAACATAACATTTGTTATGTTAAGAAGGGTTGCCTAGTAGAAAAGAGTAGTCTGGAAATCCCTTCTGAGCACTGAAAGCATGGTTCTAACAGAGGGAGTAAGGAAAAGCAGCACAGTGATTTATTGCCCTGATTCTTCAGCAGCTTGCCTACAGATAGCCCTCAAGAACAGCTTATGCCTAGAAGTGTTTGATTTGTAGAACTGGGGGATTTCTTTCTTCCATGTTCAAATAACAAGCACTGATAGAGCAACTGAAGGCATTTGGAAATCCTTCTCTCAGGGTCAGGTCTCTCATCCTCTGGACAAAGAGGTTTAGATAAAGATCTAATGTACTAAATAGGATTAATTTTGGTACGCAAACTCCGGGATGGTGACATATTTCAATTCTTAACAGACTTTAATCCTAAAGTCTGGTGAAGAGATTTGCTTTGTCAGATGAAACTACAGTTTTGTCCCTATTCTGTCCCCTTTTTTTAAATCACAGTCTTGCTACTCTTGTCACAGGATAGGCCAACATTAATTTACTCTGGGTTGGATTCCAAAGTACGTACTATGCAGTGAGATGTCTTTAAGGGGGATGCTTGCCACTCCCGAATCCCCTTAGATTTTTGGTCTATTAAAATGATCTAACAGCATTTGCATGAGTTTACTTCTCCTGCAGGCAAGATTCCCATTGAAATGGATGAGATACTACACACACACTTGGGGCTTTGAGGTGCTGCCTAATGAATTTCCACATTATCATTTGCCTGTGTTCCAAATCTCCCAAAGAAGTCAGCTCTGTGTACTGCATGCAGGATAAGACAGTGTGTTAGCAGTGATAATCCCCATCCTGAAGGCTCTACAATAGGATAATTCATTGTCAGTTAACTTATGCCTTTGCCTTTAGCTAAGAGAACACAACCCATGTCATGGATTCACTTTGCACTAGCAGCCAGAGTAGTGAGACTGTTGTATATTTATATATGCAAACCAAATCCCTCACTGCTGCTTACATAAAAACCTTGATTTCTGGTATAAGTATGAAAAGCTTTTGGATCAAGGCGGCAGGAGGCTAAGATGGAAATTTGAACATTAGAAGATGCAAGAATGGTTATGCTAATGTATCCCAGCTCTAGAGAAGATCAAACTGAAAAGGTATAGCTGTGATTCAGGGCAAGCCTGGCATGGGACAACAGACTTGTGTGATGGCTCCTTTATAATTGTTCAGCCTCACCAGCTGGTTTGTAAGCAGGCCATATCTACAGCGTCTATCACTGGGATGTTCTGCAGCAGCAAACATTCCCAAGAGGCAGGTCCTGCATCCCACCCCCACAGGGGGCCCAGGTTACAGTGAAAACATTACAGTACATTGCTAACTCATATCAAGTCCTTTCCTGTACTCTGGTACCTCACAGTGTGTCCTTTGGCCTGCAGAGATGTCCTGGACATCATAGATCTGTTTTGTATATGTTGTGTCTGTGTATGTTTTTGTAACATCTTGAAGGATATTCCAGAGCAACAAGGACCTTACCCCAACACAGGAAGGATCTTCAGCCAGTTTCCTCCCAAGTGGCAGCAGATACTGGAATCAAGCTCTGTGGCAGCCAGGCATTGGCCTGTCTAGGGATTTCAAGATAAGAGTAATATAAATTAACAAATTTGCAAAACACCCAAAGTCAGAGACTGAGTGACTGAACAGAGGCATGAGCTGTGTGCCTGCATGGAGTATTTCAGGTACCATCAGAAGATGCTAAACTGGGAGGGGGATATGCCCTGGAGATAGCAGCTCTGATTTTCAGCTTTAAAGAAAAGCAGCCTTCACCTTTAGACAGAATTAGCAAGCTGGGTGCCATCCTTCTGTATTGCACAGGTCTGAGGCCATGGAGGGCTCCCTCACCCTCCACCCTCACACTCATCTGAAGTTTTAGATAAGCAGCCAAGCGATGACACTTCATGTAAAGATTTTCATAAGAAATTTTCTTGCCTTTGACATTAAAAAAGAAGAGATTCTTTAGTCCCCACTGGGATTAATATTTTTTTTAATTTATGGCTCTATAATAAGGATTACATGGCATTCCAGGTATTAGTACTGAGTATTCAAATTATCCTCACAGGCTATAAAAAACCCCCTATAATTAGCAGTTTATGAGTACATGATTAAATTTCCATCTTAGTTATTAAATATAAGCTGGTCATTCTGACTTCATGATCAGATGTGATTGCCTCCACCACTCAGTATTTTAAATATTAGTTATGCACTACATATTACAAAGAAAGTTCCTTACATATTTCTCTTGGGTCCTTAATTACAGCTACTTGTAAAATTTTGTGGATCCCTGTGCTCTTTGTATCACATTTACATTTTTCAGTTATGGAGTGTGTAGCGTGAGTTTCTAAATAATTGGCAGATCTCATCATGTGTTGAAAATCAGATAATGGTGCCTTTTCCCACAAGCAGTCTAAAGACAGGGGGTTTCTGAGGAGTCCCTGGGGACTCTCTGGGGTGGGAAATCTCTGTGAGTCCCTCCTGCTCTTGCAGGAACAGGACAGCTCTCCCTGCCACAGGAAGAGCTGCATCATCTTGCAGAGGATGTGATCAAGTGTCAGCAGTCCTGCAGTCTGTAAGCCATCCCACAGCACTCTGAAACAGCCTCAGCCAGGTGTGAGCACTCACACATTTGCTGCTTATCCCACAAGGACTCCCTCAGGCTGTTCTCTTGAGGCAGGTCCTCCCCAGCTTTGCTCCCCCTTCCTTTTGGCTGCCAAGGACAGCAAGGTCTGAGCATGCAGAGGTGATTTTTGGCCTGCTGAGCACAGTGCAGCTCTGGCAGCTCCCACAGCTGCACAGCCCTGCCCAGCTCCCTGGGGTAGGAAAGGTAACGAGCTGTAGACTGATGTCTGCCCTTAATGGGTGTTTTACCTGCTATGTGGGTCTGTTTGTTTGTTTGGTTTGTTCTCTGGAAGCTGTTTGTTAAGAAGACAGGAGGAATAAGAAATAAAATATTACTGTATCCAAAGATTATTTGGGTGATTACCTCAAGATAATTGGGTAATTAGGTTAAAGACTTGCTTTCCTTTCTGCTTAGGCCTCCAGTATGTCTGAAGGTGAGGAGGTGACTGAAGGTCAGAGCAGGCATTGCTGGGCAGAATTTTCCTGTTAATAGAAGAGATTGCTCCTCTGTAGCTGAACAGAGGGGCAAGGAGACTGGTGCCTGGGAGTTTGTTAGAATCCAAGAAATTATTCACCTTTAATTTTTTCTGCTACCTAATTGGCAAGGCACTATAGTAGGTGCTGTAGGGCTCCAGGAAGTGTTCTGTGCCCTGCACGGAGTGGGGGTACAGGGAGCACATGTGCCACACATCTGTAAAAGGCAGGCACTTGCTGCAGCTGTAGGGGTAGGATTTAGTGGCTTTGTTGTGCTCTTCTGGATCCATGGCTTTGTTTTGACATTGCACACCTGCCCAGCCCATTAACTCAGAGACTTGGGCCAGAGAACGTCATCCTAGAACCACGTTCTACCCTTGGGCTTCAAAAAGTTGTTTCCTTAAATCTGGTACCCAGACACTGAACAGAAATCCAGAAATCTTACCTACTGTGCTTTCAACCCTCCTAAGCTGTTTTTCAGTCCCTGTCAGACTTCCCATGCAGAGCAGTCAAGCTGCAGAACTTGCTTCATGACACTGGGGGTGTGAAGAGCTTTGAGTTCCCAGGTAACCTGGAAAGGTTCATGGATGAGAACTTTACTGGGAGTTAATAAATGTATAGAAAAACATGCCTGACTGAGCAATTTCCAAAGCTGAACAAATAGCTGGGGGTCTGCAGAAGAGCTGTTGCTACCTGGTCATGCTGTTCTTTGTTTCTCTGGACATCAGGTTTTGGCCACTGTCAGACTCAGTGTAAGGGACAGACAAATCCTTGGTGTGACCCAGTAGTGCTCATCTCTTTGCTCCAGAAGTGCTGGGATGAAGAATTAAATGCAAGAAGGAGGCTCTTCCCACCTAACCATGTGCTGCTTTGCAAGGAGCCTACCTAAGAACCCTATCCAGCAGGGTTCTTTCCATGCCCTTTGGCTGATCACCTTCCACTATTGAAAGTTCTCATGATCCTCTAATGCTATTGTTGTAACTGCTAATAGTAAATCCAGGTGACACTGATGGCAGCAGGTTAACACACAGCACTGCAGTGTGCTTTCACTGCACCACCTGCACTGAATGGAATTACTGCCCATCCACTAAGCCACACCTTGGCAGGCTGGCCAGCACCCACAAGCACCCACAACCACTCTAGCACACTTTGCACCACCTGGAGGGTTATCCAAAATTTGTACCAGGCTGCTCTCAGGGTTTGTATCTCTATTGTTCAGCACAATTGAAACAGAAATGGTTTGGCCAGGGTCATGCAAATGATCCAGACCTGCCCCTGGTCTTGGGGAGGAGAGGGGAGTCTCTCCTCTCCTTTAGGTGCACAACTGACCATAATCAATGCTCAGTGGACTGTCAGGTGTAAGCTACAGGTTCAATGCTCTCTCTGTAACTGCTGCATCAGCCATTTTCTTTCAAGGACACATAAGCATAAGACAGATCTCTTTAGATTCCCTTTTTGCCTCAATTGCAATAGCTAGTGAATAAAACCCACCCACCACATTTTCCCCCTGTCCCTTCAGCACTCAGCTACACCATCATCCTCTGGTTTAGCATCAGCTGAGTGAAGCACTAACCAAGTCAAAACCATTTGACACGGGCCCTTGGCATTTCCTGAGCATCCTCATTCCTTGACAAGGCTTTAGGTGGGCACAGGGAGGGCAGACTGGCACCATGTCTGTATTAGTTCTGAGGTCTCTGTGCACTGGCATGCTGTAGGAAGCCAGCAGGCTCCCAGGGAAGAGTTAGCCCTTCCAGCCAGCCAAGAAAGCAGGCATCTGTAGTGCATGGAGGGCTGTCTGCAGCCTGAGCTGGAAACCAGAGAACCCCAAACCTATGGAAGGTGGAAAGGCTCTCAGGGAGTAACTAAGCATTCCATTAACATGAAAGTTGGATGGCATCAAATGAAACTAGCATGAGGCAGATTCACAACCAAGAGCTCTTCTTCACACCAGTGTTAGCTGAGCTGCAAAATTTCTTGCCAGAGAACACAGGCTGGAAGCTTACACAGCTCCCAAAAGAAACCTTTAGGGAAGAAGCCTATCAAATACAGATCACCACCTCTACTTCAGAACTTAAGGCCAAGGCATTGGAAGTTTGGAATATACTACCAAATGTAATTTTGTGCCTACCTTTTTTTTATATTTCCTGGAGCATCTGCTGTTGGCCACTGTCAGAAGCAGGAACCAGGGCAGAGCAGACCTTTGGTCATCTGCTTGTGGCTGTTGCTGAGATTGGGATTAAGGACTCCCCTGCCTCACTACAAAGAGCCAAACCTGCTGTTCCCCTCCCTGTGCTTCAGCAGAGTCCCTTGTGGTCGTACAGGTTGGGCTTCTACTGGGTGTCAGTTCAGGAGCTCATCACTTGTCTCATGGCAAGTACAGGTTCAGTCCATGAAAGGGGAGGAGGGAAAGCAAAGGGATTTATCCTTCTATCCATTCCTGGAATGTTGTAGTGTTCCTGCACTGTTTTGTGCCAAAGAGGAGGTCAGATCCATGAAGTGACTGTGGGGTGAAGGACTGCAAAGCAGACACCCCTCTGGGCACAGGAGCTACACCAGCTCCTGGGAGTGACATGTTCTGGTCCTGCCCAATATTCCTAAAGATGAAATCTGCTCTCACCTTCAGTGAATGCTGGTTTTTGATGCTAAATCATATGAGGATCCACAGCACAAATAGTGTCTGCCAGGGATTTTAAATAATCTGGAATCATTTTGCCCTAACCAAGCACCCTAAGTGATGCTGTAGATTCAGCTCTTGTGATCCCTGGGCTCACCTACACTGCCCTGCTCTCTAGGAATCCCTTCTGCCTGTTGGGAATTAATCAGTTTCCAACTCTAGAGTTGCACAGTAGCATATTAACAAAAGAAATCCCTGCTGTGAGCAGTGATAGTAGGGAAAGAGGGAGATATGTCTTGCCTTAAGTATGGCCCTGAGCCTGTTGCTGACTGCAGAGAGCCAAGGTAAATATGTGTCCGGCTTGCCCTCAGCCTTGCTGCTCCCTCACTTGGCTGATTTTCACAGACAAAGCACCATCACTTAGTGTGATACACATTCCTTCTATTGCACTGGGAATAATCCTTCATTGCTATAAGCTTTTTCAATTTTCTTAAGGCCTTTTACTACTTTGCCAGCATAGCATAATTTATTTTGTTGAGTGGTTTACACATTGAAGTGTGTGAAGTTGTATTTATATGTCTCTGATGAGTTCTTTCCTGGCTAGTGGATCAGTGCTATGGGTTTTTTTTTTTTTACTTTAGCTTTCTGCTTTCACAGTGCAATTTTTTAACCTAAAACTGAGACTCCAGACCTGCTGACTTCTGCCACTTCACACCAGTTCAATTCTCAACTCCAGCAGACACAGTAGAGCCTGGAACCTTCCCTGTAGTGGGAGCTTTCACTATTGTCCAGAGTGGCTGGGGACCCTTTAAACAGCAAACTGCAGCTGTCCCTCTGGGGTGCTGTCCTTGGGTTTTCTGGCTTTGTGCCCTTAGTTTAAGTTACATATGTTATTCCATGTATTTCTTACATAGAGATTCAAAAGTTTAGGCTCTGTATGGGTAGGAAAGAACCACTTCAGTTTTAAAGGCAAAAGTAGACATTCTTCTCCCTCTTGGAACTCAAGGTTTTTGTAAACTGTAAGGTGTGGGCAACAAGCTGTGGGTGTGCTCACAACAGAGCTAAAGTTACACTTGTTTTTGTGCAAATGCCATCAGTGGCTGAGAGCTTGTGCAGCGCCTCAGGTAGGACAGAACAAGGCACAGTGAGAGCCATCAGACACTGCCCATCCTCACTATTTTTTGTGAAAGGATGAAGAGGCAACACACTCCTCCCAGATATGCTGATAAACACATTTCAGTCACAGCACATCACTTGATCTGCCATAAATGCCTTTTGGGAAGTGCCCAGGTTCAGCTTAGAGCCATGTTGGGGCTTAGGACCAGGATTTTTAAACAGAGACCCAAACCTTAGAGAGAACACCTATATTTGTCAATGGAGTATATATGGAGCCTATTGTCATTAAACTAATCTGGTTAACAAAACCCACAGCTTTTCCTAAAGACAGATTCAAAGGATTTAAAGTTCAGGGAGGATAGCACCTTCTGACCTTGCCCTGCTTCACTGGCATCCTGCTGGGCAGTACTGTGACACTTATTGGCATTTTGGACTGGTAGGAAGAAAAGGGAAAAGAATATTTAGAGGAGGCTGAAGTGTCCACGGTAGGGAACAGGAGAAGAAACCAGGCCTTGCTAGTAGATGCAGAATCATCTTTGCAAACCTCATGCACATACTCAGCTCCAGGTGCTCCCCCTTGTCTATCACCCTCTGACCTCCAGCTGCAGGGAAGCACTGGAGCAACTCATTAGGCAGGGCCACAGGTGAGTCCTCAGGACAACCTTCCCACCCTTCCCTTTGGATGAGTGCCACCTGCACAGATGGCTTCCTCTTGGCTCTGCTTTCTGCTGAATGGTAGGTGCTGGAGCCTGCCTCACATCAAATCTGCCTTTGCATTGCTAGCTAGAGCAGAGCTGTGTGGCTGGTTGTGAAGAGCATCACATTCCCTCAGAAACAGGAGGCTCCCTTACCTGCTTGTTGTAAGGGTTTTGAGGATTGCCAGGAGAAGAGGAAAACATGTCAAACACAAAATGCATTACATCATCTGAAGAAGGTAAGTTAAAATCTGAATGGGCTGCTGGGAGCTTAACTCAAGCAATAGCAGTAGCTGATCATTAACTTTTCCTTGGTAGAGCAGGCAGTGCTATAAAAGCATATTACTAAGATGACTTAATTTAGCACCACAACACCTCTTTTAAGTAGGTGGATTACCTCCCTGAATAGGGAGAGAGTAATAGAAAAGTACTCTGGAAGTTAATTGGAAGTACATCAGCTGCACAGAGCCCCACACCTACTTGTAGCTTTATACTTGTATAAAGCTACAACAACAATTCCCTCTTAGTTTGGAGCAAAGCATTTGCCCTGCTATTAGTGACCAGCTGGGATTTGTGGTCAAGATCTCCCACATGGCAGCTCATCCCTACAGTTATTAGATGTTTTACTACTTATTCCTTAATTAAACACCTCTTTCTTTAGCACAGTAGTGTAGTGTAGCAGCAGGGAGCAGTGACTGAAGTCCAAAGATGATGAGAATTTACAACTGTTTTCTTACCAGAGGCATCCAGCAGTGTCATGAACTAGCACAAGCCAACTCCAGTGAAACCAGCAGAAGAAGGCTCATAGCCAGCTGAGGTCCTGGATGCCAGAACTAGACAGAGGAAGCTGTAAGGAGCCCTTACTTCAGTCTAGAAGCAAACATACAGGTTAAACAAACAGACCTATACTGCAGAGAGCAGGCAACCATTGAAGTGCCATGGGATGGGAGGTTTCATGCAAAGGGTTTCTATAGGTTTTGGAATATAAAAATCTCCTTTTCCAGTTTACACTTCATATATAATAGAATAAAAAGATCCATTTAAGCCCAAGAAGTGTGAAACATTTATCTTCTCCTTCCTTTAGCTCTAAGCACTCTTCTCTTGCCCACCAGCAACAAACTCTGGATGAGCACCTTCAGTTTTTATAGCCCTCCTGTTCCCCAGAAGCCTTTGCAGCCCCTCCCCTCCTCTTCCTCCTCCCCTGGGCTTTATTTCAGTGGGCTTTAACCTACAAAGTTCAGCACAGGTTTTAATTGTTATATCCATCTTTTCCTGCTGAAATTGTGTTCTACGAAGTGCAATAATGCCTTCTTGCTTTTGTTTTGGAAGGAAAAGATTTTTAATGAGAAATATTTTTACATCATAGTGTAAACCTACTCATGCACTTTGACGTGTTCTTCTGTTGTGGAGTCATCTGCCACAGCCCTGCCTGAAATCTGGAGCTTGGATCTCAAAGAGGGCATCTCCTCAGAGAACCTTGAGGAAGAAAGGTTAGAGAATTCTGCTGATCCAGAGAGAAAGATAGTGGTGTTTAATGCTTTTGTGTGTGCTGTTGCTTCACTTTCAGTCTGCAGCTGAAATTTTCCTGAAATTATTCACATGTAACCTCTCTTCCTTGGTTCCATCAGGCAGCAAGGCCTGAGGAAGGATTTCAGTGTTTCAGTGTTGTTGTCCTTTGCACAGCAGAAGGCAAACACTCCTCTGTGTCTGCTCCCTGACCTCCCACAGAGGTGAGGGGTTCACCCCTCCCTTGGAGCAGCATCATCATTTCTTTGATGCTGTACCTGCCCATGTCACACACCCTGCGTTTGGTGACAGCCTGGGGGTTTGCAGGGAGCAGGTGCATGTGACTAAATGTATGAAGAAATTACCGGGGATACTCACATGCTTTGGATGTGTCCACCAGAGAGTCTCTGGAGCTCTCAGATGTTATTAGTATGTTTTTCTCAGTGTATTAGTGTGTGTTCTTCAGCATGATGAAGCTCCTGGGGATGCTCTGCCAATCTCTTCAGGTAAACACTCCTAGTGCTGCAATTTTACCTGCTGTAGGGGAGATGCCTCCTGCCAGGAAAGTGATGGGTGCTTTATAGAAGAGATGTGGGTGTGTTCCCTTCACCTGCTCCTGCCAGCCCTGTTACTGCTCCTTGGGGCAGTGACCTCCTGAGCCCAGTGTGGTTGTTGGACATGGGACAGGCCCAGGTGGGCCCTGGGATGGACCTGCTCCCATCAACAGAGAGCTCTGGGGCACCAGTCCCTGCACACAGGTGGGGACAGCTGAGCCAAGCCTCACACCCTCCCCTCTGGGCCCTTGCAGGAGGCTGGTGTGGGGATGTGGAATTTTTTGGGGTGCTTTGCACAAGGCAGTGGTTGTGTTCTTCCAGCAGATGCAGGCTGACAAGCCACAATCAAGTACAGCTAGTCCCTATAACAGTGGGGCTATTTATCTTGCAGTCCCTCTGTGAGGCTTAGAGACTATAATCACAGATCACAGCATATGCTGAGTTGGAAGGGATGCACAAGGGTCATCAAGCCCAGCTGCTGGCCCTGCACAGCACCATCCCCAAAGAACCACACAAAGCGCCCAAGAATATTATCCAAATGCTTCTTGAGCTCTGTCAGGCTTGGTGCAGCAGCCACTTCTCTGAAACAAGAAGCCTTTTAAATGAGAGCAGACACTGATAATCCCACATAGCCACAGGACATTAAACCTCCAGTATTGATGTCTCACTTTGACTCATTTATCTGGTCAGAAAGTCTTATGGGGCCAATTGAGATCACATAGCTCATTATTTTATAGCCAGAAATTATTAAAATAATAACAATAAGGTAATAATAATAAACCTTCACTTACTTTAATGACAAATCTTTATGACTGCCAATTCCTCCAGCTTGCAGATAACTCCCATAGCCTGAAACTCTTCTGTGTGAGTCCCATGCTCTTGTTCCACAGTCCCAAGGGTAAAATCTGAATAGATACTTGAACTCCTCAATTGGTGAAAGTCTTTCTGGGCCCTTATAAGAGAATTCACTGAACAGAAAAATCTTTCCTTTGGAAGCCAGTTTATTAAAATGGCAAAGTCAAGCACTGTCAAAATCAAGCCTGTCACTTTGAAATTGTAGGGCCAGATGGTGAGAATTTTTTCTGCTGGTCAGAAACTTTCTGAATGCTCAGTTACTTAGACCAGACTGGTTTTTTTAAGTATGTTTTCTGTAAGACCTAAATTTGGATTACCCCTCATTTGTCATAGGCTAACAGCACATATCACCTGGTATAGGCCAGCTGCTTGAGGTAATGTCATGTCCCAGAATAACCTTTCCATTTTGGCCATGCCTTTGGTAAATCAAGGAAGCCTGTGAGCCTATTCCTTGTGTGTGCTCCTCCTCAGTCTTAGCAAGCCACAATTGTAATGCAGTGGCATGTTAGTTCTGCTTTCTTTGGTTGTTTTTTCCCCCAGGAGGCCTGAAGTAACAGAATACTTTCAGTACAGGGCTTAAGATCCAGACAGCAGGACAATCCCTGTCCTAACACAAGGAATGACTGCAGAACAACTAGTGCTGGTTGTGGGCTGGCTACTGAAGTGAAAACTGCCTGGGATATGCCTTTAACATGCTCTGAGGCTGTTCAAATTTCTGGGGGTTTGGTTTTGTTTATCTGGTTGCTGCTGAAGAAGCTTTCCTTCCTTTGGTATTTTAAAGGCATGTGTTGTGACCTGTCACTTGCTAGATTTGTTTGATGTGAAATTTGAGTCTGGCCATGGAAAAACACACTGCAGGAATGTGTTTATTTTGCTCTCTGCTGGAGGCAACACTAGTTTCCAGTTTTCTTGAAGTTTCAGCCGAGTGTTGTGTTGCAAATGTAATAATCGCATTCAGGAGGAAAATTGGTATCTGAGATCTACAAATGGAAGGCCCAGAACCTGCAACTTTGCTTTAGCTTCTCCCAGGCAAACAGCCACATTCCCACAAAACTCATTGCAGAAATGGGGCTGGAAACACCAAAGTTCAAATTCCCAGCCATGTCCATCCTCCCTAGACACAAAGGCAATCTGCTGAGCCTTTTGGCCTCATCAGCTGGGAGATACTCTCCATATTGCAAAATACCAAATGGATTTTAAGGCCATTTACTCCTATCCTAAAAAATTAAAGAAATCAAATCAAACAAGCAATGGAACCAAAGCAAAACCATTTTTAAGGCTGCTTGGCTGCAGAGAGATTGTCAAGCACAATCATTTGCTTTGCAAATGGTCCCTGTTTAAAGTAACTGTTCCATGTGTGCAGAGTACTCCCAGTTCATGTGACAATATAAAGGTGTTGAGAGCTAATTAAAACAGTTGATACTTGTTCAAAGCTTGAAGAAGGGAAAACCTGGACAAGTGCCGCTTTTTGTTACCCATAAACTTGTCTTTTCCTAAGTCAGGGTTATTCTTGACTAAGAAAACATTACATGAAAAAATTATTTTACATAGATGAATAAAATGTTATGTATAATTTTTTCATTGCAGCAAACTGTAATGTTAGAGCTATTTTTTTCTTATTTTTACTGACATGAGAGCAAATTAAACTCTACCTTATTTCTCTAGTCTTTTTCTTCAAGGGGACGGGTTTAGTTTTAATTGCACATGGCAATAGCCATCTTATGACTCTAGTTAGGATACATTTAATAATTTTTAAGGAAAAATTATTAATACATTAATAATTAAAAATTAATTATTTTTAAGGAAAAAAATAGCATCTTCCATGGATTTCTTTCCTGTAGCTTTTCAGGAGGAAGCTGAGTGCTGTGTCAAGCTCCCCCAGCACAGGTGATTGAAGCACTGCAGTGCTTGCTGGTGCCTCTCCTGCAGCCCCCAGTGTGTGTGCTGCACTGCAAGGCATGCTGAACCTCCTGACCATGAGCTTTGGTATTCCTGGTGCACAGGGGCACAGTCTGGGGTGCTGGAGGTGTGCAGGAAGAGTTAAACCACAGTCAGTCCCTGGCTGGGCTTTGCAGGAGTGGAACAATGATGTATGGGGACTCTCAGAGTTAAGTCAATGACAGATTCTGCTAAAGACTTTCTTTTTCTTTGTGCTCAATCTCTGTCTATAAAATTAATGTTACTTATGGAAATGGGTATGCTATGTGTGATTTTTACTTCTCTTTGAAAATGCTGTAGTATAAAACAGCTGCTTTAGTATATTTTCCCTACTTACCAGAACAAGTACTCTGACAGGTCCACATGGCATAGCAGAGGGGCACCTGCTGTGTATTTACATTTATTTATGATCTTTTACTATGTGTAAAAATGCCATTTTACCTAGACCATATCATGAGCACTTGAATGAGAACTGGGAAATTATTAGTGTGTTTTTTCATTCCCCAAAATAACTATCAAAGTACAGCTCCTACACATTAGCACTTGCATTTCTGCCTCAAGCAGCTCAGTGAACAGAATTATTAGTATAAACTTATGGTGGTTATTTAGCTGTAAATCACTCTGTGCATTGAGAGGAGAGAAGAAAATCCTAATGCTTCATGTACCAGCACTGGGGTGAATTTTACCAGGCATGTGACTGTATAATCCCATGGCTCTAAGAGCAGATCAAGTCATCTAGGAAGTATTTGACATAGTTCTGCTTTTAGCTTTTGCATTTAGGGGAACACATATCAACAAGTAAAAATAAGACCTTATATTTGAAATCAGTGTTGAGGACCAGCTTCTCAACTGCTATAAATGTGATTTTATTATTATTATTACTATTATTTACCAGCAGAGAATCTACTCAAGCTTATGAAAGGTACTTAAAATTGACAGCCTGCAGAAGAAAACCACAGGCACAATTTTGCACACACGTATCAAATCCAAAATGGAAAATCTGGAGATTAAGCACGCAGACCTCAAAAAAATCACTGCAAAACTGGCCACTGTGGACAATTGATAGCGATTTGAGAGACTGATTATGAGCCTGTTGTAGTTTAACTATATTGACTGGCACTCCTGTGGTAGTTGCTTTATTAAGCATTGTCATTTTGATCATTAATTTCAGCATGAAATGGTTTTTACAGAGGCTTTTGTGCATTAGCCTAAGTGATTCTTCACTAAAGAGAGAAATCAGTATGTCAGTACGGTACTGGACATCTTTGAAGTTTGCAAAATTTAACTGCCCAGATGTTTCATGAAAGGCTTTCAATTCAGATATTATTTTCAGCCTGGCTGCCTACCAGAAAATAAATACCCTTCAATTTTTCATGGAGCCAGGAGAGTCTGAGGCAGTTTTCCTGCTCTTCCCTGCCCCCTGCCCGGCTGCCGGTACCGAGGTGCCAGAGTGACACCGCGTGGCCAAGGGAGAGGCAGCGCAAACTTCAGGGATAACAAGAAAATGTAACTTTTACTCCAAACACACATCAGGACTTTACATATCTTGTTGCAGCTCTTCAGAAATAATCTTTGCTACAGTTCCATTGTTTTTATTTTCCTACATGTATATATTAAGCCCCAAATACTAAGAGAGAAAATAAAATTTGTTTAATTACTGATTTAGGGAAAAGTACCAGATTTATACCATGAGATTTTAAATTAAAAAAAAATACGCTTTTCTGAAGTCTTTTACATATTATTATAGTATTCATGATAATTTCTCTGACAACTTTTAAGAAATACTTTTTTCCTTATAGAAACACAAAATAATTTAAGCTTTCTTATCCATCTGCCAATTTTATGTGTTCTACACTCTTTGGGTTCATCTTTTTATCCTTTTGCCTGTCACCAAAGGATGCTGAGTAGTTTTCCAGGAATTCAGTAGTTCCAGTACACCTCAGGAAGATTCTGAGCTGGGTGAGGTAATTAATAGTAGTTGTAATTCCTCATCCTCAGATGATAGTTTTAAAATGAAAAAAAAAGATCAAGAAAAATCTAAGAGAAGAGAGCCCCCTCTCCTTTCTTGGAGCCAGTGAGTTAATGGATATTTCAGAAACATATCTGGATTGGGGGGAGAAAAATTGATAGATCTCAGGCACATTTGTAATACAAAATGTTATATGCTCAGAGCATATCAAACACAGTTTGCTCAAATCAAACACAGTCCAGCAAACAGCTGTGAAATATTTACACTCCTGCCCACAGTTTACATGGCAAAGGGCTGAAGTGAAGCGCAGAAAGTCAAGGACTGGCTCGCTCTGAGTGAGTTCTGAGATCACACAAGAAAGGCTGAGATCCTGTGGGGAGCTACCAAAGATGTCCCACCAGGAGGGACACCAAGAGTCCCAGTCCTTTCCCTGCCTAGTTTAACCAGTTAAATCCTTCCTGATCCCCTCAGGGGTCTGAGGAGTGCCAGGCCCAGCAGGGAGCTGCTCACAGCACATCCACTGAGAGAACCTGCAGGGGAAAGGACTGAGCTCTCCTGTCATCCCCCCATGCCAGCAACTGGGAGCATCTCAGAGCCCTGCTCTTGTGTGAAGGAGTCAGGATGGGACCCCCTCAGGTGTTAGATCATCCTCCTGGAATGCAAGACATGCAGGGCCAGCCCTTGGCTGGGCTGTGATGTTCTTCCTCTAACCACTGGCAAGGGGAAAGGCCTTAAAAAAAGTTCATCTGTGATGCCTCTTATGGTAATAGATGAGATAAGAGGAGAAAAATAGCACTGAAGGGTAACTGGAAATGGCTGTGAGGACTGTTGAGGATAAAGGCACAAAATCTCTCCTTTTTTACACAAAAAACCCCACCTGCTTCTGAAAGACCAGCAATTGGCAGGAAAAGTGATGGGTAATGTGTCTTGTGCAAAGAAATTCAGAAGATGGAGAGCAAATGAAAAGGAGGGAAGGTGTTGTAGCACTGCTGGGTTAGAAGGGCCCATGGGCCTTGCTCAGCAAGTCCAAGCTGTCATGGAAAAATTACATTCCTCGGGCCCAAGGGTCCATGCTGGAAATTACCCAGATCCCTGGGTTTGGCTCTCAGTCAAACGCTTGGCCTTGCATTTGGCCAGGTATTTTGTGAGTTGTATGCAGGCTTTTTTAATAATTCAATTGGTTGTCACTTAAAATAGTTGGGGAAAAATATTTTTTTTAAAAGTCCCCTCCCAACAGTCTAATCTAAACCCTTCAGAGGTCAGTAGAAAAGTTTTCATTAAATTCAAGGAACTGAATATTACTATTGCTATAAAGCCACTAATTATTCCCCAGGGCATAATGTCTGTCACTTCAGCAATTTGGAGAGACCAGCTCTCACCTCCAATTCTTCCATTAAAGGCAGCCAGCCACCTGTACTGGAGATACATGTTTGAGATCACTCAATTAATCTGTTAGCAGCAGCATCAATAGCCTGCTATTGATTCAAACACAACAAGAATTTATTGAAATAGCCAGGTAGAAGTAAAATATGCCCAACAACAGAGGAGAACACCCAGTACCCTGCTGACATTTACACATGAGGAGACAATGCTTTATAGAGGAATATAGTGGAACAAAATCAAAAGCCATTACTTGGAATGAGCCATTGATGCAGCAGATGTAAACCAGAGCCGCTGGTGGTCAAAGCAATGGGAAATTCTGAGATTGCTCAATAAATTGATGCAGCTTGTCAGAAATAAGGCAAGGAGCTTGGTGGAGAAGAAATAGTCAGGCTTAATGAAAGTAGGGCCTGTAGATCAGTGTTTCCTTATTCCCACTCAGTCTTTAGAAACCCAATATAAAATAAAATCAAACAGAGGCAGTGGTAGTGCTGTGCCTTTCTGCAAGTCTGTGGGCACCAAGAAGGAAATAATGCTGGTCAAACCTGGCTGTTCAGAAGTAACCCAGATACCAACATGGGAACACTGGGAAGTTCCCAGTCATTTGCTGCTTTAAGGTAATTTTAAGTGTACCAAATGCAATTGGACTGAGTAGGTGTCTTTTCTGAGTCAGCAGATGTATTACCCATGCCTTCTGGACCAATATAAAATTTACACCTACCCCACACTTCAGCCTGCTAGCACTCAGCAACTTAAAAAAACCTAACCCACTGCCAAAACCCATTTGATCCTGTGTAAAATCCTATTATTGTATACACAAAAGTTTTTCACCTACATTACTTTTTAATGGCATGAAGGACAAGCAAGTGAAGTCAAACACCAAGTTAAGTTTATCACTTTCAGCTGGGGTTTACTTGTGCTCTAGTAGAAAACAAGATACTGAGCAGCCATAGTACCAGAGGCAATATTGGTACATCACATTATAGAACTTCATTTTAGACAGGAGCACATTGCTCTTAAATAAAGTAATTAAATCCTCAGTTCTTACAACATTCAGAAGAAAGCTTCTGCAATAGGTATCAATAAATAGGTCTGCTGATCACCCACAGGGGATTAAATCCCCAAAGTGCAGAGTATGCCAAGTTTTCACTGGAATAAAACTGAGTTTTAGGTGGCCAAAGCTTGAAGATCACAAACCTTCCACATGCTGGGTGCAGGCAGCAGGGCAGATGATGTTATTTTCAGTAAGGGAAGTGATTTGCCTCACTGCTAAGTTTTCCTCATTGATGACAGTGGAGCCGTGCCAGTGAGTCAGGTGTCTCAGTGACACTCAGCACCTGATCTCACTGAGGCACAGATAGACAGTGTTGTGTTCCCCTGGCCCTCCCCTTTCTAGGAGCACTATAATAGCTCCTTCAGAGCTACACTGATGTCACAGCAGCTGTTACAGTGCCTGGATAAACAAGAAAGATTGCAGACTTGAAGTTATTGTTTGAAAAGCTCACTTTTGAAATTTTAGTACTTAAGTTGTTAGTTAAGATAGGCTAAAGCATTCCCTGTATCACATTAAGCTGAGACAGACACCAGTTACTTACAAAACAAAAATAAGGCTTTACCAGTACTGCAACAAAATATTTAGTTTGCCCAGCTGAAGTTTTTTTCCACACAGTCTGGTCTATCCCCTAGCTTCTGATTTTTAATGCAGTTACTGGCAGGTTCCTCTTTTTCTACACCAAGGTAACCAATTAGCAGCAACAATTACAAACCTCTTGGCCTGTAAAGCCTGTATCAAGTTACTGCATGCAAATGGAGACAAATTAGGTCCCACTTTGTCTTGAAATTGCATCCTTTCACTGGTGTTAACAGAAAGGAACCAGCCATCACAATCTTCTCCCCCACTGCCTTCAATATAAGTAACTTACCTGTATGACTTCAAAACTCCTCTCCTCCTCAGTGCTCTGCTATCAAATGATCCCATTAAGCCAAGTAAGCCAAGTTTCCAGTATTTCTGGAGATTAAGAAGCACTTTGCAGAGAACAGTGCTAACAGCCCAAGTGTATTTATCTCTCACCATGCTGCTTGTTAACAAAAGTTAGGTTAACACTTTCAGCTACTCATGGACACAACAAACATGTGATGAACTGGATGGATGTCATCACCTCCACTGCTTTTAGTGTCCAGTCAGCAGCTGTAGGAGAGCTCCTACAAACCTCATTGCTTATAGAGTTCATATCAGAGCTTTCAGACACCTGATTTAGAAATGTAAATATTTCAATACTATTGCCCACTGTGCTGCAAGCCTTGGCCTCAGCCAGCAAAGAAAGGAGCACAACAGTGCCTAAGATGTAAACCCCATCCCTCCTGATGTGTCTGAAGGCCAACAATGAAGGTAGGAATTGGAAACTAACACACAATCCAGTATTAGTACACACCTTTAAACTTTATTTGAACTTTTAACAATATTCTCACCTGTTCAATTAAATGCCAGGGAGCTTAAAAAAGCTTCTGCTTTAATTATGAAAAAGTCTGGAGCCATGTGGCATCTCAGTTTATGATTACAATTACTAGGAGTTCACAACAGCCAACATCTTGGTGAATTCTTGGGCCTCCAAGACAATAACAAAAACATAGAGCAAGGGAATTATCTCAAATAATGATTTGCAGCTGCCTTGAAAAACTCAAAATCAGTTTGGCCATCCACACTTTTTAAGCTGCTGTTCTTCAGCATATCTCAGTGTCCTTTCGCACATCAGTTGCCATGCTCAAGTAAAACTGTAACTGACACAACACTGAAACAACTCAAACTCAAGAATTTCCTATCATGTCAGGAACAACCATTTACAAGTTTGGGTTAGCACCTTTTTTAGCCAAGTGGTACCTTTCCAGTGCATTCCAAAGAAAACAAGTGTCCTTCTGTAGAGCAGCTGTGGCCTGGAAATAAGTTCAGTCCTTCACTGGGGTTAAAGCTTTATTTATAGAAAGGTGACTGCATTAATTGCAGCAATATTTGCATTGGATTTGAACTCAGCACTAACAGGTTAATATTTACATTTAGGTAACACTTAAACCGAAACAAACAGAATACAGCCAATCTTAAGAGCAGAAAGACAGACATACAAATGACAGACTGAAGAGTAAAAGTAATCACAGTTATTTCACTCTGGATGATTTAGTCTGAAGGCCTATTTCTTAATCAGATTAGCAGGAAGAGTGGATTTGTCCAAATCATCAAAATATGGATGGTTCAAGGCCATTTTGCCAGAAATCCTTTTTGCAGGATCATAAATTAACATTTTCTGGAAGAAAAAAAACAAAATCACATTTACTTCCTCATGAAATGTGAGCTAAAATCATGTTAAATACATATAATAATAATAACAACAACAACTACTACAAAGACAGTTCCCCCTTTGTTCTGTGCTCTCCTAGTTGGAGAGGTTATTTCCCCTACAAGTCAGTAGCAGTGTGTAGTACCTCAGAAGATGAAGAATCCCCTGTTCAATAACCAAGTACCACATCCACTAAATCCAGAACCAGGCAACCAAGCAGCAATAATTGTCTCAGCTTCTTACTGAGGGAAATTAATAAGCTTTAGGCTGGTAAAGCCCTAAATGTTTACAAGGACAAGTGGTCAGACACTTGTTTGTTGCTGACATTGAACAAAGTGATGTCAAATGGCTTCTGCTCAGGTTGGTGACTTTACAATTTAAAATAAGAGAATGCTCACTCAGTTTCAAAATCCGAATTGGAAAGTAGATGACAAGCAGGTAGAACTGAAGAAAACAGTTAACACTTGAGTCTCTTTGCAATAAAATATTTCAGTCGAATACCTCAAAGGTGATGAGAGCAAAAAGAGGGGATGTCACAGCCATTAAAATAACCCTCAGAAGTTTCTAAAACAGGAGGAAATTTGTTTTCCTAGCCATTAAAAAAAAGTATCTGTAGCTTATACAAGGGGTCAAAACAGGAATGAAGCAGTTTTTTACTAGACCCAACATGAGCAAAGCCTTTTTATTTCTCCTTACTAAAGGACAGACAGACCATTTCAAATTCAAGTAATAAGGATTCCACCAGCTGCCTCTCCCCTGTCTGCACAATAAATTTGTTTTCCAGAACAAAACTTAACCAGTCTTACTCTGCCCAGTATTCAGTCTTGACATTTAATTATCTTTACACTTCATTCTACAGGGAGTCTTCCAGGTTGATTTAAACCACTGAATTTGCATTTATATTCTCTGAACTTCTGCCAAATACAATGCTGCCTCTAGATTTAACCTTGCATGCCCAATTTTACTTTGTGGCAGGTTCCCATTACCTATACCTAGAACAGTGTCCTGTAGTTAATTCTGATATCAAAGTTTCTCTCAAAATTGGCTCAAAGAGGGGAATTTCTCTGAAGAGATGCTGTGACACTGAGACTACAGCACCACAACTGATGGAGCAAGTGAAGGAAACCTCTCTGAGCAGTCTGGAACATTAGTTTTCCCTGGTACCTACTGTCCTGATAATTCAAAGCTTTTGAGGACAGCCATCAAGTGCTTTGAAATGCTGGCCATAGAAGTCATTTAGCTTATGAAGGTCTTAAACTCACAACCTCACTCATGCAATCTGAATTACACATGTTTGTGTTAAGACATTGTCAAAGACAGCTCCTTTACATACATCTGCAATAGTCTATTGAAAAAAAATTAAACATTGAAACATTTTCATTGATAAATCTGAGCTTGTGCTCTAGAACAAACTATTTAGTTTTGTTGCCTTTAAAGTTATATTATGGGTTTAAAAGACTTTAAAGTGCCATAGGAAACTTAAAGGTATTCCAGTCAGGAATACCACTGTCACCACACACTAATAGGAAACTAAAATGTTAACATTAAGGCAGAAGTGTACAAGACTTTAGAGAACTTAATATGCTTTGAGACTAGAATTACGTGAACACCATAAAGAATTAGTACTTTTTTTAAACTTTATTAGCAGCAGCCCCAACCACTGGTTTCACAGAGTGATGCCCAACCTAAGCTCAGATGAGCCCTTGCAGGTCCTTTTCATGCAGCTGTTTCAACAAGATTCTCCTGCCTGTTCCTTTCATTTTAGTTTGTAAATACAGTCAGCAATAATTCTATTTCAAACTGATTTAATAAAGATGCTGTCAGGAGTTGTATCTCTTTAAGACAGCTGTGCTACAAGGTTCAGAGCTATCCAGGACAACTGCATGTTCAACAAATGCTCAGGCTGTCAGCGTGAACTGGGGCTGTCCCCCAAGAAAAACTGAGAAATTGTGATCATTTGAGCTTTTTGGGTAACAGTGCTTCATTCAGAGCATTCTGCCATATTCCCAAAATGGGTGATGAACTGCTCTGTGAGTGCTCACAGCCATGAGCCAGGTACACAGCTACTGCTGTGCAAGGGGGTTCTGAAGTGTCAGCTTGCCTTGAGACACACAGAGCACCCAACCCACAGCCCCATCTGTAGGTCTGCACTGTACAAATATAGCTTTAGAACAGCTAAGGTACATTATTATACCTCAGGACATGTAAGAGTACACCTAAGATGTGACCTAAATTAGCCCTCAGTGGCAGCACATGAGCTGGAGAGCACTAAATGGAAAAGCCTGATGAAGAGCTTGCCAATTAAAAGCCTGGTGTGGTGGTTTAACTGCCTGGCCACAGAACTAAAGGAAACTCACACAGACACAAAAGATACCAATTAAAAGTTAATACACCACAGGCAAAAATATTTAGCTCCAAATTTAAGGACAATTGAGACAGACACTACAGACAGACTTGAACTAAGTTTCTTGTCTCAGCTAATCAATACATTCAGCTATTTCTATCCTTGTATTCAGTTAAGACCATCATGAAAGTTTAACCAAGATGAGCCCACCAAGCTTAATTCACACGCTACCACAAAATAGACAATTCCAACTGGTTCAGTAGTCACACAGCCACATCACAACTGGTGCTGGAAGAAAGATGACAGCTACTTTATGGGCAGAAGCCTTCACTTAAACCTCTTTGTAAAGACTCATCCTCACTTTCAAGTTATACGTGGCTTATTATTATAAAAAAGCTGAGGCATAATTGCTTCAAGTGAAAAACAGTCTGGTATCACTTGTGAAAGGAATTAATGTCACACAAGGTGTGAGTTGTGCAAGAAGGAAGGCTGATACCACTGCAGATAGCTTGAAGATGTCCATATTTTCCTCCCAGCTATGACTGATGAGTACAGCTTTGTGTATTCTGGAGTATTTCAAACAGCCCACTCAGGTTTTAATCAGCAGTTTAGGACAGACTACTTACAGCCAGCAGATCAAGTCCATCTTTATCCAAGTTTTTGACATGTGTTTCAAGACTGACAGGTTTCCATTTTGGGAATGTGTTTTTATAGTCTTGCAGGGATTCCACCTCAGGCCATACCTCGTTGTTGGGGGTCCCTAAAGCTCTGTGCAAGCATAAGCAAAACATTAAGCAATTTAGTCTGAAATCTATGTGCTATTACACTTTTAAATACACACAACTGTTGTGTGGTGCCACACAGGCAGCAAGCAAAGGGTCAGCCTTACATACCTGAAGATTCTGAAGATCTGGTCAATCTCTGAATCCCCATGGAAAAGTGGCTTTTTAGTTGCCAGCTCAGCAAATATGGTTCCTATGCTCCAGATATCTACAGGAGTAGAGTAACGAGCAGATCCCAGCAGCACTTCTGGAGATCTGTACCACAGTGTCACTACCTGTGGAACAAGGGAAGGTTAAGTTTGTGGAATCAGCTCCTTTAATTGACTGCAAGATCAATGGTTCATTTGTTATTAAGCAGCATGCAGTTTTTTGCCAAAAATAGCCAGTACTATAAGTTTTAGTGGAAGTGTAACAATAGTTTCAAACTTCATTTGTAGACAAACCAACTCCACTGCAGTAGCTTCTACTTCAAGAAAAGCAGCTGCCTGCACAACTTCCCTAAGAGCAGGAATCCTTTGGCACCCAGTCACAAAACCCCTCAAACCCAAGTGCTGTGCAAAGCAAAAATGCCTTTATTACACAGCAAGCAACAAGTTTGAGTCCATCTGACTCACTCTGAGTGGGATTTATAAAATGTTTTGGAACCTTAGCGTGAAACCACAGTCAAAGAACTGGAAAATTGTTTTGGAAAACAAAACCTAACTTTTTTATAGTTTTGTTAGCTTATGGCTTGAAAAAACTTTCTTTTTAGCTGTTTCAGAATGAGTTCTTAGCAGAGAGCACATGCACACTATCCAAACCACCAGAGGTATGTCCCAACTCACTTCATGGGTGTAGACCCGCACTGGGATTCCAAAGGCTCGGGCCAATCCAAAGTCTGCCAGTTTAATCACTCCCTTGTCATCTATCAGGAGGTTCTGAGGTTTCAAGTCTCTGTGCAGAACTCTTCTTGAGTGGCAGAAGACAATGCCTTGCAAAATTTGGTACAGATAACTCTAGAAAGGATGAGGTGGCAGGAAAGAAAGAAAGGAGTTACCTTTAGTACATGTCAGTGTCCTGCAACACAAAGGTGTTCCCTTCATTAGCTCTCCCCACAGCAGCAGGAAATGGAGATCCAAAGCATTGCAGATACTAAGTTAATATCAATCAAAAAGCTACACAAATTAAAATTAGTTTAAGGCAGTTTAATCTCAGTAATTAAAATATTTTCAAGTGGCATTTGAAAGCAAAACTCACATTCCTCTTATTATCTACTGTTACTTATTTAACCTTTCATTTCTGCTCAAGGAGTTAATTATACTGAAAGTAAGAGCTGCTTATGGCTTAGTAGGTCATCATGAAATTCCCTCTTGGGTTAAGAAATTGTCCGCATTACCTTGACACGTGAACGCTCCAGATACTGGCCAGATGGAATACTATCCAAATATTTCTTGAGATCCATGGAAAGGAATTCAAAGACAAGGTACAGTCTCGAATCCTGCATGAGAACATCCTGAAGACTAAAAATTGAGTATACAATTACTTCCACTGCAAAATACATGAACTCCCATTTCCTTTCTCAACAGGGATACAAGCTGATATTTCCAGGTTTCTATTGTGGAAGTCTTAAAAGTCTTCAAACAACTTAGTGAGTTATACTGTCACCTGGATAATCAAGTATAGCTGAAATAGTGTCAAACTAAGATAAAAGCCTATAAGCTTCCTCTTAAACTTATGTTCTCTCAAATCAGACACAGAAGTCTGAAGAAAAAATACTTTTGCCATTAAAAAACCCCACCTGTGGGTGTTGGTGCCTAGCTTCTTAGAGGCTGGCCTGTCACAGCAGAGCCTGAATTATTGGGAACTTAAGGGAATATTTAATAGGAATCCAACAGACACAGAAGGATTTGCACACATTTTTAAGTATCTCCATCATCCTGACTGGAGCAGAAGGGTTCCTAAACCCAAACATGCACACATTGAGACACTACCTGGTTTGAACCTGGCCAGTTTAAAAGCACATTAAAAATCAAGTACTTTGCTGCATCAAAGAGCAAGCAAATATGCTGTGGGAAGACAAAGGCTGCAATCATTTTTACATGTCAGACAGTCACTGATGGAAGTTTCACCCATAGCTCAGGTGTGCCAGCTATGACAGCATCAAAACACATCTAAATTTCTGCTCCAGAACAGCAGGGAGAACATCACAACACTTAAGTCAAACAGTATTCCAAGGTGGTAAATAAATTTCTGAGTCTGCCTTAAGTAAGAGCTACAGCCAGTTTTCATGAGGTATGCTGCCTCCATTCTCACAATAACCTCTCTGAAAAGAATTTACATAAATTTGTAAATTAACAAAAAGTAGTTAGAGTCCTAGAACAAAAAGAGGCAGCATGAGGAAGGCTTATTAGAAAACTGGCATAAATATGGAGTTTAAAATATTTGCTGCAAAGCAGATACTGTATTAAGCAGAGAGGTTCTCATCTCACTAGAGGAGTGGAAAAATAATTTATGATCTGATGGGAGCTAGTGCCCCTCCAAGAGTTTAGCTAAATAGCAGTATATGCATACCAGACTATATTGGGATGATTCAGCTCTTTTAATAAAGAAATTTCTCGGATAGCAGTGCTTGGAACACCTTCCTCCTCACTTTCTAGGCGTATTTTCTTCATTGCAACCACCTGGCCTGTGGTTTTGTGACGACCTTTATACACAACACCATAGGTACCTGAACAAAAAGACAGTGAAACAAATATAGAAGTACCAGCTTCAGGTACAAATAAGTTATTGCAAACTGGAGGTGCTAACATAGGTAAAATCCTTACAAATGGAGTATTTGTTCAGATTACAAAGTACTACCTTAGCTGTAGAGTTAAACTGAGCAATATTTTTGTTTGTTTAAAGAAGGCTACCCATGAAGTGTAGCATTTGTTAGGACAGGTACTTAGAAGCCTAAGTGTGAAAGGTGAATATTTGGAAGATGTAGTTATAAAATCAGGTACTATTCCAGTTTCAAGTTGATTAACTTTCAGGCAAAATCATTAGAAAGGATTATGATTTTGCCATTGATACATCATATTAAAATGCTAAAGGTTTAGCTGTAAAGGGAAGTAGTGCTCCTTCTGCAGTCTGAGATCCAGCCATCCGTGGGTGTGAGCTGTAGAAATACCTCTGGCTCAATGCTCAGTGCAGGAGAGAGCCTAGTGCTGTGGGTCTCAGCAGAAGCTGAAACTGGAACCAAGAGTAAATCTCAAATCAATCCATCTTAATTATCAGTGCTCACAGAAGTAGAACCCTCAAACCAAGACATCATAAGCCTTCTCTTTTTACCCTTCTTGAAGCGTTAATCCCTCACATGAAGCCCAAACTAGTTTATTTCAGAAAGATTCAGGCACAAGGCTTTGGTTACAAAGCTTTGTTACAAGATCCAAGCACACCTTTTGCTATTGCCTCAGAGTGGGCAATCTCAGAGCAATGTACTTTAAACTCTCAATTTATAAAAAACAGAATTCTACAGTGATCACAGACTGGATTTCCAATAACAGGAAGGTTGTGACCAGCACCTGCATTGAAGCCATCTTCTTAGTGCCTCAATGTGAAGCAATTGTTAAAAAATCACTTCTCCACAGAGCTTTGCTATCTTGCTTTCCTCTGACACATGCCCTGCCTGTATATAATCAGAGCAGAACAATCCAGAAAACACTACTCCCTACCAGAGCTACAAGCAAAACAACATTGCACAACTTCAGGGGCAACTGGTAAGTTTATAGTCAGAGAAATGGGGGAGCTTCCTAAGCTGTAAGCTGCTTTCAGGACTCAGAACATATTTTTTCTTCCATCTGGAGAAATGTTACAGCATTAGCCATCAAAATGAAGGCAGACACTTTTCAACACTGGTCAGTTGTTTTTAAAAAGACCATGTCACTTTCAAAAAAAGGGGCAGGCTGAAAGTTTTTACAGATATACATAGCTACCACAGTAATTTAGCCACAGGCTTATTTAGCCACTTGGTGAATCTCAGCGTGTCCTGTAACAGGCAGAGTGCACAGATCTTCTGGGACACTTCATAGCTCAAACTGTGGAGCATTTCAAAGCTCACTGTTCCCCATACTTACCTTCCCCAATCTTCTCTATTTTCGTGTAATCGTCCATTGCTGTGGTTATCTCTGAAAAGGACGGGAAAAAAGAAACAGAAAACGAGGGTCAACAGTTGCTGTCCTGAACACAGACAAGTCATTGAACCTATGCCAAGTCTTTAGAAGCGAGTAGTGCCTCACGTAATTAAGATGTAATGTGAAACACTTACTGCTCTCATCAACAGGAACACTGAACATATTTATTGCAAATTCCAGCTAGAAAAACTACACCCCAAGGTACGAAAGGGCAATAACTTCAAGCAGAAAAAAAAAAAATTAAAAATCTTCGGAGAAAACTTTTCCAGGGAACTGAAAAACGTGTGCCCTACTAATATTTTTTACCTAACTACTCGCTTAAGAGGAACGAGTTAGAAACAGATAAAAAAAATAGCTAGAAACGGACAGGAATGCTCCTATGCAAAACTGCGGAACCGGGTGTGAGCCACGCCAGGGGACACGGGCCCAGGGTGTCACCGCGCGGCGGGAGGCGACAGCCGGGACCGGCACTCCGCACCTCCCCCGCTGCTCCGGACCGGCACCAGCTCCGGCTCCGGGGGGGAGGAGGGGGTCACGGACACCGAGCAGAGCCCGGTTACCGCCGGCTCCGTGCGGCTGCTGGCTCCGGGCAGGCCGCGCTCGGTGCAGCCCAGCCCCCGTCGCGCTCCCGCCGCCCCGAGGCGCTCCCCCGCTCCCGGGCCGTCTCTCCGGGGCGTTCCCCGCCGCGCACCGGGCCGGGTCGGTCCGGGCGGCCGCGCTGTGCCCCGGGCTGGGGAGCGGGACCCCGCGCGGGCTCGGGAGCGCGCATCCCTCCGCCCCGGCCGCCCCCGGCCGCGCGCGCCAACGGCCCCGCCGCGCGCCCCTCACCTGCGGAGCCGCCGCGCGCGCGCGCCGCACGAGCCGCCGCCGCTCAGGCACGTCCTCAGCACCGCGCGGAGCAGGGGCGGGGCCGCCGCGCATTCGAACCGGCCGCCTGCCGCGCTCCGCCAATGGCGCCGCGCCGGGCCCGTTCAAAGCGGCCAATCAGCGCGCTCCGCGCCAAAGCGAGGCCCAAAGGGCGGCTTTCGGCTCCGCCAGGGGAGGGAGGGGGAAATAGAGAAATGCTGCGCGGGCGGGCGCGGCAAGCTAAGGGTATACCGGACGTCTCCTTGGTTTGCCGTCACCGCGAGTGGAGGCAGTCTGACAGGGCGGGTGGGTCGTTCCGCGTAGCCCTCAGCCGGTGACACGGGGGCGCTGGGACGGCGCCGCTGGGCGGACTGGGCACGATCCCAGAGGCACGGAACGGGTCAGGCTGCAAGGGACACCTGTGGGTCACCTGGTCCCACCTCTCTGCTCATGCAGAGCCGTTCCAGCGCACATGGCACAGGATCATGTCCAGACGGTTCTGGGATATCTCCAGCGAGTAAGAATCCACGTCCTCTGTGGGCAGTCTGTCCCAGAGCTCGCTCACCTCACAGGTAGAGTTCTGCCTCGTAGAACTCCTGGGCATTCCTCTGGTGCCATTGCTGGTCCCAGGGAGCAGCGCCTGGTCCCTGCTCTGAGCCCTCCCTGCAGTCAGGGACGGTGTCCCCTCTGAGGGACCCCCGCAGGGACGGTGTCCCCTCTGAGGGACACACACAGGGACGGTGTCCCCTCTGAGGGACACACACAGGGACGGTGTCCCCTCTGAGGGACCCATGCAGGGACGGTGTTCCCTCTGAGGGACACACACAGGGACGGTGTTCCCTCTGAGGGACACACGCAGGGACGGTGTTCCCTCTGAGGGACACACGCAGGGACGGTGTTCCCTCTGAGGGACCCACAGGGACGGTGTTCCCTCTGAGGGACACACAGGGACGATGTTCCCTCTCAGCTGTCTCCAGGCTGAACAGTCCCAGCTCCTTCAGCCTTTCCTCCACAGAGAGATGCTTCAGTGCTTGATCAACTCTTCGTGGGACCTTGGGTACCACCGGGATAACCCCTTGGGCTGCTGGCATGGTCTGGGGAGTATAATCGTGTTTGGACCAGGCTGGGCGTTGGCTGCAGCATCTCCTTTTAATCAAGTCCCTAAGATTTGGATGCTGCAGCTTCTGCTTTTAATCAAGTCTGTTAGATTTGGATGCCATGGCCAGCCAGAGCATAAATTCATTATTTCTGTCTGCATGGGCGCTGATCTGGGCAGAGCTGCTATGGCCTTGGGAGCTGTTTTTAAGGCATATGCCTTAATGAGAGGTCATTGGGTAACTTAATTCCCCAGAAGCTGGGATGTGTGTCGGAAGGAAATTAAAGTTCTGCATGCCTCCTCCCAGATTAAGAAAGATTAGTTGCTGTGCTATCCCAGCTTCTGAAAGAAAGGTTGGGGATGAAATTAGAGAGGCACCTGTGGGCCCTGCTCAGCAAGCACTCTGCCAGCTGCAGCCATCCTCCACCGGTACCCAGGAAAGTGGTGCTACAGTACACCAGTTAACAAAAAAATACTGGGAAAATACTACTCCAAACAAATTTTGTTACTGAGAAACTGAAATGCTAAATAAATTAACCAAGTAATGTGTTTCTAGTTTTACAAGTCTTTCCCCTGCAGGACAGCTCCGCGGTGGATCTGTGGTGCTGCTGACCCACTCTAGCACCAATTGATCATCAGCACTGGCAGTCCTGGACCAACAGCTCCTGTGGAAACCTACAGTCCCTGCAGGGGTGAGACACAGGCACTGCTGATGTTACTGCCTTTTGTAATTACTTCACTGCACTGGTTTACAACATTCTTGAAGGATGGCTTTGCTGCTTGTCTGAAATATAAGCAGGGCAGGGTGCTGCGGACAAAAACATGCGGCTTCTCCCTTAAAGCATTTCTTTGGGATGGTGATTCCAGGAGGCAGGGCAGTTTATGGTGCACTTCCTTCTCATCCCTGCCCCGTGGCAAAGGCAGAGGCAGCCCGTCCAACTCCTCCCCCTGAGTGTGTTTCAGGGGTAAAGCCCCTCCACTTTCCCCTCCCTCCTGGGGAATTTTTGCAGCATATGGTGCGCGTGCTTGTGGGTTTCTGTTTACTTTGAATCCTGTATTATCACCACTTGCTGGGAATTTACCTGCCTAGAACAAGGCTTTTGTATATCTGGGAAATTCCATACGGGAATGTGACTTGTGCAATCTTGTGCAACTCATAGGAGAAGAGCCTGATGTGCTCTGCCCTGCACAGTGACAGAGAATTTCTACCTAGGGGAGTTGTTTTCTATTACCAGCAATGTTGTTTCCTATTGCCAGGGCTGGAGCTACTGCTGCTGGACCAGACCCTGCCTAGGGACCTTAGGTAGGTTGCCAAAGTCCAACTTTCCCTTTAGAGGAAAAGAAAACATTTCTTGGAAGTCCCAGACATATGGTAACCCTAGTTAATTTACAGACGTTGGTGGTGGTATCATAATCATTCAGTACTATAAATTGTTCTAAGTTATATTGAAATATATAGAGATTATCCCTCTCCTTTCTGACTGGATAGTGCTTATCTGGGTTGATCATTGCTTTGGACATGGCAGGAGATAATGATGCTGCTTGAGACAAGCCATTCAAGTACATTTGCAATGACTTCTGAGTTTGAAGGGATTGACTGTTCTGCTTGAGGGAACAGCAGCAGTGAGCCCACTGACAACTGAGTCACAGATGGGTGCATGTGGGAATCCCCAGGACTGCTGCTCCCTTTTAGAGCAAAACACGGGGAAATGCAGAACTGAGGGAACACTCCAAGGCAAACAGCAAAGGAATCTCGACAACACAATGTTAATTGCATTTTATTTATACAAATGACCAAGGGGCACATCTATTAAAACCTCTTTGGCATCCCAGACTTGCCTTTGCCTGACCTGCAGCGCTGTTTGTGCAAGGCACACGGGATCAGACGACAATGCCGAGCTGGGATTATGGCATTACAGCTGTATTC
Organism: Ammospiza caudacuta; assembly: GCF_027887145.1. Classification (NCBI taxonomy): domain Eukaryota; kingdom Metazoa; phylum Chordata; class Aves; order Passeriformes; family Passerellidae; genus Ammospiza; species Ammospiza caudacuta. The sequence continues at coordinate 10,140,000 of NC_080601.1, forward strand.
ATGGCTGGGAACCCAGTGTAATGCTCTGAACAACTCCTTTCTGCTGACTACAGGGCAGCTGCAAAAGTCAATATCCTCTTGTCTTTCATATATTAATCATATTCTCCTCAGCAATAACTTCACTGTAAGGAAGAGAAAAAGTGTGTTCTGTCTTTTACATAATGATGGGACTGAAAAGGTCAACTGGTTGGTGAATACTAATGAGAGTGTCTAAAATAGGTTGTGTTCACTGTGTTCGAAAGCAGATAAGTACAAACATTGATGGCTCCTTTTAACATTTATTTAAACTCAAAGATTATTTTGTTAAGATGAAAAATGCAGAAGTACAGTAGGAGAGATGTACTTCCACTTAGGAATGCAAGGTAATATTAGAGGGATAGTATCTCTGATGTATATCTCAGATGATACATTTTACCTGTTAAATCTCTTGTTATGCAGGACAGTTCCCACTATCATGAAACATGGACAACTTCTCTGCTGCTCTCCTGCTGCATTAGCATTTTGATAGGATGCCAGAAAACAAAAAGCTCCTGAGAACTGTTTAAAAATAAAACAAAAGGATGGAAGCTGCTTAGAAAAAAATAATTAAAATGTCAGTGTCTCCTTACAGCATTAATATAAATATTTTAAATGCACTTAAAGTACTTGAATTCAGGTTAAAATTATTTTAAAGTTTTTATTTTTGTAACATGCACTAAATCACTTTACCTGAAAATCTCAAATATTTATATGATTGCAATAACAAAAGTATCATAAACCATCTGTTCATTTCAAATAAAGAAATATTGTAAATAGAAGAACTGCTTATTCATGGTCACTGGTTTTTCATGGGTTGGTACCTTCTTGGAGGAAAACTCAGCTGAAAATCAGGGAAAGTTTTACAGTGAACATCGCAGCACACAAAATCTTCCCCCAGCTCTGCTTTGCCAAACTCCTTTCCCACAACAGGGAATGCTCCACTGTCACTGTGGATCTTCCTTCATCATGGGACACACAGCTGGTTTCATAAAAACCTTTAGAGAAATACCTACAGATATCCAGCCTGGATTTTATTTTAGTAACTGTAATTAAATGAGAAAGGTGATCAGCATACATGTATCATAGCTGGGGGAAAAAAACCAAACAGTGGTTTTTGTTTCTTTGGAGCATCTGGGCAAACAGCCAGGCTCCGCCAAAGTCTTTGGCAAAACTCCCATTAACTTCACTCTTGACTCCAGGTCAGGTGGCGGGTTCCTGATTTTAGTTTTTGCATTTTACTTAGCTTACAATTCAAGAAATAAAATGGTGGAACCCAATAAACTGCTTTTAAACTTCTGTTTGGGTGCGTGAGAGCAGGGGAGGTGCAGTCGAGGCCCCACTTGGAGCTCCCTCAGCCTGGATGTGCAGGCAAGCAGTGCTGCTGGCTAGAAAGGGCTGGTTTGGAGGTGGGTGTGGAGGGCTGGATACAGCACATCCCTCCAGGACACAAGGCACAAACCCAGCCCTGGGTACAGCACATCCCTGCAGGGAACAAGGCACAAACCCAGCCCTGGGTACAGCACATCCCTGCAGGGAACAGGGCACAAACCCCATTCCCCGAGGCTGTGCACAAACCTTAGGCCCTGTCTTTGGCAGCAGTGTAACTCAATCAGCAGCATTCCTCACTTGGAGAGGGTTGCATTAAAAATCTCTCTCCTGTAATGGCTGTTTCATTTCAACACGTAATACTCCTTTTATCCAACTTACCTCAGGTTTTAGCTGTTTATCCTTTTTCATCTTACAACAACCACCCACTACTGTGCTCGATCAGATCAAATGCACGGCGACAGCACATTTAAATTCCAAACCTCTGTCAGGGAAGCCTGACCTGAAACCTCTCCTGAAGTAAGGGAAGTCAACTTTTCTTTCCCTCCAGGTATCATTCCTGCTGCCAAAAAAAAAAGCTGTACTCTTCCAGGTGGGAGTGTAGATGAGACAAGTGAGGTTTATAAGCCTGTGGAAATACAATATGGATTTACATGTACACATCACACTTAACTTTGTTTAAATATTCCTCCTCCTAGCAATTGTAAGAGTATCTTAAAAACCGCTTTTCATTTCAAGGAAACCTTTTCTTTTTTCCCCTAAGGATGATATTTTCTTTCTCAATCTGCAAATCCCACTTAAGTCTCTCTACCTGTTCTTCCCAAGGAGCCAAGGAAGATGGTGTGCAGTGATGGTGTGGTCCGTGAGCTGCACAAAAACAATGTGTGACCCAGGCACAGAACTGCTAATTGCCACTGCCCATCAGTGGACGTGACCAGCCTTGCATCACACTTGCTTTTAGCCAACAGGGAGCTTGTGATCCTTTCCCCCAATCTCCTCTGGCTCCCAGTTCTCCAAGTGGGCTGAGGAAATGAGTCACATCCAAAACAAGAGGGATAAAAACATTCTGGGGAATTACCATCTCCATCTCCACAAGACATTGGCTTGTGAGACACAGCCAAAGTCTTCGGTTAAATATTTTTATTTGGCTCTGTATACAAAGAAAAAAGTTTACAGGAGAGAGGGAGTGACAAGCAATTAGTTACACAGTATCCAAAGATGTCTAAACACCTCTAGTCAGTTTATGCAGCTGGGTACGTGTTTCATAAATTGCACCTACAGCACTGAGGCCCTCAGTAGGACAACTAACTGGATTCAGCTGTTATCACCAATATTTCTAGGTAAATTAGTGCTTAATAGCATTTGTTATGTTTCACCATTACAAATGGTTTCTAATTAAAACCGGAAAAGGGGTTGATGCACCGGGACAGCCTTATGAGAAGTAACGATAGGGCAAAATAATTTAAGTCAAAACTAAAGTAATCTTAATTGCTTTTACAATACTCTCAAAATTTTGTGCTGTGATAAAACACGTTTTAATGAGATGGATTAAAACATTTTTTAAACTGAGAAAAAGCACAAGCAGAACTAACTGCTGGTTTGATCACCGTGGGATCTCACCTGTGAGGTTTGCAGAGCCCTCATCTTGGCCCGGGCGAGGGAGGAACACCGGGACTGACTCCCGAGGCTGGAGCGCGTTGTGCGGGAGTATCAGCTAATCGCCATCCGCAGGTGCAGCTCCCCGTGGCCATCCTCCCCCGCCGCTCGTGTGCGGGCGGTTTCGCATTTGCATTGCAGCGAACGCAGCACACCTGTGGCACTGCCGCTGGGACGGGGCTCATCAGCTCCCGGCGCGAGGATCTGGTTGGCTCGGGAGTTTTGTTTAACAAACTTCAGCCGAGCGTTCCCCTGCACCCCTCACGCAGCGGGCGCTCCGCGGGCAGAGCAGGGCGCCGTGTCCAGGTGAGCCGCGGGGGCTGAGGGAGCTCCCCAGCCCTCCGGAGCCCCCGGCAGCGGCCGCTCTCCCGCTTTTCCAGCGGGGCGGACTTCGGGGCGCTGCCCCCGCCCTGTGGCATCTCCGGCGCGGCCGGCCCAGGCACGGGGCGGGCCGGGGCGGCGGCGGTGCGGGTCCCGGAGCCAGCGCGGGTCCCGGAGCCGGCGCGCCCGCCCCCGTGCCCTGCCCGCCGCGGGAGGAGAGCGCGGCGGGCCCGGCCCCACCTGCGGGGGCGGTGGCGCGGGCAGGACGGCCCGGCGCTGGGGTGAGCCCGGGACGGCAGGGCGAGGTGAGGAGCGCTGCAACATGGCCTCCTCCTCCTCCTCCTGCTCCTTCCCCTCGCGTTCGGCGGCACGGGGCGGCTGGGACCAGGTGAGCGCGCAGCCCTCGGGCGGGGAGAGGCGGGCGCGGGACCGGCGGCTCTTTCTGCTTTTCCTTCTTTTCCCTCCCTCCTTCTCCTCCTCCTCCCTTCTCTCGTGGGCGCTCCGGGTCAGCGCGGGGTGAGCGGCGGTCGGGCGGCAGGGGAGCGGCTGTGCCGCCCGCCCAGGTGCGAGGCTGCAGCGGGGAGCGCCTGACCCGGCCCCGCCGGGAGGCCCGCACGGCTCTGCCCTGCCGGGGCCAGCGGTGGCCAAACCCCTCCCAAAACAACGCGCGACCCCCCGCGTTAATGCCCAGCTCTGCTGGGAATGCGGCGTTTTGGGGCGCAGCTCTGTTGCGTGTCTGCCTTGCCTGTATTTCACACCTCTGTGGTGAGGCAGCGATGTGCTTGCGGGACGGGGGCTGAAAAAGCCACCCAGGTAAGGGCCGGAGACTCCCGCATCCCTGCCTGGCCCCGCTCCCGGTGTGCGGGTCGTTGTGGGGCCGGCTCACATCCCATCGCCCGGGGGCTGCGCAGGGACACCCACCGCAAGCCATCCTGCTGCGGGGCAGGTGGAGAGAAGGTGCTGGTGAAGGCTTCACCACAGGAATTGTTTTTCTCCCTCTTCCCTCCTCCGCAGTGGTCGGAGCGGGGCCGCAGGGTCAGGTGAAGGAGCTTTGCTGCTGTGCGTGTCTGCCCCAGGTATTCGATGTGGTCACTCTCTGTTTATTGCTCTCACCAATGCTGCCTTGTGTGGTGAGTGAGTGCACTGGTCCCACGTTCTTCCTACTGAACGCAAATGGCTTAATCCATTTTAGCTGTGAAGAATTGTGTTCTCAGGGCATAGAAAGAGTATATTTTGCCTTATTACTGGCAAAATGACACTTCTTCCACTAGAAGTAAGTTTAGAGAAAAGGGATTGGGAAAGTATGATAACTGAATTATCTCTCACCCACCCCCTGCTTTTTATTTTTTTTTTTTTGGGCTACATGCCCAGAACTCCTGAAACTAAAACTGAAAACTTTCAAGATTGAAGGTATAATTAATCAAGGCTGAATAAGCTTTATTCTTTGTGGTTTGGTTTTTTTTTTTTCTTTCTTCCCTGAAGTTGGTATCTTTTAAATCATTAAACTTTCCTGCTTTTAACACCACTTTTGCTACTGCTTGAAACACTTAACTGGACACAGAAGATGGAATATTATCTGTTTTACTGTAGATTGTTATGGTTTCTCATGTTTCTCCCTCAAATCTGTGTGCTGTTCGTGCTTTGAAACGGAATGTAAATTAACACCCCAGGAGGACTGATCAGCTGGAAATAAGTCACTGCTCTGGCAGTCAGGCTCTCTAAGCTCTGGTTGGGCAAGATGCTGTTCCCCCTGGCCAGCACCTCTCTCTTCTTTTTGTGAGCCCTGTGTTTTGAGTTCTCTGAACAAGAGGACAGTGCTTCTTACTGTGCTGTCAGAGCTCCAGGCATTTCTGCCTCTCTTTCATCAATTGTCTCAAGGATAAAGAAAGAAAATAAAACCTTGTGTGTTCACCAAGCAGGTAGCTTAAAAACTTATTCACAGAAAGGTTTGTAACCTAGGCTGGGCTGCAAGTGCTGAGTTCCTTAAGAAGGTGGTGACTGTTCTCAGTCTCTAAGTTGTGCGTGTTACAATTTTGGGCTTGGAATAACCTCAGGGTCAGTAGAGACTCAGCTTTGTCCTCTGACCCTTCAGTCCATCGGGGACAGCAAATTTCCCTCTGGTTTGAGAAGACTCTTAGGTCAGGCTCCAAACTTTGAGGGTTCTGTTTGTGTGGTGGGTATTTGAGATGCTCAGATCCTGAGACACTGCCAGGGCTCTGTGTTGGAGATGGGGACATGCTTTGACACAGTCAGTGTTTGTTAGTGTGTTCCTTACAGAAATATTTCTGCCACCGTTAATCTCTCGCTTCTGTGGGCATTGACTAATGCATGATTTTTGTTCCAAATGATACTGTACTATCATGTGCTGTTGCTCTGTTGATGCCTACCAGAGGATGAGGTTGGGGATTTCCATTATTGAAAACCTGTCACCTCTCCCATCTTTTCTAGATCCTAATTTATTGCTCATGTTCTTTTTGGAGATAATGAGATATGTCTGTTATAATGCACTGGTTTACAAAATTATGTGAATAATTGTGTGTGGCCAAACAGTTTCCTTTCTAAAATAAAAAGCCAGTTACAGTTTTCCCTAAGACAATTTCCAGGCTTTGCAGAGCTAAAACTGTTAATGGCATAAAAAAATAATTTGTTATTCAAGGCTGTTTATAGTCCTGCATTACTTTGTAGTTGATTATTTAGATGGCTGTTTGGTGTTTATTTCACTTCAGTGTTTTCTAAAATGTCTTGTTCAGAAGCTTGTGTTTCTAAAATGTGACAGGAAGACCAGAATGTATTTTGTTGTTGGAGTTAGTTTTGTTAGTTTCTTGTTTTAGTTCTTTTGTTTTGACAGCTCTTGGCCTCAGCACCGTGGGCACTCCTCAAGTCAATGCCTAGAAGTTAATTATGCTTGTAGGTCACCTAGAGTGCCGTGCTTTGTTCCAAGGTGTTTCTCTTTGGTATATTTAAGGTGCTGAAATTTTGGGGATTGTCTAGGGCTTGAAAGAGATCTTTGAACTTCAGCAATGAAAAACTTTTATACTTTTTGCCACTTAGCTTAAAACTGGGGTGTTTGTGGGAAGAGAGGAGACAGTGGTCAAGTTGTTGGGCAAGGGGAGGAAAAAACCCAAATGCAGTTCAAATACGATAGCCTTGTTGTTATCACATAAATGATAGCAATAAAAATAAATAATTTACTGCTAAAGTGGAAAGTTTATTTCACAGAGTAAGCTTTTAAGTGTGGTCTGTGAGACTGCAAGTCCAATCATAGCTGCCCTGAAAAGCAATAATACATGCAAATGTTATTCAGTCATTGAAAACTCTGGGGGAAATGGCAGTTTAGCAGTTAAAAAAAAAAAAAACAAAAAAAAACAACAACTAAACAATCCTCCCAAACCCGTCCCTTTGTAGCATACAGATCAGACCACATGAGCCTCAGTTCCAGACAGTTGTTCAACACAGGCAAATTCCTGTTCTTGCGGTTTGCTCTGGTTTTATTCTACATTTTATCAGCTTATTTTTTGATTTTTTTTTTCCTCCACTCCAAACTCTCGGAGTTCTCTTCTTACATACTCTGTTTCTCAAAATTCAGTGCTCTTGACACCATGTAAAAACTATTGACATACTAATCCAGTCGATGATTACCTATTAAAAGTTATTTTTGCCACTCTCTGTTGTCTGGAGTGGGAATATTTCCCATATACATTAGGGTTTTGATAAGTTGTTGACAATGGTGCTTGTGCTCTGCTGGCATGGCTCTTGGTATGACAAAATAAGACCTGGCATGTTGCATTAATTCTGAGAAAAGCATGGTTTTGCAATCTTTAATCAGGCAAAGTTTCATTAGCTCTGTGAGGGAGTTTTACTCGTGGCCTAAGGAAGATTTATTTTTTTTTAACAGCTGGTGGCACTTGTTAGCTTTTTCCAGAGGCATGATGTGATGAGGAATTAGAGGCATGAGGGTAATATTTTCTATTTCTGTGGGTTTTGTGCTTGACTTCTGATATGAAGCGTTAAATAGCTATTTGTGATGCTGACATGCCTAAGAATGAGAGTTTTGAAGTATGAATTTTCCGAAACAAATCCTTCAAAATAGTTTAGAGCATATTTTTTTCTTTAATTTGGTAAAGGTAGTTCAGATTCCATTATTTTCTCCTCTGAAAAATTTTTGTAATTGGACAAAAATGGAAAAGGAAATGTTGTGTTGTTTTTTTTTTTTTTTTTTTTCAGGTTAGGGAGGAGGGGGAAAAGTAGCAGGAACTTTTGCTCTCATATTCTGTGGTTACTAAGTGCCAGAACTTTGCTACTCTTTTGATGAGTTGCATGTGCTGCCTGCTGGTTGCTTCTGGTCACTTTTGCCCTCTCAGCTGTTGAATTACATCAGAGTGCACATAAAGCACAGAAAATAATATTGCTTGCACTGTGTGTGTCTGCTGCCCTTGCCATGGGGATGCTTGACAGGCTGTGTAACCCTGAGGAGGATGAAGAGGAGGATGAAGCAAAGAAAATTGCTTCAATAAAGTATTTATTAGTGTGATTGTGACATTGTGAGCAGCCTGGCTCTGTTTGTGTCGGTCACTGCCTCGTTGTTCCTGTGATGGTTGGGCACTCCTAGAGTCTTGCCCAGCTTTAGTATCCTCCTCTTGGGCAGAACCCACCCTGTTTAGTCTTGGAGCAGTGGCTGTTCTTTCTTCTCTACTCCCCTGGGATATCCCACAAAAATGAATCTACTATTAGCTGCTTGATTTTTACAGTAATTTCTTCTCTTGAATGCATTTAAAGCTTCAGTTCCCACCGACTCTTTGGAGAGGAAAGGGCACCATACTTCAGTCACTCTTTAAAATTCCAGGAAGTTGTTTTCCTCCAAGGGCATTCTGAGCTTGGTGCCCTTCAGAGGAGAAATTCTTCAAACTTTCCATAAAATATCTGGGGTATGCATCGTGCCTTTATCAGGAGGCCTTATTGATCCTATCTGACCATGACTTGGAAAAAGCTGTGAGCTAATGAAAGGAGTCTTGCATGGCAAAACCACGAGTGTTTCCTTTTGCCCTGTGTTCCACTGCTGAAGCAAGGCCTGGCTGAGCTGCTGCACTGACCTGCTGTAATTGCTGAAAGCGGGCTGTGATGACAGCTCCTTTTAATAGCAGAATCTGAAGTAACATTCTGCAATGACAGAGGAGCTGATGGCATGTGAATGTTGTAGGAGAGGTGGTTTCTTACCAGAGACTTCATGGAGGCTGGCTTCTTTAGGTTTTAAAACCTCAATGGTATTTTCCATCTGTTTTGGAAAATACTTTTAAAGGAATTTTAATAAAGGTAATTTTCAGATGACATGCACACAACAGGTGGGAGCTAGTTTTATGATCTTTGCATGCTATTGTTACTAGTACCATAATTTAAGCATATGTGCCTTTTAAAGAAAAGAATATGGGATTTCTAGCTTCCATGACAATTAGTTTGCTCTATTAAAAGCAGAAATTAACAAGATTATGAATGACCACACCCTGGCCTCATAACCAGCAGGAGTTCCTCTGCTTTCATTTCTGTGGGTTCAGAATTCCTGCCTGTTCCTGTATGGAGGGTGCTGATGATGTAGTTTGTGAGGAATTCCTTAGCACTAGGAAGATGTTCAAGCAGCTGTCTCTGTTTTTCTTCTGAATTTAAAATTTTAAAGTCTGAAGTCATCTGTGGTGGGAAACCTCCATTTTCAAAGAAATGTTATGCAAACTGCTCTAACTTGGTTTTGACCCAGTTTACTAATCTGTAGATTTTTGTTGCATGTGTCTCACTCTTAGAAGATTATCTGCTTTTCTGTTTCTTGCCCTATTTTTTTTTTTTTTTGGAGGGGGAAGCAGGGGGAGGGTATGGTGTGCATGGGGATGATTTTATTTAAGGTCTCCTTTCCATCCTGTAATTCCAGATTTGTTTCTGTCCATTTAATAGTTTGCCTTGCCCAACATAGTGGTTTCTGTGCAGATTCACTTTCCTCAGAGCATTTGTTCAGCTTTAGGTCAAAAAAACTCATCTTGAGGTTGCTGAACTTAGCTGAGCAAAGAGCTCCCAGTCACAGCACAGAAGGGAAATGCTGAAAAATGATCATTACTTGTTAGCCTTTTCTCACTGAGATAATCTCATCTATATGGGAACCCACAGGTGATTTTAAAAGCACAAAAGTCAGGTGCACCTGGGAATGCAGGTGTTGATTATTGAGGAGAGTTCATTTAAACCATTAGGAACTTCCTTGTTTCTTTACAAATCTCCTCCTCTTTGGCAGGTTTCTGTTTGTGCTGTGGAGGAACCCCAAGAAACTGATTCCTTCTGCTCTGCAGGACTGACCCTTTCATGGAGGTGTTTTAGGGGTGGATGTGTGATTTTGGGTGAGGAGGTAAAGCATTATTTGTGTGCAAGGTTGTGTGACGCCAGGGTGCTCTTTAAATTGTATCTTTGTGGTGGAATAGAACACTGGAAACTGAGCAGAAGGGGTGAGTCAGCTGGTCTTCTGTTCTGACAATCAATACTGCATTCAGGGAGAGCAAAAAGACATCTAATTATAGTGTAAGTATGCAATTATATTAAAAAGTAACATATACTAGTTATCATGTTATGGGTTTTAAGGGAGAGGTTAATTAACTTGGCCAAACGAGGAGTAGTACTGACTTTATGATAATCTTTCAAGGGAATACTAGGGGAATGAATAAATTTGGTAACTTTCTCAAAACTTCAAAATGATTCATTACTCCCCTCCAGTGACCACAGTGCTGTTCTGTAAAGGCAAACAGCTTATTGACCAACCTAAAACTAAAAAGAGGGGGACTCTGTATGAGTATTTTTGTATTTTATTCAAACAGATAAATTGCATTGTGTTGTGTTTTGGTGGGTTTAGTTTTTGTAGATATCCTAGGCCGCTTCTGTAAGTCAAGATCAGCAGAGATGAGTTCAGGCATAGTAATTATATCTTTACATATGACTGCATGGTGCAACATCCCAGCTACACAAACTGGTACATGTATCACCCAGAACTGTGGAGCAAATTGTCTTTAAAGTGTGGTAAGATAAAGGAAGACAAAGATGGAATATGTTCTTAACAGCCTCTTACAGCACTTATGTGAGAACATTACATACACCTAGGCTTGCTCTCTTGAAGCTGTTGGAGATTGTGTTCAAATTTAACTGGGCTTTAAATTAGTGAAAGCAATGACTTTTTGTGCCACAGACATGACCCCATTGTGCAGGTGAAGGACCTATAAGTGTGATTCAGTGCTTTGAATCTCCAATAGCAGAACCAATTTCCTTTCATATTCCTCTCTATATCTGGATTCTGCTTGCTCCTGTTCAAAGAATATTGCAGAGAGAGCACATATGCATTTGTCTGAGAAGGCAAATAATTTCACAGGTCATGACTTTGCAAATGCATGAGACAGCCTTGCTCTGTGATAGGAGCCTTTGGTGGGAACTAGTGACAGTGAAGAGGGAAAAGGGCAGAGCCTCCTAAATGGCATCCACCTCATAAACATTTGCCATGCAAAACAGCAGCAAGCAGGGCAGGGGCTCAGCTTTTACAGCTGGGCTCATCTGTAGCTCACAAGGCTGGTCTTGGACTTGGTGCTTATGTCCTCACCTGGGAATTCAACTTGTGCCTTCAACATCCCATTCAGGTGCCTTAGTTCTGAGCATTCTTTACACAGCAGAGAGCTTTCTCTTCCATGTTGTTTGTTTAGTTGGTTTGTTGTTTGGTTTTTTTTATTTTTAATTTTCCCCTCTCTCTCCCTTGTTGCATCAAATCTCCTGCTGAAGTCTGTTGATCCTTGCAATCCTCTGCAAAAAACCCTGTTTATTTTCCTCCATCCCTCTGTTAATCACTTTGTGAAGATTTTAATTCAGTAAGGTACTCTTGCTCTTGGAGTTTTTGCTTTATCCTTCAATTGATACAGGCTGAACTTTGCAGCCTTTAGTCATTTTGGTGGTGCAGCTCACAGCACATTTCTGGGAAGTGTTTTGTTGCTGTAGCTGGGGAGAGAGGGGCTGTAGGATGGTTGTGGCAGGGAGCAGGGCAGGTGTTTGCTACCTGGTTTCACTGCTGCACAAGGTGTTATGTAAATAGGCTGAGCCTTGCCTCTGATTTCTGTGATGTAATGTTTCATAAATAAGCACCGTGGTGTTGGGAACCCAGGTGTCAGAGGCAGCAAGCCAAACACACTGAGAAACAATGGGACGAGTCTGAAGGGTGATACAATTTTCCAGCAGTCCTCCTGTAGGAGCTAATCCTGCATTTTAGGGAAACTCATTGGAAGGAACATCTTTCTGGAGGGGAATGATAAATTGTGACATGTTCACTGCACCTGGTTTAGTGGTTGGAAAAGCCTGGGACTAGCAATAAGGAGGTCGGTAAGTCCCAAATGAGGCTATTTTTATCAAGTCTCATGGGTAACAGCAATGTTTCAATATAAAGATAAGATATACAATCTGCTGTTCTAATTGAATCATAAATCAAACAGGTCTAGGAAAAAAAAGAGAGAGAAGAATGCAGATGCATCAGTCTGTGTCAGCTCAGCATACCTTCCTGTGGGTGGCCTGCGTTTCTTTTCACGGGCTCCATCCCTGCAAAGCTGCTTTGTGATCTCAGCCTGATGTGGGTCAAAAGGGGAAGATTGTTAACATTCCTCCTGCCCCTCTCCATCACCATCAGCAGCTCTCAGTGGATGTCAGTCCTTTGGGCTTGTGTGGGAGAGGACAGGGGAATTCTGTGCTGCTTCTAACTGCTCTTCCACATATTTCTGTCTGTCTCTTATCTGGGCAATAACCCAGCTCCCAGTTTTGGATGATTATTATGAGTTGTGATTGATTTAGTAATTGCTCTGCTGGCATACTAGTATTTTCATATTTTATTTGCATTCATGTGCCCATCAGGATGTCTATGATATAAGAAAAGCTAAACAAACAGCTTTTGTCCAAGAAATCATAATTTGAGGTAGTGTTCTCTGTTACTGCCCTCTAAGAGCTGTCTTGTCCCTGGCTGGCACCTTGAATGCTATTGTGTATGTGGCTCTTTCTCTCCACTTTAATAGTGGTGCTGTATTGACTGTGATTCTACTACAGTTTGGTTTTACAGGATAGAAACAACTGTATTTTTTGGCTGAATTTGAACTGCTTTCCAAGTGATGTGTACTTTGTTCTGGAAATGAATTCCACTGGGCTGTTATAGGGAGTTTAGAATGACTCATTACAGTGATACAAGTAGGTAACAACATGGCTCTGAAGCCATTAAAGGCTTTTCATTTTGTGTTACATTTGTTCCAACCATCATAACTCTAATGAAGTGCATATCTCTTTCTCTTGTCTTTAATGTGTCCATCTTCCTAAAGAACTTGTCAAAGAATGTGGAGTTGTCAAACAATGTTCCCTTGATCAAACTCTGGAGCAAAGGAAAATACAATTCTCAGTAGTGATCTACAGCTTGAAAAGGGAATGCACAAAGATCATTAACCTCACACTGTGCTCAGATCTATTCCCTGCTGGGAGGGGATATTCCAAATATGGTTATTACAAAAATGTATTGCTAGGGAGAAAGAAGTTTAGAAACAGAAACATTTTTATTTCCCCACTATAAATGATCTTTACTGAAGATGAGTATGTGTAAAAAGATACTCCTAAGTAAGAGCAAGTTCTGTGTTTAATGTTTCTTTTATGCCCTGTTTTCCCTACAATAAAACACAGTGTGGTGTAATGAAAGAGGCCAAAGCAGGATAATTTTTAGTCAGGCACATGGTATGTGTAACTGGACTGTGACATTTAGGAACAAAAACTGGTGTCATTCAGATTGCTCCATCTCTGGGTGCAGTAAATGGATGGGCCCAGATGAGTAAAACTCACTGGAATATCTAATCAGGAGCAAATGCTTTTCTTAAAGATGGAAAGGCCACTTTTGCAACTGCTAGTTGTAAAAAATTAGTTTGATTTGAAAGTGAATCCAGAGATTTGTTTCATTTTACTACCACTTAAATCAATTAAGAGAGATAATGGTCTTGGACACCTGTAATTTTGTCGCCTGCTTATTTTGGTGCCAATTCCAAATACTGCAGGGGATTTTGGTAGTTCAGTATGATAACCATGGCAAGCCTTCTGCATGAAGAACTAGTATCTGAAAGCCACTCCAATAGTAGTGTAAATAAATACTCAAACATTGTGTTTTATTATGTAAAACCCTTTTGTTCTTGTTTATATCAGTAGCACATCCAGCTGCAGTAGTTGCTGAGTGCCCTTGCTAGGGTTTTGATCAGTTAAAATTATATACAGTACTGTTCAGCACAACTCTTTAAGCACCTTGGAAAGCACTGATATAAGCTGTGTGTTTTAAAGTATTATGTAGAAACAAGTTTGACCTTCCTGGAAATGTATCCATGCATTATATTGATTTTTCTCGTAGCAAATATATTAAAATAACAACAGTGGGACAGTTAAGAAATGGTAATTGATGTGCCTATGACTGTCATAAAGGATGAAGAGAAAATGTGTGACTGCTGCTATGTGACCACATTCAGCAGTTTTGAGTACACCCTCTGCCAGCACTTCTGTCAGGGCCAGGTGCTCAGTTGCTGCCTTTGTCAAGGTCCATCCCCTACAAATGCTGTGTGGAAGATTTATTGATCACTCCTGCTGTGTGTGATGCAGGTGTTCTCCCTGTGTGTGTAAATGTGTTTGTGTGTGGTGGCAACGAATCTGGATCAGAAAACTGGACATTGCAAAACAGCCTCTGGTTTAATGAACCATGCCAAGCAAAGCTGGGGCTCAGAATCCTGCTGACATGGATAGAAACCCTGAAGCTGATTATGGGTGCAGGAGTGGCTCTCTCTGCAGCTGACATTACAGTAACCTTCTCTGCTTCAGCCTCAATTGATTGTTCTTTTTCATTGTGATTAGGTAGATGATGGTAAAACTTGCAGTGCTTGTTGTTCTCTACTTGAGTAAAAGCACATTTGAAAACTGATTTTGTGGTGTTCAAATATCTGTTCATAAAAGGTTATCATTAATACTAGAGAAGGACTATCCAAGACTTTATTTTACTCAGAATCCTCCAGTTTCTAGTGAAACGTAGTACTTTTGTTGTAGTGGAACAAGCTGTATTCCAAGCCCATTGAATTGTCTTCCAAGGAGAAAAAAAAAAAAAAAACAAAACCAAAAAACCCAAACAAAACCCGAAACACCAGTGGAAATCAACATTTCATTTTTGTTCTGACATCTCGATCATTTTCCCCATTAGTGCAACGGGGAGCTCTTGAATCCTACTGTGAGTGAGCTCTCTGCTTTCTGGGACTGCTGGATGCTCTGAAGTCTTGTTCTGACTGCTAAACCAGGGAGAATCATCCTCAGCATTGATATTGGATTTCCCCTAAAGCCTAAATTTTTTTTCCTAAAAATCTGTGGTGAAAAAACATTTTCTGCTCTTGGAGATTTGCACTAATGCTGTCAATCACTCATCTGAAATTTATTTCTTCTTGTCTGTTTTTGACTGTGATTATTTCTCTCTTGGCACTTGTCAGCACAAATGCTGTCACTGCAATTTTGGGTTTTTAGCACTGTGCCCTGTGTAACCAGTCAGGCAGCCCAACCTGATGTGAGGATGTAGAATTTAATATAAAGAAATGCACAGCACATCTCTGGGTGCAGTGAGTGGATGGTGCCAAGTGTGCAGAATTCACTGGAATATCTAATCATGGGCAAATGCTTTTGTTAAAGATGGAAAGGCCACTTTTGCAACTGCTAGTTGTAAAAAAATTAGTTTAATGTGAAAATGGATCCAGAGATTTGTTTCATTTTATTACCAGTTAAATCAATTAAGAGAAAAGAAATTGGGTAGCAATTGCCTAATCTTTTTCAATATATATCCTAATGTGGTATAAGGATATTTTAATCTGTATTCAAACTCATTTATTCATTATGAAATACTGTAGTTTATCTTTAACAAATGATTGCCATAAACAACCATTAATCTAAATAACATTTGTTAAATAAATACAGTGCTGCAATAATTTTTCTTATTTCCCTCTCCCCTGCCACAGCTTGGGGGGGAAAAAATCCCTGTGTGAAAACTGATGATGTT
The DNA here is from genome assembly GCF_027887145.1 of Ammospiza caudacuta. Taxonomy (NCBI): domain Eukaryota; kingdom Metazoa; phylum Chordata; class Aves; order Passeriformes; family Passerellidae; genus Ammospiza; species Ammospiza caudacuta. Next base: position 10,155,412 of record NC_080601.1, read on the forward strand.
TTGATGCTAGTCAGCAGTAAAACTCCATTTATCTGCTTTCATTTCTTTGACATGGCTAACTTCTAATAAATGAGCTCCCTGCTCAGACTCAGTGAAGTGTATATTTTTGTTTCATAATCACATCTACGTGATTAGCCAAGTAGAAAGCTGCATACTCAGTAGAAAAAAAGAAATTATAGAAAGTAACATTGTAATAATAATCTTCCCTAAATTGTAGTAAAATGGTTTGGAATGGAAGAAACTTATTTCATGGTGTGTTAGGGCTGGCAGAAAGTTCTTTAATTTGCATTTGTATACAGATGGTTTTTCTCCTGTGCTTAAGTGAACAAGTGAAAATAAGTCTTGACATTCAGAACATATATAATGTTTGGGGACTTGTGCTCAGCTTCTTGTCTGGAACTCTTTTAACTATATAAACTTCAAATATCTTAGGTATTCTTTCCGTTCTCATTGCTTATCTCCTTCCACCCCAATACTTACTGGTGAGTATCAGATGTGAACAAATGCCTTTAGCATGTTATATGTTTTCCCAGTCCTTTCAGTTCTCTAGTTTTGGTAGGAATTATCAATTCCTACCTAGTTTTGGTAGGAATTATAAACTGTCCAGGACTCTGCTAATTTTGACAGATTTTCCACTGCTCTTAGGACATGAGCATCAGTTATGTTCCAAACAAATGACTTCGGGGTGTTTAAGGGCACAAATTACCGCAGCCAGCAGAAAATGGTGCTCGTGGTCACAAACAGCTCAGGTTCATCCTCTCAAGTTCACTCTGGATGATGGCAGGGCAGACTGGGCTGCTTGTTGCTTATGTGTAGGTTGTGTATTTTTGTTCTATTCCTCAGAAGGATGTTGATGGTGACTGTGGTTAGTGCAGGCCTTACTCTCAGTGCTGAGCTCTGCTGCCTGGCTTGAGAGATGAATGAGCTCAGGTGGTTTATGAGAATTCCTGTGATCAGGGGTTGTCTTAAACATGGCTTTTAGGAAGAGATCAGTTTCAAATTGACTCAACAATGGGTATTCTGCACTGTCATAGAGGCAGCAACACTTCTCAAGGGCTCTGAGGGACAATCTAGAGGTTTCTGTATTCTCCTGATTTCTGTAATTAAAGGCCTGTCATTTAAAATAGTAGTCAACATGTGCATGTGATTTAACTTCATGTTCTTCTACTGTAGATATCTTCATTGTGATATGTTCTTGTTGAAATGAGATTTTTTGAGTACTTGTAAATTTTTAATTGTTCACAGGGGTTGGAATGGAGGCTTGCATCTTTCCTTCTCCCTCTCAACAGTAAGTTTGAATTTAGGCAATCTGAAGTGAACGATCAGAGAACAAGCAGAGAAAAGAATTCTGCTGTGTACTGAGAGCCTCCCTGGTTCAGGACCTGATACAGGGTAGGGCGTGGGATCATGTCCTGTGATGGGAATTCCCTCCTTTGCCTCTTTGCCCCATGGTTCTTGATATCCCTACATAAGTGGGTTTTACCTCTTTTCACAAACTGACCTTCTCCTGTATGCATGCCTAAATAATTTAAGCTTTTTTTTCCAAGACTTCTAGCCCTTCACACTCTTATTGTAGCATAGTTAGAAACGCATTTATTTACTCTTGTGTGTGTGAGGGAGTTTCTTCTGTAGTTTGGATCTCTGTGCAATGGTGGAAATAGCAATCAAGTTGTTTTCAGTGTGCTGTAATTTTGCACAGCATTTCTCCCCAGTGTGTATCCAAAACTGTGTCCTTTGCTCAAAATAAGTGGTTTTACTCTATGCCATAAAGACAAGAAAGACAAAATAAAATGTTTTCTTGTATCATCTTAATATTTCTGTAGTGTTACCAGGCAGAAGAACATTAGTTATGTTGGATTTGGCAACTCTCAAGAATTTTCTTGGTGAATGAATAGACAAGGAATAACTGTGGAAGGAGAACCTGAAGAAAGACTTGCACATTTCTGTAGTGAATGGAGAGTGTGATTGTTTGAATTAGTGAGGAAAAACAACTTGGCACATTCACTGTTATATGCCAAGTTAAAGAAAAGAAAAAACTAAAAATATTTTATTCAAACAACTTGCCAAAGAAGGGGCTGTAATCCCTAAGTTTTGATGTAAGTGGTTATACTCAATTTGTAGTGTATATCTTAAAGTGAGAGGATAAATTAGGCCTTTTTTCTTTAGATCTGTTGTAGGGTTTTTTTAGTTTTGTATTTTTCTGTAAAAGGAGTTTTTGCCACTCCAAGAACAAAAGGAAACTGAAAGTTGGCTTGCTCCAGAAGCCACAGAATCTGAAAACTGAAATTCTTATTTATAAAGTGAAAGTTCCTTAATTGAGAAATAGGGAGTATTTTGGCATAAGAACTGCAAAGATGGTAGCAGCTGTTTTATCTTAAATTTAATAGTTCGGCCTTAAGATGTTTGACTGTGGATCTTCCCAAATTAGATCTGGTTTGTTTTTCATTGCATTTAATCTACTTACAAATAGTGCTTAGAGTTCCCTCCAACAGCTGCACAAAAGAGCATTTTGGGAATCACAAGTGATACAAATGAATAAATACCATGTGTACCTTTGTCAAATCAGACTTCCAAGAATCAGCTTTTATGGAAGAAGAAGAAGATAAAATATGTACATTTCGATACTTGCCGACAGTTCCCACCGCCCCTTTATTTTATTTGGGATCATCTGGTGCCTTTTAGTCACAAGATTTTGGGGCCCATTCTTTTGAGAAAGTAAGCAAGCAGACAGATTTGAGAAGCATATTCTGTGCTGGTCAGTTCATAATATTAATAAACTGTGGACTGAAATTGTGTCTTGCAGAACTGTGAGGTCCCTGAGGGTGGGGGAATGGAGTAAGTTATTTCAGGAGCTGTGTGAACAGTCCTGTACACTGAAAACCTGAGCTAAGAAAATTCTGTACGCTGTATCTTTCTTTTCAGTTTTATTTGCAGGGTAATTTGTTCTGGGGAGTTGGGCTATATTTTCATATACAAATCCAACGATCGTGATTTCTTGTCTATAAGAAATCAAATATGGAATATCAACTACAGAGCCACAAGCATTTTGCAGGACTGAGTCTTTAGGGAAAATGACGAAAAATTACAGGATAACTACCCCCTTGGAGCTGGTGCTTCTTTTATTAACCTGATTTTGTGATCCAAGTTTACTACTTTGCTTCCTGAATGGCTATTCAGAGTCAGGACTGGATGTTTAATTTTACACTGAAATTAATGAAGTCTGGATGACTTTCTACCCTTCCACTGCAGTGCCCTTCAGTGCAACATTTTTGTTTAATCCCCAGCAAAAAAGGGGAGTAAAATAATTTCTGCCCAATTTATACTAATATTGTGCTGTTTTTCTTGCTTTTGGCTGTATTTCAGGACAATTCCTGGGTGTATTTATGCTTTCTACTGGACTGTAGCATGTGATGAATTATTGTTCAGAGCAGGCATGTAGTCCTGCATGAGAGGCAGAAATCAGTAGCACTCTTGTGAATAAGTCAGTCTTCCTGGAAGACTCAGTGCAAGGTGGAGAAAACTAAACTGAAGCCTTAAAGCAGAAACTAAAACACGAATCTTGTGTTGGGTTCACTTGGTAAAAATAGATCTGTAAATCAGTTATTGTAAGGAAGCTTGGCTCAGCTGAGTATTTTAGGTGTGAAAAATTCTTTTTTTAGAATGAGAATCTCTCCATTGGAGGATGAAAAAAAAGAACTTGCTTCTTTTCCCCAGAAAGCACACATACTTTCAAAGGTTTAACAGCTTCAGGATTAGGAAATTGCATATTCCTTTTATTGTTTCTTGCTGCTGTGGGTTTTGTTGGTTATTGGGGATGCATAAAAATTGTTTCATGTGAGCTCTATGGAGGCTGTTGAACCACAGTGTCAACATTCAGCTAAATCATTGTTTAGCCTTGCAATTGTTTCTTTTGGGGAGGAATTGCAGGTGGGAGGTAAAAAGTTCAGTGTAATTATTTCTCTGCTGTGTTGGAAACAAGCTCTATGCCTATTGTATGCACTTGCCTCTGAAGTATAAACAGTTTATGCTGTTGGAATGTTTTGGGAAAGCAGGGAAGGTATTGGAGGAAGGGTGTGATTTGCAGCTATTTAAATTCTGCATTTAGTCAAAGGGGAGCTATTATTTCATGTTCGCTTGCATTTAATTGATTTAGCTCCAAGATTAGATCAGTCTGTGCCTGGGTTTAGCATCAGTGCATGGGATCTGATATGCAAAGCTCTTTCACTTGCCCAGTGCCCCACAGGGGCTGAAGCTTTACAGGCTTGGAGAGCTTTGGTGACAACAAAGCTCACGTGCAGGGAGGTCCATGAGGGAAAGCTGTGAGCCTCCCTGGTGTGTGCTTCCATTCCTGTTGGCTGTGCCCAGCTGATTTGCTGTTCCCTCCAGTTCATCTGGCTGCTGTCACCAGCTGGGCTGGGAAGGCAGCAGGCACGGACAGAGGCGCCTCTGCTGAGAGAGGAGGGCACACAATGCTGAGTTACTGTGACCTGCTGTCCTATTTCTCATTTCCACAGCCTCTGCTGGCTGCTAGGAGCTCCAGCAGGAGCTGACAGCTGCAAGAAGTAAGGCAGAAGTTGTGAGCAGAGCCAAGTATGGGAAGAAGTCTGAGTCCTGAAGCTGCCCATGGTGGCTCTGCTAGCAGAATGTAATCATCTGGGGATAGCTGGTTGAGAAGACAAAGATCCCAGGCAAATAATTTATATACTTTCATCTGCCAAGTGTGTTACTGTATGACCTATTAAATACATAACTCTGCAATGAGCTGACAGAATGTTTTTGGTGAGAGAATGTACTTTTCATCTGGGTTTTCCTGCACTGGTAATCCTTTCTGTCAGTATCTCTCTACTGACTCTCAAGACATTTTGAACTTCTTGTCTGCTGCTGATTAAATTTGACAGAGCAGAAATAGTTCAAAGCTAGTTTTCCACAAGCGTCTTGAAAATAGGTGCACAGACAAATTCTCATTCCCAGTTCATGCACTGTAGTGTGGGCTTAGCTGTGTTACCACACAGCAAAGAATCTGAGCTGGGAAGCAGGCAGGGTAAGTTCCAGTGCTTACAAAATGACTTGCTTAATTGTGTCACATGCCCATTAAACAGCTTTGCCACCAACCTTTGTTAAAGTTTACCAAAAATGAAACTGAGATCCAGTTTGGAGACTGTTCAATGATGTGGAACGTGTTTAAAAAACCAAAGAGGGTTTTTGTTCCCTTTATGTTGTATAGTTTGTTAGACCACGTGCCCAACAGGTATGCATTTCTCATCCTTACAGAAATAGGGTTGTGTCATAGGCAGGCAGTCCTAAAAAGTTTAAAAAAACAAAATCATGGGATCTTGGGTCTTTCTTATGGTTGCATTTCCCTGCCACTTTCTGCCTGCTCTCTCTTTTTCATCATTTCTTTGTGATATTTTGATTATATGTGTCTGTTTGTCAAGGAGAAGGCTAAATTAACCAGAAGAATGTTCTGTAACCAAAGATATTTTCATAAAAAGGCATTTGTTGTTTTCTGCATACAGTTTTAGAAAGGACACAACTTCTTGCCTTTTAGGTGTGCATTCCTGTTGTAACTTACAAACAACTTATGGTAAGAGTTTCTGCCTTGGGCAATTCCAGTGCCATTCACTTGTTCAGTGTCCCAGCTGTTTACTTTTTACAAACTGAAATGACAAATTTGCACGAGGCCAGTCCATGCTAGATCTACCTGGCAGCTCAAGATGATGCCAAAATTTAGTTACTTGGTTAAGAGATCATTTTAAATGGTATTGATAGCTTTCCATTGAATGGACACTTCTGTACTCATTAAGTATTCTTCAAATTCTCATCTATTTATCTAATATCTTAAAAAGTTCACTAACTTTGCCCATAGCCTGGGTTTTAGTTCTCTGTAGCCTTACAGATTCTCTAGGCACCATCTTCATTGCAATTTCCTTTGTCATCTTTGCAACCACTTGGAAAAAGCTATACCGTAGAAAAACACAGAGTGGGTATTTTGGATTTTAACTTTTATGTACAATTTCTTAGTTCAGTCCTAAAAAAAAAAAAAAAAAAAACTTTAATAATAGTCTAGTGCTGAAGCAGTGGGTGTGGCAGAGAGTTTGCTTTCATTGCGTCTGAACCTGAGCTCCCTGGGCAACTCCATAGGGAAGAAGGGTGGTTTTGCATTATTTGCCCTTAAAATAAACATGGTTTTGAATGTATAAAGGGCGTGTGAAGCCCATTCAGGAAAGAACGAGGAAGAAAAACAGAAAAACACTTTTCTTTTACAGTAAGTTCTAAGTAAGTGATGTATTAAAACTGTAGTATTGGATCAGAATACTGTGGTGTGCAGAACTGTGTCTCTGCATAGACAAGAGCATGTAAGGATGGTGGCTGCAGACACTCAGGCTAATTATATGCCATATTTCATAACATATGTGTTTATCTATCATGTTATGTACAGTTTAAAAGTATTTCAGTCGTTAATATGTCTGATATGAAAGCAAGGAATGATGACTTTTCTGTGCCACTTTTTGGTAGGATCTGAACTGAATAGATTTGCAGCCTGCATTTTCTGCTTTTTATAAACAGAAAATTAATAAATAAATTACTCTTTGTTCTTAACTCATAACTTGTATGTGAAACTTGACCTATAGATTTAGATCTTGGTCTAAGTCCCAAATATAAGTATTTTATAGAATTGGTTTTTGCTGTTCAAACATGCTAAGGAATTTGGTTAGAGTTGACTGCATGAATATCTGGTGGTGGTGGCTTCTATGGTGCTCTCAATTCTGACAGCATTTCTTCATGGAGCTGCTGAAGGTCTTCCAGCTTCCCAAAACTCCAAATGTCAATGATCCTTCAGTGTCTCGTTTATTAGCCTGGAGTTTAGCTGTTGTTGTTTTGCAATGCTATTGCAAAACAGAAGTTTTTCGGATTAGTATAAGAAAGCTCTTAGAATTGTGAAATAATAAAAAAATCACTTTTCATAACGGTCATGACGTACCTCAGTCCTGGTATGTGCAATGTATGTCAATTCATATACCCAAACCCATATTCCTTTCTTGTAAGGGCCATGAATTGCATCAATGATATTGTTGTTATTCAGAGAACTTTGTTTTGCTAGAAGTAGTATTTAACTTGTGCATTTTGAAATTATTTTGCAAATACTCATAAACATTTGCTTGTACATCATCACCACAGATGATATCAATTCTCTGCAGGAAATTTGTTCATGTGGTGATTGACACTTTTTTTCTCTTAGAGAGAAGGACATTCCGAAATGCATGGAAACTTCACTAGAGGTTTTTTCCTAGAACAGGAAATTTCTCATTAGGTCTTCCAGGATCTCTGCCCACTGATAAAAGATGAAGAAAATATACAACTCAATTACTAAATGAAAAACTTGGCATCTCTAATACTTGTTACTAGGGGCAATACTAATGTCAGCAGTAGGAAAAGGTAGCTGTCCCGCTAAGCTTATATTTTGATGCTTCCAACTGTGATTGCACAGCACCAATAGCAAGTACAGTGTTCTCCATGTGCAGTAACATGATGTTTATTTGGTAAACCATGAGTTATCAAGGCAGAACATTTTGGGTTTAGGCTTCATAATACTTCAGAATTAGTACTTCAAGGGTCATCACACCAACTTGTAGTGGTCTGTACTGAATGGGGTTTGTAGTTTAAAAACATATTTGAGAGAATAATTATGTGGCAGAGCATAGTCTTATACCATGGGACTTAGAAATGAGAAGGGTCTTGGGGAATGACAACCAGCAGAACACTTTTGCAGAGGCAGGGATGTGGAATTGAGTGTAAGGTATTAATGTTCATCACCTGTCCTTGTGCTTTCAGACATTCAGCCCTCTGTCTGGTATGTGCTGCACGATCACAGCAGCAAAGCTTAGTGCATAATCACCCTGGGTGCTGTATTTTTAACCTTCATGGAAAGCAGTCAGTCAGCCCTCCCTAGGTGACCTGACTAAGTTAGTAAATTTACTTGTTTACTCCATTTCCCAATGGTGATTTGCCATTGCCTTTATTGGGGGTGGGGTGTGGGAGTGGAAACAGCAAAGGTGATCAGAGAGAGGATGTTTCATTTGTAGCCTTTTAATGGTGTAGTTAAAACGTGTTGACTCTAGTCTTCTGTGCCATTTTTTAGTTGGAAGATGTTTTCTCAAAACCATGGGAAGGTCTGTGGATAGGCTTGTAAAACTTCTGATGATGACCAAGAGCTTTAAATGGCTTAGCAGGCTCTAAGCCATGTCAGAACCAGGGAACAGAGCTGGGGAACATCCAACAGCTGCTGGATGTGATGGCTCTTGTGCCATGTGTGTGGCTTTGCCCTCTGGCAGGAGAATGTGTGGAGCACTACTTTCTATGAAGAAACATGAATGTTTGTAGTTACAGATGTTTTGTGTGTTAAATCAGTGCTTCTAGGCAGCAGCAGACTTGGAGTGCTTATGTTCATTCACCTCTCTGCCAGTGTGCAGTAAGGCTTGGTGCAAACCAAAATTACAGATTTCAGCACAATTTGGGAAGCTTTCAGTTTATGCTGTAGGCCTGATGCTTTCTGCAGAGCACAAACCAGGTAGGGAGAACATGTCTAGCTGGGCTACTCTTAAAGCTTTGTGCTGCCCTGCATTGCCAGAGCCATGTGGGACAGCAAGATATGCTTACCATAAGCACATCTATTTTTTTAGCATGCTATTATTTACCATTTTTACCATACTATTTTTTGCATTTTTTACCATACTATTTTTTGCATTTTTTACCATACTATTTTTTGCATTTTTTACCATACTATTTTTTGCATTTTTTACCATACTATTTTTTGCATTTTTTACCATACTATTTTTGGCATTTTTTACCACACTATTTTTGGCATTTTTGCCTTACTATTTTTGGCTTTTTTTACCATACTATTTTTTTACCCCTTAATTATTTTATAACAATGCTTGGATAAAGGTGTGGCTAGGTTTTTTGTTTGTTTTGGGTTTTTTTTAATGTAGAGCTCTGAATTTTCTTTTTTGAATTATATTGGTAACTCCCCACTTACTTGCCAGAAATCAAACTTGTTCCTTGTTTTATTCCATCACAACACTTTCACCTCTGTTTCTCTCTATGCCTGCTGTCAGTATCAGTGTCCTGTTACCATTGTTGCTGCTTAAGTTCTTCCTCTAAATCTTGCTCCATGTACTCAGACCATTTTTGGGAGTGGAGGAAGGAAGGTACTTTTAATTTCCTGCATATTTGCTAGAAGCAATCACCCATTCTATCACTCTTCCCAGCAACCACTCTGTGCATAATTGTGCCACGTTTCACTGATTCAGGTCATGCAGTGTGGCTACAGAGATGTATATCTGTTTCCAGACAAATCCTGGAATACAGTCTGGGCACTGTGTCCCACTTATTAGTTACACTTATTGCTTTATTCCAAGCATTCTAGCATTTTTTTTTTCTGCAAGACATCCATCTTTCTGTGAATAGTTTACTGAGAGATCAAAACTCATGCATGACTCATCACCTTTGTCAGTATTTGGTGGATCTGAATAAAAAACTGGAAACAGGAGTGACCAACTTCAAATTTATCCTTCTCCCTCTGCCTGTGACTATTTTACAACTTATTCATCAAGCATATGCAGCATGTGCCACAAACCCCTTCCATTCTTAGTCGTGTTACAGAAGATCCACCTCTGTGCCTCCCTGCAAGGCTCTGAATTGTAGTTGCCAGTGCTTGCTTCCCACTCCCTGGAGTCTGTGCCCAAGTGTTACAAATGACATGGCATTGCTCTCAGAGCGTTGGGGACAGTTGTAATATTTTTGTTAAATACCACTCATTTTATGGGATGCTGCACAGCAGATTTTTATCTCTGTATGATGGCAAGTTTAGATGCTCACCTCAAACATCCTGGAGCTGGGTGACATATGCTAAGAGGAAGCAAAAGAAGCCAGAGTCCTGGAGCTGTTGTAGGTGGGTGGTGTTAGTAATTCTAGTGGAAGTGTTTTAGCAGTAGTAATTTCAAGATATAAAAAGAAAAGGTCTCATATAAACTTGCATAACCTTTGGCTTTTATAATCTGTCAGGAGGAGAGGAAACTGCACAGGGTTTTTATTGTGTGAAACGACTTTCTCCTTTTCTCTTCTCCCACCTTTATCAGTCAGTTTAATAAAAGATAACACCTGTTAACATTAGCTACATAATGGCTGCGAGGCTGGTACAGCAGGGAAGTGAATGAGAAGCGTAGGGGAAAGAAGAATTCATTCAGTGACACAGTGCAAACAGCAGGCACCGAAGTGAGCAATGAGATTTGTCCCACGCTCGGGCAGAGCAAAGAGGTGGCAGAGAGGTCCCCGTTGGTGTGAGCGGGCAGTGCTTGCCCTGCCCGGCGCCTTCTCAGCTCCTGGGGGGCGGCCCAGGGCTGGGCGGCCGCAGGGCCGGCGGCAGCCGCGGCACCGCCAGGGGGCACCGCCCCCGCCTGTGGCCGCCAGGGGGCGCCGGGGCCACGCGCTTGGGGCCGCCTGAGCGCGCCCACCCTGCGGGAGGCTCGGGCTGCGGGATTGAGCCCATTTCGGACACTGCTGGGGCTGCGGGAGAGTGCGCTCCCAACACTGCTGGGGCTGCGGGAGAGTGCGCTCCCAACACTGCTGGGGCTGCGGGAGAGTGCGCTCCCAACACTGCTGGGGCTGCGGGAGAGTGCGCTCCCAACACTGCTGGGGCTGCGGGAGAGTGCGCTCCCAACACTGCTGGGGCTGCGGGAGAGTGCGCTCCCAACACTGCTGGGGCTGCGGGAGAGTGCGCTCGCAATGCGGGATTGAGCCCATTTCGGACGCTCCTGGGGCTGCGGGAGAGTGCGCTCCCAGTGCGGGATCGATCCCATTTCGGACGCTCCTGGGGCTGCGGGAGAGTGCGCTCCCAGTGCGGGATCGATCCCATTTCGGACGCTCCTGGGGCTGCGGGAGAGTGCGCTCCCAGTGCGGGATCGATCCCATTTCGGACGCTCCTGGGGCTGCGGGAGAGTGCGCTCCCAATGCGGGATCGATCCCATTTCGGACGCTCCTGGGGCTGCGGGAGAGTGCGCTCCCAATGCGGGATCGATCCCATTTCGGACGCTCCTGGGGCTGCGGGAGAGTGCGCTCCCAATGCGGGATTGATCCCATTTCGGACACTCCCCTGTGTTTGAGGTGCGCACTCGGTTAAACGAGCGTGTTTGAAGTGTTATACCAAGGGGTTCAGGGAGGCACAGTTTTGTTCCTAAGAGCGACTGAGTCACATCAGTGTTATTACACAGGAAAGTCCCTTTGGGTTGTGACAGCTTTTCCACTTTTTTTTTTTTTTTCATATTTTCCTTCTCTTTTCCCCTTTCTTTCTCTCTTTTCCCCCTGTGGATGTGTGGGGTTTTTTTGACCCTGCTCAAAAAAAAAAAAAAAAAATTATGCTTCTATACTGGCTGTTGTTTTACAGAACATCATCTCAAAAAAGTGACGAGATTGCTGTTGTGGTTGAAAGCCTTTCTCCTGGGGGCTATTCCCATGCATAATCTGGCAGTGCTTTGCTGAACGGGATAACTCTGTGCTCAGAGTGGTGGTAGCTCTGTGTTATCTCCTGTGCTTTCCTTTGCATGCATTTAAACAAGGACTCCTGGAAATGAATGCTTTTTGTCTGAAATGCAGAACTAACAGACTTTTCATGTCATGATAGATAGATAGATAGATAGATAGATAGATAGATAGATAGATAGATAGATAGATGCTGAGTGAAACTGCTGAGTGAAACACTGGAGACAGCAAAGCACATCTGCCTCTGCCCAAGGATGCAGCTCCTTTCTCTCCCTCTTTCCTCTGAGAAGTTTCAATTTGTGAGTGTTGCTCTTGCCTGTCTTGGTGGAAGCTGGATACCCTAAGCTGCAATGAAGAAAGCCCTTCTAAATGCTTTTCCTTTCATTTTGGCTCTCCAGATTGTGCAGAGTCAGGGCCGTAGGAGCTCTTTGTTCTGTCTGCAGTGTTATGTATGGCTCCCCAGCTTGCCTTTCTCTGGTAATTGATCCTTCCTTTCAGCATTTAATCAGTTTAGCAGGTTCAAGTGCCATCATTCACGTTTATGACTGTTCTCTGAAGCAACGCAGCTATTCAATATCTGTATGTGGGGGGCTGAGGGGGGAAGTGAGAGGTTATTGCCAGCTAAGTATATTAACTGAGAAAAGGGATTTAGAAAAAAAGCCATGCAGAAAGGTGTTGATTTTTTTTCACAGGGAAACACAAAGTAATAGCATGGGAAGGATTAAGAGGATTTAAGGCTCTAATAACCCAAACTGACTGGAGTGGATCTTAATGTGTATTTCTTAGATAGGACTTATGGGACTTGCCATATTTTCCAGGAGATGAAACCTTTTTAATTGTCAGTTGTGTAGGGAGGAGTTCATTTGGTTTATTTGGCAAATGGCATCTTGTTGGTGTTCTTAACTTGCCTTGCTTGCCTGGCTGCCATCATTGCAGTGCTGCCAGTCCTTCCTGAACAAGATGGGTCCTTGCATTTTTCACAGTGCTGCAGAGATGTCACCACATCACTGTCACAGTGCAAGTACATTCCACATATGAAACTCTGCTTTTCTGTGCGCATATTGCTGCATTTGCTGTTGGGAGGAAATAAAATGCAGATATGCAAGCAGCCCTCCAGCCCCAGTCATGCTGAAATTATTGTTTTGTCTTGGGACAGCTTATGCAGTGTTCGTCACTCAGTGCCTATCTCCCAGCATTCTTTTTTTCTAAGTAGTAATTGCCCCTGCTGGCCACAGATCAATTAAATTCTGTATTTTTCTTGGTAGGAGATACTATTGAACCACCTGTCATATCCCCTGACATAATATAAAATAGTCCCAAAGAAAGAAGAGTGCAAGAGAGAGAGTGAAAAATACCAGCTTGGGGAAAAAAAACCCCAAACCAACAAATGACAACCCAAAATACTAATGGAAAAATAGGGTTAGAATAAATAATTAGTCTTTGCCATGCATGCTTAGATAGGCTGTTGTGTAATCTTGAAATTTAATGCAAATGTGCTTTTCCTGTCTTTGTAGTCAGCTCCTGTTAAAACTGGCTTTCTGTGCTGGCAGAAGCAATGTTGGGCTCTGTGGTATTTAAAGGAATTAAAATAGCTGGAAATTAATAATTGGAATCAGTCCTGTGCAAAAAGATTAGATTCAAGATGAAAAATATTAAGAGTAAATGATGTGTTTTGTCACAAAAGTAAAGCAAGTTCTGCTTCTCTTTGAGAAACTTTGTTGTTTGAAGGTCCACTATGGGCTGAGTTTGTTTGTTGAATGTGTTAATCTGCACTGTGTTAGAGCACTTAAAAAAGCAGCTTGCCTTTTTTTTTCTGTTATTGTTCGGGACTTAATCTGTATCAATTGAAGTTTATGAAACAAAAGTGATAATTTATCCTGATAAGAAGTTTTTTTTGTCCTTGGATACTCTTTAAAGAGACTAGATCTTAAATTCAGTGCCAAGGCCACAGCCTGCATTTTGTGTTGCTGTTTTATTCCACACCTTTTCCTCAGGTCTCTCCCAACATGCCCATTAACGCTGAATTGCAATTCACTGAAAAGTCTAAATGTGATTGTGGCCAGTGCTTGCTGGTCTGGTAACTCTGAATGTGATGGTGCTGGTTTAATATTGTGTTTGTATGTGTGTGTTCAGAACATTGTGGCCTCTGCATTTGGAAGAAGAAGAGGGATTTGCCACTGATTAGTCCAGGCTAGGCTGTACTGCTGCTGAGATACTTGTTCTGTAACACTTTGGCCTCAGATGTAGTCATAAAATAATTTAAGCTGGAAAAGATCCTTAAGATCAAGTCCATCACCAAACTGTGTCCCAAACAGTTGTTTATCCCTTAGTGCTGACCCCTGTGCTCTGTCATTGAGGAAATGCAGCAGTTTACACCTGGAAGATGGCTAATAAACATGTATTTATTACACAGATCATGGATGTTGAGGGAGAGAAGAAAATAAATTTTATGCTTATTAATGCTTTCCTGATTTTTTGTGTTTTTTGAGGAGGAGCTCATGCAAGGAGACTTACAGCCTAATAAACTTTCATAGCCTAATAAAACTAAATAATAAGACACGAGGAAAAAATCTTAGAAGGGATTTATTACCTTTGGTTCCTGCACTGCTGGTGTGAGCAGAATCCTGGCACTTGTGAACCCTGAGACCTAAAATTTTGCTGTCTCTGGGTGTGACTTAGCAAGCAGAGTGTTTTTGGGACAAGCTGCACTGGCTTTCCAGCTGGTGCTGCCTCTTTTTTAAATGATAGGAGGTTTCTGGCAGGATGCCTGAAAATATCTTAGACTTTGATAATCTGTGTAAAATATCTAGAAAGTGTTCTGAAATTCATCTGTAGAGAGAGCACTTAAAAAAAAAAGGCACCAGATGTCACTTAACTGATGAGTTTTTCACTTTCAATGCCAACATTTTGTTCTGATGTGTAACTTGCTGTAGTGCATCATTTTTCTGTAAACAAATAAATACAAAAACACTGCTCATGGGTTGAGTTGCTGGAACATTCCTATGAAGAAACAAGCATCTCTTGTCGTGAGCCTTTTCTGAAATACCAAGGCAGTGCTTTCTGCTGCCTGCACAACACGAGCTGCAGTTGGTGCCATCTGGAGAGCAGATCCATGCTCGCTGCAGGGTTCTGCACTGGGTAGGAAGCATCTTTTGGTGGAGCCAGCCCAGACCAAGCATTGTGTGCAGGTAGCTGCTCCATCATGGGCTGGCAGTAGTGTTCATGTGCAGGGTGATGCACACGTGGGGTGTGCTGACACAGATATTTCTGTTGTTGTTTGTGGGATTGAACTTCAGCTGCAGCCTTGCCTTGAAATAGGATTTTTCCATTTATGCTGCAGCCACATAATTTTTACACTTTGAGACACTGCCCCATATGTGGCGTTTTGCAGGGTACCAAAACCCATCCAATCTCGCATAGGAAGCGTACAAATATATTTATAGCTTTTGTTATAAATGATACGTGAAATATTTGGTCTCCAGACATCTTGTCTTTAGCTTCCCGTTGCCATGGGCACTCATTAGTATTCCAGGGAGGCCTGGTTGCCATGGCAAAGTGTGTGGTTGTACTGTGTTCCCATGGCAACCTCCACCATTAGGTACCTTGAGCAGATCTGCTGGCAAATCTGTTTGGGTAAATCTGAGAGATCTCAGGGTAGCATTAATGTTTTGAATAACACTGCCGCCCTGTCCCGAGGTGTTTCTCAGTGCAGATGTGTTTGGTGTGTTGGGTTAAGGCTGTTGGGTCAGTATAGCACAGCACAGTGTCAGCCTGCAGTAGGGTTGTTTTCAAAAAGCAGCACCGAGGGATAACTTGACCTCTAAAGAGGTTAAAACAAAATCCTGGTGTTGAGGCTGTTTACATTTCTCACATGTTCCTGCATGTGTCTGGGTTTGAGCTTTCACTCTTTCCTGGAGTGACCTTGAGCAGTAACCACATTCCTGTGTACGTACATCCCAGCACATCTGAGAATTGGCCTCTTTGAACGCAATTTTTTTTTTTTTTTTTTGTTGGGAAGAAAAATCAAATTACCCCCTGGCACACAGCTTGCTGTGGTTTTTTAAGGGACCAAGGTGGGACTGGTGGTGTGGAACAACACTGCAGGTGGTTAGCTTTGGATCAGGGAAGTTTTCTAGCCACTGATGGAGAATCTGTTCTGATGTTGGAATTTGTTTAGAGAAGTGACAGACAAATTAACATCTGTCAGTTCCCTGCTAATGACAGGCTGTTTACTTGTCTCAAATTTTGTTCTCCATTAGTACATTTGGTTTATGTAATGTACACAGTCAAGGAACTGGTGAAAAATCTGGGGGTCTTTTAAATGCTGTGAAAGATGTGGAGCGCTGTACATTTGGAAGGGGAATATGCCTGTGGAGCCTCTTTAGATGGGACAGTTAAGGAGATGTCCATCCAGTTTCTGCTTTCAGTCATAGAAAAATAAAGTTGGATGGGATGTAAAAACCTGTCCAATTTGAAAAATCAAATATCAAAAACTGATAATGCAGTGTCCTGAGAAGTGGTGATGTGACACATCTGGGAGGATTTCCTTCTCTACTGCCACAGAGCACAAGGCTCCTGCAGCCCTAGAGAGACTTAATTCTGTCATGGTTCTGATCCTGTATTTGTTGTGTTTAGCAGATAAAAATGGTGACTTAAAGATCTTAAGTTGAACCAAATTCTTTGAAGATTTAAGCACTCAAAATTACTTCATCAAGTTATATTCCTTTTTTTCTTTAATTCGGTAGAGTGGGTTTGTACAGATCCCTTGGCCTCTTTCCTAACCGAATTTAGCATTTCAGATGTTTCCTGGAGTCTTTTCTGTAAGCTGTTTCACTTTTCAAGTGTCTGTGCTGAAAAAGACTTTTTTTTTGTACCCTTGCTTAGAGAACACCATGAAATTAAATGTGAATTGATAATCAAATTGCTGGGTTTGTTTTCAAGCAAGGCTGTCTTGTAACACACTAAAAGCTGAGAGCAAGGCAGGCCAAGGCTTTTTGTGTTTCCTGTGTTTCTTCAGATTGGGTTTGGCTTCCAACTGAGCCAGACAGCATGGCCTGGATCGCACCAGTCCTCCTGAAAATGCAATCTCACAGTGCCCACAAACTTGATTAAGAGCAGCATGCTTTAAGTGCTTGGTTAAAAATAAACAAACCACTGTGAGAGGGGCAAGAGAATGTACTTGTATTTTATAAATATGCTAATCCGTTTTAAAAGTATCTTCAGCTCGAAGTTTTGTTTGCAGTGGATTGAGATTCTCTTGTGATAAGCAGCTGCTGTCTTTGTTTAATAATTGTAATTTGTATGTGGGTGTAGCAGCAGTTAAAACACATGGCTCCTTTGAATCAATGAAGATGGGCAATGACCAGGTCAGGCTTTGCTTTTGTCCTGATTGCCATTGATTCTTTGTGGAATCCTTTTTTTTTTCTTCTAGCTAGGATGTTTTTTCCTAATAAACAGAAAAAGATTTTAAAACACTGATGTATATTAAAAGGCAGGAAGTGGAGTATGAATAATCTGCACAGTGGAGAGCTGTGCTAACATGAGCAGACATTTAAGCTTCTTTAGATTTAGATAGATATATATATATATAAATATCTAGAACTGATCAGTAAAAAGTGATGGGAAGCTCATTTTTATATATCTTCTTTTCTGTCTGTCACTTCCCCTCCTTTCCAGTGCCTGGCAAACTAGTTTAAAGAAATGCAGAATAGCTGCTGGAATCAGGAAACAACACTTTTAAAGGAATTAAGACTGTGGAATATATGGCCGGAATTGCACTGGGGATGTGGGAATTTTTGACTGGCATCACCTGCTGTAACAATTCTGCTCTACCTCTGCACATTGCTGATCCTGGGTGTGTGGGGCATTTCTGTGTTTCTTTCTATACTTTATTCCCAACTAGATTAAGAAGAGGGAGGATACAGGAGGAGAGTATAAAGCTGCTCAGTCATCCTCATGGGTATAGAAACACAAAGCCCAAGAGACACTTGTCACTGCCTGCAGATTTGATGTTTGTTGTCTGTAAGCTCGAGCAGTGTTTTCATCTTAGAGTTTTCCTGAAGAGAGCTTCAGCATGTTTTTGTTTTCTGTCAGAAACACCAGAGGTATGCTCAGGCTCTGCCTGTGGAGCCTTTCCCTGAAGCACTGGAATTAATGTGCTAAAGAAAGAGAGTTCAAAATATCTGACATGATAACAAGAATGAGTTGTGCTTCAACTTATGCATTCTTGTGCCCTTAACCTAACCTTGCAAGCAGAGCTGATGCTTGGCTACTTGAAAATTCATTGTTTGTGATCTTTTACATAGAACCATAACTACTGCACAATTAGATAGTCTAAGCTATTGCCTGGTAACTTGAAATTTTGAGTTTTGTTTTCTTCTGATGGACTGAAAAAAATATATTGAAAAAAAAATCAGTCTTGAAATAGTGTTAGTCTGTAGGTGGTTCGTATGCATTTGATTTGAAGTGCTCACTCAGAGCATGAGCAGCTCTCAGGGAATGATCCCATTCTCTACCAGGAGGAATATAACCCTTAAACATTCACATGAGAAGTTAAGTTTGAGTTACATAACTTGCACTTTTTGAATGGTCTCTCATGATAACTTTGGTTGTTGTTGCAGATGTCTGTTGGTAACGATCAGCTGGGAAGGTACCAGTGAATGCCAAATAAAACCTGTCAATAACAAATAAAATACAAGTGCAGTGTGTGAACACTTCCCATGCACTGTTTATCCACTTCCAGTATGGGCAGGAGTCCTAGTGCCAAGTGGATTAATTGTGGCATTTCTTCATCAGTCAAACTTTAACAGAACTGTAAGTGTGCTGAGTGTAGGTGGAACAATAGGTGGGATCAGTGAGTCTCTCCTGGCCTGTTTGGGGACAGCAGAGTCCAGAGTGTGCCTGTCAAGGTTACTCTGGAAGAGAGGGAAGGGGCAGAGCTGTCACTTCCATGATTTGAACTTGGAAGTCTCTAGGTAAATAAATCATGGGTGCAGCTGAAAATTGTGTGTGAGCAGGGCACCTTGACAGGAGGCCTTGGCATTCAGCTTGGTGTGTTGGCTTGCTAAGCCATTTTCTGGTTTTAGTTTGGCTTTTCCTATTCTTTTTTCTTCTTTCTCCTCACCAATGAATGAACCATGGGCTTTATTCTTCTAATATATATATATACATCTTCTAATATATATATTCTTTTAATATATTTATCCAAATAGATATTCCTGTTGATTAGAGCAGAGGGTTAATTGCATGACATTTGACATAGTCTGTTAAAGTGCTATGTCAGCTGTTTCTTTTAACATAAATGTTAATTTTGCATGGGAGAGGGGGAAGTGATTTGGTAAAATAAATCTTATGCAATGATACCCATGGAATTTCATGTTTGCCATTATTTTTGCTGTCCTAATATTGATGATACTCTCAAACAAGTGCATTTTGAGTAGAAGTTAATTACTCTTTTCTGAAAAATATTGGATGTAAATTGTGTGGCATGGGATGACTTTGATTTATTTTCACCGTTCTAAGTGCTGTAAATCATTAGCTTTTAAAAATAGTGAGTCTGAATGTAAATATCTGGTATACTTACTAGGAACTTATTAGCTATTAATTAGCATGCCATTAGGTAGCAGTGAAATGTTAAACTGGAGGCTAAGCCTGCTTGCAGGTCTGTAACTGAGCAAACATGCAGATTGCCTATGCACACAGCACTTCTGTACAAGTTATTAATACAAAGGAAGGCAGCAGCTTCAATCTTTAAAGAAATTTTTCTTTTTTGGCTGAGCAATTAAATCCAAGCCCAACAACCCAGACAGTTTAAATCATATGACATTCTAGAAGTGTAGTCATGTTTTATGTTAAATATGAAGCATTTTGTGCATTTATTATTATGATATTATGATAGAAGTTGCTCTTTGTCTTCATAATATTTTTAAGAGAAAATCCTTTTTGCTAGATGATAATGCCATGTCATCAACAGTCTTAAAATATTAATCATGTTTTGAAAAGCCTTACTAAAACGCAAGTAAGAATTGGGTGTCAACAACTCTTAAGTCCTTGGAAAGTATATGGGTGTCTCTAGGGGCTCAACCAGTTGAGCACTCCTGAGACAGAAAATGGTTTTCCCTGAATGTGTGGCCTGAGCAAACCAAATTCTCATTTAGTCCTGCCTGGGGTGAGATTAAAAGTGTGGCTTGCACTGGAGTTAAAAAGCCATAAAGGAATTTCAAAGACTTGGACTTCAGGCTCTGACTTCTGTGGAGTGTTCTACTGCATGTATATGGAGGAACAGAAAGGGCACGGAGGGAAGTGCTGAGGGGATCTGCCATTAGTTATTGTGCAGTTATCTAGAGAGAATTCCAAAAACAGGTGACTCACTTTCCCAACTCTGCTCTGTATCTGCAGCAGTGTGCTCAGCAGTGGTGGCAGAGTGAGAATACTCTCACTCTGCAGTTGTGGCAGTAGCTGCAGACATGTGGCTTTGAAGCTGGTGCCCAGGACTCCTGTGCCAAGGGCAGCCTTGGTGGGGCTGTCCTCTCCCTTTCCAGCCAGTGGAGCTGCAGGATGTCCCTGCCAGGACTGGGGCTTGAACCCTTTTGTGTGGCAGGTGTGGATGCAGAGATAAACTGGAAGCAGTGGTAATCTTGCAGGAGCGCTGCTTTAAAGCAGGGCTGAGCTGAACTGTGGGGGTGTCTCTCCATCAGTAAAGAGTATAATCAGGCGAGGGTGGCTTTTGTTGCTGAGGGAACCCTGAAACCTGAAACTTTCTGTCTGGTAGCATGTGCTGTGGTGGCTCAGAGCAGTGTGAATGCAGCTCAGCTGACCAGGGTGGACATAAACTCTGTGACAGCTGGCAGCTAGTGGCACATCTTGGGTGGCACAGATAAAAAAGTAGAGGTTTTTGCTGTTACTGCATACTCTTTAAGTCTGTTTTTATCCAGAAGAATGCTCTGAATAAAAAGCCATTTTAAAACGGGATTAAGAAAGGACTGTGCTATGAAAATGTCCAGCTATAGAACCTATGGTATTGGCTGTGACCTGCGTTCACTGACTATTGTGCAATGCAGTCTGTGTGGGAACCTAGAAATAGGAATATGAACATTTCCCCTACTTAATACTTGCAGAGGATTCGCCTTTAGTCTAAGCTTTGGGCAATCATGAGAGGAGATTGCTCCCTCTGGGAACTGAGCCCTTTATTCAAAATGTAGTTCAGCAATTGAACTCAAGAAGAATATCCATTAGCTACCAGCACTCGTATCCCCTTTGCTGGATCCCAGCTACTAAACTGAAAGACATTAAAATGCTGCAAAAGCCTGTGTTGAAATGGGACCAGGGACATCCTTTCAACATCTAAAATGTACCAGTTCTGAGTGAGAAAGAGCTCTTCAAAATCCATCCATCAGCTCAAGGTTAGCTGCTGCTAACCTAGAGGGGAAGTAGTAATCTTTTGCAGAATATGCAGAGATTTTCAGGAAGATTTGCTAATATGTCTGTTTTCTCTGGCTACTTGTGTTAGTGAGTAATGGGACTAACCTGAGCCCCCATGTCATTTCAGAACAAAGACTGAGGGGTGTGAGAGGGAGTATGGGACAGAAAAGGCCCTAGGGAAAGAACTCTTAAAACCTCTCCCATAAATGTTTCACTTTTACTATTGTTGAAACATAAAAGCAGTAACTGAAATAAATGATTGTCTAAAACTTTTACCCTAGTGTAAAAATTCTGGAGTTCTACCAATGGTACAGTTAAATATTTTGTTTAATTGGAATTGCTGTTGAAATAGATGGATATTTTTCTTGTCTGCATCTTAAAAAGGTGAAGCCTTACTGTTATCTAATTTGTCTTCTCATTATTGGGCTGGTGAAGCTTTTATGTGTGACAGTGGGTATTTCAGTGTAACTGGTACTGGTTGGCATGTAGTGACTGTTCCAGGTAATGGGAAACTTTGGATATTTCAAATTCCTTCTGACCATGGAGCAAATAACAGGGTAGACCTTGTCTGGGATGCTGAACCTGGAGCCAAGCTCTTTACACATGGAAAGTGATTAAATTTCTTTCCTCGAAAATGCTATCTCCACTACCTGAAAAAGTGGTACAGCAGGCATCACTGAAGGTGTTAGGTCAGGCTTAGAGGTGCCTGTTCCTGGGTTTCCAGACAAAACCAGTATTTCACAAACCACCATTCACAGCTGTGTGCATCTCTACATTTCACACTGCATTTAGGCCTGGCTACTTCAGCACTACTCAGCAGGGTAACCATGGGCATGGATTGGCACTGGGTGCTTTACCTGCACTGTGGGCTGCCCCCATGGATCTCTACATCTGTGCTCTGTCAAACCCTGCTTGCCTATCAGACAAGGCACACAGGCAGCTATGGGGAGGACAGTGTTGTAGTTCTGTCATTTACAGAAGCTTCAGTGTAGCCTCAAAGTAAATGAAGAGAGAATGAATCGAGAGCAAGATGAGTCCAGCTTATGAAAAATGTCATAATTCAGAGGACTCTTTGTACTTTGGAAGTACTTTTGTGTTTGCAGAAAGTAAAGGTGTATTCCACTTTTCCCCTCACCACAAATCTGCAACCCAAATCCCTCAGCTTCTAATTTATCAGAAGAGATTTTATAGATAATGTGATAATGCTGGGAAACTCGATTATAAAGCTGTCAAAATAACACTTTTTTCCCTAATGCGAATTCTGGGTAATATGGAAACTGACATTCCTGGGGAATGTAAGAAACACAGTAAAGAGCTGAGTTCTTGTTCCTTTTGAGACAGACACTCTGTGAAGGGTTGCTCCTCTGATACCAATGCTCCAAGGATTGATTTGCTTGGTTTTGTTGTGCTGCAACTCTTGAGTAACCAGAATTTTGTCTGAAACCAGAATCTAGGGATTCAGACATACCTACTAGAAGCATTTCACTGCTTCTTTGCATATTTTACTGTGCAGTCTCTTGGCTATTAGGCCACTGACCTAAGGATTCTTTAACCTCTGTACCTCTTAACCAGCTAGTTAAATTCCTGGTATATATTTCCCAGGTGCTGTGGATGAGTGTACTCCTCCTTTCCTCTGTGCATTTTCTTTACCAGACTTTGCAGTTTCCCAGCTGACAGAAAACTGCACAGATCCCAGCAAACACTGAATACTGGACTCTTGTCTAGCTACCTGGAGTTTTCTAATGCTTTTAATAATGCAGGTTTCAAAGGTACTGCCATTTCTCTTTGTACCTTTCCAGTCTTTTGTTGTGTTTCTTACAGTTCTTTGGGAATCAGTCAGGAGTTCAGTGCTTTTAGCTGCTCTGTAATTTGTTCTCCAATCTAATGTGCAGCTTGGTTTACAGAGAGCTGTAATAACTGCCAAAGCAGCATATGTGAGTGACATGAACAGTATTGTAGTGAGCAGCCAGCTACACAACCAGCTTAATTCATCACTCACTATGGGAGAGTGACAGTTTAGCATATGGTCAGTCTCTTCAGATGCTGCTTTATTTCAAATATATTTAGGACTCTTTAGTTCTTCCATTTGGGAAGTAGACTGGAGTCATAAAGCAATTTCTCCTAAAGCTTTTTGACTGGTCTTTGGTGGTGCTCAGATCTCAAAGTCAGAGCTGAATTAATGGTGCTCCTTTTATGCTCTAGGAGAATGGCAAGATGGAAACATGCATTATTCACTAGGGATTGTAAAGACCTCTTCAGGTACATTAAAGATGGATTGTTGAGTGATCGGTGTAATATTTTGCATAACTAATAAATTAGAGCCAGGTCAATGTTTATAGAAACAGAACCTATTGTTTGTTTAGAATTATAGCCAAATAATTGCTGAAAGGGTTTCTTGTTTGTCTTTGTAGTGAGAAAATTGTAATGAGTTGTTCAACAATGCTGTTTGACTTCTGTTTTTTTGCTGGTTATTAATAAAGCATTTTGTATTCAAATGAAATCTTGGGATAAAGATTTAAAAACTCAAGACATGATATGAAAAAAAATTATTTTTCATTACTGAGGTTATTGTACGTAAGACATTTGTTTGTGAAAGGGAATACCCTGAGCTACTTGTATTTTCAAATGAATGCAGAGAATTAGCTGATCTTTAGATAGATTGTGCTAAAAGTACATTCTGAATTTCCACCATTTCAAGATAATTGCTATGTTCCTACTGTGACAAAAACTAAAGCAAATGTTGAGCTTAGTTTCTTAAAGGAGTTTTAAGTAACTTGTAGAAGGTAGTAGAAAATGAGCAGTTCTAGGCAGCATTCTCTGTGAGACTGTTTCTATAATAAAGTTGGGGTTTTTGCTCAGATGATATTCAGTCTGGCCAATCAGTGACAGTAGAACACATTCTTATTCCAACTAAATTTTGCCACATTGCATGCTTTTTTCACAATGAAAGAAGAGATGTGTCTGGAATTTAAAGTTTGGCTAAGTGTTTTGTAGTGGATATGGAAATTAAACACCTCACAGTGAGCAGCTATACTGTGGGAATGCATAAATACTATTTAAAAGAAATCCAACCCAAGCAAAAACCCGACCACAAACTCCAGAAATGAAAAAAAAAAAAAACCCACCAAAAACCCCTTTGCTTTTTATCTTAACAGCTGGGCTGATCAAATAATCTCTGTATATTTCAAATAGGTTTAGGAGAGCAAGTAGAATAATGCTCATTGCTGGAATTGTGTTGGCATTCTTTTTTGATTCTTACATTCCTTGTATTTTGAGCCGGGGAGTTGGAACAGATGGACTTCCATAAAAAGCCAGTGCTTCATTAGATTGGCAAGTTCAACTTCCTGCTTTTTCACCTGAGGAGCTGAGCAGTTGGATAGTCCTCACTCTGTAGAGATCCAAGAATGGTTCTGGGGCTTGTGTCCTAGCTCCATGATATCTGCCTGGCCGCCTTCCCAACCCCTGCCAAGAAATTGTTTATGCAGTCGTATCTCCTTGTTGGAAAGCATTTGGTCAAGCACTGTCAGTGCTCAAATGCAAAGCACAGAGATGCTTAAAAGGAGAGTATGCTGCAGACCATGGGTCTGTCTGTAGACTGTTGTGGTTTTTTTATTTTTTTTTCTATAGACTTCATCTTGTATCTCTGTCTCTCTGTAGGTTTTGGCAGAGCTGCAGGGATGTCATGCTCTCTCTGGTGCTGTGCAGGCATTTCCTTCTGCCTGGCATCTCAATATTTCACACCCTTTATTTTTTCTTTTCCTTTTTGAGGGACTTAATCTTTTGCCCTATGACAGTGTGTGGATCTCCTCAGAAAAACTGGGTGAACAGATTTATAGGACACACAGATTTAGGGTTTTTTTTTCATGTAAGACCTTGGTTTATGCAATATCTGTGTGACACAATGAGACATCATCATTCGATGGGATGTGAAACATTTATGGTGTCATTAGTCAGCTGAATTTTGTATATTTGTGCCTTCATAGCTCAGAGAGTGATGCTCCATTCTGTATTTTCTGTAAGGTGTAGTGAGTGCATTCCTGGGATCTTTGCTGCAGAGTGCTCATGGCCTTTGGACTGCTCCACAGGAGACCCTACTGATGTTATCTTTGCATTTAAACACTGTGCTTTTGTACTAATACAGAGATTGTTCTGTCTACCAGGTTTAACTCTTCAATCTAATTTCTTTATTTTTAGATATACCACAAATTCTACCCTCCAGGAAACCCTAGAAAGGTAAACATTAAAAATCCCACTTTTGCTCATTCTCTGGGTTCTCAATGTTTAAACAAACAGTGTTTGTTTAGGTTTTATCCTCAATGTACTGTTATAATGCTGAGCTTACCACTGGAAAACACAGAATGCTACACAGTAAAATTTTTGGGGCTGCCTGATCTTTTTGAGTACTTGTAGAGAATGTCTTTATTTCCAGTCTTATACTTTTGGCCTCACTATTTTGGAGCCTTTTCTAATTAACCTATGTTGCTGCTGTGTCCCACATGATAGATGTTGCTTTGTCTATATGAATAAATAAGCAGCAGCTCTTCACATGAACCACATGGAAGACACTCTTGTTTAGGAGAGCTGCTTTACACACCTTTGATATAACAAGAACATCCTGACTAAAGACCACTTGCCACAGAGTTTGCTTATTCTTAAACAAAAATCCTCTGTCAGTTCTTTGAGCTGTGTTCACCTGTGGCTGAAAGCAGTTTTGCTCCATGTCCGTGCTTAGAAAATAGCAATTATACAGTTTTATCTTAGTGTTCAGCCATGTCCTTATCAGTTGAATGTGCAACTATTCATCCCTTTGAAGAGAAATAAAGGTATGTTATACTCTTATGCCGAGTGTTGGCATTTGAATAATTATTCCCTTTCCCTCTAAAATACCACCTGGAAAATGTGTGAGAAACTTAAAGTTGGCAAATGTGCAACTCCCTCCTTATTCCCTTGGGTTTAGTCCAGTAATCTTCTGGTAGACACCACTTTCTGTTATGTCAGGTTTGAATAAGGTGAACAAAATCACCAGATTCCAGGATGTTTTGGACAACAATTGATTTGCTACCTCATTTTCTTATCTCTCATCTGTTTGTTTGGGGTTTCTTTTTTTCCTTCTGCCTGGGTAGCATTTATCTTTGTTGTGTTCCTTGGCATATTAAAAGGCAAGAAGGAGAATGAGGTATACTTCAAGGTACATTTCCCTGGTTTTGTACTGCAAGTGGACATAAGTTGCTCCTCCTGGTTATCACTGTCCTCTACAGAAGCCAGTGTGAGCACTGGGGCTGTGGGAGTCAGATGTTCACAGGCTTGTGGCATCATCTGCTCAGGTGCTTATGCTGATTACATATCTCAGCTTTGCCATTCCCCTCCCTGGGTGGGGAAATTGTTTAATAGAATAAATGCCTTTTGTTGTATTGATGCATTGCTCTTCTTCAATAAAACCATTTGTCTCCTACTTATGCTTCAGATTTGCTGGACCTAGTGACACGTTTATAAAGTGTCAAGCAGTTCAACAGGCTTCAGTAGACAAGTCTGTCACGCAGTTTTCCATGCTGTGTTTTTATTTTATGTTTTAAGCATGAAGGTTTAAAAGTGCTCTGAGTTTTTCTGTTACAAACATTGTATGTGGTCATCCAAACTACTCTGATTTGGCTGAGAAGGATGAAGACCAATCCTGCAGCTGCCACCATCTCAGCAGAGAAGAAACGTTCTTGATCATTTCCAAACCTCCCAAGCAGCTGCACTCAGCTCTCACACTGACACTGTCACATGAACTGGTACAAAAGTCTCTTGGCAACCCTGTTAGAACTTCAAAAATGTCATAAATTTAAATAAGGCAGGAATATTACAGTGTGAACTGGAAAGGAATTGGAGGCAGTACATGGCTGAAGCTGGCTCTATTTCCCTTTAATCCTTTTCCACGTTCTAACTGGGACAATCTCAGATGCCTTCTGCTGAGCTAAATGCGTGTAATGGAAGAAGCATGGCTCTTGTTTTTAATCTTCTTGGGGACTGGAAGCCCCTTTGAATGCTCTGGTAATCCACTTCCCATGAGAAAGGAGGGAAGAAAGAGGAAAGCCTTTTGATAACTTGCTTTGTTTCTTTGATGTGTTTGGGTTGTTTTGTTGGTTGGTTTGTTTGTTTGTCTGCCAAGGTTGATTGTATAATTGTTGGATTCTGTGCAACAAAACTTTTGAATTGAGGAAGCTGAATCTGGGTGCTGGCCTTGCACCTGCTGCAGAGCTGTGTAGTGAAGTCGTGCTGCTGCTTCCCTGTTGTGTTCACACTCAACCTGAAACTGAGCCTTGCATTGCCTGAACTGAGGGATCAAAGGAAGGATTGTCCAGCAAACAGCCAGAAACGTTCCTGCTTAGCAATCATTTATCTTCTTTTGTTTTCTGCTGGTCCCCTTGCAGCACTGACCAGGGGGACAACTGACTGGGAATTACTTGTAGTGGGAATCTCCAAGTTACATAGCCATCACTTGTAGGGGGATAGAATATAAGAAAATAAAGACAGTGTAGAAAGTAATCTTACCCCTAAGGAGTTGCAGCTGGGCCAATTATCAGAGATTAGGAGCAGGCCTGACTTTAACAGGCCACAACTGTAACCAATGAAGAAGATGCTATAAAAGAGTGGGGTGGTGTTGAGAAGGGAACTGGAGTCAGTGGCTGCTTTGTGAAGAAGGAATCAGTGCTCTGAGGAGCTGTCCACGAGAAACATCAAGCAGGTATGGAACTTTTGTGGTAAGGAGGCAGCAGTATGGAACCCCTGCAGTAAGGTGACAACAATCACTGGCCAGGATTTC
Organism: Ammospiza caudacuta; assembly: GCF_027887145.1. Classification (NCBI taxonomy): domain Eukaryota; kingdom Metazoa; phylum Chordata; class Aves; order Passeriformes; family Passerellidae; genus Ammospiza; species Ammospiza caudacuta. The sequence continues at coordinate 10,183,175 of NC_080601.1, forward strand.
TTCCCAAGCATTGTGCCCACACTGTCACCATGCATGAGGCCTGCGTTTGTCCTGAGTTCTGCTGAAATATTCAGTTCCTATTCTTGTTCCCTTGAGGGCTTAGAGTACAAATAATCCAGTATGTGAGTTACTGTATGTCTTAATAGCTGAGGAAAATACGTTTTCCTTTACATTTTACTGGCAGAAGTTTGTTAATGAGTTAGTTTCAGTTTTCTTGTGAGGAAATTAAAGTGGAATGTAAAACATTTTATAAATAAGGCAAAACTTTAAAAATATAAAGATATCACAAAATATTGTTCTTTAAACTGTATATTTTAAAACTGACAGTCTTTAAAAGTGTAATTGCTTTCTATTTGCCTGACATTAAGGATGTTCTTTTTATTGTAGTTCATAAAGTTATCTCTTACTTTTATACCTCTATCTTGTCATGACTCAATGCAAATTCCTGCATTTTACTTATTTCAAGAGCTTTGAACAAGCTGATGTTTGAGATGAGAGCTTTTTTTTCATTACTTAAATTACATATTTGTGTGGGATGAGAATCAGATGGCAGCATTTTAGAAATGTAGTTCACCACTTCAGTCTTTTGTGCCAGTTATCTGTCTGGTCAAGGCTGTGATATAAGGGCTTGGAAATTAGAGTTGGCATCTGTAGGCCTCTCTGTTTAAAGCTAAATTGAGTTAATAGAAATAGCCAGAAGTGAGGGCTGGAAAAAGCCAAACTGCAAGGCTGTGAGAGTTGGATGACAGAGGCATGAGGTGGCATTTGGGCAGTGGTGCACAGCGTGGTGTGTCCAGGGCCATGGAGAGAGTAAATGGGCCTTGCAGAAACCCTGTGAATGGCTGAGCTCTGTTAACCTTTGCATGGTGCTTGCTGATCCAGGTACATGCACTGCCAGGTCCAGGAATTCGGGAAATGCAAAAGTTGTTTTGTTGTTTTTTTGCTTTTTTTTAAACCTTGAACCTAAGAGTAACTGAGGAGCCGTTTGGAGTGTCTACACCAGAATCTGTGGCATAAAAAAACCCCCACCAAATTAATTTTCAGAAAAATATGATGACTTTAAAAACATAGTATTTTGTTACACTTTTCCCATTTAATGTGTTATAGCTATGATCTGTGCCTGGGCAATAGATGGTCCCTCCTCCAAAATTAATTAAGTTTTATTGTCAACCAGTGGAAAGAAGAGAAATTCAGTGTCAGCATTGGTTCTCCAGCTGACAGTAAAACTGCTTCTGGCAGTGTGCACTTTGTATTGCCTTTTTATCTGTGTTCATACTTTGCCTGGACGTGCATCAGAGGTCTTTTGAGCTCCTTTATGAAGATAAAAATATAATGCAACTGCATAGCAAATGAATGGGTTTTGTGCTGGGTTTTTTTTGTGCTTATGGTTATTAGAAGTCCCAGAGGAGGCTGTTATTAACACAGAGTGTACTTGCATGTTCATGTTCTTAAATGCTACAACCAAGACTTCCAGTTGTAAAGTAAACATTTATTTTGTAAAGTGTAAAGTTCTACTCAGAGCACTGCACTCAGACAGAGATGTACTGATTTGCAGGTAGAGTAGGGGCAATGTTAGGGATTTAGTTTTAAATATCTGGGCCTCACTTGATGTAAAAAGGACAATTTACTTAAAAATATTACAAAATTGTATGTAAATCATATGTGAGAATTGGGACAGGTGGAGTAATTAAATGGCATTTGCTAGGTGGTAAAGCAGAGAAATGTTCCACAGTTGTGAGTGTTTAAAAGCATTATCATAACTGAGAGTTCCAATTTAAGTTTTGTCTGCTGTGCAAATGTGAAAACTCCTAACCATGGGGGGGAAGGAAGTTAATTTTTTTTTTTTCAGTATTCATGAGTATAAACCAGTGAGCTAGCACAGCTCTTTCTGACAGTTGAATATTGCTTTAGCTGGGAACTTACTGTACACTATTCCTTTCAGAACATTTTCATAAATACATAAATCATAAATTAATGGTCCTCAGCAAGACAGGCTGTTCTTTTAAGTTTTAGTTAGATCTGAGTTGTATTACTCCATGCAATCAGACAATCAAATAATAAATAGGAAAAAAAAATTGCCAAGCCCCTTGGTAATTATCATGGAAATGTTGTAGTGGCCATCAATAACATCATCAATCAGCAGATTCCTACTATTTATTTTATCCTAGTATCAATGACCTGTGGTTTGGGAGGTTTTAACTTATTTGACCATTTAAAATTAAGTGTTTTTCTATTGGTTGTTTCTGTATTCCTGCATGTTTTTGTTTTTTTTTAAGTAGGGATGACACCCCAACCCAGTAGCAGTTGTTAGCACTTTCTGCCGTTCTTTCAAACGGATTACCATTTTGATTTTTCCTCCTCTAATTACAAGTAAGTGTTTATTTCCTAGTGCAGCCATTTCACATGCAAAGTGCTGGGCAGGAGGTTTATATCCCAACATACTTTCCTGGCTTCTGAAGCGAGGGCAGAGTGATGCCCCAGCAGATGATGGCAAAGCCTCTGGGCTGGCCTCCAAACTTCCATTATGTGCTCACTTTGCTCCAGCTGCAGCACCTGTTGGAAGAGAGGTGATAAGGGAAATTGAAAGTGCAAGCAGTGGCTGCTCACAGAAACAATCCCCAAGGACAGGGGCAGCCCTGTAACAAACCTGGTCTCTAGCAACATCAAGAGATCTCTCAAAAGAAGGAACTGGTGAAGTTTGCATGAAGATTCAGGGGTGCCAGTCACTTTGGGGCAGCCTTCTTTAGACAAGCAGATGACTTTGTAGTTCTTATGAACAGAAACTACCCTGAATTCTCACATCCTGTCAGCAGCAGAACTGCCTGGTGTCCTTGGAGTGGGAGACTGGGAACATCTTCTGTCATCAGGGACATCTTCTGTCAAAAACAGGGAGGGAAGCTGTGTAACTTTTATTGCAATTTTTTTCAGTCAGGTCAGAATCATGAAAGGGTTTCATTCCTTCCTATTATCCCTTGAGACAAAGCTGAGGAATGAGATTGCTGCTAATCCAAAAAGTATGAGAAATTGAAAAAATATTGTTCCAGAGAGGTTTAAAAGAGGATGAACCCAAAGATTTGGAGCCTGTGAGGAGGAAATTCAGTCAGTAAGTGCTCTGCAGTGGTAGTTTGTGACCAAGAAGTGATCTATCATGGGGGGCAAGAAAGTCCAGCTGCAGAAGGGGCTGAACTGGCTAGGAGCAGGAATGTCAGGGACACAATGGATCCCTTTATGGGACTAGAAAAATATGATGGCAACTCTCCTTTATGCATATAATGTAATTGGGTACTTGTACAAAGGGAAAGATGGAATTGTACTTCTAGAGAAATTCCATTGTCTGTGTTCAGCCTGATTACAATCAATCAGCCATGTGATAAGCTGTTACAAAAAGTGATCAATGCAGTCCATTTTGAATTTGTTAAAATACTGACAACTTGAAACAGTTTTTGCTAGCAAATTCTTGCAGCTTGAAATGAAATAGTTATGTAAATTGGAACTGTTTCAGTGCTTCAAAGGTGTTGGATACACAGCATATGCTAAAAACTTACACTTTTCTCTACATATGTTAATAATAATGAAGTAGCCCTGAAGCATTTATGACCTCCCCTGGATTTTTAGAATCAGGTGGAGTTTATCAAATCACTCACTGATTTTGTAAAGGTTTTGAAAATGGGCATCTTAAGCATAACATTTCTGGCTAATGGTCATTGGGAATTTTGATGTAAGTTCAACTGCCTTCCTGGCAACAAAATCGTATAAATACAGTAAACCTAATTGTATAAATATAATGTATGAAGTTGCTTTGAAGCACAAGGCCACAGGCAGATGATGAAATATGAACCTTACTGATGCAACTTATGAGAAGCTGTTCCTGGTATTGCCTCCTGTTATCAGAACACAGTTTTTGGTGTTGAAGGCACTTGAGGTCCTTCCTGCAGCAAGGAGATCGTGTGAGTGTGGCTGTATAAACAATGTGGAAATGGCATGTGGACAGTGTGTAAGATTTTGTCATGAGGAAAAACCAGACAGTTGAAAAGGTCCTGTAAACAGGAATGCTAGTTCATGTGGCCCAGCAAAATATGAAGAAAGTGGGAATATTTTTCCTCCTGGTAATGATCCACTGCATTGTTAGGGCTTAACTAGTGAGGTAAGTGAAAAGTAATACTAAAGCAAATTGTTTCAAGGTCAATGTCACAATGTCAGAGCTTTCAGTCTTTTCTTGCTGTTGTTTCTCCTGCTTAGAACACAAATGTGTATTTAAACCAAACATTTAAAAGAAATTTCTGGCACCTTTTTTTTTTCTTTTACAGTCAAATTTACTGTTTAGGGTCTGCTTCTTTTGAGAACTTCAAGATTAATGACAGTGAAGTTCAAAACAGTGAACAGAAATGAGAAAAATAGGGAAACAAATCTAAACTTAGTTCATAGTTGTTATAATAAAAATTGCATCCTTTAATGCTCTAGGTCAGTTTCACTTGTTGATCAATGTTGAGAGGTTTCTTTTTTCTAAGGTGCTTTCATGGCTGTAGTAATTCACCTATTTTGAGCTTGAAAAAAACTTCATGCTAATTTCTTGTGTGTAAAGTTTTAGAAAAGCAGTGTTTGTTTTGAGGAGGTTACACAGGAAATTGAAAGTTGACCAAATATCAACTTGTGATCCTAAAAGTCATTAAGGAAGGAGGCTCCTTGTTATAGTAGCAGGACGTGAGCATTCAGGTTTGAATTAATAAGGAAAGATTGGGCAGCCCTAAAGGTTTATAAGTGTTTTAGCTTTTCAAACTCAATCTATGCTGATGGTGTTGAAGCCAATGCCAGTGTTCTTACTTAGGCCATCGTATGGATTACTTGAACCTGTTGATTACAGGTTTTTAACAGCTTTGGCTAGAAAGCAGCAAAGTATACTCTCATATGCTCCAGACAACACTGTGACTTTTATTTGCCATGGAAAATGCTACCAAATGTTGTGGTTAAATGCTCTTTGGAGACCTGATGAGTTGATGTTTCCAAATATTCCTTGTGTGAATCTTGTTTATTGTGACTGAGGAGATGCAGGTGATGCTTAGCAGCTCTCCATAAAGAAATGAGATGATGGAAAACCCTTGGAGAGGTGGATCAAGATAAGGATCCCGAGCTGGGGAGAAGGAAAGAGATTTTCAGACCATTGTTTACCTCTCCAGTCAGTTTAAGTTATCTGGGAGCCAGAGGTTGCTGTGCTGTTGCTGTCATACTCCTCTTCAGCAAACCCTTGACTTCCACTGGCACATAGAAGAGCTTGGATGATGCTTGTTGTCCTTATGTTAACTTTTCTTTTTTTCTGCAAAAAGCCTTGCAAAAAAAGCATCTTCCAGTAGATACCTAGGCCAGTACAATGGCTGAAACTCCTCATGGGAATTTAGGATGGGCTCTGCAAAAAATGCCCAAGAGAGCTTTATGTCCATAAATAATTGGGGATTATCCATAGATATTCTATGTACAAATATTCTCCAGTGGTCAATAATTATCTATATCATAGATTATCCATTATGACATAGATAATTAGCGACCACTGAAGAGTATTTGTACAGCAAAGTAAAATACTGTTTAGAGCCCTAGAGAAGAATGGTTGAATAAGATTGTAGCAGTGGATTGGTATTTGAGAAAATAAACAGTTTTTAAGTTTAAATTTTTGACCAGAAGGGCTTCCCTTTAACATTTTTGTGCCTTGGAGGGGCTGAAAACTTTTCTATATCCACTAAGTGTCTGGTGTTACCTGGTATTTGCAGCAGAAATAGCCAAGTTTTCTTTAGCCCTGCTAACCTGGTGAAACTGGAGGTTATCCCTTAATAGGACAGTGAGTTGCAGTGGGATTGTAAAGTCTGGTGTAATGATCTTTTCCTATCTCAAATTTTGGCTGAGGGACTGTATCCTTTCAGGTATTTCCTAAAAGGAGTGTTGGACTCTTTTCAGAGTCTGTGGAGAGTCTGGAATCCCAGCACTGAGGTTTCTGCATGTAATGCATCAATATTACTTGTTGTGAGTTTTGATTGCTGCCAGTTAAATAATACACTATCATGAAGGGTGCTTTTAAAATAAACCTCATTCTCCTCATCCCAGCTTCTTGGAGAGATCTGAGTTGTAACTATTGGACTTTTGGATTCAGGGAACATGCTTTCATTTCTGTTTTAATTCTCTGCCATCGTTCACAAGGTTCTTTGACTCCTGTGAAACTCATTTGTAGATTTTTAAGTGTTCCTCTACGTTAGAGTTACTGTATTTTTCATATTTGTAACAGCAAAGATTAATCCGAAGTGAAAATGAGCTGGAATTATTACAAAGAGCTGTTCAGCAGCAACAAGGGTTATTTGTTTAGTGTGAATAATGAGAGGAGAGCCCTTTTCCCCCAGGGACCACCTTCTGCAATGTCATGCTGCACAATTTCTTTCCTTGCAGGGCTGTTCAGCAGATTATTGGAGTACTTGAAAGCGAGCAGTTCTGGGAGAGGGTGAGGCTGTACATTGCAAGTGCAGCACACAAACTCATTTCCATCTCCACCCTCAGTGTCCCTTCCAAGCTGTGTGGCTGCTGTCACAGCTGCACCTCAAGCATGGTGTGGATTATGACAGTCCTGTTGTGTTCTCTGCTCTCAGACAAAATTCTTTTCCCTTCCTGCTGCTTTCCTTCACTTCAGCAGTTCTGCAGCACCACTGTGGAAGCTGCAGATGTGGAGCTCTGGGCCTTAAGTGCACATTGATATTGCTCCTGCGTGCATCAGATGTGCATGCCATAATGACCAAGTGCATCTTGCCTCTTCTTGAGCAGCTAAAATGTTTTCTTTCTCCCACTCGCCTTCCAGCTGATAAGGGGAATTGAGAAATATATTGGGGATAAAGCAAACAGGCTGGTTATGGCCATTTTGCACTGGCGTTTTTCCTTTCAATTTTTTTGATTCCTCCAAACCTCTTTAATTTTTTTTTTTTCTGTTTCCTTAGGATTTCCTGATTTTAAAAACCATTTAATCCTCATGGTAAAGATTTTAGAATGTCAGTCCTCCCCCATGCTCAGCTCTACAGACCATAAGTATCTGGCTTTGACCACGAGCCCCATGCCCTGGTTCCAGACAGCAGGGACTGCCCTTGGTTGGTGCTCTCCAGATGCCCACCCAGCCCCTCCTCAACAGCAGAGTGGGAGGAACTAAGAGGGAAAAGTTTGTGGATGGAGGTCAAGGCAGGGAGATCACTTGCCAATTACCATCATGGGCAAAAACTCGAGTTGGGAAGGATTATTTTCTTGTTAAGATGGAAAAATGTGTATTATGACCAATTTGATGTTTTTATTGCAGAAACCAGGCAAGGATAGAGTCATGCACACCTGCCTTTCCCCCCACCTCACCAAGTGTTTCACTGATATTTTTGGTAGACTTTATTCCGTAGTCTGTACTTAAAGGAGAGGCAGTTTTAGGTTGTGCTTCTCCATGGTTTGGTTGTTATTTTTGTTTTTTTTTTTTTTTAATTTGTACATTTTAATAAAGACTCTTTTTGTCTAATTCCAGGTTTGAAAAGGTTCTTTGAAGTTCTTTAGATGTAGAAAAATTGAATTTATTGATGGTGTTTGTTTTAAATATTTGTAATGTGTGTTAGGCACAAAGCTGTACATCATTATAGTGCTGTAAATCAACAGATTGTAGGAAGAAACTCTTAATTTGGTCTCTTGAAGCAAATATTTGACAGATCTTGATAGGTGGAAGTTGTTCCTTTTGAGCTGTGTGTAAATTAACTTCATAATTTTAATTAAAAGTGTGTATTTTTTAATGACAGGCACAGACCCAGGGCTGCCTCATATGATTGATTGTTGTTTTTTAGAAAAGAAAAATCTTACTTATTTTCATGTTAGGAAGAGATGAAACCTCAAACTACTTTTGCTCTTTACATGAGATTTAAGGGGAAAAAAAAATAAACACACCAAAGCTAAAAACATTTGCTACTATGAGATGTTGAAATTCTCTGGGACATGACAAATTATAGGCACAGGGTGAGGGAGAAAGTAAATGTGTCTCTCTTTATGTTACTGAGTGATGACATTTAATGCATTTTGCTGTTTGACCTCCCACACTCTCCCTCCAGTTGAGTCTCTCTCGTCTCTTCATTATCTGTGAATTTATTCCCATCCACGGATCTTCTAATGAGAGAAATCTAATCATGGCCAGCACACAGCCTGGAATGTGAATAGGCCGTGACCCATCAGCTGGTGCTCTGTGAAATAATTATGCCCATCATTTCACCTGTTTTTGTATGTGTTGTAGCTTGACCAAAAAAACTACTGCTTTAGTTGTTGATTAAAAAAAAACCCAACAACAACCAAAACCCCCAAACCAGTTATTAGTTTTTCATGAAAACAGCCTAATTTTTTGGCACCTTTTCCTTCCTAAAACATGGAGCAGGAGAAAGATATTGTATCAGAGGCAGGAGTGCAGACAACCCTCTTTTTCCTTCCCTTGCCCCCAAATGTGTTTTCCTTGGCTGTGTTTTTTGTCAGAATGCAAAATAACAAAAAAAAAAAGAAAATTTAATCTCTGGAGGGCAAAAATCTAATTTGATGGTTTATATAAACTTATTTACCTCAGGGCTGTATTGCAGCATAGCTATTTATGTGCAAATATAAACAGATTTCTGTAGATAATACTGCAATAACTTAACAGTGTAGACTGGGGTATCAAATTTCAGGGTTTTGTCTTTAAAAGGCACTTGGGCAAATGACTGTTAAACAGAACCTATACACACTTAAGGAACTCTTGGGCTATAATAGTCATGAAACTAGAAATAATTTTTGTTCTCTATCCCTCAGTGGAAACTTCAGGATTTAATGTTAAGCATTTTTCAGTTAGTGCTGTGACTTAGTGCTTCTCTTGCAGTTTTAAATTTATGTTTACAGTGGATATTTGTGATATTATGGCTGAAATTAAAAGGTAAGAAATGAAGAAATTGTCACCTAACCAAAATGTCACGAGACCCATTTTTCCTCTCTAATTAGGCAAAAAGCCGCTAGGTAGCTTACTGTGCTGATATGCTCCAAATGTGCTCCCAAAGCAGAGTTGCTCCAGCATTACTTTTCCCCCCCGTGTTTAAAGGAACAGCTTTTCTTGCTGCTGTGATTTCATCAGTGAAACTCGGAGGAGCGTCTGGCTTAAAAAAAATCTTGCAGCCTGGGGCCTTGGAATCAAAGCTAAATTTGGGCTGTTCAGCACTTCCTAGTTCAGTGGATTTGTGAATAATCTGTCATGAAGGCTTGTACCATTTGCCTGGCTTGTGAAGCCCCTGTCCTTCTCACGGCGCTCGTCACGATGAGCGCGGTCCTGGGGAGCAGAGGCTGCGCCACCCCTGTGCGCGGATCTGCTCCCTGCCCGCGTCCCTGTGTCAATGGGGGTGCTGTGAGGCTGGCTTTGAGAGGCTCTGCCCACAGATGGGCTGTGGTGGGGCCCTGCTGTGTGACAAACAGCCTGGTGGAGCCCTGTGATGACAGCAGCCCTGGCCAGCCAGCGTGGTGGCACTGCAGCGAGGTGACGCACACCTGCCCCTGGCCATGCAGCTGTCACACAGCCCATGGAAACCAGCCCTGGGTGGCGTCCTCCTGCATCCCAAAGGTAAACTCTGCGTGCTGGGAAGCACCCTGTGCTGGCAGGACAGCCCCCAAGTGCTGCCAAGGTGCTGAAGGAAAGGGACATTTAAATGCCTTGTCTGGAATATTGCTGTGTAGGGTGGGGTTTGGCCGCCCCACACTGTGGTGGTCCTGTGGAGGTTTGTCCAAAATGGGCTGCTCTCACTCCCATCCTTCCTCTGCAAGACTTTCCTGACAGCAAGATGTGTGCTTAGTGTAAAACCTGATCTCTTAGCTTAGCAAAAATGGTCTGTTTTCCTAGGCTTACACTTAAAAGAACACTTCTAAAAAAAGGTTTAAAAAAAGTTTTGGGAAACACTACAAGAGTGAAATCAAAATCAAAACCAGAATCTTTTGCAAAGTATCTCCACTGGTAAATAATAATTTATAGAGCTTGGATATAAAGTATGTTCTCTTTATGTAACTATGTTTTCAAATGCAGTCAGCAGGTAATTACTGTGCTAACAAATTTTGCAGGACTTTTGTGATATGGTTCTTTTTTCCTTACCTAATTTTTGGTTTGGTATTCCCTTGTTAATGGGCTAGAGTTCTTGCAAATTTCAGCTACTGAAGGATGTTTTTAGGCAAGCTAATTTACCCCCTGAAGGGAGTGAGGGAAGGAATTTCATCTCTTAGCTTGCTTTCTCCCTGAGAGTAACTTCCCAGCCACTCTGGGCTTCACTCCCAGACTCCCTTCAGTTCTGTCCTCAAGGGATGTTTGTCCTCGAGGCTCTTCAATTCAGTCAGCTAACATATGTTAAAGTAATCGTGAAGGCAAGACAGCTTGGTTTTGATTCATGTTAGCGTCTCTTGTTCATCCCTAGACTAAATACGAAAGTTAATTTTATCTTGTTAACCTGAGTTAACAAGAGTTAACAAGTTTGCCATTGCTTGTATTTAATTCTCAGTGAGCTTTTTAAAGGTGAGAATTAATCTTTAATCTAATATCAGTATCTGTCCTCCTGAAGGAGTTGTAATAACTTCTTTCCTGCTTCTTTCCTTTCAGAGGAGAGTACAGCTCTCTTCATCAAAAGTTTGGTCAGAGGGCTTTTATTTCTTTAGCTGATTTCCTCTTCTACCCTGGAATATTGTTCCAGAACTGCCATTTAGAGGGAGGGAGAAGATAGTGGGGCAGATCTAACCTACAGCATGGAATTTTAGGCCAAGAAAATCTTCAGGTTGGTAGTTGAGACTATAGTGGGCTGTGCCAGCAGATGGGCATGGTGGCTAAGTGGTAACCACCACTGTTCTCATAATCTTAGCCTGGAGATAAGGGGGTTTTGGAATGTTTTTATGTTGACTTGGGATAATGGACTCTTTCACACGTGCAGCTTTGCAAACAAGAGCAGATTGGTAAATAGACAGTGTTAGGTGTCTAGTGTAAGTTAATGAAGTGAGTAATACCAATATTTAAATTGTAATTTTCTTAAACTGCTGTTTTGCTCAAATTATGGATTTGGAAAAGCAATCTAGACTGAGCTGAAAACATTTTTCATAGCTTTTAATGCTTTCATAAAATATTTCCTTCAATATTTGAAAGGAAAGTAGATGTTGTACATTAACTTGTAGTTTTAATTTTGTAAGAGAAAGAGGAGTCAAGTTAATTTGCCTTCCATACTCTCAGCACAAATTCCATTCCTGTCTGGGTAATACTTGGTTTAACCTTGAGTTTTGGCTGCTTTTAGTGTAGGATATTGCTCGAGGAAACACTAAGCAGTCTATCTGCAAAGTGATCCTGCAGCTAATGCTGAACGCCATAAGTTTTTTGTTAAATTAAGCTTGTGGGTTTCTACATGTATTGGGAGCAAGCTGGTTTTTTGGCTGGCCCGCTTTCTCCATGCTCTAAGTGCTGTAGGTAGGCTTTGGAATTGCTTGGCTGTTGGGATTTGGGTGGTGCTCTGCTAAAGCCAAGAACTACCATAGCCATTCCTTTAAATTCCCATTGCAGGCGCTTACAAAACAGGTTCCCAAAAACAAGTTGTGTCCCCCTCGCTGCTTGCATGCAAGTCACTCTAACTTATAAATAGAACTGCCCTGATAGACAGAACCTGGCCCACCCTCCTGTCCTCTTATGCGAGTTATTTTGATTTAAAAATAGAACTGTCCTAGAACTGATACGGATCGAGGAGGTTGGCAAAGTTCACTTCTAGACACTGCTGGGATTAAGCAGCGAGTTACAGGGAGCAGTGTGTGTGCCCTCATCACTAATCAAAACATTTCTAAGCTCAGGAGCGTGAACTTCACTTCTCCAAGCTGCTGTGTGTTTTCTTGGGGTTAGATTAGGCTAGATTTCTGCATGTGAGTCCTTTGCTTACCAAATCACACAAAACACACCAAAACGTGTGCACCTCCACAAAGAAGGAAATGTTGTGAATGTTGGAAATATGGAAATGCTTCTGTGGGCAAGGCTTACCTAGACAGTAGATAGGAGCTGTAATTTGTAACTTATTGGACTGCTGCTTTGATCATAGCATTACTGCAGTGTCTTTAAGCATATGTTCTGGCTGAATGCCAATGCTTCCTTAGCATATTTTAAGGTAATTCTGCCCTGGTATTTGCTCTTAGTTTTGTTTGGTTTTTTTTCCTTTAAGCTAACTTCTAAAACTTTAAATTTTCCTTGTCTTCTGTTGTTTGTTAAAAATGCAGAGTATTTTTAAGTTTAGGTTTTTTGCTTGTGACACACTTTAATGTGCATCAGAGACTTCTGAAAATCTTAATTTTTCCAGGCAGTCTTGTTTGGCATTTCTTCTTCCATTTCAGTTGCCTTAGGCATCTAAATGCACAGAGTTACACTGAGCATGCCAAGAGCCTAGGGATAGAAGAAGGATAATCTGAATAATTTCCATAGTGCAATTTAGAGACGGACTGATGTCAGCAGTCACTTGATAGTAGTTTTACTATCAAAGTTAATTGGTGGCTCTGCAGAGGAATAAAGTTGAAAGGCATGATTTGAAGAAGGAAAAATAATTTATTCTTTTTTTTCCCTTCTTAAAGTCTGTCCTAAGAAATCTGTTGTGTGTTTCTAATAAGTAGTCTAGCATCTAGTACTTAGCTGCCTCTTCTATCTCCTTACCTAGAGTATAAGAGCTTGACAAATTTTTTGAGGTAAGGAGCAAATGAAAAACAAGACCTCATAAAAGTGTCTAAATGTTGACAGATGAATGATTATTTCAAGTGGTAGAAGAGAGATTCATTACATTTCTTTTCAGCAGGGTTGCTATGGTTAGCTGAGCAATATGGGAGGAGAGGAGTTGTGAGAGCTTTTCCTACCTCTCTGAGCATCTTGTGACTATAAAATTCTTCTTTTGCTTATCTAGATTTTTCCTTCACATTCTAAATATACCATTTCTCAGGAGATTACTCATTTTTGTTAAAATGGGAGAGAAAACATGAAAAATTAAAGGGGTTCTGAAGTAGGGCACTGATAATTCAATATCTTCACTGCTACCTGAATTAAGATCAGGATGTAATGTGCAAAAAAAAAACTCCTAAAAAACAGTTTCCACCTCATGGGCTGGACTTGGAGGCACCCATTGGAATAACCAAAGTTCAGTGTGATATTCCTCCATTGGCTGCCTGAGATCAGGGAATGGTCTGAATGTGTCAGCATCTAACAGCCAACAAGTTGCTCTGGGAAGAGGCTGTTTTTTCCTTTTTTTATTCCTGAAGAAGCATGGCTGTTTATAACATTTTAATTTAAAAAGTAATACAAAATTGCTTTCCATGCATACAATTAGCTAAGCATGGCACAAATTAGAGGCTTTCTTCTAGCTAGCTGGTGTAAGGGATCCAACCCTGAACTTACTTTTAAGAACACACAGTTAATTGTACTTGAACTCTCCCTATATGGACTTAATTCAGAAAACAATGTGTTGTCCGGGTGGATGCACACGTCGTAGAAAATTGTCTTGAAGGCAGGAGGTTTGCTTTGTACGTGCATTAAGGATGGGATGTTATTTTGGTTGTTTAAGCATTGTTTTACCCACTGTTAACCAGCAGAGAGCAGTTTAGTTTGTAACATAACCTATAGAAAAAGTGAAATTGGTGAAGGCTGGGGGTGCTTTCTTGTTCTCCGAGATGGCCATTAAAAACAAACTGCCTGTGAAAATGTAATTCCTGTGCATTATTGACAGTGTTTGTGTTTTGTACCAAAATATTGTCTGTAAGTATGAATTCCATTGTGTGTCAGTAACTTGAACGAAGATTCAAGGTTAATTTTGGGTAGTGTTTTGGCAGTGTTTATTTAAACTGTGCACTGTATGAGGTGCAGTTCCTCGGAATACCAGCCTTGCCAGGCTGATGTGGGGAATCCAATGCCCAGTTTGGAGCCCCAGGGTCAGGTGGTGCCAGTTTGTTTCCAGCCCATGGAGACGGCGAGCACGGGGACTTGTTGCCAGCACAGGGAAAGCAGCCTCCATCTGATGGTGCTGTTGTGGTGGCTCGCTGAAATTCTCTTGTAGGGAATGATCCAAGGAGAAAGCTTTCAGGCAAATAGCATCATGAATCAGTGCATTACATCTTCTTCTTTTCTTAGTCTGTGGTACGCACGCTGTTTGTCGTGAGTGAAATGCTGCTGAAAGGAGGGTGAAGGGCGAGAAGATCTGAAAGAGGCAAGGCAGGAGGATCCTGATATGAACCTCAGCCACCCCCAAAATGCATGTATTAATTGGTCCTTGCCTGTTCAAGGAAAACCTCAACATGCAAACAAATAGAAAGCCAAACATCACCCCCCACCCCCTAACCCCCCAGCAAAACAACAACACAGCAAACCCTCTCGTTGTCACTTCTGTCAACAACCCCTGGTGTGACTGATTTCACCCCAGAAATGGGCACATGAGCGTTTTGCAGTACGAGCACAGAGGATGGGGCTGTTGCAGGATGTGTGGTACCTGTTCCACCCTCTCACCTCGCCTGGAGGGGATCCTGAGGGGGCACTGCAGGGATGTGTGGCTGTGCCTCAAGAGGTGCACAGCCTGAAATGTGGGGATGACATCATGCAGACGTGTTGGATGGCTGCTGTCATGGCTGTTGGTAACCTGTGGGCTGTGTCTCATATGTCTTAATGGGCACAGAGGGGAGAGAATTGCTGCTCCGAATCTCTGGCCTCTCCTGCGCTATTTATTTATTTATTTATTTTTCCATGAGACTTGCAGGGAAGTAGCCGAAGCATTCAGCGGAGTAGGTGGCAGCATGTGGAAACATGATCTGTGACTTGCCCGTGGTGCACACATACATGAGGCACGTAACACTTGTGTGAGGGAGGGAGAAGGGAGGGAGAGCTGCCTGTGCAGGGACCCTGCGAATGCTGCCACAGGAACAGGCGAACCAGGGAGGAGCGAGCTCGCACAGGCAGCCAGAGTTGTAAACGTGTGTTTTGCTGAAACGCTGTCGCTGCTGCTTTTATGAGATGAATAATTAATATCGCAAAGCTTATTGTTCAGAGTGGCAATTTTCGGGTCCTTTTGGACGGGCATCTAGAGCTGTTGGAAACGCAAACATCTCATCTAGCAATTTCTCCGGCAGCGCGTTGTGCCTTTTATTGTTCGAATCTGCCTGGGAGTGGCTTTAAGATCCAGTAACCTGATCTTTTATCACTCTTGGAGGCTTCCTTTTCTGGCGTGCCCTGATGCATTCAACACATGTCGGCATTGTAGGCGAGCGGCAGCCGGAGCGATCGGGGCTGGCTCTCCGTGCCGGCGAGGGAAGGAGAATCACCCTGGGCTGAGGGAGGGAGGGAGCCCCGCTGGAGCTGCCCGCACCCAGCGCCGAGCGCTGCCCGCCTCACCAGCGCCCTTCCAGCGCCGGGGGAAACCCGGACGAGATCTTCTCTCGGGGCTAAAGACTGCCTGAGGACGGGAGAGGAGAGCGCCTTCGCTTTCGGACTGATGTGAGAGCAGCCGTGCCTCGCAGGGCGATTCCCGGCGGAGCAGGGGCTTGCCTGCCTTTCGAGCAGCTCTTCTGTGCCCGCTCGCTCTGAGAGGCGTCAGCAGATGGACTTTGGCTTCGGCGCCGCGAATACTTGAGTGGCTTTGCATGTTGGAATACAAGCAGTGATCTCTTTTATCCCCCCTTTCCCCCCTGTACATTTACCTGCTGAAAAAATGAGTGAGGAAGCAAAGGAGAAAAATACTAAGCCAGCTCACAGGAAAAAGAAAGGAAAAAAGGTAACTCCCTGTACAGACAGGCTGCTGTGATTGTGTTTTTTGACTCGTTTTGTGTTCGACCTATTTGCTTCTGGGTGTGGAGTGGCTTTGGTTTGATAATTTGTTTTGAATAAGGATGGTGGTAGAATCAGGATGGTTCTGTTTGTGCTAGATGCTGATGGGTGTGTTCTTTGCTGGAATCAGTATTACCATTGCAACTCAGTTGTTTTGCATTATTTTAGTATTCCCGGCTTTAAATATATGTTAGTTACAGAATTTCAATATGATTATAGTTTTCACAGTGTGTTGCAAACACAGGATTACAAATAAACAGGTATCTGAACGAAGCCTTTTTCAAAGGAGAGCCTGATAATCAACATGTGCTCATGTAAATGAATATTCTGGACATGGCTAAGAAAAACAAGTTTACAAAAAGCATTAATCTTAAAGAAGCTGTTTTTCATGTTTTTTGCTGTGTGTCACTTTGATTAATCTTATATATTTTGGGGGCTTGGAAATATTGTGGTCAATTAAATTCTGGAATAAGATTCCAGTTTCAGTGAGACTGATTTCTCTTATGGCGTGAGCCTTTTGCCTGATACTGTGCTTAAGAGACAAATTTGATGATTACCTTCTATGTTGCATTTTTTTTTGTTTTCCTGATACCCATGTAATTTCTACCTCCCACTTGGAAATGGATGATTTTCATGTGTTTATACTCAAAAAACAGATGGCTAAATCTAGGAAGTACACTTCTTCAGCTTTTTCTAACTTGTTTTAAATATTAACTTGCTATCTTAATTTATAATGTGAATTCCCTTGACTGCTGTAGAAAAAGACATCTGAAAGGTTTATCATTGTTGCAGAGAATATATTCAGACTCCCACCCTTTATTTTCTGAGCATGTGTTTGCCTTCCTACCATGTGAAAGTGTATGACAGCCTCATAGTTAATCCATTTCCTTGGTGAAGGATTCAGTAGAGATTGTTGAAAAAGCAAATTAAACTATATTGGCCCTTCTATTCTCCCAGAATTGCAAAGAGCAGCTTTGGAAGGAGGCATGGAAAGATACAATTGAAATCACTTTTGATGGTAAATTAGGATACCTTCCTGACATATGTTTCTGTCAGGGATGATAGGTTGCCTCAGGACTAGGAGATGCATTTACACCTAAATTCTGGGGTGGTTTTAGAGGTTTGACTGTTAATATTTTACCATGTTATCGAAATTGTTAATATTTTACCATGTGATAGAAATTGCTTTTATGGTGTCCAACAATGTAGTTACAGTTTTATAGCGCACGCCAGTTTCTATGGCTGAAGCTCCTACAGATGATCCGTGTATTCTGGAGGACCAACCCAACTGCCAACAAGACAGAGCAGCCCAGGGGGTTTAGGATTAAGCAGACTTTGGGATCTGACGTGCTGTTCATGGCTGGTTTGCTTGTATTGTCACCTAGAAGAGGTGATGCTTCTGTGGCACAGCTGCCCTGCCCAAATCCCCGCTCTGGTGACTGGAGTGGTGTCACTGGTCTCTGGGGGGTGGCTGGAGGAAGCGAGGGGACAGGTTTACATTTGTGAGCTCCTGTGTGAGCCAAGGACACAGCCCCAGTGCTCCATGTCCTGTGAGGTGATGGAAGGGCTGCCCTTGGTGCCTCGAGCTGCAGCCGCGCCAGGGTGTGACTGCAGCCCTCTGCCTTTCAGCATGGGGTGCCTGCAGCTGCTCAAACCTGCAGCAGGCCATGCTCCCCTCCTCAGTCTGGTGTTTCCTTCATGCAGCTGGAATCCTGGAGGCAGCTGGGATGTGCTGTGCTGGGCTGGAGCACGTCTCTCGTGACTAGTTGCATGTTAAGGCTGCTTCCATGTCAGTGTTAGACATGGGCTTGACCCAGGATGGCCTGGTGGGAAGGGAACTACTCTGTTTTAAACAGGCAGCAATCATTTATCCTTCTTTTCACAGCGTGTTTGGGGAAGGTTTTAAATTTATTGTTTTGATTCAGAAGATGAGTCCCTGAATGGCCAGTGACGGTGTACCTGAAGAGCATTGCTGAGATAACCAAGAGGAGTTAGATAAACAAATGGTGTTTGGCTGTGAACCCATGAACCGGGTGAAAACTTAACTGGGTCTGTGGTTCCAGAGAGTTATGCCACCTGTCCATCCTAAAGAAGGCCTCCTGAAATGGGTATTTCCTGCCTTCCTGTTCTCTTTAGACACTTCCTTTCCTGGCAGCTGTGCTTTCTCCATATTTAGCCTTTCCCTTGCCTTCTGTCTCATTTATCTCTAGAGTTGAGTGGTGGCAAGTCTTCCTTCTGCTCTTTGACTGCTGTTCATATCCCATTCCCTCTTCATCCACTCTTGGTTTTCCTGTTCTTGCACAATTTCTGAAATAAATATGCAGCAGGGGCAGCAAGGGGAAGGTCACACCATTTGCTGCAGGGAAAACGCAAGCAGCAGTGTGTGTTCAGGTCCTCCAGAGCTGTGTGATTAGGTTGTACCTCAAAAATTAGCCTTCACCTGGCAAACAGGGTCTCACTTGTGAGCATAAAGACATGCAGTAGCTCTGCATTTAGAACAGATTGGCCCAAGGAATAGATTTTTCAGCAAGTATGCTGAAAAAAAAAGCGTGGTGGGGAGGATAAAGATAAGAAACCACCCAGGAGGTGTCACTGAGATTTGTTATGAAGGATGGACAATTTAGATGAAAGCAGAACAACGCTTTGTTTTAGCACTGTGGTATTCAGTGGGGATACAGCTTTCAAAGGATGATGAAAGCATCACATCAATATTTATTGCTGAGGCTACACTGGGCAGGATTAGCTCTGATGGAATAGGAAGCCTAATTAGTTCCTCTGCTTCATCCTTCAGGGTTCCTCCCTACCAGCAGCCTGTGCCTCTTGTGCCTGAGCTTCGGTTGTCCTGCAATTTCCAGCCACACTTTTTCAGTGTCAGTGTTTTGGAACAGCCAAGTTGAATCCCCAGGTGTTATGGAGGGGCTTTATCCTGGATGTTTGTGTCATCACTTTCCAGTAAATTTTGGAATCTCATTTATAGGACAGCTCTGAAGTCAGCTGTCATCAGAGATGTGAGATGTGCTTTGCCTTTTAACAAAAGAGTATTCTTTCCTCTTCCCCTTCAAACTGCAAGAATGAAATTAGCCATGAAAATTCCTTGATCCTCTGAAGCTTTAGAAGATAATCAGAAGTGTAGGAATTAAAAAACAAAATTAGACCAGCTCAAAACTTCTGTAGTATTTTTTTTTCCACTTCATTTCATGGTTATTTGCTGGGCATCAGTCACTTCTCAGAAGTGGGAAATTTCACATTAAACTCTTGTACCAAGAGCTTTGCTGAAAATGCGTATTTTTTGTTTTGAAGAATCTTTTGTTTCCCCTTCTTCCTCTGCCTCCTCCAGGATCTTTAGTAAACCTGCACAATTACTGTTGCTGATGTCTCTCAGTGTACGTATTGCATAAATCAGTGATGGAAACTCCTAAGAAAAATGTGTAAATAGAGTTTCTTCTTAAAAGTACACAAGAGAGAGCTCATGCTGACCTCTTAAGGTCATTCTAATCTGTTTATTAATTCACCTGCCTTGCTTAATTGATCACTGTAGCATGATTTCAGCATTGTGCTCCATTGCTTTCTATCAAACTTGAATGCCTTGTGCAGGGAAGAGCCAGCTGTTTATGCAGCAGGTGAAAAATCAGTGCTTGGGGTCAGGCTGCTTGGGGCAGCCAGCATTGTTTTTTGGACTAACAGGCAGTTTAGCTCAATCCACTTTTCTGGAGCCAACGCCCTGGGCTCACTGCACTGGGAACACACTTTGCAGTCTCTGCCAGGGACATTTGCTCTGTCGTGGCTCCAAGGTTTGACTCAGCAGCATTAGTGGCAGTCTCCAGAGGGGACTCTTCCGTTGTGGCACACTGCTGAAAGTCTGGTCAGCACTGTGTCTTTGCACGAGAAATTTCAAGGGGCAGAGACTTCAATTTGTGTGGGGACAGGTGCTGAGAGATGAGAGGCTCCTGGGTGTGATGAGCTGCTCCCCACTGCAAGATCAGTAGTGGTCTGGAAGGAGAGCTGACCATGACTCTGGTGGAGCTGGAGCAGGTCCTTTACAAGCAAGGACTGTCTCTCCTGAAAGAGCAGCTCTGATTTCAGTGGAGCCAATATCAGGAGGCTTGATCTCTTGGCATTTCACTGTTACTTGGTCAAATGATTCCTCTCTGTGTGCATGCATCTTCTGGTGCTCGTAATTCAGCACCTGTGAGCACCAGCTTTTGTCATGACGAGATGAGAGGTCCTGCTCTGTTTCTGAGATTTGTGGTGGTGTTGCACTTCTCTCCAAGCTGCCTTTTACCACCAGGTTTACTAATGTGTTTGCTTCAGTTCCCATGCACGTTATTGTTTTTGGGGGAGAGCGTTCGCTGCTGTTTGCTCCCACGGGAGAAGAGCTCATTGCTAATGGTAAAGCAAATGCTCATGGCAGACTTTTCTGAAGAGTTTTGTAGCTTTTAATTTATTCATAAAATTATTATGTCGAGTGTAAATTGATTTCTAAATTTGGGTTTTTCCTGACAAGCTGAGAAATGAAAATCTGCTTAGATTTGTGAAACAAGATGCAATTAGACTCTATAAGGAAACCATATCTATTCTTGTCTTGGTAAATAAAGTTTGTACTATGTTGTTAATTTCAAGTTTCTGTGGATGAGAAATGGTTCTTATAGATTTAAATTTAATTATACGGTGATAGTCTTAATCCTTAGTATGTCAATACATCCTATGCTGAAAATTGAATTTGGTGCATGATAAATAGGTTTGGGTTGGCCTTGCTTGCAGATTTCTACTTGTTCAGCTTTAGCATCCATTTTATTGATGTTATAGATTTTTAACCTCACATTTTCAGCAGATATATTAAAGAGGAAACAAAATACATATATTAAAGAGGAAACAAAGAGACCCTGGAACTTCTAGAAGATACTCCTCATTTGCATATCCAAATAGTAAATGCCCAGGAAGAGTGGAATGGGGTGGTTTTCAATCATTATGACTATTCTTAAACCTAATTGTTTTCTGAAACTTTAGCATTTAAAAAAGTTTTCCCCAGATTCAAACACATTTACATTTTCTTGCCATCTCAGTTTTCTGAACTGACACAGAAAAATTTAAATGTATTGATTCCTGTCACTCTGACTGAAGTCACTTTGGTACATGTGATATCTTTGTCTTTTATCATACCGGAACAAAAGAAAGCGTATGGAATGGGAAGGTACAAATCTTCCTGTTTTGAAAGTACCCATTTCAAATGTCCCTTTTCCCTGGAGAAAATACTCAAATTGACATTATTCAGCTTTGGTAGTATTAGTCAGCAGCTCCTGGCCCTTGGGCATGTATGGTTCAGAAATTGTAGGGAGAGGTTGTTGCAGTCTATATGAAATGAAACAGCATGGTGTGTTATGTTACTCATGTTTTTAACATAATTCTCTCTGGGTAAGTGACACAACTTGTAACTTGAGTGACAGTCCTTCCTTCTTGCTGCTCAATTACCACTCCTGCTGAAAAAACAATGTTTTTTTTTAACAGAGGAATCTTGCAGTTTGCAAGAGAATATGAAACCCGAGTTAGATTACTGGATCGTGTGACACAAGTTCATCCTACAGATTTGAACTTCTCCCAGAAAATTCATGTGTGAACAGTTCTTGTCTTTCTGATGGATAGGTCTAAGAAGTTGAAGCATAACTGTGGAAAAGTGCTTTGGCTGATTTATTTTTTTTCTCCTCTTTGCCACAAGAGGGGCAGAATTTGGTGATCTCCCCCTTGTTTCAATGAGCCACGTCGAGCTGCTGCAGGACCACGTACTTCCTCGTGCTGCCTTCTTTCTGAGAGTCGGGCTGTCTTCTCCCTTTTTGTTTTTAAATTTCTCTTTCAGCGTGTCCTCACTGGGTTTCTGAGCTATTCCTTCCCTTGAATGACCCTGTCAGTGCATGACCACCATCAGGAAGGTGATGGCCTTGAGTCCAGCTGTGGGTTGAACCTTCTGTTTTCTCAGCACTTCCCTCATGTTGCATTGCCCCTTTATAGAGGGTTTTCCCTCTCCAGAATGGAGCCTGTGTGTTTCACACACTCTGTCAGGACTGGCAGAGGGTGTGAAACACAGGACTGAGGTCCCATGAGCAGTCCCTTTCCCTGGTGGTGCAGGATGGCAGAGCAGGAGCGCAGTGGAAGTGTTCCAGCATGACTTGGTTGGTTGCTGGAGGACTTCCAGTGTCTCCTGCTCCATAAGCTGGGCACTTAGTGTCCAGGCCAGGTTGTCTCCTTTGCAGTAAATTGTTTTAAGTACAATTAGGTTACAATTAGATTTGATTACTGAAAGTGGGTTTGGGCTGCAAGAGGCACAGTGGATCGGCTCCAGCTCCATCCTGCAGTTCTGCAGTCATCAGTGCAACAGGGACCAATATCAGAGTTTTTGTAACAGCCTTTGTTAAACCCCTCTGTAAACTTCAACTTAGTTTGGGTCATATGGAGACCTTTCCTTAGAACCTTAGTGGTCTCTGTTCTGTCTCCTTTTTCCAAACCCCATGACTGATGCAGCCACAGAATTCAGCAGGTCTCAGTGATAGTGCCTAGGTAGGCCTGGTAGGTGTTGAGGTGCTTATCACAGTTATGTAATGGTTGTCACTTGAGCTAAAAATACTTTGATCAATCTGTCAATCACAGATTGAGAAAACTAACTACATCTGGGCATCCCCCTTTGAATTCCTAACAAGAGCCTGTATATCTGCATAACCCTGACTGAGCATGGGCTTGTTCCTCAGCCTCCTCACCTCATTTCCAGCTTCTTGTGGAGGTGGTGTTGGAACCTGCAGCTTTCCTTCACCTCTGGCTGACTCCAGGTAGAGTAGGGGATGGTGCTGGGCTGAGCTCTAGGGTGTAGAGAGCCAACACCCTGCTAGGAGGGAGCTGCTTCTGTCCCTTCTTTCTGTTGAAAACAGCAAGGTAGCTTAGCAGGGAAGAGGTAATTACAGAAGTAGGCAATTAAGGAGTTTAAGCTGAAAAAGTAGATGTTGCTGAGGGTCCCTATTAACTTCACACGCTGAAAACAGGATGCCGTGCCTGGCAGTTGGATCTTTCCCTTGTCAGAAAGGTTCACCTTCAGGATTTAAATCCTAATGCTCTACAAAAACATTTTATTAAATTGGTGTTAGGTCCTTATTTCAAGTGATGAAGCTTTTTGGTACCTGATCAAGCCAATAATGTAATGAATTCTCATTGATCACTCTTCTAAGGACCTCAGACTTGAAGTTTGGAGGATGTGTAATAGTAACAAATTTTTACAGAAACAGTAATTGCCACAATGTCTCCCAGTTATTTTGTCACTTTCTAGTTGTTGCATTCCGCTGGCTGCCAGGTGCTGCCTCAGTTAATTGAAGGTATTTTCTGGATAAATGCCAACAGGCATGAACTTTGCTATCCTTTCTTTCCCATACCAGCACTGGGCAAACTTGGCATTTTTCCCTTAGCATGAGGAATTAATTGGCTAGGTAGGGTAAAACTACACATGTATATTTTATTTAGCATTTCTTTGTGATGTAAGACACTCCATGTCTTACTATGCCTAAATTAAATGCATAGCTAAGCATGTTTAAGACACTTAAGGTGTTACTATCAGAGACTTATTTCAGGTTTTTGCTCAGATTCTGTATGCTGGGAATTGTCTATGGTGCATTAGCAATTTTAAAAAGTACCTGAATAATTATTTAAAGCATCTTTCATTGACAAAGAGAATAATGTAAAGAAATTTGGTTCTTCATAATTAAATCTGTTTTCATGGCTTTGTTTAAAACTGCTGCTTGATGGGAATAATGCCTTTTAGGGTCATAATGGCTATATAACCATTATGTGTTACTGAGGTGTGTGTAGTCTTCTTCTAGTTGGATGTAAGTTTATATTTGTGTCAAACAGATCACTGCAAGCTGTGTTCTTCCTGCTTTTGGGTGTGTCATTTGTGAAATAATCTGTAGTGAACAATTTTATAAATTTTGGTCTTAATGAAATTACATGAAACCCAAAAGGTAAAAAGAACACCAACAGTATGGTTTAGTTGAACTGCTTGATATTTGTGTGATGTTTTGATGTTTTTAAGTCATTCCTTAGTCAAGGAGTGGCTGATGCTTTTTTAAGCAAGGTCCTATCAGTAATTTCTGTCAGTTTCTAAACTAGAAAGGAAGAATTTTTCTGAAAAGCTCTTGAACATGTTGATAAGACCCTTTTAATCTGCGTGGTTCTAGTGTGCTGGGAGTTGCTAATTATCTTGGAATTTGTGTCAGAGGGGTGAATGGGAGAATCTGGGAAATGAGGGAGGTGGTGGAAATGGAAGCAGAAGGTCCATCCGTGGTGGCATTTCCTGGGGCAGCAGCAGGGAGAGGACACTCACCCTCCTGTGCTCGTTTCCAGCCTTTTCCTTTGGCTGGGTGGTGCCTCCTAAGAGATACAGATATACTGGCCTTGCAGCCTGTGAGAATAAATGGGGTTTGCTAAAGCACTCCAAACCAGGAGCTGCTGTATGTGATGGGGATGAAATTCATCCTGGTGGAGATGGCTCTCTCCAGGCAAAATCTCAGCCAGGTGTGCAGGATGTGAATGAGCCCTTGGGCAGAGTGCTTGGGATGCACAGGTACTCTCCTCAGATGGGGTTAATGCTGTGCAAATGATGCAGAGGGCTCTCCCCTTTTCCCTGCTCCCCTAAACAGGCCTGTAATTTCATTTACTTAATTACTGTTGTGTGTGTTTGCTTGGGAGGCAGTATCACTACTAATTAGTAATTAATATTGGTAGAACGCCAGTGTGGCGTTAACACAGGGGAAAGCCTTAGCTAATGGAGTGATGTCACCTGGAACAGTTTTCCAGCTGAAAATTTGTTATCAAAGATGGTCTGTGTAATTCTGGCAGCTGGTTCCACTCACATTCTGTTGACTCTGAAGGACACATCCCAGAGAGGGGTTTTATTTAATAGTCCTTTTATTTTAGAGAACCAGAATGTGAGGATGTCAGTCCACTCTAAGCCACGGTGAGGTTCAGCTATTTCAGTCATTTCAGGCGCCACAAATTTAAGCCTGTTTGGTACAGAGTGGTTTCTCAATCACTTTCCTTGTCTAAATTCAGTTTTCAAACAAGTTTCATTTAGAGCATTTCTTGCTCTTCATGTGTGTTCATTGCATAAATCTTGTGCAGCTCCTTCAAAAGAAGAAATGAACTAAAGAGTACAGGTGGCAATGGAAGCATTTAACCTGTTTGCTTTTATTACTACCAATCCTGCCCTGTGTCTCTTGTTAGAGCTCCTTCCACACCAGTCACATGCAAAGTCCTGGCATTCCTTGCCACTTGGTAAGAAACAATTTTCTGTCATTAGGAACATCAGCTGAAATAGTTTTGGAAGGCAAAAATAGGAAAAGGTATTTTTTAGGCAAGTGAAATGCGTAAATAGCTTTGCTTTTGTAGCCTGAAGAGTCATTCTATCATTCATCATTCAGTCCCAGCTATATATTATTTTAGAATTGATCCCTGGAGCATAAAAGGATATTGTTGACCTTTTTTTAAAGAAAGAAGTATTGAGAGCATAAGTGTAATGATAGTTTTAAGTAACAGAAAACAAGGAAGGTAATGTGTATAGCGACGGATCTGAATCAAAGTACAGCTTGAGTTAGGTGATTCAATCCTGCTTATTTTTCATGAGAATAAAAGGGTGGTACTTACAATATTGTAATCACCTACTAGCAAAGAGAAGAGGTTCCCAGTAGATACAGCAATCTTGTTTTATATATGGTATATAGGGTTTTCACAGTTTTGCTCTCCAAGCAGATTTCAGCAAATTTTTTTGTATACAGTATGGGACAAATATTCTAAAAATGTGACTATTATGAGGGGTTTTAAAAAAGATATAAAATTTTGTTTTGGAGCCTCATAACTGATGCACTAAATTTAGCAACTAAGTAGCTCAGTAAATGAAAGTATTTGAAGATCAACTGCTGGCAGTTAAAATAAAAGCAGAGATTGTCTGTTCATCCACAGGTATAGATGAAACTGTCAGGAATATTGAAGCATCGTATTTGCAGTAAGGGCTGTAGGTGATTTGTCTGAAAGCTGAACTTTTGAAAGTGAAATAGTGGCCTGAAACATCCTAATTCATGATGCTCTTAAAGAGAAATTGAAGAGAAAATCCAAGGCAGACTTTCAGAGTAACTCTTAAACAGGAGCATAACTTCTTTTATTGAATTTAGGAGTACAGTTATAGTCAAGAACTGCAACATTTTTTTTTTTTTTATCCAGCCCTCAGATGTGCCAGTTTGAGCAGCCACAAAAGTGGTGGTGTGCCCAGATTTGTGCTGAGCCTGGTAACATTACCACATTGTTTGCAACTTAGTATTGCAAAGAATAAAAATCAATTGAAATATCTGGAAAAATTATCTTTCAGGAGAGAGATTTGACATTTTCTTTAAGAAGTTCCAAGCCCCAGGAATAGGAGCCCACAGGTGCTGTGTGGAGACTCTGGAGCAGCCCTAGCTGGGCATTACATGTAGGATGCAGGTCCGTTCTGCATTGCCCTCTAGCGTTGCCTTTAAAACAGACACCAAAAGAACCCAAAAAACCCCAAATGCAATAAAACTGAAGGGTTATTTGCTTCCACATTCATATTTTCTCTTGCTGCACCAAACCTCTTATTCTTGATGCATGTCTGTTATGTAATGAGCTCAACTGCGTGCCTCTGTTCCCTGTTTGCTTGGATGTAAAGTAGGTATCCACAACTACAAATATTCTACTTATCATTTCCAGGTATCTTTGTTATAGCCATGGCTTGACTTCCTAATGCAGGGATTTCCTGTCTCTCTCCTTGACTTCTCCTTTTCTTTCTAACACACACACACACACGCACGTATTTAGCTGAGAATGGTGTCCTTCCTACTCCTTGTCATGTCTCAGTCTTTTCATTTATGAAAACCTATAGCTGTGTTAAATGAAAAGGTGCCTTTACAATGGAATATTTCACTCTGAGCTGTACAGCCAGCCTTTGATTTTGGTATTCACTCATAATTTTGCTTTTAGGTGTTGGCTGCAGTAAGATCTTGAAAACAAAATTAAGATGTGGCCGCTCATCACTTTGTTTTTCACTTCTCTACACATACATATGTATTTTAAAGGAAGCTCCATTGTGGCAGAACTGACCCTAATGTCAAATGAAATGCAAAGCAGGCCGGGCCAGTTTGGAGGGGCAGCCCTTTGCAATGACCTTGAGAGGCAGAGCTCCCGTGGGCTGCAGCATCCCACTGCTCCCTGTACTGGAAACTCTGAGTGAGAAGAAAGTAGCACAGATTCTGCCTAATTTCTGGAGTGGGTGTTTTTATCCTCAGATTGCAGAGCCTGGTATTTACACCTGATTGTAAACCAGGGCTAAGCGTGGCTCATTTTCTGGAAATTACACTTAATGGAAGGAACCTATCTACTTGATACTTGGTAGATTGCTTCCAGAGCATACCAGCCAACCTTCAGTAGCAGTAAGGAAAAGGAGGTTAGCAATCTAGCAAAGTTTGAGTGTGGGGCAGGCAAGCTGGCTGCCTTTAAAGAGATCTGCTGCTGTGTTTTTTGGCAGGTCATGCAGCGCAGGAGGAGCGGTGCTTTCCTGACCTGTGAAGCTGCTGGCCGTGCCTCCAGCTGCTGTTGAGGGCACTGGGGAAAAGGAGGAACAGGCACTGGCCACCTACTACTAGTCCTTGGGTCTTTTGAGGTCTTTGTCACTTATTAAAATGACCAAGAGCAGTTTGGTGGTGGGATGGGGCAGATGGCCAAGAGCCATCTGTTCTTATAGTGCTCCCCTCACTTCTTCTGTTTTGCTTTCTCTTCTTTGGGTATTGCACATACTTTTAAATTCTATCATTTGTTTTATAGTGTACTCCAAAATAGAAGGGGAAATCTGCTTGTAGATAGTGTGGCTAAAGAATGGTCAGCATATCTCTTATAGATTTGTCCTCACTTGTATCTTAGACACCAATAGATTTCAGATACTGCTGGATGAACTTGTCAGAGGTTTAAAGTATATATAAAATGTATAGTAAGATTGCTTACAACAAGCTTAGGAATAAATTTATGTATCACATCCCAGGTCGTCTTCTCACCTTTTAAATTTACTGTGAGCAAACTGAGAAATCAAAATGACAAGGTCACCATTGATCCCCATCTTAGTGGTCCTGAAATAGTGTCCTTTTTTCATTGTGTTCAGGTCTCTGTAGGGCACCCTGAAAAGCCAGCAAATTTCAGCAAACAGCAGGAGTATGTTGAGTTACTAAAGTCAGCGTTACTTTTGTAGTCATTTGAGATTTATTTTGGGGTGGTAGACTTTTTTTTTTTTTCAGTCTTGACAGGAATACTGATTTTTATTGAGCAAAGTTCACAAAACAGGAGTTCATGCTCCTTTCTGAAACAGGAACTAAGCAGGAACATGGAATTTTTGTTCATTTTTTCAGAAGTCCTAAGTTTGGAAACAAGAAAAAGGATTTATATAGGTGCAAAAAAATACTTTGGGGTGTTTGTACAGTCAGTCTAACGAGGAGTGCTGAAAATATGAGAGGGAAAACCCCATAGTACTTGAACTTAGGCATTTTCCTGTTATCCAGAATATAATCTCTTTAATTGCAAATCCACACAATAAACACACAACAACACTTTGCCTGTGAGATTGTAAAATATAGTTTGAGGGCTTTGTCAAATGCAGTTACTGTTCTGTCTTCTGATGTTTGTTACTTGTGCTTGAAGCTATTCCACAGCTGTGAGGGACAGGACTAGTTCTAAAATAGGAAACAAAATGTTAATCTATGCAGGGCTGGATTGTAGTGCAAAATGTCAAAAAAGACTATTAACTACTGTTTAAGATTTGGAACTCTAAAGGGATGACAGTTTAGAGGTCTGATGAAAGAAGGTTATGGAATAATTTTTCTGAAGGTTACCTTAATGCAATGAAGGAAAACATCCAGATCTGGGCAAAATCCAGCTCTGTAATACAGGTTGTTGAAAGTGAGCACCCAAATCTTTGTCCCTTGCACCTGCCATCACATTTCCTGTCAAAGCTCTAGAATTAGCCCAGGAGTAGTCCTGACTTTATTTCACTCCTGTAGCAAGGATTAATACTGACTAGACTTTTTGTCTCAAGCCAGAATTTTCAGAAGGCAAACGAGGAGCAGAGATGAGAGAGCGCTCCAGTTCCCAAGTGTTGAGCACTCAGCAGCTTCACTGAAGAGTGGGAGTTGCTTGTCTGTTCAGCAGTTTTAAAATCAGGCTACTTGTTTGGCCCGACTTAGCCTGTGAGGTTTTTTTAAATGCATTACAGCACACTTCTGTGAATGACTATTAACAATGCCATTATGCAATTCCTTGCCATTCATAATGAGAGGCATACTGCAGGGTGCATGCTGAGATAAACCCCACAAAGCTAGGGACAGGTTTATAATTAGAGAGGGGGGGAAGGGGAGAGAAAGTTATTTGGAACATATTTTCGCTTCGTCTTTATTTCTGAAAATGTGTGATATGTCCATCTGGAGCTAAGGAGTATCTGTGCTCAGTCAGTTGGGAAGAGAATGATGGAATGTTCTGACAAATCCTCTCCTCACAGCAGCTTCCATCCCAGGAGCAGCTCTTCCCTTACTTGGTTGTGGCAGTCATACTCTGATGAACTGAATCCAGATTTCTGTTGCAGTTAAGAGCTGGTTATGCACAGGGTAGAGGCTGAAATAATCAGTCACAGTGTTGGCTTGTTTTTTCTCTTCAGAAATTTTAGCAATTTTTTTTTAGTATTTCGCCACTGTTGCATGAGGTTTTATAAGTGTTTTACAGTTCATCTCATCACTGGGGTGTGCATTTCACCAGAAAGGAGTAGTGCCTCAGAGACTTGGATATTTAGTAGAAAAAGTGTATTTTAAAAATCTACCCCAAGTATTGCATATCTGGACTGTTCCCTCTTTATAATCATGGTGCTGAATGAATAATGAGATGAAACTGTAGAGAAGAAAACCCAGCTGGTTCTGTGGGCTAATGAGGGGCCAAGAATGCAAGTGCCCACTTCATTTTAGGACTGTTCAGAAGTGAGAGGCTTTTTGTATTATTTTTGTATGTTTCTTAAGTAAATAACTTCCTGATGCTGCATTAGTGCCAACTGCATATGAGTGTGTGGTTTATCCTGGGGGTGATGAGGGCTGCCAGTGTTTAGGAGAGTGCAAGTTGAACCTTTAATGCACTGTGGTCTTTACCCCAATATTTAAAGTGATGGCACCTTGTGCTGAGTTAGTTACAGTTGTCAAAGTAAAAAAGTGATGCCATGTCAGAAGGTTTGAGATTTTCCATTGCTTTTGAGGCTGAGGTAGTGGAGCAGGATGGACTCTACAGGGCAACCCTGGGCCTTGTGGAGATCCCTTAAGGGCATCATATAGAGAATAGAGAAATCCTGATTTTTTTTTTTTCCTGGTCAGAATTCCTGTTTCATTACAGCCAATGTGCAGAATAGCCATGTGAAGTGGTACCAGGCCCTCAACCCTTGTGTCTGAGCTAAATCCATGAGGAGATGAAAACAATTGCTAAAGGATTGAAGGATTGAGACTGTCTTGAAATTTTATGTAGTCTGATTAATTTTATCCTTGGAAAATGAACACCCTGGTGGGATTTTAAAATAACCTTTGGTTTTTTTCATTAAGTTAATGCATATTAATTCATGTCAGAATTAATCATATCTTGATTCATATTGTGCACTGCTTGGATTTAGTCAGTAAAGCCAAAATTGAAGTGGTCCAAAAAAGAAATGTCATCTTACTCAATATTGTTATTCATTTCTTCTAAGATCAGGTTTCCATATAATGGTAGTATGATGCAAATAAACACATCATTCTTAGTCCTTTATCAAAGGAAAAATGAGTCTTTATCTCTAACCAGGAACACGTCTAGCATATTACACCATCAGGAATAAAAGAAATCCTGAGCTGTTATTCTGTGACTCAGCAGGATGTATAGGCAATCTGTCCTTGTTTTGCTTTCTTGGAAAAAAAAAAAAGTCAAAATCAAGCATAACACCCCCTCCCAAAAAAACTCAGGACAAGGATTGGATGAAGTAGGCATCTGGGTTTCAAACTTTGCTTCAGAAGGATATTGTTCATGGAAGTCATGGGATTGTGAGGAAAGTACAGAAGAGCTGAGTCTTTATCTGCATCTGATTGCATTGTTCCCTGTATGAAAACATTACCAAATCCAAACCTCAGGCAGCTGCCATACTCCCATGGCAGGAATGTGACTGCCATTCCAGCAGGGAAATGAATGCAACATCCTCAGTTCACAGAATGAGCTTAAATTATTATTATCTATAATAGCTTTTAATTTGTGCCACTGAGGCAAAAATAAAATATGCTTTGGGTAGCATGTATGAAATGTAACCTAAAGTAAAGCATTTTGTGTTTTCTCTTCCAGCTTCAGCGTTTGTTCGTATTTGAGGCTTTTGCTGTTTTGGGGGGTTTTAGGTTTTGTGGGACCTTCACACTTCACCTAAATTGAACAGAAGCTGTTACAAGTCTGTCCTTGCAAAAAATCAACGTTGACGAGAATGTTGTCAGTGATTTGGGGCGGGAACAGAAGGGAAGGGCAAAAAAGGAGATTTGGGGCATCTGCCTCGAAAGTGGGTTATCATCTATACCAGACATGCCGTTGTCTCTCTGTCATCTATATTTATTGCAGTGAAAAGTGGATACATGCTGCTTCCAAACCCAAATTTGCCATTCATTTCCTTTGTGCTCGTTCTGAATGGGTATAAACTGTGACCAAACCTACCAGGCACACAAGGGTTGGCATGTCAGTACTGGTGTTTGCTGCCCTGATGGTGGGGCTATCAGGAAAAAAGCAGGGGCAAGGTCCTGAGAGGGTACAGCATTTCAAGGCAAGCTGTAATTGTTTGTAAAGTAAAAATATCTGGAAGTTAAAGTATGTGTGGAGGGGATAGTCAACAATCACTGTAATTTTGCTTCCATTTCCTTTTTATAGTTGTGTTCTGTGGAAATTAATAGGGGCAGTAAAATTCTTTACAACTATTTTGCTGCAGTATTTATGTACCTTCATATCTGAATTGTCTGTTGAAGTTAAAAGGGAAAATTCAGCCATGAATAGAGAACAGCCACTCACTGTGTGCTGAGAAACCCGTGCGGTTTCCCTTGCAGCTCTCTGGTTCTCTAAACCCCCATAAAATTTGCTTGCTGATAGCCAGGACCTCTTATGACTTGTAAACATGATATGAGGGTGCCTAACAGCAGTGAGTTTGCTCTCAGCTGGTGCCTCATCCGGGGAGGATTTACATTTTTGACTGATCTCCAGCACTTCCGTTGCCTCCCGGGGACAGGGGTGTGCATCCGAGGCACTGCAGCTCCAGGCAGAGGTGATATCCAAAGTGCACAACTCAGTTGCTCTTCCCAGGTGTTATATTTTTAGTATATTCCATTGGCTTGTGGAATTCCTAAGTAGTGCTTAGTGACTTGTGGTAGTTTTGGGGAATTATGTGAGTCGAGTACTTGCACGTCCCTGTTTAGAATTGCTGTGTATTCATTCTGTCTCTTTAGAGTTCTTCATAACTTTTCTTAAATCACTACTTAACTAAGCCCCAAGTGGCTTTTAATTTAAAGTGTTTTGAGAAGAATTTAAGGACAGGAATCCATTTTGTTTGACTGTGACAGCTTTGCGTTGACTATTGCTAGAAAATGTATGCATCTCCTCCCTGCTGAACAAATGATTGGCACTTCACTAATTTTAAGTAATTCAAATAATTGCATCAAGCAGATCTATTCAGCAGGGTGATCCATTGCCAGGACAAGCATTAGCACTAATGGCTATCTCAGCAAAATCTTGTGTGGCAGGCAGCACAAAATGGCAGTGCTGGCAGCCTTTTTTGTGATTAATTACGTTGTGAGAAATGAGGTCTGTGTGTTCACGGAGAAGGAAGAAAAGCACATTCTATTTGAGTTCAAATGTAGGAATCAAGCCCTGGGTATATAAAAAGTCTCTAACTGTGGAATTTATAGCTGGACCTCAGAAATCCCTTATGTAAATGTAAGGCCACGGTGCTGGAGGCAGGTGTGGCCAGAGGGGCTTGGCGTTGGTCTGAGGCCTCAGCATGGGATTTGTAGCATGCAGATGTTCTCATCTCCTGGATCAGCCAGGAGGTCTGATGGTGGGTCCCTGGGGTTTGTTTGCCTCCACAGACACGACCCTGAGAGGACGATCCTGAATGATCTTTTCTGTGCTTTGTAGCAGGGCATTGTTGCACAGCTACTCTGTGTGTCTGTGTCCTCACGCTGGCTAACTTTAGTACAGCTGAAGAACTGCAAATGAAATATAGAGCAGGGTATTTTTTTTTTTAGGAATTTAAAGTATATTAGGGGAATGTACAGATGGAAAGCTGGTCGCTTTGACATGGTGGTATCAGCAAAACAATCCGTGTGAGCTGCCGGAAAGATGCAAGCTGGAGGGTGTGATTGAAGCCTGACCTTCCAGGGTGAGCTTCAAGGAGTGTGCTCACCACAGAGCATAAACACAGCAGTTACCATTCTCATCTGCTCCACTTGCTCTCTATTGAAAGATTACCATAAATCTTGAAAAGAACAATTTTAAAAAAAAGGTATATTCATCGTAATTTATCTGTTTGTTTATTTTGGCTACTAGCTGTTGATTACTTATGTACATTTCAAGCAGAAGAACTTTGGGGAAATACTATTTCAGTATAACACCTAAATATAGACAAGTGTTCTTGCTAGAGTTGGTAGCTACCAAAATAAAGGATCTCATTGCACACAAATACAAAATATCTGTGATGTGTGATGGGATGCAAGATCAATCATGTTCAGAGTGTGTGTGTATATATATATATGTATCTTGTTTATTAAGATATCTCTGTAATGAAAAGGCTTTGTGTGAGGAACCCATGTTAAACAACTCTTAGCTTTCTCTCTCCCTTTGCTCTGTGAATACATTTTTTAAAAAGGACATTTCCTTTAGGTTTTGATTATTATTTTTCTGCTGTTTGATTGAAGTTTTTTGCTCAATTACCCATTATCTTACAGAAATGGAGGAAAACATTCTCAGATATAAATGCCTGAGCTGCCAGGCACAGACAGTTTGGCTGTCCTGGTTACTATGGTGAGAGCTGGGGAGGATGCCTGTAGCACACCAGCCTCTGTGTTGTTCAGGCAGGCTGTTTTTTAATTTCCTGGGGTTGCTTACGAGCTGTAATATTAATCTATTTGTATCCTCTTTCAGCACTTCCTTTGCTTTGCAGTGTAAGCCCCTTAATATGGATTGGCTGGAGGAGAGCAGCTTTGCCCTCCTTGCTGCCTGTCCGTGTGGCTGGGAGCAGGGCAGGATGAGCTCATGTGCTGCAGGCAGGAAGCAGAGCTGATCCGTCTGCCTCCAGAGGTGCCAGTGCAGGGCGTGACTGGGCTGCCATGAATCTGCTGAGGAACCTTCGCTTCTCTGGGAGAGTGACCACAGAAACACGCATAGGACAAAAAAAAAAAAAAGGAAAAAAAAAGCTGAGCGCATATTCGTCAATGTTTGGTGGCCTATTGGTATGAGCACATGATAATTCCTTCCACATTACGTGATAGGGGTTCTCCATTCTATTCTGGGTTCCCTAAGTCAAATGTCATCTCCCCCCTCCATCCTTCCCCCCGCCATGCTGAAATGTTTTTCTCAAAACAGAATAATCCTCACAACAGATCTCAAAGGGAACCCCCCTCAAGACTGCGTTGAAATTTTGTTCTTAATCCACAATCTGCTGATTCAGGACAGAGGTTTGAAGTTTGTGGCTGGGAGATGTGGGGGTTCACATCCCTTCATGGAGAGGAAAATGAGTACTTGTCTTTGTCAAATCTGCACAAGTAGGATGTGGAGCTGTAAGGCCAACGGCTGACAAGACAAGAAGAGCATGTCAGTATAGCATGATGATTATTTTTCCAGCTGAATTACTTGTCAAATTTGAAATGCACCTGTGATCAGGCTGAAGCAGCCTTTTCAAATAAAGTTGCTGTATATTGGATAAATATTTGCATATATTATTTCTAATGCCATGGTATATATGTTCTTGCCTCTGTGGAAATAAGTATATTTAGTATTACTGAATTAATGTTATTGAAATCTGATCTTCTGAATGCTTCCATGGCACTGTTTTCTTCATTTTTTTTTTTAGCA
Organism: Ammospiza caudacuta; assembly: GCF_027887145.1. Taxonomy (NCBI): domain Eukaryota; kingdom Metazoa; phylum Chordata; class Aves; order Passeriformes; family Passerellidae; genus Ammospiza; species Ammospiza caudacuta. The sequence goes on from NC_080601.1 coordinate 10,218,195, forward strand.
AATTCACCAAAGGAGCTTTTTATTTTAGTTGCCAAATGCAGTAATGATAGCAAAAGCAGCTAACACCAAAGTGAAAAAGAAGTGACTTGGTTATTTGTTGAACAAAAGCTTAAAAATCAGATTTGAATAAGCTAGCTTGCCATCTTGAGTCTCCTAGCACAAATCTGTGTTTGCAAGATTGGACTGTCAGATAGAGGTGATAGGGCACAGAAATGGAAATATGGCAGATTTCCTAGGAGAACAGAGGAAGGAAAAGTGACAACAGAACAGAACACAGGAAATCTAAAGTAGCAGGGCATAGACAGAGTTGGAGAATCAGGGGAATACAGGAGTGACAAGAGGGCTCTGATCAGCAAGAGGAAGCTTAGAGATGATGTGGCAGCAATAAAAACTGTCCAGTTTGCAATCAAAACAGAGAGGCAAAGCAGCGGGCAACACCAGCCAAGATTTATGGATTATTAACTAATTTTCATCCTATCTGGCTTAATGTGAAATACAGGGTGCTGCTTGCTACCTTAGTGAGTAGAACACATCATGCACAGGATTTACTGGTTGGACATCAGAGCCTTGTAAAGGGGCCTTTGATAAATGTCCCTGTACTGCTGCAGCAAAGGGTGGGTTTCCATGTATTTGACTTATGAAATAACACAGTAACTAATAGCCAAACTAAAATCAGGGGGTTTTCTGCAATTCCAGTGCTCCACAGTTTGGAGCACCTTGCTTTGTCAGTGTCCTCAAAGCCTCGGGTAGTTTGGAGTTGCTGTAGTACTCTTTGTTTCACCGCAAATCACAAATAGGGCGGGGAATAAACCCGGGAAGGATCAATTTGTAGTCTTGTGCTGTAACTTCTGAACCACTTTCATACACAGTATAACCAACCAGCAGCAATGCTTTGTGATTGGCAGCTTGAGAGGCAGCACACAATATTGTGGGTGATGTATTTCAGAGCTTGTAGGGAAGCTGTTTGCTGTACTGGAGGTCTTGGTCCAATGTTTTTAATGCAGTTTACTGACCTGAAGGTAAGGTGGTGAAATGTAAAACATTTTTCCAAAGTGGTTAGTCTTTAATAGGGTTGCCCTACTTACTCACTCTGTAAGCAGTTGATTGTGTATTTGTACCCCAGCAAGAATACAATTTTAGCAGGAGCAATCCCCTTCTAATATCGATGTCACAGTTTTGATCCAGTGAAGTCTGCAATAAACAGGCTGAGCTGGGTAAGTGAAAGTGTAACAGAGTGGGAAGAAAGCTGGTCAGGGGGATTTCTGGCTGTCATCTAACTGCAGCAACACAGACTGGGGCCAGCCAGGAGGACACTTCAAGCACTGATGTGTTTCATAGCATGAGCTATCAAAAACTGACGCCATCTCAAGATTAGCAGCCAAAAAAAGCTGCTGCTTTTGCTCAGGGTGTATTTCGTTACTTAGCTATATCCCTGCCATGGCAGGTTGAATTCATACTACCTGGTTTTGCCTTTGTTGGCTTCTCTTGTGGGTTCCACCATTTGTAGACAGTAGCACTGGTGGGATTAAAGCCTGGATGTAAGTTATCTCCCCTCACTGGCATCTCAAAAATCAATCTGGAAATGCTACAGGATGATCTTTGCAGAGGGGAAGAAAAATGTGAAACTCATCAGTTTCTTCAGCACACTCCTTCCCTTTGCATTTTCTCTTTCACTTTTAGTGGAATTTTTAAGGGGAAAAAATAAGCAATTTAAACCAACCTCGGGATAATTTGTGCTTACCTCCTCAGATGCATAAGACACTGAGCACATTTTCCTCAGGACTGGGTTTTCTATTTTGCTGCTGAAAAATGGCAGTGGTGGAAAAACTGATTATTGAGGTAGTTACTCTTAGAACTCCTTTATTCATGAGTTCGACTTTATGTAAATAGGGACTTAGGACTGGAAGCTTCTGCATGAAATCACTGATGACACGTCATCATTGCTTGTTTTGTCCTTTTTAAGAGTCTGCATCGTGTATCTGTCATTGAGTTTTATACTGGGAGTATGGGAGAGGCATAGCTGATGGTAAACACGTTTATCTGATGAGCTGAATCAATGGCATCCACTTTAATTGGCACAGATGTGCTAGTAAGCATGGGTTGCTGTAGATTTTGCAGATTTTTATGTATGGTTTTGAAGCTTTTTATGTGGCTAATACATATGTATTTTCTTATTTAAAAGAATTGGGTATATTAACACTGGAAACACTTTGGAAATGTGGTGATGTGTAAGTGTGGAAATATGAGAGAGGATGGGAAGTAATTTTGTTCTCTCTGATTGATAATTTGTCATGTGCAAAGGCTTCAAAGAAGACCCTGCTCACTGGAAGGACAATCTGCTGCTCTCTTGATATGAAGAGAAATTAGGGTGAAAATCTTCACATTATGTTGTTCTGGATGCCATGAACTTGATATAGGGAGAAACACTTGATTAATACTTGGCAGTGTTTATGTATTCAGTAACAATTTGCCCATCCTCTCACTCCTCTGCCTCACTTTCTCCATTCATTGCTCTCCAGTATTGCACACAATTTCAACAAAGTCTTAATGTAACACCTCTCTTCCTTCAATGCAAAGGTACTGTTTTTCAGTGCAGTTCCTAGAAGAGGTTTGAGGACTTAAATAGCAGCTTGGCCTCTTTTCCCATTGCCATGTCTCAGAAGGTGCCGCTCAATCCGAGAGGCAGGCATTTTGGGTGCGGGAAGCTAATCTTAGCCTCCCTCTTTAGGGAAAGTGGCTCCTCTCTCCAGCCACATGTGGCTTCAGAGCAGTCCCCACGTGGCTGGTGAGCCCAAAAGCACATGGTGCTGTAGGCATGAGGCTGCTGAGGAGCAGGAATCACCAAGTCTGAGCTGCAGACCTCACTGGGGCTCTCTGAGGCACTGGCGTGAGGTGGGGAGGGCTGGCAGGGCTCTGCTCTCAGCAGGAGCAGCCTCCTGCTCTCATGCTGGATAGCTTTGGAAGGGCCCAGCTGTTGGCAGCCACTTATTCCATAAGCTGAGCTGGGCAGTGCAGGCAGAATTTCAGGAATGTTCAGTGTTAGAGATCCACTTCCCCCAGCTCTATCCCACTGGGTTTGGAGCTCCAGAATGGGAAGAAGATGGGAGATCCTGTGGTGTTTGTTCAGTTACATGGTTCTCTGCTGGTATTTCTGACATGGGTTTGTAAAAGGTCAATTTAACTCACAAATGTCCTCCCTCTGTTGGTTCCACTAGGATTTGGGAATTGGTTTCTCCATCTGTGCTGTGTGGTGAGGGGAGATGAGGGATTTGCACCACATAGAAGGGGCTGTGTTCCTGCCTGAGATAGAAATAAAAGCATTTTTGCCTCCACTTTCAGTATGAGGGGATGACAGGCAGAGAGGGAATGCAGACTTCCAGCTAACACTGGCAAATGTTCCTAATAGAGAGGAGCAATATTTCCATTTTGTGTTCCAGTTAATTTTCAATCATGTCCAGACAAAATGAAGGAAGCCCAGAGAAGGTACAACAGTGAAAAAGCAATTGATGACAATCTAGGAAATTGAAAAATCCAATTCAGTTTTTGTCACCAGTTAAAGCTGAAACTGTTTAATTTGAAAAAAAGAAATAAAACATAGCTCTGACTTATCACTCCAATTACTTTCACATTATTTCAGTTGATTTTAAAGCTGAGTGAAAAGGGAGGAGGCGTGGGGCACTGTCTCTGTTGACTGCACAGAAACTCTTAGTTCTCTTAATGTGTTTAAGTAAGCAATTACACTGTAGGGAAGGAATATGATGGCTTAATGCAAGATGTCTTGGAGCTTCTTCAGTCTTTTCCTTTGCCTCTTGTGAGGAGATGAATTGCTGTTTTCTTTGCAGGAGGCATTCAGCAAGCCCAAACCTGCTAATTATTTGTTGCTTTGGTTATCTTCTGCATGCATGCCACTCACTGGACAGTTATAATGAAATATTGAATGTCAATGCAGGATAATTGTAGGATGCCTTTGGGAGGAGAGGATGGTGTGCTTATAGTGAGAAAGCAATCAAGAAAGGAAAGATAGTCTGAAAAATAACAGCCTTCAGTTTCAGTTGCTGTTTTGAGATGCTGAAGAGCATGATCTGAGAAATTCCTATATAGTAAAGTTCAATTGAAAGTTGTTTTTTAATAGTAGTAAAGAATTCAGAGTTACCCTCAGAGGCCTTTTATGCTGCATTCTGCATGAGGTAAGGACCTGGTCTTGTCTTCAACCTTTTTTACCATCTAAATGATAAGGAACTGGGGAGAAAATCATGTGTTAAAGGAGAACATAACCACAATGGTTCCATTTTGTCTCTAAATTTTATTGTTTAAATATTTGTCTTTGGCACAGGAGGCACAAATTTGGAAGGCCTGTTAGGGTGGAGGCAGTAATAATAGTAACAGAAAGAAAACCTGTGTGTGTGTGGAGCTCCCAGGGGTCAGGAGGAGCAAATGGCCAGCCAGCTGCTGGAAGGGCTTGGGAGTTCAGCATAAACTGAGCATGGTAATTTCACTGGTGCTGTCCTGGTGTTCTGAAAGGCTGAGAACACTTCTGTTTCCTCCAAAGGGCTCAGGGTCTTTGAAGGGAATCTGGAGGATGAAGAGGCTCGCTAGATATTTTCATGTTTCTCCTGCTCTGTTATGCAGTTTCTAGGCAAATGTGTGCTCCTGCTTGCTTACCCAGCAGACCTTGACCTGATGCCCAGAGCCCCTGGGGAAGCTCTAACCTCCCTGTCTGCAGTGAGGGAGGAAATAAATGGGAGACAGAAACTTTGCCCATATTGTCATTGCCGTAGCTTTTCATATGAAATCTTGCATTGCCCCTAGTTGAATTGCATTCTGGCTGTGAGCTGAAAAGCAAGCTGTTTCACAAGCTGTGATCACTGAACCAGTGGCTATTAGGAGAATGGAAGTAAGTTCTTAAAGCACTGACACTTTTTTCTTTCCTGTAAATAACTGGGGCTGACTGCTGCAGTGGTGCCCTGGTGTTGGTGTTTCTGTGCAAGCCTTTTGCCAGGTCTCTCTAGAGGCAGCACAGCCTGGGTTTGACACGTACAGCCATACCTTCTGAACATGCTGTGGAGCTCCCCAAATAGTCTTTGCAGCTTTCCAAAGAGCAGCATGACATTGGGGAATCTGTGTGGCTTAATGATCTCTCCCAACCTTCGCTATCTTCCTGTTCTTCTACTCTGAAATAACTCATTTTTTGGGATGCTCTGTGTGTGTGTGTCTGCACAGAGTGGGATAGGCAGCTCTGTTCAGTCTGACCTGGATGCTGAAGTTGTAGTGTGGAAGTTCTGCAGCTGTGTTGGTGACGTGCTACACCTGGAAACTTTGTGTGACTTTGAACTGTAACTTTCTGTTCCACCACAGCTTCTAGCACTGCCTTCAAACCATGCTTTTGGCAAAATTCCTTCTCAAAGCTGCCTGGTAGGTGAAGGTGATGTGCCCTTTCTTCAGGTAGAGATCACTTGATTTGTGCAGAGCTCTTCACTGACTCACTCAAATAAAATGTATTTGCCAGTGGCACTGCACTGTCATGTGTAATGTGTCACCTTTTACTAATGGTGCCAATAATATGAATCTCACCTGCACAGTGTTTGTATTGCTGGACTTGAATTGCTTGCTGCTCTTGTATGAAAAAAAAAAATTTGTATGAAAAAGAATGTGTAACAGTCTGAATAACTTGGAGAAATAAACTAGATAATCTGAGAACTGAGAGATGGAAATATGTTAACCTGCACAGAACCAATAACAGCAAACTGATACAAAAAAAACCACAGTGCTTTTCTCACCTGTGGGAATGTACATCATACTTGAAAATAGGAACCCTAGATAAGTTGTTTTTCACAGTGGGTTGCAAACTAGTTTATTTTTAATGAACTTTTCTGGCAAAGTTATGGTAAAGGTGCTCCAAGTGACAGAAATTAAAATCCTAGTAAATTGCAGAGCTTTTCCCGAATTGCATTTTTCATTGCTGTGTGTTCTGCTTTTATTAATAGTAAAGGTCAGTTCTTTGAAAAACTCTTCAGCAGGCTTGGTTTTGTGTTATTTCCCCACATATTTTCCCAAAGCAACTTCCAGTGTCCTCGTGTAATACTCTTATTAGTCTACTTCATCAATATTGCATATCACCCTCCTGGGTTTCCTACAGCATCAACATAAATCCTTGCTTTCCTGCAGCTCATGAATCCAGGTAACCATGGCAAAATGCAGTCAATAAATGAGTGGCCCTGCTCTGAGTGTGCTGCACAATTGCCTTTGTGCATCTGACAATAGCACAAAAGCACAAGTGCTTTATTACTTCATAACATCTCAGCAGGACTGTTGATGTGAATAAATGTTCAGAGCTGAATTCACCTTTTGGGGAACATTTAGCAGGAGGCTTCTTGCAGAGTCAGGTACAGAGATGTCCAGGGGTGATTTTGCAGGATTCTTAGATTGCTGTCCACCTGAATTCAGCCCTCTCTTTGTGTCTGACTCCTTTGTGTTTGGAATTTCTGAGATGGGTACAGGAACTGCCTGGGCTCCAGCTGGTTTCAGATATTAGGGATAATACCTAGCAAACATCTCAGGCTGTTCCAGGGTGTGAAAAGCATGCTTAACTTACCTGAAATTCATAAATTCATAGCACACAGAGCTAGGAAAAAACGTGGTGATTAAACTCTTCCACAGCATGAGGCAGAGAATTGCACTCTGATTTCTTTAGTCAGCTCCATAATTTGTAGTTCAACAGAAGCATATTTCTTCTAAAAGGGTGGCTGATTTTGCTTTTTAAATTCTGAAAGTCTGTCTTATATTTTTTTAATCAGTCTCTTCTACCAAATAATGCCCTTAACCCCACCCCCAATGGACACTTTTTTTGTGTTCTGGCATTACTGTAGTGTTCATTATGATGTGCTTATGTTTGGTGTTTAATGAGGTTGACTTGAAATAATTGTGGGATATATAACACTTGTGAATGCCAGTTCCATGACGTGAAATTTGGTACTTCTGGATAAAGTGCCAAGAGTTGACTGGATGCCAAATAAGGTACACAGAAAACAATGTCTGTGTTGTGATGAAAGGGTATTTCCTTTCATGAAATAAATATTGGATCAAAAGCCATCTCTTTATTTTTTTCCTCAGCTGTGGAATTTGCTGGAACTGTACCAAAAGCAATAGGAATTATTTTAGTGAAGAAAGCATTAAAACTACTCTAAAGCTACTCACTGTTTTTCTGACAAAACAAATAAGAGAGAAAGTGTAGGAGGGAAAACTTTGACAAATGTGCAAAATGTGTTCTTTTCATCAAATTTTGGGCTGTGTTTTCTATCAGCCTTCTCAGGTAACTGTTGCTGTCAGTGTGTGCAGCACTTGCCTGTGATTTTTGGAGGCCCTTGATAATCCTTGCATTGTGTTTTCAGTCTTTGTGTTTAAAACTATACCTAGGAGTTGAAAAGACATCAGGTTTCCTCAGGGACCTTTTGGGGTTCAGGACATATATGCAGGAATCACGTGGAAAAATCTGATTCCAGCCAGAGCTTTCTCTTCACTCTTTCCATTTGATACAACCCTTGCAACTGACGCCTTTTAATTTATTTTTTTTTCCAAAATTCTGACCTAAAGATACCCAGCCATGAGTAAAAGGAAGAGAGAGACTGTGCGTGGGGGATATCTGTGATGTGGTCAGATGATGAATTTCTGCTGAAATGCAAATTAATGTTCACTGTGTCAGAGATTTCACTGTGAAATAAGCTGGGTTTTTTTCCCAATTTCTCATCATTTCAGCTTGTCACAACCTTGCATAAACTAAAGCTGAAACCATTTGTAATTGCTGAAAGATTAAAACTCCAGGACATAAACACTACATTGGTTTTGTTTATACATCTGTTTATGTGGTGTGCATTCATGGGATTTGGGGCAGAAAAACTATTTCATTTTAGCCAGAGAGTAAGGAGATGCACTTTCCTGCCCTTACTGCTTATTGCGAATTGGAATGAGAGCATTTTCCTCTAGAAAAGCATTTGCTGACTTTATATTTTTCCCTGCTAATGGAGTTATATATATGGAGTGAGTTTCTGTTTTCAGGAATTATTCAGGGTTTTCTCTGGTTCTGTTGGGTTTGGGTTCTTTGCTTTCTTGTTGTTAGGGTTTTTCTGTTGGGTGTTTTTGAGTTTTTTTGCCTGTACCATGATTACAGAACTCATGATCTTCCAGTCCCTCTTCTAGGAGGATAAAGTATCATGTCAGGTTTTGTTAATGCAGCCTTTGAGTTCTTTCTTGTCTCTATGTGAGCGTGTTCATGCATGATTGAAAATAATATGTACAGTGGATATGTGCTTTAACTGCAGCTTATCTTAGGTGTTAAACAGCATGAGACCAGTGAACAGTGGATGGAATGTTTTATTAAAACAGCTGCCTTGGGCATTTTCAGTTTAGTTGCTTGTATCTGACTGCAACGCAGTGGTTCAGAGATTCTTTTTGGTTTTGCTTCCAGCAGTTGTGGTCAGGAGTGACTTTCGTGACCCCCAAGTTACTTTGATGAGGTGAACAGTGCTCATGTTCTCTAGAAAACCCTGCTCCTTAAAGAATAATGGATTTTTCTTTTCAAGCAAATGCAAGTCTTCCTCTGCTGACAGAAATAGTTTCAAAAAATGTCATGGACCATTTTAAACCTTAAAAGTCTGGAGGGGTTGTGTCTTGAAGTCTTCTGGATATCCCTTTCTTTCTCAACAGCCTTTGTTAACAGTGAATTGCAGGGCATGGAAAATGGTGCCTGAAAGGTGCAATAGATCCTTTTATAAATTTTGAAATACAAATGGAGCAAAGGGACACTTCACAATGTTAGTATTCACTTTTGTATAGACAAAACCTTCCCAGATTTGTTTCTTGACTGACTGCAGACAGTAAAAACTTGGATCATACTGTGTTGATGTAATCTTTATTTATTTATTTATTTATACAAGGGAATTTTATTTATTTTTTAAAATAAAGATAACCTTTTAGAAACAGAGAGTAACAATATCACCTGGAAAACAGGGTTACAATGTTAGATTTGAGTAAAACCCATGCAAAATTTGACTGCTCATGTGTGGACTGGGGACTAATGATGAGTTTCCCTAAAGTGTACCAGGTTTTATTTTGCTGTATTGGATCTTTTTTCTTGTTGCAGAGAATATCACATCTGTCTTTGCCAGCATCTATTTATCTTGACAAAAGTCCCAATTTTCAGAATCCTGCATACTTTTAGAGAAGGTACCATGCCATTGGCATCATTTTGACTTTTGGGTGCCAACCACACGTAAATGGAGCTGGAAGTTGTGCTGGTCCTTCACTCAACATTGATATGACGCTTTGTCACTTGACCAGACTTGTTCATGCTGCCTTTACATTCTATTCTAAATCTTCCTCAATTGCATCCTTCCTACCTCATACCCTAGTCTATGGAAATTGTTTACTATAGGTTCAAATCTTGTATTTGGTTTGTGTTCATACTTGTTCTCCCAGATTTCCTCCTCTTTTGGTGCTTTTTTTCCCCTTACCTGTATTATGACTGGTGCTTTTCTTCTTTCTACTCCTTAAATAACTGTGTTTACCTTATGCAGGTGTAGGTTTTCTTGCCTTCTTAATATCACCTCGCTATAAAATAGCGGGTTGCACTGAAGTGGAAGGGAAAAGAATAATGCCTTCCTACTTCACACTGATCCTCTGCTCACCTTGAGTCTTTTGGCTTGGCTTCTCGCACTGCGGAGCTCTAAAATCTGTCGCTCTCTGTTCACTTCCCCTGATGTAAAGTTGGCTTCTGCCATGGTTTTCTCTTGGCTGGGTTTGTTCAGAGCTCATCCCTCTTCTGTCAGCTCTGACTACCTTATTTCCCTCAGACTTGTGTGTGTTTGGCATGTGTTTTTGTCATGCTGCTCTTTTAATCGCTGTCTTTCCATATGAATTTAATATTCTGTGTCGTGATTTCTAAGACTTTTGGCCAGCTCAGGTGCTGCTTCCATCCCATTCTCTGTCTTTTCAGATGAGGCAATATCTTTTATTCTGCTTTTCACACCTTCAACGATTTTAGCGTAGATCTCCTGCATAATTTCTTAGCTGATTTGGTTTTGCTTCTTTTCCTCTTAATCTTGCCTGGCTGTGGTTCAGAACAGGGGCCAGCTCTTCTGGTGGTTCTCTCATCTCCTTTACAGAACACATTCAGGCTGGTGGAAGCATATGACAAGCTTGGAGTAATTTTTCACTGTCTTCTTGCTAAGGAAAATTGGGCATTGAAAAGCAAATAAAAATTCTTGGGTTGTTTCTCGTGGCAAGTCTGCTCATTTATCCCATGGTAACTTGTTTGCAGCCGAAGAAAATAACCCGAGCCCTTGGTTTTTATAATTCCCTTCAAGAAATGAAGCCTTGGAATTGCAACAGTTGTAAATAACTTAATTACTAGTGCCTTTAATGAGAAATGTCTGTTCATAAATTTCTCCTTGAATCAATGAGTACATTTTATTCTGTCATTTAGAACATTTTTTTACAATGGTCTATATCTCTGCATGTTAGGTTTGTGGAGTTTTTTTTAAGTGAAATAATGCTCTGATTTCTTCAGTTAGCAGAAATTTGGTAGCAAAGAACAACTTTCCATTCCTAACCATTTGTGGGCTTGTCAGAGACACTTGGTCTTAAACAGTGCAGAAATGCTGTGCTGTGATTTTTTTTTGGGTAGCTGGTCTTCTCTCCAGTCCAGCAACACATTGCAAAGATTGTTTTGTTCCTTGCTGGCATTCCTCCTCAAAGGGGTAAAGGGGAATATATGTACACCTTGTCCTTTTCTCAGTGATTGCTCCTGATTGTAAGGGCTTGCATCAAATCTGTTACTCTTCTGCAGAAGTACCTATAAAACTGCTATCAACCACTTTTGCACCTGAGGCCAAACTTTTAAATCCTTTAGTCATTGCTTTTGTCAAACTGAGACCTTTGGTGTGATCTCTTTAAAGTCAGTGGGCACTTGCTGCTCTCATTCCTTTCAACCTGCCCAGGTCCTTCATGTGATCAGCAGCTGAGGAAGCTTTCAGATGAGATGTTAAACAGGGATTAACTCTGGTGTGTTGACCCCAGACTACAAGCAGAAGGAAATTTTCATGGAAAGGGAGGAAGTTGCCTCATGAGATGCTTGTTCACTAAGATGTGTAACTCATTTGCTCATACAAAGATGAGCTTCCAAATGCTCAACACTTCCATCTGAAGAGCAGTCAAAAGACAGAGTAAACAGGCAAAAGACAGGGTGTACCTAATCAGACTGGATCCCCTCAGCTTGGCAGCTGAGCATTATAAGGCAGTTTAATTCCAAATACACTGCCCCTCTTCAGGCTGTGCACCTTGTGTTGGTAGAGGCTGAACGAGAGAATCCCATGGATCACTTTGGCTGTGGTCACTTTTTCTGTGTGACACTGGATCACTTTTCTGTGTGACTCAGGACAACATTGTGCACGCATATCAGAAAGATCTCTGCAAGTTATCTCAGAAGCATTGCTGCTGAAAAGTAGATGGGACTAAGCTTGGGTTTGAGTGACGTCCCTGTGCTGTGTCTGATGCTTGGGCCAGCTCATGTACCCCTTTATTTCTATCTTCATCATGCATATAATGAGTCCCTTTTGAACCACACATCTTTGTTTAATTCTAATTAAAGAGATAATAAGGTCCAAGTTCTGCCATAACTGTACTAGCTTAAACAAGACAGTGTAAGAGATTTTTTTGTATCATGAAATCTTTACAGACTTGAAAAGCTGCTTCAGATTTTAAAATTGAACTATGTATTTATTCAAGTAAAAACTTCTAATTGTGTACAAATGTGAAATGAATTACGTAGATCATAACCTATCTTGAACATAGGACGTACTTTGTTTCTCTTTATGAAGGTGTCTATATTTCTGATGTTTACTTATGCATTTCTTTGGTATTTTCTCTGTTAAAAGATTGCAAGAGGCTTTTAAATTAATTTTGACCTTGATTATGACATTGATATTAGTTAGTGGCATGCAATATTCTTATATTTTGGTTGTGCTTACTTTGTTGGGGAATCTGTGCATGGTGTTATCTAACACATGAACTCTGTGTTTGAGTAACTCAGGGAATACCTTTCCCTGAAAGCATCCACATTTTATATTGAAAGATGTTTTAAAATCCATTTGATTTGTCAGGATTGATCTTAATTCTTTTCTAGAAATCCTTCCTAGAAGATGATTAGTTTTATCTGTAAAATATTATGAAGTTATATCTTAGTTTCCAATGTATTTGTATAAATAAACCTGCTATGTAGATAAAAGATAATTCTTTTGTAATAGTCATACTTTTTTATTAAAGAAAAAGCCATTTTTTTTTTACCAATGAGGAACAATAGAAAAGCAGAAGAAAATAAAAATTATATTTAATGAGCATGAATTATGAATTGCTATTCTTGGAGTGATGCAGTTAAATAATATATGAAGTGGTTATTCAGAACAGCTGACAGCAAATTACTCTTTCTAGGTTTTTGTTTGCTGTTTATTGTCTATGTAAAATACACGGGTGACCTACATTTAATAAATTTATGCTTGTATTGTAGGCTAAGCAGAAATAAGTAATCATATTAAGTCACTATAATAAATCTTTAAAATAGATGAGAATAAATTCTCATTTTCTCTGATGCTTGAGGAGCCCAAATGAGTAGTACCTTGAATTACTGAGAAATCTGTGTGGACACTGCGCTCTTGTTAATTAAGATTTTCCTTGTAAAATGGATCGTCTTGGAAACCTTTAAAAAATCATTTATTCCGTTATTTTGTCATAAGTGGTGCACAAACCAGGTTGCTGTTCCCCCACCTCTGGCTGTAGTATGTTAAGGGAGGGAATGCATGCTCTTCTGAGCACCCTGCCTCTGTAGGATGTAGGTTTTCTTGCTCGGTGAGCGTTAGAAGTGCAAACTGCTCTGAGCCTGGAATCGGGAGTGGGGTTTACTGCTTCTATTTGTGGCTCCTTTGAGCAGCCAGTTGCCAAGGAGATCACTGGCAAAACCCCAGCAACTCCCTGCACCACGTTAGCCTATAAAGCAAGCGCTGCAACAGATCCAGTGACAATCATTAGACACTTCCTGAGAAAACACCCTGGAGGCTTTAGGAGGGTTTATATTTCCACCACCTGTTCCATTGTCACATCTGCTCTTCAGCAAACAGAAAGGGAAATGTTTATGATCTCTGGATGAATATATTATTTGTTTCTTTTCCTAATATAACCAATCAATGTCCATTAAAAACATTTCTATATCTATTAAAAAAACCCTATTTCTCTGCCTGCCTCGTGTAATCCTTCTTTCTGTCAGAGATAATTAGCAGCCATCTAATAAGATTAGCCAAGTAGTGTGATTAGTGAGCTCAAACCCTGTCCTTTTCCTTTTGCAGGTAAGTGAATGTGGCATTCAGCATCCCTATCTACATTATTATCACTTTCTTTGGCTCTTATTTCTGATGCCAATTTATGGAGTGAAAACAATAGAGGCAGTTGGAGAATACTGACATGCAGGTACTGTGGATGCTGTTGGAGTGTGTATTCTGAGAGAGATGGTAAGTGGGATGTTTTCCATCTTCACCTACATCCTGATAGCATTTTTGATTATTTGCTGCTGACACGTAGCAGCAGCCTGTTGTGCTCTTGGAAACCAGCTCTCTGTGGCGTTGCTGGAAGGAGGAAAAAAATAGGAGATGTTTTGTTGTATGGATGGATACCAGTTTTCTGTGGATTTGTTTTTTTCCTTGATCGCAGGGAGTTTGGATGTACTGTCTCTGAAAGGTTATTTGCATTTGCCTTTGGGTTTGGATGTTTCAGCTTGGAAACCAGATACCATTTGAGGAGATGTGCCAGAGTGGTGTAATTAACCAGACGTGATCAAACTGGAAGGGGAGAGGCACAACCAGAAACGGACGTTGTGTTCCCTGCTGAAAGTGATGGCAGCTTTCAGCTGAGCGTGTATCAAAAAATATTCTTAGACTGCTCAGAGGCTTTGTAATTAAATCTAATTTGAACAAGATAATTACATTACTTTTTATAAATTGGAAATTAGTCAGGTTTTACGGGTATATTTTAACTGTGCTTGAGGAGATGCAAAACACCAGGGAGATTTTTGGTGGAATAGAAAATGTACCAATGTCAACTGGTATTTAAAGGAAAAATAAAAGAATGACACTGTTCACCTCAGTGTTAAGGCAGATGGAGTTCCAAGTGAGCTCAGTGTTTTGCTGCATTTCAGAGAAGGCAATCATGTATTTTGCTATCTACAGCAGCACCTATTCATAGCCTGACATGTGAATGCCTTTGAGCAGGTCTGCTTAAATCCTTATAAATGAGGGCTGTTACCAGGATGGCTTTTTAAATGCTATGTTTTACATTAAGGATCTCTGGAAGCAGTAATATTGAGTGAGTGCCTTTAAAAGCTATGTCCCCTTTAAAGGTCCCTGTTTTGCTCAGAGGGATTCTAAGGCGTTTATGCTTTCAGAGGGACAAATTACTCCTCCTCCTCCTCTTGGGATAAAAATTCCTAGTTCCTCTTTGCCTTTCACACTTGCAGAGGCCAGTCTGCCCACTGCTGTGATGCTTCCTCCACAGTCTAGTGGCAGTGGCAAATGGGGAGTTTTCCTGGGATCTTGAGGAGGTTAAAAGGAACTCCTGCGATGCTGATACATCAGTGTCTGTCACAATATTGTGTAGCCTCAGCAGTCCCAACTGCACAAACCCTTATTTCTACCAATTAACTGAGAAGAGATTTATCTCTTGAATGAAAATTTTGATGATGGGAAGAGTCAGTGAGTTGTGCTGGATGGAGCTGCTAGTTAATTCAGTGCAACTGTTTTCCGATTAAACAGTTCATTCTGGGAGACAGCCAAAATGATTTCCTTCCCTTAGAGCATAAAACCCTATGAATTCTTTGTGAATGAATTTCATCACTTGTTGTAACATCTTCTGTCATCTTCAACATATGGTGAAATAGTTGAAAACCTGTTTACAACATTAGTTAAAGCTACTTACATAACCATTTTCCAGAGTCGTTATGGGACATAAAATACCAGAGTATCAAATACAATATGAAATAGATCTGTAAAGGGAAAAGTAGAGGAAATAAATACCTGGGTTCATTGTCCCTGAATGCCTTATTGCAATTATTATGGGGTAATAATTCTTGCTGCAATTTTTATGGTTCATGAGCCTTTTTTTTTTTTTACAGAATGTTTTTTCTATTGTCAATACACATATATAAAATGTGTGAATGTATTTGCATAATATAGTATTTTCTGTACTAATGTAGATTTTAATCAATCCTCTGGGATATAAAGGAAATAATATTTATAGTTTTGGAATATTTAATCATATCATCTGCATCTGTTGAATAAGTGGTTTACATTATGTGAAAGGCTTTGCTACTTGCTATTATAATCTCTCCTTGTTTAAAAGTCGTATGAGTCACAAAATGCTATAAAATGTTTAGGGCTTTGTTTTTAGTACGTGCACAAGTCATGCCTGTGGCAGGATTATGTGAACAGTTAAGATTTAGAGATTGTAAAGGTTGATTTTGTCACTTATGTACAGCTACCTTGATTTTTTTTTTTTCATGGAGCTTGGATTGTTCTCAATTTTTTAATATTTTGAGAGTGAGTGAAAGGAACAAGAAGTCCCAAATATAGCTAGGGGCGGTTAGTCTCCTGCCCTGTCCTGTAATATGTCAGGAAGTTGTGAGGTTGTCCTGTGATGTTCACGTCATGCCAAGGGAAGGGTTGGTAATGAAACATGGGCTGTGAGGCTGACAGGTGTGACATCCAGCTGGAAACACTTGATGGAGTAAAACAATTTGAGGGTGTGTGGGGGGAGAAAACTAGCTGGCTTCATCCTCAGGAACATGACTGAGGAGGTACAGAAAAAAGGGACAGGAGCAAGTGAAGGAGATGGTGGAGCTGTGGTGAGTCTGACAGGGCACTTTTGTTTTTGGGCTCCACCAGCAGAGTCTGTCTGGCCGAGCTGATGTGGCTGTTTCACAGAGATTTGTACTTTGGTATTTGTGTTTCAGTAACTTGCACTGGTGAGCATCTCTGGCTCACCTGCCCACCTGTCACCGTAGACATTCAGGTTGTCACCAGTCTGAACTGCTCCCTGCTTTTCTTACAAGGACACGGCAAAGCAGCAAATCTCTGGAACTAAAATTGATAAACATATTGAGTATTTTCTGCATTTATTCATTGATTACCTCTAGAACAGGGTTCACAATTCTGGGAATAAGTCTTCTGATGATTTGCTCTGGTCATGGTCATTTGGCATACAGCTTTGCTTTATGACTATATATGTAAATGTGCTTGAAACACATCTCTTTAGTATTAAATATATAATCAAGCAGATTATTTAGGTTGGAAATTAGCCTATATTCATCCTCTTTGGCTTGTTTTGTGCTTGTAAAAAGTATTAATTTATTGGCTTAGCATTAATTTTTACTAAGTAGCATGAGTTTAGTAGAAACAACTATTTGCATTAAGAATTGTAAATGAGCACTTATTTTTGAGGCTCTGCCTGCTCTTAATCTCTGTCCACTTTCTGTTCCTATGTGTGCAGAGTTCTATTTGTGAATGACTGATAACTGTGTACTGGATACCCATTAAGTGCATTGGAAGTGACTGACAGATTTATTTGGGAATCTCTTTTTTTAAGGATACTTATCTGGTAACATGCACATACACACAGATTTTGCAGTTGTTGGTAGAATAAAACCCTGAGAAACTGTCATCAATAAATTGTAAAAATTGCCATTGTATTATCTTGATTTGTGGTTGGGATTTTTGGTTGGTTGGTTCCCACCCCCTGCAAAAAAAAGTCAAATTTGGCTATTTATATTATGTGTTCTATAAACTCCATAGCTAATTGCCAGTGAAAATGGAAAGATTGTTTGATGGTGAAATGTTCTTTTGATTGTTGTTGAGTGTCACCCCTGTCTTCCCTGGGAGTGAAAACTTCACTGAGGTCTCCTGTTTCCTAGCTGAGATTTTTGGTGCTGTAGCTTGTGAATTACTGTGGCTGTGTGGTCATGCATGCCCTTTAAGGCTAGGCTGAGATTTTATGTGACTCATTATTTTTCTCTTTTGCTATTTTCAATTTGGAGCTCCAGAACAAAATTTTCAGACTGAGAACCAGACCCCACAGATGCTGATCTTTCAAGGATAAATGAATAAATCAGTAGTTGAATTTCATTCTAGAAAAATAACACCCAGCTCTCTCTAGGTGTAAATGGCTGGTTAGGTAATTTGCAAGTGTTCCATTTAGCTGAATTTCACTCTAATCTTATTTTTGAAAGTGTCTCTGCAGTTGGTTACTTCATGATTCTTTTCCACTATGTGAATGGTATTTGCATACACAAAAATCACCATTATTTATGATCACATCATAGCTATCAGTTTATATCCTTGCTATTTCATTAGAGGGATGCCCATACTAAAAATGGGCCCCCTATCCTCTTGTTTTCTGTGGGGTAAAAGCAGGGGTACCCAATTCAAGAGGTTTTCCAGTAAACTTCTAGCCTTCAGTAAAAATACTGGCAAATCCTTGTTTGGGAATCCTGTGGGTGTTTGCTAAAGTTGTTGAGGTGGGAAAATCTCAGCTATAAACTTAACATAATGATTATAAGACTCGTATATTCTCAGCAACTTCTGTGTGTGTGTTCTGCTTATTTGGGCGATAATTATAAAAATAGAAAAGTAGATCTAAAAAAAAATTACATTTTTTTTTTAGAGATAGGGGCTACCTTTATCCACCCAAGTGGCAAAACCCCTCCAGCCTTACCCTTTAGCCCTGTGAGATTGGGAGTGGATAAGGTGAGCACTTCACTGTGTAGGTTGGGGACTGGGGTGATGTTCAGGGCAAGGCTTGGAAGATGCATTAATCTGATTTTCACCACTGAGACTCTGTCTTATTTAAGTTTTACCCCTCATTCCCGAGGCACAGTGTTAATGGCTTCCTTGCTGTAAGGACAAGTGGGACTGAAAATGCTTTTCAGGGCAGGAGAATTAACACTCAATCCTTGCTTTTAGCAGGAGGGGCAGTGCATTATCTGTGCTTGTGCTCTGTCGTGCTCACTGCTCTGGGCTGCAGCTCTGTCCCCAGGTGTGCACTCAGGAGGTGCCCTGGTGATCCCCACAGAGGAAAGGGATCCCTCTCAGAGCTTTAGAAAAGCAATTTTCAGTTCATGTTGAATGTGTGAAGAGCCTTCAGCTCCAGTACTGGAGACAGTCATGGCTCTCACCCTGTTTTTGTGGAATTTTGCCTCACCTTTAACTTTTTAATTAATGCAGTTCTTGTCTCGCTACCATATCACACCATCTTAACTTGGAGATTTAACTTGGTGTAAGACACTGGCAATGGACTGATTTTTAATTAGCTTGACTACAGGCTGCAACTGGTTTTGTCTTTTCTTCCATCGTTTCTAGCTGTGAGAAGAATTTAATTTTATGATGATGGCATAGCAATTTCCATGGTGGTGACATAAAAACACAATGATTTTAAAATGAAATGTGCATTTGCATTTAGGTAATATTGGTAGAAAACAGCCTCTGCAGCTAACACAATTTTATATTGATCATACACTGTCTAATCTTGTTTGCAATTAGGTGGAGGAGGCATATCCTTACAGATGTTTTATTTTTAGTATTGCAGTGGTTTGTATGTGTTACTGTTATTCCAGTAATATGCTTTAGCTTAGCTAGGAAAATGTAAGTTCAAGGAAGTGTTCCTTTAAGGAACTGTTTTCACAACAGCACTAATTCTTAATTTTTGCTAGAAAGTAAGAGCAGCAAAACATGGGAATCAATAGCCATGGAAGAGGCATAACTAGCTTTACTGACTTCTTGCCAAGACTAAGTCCTTTACAAGAAGATGCTGAAAATATTCTTGTTGCTGGCTATGCTTTTGGGCTACTAAAAGAATCTCCTGGTCAGACAGGGGGAACGCTGGACAAAGAAGCAGGTGATGTTCAGATGTGCCAGTGTTGGTGCTGCTACTGAAGTTGTGGTGGACAAGATGTGCAGTGAGGCTTGGAGGGCTCTCATACAGGACAGAAGGTTTATGCAAAGCTGGAAGGAACACTGTGTTTTCTGAAATTTCCTCAGCTTTGGGAATGGGTTATAAATACTTGAAAAGGTTCGTTCTCAAAGAGGTGCAAATGCAGTGGATGTGAAAATAGCCCTTTTGCCAAGAAGGTGCAGTGCAATGAATCTTTACTGAAGGGATCAATGGTTGTGAAATCCTCCCACAAGAATACTGCTGGGCTTCCCAAGGTGTGGAGAAGTTGATTTTTGCTTTTCAACTTACGTTCTGCAGCTTTCCTGTGATGGGGGAAGGCCACTGAACTCTTAAACCTGCCATGGAAAGATGACTGAGGTTGAAAACCAGGTGGGCAGCGGTTCAGAGCAGAAAGTGAGAAAGAAGGCAAGAGTAAAAGGGCCATCTGTTATCATTGCAAAATCTGTATTTCAGCACCTCATGTTGGAAAATAGGTGCAGCATTTTTACATGAGATGAAGAGAACCAAATATTGTTGCATTAAACCTGTCTTGATTTCTCTACAAAGTAGAAAGTAACAGTTGTACATAAGGCTGGTTAAATGGCAAGACAATTCTTAAAGAATCTTAACTTTCATTTGAAATTTCAAGTGACAGAGTTCACTGCATGGTTTGGGAAACCATTTTGTCAAAGAAATACCCTTGCTGTTATAGTTTTGCCAGGTATGTATGATCTGAATTGAGACATGAACAAGGTGTATCATTAATGGAAATTATCCAAAGGCTTTTGACTATCTTCTGTGCTTCATTAGTCTGGAAACAAAAGATGTGTCTGTGTTGGAAAGGTTGCTCTTCAGGGAAAAAAGAACAAGGGAAATTTTAATGTTCACCACCTCAGAGGTATTGTCTTACTCAAATATCTGCTTTTGCTTTAAATATTCAGCTAATTCCTTCCCTGTTTTTATCAAGCTGAAGAAGGTATGTTTATTGGCAGGATTTGACTTTATTATTTTCATTCTCTAGAGCTTCAGTGAGCATGAATTCAGTCTTCTATTTCAGAAAGCAGAATTCCTCCCTCAGAGACGCCATTGTGCTCCATTTGTGCTCAGAAAAGATGTGAAAAATCCGAGGTACAAATGGCATATGCTGCTTGCCTTTGAGAAAGCGTGGATTCAGAATGGACAGAGGCAGAAATTACTCTCACCTATCCGTAATGGCTCTCCCAGCAGTACCTGAATGGCAGGAGTGGGTGGGCAATGCCCCTTTTCCCCATCTTGGCCTCCCTCCTTTGTTCCCTGCTGCTGCTGGGCTTTTCTCTCCTCTGCCTCTGCTCCCCTGAGTCACCTCCCATGTTGTTGTCAGGGTTTTGGGGGGGCCGAGGGGTTGGGAACCTGCTGGAATCGCCTGGAATATCCATGCCCACCTGAGGCAGCGCTTGCTTCTCCTCACAGAGGCTCTGCTGCCATCCCTGGGTACAGATGCTCTGTCTGTCTGGAAGAAGAGTCAGCTCAGGAGTCAGATCCTTCACAGGAGTCAGCTCAGGAGTCAGATCCTTCACAGGAGTCAGATCCTTCACAGGAGTCAGCTCAGGAGTCAGATCCTTCACAGGAGTCAGCTCAGGAGTCAGATCCTTCACAGGAGTCAGCTCAGGAGTCAGATCCTTCACAGGAGTCAGCTCAGGAGTCAGATCCTTCACAGGAGTCAGCTCAGGAGTCAGATCCTTCACAGGATTCAGCTCAGGATTCAGATGCTTCACAGGAGTCATCTCAGGAGTCAGATGCTTCACAGGAGTCAGATCCTCCACAGGAGTGAGCTCAGGAGTCAGATCCTTCACAGCAGCCCCCCCAGCCCTGCCTGGAGCGAGGTTGGTGACATCTGTGGCTCTGGGGCTGCAGCGTGGGCGAGGGCACATCAGGCTCACGGGGAGCGCGAAGTGGGGACAGCACAAACCCCACCTCTGGTTTCTGCTATGTAACACCAAGGTGGTGCTGCCCCCAGCTCCCCTCCAGGTCTGGTGGGTGTCACTGAACATCACAGATCCCTGGCCACTGTGCTGCTGTCCTGGGTGAGCAGCACCCCGAGCTGTGCTGCCACCTGCACATGGTCCCTGTGGCAGCATCTCCCACAGGAGTTATCCCTGCAACAGCACAGATGTGTAACATCAGTACAAGCCTGGTGCAGGCAGTGGATCAAAGATATCTCTACAGCAGTTGAGAAGCTGTCCTAGGATTTTATTCTTCCCTTTGGTATTGCATGAAGTTATATTTCAAACCCATTCACCTGCACTTGTCATGACGCTTTTCTTGCTCACACTCTCACAGTTTAGGCTGAAAAGTATCTGTAGGAGAAAACTCTCTTGTCAACCAAATTTTGGCAACATACAACAGATCCCTCTTTCATAGGCACACATGGGGTAAGAAGACCCCAGGGTTGCTTTCAGGCCAGCCAGTACTAAGTTCCAGGCATATGTATATTTCAAATATCTCCACTATATATGTATATAATCCTGTGTACGTGTTTCAGCTGTAACTTCGGGGTGCTGTGCTGCACACAATAGGCTGTGTAGCTGCCTCCCTTTGTCACATCTATCTCTGCTCTCTATCTCACAAATCTGCTGTGTGTGACTCACCCACTTGATATTGGCAGAAAGAAAATGGACAAGCTCATTTGCTGTGGAGCTCCAAAACTAAATACAGCCTGGGCTTTGCCTATTGTAATTTCTGCCTTTTAGGTGGCTGAGTGGGGCATTGCCTTCGTGACCTTAAGGGACATATAGAATACACAAAGATTTCTGCATTTCTTCTTAATCCTTGCTGCTAAGGGTGCCAGCACATGTTGCTTTGTGCAGCCTGGCCTTAAGCTATTCTTGTCTGCATCTCTCAGCAAAAACAATCAGTCTAACAGGACAAGTTAATTGGGTCAGGATGATCCACTCTTAAAATTTGCCAGCAGATCAGAGGCAATGTCCTTTATTTAGCCTATAGAACATAACTCCGTGTAATTCCTGGGCTGAGTGGCTTAGACAAAGCACCTTAATTATTGCAGATAAATAAACTGAAAAGAATCAACAAAGCAATATTTGTTAGAGCATGTGAATGTGGCCTGTCTGGGTTATTTAATCGAGGCAGTGAAACAACATTTCACTGATTACCTCCCTTTGAAAGTACAAATTGTTTGGCTATAAATTTAATGTAGGCAATTAGGTGCAAACATTTTGGGCTATACATTAAAAACCTATTCAGTTTAGTGTTCTTTTTCCCCACAGTGTCCAGGAGTTGTGAGATGGGCTGAATCATATTCTTCATTTAAGGCAGGGCATTTTAATGCACAGAGATCTGTGCTTTATTTGTAGGTTGATGTGAAAGCAGATATTTCTGTATGTGTATTTGATTTGTGTTTTGCTGTGATCTGATTTAGAGTTTTTGCTTTCATTGTAATTTCCCACTACCCTCAATCCAGTCTGGCAATTTATAAATGCTGAACTCTGATGTCTTTGTGCCAACTGGAACTGGGTGACTCCAGTTCTTTGCCAGCAAGGCTTGGTCTGAGTGGCTTCGAGGTGTTCTTGCTCTTGATCTATAAAACCTTTGGCAACCTTTCAGCTTTCTCTTTTGTCTTGCAACCATGTGTATTTCTGAGCCCTGGGGCATTTATCACCTCTTGATGCAGCAGAAAAACACCGTGGTTCTTAGAAAAAAAAAAAAAAAAGTGGGTTTCTGAGTTCCTAGTTGCTCCCTGTAAGTTTATTGTGGAGAGTTCTGTAATTGCTATGCTGCATTTATATCTTTTTAATTCTCTGCAAACTGTCCTATAGTTGATTACTTCTGCATGGTGTTGAGAGAGAGGGTGGTTTCTGACATTTTATTTGTAGGTGTCCAGTTTAAAAAAAAGTCCTAGAAAAACGTCAGCAGAGATCTGCAAATCTGAATAATGTAATTATGGAATGATTCTCCTGTGACGAATAGAGTCAGGAAGAAAATCACTAAATCATTGTCGTGCTAGTTTCCTGTGGCACTCCTCTGAAAATGGAATTATTGTAACACCTTGTACTTGTATTATCCTGGGGCTGGGTGCTGTGCGTCCTGATGGGAGCTATGTATAGCAGTGACCTCACTCACCACAAAAATGTGCCAACTGCTGTTACTCTGTGTGGCACCGAACATGTTAACCTCAACAAGGAGGGGAGAAGATTATCATGCTTTAATGGAACTTTGGTGAAGCTGTGTAAAAATAAGTTGGGTTTTCCAAAGCTGGAATTCATCTTGGCTGCTGAAACTGGCATTCAGGTACTGTGGGATCACAGATGGTCAGGACCTTGTGGTGTGTTTAATTTACAGCTGCAGCAGGGTGGCTGTGCTGCCATTGCACTGAGGGATTGCTTCAGCACCGACCTGCTCTGTTCTCCTCAGTGTCCAGGTGTTCCTCCAGGCCACTCCCAAGAACCAGCCCAGCAAACCCTGCAGGGGGAACGGGATCACAGCGCACAGCACTGTGCTGCTAAGCATGTTTGAGCAATCGCTATTTTTGCCATTCAAGTACTGCTGTGTCTTAAATCTTCAGCCATTCCATTCCCAATTCAGCTATTCTGGATGCTATTTCTGAATGAACAAATTATTCTGAAATAATTTTTCATTATAAAACCCAGACTTGCCATATGTATGACCTGTTGAAGAGAAAAAAAACCTGAGGTCACTCTCTGACATTATCATGACTCATTCCTGCTTAACATTTTGCTTGTGCTGTGGCTATTGTATTTGCAGATTCTGACAAATAGAGTTTGACAAGCTGTAAACCCTGATGTATAGCAATGAGTCACAGTTGAAGCACCTGATGCTTTCAATACATGTCTGAAAACTGCGGGGTTGGGGACACTGATTTAAAGAAACTCCTGTGAGTTGTATTTTTGGAGGCCAGTGTTACTATAATAACTATAATTATTACTGCATGTGTTCTGATAAAGGCTCCTGAAGATCTGTTTTCAGGGCTGTAATGCTGGCTAATGTCCTTTGTAGCAGGGACAGTAGCTTCAGACTACTTCAGTTATAGAGTTGTTTTGCTCAGATTTTCTCCAGGACAAAACTAAAGGAAGTATGTTCATTATAGTGGGGTTTCAGAAGTTCTTCCTCTCCTCCTCCAGTCAGCAGGAATTGGCTGTGGAGCAGACAGTTCTAATGGTGTTTTTGCTGCTCTCCAGTTGCTGTACACTACTGCCTTACAGAAGTTGCTTGTTCAGCTCACTCTATGTACTTTTGGGGAGGATCATGTTAAGGTATTGTTCTAGATTTAGAAATTGTACTCTGCAGTGTATTGTGTCAAAGCCTCTGGCAGCTGTTCCAGCCCTCCCTGTTGTGTGTGTACACCACTGAGATTTGGGCAGCAGCTTCTAAGGGGAGTCAGTAAAAAGAGCCTTTTGTTCTCCAAAAAACAGACCAGGTAATTATTTGACTCATCCCTTAGAGAGCTACATCTGAAAGAATAGTAACATTTGTTTTACCATTGTTTCACTTTGCAGACCCTTTGTTAGATTTCAGCAGCATAATGCCATTGTTACAATAATAAATACCATTAGTCAGCTTTCAAGAAGTACAAATGGTTTTGGTTCTTATCCCTCTGGCATCTTACACAGGAGTGCTTGGGTTTAAAGACTCCTGGTCTGCCACCACCTCAATAAGTGCTGCTTTTCTGTCTCTACACGATTTCCATGTCATAGAGAGCAATGTAGAGATCAGCACAATAAAAATAATAATTTTCCCAAATATTCAAATTGTAAATATATATAAACAATATTTTAAAAGTCTTATCAATGGATGGAAAAAATCCCGCAATGCAAATTAAATTAAAGATATCTGATGTCTTTAAGTAGACAGGAGATCTTTGCGGGCATTATGTTGATACTTTAAAAAATGGAGAATGTTCTCTATGAGAGCTAGAGAGAGACTGAGGCAATTGGTAGTGTTTATGAGAAATTATTGTGAACACTTTGTTCCTCCTTCTGACATCATCTTTAACATCAAGCTATTTCATGTAGCAATTGCTACATAAATTGTTTCCTGTTCCGATTTCTGTTGCACAGAAAATGTATGACTAGCCATTTGAAATAGGTGTGTTAACACTCATATTTATCCCTCCCATCTTTATCTGCATCTCATTTGTTGATAGATATGAATGCCACTGTATCTGAATTTAAGCTTAGACTATGAATATCTTGATGTTTTAAAAAAAAAATTACAAATCTTTGTCTCTCACCAAAATCTGCTCAGTTAAAACAAATGCTATAGGATGAGTGAGCTTCACTTTCACAGTTGTGAGATGGAGAATGAATGTTGTGCAGGAATTGTTACTAGTCCAATGGATTTCTCTTCCAGCAATGATGACTCCAGTTTAAAACTTAAGTAGGTATCCTTAAAACACACACTTTTTTGCAGCACGTCTAAAATATGGAAATTATTTCTATTGTGATATTCTTTATTTTGGCTTCTTAAAAAAAAAGTCTTTTTATTTAGTAGGCCTAATAAAACAATATGTACTTGAATGTTAGTGTAGGAAGAATTCAGGATCTTTTACCAACAGAAAGCCACACAAAAGGATGTAGAAATTAATATTTTGTGAAAATACCACCGCATCTATGGGAGCAGCATTGTGCTACAGCCATCATTCCTTTTCTGGAGGTAAAACTCTGAAGTGAAATCTTATCCAAGCCAGCACTTCAGTCTCTGGCTTCCAGAACATCCACAGCTTGCATCTTCAGCCCTACACAAGCGAGAACAGCATCCTTTTCCTTTGTAAACTGTGGCAGTGGGATGTCCTTTGAGGCACCCTTGCATGCTGGGCTCCCAGAGACATTTTGCTGCTCCTATGGGTCTCTTTTTCTTTGGCAAATAATACTGGCTGTAGGCTTTTTCTCTTCATTGCACCCTGCTGCCCTGGGTCAAACCAGCTTCTGGTTTATGTCCATATATCTCAATGAAACAGCTTTGCTTTAAATGTATGGGATTTCTTTCCTTCTAAACCCCATCAATGCTGATAATCATTTAGTCAAGTTTAGATAAGATATGAAATTAGCTGCTTTTTCACTCCTAAGGATTCTCCATTCAGGCAAGGGCTTGCTTTGTTTCTCTGCTGCTGCTGTCTGATCTGGACATGGGAACCTCTGCATATAGTAAAGATCCTCTTGAAGTTGAATTGTTTGGATTTAAATTACCAAGTCTTTCAGATACCTTTAACTTGTTGAGCTGCTTGCTACTATGCTGCTAAACATATTATGTTAATTGTCACCAGGGATCTCTTGACAGTACACAGCCAGCCTGAAATGGGGAGCAGGAGATCAGGAGATTCTTGCCCCTGAAATGGGGAGCAGGGGGTTCTTCCCCCTGAAAGGGGGAGCAGGGGGTTCTTCCCCCTGAAAGGGGGAGCAGGGGGTTCTTCCCCCTGAAATGGGGAGCAGGGGGTTCTTCCCCCTGAAATGGGGAGCAGGGGATTCTTGCCTCTGAAATGGGGAGCAGGGGGTTCTTCCTGCTCTTGGCAGGGAAGTTTATTCTGTGTTTTTGTATCCCTCTCGTGTCCAGCTCTGTGTGTGTCCCTGGTACATCAATGCATGTGGGGATAGGACTGCCAGTATCTTCCAGATGGCCACTGAGTACTGGGCTGCCTGGTTTGGTTTGGTTTTTTAAAATCCTGAGAATCCTGTTTTCATGAGAAATCCTTAGAAATGCTGAGAGCTGAATTTGAATGTGGTGATCTCAGTAACTTAACTGGAGAGCTGGTTGGGGTGAGCTGGTAGGGGATCTCCCTGACAGGTGAGGTTTCTAACCTTTTACAAAGTCTTATTTAACATTTCTTTGGTACAAACTCTCCAGCCTGCGTGTCCTTAGAACGGTAATTGCATCTTGTCCATTTCTGCAGGATGTTTCTGCTTTTGGTGAATTAGATCTTGTTTTAAAGGAAAGAGCCCTACAGAACAAATGCATGAGAAGAATATTACCTGTGTCCCAGGTTTGCAAATGGCACTCAAAATTAAGGCAGCACTGCTTGGAATAGATAATCACACTTTTTGTTTTTGTAAAATTTGCAGCAGGCTAATCTGGTTTTAATATCTCACTCTTTTTTTTTTGTTTGTTTGTTTTACTTTTATGGAGAGCTAGGCCATGAAACAATATGGAGCTTTACTAAATAGCATGAAACAGAACATGATAGAAGAAATAAGTTAATGTCTTCTTTTAGCACTGTTTGTGGGATTGGGGATTTTTTTAGGTGTGGCTCTTTTTGTTGTTTTGGGTTTGGTTTTTTTAAAATAATGTGAAGACAAGAGAAAGCAGTGTTATACCAGTTGATAAGGTGACAGTAGACTTTTGTTCAGTAAATAGCTGGCTCCATTTAACATTTGACACTTACTATCAGCATGGTAATTGTTTTAAAAGGTTTTCTGTAAGCCTTAGATTCTGATTTTCAGAATAGATTTGAATTAATTTGTGCTTTAGGGGTAAATGAAAACTGCTTTTTAGATTAAGGAGAGCAGAAAAGAATTCTTCCTTGAAATACCCAGAATCCTAGTATGTCAAAGGATATATACAGGCAGCACAAAATAAATGTGCAGATGGGGAGGCCTGAAAAAACATCAAGTGCAGATCCTGAATTTATGCACATTTCTGACATTGTTGGATGAAAAACGCTGCTCTTATCTTCTATGGGTAACCATGGCTACCGTGTGATGTGATTTTATTTTTTTCAACATGAAATTATACACAAGTGCAGAAGAGTGGTCTTGTCTCAGCTCGCACCATATGTATTTGGGTGATAAGGATTATAGTCAGTGAATGTGCTTATCAGTGTGGCACATTTGCTTCTTTAAAATGGGTCCTGATTTATGTCTTCATGTCTCCATTAGTCTGTAGAGGGTAAATGGTGTGGGATTTTCTCAAGTACTGCTACATGGGGTTTAGGCCATCTCCTTTTGTGTTAAGATGTGTCTGTTACCTCCTTGAATCTGAGTCACAGGCTAATATAATTTGGGGAGGGGGAATTGAAAAGGCACCACAAACAGTATTATAGCTCAAATTTTGTGCTGGTTCACTGCCATAGTCTTAATTATCAAATGCTTATTCCCTGAAGATTTATGCACATTTTAGATTAATCCTCCTCCCTGCTTGATGTGTTTCTGCTTTCATTCACACTTCCAGCATCCCGGTGAACTTTGAGGGGCGCAGAGACGAGGTGGGCATTCCTAACCCCTGAAATCTCTGTAACGTTGGGCTGGTTTGTGTGGAGCTAAGAATACATTTCTGTTTATCTCCACGAGTGCCTGGGCTGTGCTGCAGGGATGGTGAGTGTGAATGAGAGGCTTGCCTGGCGTGGGTGGTGAGGGATCCTGCTGGATCCCGGCGCTGTCCCTGCTCGAGCAGGGCTGACACAGCGGTGCCACATCGCTCACAGGGCACCTGCCCACTGCAGGGAGAGCTCTCACTCGGACCAACTCCCTCAAATTGCGATTTGTAATCTTTAAATACCTTGCAGTTCAGCAGTGGCAATTGTTTGCTTAGGAACATTATGTGGATTAGGGGTGCAACTGCTCAAATTTACGGTAACGTTGCTTTGGCTGCGATTTCAAAACATCTGAATTTATACTTGTGTGCTAATACTCTTGCAGTTTTTGCCACTTTGGGGGATTTTATAACAAACAGCAGAAGAAAGGCAAAGCATTCTTTGAAATATTGCTGAAAACCTTTCTTGTAACTAACTTTCTGCTGCAGCACAGCAAATGCTCTTTTTAGCTGGGATTTGGCTCCCAAAAGAGGCCTGTGAATTTAAAAATTATAACGTGGCAAAACTTATCAGTGAAATTGTTATGGTCACCATTTTGTAGGTCACACCCAGATAGCTATGAGAATGAGAAATACAAACCTTAAGAACTACAAACTGCTGGTGGATTGGGAGAAGTAGAAAGAATAAGAACAGTTAGTTGAGGTGGATTAAAGTCAGCACACAATTCACAAGCAGTAAGCTGGGAAAAGCTTTACAAAATTCAGGAAGCTTTCTGCAAATGTCTTAATATTAGAAAGATATTATGTTCCAAAAGGCTCATAGTAGAAAAATTGGAACAAAATATGCACTCCTACGTAAATGTATCCAAGAAGGCACCTTTTGAACTGTTGTAATCCACAAATAAGAAATAGAGTACTGCTCCCTACTCTGAGTAGCTGCTTTAGGCAATTATATCTTCATGGAAAGTTGTAACAAGGATGAAAAATTCAAACATGGCTGAGAAAGCAAGCAAAAATCGTGCTAAAGGTCCTGAGAAACTCCAGAGGAAAGCTGTAGCCAAAGACAATGGGGACAGCAAGCATGAGGTATCTGTGGCAGGCAGGAATTTCACAAGATGCTGCAGGATGAGGATGAAGATGCTGCTGCAGGACTTATTTTCTTTGTAGAAGTACTAGTACAGGGCAAAACAGACAAAGAATGCATTAAAGTTGGAACCTGGGTCCAGAGGAGAAAAAACAACATAATTGAAGATAGCTCTTAGAGTAGCAGAGTAATTGTAGATGAAATCATTACACTGAGAAGTGCATTATTTTCAGGAGGCAGGCAGCGGTGACTCATGAGGATGAGATAGCATATATGTGACATGAAAGCAGTTCAAAACAGCGAAATTAAATTACTTGTCAAGTTCAGATTAGCATCAGATGCAGTGACAAGTCAGTGACACGCAAGCAAACAGGAAATTGAATGCCAAAGATGTGCAAGGGCATCCGTGACTGTGCTGTGTTACAAAGTCTTCAGCAGTGGGCTAGGAAAGAAGGGAAAATTGCAATCGAAATCAGACCAATTGAAGACGTGATGGCTTCCTCCTGCTGAGGCAGTGGCTGGGAGCAGTGCTGAGCGTCCTGGCACAGCAGTGGAACAGGGGCACCTCTGAGCTGAAAGTGGTGCCTGGCCTGAAAATCAAGGACGGCGATTCTGCCAGAGAGGAGGAGAGAAAAGCTGAACTGGGGCTGCTGTTTGTGCCCCCGAATGCTGAGGGGGCTGAGTGCTTCTCTTCACGTGGCCTGAGCTGAGCCTGTGGGAGCACTGTGACTCACTCAGAGGCACTTCTGGGAAGCATTGTCAGACAGTGACACTGAGCACCAAAAATTGGGCAGGAGGCTGGCCTGTGAATTTGGGCATGTTGCAACATCAGCTTGCCATGACCAGCCAAACAGTTATCAAATCAATGTTGTTCCTTGGCCTTCCTCAAGGAGTCTTCAAAAATGAGAGAAACTACATTGCAACCAGTTCATCAAACACTGCCTTGGGAGTTTTTGTGAGTTATGCTGTAGGGAAAGCCTCATGGGAATAGCAGCTGATGGTGACTGATTGCCAGACATGAAAAACTGCTGTTGGCTACCTGCAGGAAATTTTATCTTTCCAAGTGACACCCAAAAGACACTGTTCAGATTGCACTGATAATTCCAAATCTTCTAGATTATTATTATGTGTTAAACAAGTAAATCTTAGTTAATTTTAGGCAACTTCAGATAGTTGCAGTTACTAAATCTGCAAATAGAGGAGCTGCAGATGAAATATGTGGAAGAGTGGTGAAATATTCTAGCTCTGTGGAAATTCTTCTCTGCTGAATGTGGTAATCAGAAAACCAGAGCATGTCTGGTGAAAATAAACTTACAGGACTCAGTGAAAGATCTAAAAACACCCACCCTACACAAAATTTGCATTCCCTGAACCACTGGCATGTAGCGTGTCCTTTTCACAAGAAAACATTTGCTTTTGAAGTAAACCAAAAATAAACCAAAGTGCATACAAGTTATTTAGTGCAACAGAAGGGCAGGACAAATCAGATGTCTCCAACTCAAAGGAAAAGATTCAAGTTCTCATTATAGAATTTGTAGTTTTTATTTATATCTGTATAGTGATGATTGATACTTTAAGATTGTATAACAGAATATAAAATATGTAAGAAGATTATGCTTTTCATGATTAATTTGGCAAAGTGAATTAAATATGAGTGAAGGGACAATATAATAGATAGCTTCATAATGGAGGACACAGCAGGGATATATATGGGGAGAATAATATGTGGAATCTTGAAGTATGTGGTGTGTTCAGTAAGAAAAGATTATATCCCTAAAGCACGAAGTATTACCTGGGTGCCCATTTCTTGTCTCGTGCTTCAGTGCTGACCACTTGCCCTGCCCGTCTCCCTTTGATCCTAATTTATCCTCACTTTTGGAAAATCCTCCCATATCACATGCTTAGGGTTCTCTTCTTTCTTGTCTGTGTCCTATAAAATCCAGGACTGCTTTGGAAGGCATGGTGGATATTTTTTCCCCCCTTTCTGCTTAAATGGAATTATCTTCTCTTCCTGGCTGTGGTTTAGGCAAGCCCCCCCCACCCTGCTTTCTCTCTGTTTTGCAATAGCCTCAGGCTTCTCTCTTGTGCTCCTTTCTAGATGCAAATCCCTCAGCTCTTCTTTCTCCTTCTTTGCAGTATTTGTCTTTCCTCTTTGTCCCCTTCTTTATCAAGGTTTATTTCCCAGATGTCCAGTGTTCTACATCAGAGTTGTTTTCAGAAATGCACATCATGTGTTTTATGCCTTCTGTTTGCCTTTTTCTAGCTCTTTTATCTGGGGGTTTCTGAGCCTCTGCTTGTAATAGAAGTGCTTTCTCTTCTGCAGTGACTGAGTTGGAAAAATGATTTTCAGTGGCTGGTAAATGTTTTTCTTCTTTGAAAACGACTCAAGGCTTAGGAATCTTTGTGGATCTGCACTCTGAGTGATTGTGCAAATCAAATAGAAGGGTTTTGATCTTAATTTGGGTGAGAATTTGTTAAAACTTCCTGAAAAAGGGAAAGATAAGTCAAAAATTTAAATAATACAAAGACAGGTTGTCATATTGGAAATTTTTTTGGTGTTCTTTAGTACCAGCTAACCCACCTTCACCTTCCCCATGATGGTTCTGACAGGTCATGCAATCATATATTCTATTTATCTGGCCCAGTCCAGTAACTTTAAGGAAACTGTTTTATAATGAGCATGTTTTTGAGAGAGTTGAGTTTGTGCTAGCAAGCACTTAGAACATCTTAAATGGTGAAGAGTGCTTGACTGAAACAATATTGTCAAGTGAAGACTTAAATTGATCTTTGCCTAATAATTTGGCCGTGGAGAAGGTCAGAAAATGAAGTTTCTCAGTCAATGATTAAGCAGTTTCTGGGTGTTGTGTGTGTTGAAGCCTACTGGGTAATAGGCTTTAGAGTGTAGAGGAGCTGATGTATGTGGGATATTGTGGGAGGTACTGTTTGACATCTGCCAAGGGAATATTATGCTTTGCCTCTAGGTTTTGTGAATGACACTCAGCTTCTGGAGGCGGGACTGTGAGATACACTCAGTGATTGCCACTGTTAATCCTGAAGGCTCAGGGAGGGGGAAAGAGGCCATAGCTGAGATTGGCACATCCCCACAGAGGAGAAGTGTCTCCTGTAGCTCCCTGTGACTGTGCATTCCTTCCTTGCAGCTGTCCCAGGGACAGAACCTTGTTCTGCCTTCAAATGTGCTCAGGTTGGAGTTTCAGCACCATTTTTGTGAGATTTGGCTACCGTGGATAACAGCAGTTCTGCCCTTATTCCTCTTCACTCTCTGGTCCCTCACTCCTGCCTTCCTTATGCTGTGTTATCACTGTTTGTGTTGTTTGGCTTATCAGGAAGGACATGATCAGGCAGAAAGATTACCTCCCTGCTTAATTTTGATCAGTTTGTTGTTCTGATCATCATAATGGCCACAGTGCCTCCCCACCCCTGGGCAAGAGACTGAGTTTGATTTTCTTTTTTCAATATGTCAAGGCAGGGCCATGACCAGCCTCTCTGCCTGGGCCAGCAGTGTCTCTGCCTGCAGAACCATCACAGATTGGCTCTGTCCTACATGGTGGGACCTTCTAGCACCTTCTCACAGAAGCTGACCCTGCAGGCCCCCACTACCAAAACCCAGGCTGTGCCAAACTAACACACACTGTTCTTTCTTCTTTCCTGATGGTGAAATTATGTGGGTTTCTTTTGGGGTTTTTCCTCCAGAGCTTCCTAAGTGACAGCTTAACACCACAGAGCACTGCAGGCAGTTTGACATGGTTGGTGATATGTGCAATGTGTTAGACCCAGAACTGTTTGCTTCAAAAAGCTTGTTAGAGATGATAGAGGATTTCTGGGTCTGCCCCGATCAAAGGCAGTAGAATCATCCTGGTGCTCTTCTTTCTCCTGCAAAAAGGATAGCTGTTATCACTCTCTCAAGTAATCCAGTAATTTAGTAGCACCCAACCCAATATAAAATAACATTAATAATAAAAAATGTCTGAAGCTCATAGATTAAGTTTTTTGTACCCTTCACATTTATATATTCTGAATAATAAGATAAGCCACAACAATATAAAAGAAGTATTGCAGGCCAGTAACTATCAGAGACGTCAGCTATGATGCAGTATATACCATTATCTGTGAGTTAAGGTTAGTAAATTCACTGTCATATGTGATGTGTGGCTTCCATT
Source organism: Ammospiza caudacuta (assembly GCF_027887145.1). NCBI lineage: Eukaryota > Metazoa > Chordata > Aves > Passeriformes > Passerellidae > Ammospiza > Ammospiza caudacuta. The sequence goes on from NC_080601.1 coordinate 10,251,726, forward strand.
ATGTATCTATTTAGTAAATGCCCCCTGTCTCCAAGAGCTACTTGTGTATGTAAAAGAGCTAGTGACTGTAAAATGGGCACATTTTTTTTTAATTTCTTCTTTTAGAGAGGCTGCTGAAAATGCTTTATTTTTCCAATACAGGGTAGTTCATTTCTGCCTTTTAAATTTCTAATTTTTATTTTTGCTTGTAGCTTCACTTAATAAATTGCACAGAAGCAGTATTTGTTAACATACCTAGCCTAAATCTGTTTAATCATATTTGAATAATCTCCTTCAAAATGGCTAACGTACAAATTGTTTTTAAGTATTTCTGAACTGTGTTTACATTAGAAAAGACTAAAGCAAAAATACATTTAATGATCCCCTTCTGCCAGTTTGTGATTATTACAAAATGTGAGTTTTGATTATTACAAAAATGTGAGTTGAGGCATTAATTTTTGTGAGCAGGTTTTGAGCATTACTGTTCAGTGTTTTGTTTTTCTTTTTAAATGTTGGCTTTCCACTGAGCAGGTGTATTCACAGCAAGACTTCACCTGTGAGGTGGCCATAATATGGAAATGGTTTGATAAAGTCATAGTTTAGTCAGCAACTTGGAGAGAGCTCAACTTGAAATCTCATCAGTGCTGGTGGTCCCCTCTGTCCAGTGTGCAGCTGATTGAGCCCAGTACCTGTGCTGTGTGTTCTCCATCAGGCTGCTGAGATAAACCCTCTGCACCCCTGCTTCCATCCCTGGAACATGGCACTGAAAGCTCATTTGGGTGGCCAAGACAAACCCAGCTTCCTTTCCAACTACAAACACAGGAGTTTCATCTTGCCCCCATTCATTTCTTCTGTGGAAACTTCAGGGGAAATGCCAAATGTCACCTGGGAAATGGTGCTGGCAAAATTAATGGCTTGAATCTGCTTGGTCTTCATGCCTGGTGTTTTCCATGACACATCCCACAGTGCCTTTAAATGAAAGAACCAGTGGGCACCAAGTTGGATGGGGATCTGGACATCTGCAGAATGTACAGGTGTTCGGATGCTATTTCTGTAATTTACTGCTTTAATTTGCTCTCTCCAAGGGGTAAAATGTTCCCCAAATTGATATATTTCAGCATTTGCACGGAGAGTGAACAGACAAACCCAGGGTACTGTAGTGGCCTCAAGCATGATTTTTCCACTCTACCAGTGGCCTTTGTTTAAGCAAAGAAATCTCTTTGGGTGAAAGATAGAAAACTAATTTCATGCCTTGTTTAGGAAAATATTGATGTATTTTATGGAAGGAAAATAAAAATAGACATTGGTAAGAGGTTCAACAGGGTGCCTTTGTATTGTCTTGCACTTTGTATTTGTAAGGCTCAGCTTCCTGCTGATTTTTTCTGTATTTGGCTTCTTTCTTAAGGAAACCTTCATCTCTCTATATTGCACTTTGTTTTCCAAGACCAGGGATGTTTAGACATGACTGAGCTGCTGCTCTGAAACTGAAATGTGATTTGCAAAGGGAAACTCTAACTGTGGGGGTCAGGCTCCATGCTTTTGTCCTCTCCTTCTATCAAAATACTTTTTTCAGGGGACCACCTGTCCTGCTTAGACTGATAGGACTTCTAGCCCTTGGACTAGCTGATATCAGTATGTATAGCCTGTGTTGGATAAGGAATCCAAATGGCACAGAAGGTTTTACTCTTTGAGATATCATCCAATTTTTTAGGTACCATATTAATGTGAGAGATGAGAAGTATTGACAAAGATTCAGCCAAAGGGCAACTCAAGAATTGTTTTGCTCAGATGTGTTTTATTGCTATCCAATATAGACTAGGGAATACCATTTTGAGGAAGGATTAATCCAAATGCTGTAATGAATATTATGTAGCTTTGCTAGTGCCACAGCTGCACAGTTTAATCTGACTTTAGGATCCAGTTAATTGTGCAATGCTGTGATGCAAACTAAGAGTTAATGGCTTGTGTGCTAGATGTAGAGTGGAGGTACAAAACAAGAGTAATTCCTTCACTCTTAGGAAATGGGGAAAACATTCTCAACCCTGATGTGCTCAGGAGCGAAAATCAGCAAAGGCAGCTTGGCAAAGGCAAGCCACTGGAGTGCAGTGTGGTTTTGGTGTGCAGCGGTGCCTTAGCTCACTTAGCAGAAGGGCATTTAAAATGTTTCAGTCACAAATTGTTCTGGGAAAAGAGTACATGTCATACTTTTTAAGAGAACCAAAAGCCAAAGACAAGGTTTTTATAGCAAAGAGGAGGAAGCCTGAACAAGTCTGGTGGTGGATCCCTGTGCTTTGGCAGATCTGTTTCTTGGGAAACACGCTTTATATTCCCTGTAGACCTCACTCCTATGAAGATCTAAGAGGATGTGGAAGTCCCACTGGTTTCCAAGTGCAGCAATTCCACATGAAATCCTTTTTGTGAGTCACTCTTTACAGGACTGGGTTCTGCAGAACAGCTGCTACTCTTCTGTGGCAGAGAAGATCTAGACTTGAGATCTGATTGAGACTTGAGATTTGCTCTAGACTTGCAGGCTTAAGCACTTCTTTTCAGTTGTACTTCAAAATGTCAGTAAGGGAATTGACAGAACCTGCATCCTTGAGGTGAGCTTAGTCTCATCTTGATGTGTCAGTTGTGTTTGCTTTGAGATTCACAGCTGAAGTGTTGTTATTCTGCTAGTGCTAAATCTCACTAATCAACAATCAAAATGCTGTTGGAGATGTCTCAGCTAAGTTCATTTCTTCTGTGTACAGAGAAATTTGCTGAAAATAGATATTGAATAATCCAGTAAAATTAATTGTTGCACATCATGCGAAAGTGATCTAGATGCAACTTGATCGGGGAAGTCACTATGAAGACCAAGCTTTTTTTCTTGAAGCAAGTTCAGGGAAAAGATGCCTTGAACATGGAAATACAATGGTTACATAGTGCTGGGTCTTCAGGGAAAAAGACTGTTATAACTGATGTGTCTGTGAGTGTGCTTTTTTTGCCTGAGGACTTCTTTTTGCTAACCAGAAATGTCAGTGAAAATGATGTGAATTGACAAGATGCATCAGTGTAGCCTGGTAGTTTACTGAGATGATGATTAGGATAATACATCTTCATGTTTCATTGTGAGCCACAGCACAATGAAATATTGCTGGCTGTGTTAATGGTGACTGCAGATATGTTTAAAACTCAGTCTTACAATAAACCACCTCAATTCTTGTTTAGCATTTCAGTACCACCAGAGAGCACTGTGGTGTCTATCACCTGGCCTGGCCTTTATGATGGGCATCCATGGGCTTGGATGGGGATAGTTTTATCTTAGTCCTTGCTGCTGAATTTCTGGTAGCTCCACAAATATCCCAGGAAATGCAGGTGCTGTCAACCCAGAAGGATTTACTTGTCCAGAGAGAGGCCAAGGTCAGTTAGAGGAAGGGCTTTTTGCTTGCAGACAGTTGTTGATGGCACAGGTTGGCTCTGTGTGGGGATAAGGGCTCGTGGCAGGATGGCAATTCAGCTGTTTTGGAGTTTGAATTCCAGTCTTCGTGCTTCCACTGCAGAGCAGTGTCTAATTTTAGGGCCATTGCTCAACTTTTGGGCTGGACACCAGGTTAGCACCTGGTGGAGTGGTCAAGCAGCTGGTGCAGCCTTTGACAAGTGATAAGGGCTTTGCGTGCTGAGGTCACTGTCTTGGGAGAAAGGAGTCTTTTCTTTTCTTTATTCAGATTGCTCTGCTGTAATTCTCTAACCAGTCATGAACAGAGCACCTTTAGTCTCCTAGTGTGACAACACCTGCTGTTAAATAGGTCCCAGCTTGCAAACAAGTTCACTTCTGGCTGTCATGTTCCTTTCCTGAACTGAAAAGTACAGTCCTGTGGGAAGAGACTGGAATTATGCTTTTCTCTTTGTCTTAACTTGACTGTTTTCTTTTCAGCTAGTGACTTTCAGTGCACTGAAATTTCCACCTATGAATAGGCAAACTGCTGTTTGTCTAATTAGGATTTTTCTGCCCTTATTTTTACTTTTCTGTGTTTCATGCTTTGGGATGCTTGGGCAGCATCCTTTGCTAAAGGCCACAGCTTTGTGAACTGTTACCACATTGTACCCAGTGCTGTGTAGTACAGAGTGAGCCTCAGGTATCAGTGTGCAGTGAAAAACATGAGTGTCTTGAAATTCAGGCAACTTTTGGTTCCCTATCTTAACATCGACAGCAGATTTTTACTCACTTGTCAGGAATGCTTAGTAAATATGTTCTTGAGAAGCTTCTTTCATATCTATGAGTTGAGAGTAATCAGGAAGGCCAGTAGATCAGTTTCTAACTCCTAGATAGCTAGGAGACAAACTGTTCTCTTTTATGTGCAGCTGTACCTGCATGATTAAACCTGGAAGAAGCTTAAAAAAAAGTTCTCCTGAAAGTAAACACTCAGGGAAAAGTATTCTTAATCTTTAAACTCTGTAAACATATTGTGGAAATTATTGAACTGGATTTCAGGATAAGGTAAGTCCAGTGTATTTCTGTAAGCTATGCCAGAAAATCATGTGTAAGTTTAGGTTGTGTTGTACTCTTGCTGGGTAATTAAAGCCTTCCATAAACAGATTTTGTTGTTGAAGCACTTCACAGGCAATTTGAGGAAACCATTTTTGCTCTTTTCCCATGTACCATTAATTAACAGAACTTACAGAAACAAGCAAAAGGGGAAGATTTGGCATTGTGAGGGGTAAAGAAAAGGAACACTTGAATTAAAGTGGCTTGATGAGAATGTGATCAGATTGTTATATATGTAATATTAAAGAGCTAAGGGTAATATGCAAAATTGGATAATATATTCTCCTGATTAGAAGTAAAGAAACAGAACAAGGGGTGACAAACCTGTTCGGCTGGGAAGGGTTTGGCGAGAGCGGCCCCTCTCTGCCCCCCCGTGGACACAAAATGTGGAGCCCGGTTTTCCTTATTTTTCTAAAACCTGGGAGAGGCTGAAATCACTGAAAATGCGAGTCATGTGCACAAATTCTGACCCACAGGCTGTGCAGTACCTTACATACCGTTTGAATTTGCAGTTGGGGGTTTCTGTTGTACGCTGCTCTGGCAAACCTCTGAGACGAGGCTTTGCTGTTCTCTGCTCAGCCCGGCGCCGAAGGCAATTCCCTGCTCTGCTCCTTGCAGGTTTCTGGCAGAGCCGTCCCTGGGGGCACAGGGTAAATGCTGGGTTTCCTCTCTTCCCGTTCCTCCTGTTTGCAGCTCCCTTCCAAGCATCCCCGGTGAGGGACCGGCCGTGGAGAGCGCGGCGCGGGCGGCGGGGAATTGCTGTGCCGTGGGGAATTGCTGTGCCGTGGGGAATTGCTGTGCCGTGGGGAATTGCTGTGCCGTGGGGAATTGCTGTGCCGCGCTGCCCCAGGTGCTTGCAGCAGCTTCTGCTCAGCACCTGCTGCTGCACGGAGGGCTGGGGAGCCCAGAGCTCAGCTGCCTCCGCTGGGGGGGCTCATTACAGTCCCTGCCTGCCTTGTGCGCGTTCATCTCCCTGGCTCTGCCCCTGTGGGATGGGGGCAGACTGTGCCCCAGGCACCCCTAGTGCTGCAGCTCATTTGTGTCACAGCAGCACCGCTTCTCCTCTTTCCCGTACATCTGCAGGGAAGTTCCAGTTGGTGTTTGCGCGTCTGAGGAAATGTCGGCTGTCTGTCTGGCTTTGTGGGCATGATACAAATATGAAGGTGGTGATTGGGCTTGAGGTTCAGAAATCTTAAAGCATTGCATGTTGTACACATGTTTCTGCATTGACACGTTTCTGCCTTCTCTCCAGACCCCTGCCACAGCAACAAAATTTTTATTTTTTTGGAATGTTGTCCATTCTTAGCCAATCATTGGATTGCTGTCCCTCTGCAGAGTTGTTCTCAAACTGACAGAGGAGTGTTGTTGCAAATTTTGTCCTGACAGATGCCTCTGGTTTTTTCTTATAATCATCACCAAATAGAATCCGAGTTCTGTGTCTTGCATGAAAGCAAAGAGAGCTTGGCTAACAAAGCAAAGATGCATCCTGCTTTTGTTTGTTGTCTTTCTGAAGTGTGGAAGAACTGTGACAAAAGTCAGGGACAGTGAAGCAGGGGTTCTAGGGAAATGTTGCATTTATTTTCTGGTGTAATTCCTGTTTGTTTATAAGGGTGTTTAGAATACTGAAGTTTGGGTGGATGCCATTTGAGGTATGTATTCTCTCAGCCCAATCTGAATGGTGAGAAAATCATGCATTTATGGTTATTTCATTTATCTGTATTGATCTACTCAAACTTCTTGACTGCATCAGCAGGTTTGAAGGGAAGAGCCCTGTTCAGTTACCAACGAGGTGTGTGCAGTTAAAGCTGCATCCAGCTTGTCTCAATCTGTTAAATTTAGTGCTTGCAAGCTTGATGATTGTAGTCATTCTTGTAGTTTTGGGTAGGTGTTTAATACTTCACTGGGATAATTATGTATATTCCCATAATAAACCAAATATTGTTCAAGTTCTTTCCATGCACTGTTCAAATTTTGACTTCTGCTGTTGCTGTATCACAACAAGTGTGTCAGTATGGAAGTGCTGCTGGCTATTCTTTTTGATTTTTGCTTTCTGCTTCCCTATTGTGCATGATCCATTCCCATGAAGGTAGAATGAAACATGCTGTGTGAGCAATGCCACTTGTCTTGGGATGGTGACTTATGGCTAGTAGGAAGAAAAGGAAAAACTGTAGCTCTGGCCAATATACAGGTGAAAACAGAATTAAAATTAGGTGGGAAAATGTGTTGTGCCAGACAGCATCTCCAGTTCAGCTCTTTTGCTTTTTGTCTTTTTAATATTTGCAATACAAAGAGGGATAGTGGTGAGAATGATGTTTATTTTAACAATCTGAATGATATTTTTTAACAACCAGCAAGAATTTACAATTACAAATGTAGCTTCAGTTGTAGTCCTAGCCAGAGCACAAAATGTAGGACACATGCCCGTTTTGCATGGGATGTTTAGATCAGCCAGGATTTCTTTCCCACAAGCAGTTTGGGAACTGGGGGGCTGAGGTGGGGATGAGAAATGCAGCAGAAATTTAAAATACAAAAGCAGAGCTCAAAGGGAAATGTCTTTATTCCTCTGGGACCCTGGAGCTTAAGCCCTAGCAGGCAGCCCCAGCTGGTGGAACTGGCTTGCAAACAACTTGAGGAGGGTTAGATTTTCAGGGTAAAAAAAAAACCCAGCCAGCCTTCCAAATGGGACCAGCACCAAGTGTTCCAGCTGGATCAAGAAGTCCCCTCCTCACAGGCAGTCAGAACCATGAAAGAACAGATGAGCCCACGGGTGTGCTCCTGAGATGCTGGGAATTGTTTAGCTCCACTCAGCTCAGGACTGAAGGCATTCTTGTGCAGTGTCTCACCCAAGAAGCTGCATGAACCAGTGCTCAGGAAAGTTCAGCAGAAGCAGAATGATGTGGCAGTGAGAAATGTGTGATGTGTTTCTCCAGAGCAGATTCAGGTGTTCTGATGCTGCCATTTGGTGCTGGTGGTGCCCCAAAAGGCTGCACCCAGCTCAGAGTGCCCACTGAGAGTCTCAGCCTGCTCTGGGTTAAAGCAGCACAGCTGGTGGGCATGGCCACTGCTCTCCTTCCCATGTCACGCTGTCCCAGAGTGACTGTCAGATGTACTTCACTTGTCAAGCTGTTGCTCAGGCAGTTTTTGTTGCTGTGATGCTTTATTCCTGTCCGGACATCAGCAAGCCTGGCAGTCATTTCATGTTGATGTCTTCACTCCTCTCTGGTGAAGACATCAACAGCACGGCTGGTTGCAGCATGCAGTCTGGTGTCTGTGCAGCAAACAGTCATGTTATTTATCAAAGGGATTGTTTTCTAATAATACTAAAGGAAAGTTCTTTGTTATTACAGAAAAAAATACCATGCAGAAAGCTGTTAGCAGCTGAAATATCTGTCAGCAGACAGAGGTGAGCAGTGACAGCATCATTTTAAGGCAATCCATGCACATCACCTCTGTTCCCCTGTGCCATCTATGTGCTCTGTAACAGTGAGAAACCTTTAGATGTTTTGTCTGGCTACCTGTAGCTGCAGTTAACAGGTAGTTCACAGAAACACGGAAAAATAATGTGGAAGTTATAAACTGTTACTGAGGGATTAAATCTACTATTTTAGTGAGGTTTTTAATTTTTCCTACATACTGGCCCTTACTGTTCAAAACAAAACCTTTTGTGTGATCAACATTAAGATCTGGCCTTATGTGCAAAGGTGCATAAAATAAACATACAATCCTTCAGGTAATCAACTCCTGTTCAGTTCATTTTTTTTTTTTCAGTATTTCATTCTCATGAATCCCAAGTACAGCAAAGTAGTAGGCTTCAAGTGTGCTTATTTTGTTTTGAGGTACTTGCAGAGAAAGTGAGTCCCTCTAGAAATGGAAGCAAGTTCTTAATTTATCTGGTTTGTCTTGCATTTTTCCCCTAGTTTCTCACCACTCCAATGCAATGAACAGCCTGCTCTGCACTCAGAGAGAGGGTATAGCAATCTAGATCTTCAATTTTCAGTGAAAGCCCATGATTGCATTCAGTCATCCATTTTGTAGCTTTTTTCCTTTTCTCAGCTTAGCCTGTGACCTTGCTGTTTGGAAAGGAATGAATAAATTCAGCTGAATCTCTCTGCTGTTTATCTGTTGCCCTTAGGTGCCAAGCTTTGCTCTCTCCCCTTTCTCATTTATAAGTTCAGAATAGATTTTCTTGTCGACTCTGGCTGTAGAGTTTCAGATGCTTAATCTGTTTAGAATCTCTGAAACTTCTTCTGGTTGCTCTTGTAAGCTTGCAATGCCTTTCTTGAGAGGCAGGGGTGTGAAATGACATTTTTGTTTAAATCCTGCTCAGTATAAAGTTGAACATATTTATGGATATAAATATCGAGACAAAATTTGTTAAAATTACCCAAGATGAATGTGAAGGTGGGTTTTCAGCATCTTTCTGCCATTTGTAGTTAAAGATTCTAAAAATGTGCAACTATTATATTGTTTGTGATTGTAGAAATGATACCCTTCACTCTGGATTTTTTTGACCTTTTCTTTGTAATTTCTCATGTTCTGCAAGCTGTCTTGTATTTATTGTTGGCACTGATTTATCCGTGCTCCCCTCTTGTTTTCCCCATGTGTTTATTTATTTTTTTTACTTTCAGTGTTTGGAGTGACGTACTTTTAAACAACACATCAAATAGTGCAGTTGGGTTTTGGATTTTTTTTTTTTTGTTTGTTTTAATGAAGTGATTTATTTTGTGAGGGAGACAGTTTAATTTTTAAAATATAACCTTAAATTTAAATATGTTGTCTTTCAGTTATGCTAGTGGCTTAGATTCTTATTCATCAACAGTGCAGCTTGGAAGGCAGATAAATAGACTTTGCTCTTGAATGAAGCAAGTGTTAATTCCTCTTGCCACCTGCCCCCACAAACATTTGGCTCCAACACTACAGCAAAGCCCAGGAGGCCACAGGCCAGCCCTTCTGTCTGTGCTCTGAAGGCACAAACCATGCCACTAACATCTTGTGAACCTGATCATTGCACTCAGCTTCCCCTCTGATGCTTTAATGAAAAAAAGAAAGTTTTCATTGCAACCTAGCCAGCCTTTAAAAAGAAAATAAGGCAGTAGAAACTGGCTTTTCACTTTTTTTTTTTTTTTTTGGTAGATGAACATGAATCACTTCTGTCTTGCTTCTTAGCAGCCCTTGACAATATTTATATTTAACTAACAATGTTTTCCATGTTTCAGTCTACTGAGTTTCTTGTTTTATCAAAATTTCATTTAGCTGTGCTCATTCAAATGCTGATTACTTCTTATTGATCAACTGCTTTAATCTCTGCTCTTTTGTAGGAAGAATTATTAAATGAGCTTGAACATGATAAAAATAGTCAATTTCATCTATGCCAGTTTTTGGAACTGGCTTCCAGATTTTTCTCAGTTCACTTCCTTTTCTCCCTGAGATGTATTTAAAATACATATGTGGCTTATAACATTAAAAAAATTAAAGTTCTGATAGATTTTACAGACATTTTAGCTAATGACAGTGGCTTCTACAGCTGCCCTTTTAGCATTTTTGAAAAATGTCAGGTATCATTTGCAAGCCTAGATTGCTTCATTCATACAAGATTCAAAAATACATTCACATCCAGGACAAGTTAAAAAATAAAAGTTGATTGGGTTCTCATTTTGCATTGCCACATATTTTTCTCAATAGCTGTTTCAGCAGAAGCCAGTGACAGTTCTGTGAAAAAAAGCCCACACCAAATGAATGTGCCTTAATACCCAGGTGTTTACAGGTTAATGAGGCTTGTCATGAAATCTCAGTGGATTGCCACTTTCCTCTGTTAATAACAACTTCTATGGATTACATTGAGTATTAAATAATGCTGGTAAAAAAAACAGTTTGTTATTCCAGACAACTCTAATAATTCTATACGTGAATAGTTTGCCCAGAGCTCAAAAGTGATATTACTTGAAATATTCCCCTTAATTATTCTTTATTCATGCTGGGTTTTGTGTGTATATATATATATATATATATATATATACAAAGTGGAGGTTAGTTTTTCTTCTCTCCTTTCTTCCTCTCCAATGTGTTAGATGCTTTTTTACCTAATTTTAATTCTCTCTAGAAATAACAGTGCAAGATTATCTCTTTTTTAAATTCAGTTCAAACCAAACACCCTGAATGTTGCTGTTTATTGTTGCTACCTGATGCATCCCCTTAACAGGTTCTCACGCCTTCAGACTGGGCTCAGATGCTGCAAATGTATCTCAAAACATTTGGCTGAATAAATGGTGGAAAATAACATGGTTGAGTGCAGCAGTTTGGTGAAGTGGTAAAGCAAATGTTAACCAGGCTCAGGAACAAACACAAAAATACCCACTTGCATTTTACCCATCTTCATAACAGAGGGTTGGTTCTTTTCTCAGGGCCCCTCAGCTTTCTGATTTGGGGAGTCTACTTCAATTTTAAATGACAGTTTTTCTGGGATTTTTTTTTCAATTTGCTGCCCCAAAATGACTCAGCATCTTCCTCCTTCTTCCTAATCCCTGCTCCATGGGGTTATGCTGTGCTCTTTTTGGGTACTGCATCCACCAAGGCTGTGTTCTTAGGAGCTCTCCTCACTTTTCAGGACTGTGTTACCATGGAAGGGTTTGATTTGACAGGGACCCTTAAAGTCATCAGTCCAACCCCTTGCAGTGAGCAGGGACATTTGCAACTAGACCAGGCTGCTCAGGGCCCTGTCCCTGAATGCTTCCAGGGATGGAGCATCCCCCACCTCTCTGGACAACCTGCTGGTGTTTCACCACCCTCATTGCAAAAAAGTCTTCCTTGTATCTAATCTAAATCTGACTTCTTTTAGTTTAAAAGTCACCTTTTCTCCTACCACAAGAGACCCTTCTAAAAAGTCTTCCTGGTAAAGCTGCAGTACAGTCTTACAGTGGATTTTGTTTAAATCTTGTTGAATACGGAGATGATTTTGTGGATTAAACTTTTCTGAAATACTTGCACCTCATGAACTTCAGATGCCCCACTCTTCGCAGTGCTGTGGGTCTGCTGGAAGCCCCACATGCCAGTCTGCCTTTGCTGCTGCTGCTGAGTTTGCCAGAACTTGCAGCTGGGAGCTCTCCCTTGTTGCTGTAGCTGTGGGGTGCTGTTCGGGCTGCTCAGGTATCACTCACCTTCCCAGCAGTGTAAATTTAGCTGAATTTAGCTCCTGTTTCAGTAGGCCACATGTCCATCCTAACAGCAGGACTGCACTTGAGGGAAATGAGGCTCAGAAGGAAATAATTTGGGGGGGTATACCGTGCTGTCCCCACAGTGGAAGCTGCCTTGCCTCACCCTTTGCCTTGGCACATCTGTCCCCTTGTGCAATAATGCCAGTCACAGCCCTTGCTGGCATTTGGCTGCTCCTGAGCCCCCCCTCACTGTTTTTCTTACATGATTTTGTTCTCAGGAGCCAAACCTGAACCTAAACCTGGCTGTAGAAGGCTGGGAATAGTGTGTCAGTTCTCAGAGAAGGTTTTATTGGTGAGGAAAATGCCTGTATTTTGAGGGGCAATTTTGACTTGACTCTGTGTAATCTATGACATAGCCTGTGTGATCCTCTCTAAGTGCTGCTCCTGTATGAAATCTTAGCATAGTTCCACTGAAAAAAAGAGTGGGAAATTTGTGAAGAGCTTCTTTAGCCTGTTCCTCAGCCTCAGAGGGGATGTATCTCTGCCTGGAGAGCTCTCCTGAACTGTTATCCATATTTACTGCCTGTTCTGATGTTCACTTTGATTTTCAGATCCCAGGCCGAAGCCAGGCTGCTGTTAGAACATTATGTTTTTTTGAACCAAAAAGAATGGAAGTGGTAGAAAGTCAGTCATATAACTGCTGTAAAAACAAGACTGCAAACAGCAACAACCTCATGGTTGGGCCTGGATAACTTGGTAAATCCTGTGATGGAACTTGGACTTTTGCAAATATTCAGCTGCCACTCTATACAGAGTCAAAAGTATTGAAACCAGCTGGAGTCTAAACCAAGAGAGTCTCCCTTGCTCTGGAGAATGCACACTGTCTGCCAGCTTAGTTATTTGGAGAGCTTGAAGGGAAATTATCCCCCTGAATGTAAATTAAAAATGCCGTACATATGTGGCTCAACAGAATCATTGAAATAGTTGAGTCATACAGGAGCGTTTTGTTATTCAGAAATGTTACCAGTAATTTCGGTTTAAGACAGAACAACTGCACCCTCTAGTGACAGACGGAGCCGTACCGGGGATCGAAGCAGCCTTTGCTCTGCGGCGTGGCACCAGAGAAATAGAGATTTCACCTTGCAGAACAGACCACCTTTGATGGAAAAAGAGCATTAGTTATTTTTTTAAGTGCATTGATGAGCTTCTCAGAGCACTCCTTTTGCTTTTGTGGACGGCTTAGCTTGTCACTGTGTGTCAGACCATGAATTGCTATTTACCTTGAGTACATTTGATTAGAAAGGAGCTGTCACATTACTTGTCAATGTGTCATGTCATGCTTTTGGTTACTGCTTAAAAGAGCTTACCTCTTGTTAGGAATATCATTAATAACCCCCTGGATGTTTGAGTGGTGTAATGTGACAGTGTGTCAAGCGTGCTGTAAGCAACAGAGGTTTTTCCTGTAGAGAAACAAGCCATGTTTGGGTTATTAGCATGCATTAGAAATGCACTTTCCTCTCTGAACCTGCGCTCTCTGGGAGCCTGCTGCTGTAGTGGTGCCACAGGGAAGGTTTCACTGGAATGCTCCCAAGCAGTCAGTAATTAGTGAAATGTAGTTGCTGGTAGGGCTTACAGGGGGAAAGTTGAAATTCATGTGTTGATAGACAAGAATATTGTTAAAATATGTAGCTAATGCCAAAGCAGAGTAAACACTGCTAGTAGCTGCATTCAAAGCAGCTTTGAATCTGCCAATATTTTGGCTTTAGGTGTTCAGGTAGAATGGAGGTTTTAGCTGCACTCTTCTCTCCTCCCCAAGTGAGTTTGATGTTTCTTGGAAGCGCTGCTGATGGTGCATTGATGCTGCTTTGCTTGTCACCTGCCGATTCAGTGGTGTCACCTCCTGCCACCCCTGAGGGGGCCACTGCTTTCCCTCTGGAAACCACCCCTGAGAGCAGATTTTCCTGAGAAATGGGAGCTGTGTTTTCATCAGGGACCGAGGGTTTGTGTTGTGCTGGCTCGAGGGACTCTCAGATGTCAGGATGTGTTTGCCATGTGCACTTCTGGGATCTTCCTGCTTGTTGTTGGACTGGGTTTGGAAGTAGCCCCATAACTGGCAATGGGACATTTTGTGGTTTTCAGCAGTGAGATAATATCACCATAAAAATTATTTTCACATGAAAGTTATTTCCTTTTTTGTTGTTGTTGTCTACTAACAAGCCCTTTCCTTTTGGGGATATTAAGTTACTGTTGCTTGCACTAGTCAAGTGCCAGCAGTTACTGTTCCCTTTCTAAAGACAGATATTGCATAAAAATTATGGAAATGCATTATTGTATGTCTTAACTAAATATTGATATTGTGATATATTCATGCCTAAACCCCTTAAAAGTCCAAGTATTTAAACTCTCACAGGTTTAAAAATGTTTTAAAAATATTCCTAAAAGGAAACCATTACAAATATGCAGCAACTCTAAATATAAACTTCAGCCATTTTGTTTGCATGTCAGAACACCAAAGGAGCTGAGCTCTTTGAAAACTGTTAAATGTCTTCACATCTATATTTGCCTCCAGTTAATGGTGACAAATGTCTGTGCTCTGGAGCTCACAGTACTGATACCCTCTATTAAGTATGGATGCACAAAGGGTACATGTGTGAATTTTCATACTTGAAAGTTTTCTTTGCTGTAAATATCATTAGATAATACTTGCTGTAAACTCTGAGGTGGAAGATCTCACTGCCAGTTGAATTTCTATTTATTTAAAATGGAGTAAATTTTAAAAAATCTTTAAGAGAACATATTTAATTCGTCAATTATGTTTTGCAAAAAGCAGGATATTGCAAATGGCAAATTTAAGCAGTGCTTAAAAAATAATCTCTAAACAAAAAAAAAAAAATTGAGGTTTGTTTTTTTTTGTTTTTTGTTTTGTTTTGTTTTGGTTTTTTTGGGTTTTTTGGTTTTTTTTACAGATTCACAGAATATTTAGGGTTGGAAGGGACCTCTGGAGATAATCTAGTCCAGCCTGGCTGCCAGGGCAGGCTCACCTGGGCAGGTGACACAGGAAAGAAATGGAAAGAAGTTCTTCCTCCTGTTGAGGTGGAACTTCTTGTGGTTTAGTTTATGGACATTTCTACATAAAATATTTTCATGGAAGGAATATTTATTCTTTACAAAAAAATCTTATTGTCAAGAAAATTCCAAGGCTTCCCGCTTTATGGGACGTGTTGGAATTGCTCTGTCAGTATACAAGGCATTGGATTAGCTACTGAGATGGATGTATTCCACTTCAGTTACTTGTTTCTGTTGTTCAAGGGTGTTCCTATTAACAGAGCTCAGTGGAACAGCATCAAAATCTGAAATCAGATCAAGACACTGGTTCAAATCCCAAACTAAAGTTTGCATGTAATTTTCTCATTAGATACAAATATAAATTCTAGTGGCATTTCCCACCATCTCTGCAGCTAAATCACATTTAGTGACTGCAGGCATCTGAAATTAGAAGGAGCACTCTCACATTGGTCACTGGCTGTAACACAGTTTGCTAAAGGGCAGGCCATCACTTCCATTGCAGTAACTTGTGTCATGGATAGTTCAGGGTGCCCTTAAGCAACCCTCATTTTTATAAATTCAGACACCATTTCATAGAGCAGGCGTGTTGTCAACTCTGCATTAATGACTGAGCTGTGAAGCTGCTTTCAAAGGAGGGTATTTTTTAACCACCCACATCCGTGATAGAAACCCCCATAAGGGTGTGGGTTTATGAAATGCCATGAAATGTTCTCAGTCAGTGGTGCTGTAAATATGGGCAAGAGCAAACCAAGGTTTGGGATTGGCTTGTCCTGCTGTGCTGATTCATGGAGCCGGTCCAGGACATCCAGCAGCACTGAAGGCTCCCATGGGCTGCCCAGCATCTCCCATTCCCTGCTAACACATAGACCCAAATCCCTCTTTGGATCAGGTGTAAAACTGCCAACAAGAACTGTAATTTCATTTCAGTTTGGATGAAAACCAGGCTGACCAGATTAGTCAGGCTCTTTCTGTTGTCTTCATGTCTGTGATTTTCAATCTGGAGAGCAGTTTATCTTTTCTGGTCTTTATCTAAGTGCTGTTGGCACTCCTTCATTAAGAGGTGGATTTGAGCTCCCCCCACCCCCTCTCCTTTAATATCTTTAGTCAAGTGTTAATGTGTGTTGGCTACCATTGTTTTTTCTGGCTTGGGTAAATTTTCAGAGTGAAGTTGTATTTTTCCCCTTAAGAATATTCATATCTTAGTATTTTTAAAGGTTTCCTCTTCCAAAAAAATTTAAACAATTGAAGCCTCTTCTAATTTGCAGCAGAGTTGATTCTTCTGGTGGTGGTTGTATTTTGAATTTTTGCTATATTTCCCTGCAAAGAAAGTGAAAAACTAACAGGGTAGTTTAAAGTTTTGATCTGTGATTTCAGCCTGGTCTTTAGCAATGAATGGTGCCCAGCACATCACTAAAAGCAGAAAGCCACATTTGTGTGTTAATCTTTGTAGCAGTACCTTAATCAGAAATGGTGACTCTCATAAATATCATCTGCAGCAGTACCTTAGTGACAGCTGGTGACCCCTGTAACCATTTGATCAGTGGTTGGACTTGTCAGATGGCTCATTACCCATGCTAATCCTAGAAGAATTTTTGCTTGCTGTGGAAGAGCTGCCAGGTATGGTTTTAATTCCTGGCCTTGAGAAACATTTCTACAATGTGGTTTAAATGTAATTTTGGGAGAAACTGCATTTTCTCTGAAATAAATTTTTTCCTTATTTTTGGTGGGCACATTATGTTGATGCAGTATCATGTTTCTTTGTAAGTGTTTTAACTTCTTTTTTCTGATGACTTCAACTCTAGTTAATGCTCATTTCTTTCTTACTAAACTATGCTATTTATGATATTCTTTTTAGATAATCTGAAGGGATGCAAGTCTAGGAAAGCTCTTCTCACAGAGAGGTGGTGCTACGCCTCCCCCTCACATGTTTCTGCTCAGGGACTCCTAATCAGAACTTGTTCTCTTTGAAGTGATTCAGAGGGTTAGATTTAGATTAAGGGGATCTGTCTGAAAGCTGCAGGAAACTGGTGCTACTGCAACAAGTGATGGGATTTTTGAAGGAGAACATTTTGGGTTGTGTTTTGTTTCGTTTTTAGTGTATGCACCAATTCTGGGTGTTCCTGTAGCTATAGGTTAAGGTCTGCTCATCACCAGCTTTATAAAACTTGAAATGAAAGCTCTGTTGTACTTTATCGATTAATGTAAACTAAGTAGGTCAACAGTTTGAAGGTTTTGCCTGTTTTCAAGGCCAGTGTGTCCTTTCCCCCTGCTTGGCAGAGAGGGAGGGCTGGTTGTGGGCTCCAGGGAACAATGTGATTGTGGCAAGTTGGATGAGGGAGCACTGGCAATGGACTTTGTAGAAATAAAGTGAGAGGGAAGCCAGAGCATTGCTTAAAAATTGACAACACTCTCAACAGAGATACTTGGAATGGTGAGAGAGTTTTGGATTAGGGAATTATAATGCAGGGATAAAGGATTAGGGTATCACCCTTATACTGGGGAAAGAAATGGTGCAGTCTCTGTTATATCCCTGCATGTGATACTGGCTGTTAAGGCTGCTGAGTTGGGAGCAGCCTGTTGGTAGTGAATATAACCAGGCAATGAACCAAAAGGCTGATGTGGGCTTTTGTTCTTTTTATACTTATTTCATTACACCGACTTAAGTTCTTAGATCATGTCATTCTTCACAGTTTAAAATTTGTTAGCATATTTCTGGATGCTCACAAGAAATATCTTATGTGAGAGAGAGATGCAGAAGAATGAATCATCATGGAGGTTTGACTGTATTGCAGAGAAGTAACACCCACAATAATGAGTTCCAGAAGGCAACTTACCATATTTTAAGTGTTTACAATATGTTACAATATGTGTGTAAACACACACACAGCATTTGTCTATATACACACACATGTAAATAATGTCTTAAAATGCGTTTTCACAAATATAACATGTATACATTCACATGTTTATACACCAGAATGTGTGGTAAAACATTGCTAACTTAACCAGCCTAAGGAAACTCCCAACACTGGCATTGATTATCAGGCTGTGGTTTTATTCTTCAGGCCACAAAGTGCAGCTGCATCTGCAGGAGAAACTCCCTCACCTGGGCAGGTGAGAGCCTGAAATTGTGCAGCAGAGGATTTGACTTTATTTTCTGCTTGCAGTTGTGGTGAGAGCCTTCTCCCAGGAAAGGCTGGTGCCACCACACCTTGGTGCTAAGCTGTCAAAAAGAAGTTTGATGCAGTCTGCCAAGCCCTAAGAAATAAAAGAAGCATTCCTCGTTCTGTGTAATATTTACCCCATGCAGTTTTGGGGCTCTTTTCACAAATTATTGTATAGACTCTAGTTGTATATATATAAAACTCCACTTACTGTTTTTCCTAGATAGTCCACAAGATGGTAGTGCACCAAAGTCATGTCTCTATATATCATGCTGCATAAAAATTTTATCTAAAACTCATACCAGTTCACTTTCAATTCAGCACACAAAAAAATAGATTGTGGGTTCAGCTGGGTTTAGTAATATATTTTGAAAGTAGAGATACTGGAATTTATCTGGGTAGCTCCTATTAATGCTTGTCATGCAGTTAAATACATCAATTCAAAGGGCTCTGTGATCTCTGAGATGGATTTCTATTCTATGCCTTTGGGAGAAAAGCTTAGAGCTAAGAATTAAGCTTCAGGCACCTGATGGGACTTTGAGTATTTACTGCCTAATTTCACTTTTCTCACTCTTGCACACTCTGTGTGTCAGAATTTAATCAGTAAATATTTGGGTTGATAAGATTTTTAATTGATTTCTTTTAATGTTCATCAAAAGTATTAATTTTCAAAATATTGAAAATTCCCTGATACTGTGATGGGTATGAAAAATTTCATAGGGAATAACTTTGCTAATTTCTGTTGACTGCAACTTCCACTTGTTGGGGAAACACCATTGATCACTGTGTGTGCTTAGTTTCCTAGAAGTTGTTGTTCTGGGATGGAAGGAATGGATAGATGTAAACCCCTCTGCTTTCTCTTGTTCTTCTACACTTTCATTACTGTGGCTGCTTCAGCTGATTGTGGCTTTCTCATGTGATTCCAGTGAAGTCAGCCAAGATTTTTCATTGGTGCTCTGGTTGTCCCATGCCCAGTTCTGGCCACTGTAATTGTGCTGCCCTGGTTTACTGATCCCTTCGTGCATGAATAAATGAATAAAGATCCATGCATGTGTCACTGGTTGGTGATTATGCTTTAGGCTGTCTTTAAGTCTTTGAAGTGCTGGAGTTGCAGGTTTGGGGAGATGAATCTTAGTGATCCCAAAGCCTGTGGACGTGCTGTTGGAAGGATGTAATGGGTGCACATACTACTACATGAAGAAGAATGCTGATTTCTAAACCTGCCAGAATGTTGATAATTCTAAGGACAAATCAGGAGATGGCTGATGGATAACATAGCTGGTTAATAAATACCAGTTTGTGTCTCTCTAAATAGGTGATAGGCGGATTTAATGTCAACTTTGTGGATCAGGTTAGTGTCAGGTGTCAGATACTGTGCAAGCTTCCTTACATTTCTTTTTTGTTTGTTAGATGTTTTTCACTTTGACAAATCTATTAAACCAAGTTTGGCCACAGCATTTGCCTGCCAAGTTTAGTTTTAGAGTAAAATCTTTTCTTTCCCAGCAATTGAAGCATAAAATGGTCTTTAATGAAAATAGCAACAGACACTTAACTCTAGCCCTTCCAGCCAGATGTCACAGTAATGTGAACCATCAAAGTGAAAAGTCATTTTTCACAGGTATCTTAAAATCAGTATTGACAGGAGGTAGTTGGTATGATGTGCAACTTCACCAAATCCTTTTTGAAGACTGTGGTAAAACCAGCTTGGTTTTGTTGGGAATTTTTTTTTTTTTTAATGAGCTTTGCTCCTAAACTGGGTGGCATTCCTTACTTTTGGTTAATTAACAGTGCCAACTAGAAATATTTTGCTCATGTTGTTGTTCAGAGAGCCTGCCCCTGAGGTGCATTTTGACATGCTTGACTCCCTTTGCTGCCTCCTCTTGCCTGGCCCTGACTGTTTGCCTATGGCTTCATCTGTGCCAGGTATGACACAACCCTTTGCAGCTCCCAGTGTGAACAGCATGTCCTAAAAGCAGCAGGATCCAAGAGGGGAGCAAATGTTCTGCTTGGGGCCAGGTTTTCAGTGGCTTTGTTGAAATCCAGTCTCTGCTCTCACAGTGGTTTTGCAGAAGCATTCAGTATGTTCTTGACTGAAGACCTTTTGTTTTTTGGAGATTTTTTGCCTCACTTTTATTAATTTAATTCATTTATTCATTTACTTATTTCAAGGGGTCCAGTGCTTGCCTTCTCATCCTAGGAGCTGTATTTTCATCTGCATGGTGAACAGGTGACCTGGAAATTCAAATACTCCCTAGGACTGGGTGAAGTCAGCTTTTCTCATTATCATATGCATAAAACACAGTGGTGATCACTGGGCTGCCTGCATTTATTAATGTGTCTTCTGCATGGATTTGTGCTTGTGCTATAACTTTATCCCCTGCCAAAAAGCGGATGATAAATGATGCTTTGGGTTATTCACAACTTCCTTGAGAAAGATTTAAAATGTGAATCAAACATGAAGCTGTTGCTCATCCAAGTTGGGTGAGTTTGTTTTAATAATAAAGCAAAAAACCCCACCAAATATATTGCACTGAAATTTGAGCTGAAGAGAACTGGATTTATTCACTTATTGCTACAGTGCTCTTTTATGAAAAGAGTTTGAAATCCCAGTGATGAAAAGAACTTTATTTCTTGCTTTGATGAAGCAAATAAATCCTGAGTTGGATTTATTAATTCCAAATACAGAGCTGAAGTTTGTTACTCGTGATCCACTATGGCTGAAGTTGGGCTTGTGGGAAGGATTCATACTGGAGCAGGCTGAAGTGAAGCACAAGGGTTTAAACAGACTGGAGTGGAATTGCAGGGTTCCCTTTTGCACCTGAGGGAAGACCTAAGGTGTGATCTCAGTAGCAATCGACTCAGTTATGCTGGTCTGTATTTTTCTAATAATTAGTCTCAGCCCACTTCTGTTTTCCCACTTGTTTTTTGTTGATTTGGGTTTTTTATTTGGTGTTGGTGTCGGTGGCTGGTCATTATTAAAAAGCTGCAGCACCTTACCACAAGTCTCTGGAAGCAGCTCAGAATGATTTTATGCTCTATCATCCAGAAATCAGATCACTGTGAAGCGAGGAGATTGTGGAATAGGGGCCAAAATTTATCACTTTACCTTTGGAAATGCTTAAATTCCCTTTCTTTTAGACATGTTGTACCCTGCTGCCTCTTTGAGCAGATCATTGGGAAAGGCTTTTAAACTTCAGGTGACTTTCCATCTGGACTGTATTTAACTGATGGT
Organism: Ammospiza caudacuta; assembly: GCF_027887145.1. Lineage (NCBI taxonomy): Eukaryota > Metazoa > Chordata > Aves > Passeriformes > Passerellidae > Ammospiza > Ammospiza caudacuta. Next base: position 10,272,846 of record NC_080601.1, read on the forward strand.
TTTAACAATACAGGCAAGTTTCAGCCCCTTACTGGGATGCTGCCAGACCCCTGGATGAGGGAATATCTTGTTGCTCTTGCCTCTGCCAAGCTCTTACTAGCTCCTGTTACGTCATTTCCAGAAACTCTAACTCAGTTTTGTCCTGAAATAAGTGAGCATTCATTTGTCTGTTGCTCACCCTTTCTTCTGTAATGCCATTTGCAAATGGCTTTCTTGTCTTGGTGGCATTTCTGGGAACATGCTTTTAGGCTTGCCCTGCCTTATTTGTCTCAGTTACTCATCTATTGCTTCATTTGCCTCAGCAGAATGACTCCTGATTTGTGCACCCATGGAGTTAGATCAGAATTGTGTCCTTTGTCCATAAAAGCATTTAAGGATTTCCAGTAATTTCAAATCCTTTGTGAAGTTTGACTGCTACTGAGAAATACATTGTACTCTTGGGGAAAAGATGAAAATCAGTCAGTTAAATCAGAATTGGATAAAGCAGATGAAGTGTAAACATATTTAACTCTTCTTTCCTGGAAGGCAAACTGGGAAAGATTAACACCTGTCTTAGTTCATCTGGTGCATTTCAGTATTTGAACAGAGCCTTGGTCTTCTGGATTTCTTTACTTCTTTGTTTAGTAGCAATAGTTGAGAACATGCAGGTATTTTCTTAATCTGTCTGCTCACAGCCCAGTAGTATGACAAGAAAGGTGAGTAAATAACACTGGGAATAGTTTGGAAGAAGACAAAACAAAGTTTTATTCCTTTGTTGACTCTTGAATTGAGAAGAGCTTCTGTGTCTCCACTACCCCATGTCCTACTTATTAAAAGAATGTAAAATGAGAATGGGTCTGAAGAGTAGCAAAAGAATCACTTCTTTTGTGAGGGGAGATTAAATAGAGTAGATCTGTACAGCTTGAAGAAGAATGAATAAATGGGAGTAGATAAAGGTGAATAAAATTGTGCCTGACGTGGCAAAAATGAGCAGGAATGAATCACTGGTGGTTTTATACATCTTAAAGGAAACAGCATGTTCATGTGCAAGGTACAGTTGGATTGTGGAGTTTTCTGCTGTTTGGGTGTGAATGCAGAAGGTGTCTGTGCTCCCAGCCTTATCACCTGCTTATCTCTGTATAGCCACATCTGTCACCAGGTGTCAGTTCACTCAACCCTTCACAAACACGGACCTTGAAAGAGCTTCTCAGCCACCTGAGCCAAGGCATCAGCATCAGGCTGCCTTTCCCTGCACAGTGATGGAGGCTGCCATCCCTTCTAGACAAATGGGGAGTAAAATACGAGTACCTGCTTTCTCATGCCCATGGTGGTCCTTCTCAATTTTTCCTGCAATGGAATCCTAGGGAAGTTTATCTTTATTACCTCTGGTCCTAATCTCAGACCTGCCAGGTGGCAGCAGGTTTGTGTTTTCTGGCTTCATGGTCTTCAACCCTGGTCTTGCTGGATTCTCTCCAGTAAAGCCAAAACCCCACCCCAATTCTTTTTGCCTTTATTGTAGCTTATACACTTCAGGTTAAGTAGAAATGGTAATTTCCATTTCAAAGGTAATTTTCAGAGATGTAGAATTCTGTTTCAAGTCCCTGAACATAGTGTGGTCTCCTGGCCAGGCCTTTCTGAAGGGAAGCACACACTAGGTACAGGCATGTAGGTGGAATTTAAACCATGTGAACTTGGCTCCTATTTCCTTTCTTGGAAAGGAATTTTGGACAAAAGTGCTATCTAGTTGTTTCTTGCTCTCCCTTCATTTAAGGGTCTAATTTGTGCACTAAGAGATAGCCCGGGCCTCAAAATTTGTTGCTCATCAAAACCATTCATTGTAAAAAGGATATAATTCAGCTAATGTCTTTTTTGTTTGTGATGTTGATAATGTTAATTGTCCAAGTCTTTAAATTGTTCTCTGAAAGCCCAATTCTTTTGGTCCCCAGATTTTTGCATAAGCTTACAAGAACTGTCTAGAGGAACACGGCTTTGGGAAATATGTTTTTCCTTAACAAATTCTTTTTAATGCTAAGAAATGTGAAAGAAACAGAAATATTTTGGTGCTTTGGAATTGAAAGCTCTGGAGAATTTTAGCCTTATGCTGCTGGGTCAGATTGTTGTAGTCATAAACTCTGTCCTCATCTATAATTTTAAAAGCAGCTAAATTTAATAATCTGATCAATACACTTGGGTGCTACTCACCACCTCTGGGTCTATGAGTCTGATCTTTTCCTCAGCAGATTTGATAACAAAGGTGAAGAACATCTCTGATTTGTACTTGGAGCTTTAAAAAGGGAAAAAAAATCAAAACTTATTCAGTACCCCACTGTGCAGCTTTAAAGATTCTTTACATAGGATATCTTTTCAGAAAGGGGTCTCTGGTATATAATTTTTCTTTTGTTCTTTCTTGTCAAAACATCCCATAAAAAACCATCACAATAAGGAATGTAGAAATCTTGTATTATTTTCCTCTTGTGGGTCAGGCAGACAGAGATGTCTTGCTGGTTCTGGTTGATAAATCCTTGCTTCATTTGATGTAATTTGTTGCACTTTTTGCTGATGTACTTTAGGCAGTAATTATCTCTGGCTCCACTACTTCCATTTGGAGAGCAGTAGAACATGGAGGGAGTGCCCTTTGTAGGTAGACTTAATTTTTCTTATCAGGTTCTTTGTATTATCAGTTAATATTGACTGTATCAGTAAATTGGGTTTTTCCTGTACAAGCCAGATTGTGTTATGCTGAATCTCCGTAAGTTTTGACTTCAAAATCCCCTTTGGGCCTTTGCAGTTCTGTCATCATGTAAGGTTTTTTTGATTTTTAAAAGCCTCAAATACCAGAAATTGTCCCACTGAGAGAATAAAGATCTGTCCAAAAATCTGCCAACTGAAGGAGAACATTGAGGGCTTCAGCCTTACTCACTGTGATCTTTTCTAGATGCCTTGAAGATTATCCAAGCACGAAATTGAAAATTCATCTTCCTGTTTACCTATTGCTGGGCTAATTAATTTTAAGTAAAATTTTAAAAGTGCAGGGAGCCATTATTCCACAAACTCTCTCTGATTTGCTTTCTTTGTGGTAGGGAGATATTGAGTACAGACAAAAGCCTGTTCTTCCTACCTTTTGTAAGAAAATACCTACAGTTTTCCACAGTGGTTCTGCTCTTCAGTTAGTGTGTGTGTGCAATTTAACTCTGGTTTCCTGAGGAAATGCAAGGCTGTGCAATCATAAAGGGCATTTTGAGAGCCATGGGGAATGTGTAAGAGGACAGGACGCTGTGGTGGTTCAGTGGCGTGGGCAAGGAGCAGGGAAGGGCTGGAAGGGGAGCAGGGGCAGGAGCCTGAAAGGAGCAGTGGGCACCCAAAGCTGGTGTGCAGTGAGTGCTGTGGAGACACCTCACCCGCAGGGATGTGCAAAATCAGACTTCATCAGCTCTGATCTCAGGGAGCAGCTTGGTTAAATTGGAGACTCTGTCTGGGATTTTGGACAGTTTACCTGTGGTACAAATGGAATAAATCCCCGTGCACATCAGGCCGAGTGTGCCACTCATGGCGCAATGATTTATTTTTTCTTAGGAATAAAAGTGCATCCTTCAGGGAGATTTCTATTCATATCTCTCATGTCCTGGCAGGACAGCCCCTACTCCAGGCAGCATGACAACAAACTGCCAGAGAGCTTTTCTCCTTCCCCATGTACAGCAGTAGCCAGGCTGCGCTGTCCTGGAGCTGGCTCCAGCAGCATTCCAGGAACTGGCACACACTGGTGCTGTGCCAGCTGTTCTCTTTGCTCTGAGGCTGGGCTGCCGAGACCTCATGTGCTGTGAGAGCTAAAAAGGATGGACACACTTTTGTGACATTCTGGAGGGTGACACTCTGTGTCTGGGAAGGAGACTGGAGGAGTCTGTAGGGTGGAAATCCAGCTGGAAGCAGTCCACAGCCATCCCTGACACCAGTTTGTACTGATGATAAACCTTGGCTGGCACTTTTAAGTTGTTGCAAGGGCTTCTCTTTCCCTTAACCTATCCTTGTGTGTGTCACTCCACCACAAAATGCATTAATATCTTACCAAGGCAGACAGAGAGATGCTCCAGGTCTGTGGGCGGGCTGCCTGCAGTGTCCATGTCATGGGACAGAAGTTTCTGCCCTTTCCAGAAAAGGCAGTGACAGCTCAGAACACCCTGCAGTGAGGGGGCTCTTCCTGCCTGTCCATCAGGAATGGAAATCTCTCATCTGATGCTCTTGTTTGTACCTCAGGTTTCTCCATGGGTGTTGTTGGTGGAACACTGATCAATGTTTTCCTTTTTACCAGAGTTGACATGCTTAACCAGACCTGTGGCTGGTGCTAATTTCCACTGCTTTGTTAAGTCAAAGAAAACAATATGACTGGTTAAAAACAGATAGCACCAGGCTCCAGTAAAAGAGGAGGGAAGGGGCAGTGGTGGCAAAAGGCATGTTTTATGCCCTGGTCTTAGTGCAAAATAGACTGTAACCTGCTACCTTTGTGAAGCAGAAATTAAATGGAGAAAATGAGCTACAGAACATAAAATTGCATCTCAATTTTTATTTTATTTTATTTATCAGACGCATACTGCTAGTTTTTATTACTGCTGATAACTCTGCTATTAGTTTTGCATTAAGGGCAGAGTGGGAGATGTCTTCATAACAATGGGAATTCCTGTCTGTGCTAGTCTGTCTGCAAAGGAAATCCATAGGTTTAGTGGCTTGCAAGCAGAGGCATAGAAAATAACAAGATTACACCCTGCCTGCATTAACAGCCCAGGGCTGGAGCTGCAGAGTAGGATTTCCTTCAGGTGCAAGGAGCAAGTGTGCCTGTTGTGGGTGTGAGAGTACCAGCAGCACTTTGGATCTTTGAGTGCACTGGTGAGATCATGGTTATCACAAAGGCTGTTATCATGATGAGACAATTGTTCAGCCTACAAAGTGGGAGCCTGTGAGAACTGGCTGATTCTGATTAGTGCTTCTCTTTTTTTCTTTTTTTTTTTTTTCTGGATAGTAAGTTTTTCATTTGCTATTCATAAACACAGTTCTTCTGATGCAGTCCGAAATTCGATTTTCATTATTGCTGTGTCTGTCGCCTCTGCCAAACTCCACAGCTACTCAAACTGCAGTTGTGCTGGATTGTGGCCTCTATAACTTAAATATTTGTTAGTCTGTCTTTATACAGTCTGTGAATACCCTTCAGAATGTACACTGTAACTTCAGAAAGCAGCTCTAGGGCTAAAAATCAATTTTTTTTTTTCTGCTTTTATAAGCTATGTAATATATATTTAGAAGAGATGCGTTATCAATTACTCTGATTTCTCTAAATAGCTGTAATTTTATGTAGTGGTTTTGCAAGTTAATGCCAAAAATGTGGCAATTTCTCTAAAGAGTCCATATAAAGTCTTGATTTTGTGTGTGCTGTAAAACAGAGCATCTTAATTACTAATGAAAAAATGGTGCCTAGGATTCCATGTGGTTATAAAATGCTTTGGCTGGGGCTGAAATGGACCTTAAAGATCATCTTGCTCTGACCCTTCCTCCTGGCAGGCAGTGATACGAGGCTGATGTGTTCCTTGTAGTTCCCTGGGTTTTCCTTTCAAGAAATGGGGGTTATGCTTCCCTTTTTCCAGTCAGTGGGAGCTTCACCAGACAACCACCAGTTCTGGAACAAGGTGGATAATGGCTTAGGAACTTGAGCTGCCCATTCCCTCAGGACCTGCACTTGCACCTCATCATGTCCCATGGACCTGTGCACCTTCAGGTCCCTCTGGTGGCCCGCGCTTCCACCCTCTCTAGATTTCATTTTCGTGTTTGAGTTGATCCAGGAACTCCTTGTTCATCCACTCAGAACTCCTGGTGGTTTTGCCTTGCTCCCTCTTGTTGGGATGCATCACATGTGAGCTTGGAGGAGATGATCCTTGACTATCCACCAGCTTTCCTGGGTCCTTCTTCCCTCTGGAGGCTTCATCCCACCAGGCAGATCCCTGAAGAGGCCAAAGCCTGCTCTCCAAAGCTTGCTGTGCTCATCCTCACTGCCCTAAAGATCTTCAACTGCGTTTTCTTTAGAGTTCATTTATGTGCCTGTAATTTAGAGCAGACTTCTCAGCATACTCTGTGGTTCTATATGGTTTATTTTGTTTAATTCCTCTTTATTTTTAGACTTATGGAATAAAAGTAGATTTCTAAAATTCTATTTTTGATACATAGAGAAACACCTTTTTAAGACTTTCAAAGTGGCCAGAATAATTCAAACACATCATTGTTGTCTTTTGATTTGGATCTTCATTTGGAGCTCTGCTTCTGATGATGTGAAGCAGCTAATGGTCATAGGTTTTTACATTAAGAAAATATATTTCTTACTATCAACCTTACTGAATCAGTATACAACACTGAAATCAATGAAATAGTTTTGTATTGTCCCAGTAAGTTTGAATTAAGAACAGACTTTTGGAAGCTTGGTACAGTGCTCATAGGGTGCTCACAAGCACCACAGATGTAAGAATGACCGAGTGGATCCTAATAAATGTTTTTAAAAGGAGAGTTACAAAGTTTCCATTCTGGTCCCTTGCATGCTGTTGCAGAGTTCCCTTAGTGTAAAAAATTCTCATAATATCTCACCCAAATCTGGTTGCTGCAATTGAAACTTTCTACTCCTCCTACTATCCATAGTAACGGTGGAGAACAGACAATTTTCTTCTGTTTTGTCTGGTTTTGATGGACTTGAGGACTGTTGCCATGTTCCATCAGCCATCTTCTCTTCAGGAAAAAAGAGGATGTGTTTTACAGGCTATTGATTGCTCTTGTTGTTTCCCAAATATCCATATTTTCCTGGCATCAGGACAGCAGAAGTCAGCCACAGTACACCTGTGGCTTTGCAAATACTGAATGGAGAAGAAAGGTGATTTCACTGTGCAGCCTGTCCCTTCTGCACTCTGCTGCTTCTCTGCTGTCCTGTCTTGAGCCTGCAAGGTTTTATACCCTGCAGACAATGCTGAAGAAAAGTCCTTACTTGTCTGGCCTGTGAAAAAAAAATCTCCTTATTTTCACTGAAATTCATCTGTTTTGGTTGGGTGTTTTTTCCCCACACAGTTTCTCTGGTCTTACTTATTTTGGTCTAAAGTTTCACTCTTCAGCATGCACATGCTTCTTGTAGTTTCACGTTTGCATCAGTAATAAACTTTTCTTATTGCCTAAATCATTAATAAAACACTGGAGAGAAGCAGATCCAGGACAGACTCTCGCAGAACATCCATCCTTTTTGACAATGAATGTTAATGTCTTGTTCCTGAGTTCAGTTACCAGATCCCTCTTGGATTAATCCAACAATCTTTTCATCAACACCACATTCCTCACCTTGCTTATGAGAATGCCAGGTACAAATATTGCTCTTCTCCAGTCTCCAGTGCCTGTCACCTTTACATGAAATAAAATTAAATTCATTGTACACAGTTTCCTCTTGACAAATCCAGATTGACTGCAGTTCCTCCCAATAACTTCCAGATGGTGACAGATTCAGGCACAGGAGATCTCTAGGACTGGAAGTTTGACCGGACCAGTGTACAAATTTATTATCTCCTGGTATTTTGAGTTTTCTTTCTCTACTCTGTTCTTTCAAGTTTAGTACTAATTTGGTCTTCAACAGTGTTTTGCTATCCTGCCTGTTTTCCAGGAAGTCTCAAAAAAACCCCAAAAAACCAAAACCAACCAACCAAAAAACCCAAACAAACAACAACAAAAAACCCCAAACAAACAAAACAAAACAAAAAAACCCCAAAAAACCAAAACCACACCCAGAACATAACAAAACTGTAGTGGCCGGAATTTTATCTTAAGCCTGTATAATTCCCATGTCCCTGTTCTGGGCAACAGTTCTTTTTATGTTTTTTTCTCTTCTGCTGTGTGAAGTATTGATTATTTAAATTTTAGGTTCATTAAACATTTTAGCCAGAATTTATTCTATCTTTAAAAGGGGAACAGTGCCTTTATCCCTGAACAGAATTTCCATGCAACGTTCTTCCTTCTCAACCCCTCCACAAACTGATTTAAAATAAAACAAATCACAGAAACAGAAATTTAAAAATTCTAAAAAACTGAAAAAGAGTAATCTTTAGTTTTTATGTTGGTTTGCCTGCAATCATCTGGATTTGCCTAATTTGGGGGGAAAAAGGAAAAGCCAAGAGGGCTGTGAGGGGAGAGAGGCAAATGAACAAGGTTCAGTGCTGGCTGCTATTTGTCTTTGCTTTGAGTGTACGGATATGCAAGTCCAGAGCTATTTATTGCTAACCACAGATTCAGGGTTGTTTTCTGAAGAAGAGCAATTTCAGAGTTAAAGCAATAAATTCTTCTCATCTCCAGCTGACAACTTTTTCCTAGAAATTTAGTGCCCGAAATAGGACAGAGTGTTCCAGATGAGACCCAAGCAGAGCTGAGGAAGGGAGAGAGAGATTTCTTTCCTGTGTCTTCCAGGCTGTTACTTTTGTGTTTACATCCCCATTGCATAAACTTGTGTTGATGTACATTCTTTTCCATGCCATACAACCTAAACAACTCCCCTCTAACTTCATCCTCTGCTGTGTTTGCTCAGCTCACAGGCAGATCTGGGCAGGAATTGCCACATTTTGTTGTTCTGAATAGGGCACTAACATTACCTGGGCTTTCAGGCATCACATCAAGGCTCCTATGCTGTGATAATTATAATTGTAATGCAGGTAAGTGGGTTTTTTCTTATGCCCACTTGCTCTTGCTAGGCCAAGAAAGAACTTGGCATCCTATGAATATTAATAGCTTATGTGAAATTTATGAGGAAACAAAGCACCAAATTTCTGAATTTTTTTAGAGGCAGCGATTTATATTTTTATTAATGAATCTTTTGTAGTTACCTTTCTTGCTCCAGTGGTTTCTTCCGACAGGATTTTAGTATCAAGGTACTAATAGCTGGACTTTGTTGTTTGGTTTGGTGTTTTTAGGTTTTGGTTGGGTGGTTGTTTTTTTTTTTTTTGAGGTAAAATATTCATCTCTGTTAATTACCCTGAGAGGGTTTTTATAATACTGGTTGTTTTTTTAAGGAAACTGAGAATTTTCACGTACAACTGCTTCAAGCGTAGCCTTGTAGATTTTATGACTGGTATATGAATTTACTTAACAGAAAGTGAGAAAAATGTCATGTGAAAAACATGCATTTGATACCTTTCTGCTACTTGTTACTGATTGCTAATTATTCTGCTTTTTTGCACTTTTTTGCCCTATAAAATTCAGCTTACTGCTGCAGAACACTTAAAGCACTAAAATCTCACTCGGGCAGCATGTTGAGATTTTAATGATTCCATGACTTAATTATGGAGACAGTCCTCTGGGAATGAGGCAAAGATGGTCATTTCAACATAGGAAAAGGAATAATGAATAATTAAAGAATCTAATTAAATGAGTTTCTTATGCTGGAGTGAGTGGGAGGTTTCTTTTTTGCTTTCATATTTTTGTTTCAAATGTTTCCTTAAAGATTAAGAAATTTTGTGTATACTGGGCAGGGACTAGTGTCCTCACTGAAAATTCTGCACTTAGTTTGGCTGAAGTGGGAAGTCTGCAATAAATGAGTGAGTAAATATGTCCTGTGTACTTGCTGAGGGAGCCTTGGTCCTGCACAAAATGCGGCAGTGATCAGGGAGAAACTGCAGCTCTCCTCCTTGGCTCACATGTGAACCTGTTTTCCTTGTCTTGGGAATACTGCATGTTAGTAGTAGATTTTTTTGTGTATCCAAGTAGTTCAGGGAAATTTAAAAGGAAAAAAAAAAAACCCTACAAACAAGCCAAAGAGCGTTTTTTCTTCCTTTCTTATAATTTCTGCATTTTTGCAACACAGAAGATCAACAAAAAAACTTATACAGCTGGAAGTCTTGGGGCAACTGCGAAATGCTGGCAACTTCAAAGAGCCTTTCTTGTGACCTTTGCAGATGGGTCCTTTGTTACATTTGCTCAGCAACTTCTTATTTCAAAATAAAACAAGTAAGCTGCTCATAATGTGCGGAGCTGTGACAACAGGAAAATGTGCGGGTCCTGGGTCACTCAGTGCACTCCCTACTGCTGGCAGTGGGTGGGGGGAATAAGCCATTTCAGAAGGTGATAAAGGGCTGCCTTTGTCCAAAGTTAAAAGTAGTTTTCCTTTTGGGGCTGTGTCGTGGTAGGGAAGGTTAAGTGATATTTTCATGATTGCAGTTTCTTGCTAAAGCAGAGAGGCCTCTACCCTGGAGACACATTGTGCAGTTATGGAAAGACTCACTTGGTCTAAATGCCTTCTAGCCCAAAGTGTTTATTTCTGACTCAAACATAACAAATATCAAAGAATATTAATTAATGAGTACTGGAAAATCATCTACTAACTACAGCAAAGGTGTTGCATCTGTTTGTGACTGATGCCATCCCACTCTGTTTGGTAGCTTCATTTGCCGAAGCACATTCACTTCCTGGCACCTTTGCAGGTTCTGCAGTGGTTTTTAATAAAAGCTTTTTGTGTAGATTTTATTATCATGAGACTGCTACTGCTCCAGAAAAGAGACAGCAGGCGGGGGGACTTGATGCTGAGAAACTTGAAATGCCACAAAGACATTTTCTGCTGCTGTTTTGGGTTATTTTTAAACCACTCTGAGACAGGGAGTTTTCCATCTAAGATGAGCAGGGAATAACTCATCTTGTGTCTGTTTGGGGACTGGATGACCTGGCAGAGGAGCTTCTGAGAGCCACCTCCTTGATATCTGCTCTCCTTATTTTGGGGGAACTCCAGCTGGGGCTCGGTGTTCACTGGATGTGTGAGCAGGTTGCCTTCATGTGTTGGAGCAGAAGTGGACAGATGCAGCAGTGATTAGTTGACCACTCAAGGTGAAGTTTGTAGCTGAATCATAAAATCCTGATGAATGGCATTTTGTGTTTCTTTTTTTGAAGCTCTCCAGGATGGGATTGATTCTCTTATCATATCACAGACAGCGTTCAAATTCTGCGTGTGGGAGTGCAAAACTGATAGCAAACCTGCTTTTTCACTTATTCCTCTATATACAGGGGTAGCTTTTCCTGTCTCTGTTAGTGACATTTGCAGACACATCTAACTAAATTTCCAGATTAAAACTCAGTTTGGTTCCACTGACCTCCTGGTCACCCTGCTGTGACTTGCAGTAGCTAGGAGATCATGGTGAACTAGGCAGAGAGAAATGATGAAAGTCGGAGGTTAATATTCTGAGGTTAATATTCTGAGTTAATATTCTGAAGATACAGTTTTAGAACACCGTTGAGCAGTTCCATGTGAGGGTTGAAAACTATGTCACTGTGATCTAGTGTCAGTTTGGGATATAAATTCTTCCCCTTAGGATGTGTGAAACCAGTTTAATGCCATTTCCTAGTGGTCTTTGTCAGCATCCCTAAGACACTGACATTCTACATGAGAGTTTCAGGCCAGGCTGTAGTCTGGTGTTTGAATTGCAGGGGGAAAAGGTAGAAAAATTGTTTTTTTAAAGTGCATGTTTGTTGCACTTGCAGTGGTTCCCAATAAATATAGGGTTTTAGCAATATTATTCTTGGCAGAAGACGAATGGAAGAAAGTTTTTGGTGTGTTTGTTCTGCAACCATTTAGAGATTGTATACAAAGTATAAAACTCTTACCAGTGTTTCTTGCATTGGATAAATTTCCTGGGCTGCTCGGCAGTTCCATCCACAAAGCCCCACAAAATCTATCTTGCAATTAGTGTGCCTCTATCTATAAATAAGATACATCAGTACCTTTTCCTTAGTTGGTCATGAGTCAGAGATGAAACTCTTTACACCATCTTCTCAGAAGAGTTAATATTAATTTGTCACTGTGAGCTCCCTTTTTCTGTGTAGGCCTCAAACAACATCACCCTGTTTTGAAAGTCAGGGTTGTTGATCTCCAGTCCTGGTTGCTCTTCAGTCTTCTCAAGTCCTTTCTCCTCTGCTGCTGCATGAGCACAATGCTTCCCTCTCCCAGTTTGTTGGCAGGAGGATTTACCATGCTTGTGTGGTGGCCTGGGACAGCTGAAGGTTTATTTTCCCATTTCCCCTGCCCTGAACCCATGGGCTGAGTGAGCCTTGAGTCAGCTTTTGAACTGTCCACATTTACCAGATGTGCAAGTCTTCAGGGCACACAAGAGCCTGTAGTAGTTTTCTTTAAAAGTCATGCCTCCAGCCTGGAGTTAAAATTCACAAACGTTGTCAGCCACCCGCATTCTCTTGAGTAAGCTGGACCACAGGAGGTGTAATTTCATCAGTTATGCCAAAATGTGTCATCCTTGCACAGAGAAATAGTAATTTTGCACTTCATTCTACGAGCTAAACAGTGGCTGCTGCTTTGATCTTGTATCAGCTCAGAAGGCAGGTGAAGTGTCTGGGGAGGGCTTAGTGAAAAGCATATTCCATGATTGTTTTCTCTGTGGGTGTTTTGTGGTGGTTTTTTGAGGGTTTTTGGGGTGGTTTGGTTTAGTTTTGGTTTTTGTTGCGGTGGTTTGTTTGGCCATTGGCTTCTGGTTTTTTGTTTTGCTTTTGTTTTTACAATTGTTATAATTTCTACTTAAATTTCCAATAGGAAATTTAAGAAGGGTAATTTAAGCCTCTGGCCTTTGTCACTGCATTCCTGAATTTGTGTCATTTCCAAAGCACTTCTAAGTTCTTGTGCCCCAAAGAAGTTGGACAAGAAACAGAACATAACTCAGTACCATTCCAAGTTTTATACTGTAAATTCAAAGAAGGTAAGGGGTTAGCACTGTAAAAGTGGTGTACAAAATGCAGTTTAAGCATTTTCCTGCTTTTTAGTGTAGTGCATACAGCCCTTTCTGACTGTCATGTTTCCCCAGGTTTTTTTGGGACTGTTATTGCCAAAATAGAATTCTGCTAGAAGGAGCAGGTGGTGGGAGAAACTCAATGCAACAACACAAAAGAGCCAAACAAGCCTTAGCCTTTCTTATTTTCTATTCATTTGCTGCTTAGTGGTCTTGATCTTCTGCATGTATGGAGATGGGTCCATCCTATCCTGGACATCAAATGTGTGAAGAGGAGCTAAAAAGTATAACTAGATGTCAAATAGGCTTTTAGACTTGTTTGGATTTGTTTGTTTGATTTTGAGACACAAGGCCTGCTAGCCTAACTAAGGAGCAGGTGAATCTTAAAAGACTCATGAGAAAGTTTTTTATGGTTAACCTATTTTAACATATTTTTTTTTAACTTCTGTCTAGTCTTCTCTCCAGATGTAATTTTAATTAATTTTTGTCTTATATCTAATAAGTCTTGTTCTTCTTTTTTTTCCCCTCTCATTTCCATTGCTTTACTCAACATAATCCAAAACAGGGCAATAATGGCATTTGTTCTGTACCAGAAAACTCAGAAATTAAGAATATAAGAGTAGCCTAATAACAATTGGGTTTATTTCTTTCCATGTGTTTTCCTTTCCTTTCGCTCTGCTATTTCTAGTCTACCTATAATGTACTTTTCATCTTTGGGAAAATTTAGCATACTTTGTTTACCAGTAAAAGTTTTCAGAGTGACCTTCTAGCACTGTGTGTGATTAGAAGCCTTTCTGAATCCATAGTGATCTGAGAAGTGTGAATGTTGAATGTTTCTGTGGTATTCTATCTTACCTAAAACCCCTCAGATTTTCATAAATCTGTTTCTTGGCGTTTTCTTAGTAAGCCAATATTTATATTTTCATTAGTATCTCTTTTTTTTTTCTAGTTCTATGTAATTTGTTTTAAAAAACTGTAAAAGTGTCAGTGCTATCTTCACTCTATAAGCTGCTGACCAATTGATGAATTAACACAAGTAATTAGATTGTGAACACCTTTTCCTCCTATAACTTTTCATGTTTTTTTCCAAATCCATCTCAATGTTATATGCTAATCCTGTTTTGCAGTCTCTTGCATCTAACAGTGGGACTAGCATCTTAACCTAAAGTAAATGACACACTTTCAAGTTGATAAAATCACTTCCTGACATTATTATTGTGACTTTGTGAGTAGCTGAAGCTAAGTAGACATTATCCTTGTGCTAACAGAAAGTGTAAATTTCCCATTGTTCAAGTAAGATACAGTTTATCATTCTTTATCAGGACCCCATGGATTGTGCTGAAACACTCATTGGCATTTCATTAGCTCTGTAATTAAGGGTGAAATCAAATAGCTTAATTATTTTACTGAAGTCTGAAAAGAAGCACTTAATGAAGATTTCCAGTACCCAATTCCCTTGCAGTGAGTTATGACACATCTGGCATGAAAACCTTCACACTTCACCCAGCTTTCATCAGGCAGTGCCCTATCACCTTCCAGTGAATGGTGCCACTTCACCATTTCCCCAACAGCAGGAATTGTACATATACAGTTGCTTTTCCACAGGAGTCTGAATCTTTTACTCACACTTTTCTTGTAACCTCTTTTCTGTTGGAGACTATCCCAGCCTACGAGCTATAAGGGATTTTTCTTTTCTTACGTCGATTTTTTTTTTTTTTTAAATCACAGCTAAAAGATAATTTCTCAGAACCATAGCTTGAAAAGGCATTTTTCTCTTTCTGAAATCTAATTCTGGAGGAGTTTGGACTCTGTAGTTCAAGCAGGGATTGTAATCCACATAATAAAAACATCTGCATGTTATGTCCAATTGATTAATTAGCTGAAAAGATCCTTGGGATGAAGCAGTCTTGGCTGACAGATAAAACCCTCCAATTTATGCATATCTCAAGGGATTGGGTGAGTTCACTTATTATCCTCATTTCTTAGCATTTTTCCTCATTAATAAAAGCTTGGGCTGCTTTCTACCTGCACAGAATACAACCTGTGCATAGGGTGGCACTTGGGCGTTTAAGCTGGATACGTGCATGTTAGTCCCTGTGCCAGCATTTTTAAAAGTATGCTTGAAGTATTTCAAACACCTACCACTTGATAATGCATTATTTGTATTTTCATTTAATGAGGTTATTTAGGCATAAATTACAGGCTTGTATGGTTCAAAGGCTTATAGGACGTCACAGGATTAGCCAGCAAGCGGTGAATGACAGCAGCATTCACCTCAGCTCTGGCTCATATAAAGTTGGTTTCCTAAGGCAAAGACTCATGAGTCTTTCAAGTCCAGATGGAAATATGCTAGGAATTAGAGGGATCCAGTTCTATTGAATTTTGTTGAATCCACTTTCAGTTCTGGTTCTGCTGTATTTCCTAAGCACTTCCGTGATAAGACAGGTGAACTAATGTCAACTTTATTTTACAAAGATCTGAACTTCCAAGAGGATAACTGCCAAGGTCATGCAGGCAACTTGTTGGCTAGAAAATAAAGCTTTGGGTGCCTTTTCTTTACATTTTTTTATTTTTTTAATAGGCACAATGCAGTTTTCCATTTCCCACCAAAACTTGAGATCACTGTGGTTCTGGAGGTACCTTCTTCAGCCCCAATGAATGAGCAGCCTGGCCAGCTCCTTTCTCTGGTAGGGCTCTGGTGGTGCTAGAGCAGAATCTCCTCATTGCTGCCCTGGGTTTCCTTAAAGAGCTGGGCCAAAATCAGGTGCCTGCCTGGGCATGGCCTTTGACAGCTTGCAGTGATGCCCTGCAGTTCAAAGCACGCTTGGGGCATCCTTGGGGTGTACTCCTGGCATCTTTAGAAATGTGTTTATTCAGGTCTCTGTAGAACACAGAGAAGTGGGAGCTGACTGCTTCTGGTTCAAATCTAGGCATTGCCCAAGTGCAGCATTCCTCTTCCCACAGCTTTCCAAAGGCAGTAGAAGCTTTTTCAGAACCTTTCAGTCGTGGAGGGGGAGTGTGGAGAGTCACACGGTGGTGTATGGGTACAGGAGCTTTGCATGCACTCAGAAACCCTGGTTTTACTGCACCAGCAAGAAAAATCCCTAAGGTCACACAACTGTGGCCTCCATCCTTGAGCATTTCTTAAAAACCACTCCAGAATAAACAGCTTCTGAAACCTGGTTTGTTAGCTTGTGAGCAGCAGACAAACAGTGCACTGTGTGCTGCCCTTTGGACAACATTGGATGTGTTCAAAGTAGTTTCTGTTTTGGAGACTTAAAAGATTATTGTTGTTTTAGCCATGTTATGTGAAAACTAAAGCATGTTGCTTGCAGGGCCTCAGTAACCAGAATTCAAAAAATGTCTTTCAAGTCTGGGGGAAGAATATTTACAAATGTGTGAGACATCTCTGGATGTTATGTTGCCCTGAGAAGATTCAGCCTGATTTGGCTAATTGCACTTCAAATTTAAATTTAACTTAATTTTTACAACAGATTCTGGGTTTTTTTCTTTCTAGAAAGAAATGCTAGTACCATGTTAAATACACTGGTTTTGCTTGGAGAGACTTTTGGGTTTTATCTGAAAGAAATCAGACTCCCTTAAAACGCTGCTCTTCATTACAGTGAAGCATGCTGCTAGGAATACTGGGAAAGGTTAAAAACAGCAGTCTTGAGGCAAGCTGCTGATTGTTCATATTTGTGCAGAGAAAATATGGTTCCTTATTTACTAGATGCTTGCTCTGTGCTCATCCTAGTAAAAGATCCTCCTGCAGGCCTTAATACTGCTGCTATTTTACCTCCCCTAATGAATATTCAAAAGCTGCAGTCATTGAGGACTCAGGTGGCAAAAATAGTAAGATGATTGAAGCAAGCCTTGACACAAAAGCCTAAAAGTACATTTCCAACTACATTGCAATAATGCCGATTTCCCTTTCTGACCACGTAAATGAACAGTGCCAGAAAATCTCCCATGAATTAAATGCCTGTTTCACACACCAGTGTGATTGCATCTTTCTCTCTGTATGATGTGTTGTAATAAGTATGTTTGAAAAAAAAAAAAAAGGGAAAAAATACAACAGGGCTTTCTGTAATCCTCTGTCACAAAATGTATTGGAATTGAAAAATCGGTATAAAGGACACACTGTTAAGATATGGCAATGCATGCATTGTTTTCTACATAATGCAGTCAGAGTCTCCATGGTAAAAAGAAATTTTTATTTTATTTTTTTTGTCACCATCAGCAGTTAACCTAAAGTAGGAGCTGCTCCATTTCATTATAGGTTAAATGGCTTACTACACAAAACTAGCTGAGAGACGTACAGCGCTAACACTGCATTTTTTTAGTAGCTTTTAAACATGCTCGAAGATCAGTGAAGAAAAAACAATGCAGCATATGTTATTGTTCTGGAATTTTTTTTAATAGAAAGCGCTCCTTTTCAGCATTCCCCCTTCAGTGGAGTCACTTAGACACTTCCAGCTGGTGGCAGGGGATACAGCCATAATACAGCTTTCTCTGTCCCAGCTGTCTTTTTCATTACGTTAAATGCATTACGATGGCTGCACTGCTTTACAAAGGCTCAGGTGCAGGAAGGTATAGGAAGAAATCTGCAACTATGTGTTTTTGTAGTGACTGCAAGCTCCTGCGAGATCTCTGAATCCTGAATGTGTTCCTGGCTCTGGTCACAGATCTCCTTCCAATCACTGGAACATTTGCTGTAAGGGCTGGCTAAAGGTGCCCGAGGAAATCACCTTTTACAAGGGAGCATTGTTGTAAAGGATTTTTAATGCGTTATGGCTCACGCAGCATCACAGTTAAAGAAAAACAGGGATTTAGAAATAAATGCTGAGGAAGAAACTGAGAAAAAAAGAAAACACAGGAAAAGATCCCGGGATCGGAAGAAAAAGGTATCTAGATCTGTGCCAAATTCTGAACAGGGGTTCTTTTGTTTTAATTTTCTTACCTTGCAATTGAAGTATTAAAAGCTTGTTCTTGCCTGTAACTTGGTAGCTGTGGGAGTAATTTGCTAACATTGTAAAATGTCATTTGTAACCATGGCTGTGGGGTTTGCAAAGCAATTGAATGTTTAATTGGATATTAGTTGATTGCAGTGATGATGCAGAAGGTGTGCATTCGTTTCCCACTTATGTTACTGTGATATGAAAACTGTCTGTGAGTTGAAAATAGTTTGTAACCATTGTGTGGGGTTTAATGCTGAGCTTTCTCGTAGGTTTTATAGCAAAGCATAGCATAATAGTTTAGTCTTACATGCAGGTTACTGAAAAGGAATGTGTGTAGAGGCAGATTTTTTTTTTCTTTGTGTTGGGACTGTGTCACATGTTTGGCTTCTGAAACATCCATTTTTGGGATAATGTTACAGAAATAAGGTGTTTCAGTGTTTCTGTTTTTTCCTTAACGGTGAGCTGTTTAACAGAATTGAGCTGTAACAGTCTGGTACTAGCAACTTTCTTTTGTTAGGAAAATACGTGGCTGAGATTACAGAGCCTGGTTTTTCACTGCTGTAGATTTGTCTTAGCTGCAGAAAACCCTTCAGCAAACTAGGATCTGAAAAATTCAGTAGGCACTGCATTGCTCATTGTTCAGGTCCGGAGCCTCTGCGTGATTCCAGGCTTACTGTTTCTCTCTAAGGTATAAAGCAAAATAGTTATGGTTTGTGGCATAATGGCAGATAAAGAGGCCAGCTACTTTGGCAGCTCTGAGGCTGTGTCCTTATAAATGACACCTTGTACTCTGCTCCATGGAAATAAGGCCCTGCCACAATTTCTTGTCTTTGGCTGCATTTCATGATAATTTTTTTCAAGAACATATCAAGGAGCCGGCTGCCTTTAGAGAAACCTGGGCATGTAGTATTTCTGTGTGCCTTTGTGAAATCCCCCTAAGGGGGGGACTGGATAATCTTCATATGCTCAGAGAAGCGGTGCATGTGCTTCCTAAATGACATGTAGATTTCCTCTAACATATGTGCATCTTTTGCTTGGGCGAGAGTCAGCATTTCCCTGCCCTTTTCTCTTTTCCCTCTGCTGTGGCAGTCCTACACCTAATGAAAGGCACTGAGAAACCCACTGCCTTCTGCTCCAGCCTGCACGTTGGGAGACTCTTAACATGCTGCAGTACATTTGCTGCAGCCAGCTACACTGGAGGCATTTTCTCTGTGTCAATGTATAGGCTCTTCTGAATCATCTTCCACGATAAAGGGCAGTATGAAGATAAGTTTCTGTCTTTGAGGTGAATTTTGAGGTGCTACTGTTTGAAAGCAGCCTGAAATAGTGATGTTTTTCTTGGCTGCTGTTTAGGTTATGTGCAGGTTTGTAGTGTTGCTGTCAGGATGGGTTTGCCCCCAGCTGAAAACAACCACAGCAGTTAGGAATTAACTGTAGGAGCTGTCCCCTCAGCCCATATTTACCTATGGCTCGTGAGCTAAAATGTAAAGTCTCTCAGCTGAATCCACTCATGCTGCAGGGAGCCCACGTTGTTCTTGATGTGCTCAAGTTTAACAATAGCATGCCCAACCAGATCCATGCACTGTCTTTGTGTAAGGGAGCTTCCTCACAGCTCGGAATTAGAACAATATAGAAGGGATATGGCAGTGAGAGGCTCTTGATTCAGTGAGGTGAGACAATTGCTTTGTGGACAAAAATGCTTTATTGTTTATACAACACTGCTGTAGAGAGGAAATCTCTCAGCAGCCAGAGTGGCACATGGATAAATATCTGCCTGTTAATCTCAAATATATGGATTTCCCTCAGTGTTTTATTTCTGCATCTTAAGAATAAGAGAGAATAGAGAGCTTTTGCTCCACCAAATGCTTTTTTTTTTTTTTTTTTTGTTCTCCCTCCCTTTGGAATTTGGTAGCTTATTCCAGTTTCTTTCTGAGTTTCCTTAGGACTCTGCAGATTCAGGACAGGTAGAGGCCATCTCTAGTAGGAGAACAGAGCAAAACCCAGCAATTGCTTCACTTAACTCTCATATATTTGGGCATCATTGTCATGTCAAAGCCATGGTTTTGTTACCCAGTACATAGGGCGTAGGAAGTCCAATAATTTGGTTTGCCATTTTGTGCTTTCCTGGCTATTTAAAACATTTTCCCCCCAAATTTTCCACTATGAGTAGTGAGTCACTTCTTGTTCCTCTGCACCACCCACAAGCAGGCAGTACTCGGGGATTTTTTTGTTGATCACATGATACTGCACAAAGCTTACCCTTTGCTTAAGCAGCATGCAGAAATATCCTTTAGAGCCTTCCAATCACTTTGGAACAACAAAGAATGCTAATGTTTCTGGATAATTTATACAGTAAAGAGCCCAAGGCAACCAATGGTTAGAAAGTGAGGCTGGTGGGATCAGCCAGTGTCTTAGTCCCGTGTGATACTAGCAACAGCCATGCTGATTTATGTTCCTGTTTAGTTGGAGGATGGCAGTCTGAGGGGAATATTTCACTGCTTTTGACTGGTTAAGCAATTTACAGTGCAGTAACATTCCTGTGAAGGCTTGCTTTGAGACTTGGATGAGAGAAATGACCTTTTAAAAACACACACAGAACAACAACCTGCGTTTTGTCCCATCCCATTTAATTTCAAGGTGAGATATTTTCAAGTTGCCCCTCTTAGCTCTGTGGAGAGGCTGTGCTTCTGTGCCCTATGGCCCCAGCACACTCCTATTTCCTTGCATTCAGGACATTGCAGGCCTTTGCTGAAGGTTCTCAAAGGCTCAGAGCTTACCTGGCTTAACTCAGGCAAGAGAAAGGGAGAGGGCCAGCAAGTGAAGGATCTGCATTGTACAGGTTTCCCATTTATTCTGTTCAAGTTCATATTACAGCTTCATACAGCTCTGCCTCTGGATGGCTGTGCAGTGTCCTGCACTGAAAATAGTTTGAGTACATCCAAGGGCAGACCTGAGCCTTTAGTGACATCACAGAACAAGGCAAGCCACTCTTAAAAATAAGATTGATAGGATAGCTTGCTTGATACTTGTCAGTGCAGCTCTGTCATGTGTAGTTTTGTTTGTGAAAACTAGAAAATGTTTATCCTATAATAATGTCTGGACAGAAATTGGTTGCTTAGTCAGTGCCTTTCCTAAAATAAAGGTGAAACATCTGAAGGGTTTTTTGTGTGCTCTGTTGGGTACATATCAGAAGAGAAGGACAGGTCTTGGCATACAGTTAATGATTTATGTTTTATACAATATTTAGTAGGACTGAAGTGATTTCCATTTACGTGTAGTGCTCAGGAGCACTTGTGTTCTTTGGGAGCGCAGAATAATTTTATCATAATGCAAAGCCTGGCTGCTGCTGTCCCTGAGATGTTAAAGGCTGTTGCTGTCACAGCCTCTGCTGCTGCAAACTTGTGGGCAGCAGGGAAAGTAATCCATGAGAATGTCACAAATCCTTCTAATTTCATTATAAGGCTCACGGTGTTGGAAGGTTTTACTAAACTCTCAGGTATGCTGCAAAAATTGCCTTGCAGTTTCCTAGTGGAAATGAGTGGAAATGCTGTGTCAGGAATGATCAGCCTGTAGGTGTTGCAGCTGCTTTGAGGAGCTTGTGCATCCTCTGGGCTGGGCTCTGCTGCCAGCTCCAAGGGCCTGGGAGGGATGGCTTGGGCTGCCCAGCCCTGCAGAGCGGGGAGCTCCTCCCAGGGGCAGCAGGACCAGGGAGGGCATCCTCATATCCCACTGGGGGAATCCCACTTTATCCTTTCCCCTCCGCACTCCTGGGGCTGTCAAACGTTTTACAGATCTCTGCCATGTAAAGGTTTTAATCCAAATGGCAATTTTCATGGGCAAACAAGTCTGCCAGTTACCAGGTAAAGCTTTAAACTCAGATAATAAGTGAAAATCCCCATTCTTTTTTTATTTCAAGTAATTTCATTATTTTTAAACAAATCTCAATTAGAGATCTGTTTCATGGCTTCTGAACAGCTGGACTTGAATGCTGTAGGATCTAGATACGCTGAGTATAAGTGATTGTTCTTTCATTTGTGTTAAAGCACAAACCAGGCAGATGTTGTTTTAACATCTGGGAACGTGACCTATAGTAAGGGAAAAGATTGTGTAGATTAAGGGTCTGAAAGAAAAATTGCTAAGTCGGTGATCTTTTCTAAGCGTGAGAAAAATTTCAGTCAAATCCTTGATTTTGGACATGATGCTCTGTCAGAGGCAAATCTAATGAAATAGAAGGGTATTTCTGATAGAGGATTGGGGGCACTGGTGGATGGGATATCTACCAACAATGCTGAATTCTTACAGCATGGAGCTTGGTGGTGAAAGAGTCCTTCTATTCAGCTGGAAAAACAATTCCCTCTTTGAAGATGACCCCTAAAGGAATGAAACTATTCCATTGTTTTGTGTGGGGAGCACTACAGCATCATTTGGAGTGGGCACTGCTCAGCGTTACTCCATTGTTTATAAACCCAGAAAAAAATTTTGCGCCGTTACATTTTTATTTAGCGGGGTTTAGAACATTTACCTTTTCCTTTTCACCTTCCTGGTGCCTCGGGGTTGTGCTGTCACAAGGGATGGCCATTAGTCACTGTGCAAGTGTCAGTTTGGGTTAAAACCTGTGTTGTGCCTAATGCTTCCAGCTTGTGGTGGGAGGGGATGGGCAAGAGCAGGGAGGACCAACTGTGGGCAGCCTCACTGTTAGAGGGAGGTGGCTGCACAGCTGGATTTACAGCTGGACTCTCAGGCAGTGTAAATCAGTACTGCTGCTACTGCCTGCTTGGTGTTAGCACACAGTCTTTTATCCTTCTGGCTTTTCCGCCCAGGCTGGGTTGGATTTTTGGCGAGCTTTGTGTTTTGGGGTGTTTTCTTTTAATTGAGAGTTGAGGGAAGGGGAAAATGGGATGTTCTTGAAAGCAAAAGGAAGTGCAAAGATAGTTAGTGAACAATGATTTAAGAAGAAAAAATATTCTTATATGACTGAGTGTATGAATATTCAACCCTGTGCCAAAAGTCAAAACTCTGCTAATTTCAAGCTCTTAACTTGCCTGAATTGATGGCTTCAGGATAAATGTTGCATACTTTGATGCTATTCCCTTTGGGCATTCACTAAATATTTGTTACTGTGAGCCAAAATACTTGTCAACTAGTGGAACTGACTGAGCTACCTGCTCAAATTGAGTGTTAGACTCATTCAGACCTGGTTTGTCTGGAACGGGGAGCTGAGGGGAGGAGGTGGGTTGAGAATTGGGCTGTTGGTGGATGTGATGGAGCACACGTGGACAGAGGAGACAAACAGAGAAAAAAATAAAGTGTGAGTTGTAAATTGTATTAAAAAGAAAAATTTCTTCTCAGACAAGGCCTGATGTATTCTCACAGTGATTTGCCTGAAGCCCACACAATAGAAGGCTGGATTTGCTGCTGCTCAGAAGTTGGTGCAGGCCACTGTTAGAGTCGTACCAGGGATTTTGTGGCTGAGGAGTGGGACTGGCACAGAGCTGCTGCCTTGTGAGGGCAGAGCATGGAGCCTCCAGGCTTTGATGGGCCCGTGTGCTCCTGTCCAGCTGGAAACCTCTGCAGGCCTTTCAGCACTCTGTAAAATGATCCCTTGATCCCTTCCTGTTGGACTGGGACGTGCTGGGGGGCACTGCAGGTGATGAGCTCAACATCTGGCACAGCTGTCCCAGCTTGTTCCTCACTGGGTGTTACCTAACCCAGGCTATACCCCTGTACCTTAAAGCCAAAACTCCAGGTGCCTTCAGAGGATAATTCAGTGTGTGTGGGGCAAGTTAAAGGAATGCCCTTGTTTTCAAGGTATTGAGTGTTCTCCACCCTTGCAGCTTCAGCTTTGGCCATGTTGCATATCAGGCTTTGCTATCTCTGGTGGATTTTTGGGCTCATATAACACTTAATTTTATTTTTTTTTCTTGTATCTGTTGCCTGGTGTGGTATTTTTGTGGAGTTCTGCTTTGTTAGTGCTCTGCAGGGTGAATAATTTCTGACCACCATGGAAGAGATCAGCTTCTCTTATTTTTTTGAGAGATCACTGTATGGTAACTTGGAAGGGAAATTCAGCATGATATTTCTTAAGTATTTATTCAAAACTAATGTGGAAAGGAGAACTAGATTGAAATAAGAAGATTGTCTTGTTAATTGAAAAGAAAATTCACTCTGGGATGTATTTTATTTTTTTATAAATCATAATTTTGCCAATAAGCTGAAAGCTATGACAATTTAGTAATTATGAATTTGTCACATAGGATTTATTGTACTGAGATTTACACAAGCAGTTGCCTTTGTATTGTGTACCAAAACTAAAACTTTGTTTTGCTTTTTTAGTTGCAGAAAGATAGAGGACATGATCTATTTCATAGCTGCCTTCATCTGAAAACTTTAGACAACCTATGATTTTGTTTTAAAAACCTGAATTATGTATTTTACCCAAAATTTTGTTTGTTCAGCAGTATTCTATTCACAGTTTTGGATTTCACCTTATTGGGCAGCCAAATGCTGTGATATCACAGTTTATTTATAATTTTTAAATCTCAGTTTGAGAAGTCATTTCAGCATCTTTTATTTTTTTCATTGAAAAAATCATACAGAATTAGAATGTACAAGGTAGAAGAGTTCACTTATGTTTCTGATACTGTAGTCCATATTTATCCAATTGAAATCAGTGGGGTTTTATGAAAGAAGTTACATCTTGGTAAAAGTGGTGTATCCATGTCCTGTGATAGCACACTGATGAGTGCAAGCAGGAAATGAAGGTCTGTACCTTAACAGGAATCCAGTGCCCCATCATGGCAAGGTATCCAGACACAAGGTCTCCATTTAGTTCATGGGTGCTATGTTGTATTTCACAGAGCCTGCTGGAGCTGCCTCAGCAACATCTCCACCAGTGCCATTAAGGCTGATGTCTCTGGTCTCCCCATCTCCACCAGGAGCCAGTCAGGCTCCCAGGGGTGCCTGGTGCTTCACCTGTTAAATTCATAATTTAAATTATAAAGACAAACCCCTCTGTGATCTTGTCACTTGCTTCCCTTGTGAAGAAAGGGACACTTGGTCTGGTGGGAGGTGTCCCTGCCCACATCAGGGTGGTTAGAACTGGCTGATATTTATTATATTTCCAACCCAAGCCATTCTGTGATTCTATGGATTACATTCATGTATTCCACACTCATTTGTAATACTCCTGTAAGTGCAAATGCATAGATGAGATAAAGGTGTGATATGTCAGTTGTTTGTATTTTTGAGATACAATTGTTTGTGTTTTTGAAAGCAGTGGGGTATATATGGTTGTTCTGTGAAATGCTGCCAGCTCAGCTCTGAGCTACAGGCCTGTCCTTAACCCTCCAGCCACTGCCTCTTGACCTGAGATGCTTTTAAGTACCCGGCTCTGCTGGAGGAAGAGAGGAGTCAGAGGAAGAGACAGGTAGTTGGGTTGTGAGTGCCAGGAAAGGATTTCCTGGAGCTGCTGAAGAGGCTGTTCTTGCATTATTGTGTTTTCAGAGCAGATCCTTGAACTCTGGTGGACTGTGGGCAGCTGGTAACTGATACAAATCCAAGGACTTGCAGGGTTCCCCAATGGTGAAGAGAAACCACAGGGTGTAGCACAAATACCCCTCTGCACTGATGGTGCTGTGGCCTGTCAGGCTGGGATGGTGCTGTGGTACACAGCTGCTTGTGTGGCATCCTTGTGCTCTCCTCAGTGCTGCTGCCCTCTGCAAGTGCAGGATTTACACACAGCAAAGCTCCTTTAATGCACATGTGGCGTGGGTTTGTGTGTGTGCTGGGGGGAGCTGGGGTCAGCGCCTTGCCTGGGACTCCCCATTTGTGTGTTTTGCACCTGTGCATCCATAGCCCTGAGCTGGGCACCCCCAGAGTGTCCCTGCTTCCCACAGGGAGCCTCCTTCTCTCTTTGGGACCGCCTTCCCTGGGAGAGGTGGCGTGGGCTGCAGGGGTTTCAATCCAGAGGAGCTGTGCTCCCTTTGCAGTGGCTCCAGGAAAGCCTGGCTCAGCCCAGTGCCAGAGCTGCTGGCCAGGCTGGGTCCTTAGGGACAAGCTGTCCACAGAGTTGTTAACTGTTTTCAGAAGTGCTGTGTCTGTGTGAATATCTTGTTTTTCATTTCTGTAATTTACAGTGATTCTGTTGCATTGCTGTCATTGATTGCAAAAAGAATTATAAATCCTGTTTTTAATGAGTGGACAATTTGAAAAGAACAAGTTGTTAAAGCGAAAAGTTTAATGGTCTTTTTGAACTTGTCTCTTTTCCTTTAAAATTCTTCAAATTAAAGTATCACCAGCAGTTTCTGCATCACATTTTTAGTTCACAAACCTCAGAACAGTTCACAAACCTCAGATCAATTCACAAGTCAGTGTGGTTGTTGATATCTAACCTTTCAGTTAGAGCACCCTTGTTCGCATATTCTAAAGAGCATTCCTTAAAGGCAGTATAATAAATAGAAACCATCTGACACTACCCTGCATGTACCCTCTAATAAATGCTACTTTTACCTGCCCTGT
This sequence comes from Ammospiza caudacuta, assembly GCF_027887145.1. Classification (NCBI taxonomy): domain Eukaryota; kingdom Metazoa; phylum Chordata; class Aves; order Passeriformes; family Passerellidae; genus Ammospiza; species Ammospiza caudacuta. The sequence goes on from NC_080601.1 coordinate 10,299,073, forward strand.
TCCTCACTGTTAGAAGACACAGTTATGGAACTCACTTTGTGTTCAGCACATTGGTTTATTTTCTGGTGAATTGTAAATGTCAGGCTGCAGAATAACTCCATCATTGACTTCCCTTAGTTAAACAAGATTTCCACAGTTAGCTGGGCTAACTGTGTTGTCCCTCCCTGTGTTCTCTCCAGATGGGTGAATTTGAGGATGGGCTCCCTGGCCTTCTCTGGGAACTTGCAGAAAAGCAGAGCTGTGCAATATCCATTGGATAGGTGCTCCTTCTGCTCCCCAGCATGAATTTATGGAGCATTTTGCTAACAAAAGGCAGAGGTGGAACTGAGGCACTGACTGTGGTTAGCTACAGTCACTTTTCCAGCATTGAATCAGAGTGTCTTATAAATACAGGCATTCAGGGCTTTAGATGAAATTCCTTCATAGGTTGAATAATTTTATTTTCTCCCACACAGCTTTTTTTTTTTTTTCTTTCTCCCATAATTGCATTGCCACTCTTTCTGGACCCTACTGGGGCATCTCTGAAATCGCAGTCATTTCCCTTTCATTAGTCACTGGCTGAATGGTGAGCATTTGCAGCCATCCCCACAGCTGAATGTACCATTGGCCCATGAGGAAAGAGTGCTCTCAGTGACCTGTTCCCCTGCTCCCTTTGGATTTGTGTGAATGTGGCAATCACCCCTGGTGCTGAGGCTGGTGTTTTCATGCTCAGACTGTAGGAAGAGTGAATGCAGATATTTTTCACAGACAGATTGCTGGCTAGAGCAGGTGGGGGAGCCACGCTGGGCTCGCTGTGCCCAAGGGGATGGATCTCTCAGGGGACAGAGATGTGCACCAAGCTCCTCGTGGTGCAGCAGGTCAGAAAAGAGGCTCAATCTATAAGTGAGTAAATGCAGCATTTTCCTTAAGGGCTGAGGAGGCCTCTCTCAAAACAGGCCCCTTTTTTTTGGCCAGGCAGTAGCAGACGGTATGTTCTGGAGGGTGGCTTCTACAAAACAAAACTCTGAAAAGTTGAAGTATTGCATAGTGAAGTATTGCTGAGAAGTGGGTGGCAAAGGTTTCCTCTATTACATTTTTACCATCTAAGCAGAAAAAAACATCTTCAAGGAGAATTGGTGAAGGTGCTGGATACCTGCAGTCCTAGTTTTTCTTGCCACTTGATTTAATATGAAACCACCACCACTTTGAAGCTGTTAAACATCAAAATTCTGATAACTAAAGACTGCTGTTTTTCTACCAGCCTGAAAAGATTAAAAAGATGTTGAGAGGAAAACATGTCTCATGACAGTGGGTGCACAATCAAAGTTTCTAAGTAGGGCAGCCTGAGGAGCAGCCAACGCTTTTTAACAGTTATGGGAAAGTGTATGTTTTTTGATGTTCCTATCTGATATCTTTCTACCTTTTTTTTGTACTATCAGGCTGTCTGTTTATGCTCAAAGAAGCCTTAATAAATGTTTTGCACACTCAGCACACACTGCCCACATAAAAGAGGAAAAGTATGCCAAATTCCAAGTCATCCAAGCAACAAACATAGAGTAGGGGGTTCACCACTGACTCTTCCAGTTTCATCTTAAACAGTTTATTTCATTGCTGGGCTTTTTGACCATAAAATATCTCCATGATTTTGTGCATTTTAAGGATCTCTTTTCAAATGTCAGATGCTGGCTGTTTTTCTGTTCTTGATATAGAATATATTTTGTGTGTCTTGCATAAGGTTCATGGCTACAAAATACAAAACCCTGTGCAGGATTTAGAATATTTTAATGACCTTTTAGGAGCTGAGTGCTGTCCTGGTGTGTGATCTATTGGCTTTGTCCACAGCTATCAGGAGCATTTTTGCTGGTGTTTTAGCATAATTCTGGAGGAGAAATACATTTTTTTAAAGAATTGTGTGCTTTTTGAAAAGCTTGTGGTGGAGAGGAAGCATGCATGATAACAGTTCTAATTATGGTTCCTGGTATTGAGCATAAATGTCCAATTTACTGTTTTTAATTATACAAAGCTTTTGATTAAAGGCTGTTTTAGAAGGACTGATCATATTAGGTAAGTTGCAGATAGAAACCCATATTGTTTATGAAGATTTTGTAAAACTCTTTGGAATTTTTTCTGTCCCCCACCCAGTATACAGAGAAGTTATCCAAATCCTGGTTTTAGAAGTGCATGTGTTTAATCTAAAACAGCCAAATACAGTGTATTTTATAATGTTGTATGTATCTCCTTGTTGGCCTATGTGCTTGTTATCCTTGAAGCTAAACTCACTGAATTGTGGGTAACTCAGAGGTCCAATTAGCAGAACCACTGAACATATGCAATAAATTCAGCTTGAAAGGCCACATGCACAATCTGCCTTGGGTTGGAAAGCCAAGAGATGCTGTGACCAAACAAGATCCGCAGGGAAGCTGCTCACAATTTTGGCCCTTTGTTCCCAGCAGCAAGGCTGCCCCTTTCTCCTTGTTTACTACCATGAGTCTGCACATGAGCAAACTGGGCTGGTGCACTTTTAAAACCAGTCAGTTTGAGGGAAGATGAGAAAAAATGAGTGAAGGGATTAGAAATAGCCTTGTTGTTGAAATGGGAGCAGCAATGGCAGAGAGGGAAGGAATGACTGAGGCAGCTGACCCAGAAGTTTGGGTTTATTTTGGCTGTAAATAGGTGCTGGAAGATGCACTCCTCATTCTGAGGAGCTCCTCATTAACTCAAAATGTTTTCCCAATGCCAAGTCAGTGGGTGAAACCTGGGAGAGAAGGAAGGAGAATAGGAAGGACAAAGTCAGCAACAATTCACCCTCTGCTGGGGCCTGGGCTCCCAGCCCTGCTGAGTCCAGGGAGGGCTGCAGCTCCTCTCAGGACAGTGCCAGCATCTCTCAGGGGTGATCCTTGCCTGCTAGGGTGGCCAAAGGGACATCTCTGTTCCATGAGAGCATCCTCTGTACTGCACATGAGCGTTGCAGGGCTGCTGCTCTCAGTGCATGGCTGCAGGGGGGCTGCAGTGCTGCTTGTGAGCCCCCCTGCCCTGGCTGGGGGAGGGAGTCAGCCCTCAAGGTGGGCAAAATGACAAAACCCCTCTAGCTGTGGATGGCAGGGTGAGGGATTTAATTGTTTGGGTGGCATCCAAGCGGTTGCATCTGATTAAGTCCTTGAAAAGATAATATCTGTTACCTGGTTGCATGAATTTATACAGGGGTATAGAGCACTGTGCTTTGTCAAGGTGCACATACAAAGAGTTAACCACAAATTAATCAGGGCTTGTCAGGTTTAAGATATTTCTGGTACAGTGTTGAACAGTTAATGTACGCCCACAAAATAGCAATTGTTCCCTAAAATTGTAGTCTGCTAACCAAAATATATTCTTTTTAATTCTTCTTAGGGTGAAAATGAAATTCAGCTTAATGTCTTTCTGTGTGTTTCTTTTTCATTTGCAGTAAAATTTTCTCACATTTTCTTGACAAGTCAAAATCTCTGTCCTAGTTTTTGTAAGAAATGCTCTCTGTGCCTTTCTATTTCCTAGAAAATAGTTGTCCAAATGAGTTTTCTCAGAAAGGAGCAAAGGTCATGCCCCAAAAAGGAAAATTAGGTCACAGATTATATTCATTTTCAAACTTAATAATATCTTAAGGAAAGATTGAGGAAATACACAAAAAGGAAAAATAAAACATGAAGGAGGGAAGCAGGAAGAGATGGGGCAAAGCTAGCCAGCAAAATCCCTGCCAGAGCTTCTGGAGGCTTCTGACTGGAACTTTGCAATGCATTGGGTCCTCCTGTTCATTCAGTTTGGTCTGTTTTAGTTATTCAAAATACCATTTTTTCATAAACATGTGTGCTTTGTAGTGGTAGTTGATTTTGTTAATATCAGTTATTTTGTGCATTTATTGATCAGACCATTCAGTCCCATGCCTTGGATAGTTTTACTAATGCAAACATAAATTAAATATATGAAGCCTTACTAACACAAGGGCTACCAGGAAATGGTTTTATTTCACAGGTAGCCAGCTACTGTGATTCAGTAAATGCCATTGTCTGTGGCTCTTATATTTGATAATTACAGATTAGGGCTGCATAGCTTTAGGGAGCATTTTCTAGCAGTAAAATTTAGGTTTCACATGTAGTGACCTTATTTTGAGTACGTCCTGCTGTTTGGTGAGGAGACCTTGGTGGCTGCTCAGGGGAAGGGTGGTGGCAGGAGAGGACAAAGTCAGAGGGAAATGGGGGGTTTGCATTAACCAGCCTCAGGATGACAAGATACACGTGTTGGAAAGGGCACACCACAATGCTTAGTAGCTGACAAATAATTATGTAGGATTTTGGACTGCCCTCTGTGCTGAGAAAGGGATGAGCTGTTTTCAGGGAGACTCTGCTGGTACTGGATGCCAACAGTGCAGTCAGGCGAGCAAGCCTGCTCCTTCAGCCTTGCACTGTTCATGTACTGCTGATGTGTTAGAGAAAGGTTTTCTTCACTTCTGATTATATTAAGAACATCAGGGCTTCACTTTAAAAGGTGCTGCAGGCCTCCTTAGTCTGGTTACATTGCACTTGGAATTTTCAAAAACCTGACAGCCATGAGCCGGGGTATTGTTGCCTTTCCTGGGTGATGCTGGCAAAGGCAGTGGGAGTGCACATGGGAGTCCACACTGGCAGCACAGCCTGCAAAATGAGGGGAATTCTCATCAGAAAGGGAGTACTTAAACCTTTCCCTCTAGAAAACCCTCTATTAGAGCAAGGAAAACTTCTCTTTGCTTTTAAAACCCTCTAGCTGCTGAAGATGTTTGTGCTATTGCAGTTGAAGTGCATGGGAGAAAATGATGCTGTGTGCTAGGCATAGGTTTTGGGTTTTAGAAAACAATCATTTTGCAACTAGATAGATTGATCAGCTTTATGTGTTTAGTTGATAGCAAAGAAAAGCTTTGGGCAGCTTCTGGTTTTGAAATATTTCGTTTTTACTTCTACTTTCAGACAGAAAAGCAGCTGGTGAAAAGGTGCACTGTTGTTTCTCAGAGCTCACAAATGACTAAGCAAAGTGCATTCTGTCTTTGCTTTTGTTGTCATGGGTCTGGTTAGTCAAAAGTGCCAAATATTCTGGCTCTAATCCAGCCAAGTTCCTAAGCCTGCACTCAAGCCCATTTGTAATTGGGGTGAGTACAGAGGCAGCACTGAGTACTTAAAGCTGAGACCAGTCTGGAGTGATGTTTGATTACCTTATCAGAAGAGGGAGTTGTCAGGAGGAAAGGTCCATCCTGAAATGCTCTGGGTATCCCAGCTCTGAAGGATGTGTGTGAGCACCCAAGAGCTGGAGTTGACATCATTTACCTTGACTAGTAGATGGAAATCTGATAAATTCAAAAACTTGGTATTTCAAAGACATTATTTTCTTCATAGACACGTTTTGAAAATCGGTGTTACCAATATTTGTACATTGGTGGTCAAACACTGTGAGAAAACCCTGAAGACAAAAACAGTGATAAGTCCATTATATATGGCATGGAAGGCCACCTAGCACTAAGTCACAGTTGAAAATTTCATTCTTTTTATTGATATAATCATGCTTATTAAGCAGGTAATTAACTCATTATATGGATAGTGTTACAGAGGTATTAATCCTATTTGTAAAGTGTAAGTGTATAAATTCTCCTTTGGGTAGTTAAGTAAATAGTCGTAGTTTAGTAGTTAGTTTGTATGCCACATACAGCTGTAAATTTGGAAGATACTGGCCAATGCCTAGCAGCTAATTCAGGCTGATTTTTTCAGCTAAGAGATTCTTAATTTGAAAAATATAGAGTTTAATATCCTCAAAGTCACAAATTTAGGCTCAACAAAGCATTTAAGTCAATAACAAGATGAACATATTCTGGAAAAGTATGAAGAAATGAACACCAAACTAAACAACCCATAAAATGCTGATTAAGTTCTGAAAACTAAAAGTTCCATCACTTAACAGCTTTCTTTTGACTTATTGAACCATAGGATTTTTTGTTTGTTAATTTTTTTCTGTTTTGAAATTTCTTTGCAAGTGAAAATTTTGATTACATGTCATTTAAATTCAGAGAGGGATTGCTGAAATAATTTTTGTGTAATCTGGTGGGGTTTTTTCCTGGATTTTTTTTTTATTGCTGTGAGCAAAGGGAGCCTTTTCAATCACTCATGCTGCTCTCTTTGTGACAGCCCTTCAAATACATCATGACCTGATAGCAAAATCAGCCTTGTGCAAAGTATTAAGGATCAACTTACCCTAAGTCTGCAAGTGAAATGAAACCTGAGCCCAAGGTGATTGCATTAAGCATGTGCTGTCATTCTTGTCACATCTGTGTTCTGGAGACTCAAAAAGCAGTAAAATGGTTAAGTATCAGTGATATTTAGAAGAGTGTGTTCTTGGTGACATTGCACAAGTAGAGCTCATCTTGTAAAGCAAATTAATTTTCCAAAGTGTTTTCCCAAATCCAGGGGTGAACCATGAACATCTCCATTATCATTAATACAGGCATTTCACGCTGTGTGCTCCTCCAGCCCAGTGCTGTTCCATTCAGCACTCACTAATTACAAGTCACTGAAATCTGGGCTGCCTGCTGACCTGGGGTGAATTATGCATCTGCAGGTTCAAGGTCCTTCACCTTCCCAGCCCCTGAGGGGAAGGCTTTGTACAGAGGTGGATGTCAAGGGGAGGCCAAGGGTGCAGAAAAACACATCAGTTCTGCAGGCAGGTTGATTTACATTTGTGTGTTTCCCTTATTTCAAGATAATAGACACTTTTTTTTTTGTGCTTTGAAACCTTTTAGACACTGATTGAGGTCAATGGAATCAAACTTAAGATGGCGAAGAAGACTGTTTAAAATCACAGCTATTATCTATTTTAATTTTCTCTGCTGGAGTGTACCCCAAAACATTCATTATGTGGAGGGTATAATCTCTGAACAAATGACATGGTGGAATTAATGAACAATTAACTATGATCATACGTTATAAACAGAGCTGATTAGAATCCACACATGCCTGGGCTTTAGAAAGACTGTTTTATGACTCTGCTTTGTGTTGCTGAGATAGGACCACACAGCTCTCATTTCTTATTCATTGTGTGAGCATAACATCATTTCCTCTGAGGTAAGGCTACATCTCTTAGTTTTCATGGCAACCAAACAAAGAATTAATCTCATCTTCAACTTACTATGTGTGGGGAGGGTAGGGGAGAGGAAAATAATGTGTTTTCCTCATATCCATTTGTCTAATATGCTGAAGTTATTGACTTCCTCCTATAACCTGGAGACCAATATCCCACATGTGATAAATCAGAGTATTATCTTCAAAGCTGGAAGAAAGGGAGTGTCTGTCCCCAGTAGCTGCAGCTGCATAGTGGTGAGTGCAGCATGGAATGCAGTAACTGCACTGTGCAATTTACTGTCTTCATTAAGTCAGACGAGAGTCAGGTGAACTGTATAAACTCCATCTGAATTCACAGTGGGCTCCTTGCGTGCTATTTACACTTCTTCCCTCTCTCTTTATTTAACTTCCACATGTAGATGTTTAATAAGAGAATACCATTAGAAACTAGGATGCTTTCAAAACCATCATGTCAGATACTGTGATTGTGAGTATTTTTAACCTTAAAGAGAAGGTGCTTCTGGCATTTTAAAATAGAAGCAAGCCCTAGGCTTCCCTAATGTCATTGGGGACAGGCGAGGATTTGTTTCAGGAGCTGCAGTGCAGCAGCAGGCAATGACTGGACACACAGCTTGATGATTTTGCATCACACAAAGGCACTGGCTTCCCTCTTGTTGCCACACTGCTCTGATCATCCTGAAAAGTGAGACAAAAGAAGTGGCCGACTGTATGCTGACCTTCACTGTAGGAGCAGAAACCCTTCATTATTCCATCACAATACTCGATACCCTCAAGGGTGCAATGCATTTAAAACTGGGAAATTTCACTTGCAGGAAGCAGGCATGCAAAGTTTCCATTACATAAGGAGAGGTGGAGTTTTACACGTGTACTCTGTGTGTATCTGTGCTTCTCAAAATATGTATGCTTCAGGGATGCTTAAACGGTAACTTAAAGAAGAGTTCTTTAGTCAGAGACCATTATTATCCGAATAATTTGTTTTCAAGGGATAAAAAGTTGTTTCTGAAGTAGGAACAGGTCAGTCAGGTGCAGCACTGTAAGTGGGGGAATGGTTGGTTTGAATTAAACAAAGATGTGTTCAAATGGTGCTTTTCATATGCCTAACATGCTTTTTGAGTGTTCTCCACCAGTAGCATTCTGTGCTGATGGGGGCTACCTGCCAAACAGTAAATAAGTGGTCTGGAGGGCTTTTAGCAAAACCCTCAGAATTCTGAGGCCGTTCATGTTCATGACATGGACTGTTGTACTACAGGCTTTGGTGTGTCTCCTTTGCAAGGGTGAATGTGGAGGGTGTTAAATCTGTGTGCATTTGTGCAGGCTCTCAGCAGTTCTGGAGCTGGAGATGCAGAGCCTTCAACCAGAGACTGGCAGTGAGTGTAAAGTGGGACTGTGGTCCTGTTTGCAGGTCACAGAGCACAGTCCTCAGCTGGACATCACGAAGGGAACACTGCAGATCAGCTGCAGAGAGCTGTGGGGGTGCCTGGCTCTCTGTGTTCAAGCAGGAGGGAAAAAGTGTAACAGGCTGAGATGGAGGTCCAGGGGAGAGCAAGAGTATACATGTACAGGAGATAGCAGGTTTGTCCTTCTTGGCTTTTGTGCAGGCTTTGTCCTTCTTGGCTCTTTCAGCTTTCCCCAGACTGGAGAAGAGCAGCTCCCTGGGCCTGGAATATCCCCTCCCACCTGCTCACTTTTAGAGCTGCTTGGCTGTTGGCTGCCCCGTCTTGAGCAGATTTACAGTTTCTGACAGTGGTTGTCGATGTCAGAAGTTGCCATTAGAAAGGATTTTTTTTACCTTCAGTGGGAGTGACAGTGAGATTTTGTTCTCCCATCTCACAGTATCAGGGAGTTCCAAGGCAGTGAGATTTGAGAGTTTAACACTCAGGGATGGAAGGCTTATCCTCGTTGGTGTCTGGAGTTCCAGAGCTTAATGGCTTGGCAGTGATTTGCTTTTAGCTTTAGAGTTCACTACTTCTCTTGTTTCTGTGGTGGATCATGCAGGCATCAGAACTTTAAAGCTCAGTCATCTTTGTTTCCACAAACTTGATTGCAATTTTGGCCCCAAAAGTAATTGTGAAAGAGACCTGTGAGTTTCAAAATCTGACCCTAAAAGTCATGTTGCTGTCAAGTCTCTGAGCTTTAGCATTAAAATATTTTAACTTCCTCTCAAGAAGAAACTGAAGAAGAGCTGGTTGGTGAAGCTTTTGCTGCACACAAATAAGGAATCACAGCATCAGCAACATCCAAGTGTGGCTGGATGGGGTGGGCTGACTAACCAGGAGGTTTGACCTCCAGAGAAAGCTGCAGTTATAGATGAAAACTCTCCCAGCAGTACTGACAAGTGCAGCAGGGCTGACGACAGGCATAGATTCTTAGGATTTCACATTTCATGGAGAGCAAAGTGAATGCTACCAGAGGCTGACTTTTACCAATGCTTTCCACTTTCCTCCTTCTTTCCTCCATCACACTGAACATATGTTGGGTACTTTTCTATGTAAGAGTTGACCATATGCTGAACAAGTCCTCTAGGAATGGCTTTCAGAGTGCCAGAAAATGGTCTGCTGTGGCAAATTGACAGGTACACTAATGCTATTATCCTTTAATGATGTTTTAACATAAGCAGAGATTTGAAGAAGGAGGCCCTGAGGTTTCTTAACAGTGGTACAAGAAAAGAAACAATCATGAGCAGTGGTTCAAAAATTCCCCCCAGCTCAGGTAATTTCTAGTAAAGAAGAGGAGAGTTTAGGCTTAATTTGTTTTTATGTTGGATCTTATGCATGTGTTGACCTGTTGGTTTGAAAGGAGTGCTACAAGATTCAGCTCTGTTAATGGTTAATCTCTCACCTCTTTTGGTTCGGAAGCAAATAGTTCCATGTCTAAGAGAAACAGACCCTAGTGAGCAGGTTTATCCCATTTAATGTTTCAAGGAGGAGGAGTTAAGAGCTTTCCATTTAAATCTAGCAGCAAGCATACCCATGGGCAGGAAGAATCAGAATAGCTGGACACAAAGATTTCTTGTCATTATTTAGAATCAATTGGAATGATTTCTTTGAACACATATATTTTGCTTATAGAGAAGGTATGTTAGTTGCTTGCAGACAGAAGTCTGTGTATGAAAAAGAATCAATACAATTTAATTTCAGTTGCATCCTCTTTTGATAATGCACACTAACATTTCTCCAAGGGAACAAGTGATTCCAGGGTTCCTCAAAGAAGAAAATTGTGTAGGTGGGGTTTTCTTGCAGTATCATAAGAAAGCACCCTTCAAATGGAAGCTTTTGAGTGTATATATAGCATAGCAGTAAAAGCAGAGACATTCCTGTGGGTGAGCAAATATAAACTCCTAAAGACTACAGAAACTGAAAATGAAAGCAGCAAATTAATCTAGAAACCTTTCTGCTCTGCTCCTGATCTGGCCCCAGGTCTTCACAGTAATTAGAGGAAAGAATGATTTCTGCGTTTTTTTTTGCTTTGGTTTCTTTGTTGGTTTATTCATTTTAGAATGAAAGAGGAGGATTTTGAATTATTGCCTGATGTGCATTGCACAGATAACATGTTATTTGTTGCCTGTGGCTTCTCAGGAGACTGAGCAGAAAGTAGGAATAAGTAGCACGTCTTGGGAGACCACTCTGGCTGCAGAACTGTTGTGAAATTCAGCACATTGCCAGTGTTGTGGCTGTTCATTGTTTGTTTGTTCAGCTTGGGGTTTTTTTTTAAAACTAAATTAGTAGAACTTTTCTTTACAGGGTTGAGTCTTACTTTTCACCTTTACGTTAGTGCAATATTCAGTTCTCAATATCTCAATAAGCATTGTAAGTCTAAGGCAAGCCATAATATTTATACTCCTTTTGAGAGTTAGCTTTAGCCAGATTTTTTGAAATGGTAGATGTTTTTCATGCACAAATGTCCATCATAACTTGTCTGAGTTTACATGTACGTGTGTGTGCACACACTGAAGTTATTGGGTACCCTCTATAGTTACTGCAGAATGCCAATGAAATGGCACAGCCACCATGACACAGAAAGAGTATTAAATATTTTTCACCACTAGATTAAATTTCCCAGCATTTCTTCTGCAGTGATTCCTGCCCTGATAAAATGAATAGCTCATCAACACCTCAGTAAACATCAACTGCAGCCTGCAGCTTTATTTGTCCATCATTAAACAATTGACAATGCATTCAGTATTCCAGCCCAGCTGATCATGAGATAAAGTGTGACTAAAAAGTAGATCATCTGGTGGCTGCTGCAGTGTTTGGTGGGACACAAAGGGCTCCTCTCTCCTCCCCAGCTTGCCCGTGCAGCTCCTGCACAGCCAGGGAGCTGTGCGTGCCTGCTTGGGGCACGCTGCTGTGCCTGAAACACTCGCCCCATTCCATCAGTGACATCAGCTGGGCAGTGGGGACATTCAGGCCAAGCACAGCCACTTCTTGGCTGCTTGTACATTCAGCTGGTTGCAATGTTAGCTTTAGTGGTGGCTGAGCCTCTCCTTCCCATTTTTGTGGCCCGCACAGAGTCCTTGCATGGGTTGTCTGCGCATCATTTATGCTTTCCAGGATGCCTGAGGATGGTATTAGACATATCCATTACCTATCCAAGAAGGATTTCCTTCTTTTCATGGTATGATGGCTTACAGCTGGTGAAGGTGCAGCTTGCACTGTTCACACCAGACCTTTGTTGGGAGGACCATCCCTGGGTGGCCAGCAGGTACCAGAGCTCCCATGCCCAGGTGGTGCTGGAGCCACTAGATGTGACCTCAGAACAGAGCTCCATTCTGCTTCTGAATGTCTGTGGGCACAGGAGAAGGGAGCAGAGCCTATCAGATCTCTTCTGTGCTTCTTTCATGTACAAAATTCCAGAACCGAGATTAATTTGGGCTAATGTCAGGGGCTGAGAAGCTTCCTTTGGAAGGTTCCAGCTGCCAAATGTTTAATTGCTTTTTCATGGATGGAGATAGTCTGTAACAGTAATTATTCAAGCCTTGTGTGCTTTTGAAGTGTGGCTTTTGTCCCTGTCACAGGAGGGGCAATGGAGATGGCAGTGGTGTGTCACAGCCTCTGTGCTAGGCAGGGCTGATGCCTGTTGGCCTCTTGGTTTAAAAGTTCCTCTGTATCCCAGTGCCTGGCAGCTGGGGAGCTTTGCTTTTTCCTAGTACCCTGCAAGGAACCAGGGACCTGTGGCTCACAGGCCAGACACAGCTGGGAGCTCCTGTGCATGTCGTGTTGAGGTGTCCAGGCTGATGAAGACATTTGGAAATACTCAGCCCCCTGCAAAGAGTCAGCTCCCCACATGTGTGTGGGAACTTGTTGCAGATCTTTTTCCAGCCAACCCTTTAGTAAAAAAATGCATTGGGACTGCATCTACTGCTGCCTGTGCGTCTAGAACTTGATTTGTTTCCATGGGAAGCCTTTACTTAAGCTTTCTGTCTGTATTTTAGACTATATCTCTGTGGACTTCTATCTGGGCAGACTCTGTGTCTCTAAAATAATGGTGGAGTTAAGGTGGAGAGCCATTCTAGGAGCACAGCAGCACCCAGAGAGTTGAGGTGGCCTTCACAGCAGAGTTTATTCAGGTCCAACCTGTCAGAACCAAAGGTGAGGACAGGTTTATTGGCAGAGGACTGCCCACTCTGCCATTGCCAGCTTACTGCAAGTGTGACATGAGCTCAGTTCAAAAGAAATCAGGGACAGAGTCCTCAGTTAAAAAACATTTACATCTTTTTCTCTTAGCTGTCATTCTTGTACAGATGTGCATTCATTGTCGTTTTTGTTCAGCATTATCCTTTTTAGTGCTTATAAAAGCACTAAAAATTATAACTAAAATTTAACTTACAAAAGTTGATCATAACTGGGAAAATTTCTTTCTTATTTAAATATTGGAGCTTCGTACAACCAACTATACCTTTCATTCCTGGATCAGTTCAGGTATCATCCAGTGGGGTTTTTGCACTTTCCTCAGTGGATGGTTCTCAGTTCAGGTTGTCAGGGGCTGATGGAGCCTTAGCCCTCTGTCTGGAGCCATGAAGAGGCTGTGTGATGTTTGGCACGTACAGCCTGGAAATGGCTCCTTTGTTATACAGCACATGGATGTAGAGAAATCAAAAATGCAGTTAGAAACAAAATGCCATTAGGATAAGAAATAAAATGCAGTCAGGGTTTTCATCCTGAGGGACCAAAGAGCACCCACACAGACCCAGCTACACAAGGGGTACCAATGGCAGCATGGCAGGCTCAGAAACCTTCAGTTACCAGCACATGCAAAAATTGTAAATGGTCTTCTTCCACAAAAGCTGAGCTTTGGCACTCATGCACGTGAATTCTAAATCAATCTGATTGATCTACCTCGTAAGTGTGATTCCGGTATGTTCTCTCTTATGAAACAACCCCTGATAGCACTGAAGTGAATAATTCTATATTTGGCAATTATTTATTAACTGCAGATCTCATAAATACAGCAGATGCATTTCCTGGATGGCAGCCATTAGTACATCTGGGAATTTATTTACTAGTTACTGAAAATACTGGACTGGAAGGGAAAAAGGAAAGATGCTGCCTGTTCTTCCTAATTTTGATTTAATTTCTGAGGTGCTCCACACCATTCCTTCATCAGATTTGCCATGTTAGAAACAACCCTTGACATCTCTCAAATATTTAGTTGTCTTCCAAAGCAATAGACTTGTAGAATATCCTGCAGGCCCTGCTTCTTGGAGATTTGTATCTGAAACCACTTAGGGCAGCAGCCTCTTAATTTATTCAAAGAAAAATAAGAAATCCTGGAAAATGATTCTTAGCTTGTTATTCTTACTGGTTGACTGTGACTAAAAGTTAGAGAGAATTTTTAGAGTAGCTGAGAAGTGAAATTGGATCTGTCTGATGCCTGGAGATTTTCTGTAACCTACATGAATAAACCAAGGTTTGTAGTGGAGCCAGGCACAATTCCCATGAGCCCTTAATGCACCTGCTCTCCTGGGCTGGTGCAGGGCCTCAGCTCACCTGGCAGGGACCAACAAATTACAGCTCCCCCTGAAATTTTGGGGAGGGTAAAAAAATAAAAAAAAGCTCTGGGATGTAATGGAACCCTTGCTGATTTTTGCTGTTTTGCAAATGTAAGTGTGAAATTATTCCTGATTTCAAAACTAAGTGGTAATAAAATGGGGAGAAACACCTGCTTTATGCTCATCTTGAGGATTTTTGACCTCAGTGACAAGATGCTATTTATCTAGATTTCTTTTGTTTTCTTTCATCTAAAACTTGTCCTGGTATGGGGTGTATTTGATACTCTCTTCCTTCTGCTTATTCTTCTTATTCCTCCTCTCTTCCACTGTTTCTTTTTTTTTTCTCCCCTTAATGGCTTTCTTCTGAGAAGGAGATTTCCAGTTGTAATTAGGACAGGCCAAAAGTATGGCATTTGGATTTGTGGGTTTTTTGCCTCCATGCCTGAGGTGAAAAGAGGGATGATTTCAGGCCATTAAACATGCAATAAGGCATGAATGTCTTTGGGCTTAGAATTTCCTCTTGCTGAAATTTATAGAGATTCAATTTTAATATGGACTTAGTCAAGGGAAGAGCATGTTCTTAATGATATGGAGCATTTTGCTCCATGTGTTAGTATTTCAATTGTGAATCTTTATGGCATTGGAATTGAATCCCTCTGACTTCCTTGGGAGGCAATGTCAGAGACAGGGTTTGAGTATCCACTTCTGTTCATGGACTGTATTCATCTTTAATGGGAAAGCAAATACTGGGGTAATTTCTTTAGCTGTGCATGATCTTATTCCCTCTACACACTTGCTGTATTTTATATGTGAACTACAACAGTTAAAGACATAGAGTAAAATATGTGCCAAGTCAAATACTCATAGAAAAGCACTTCTAATAGGCTTATGAGAACATACCTGTTTTTGTGGTAGGCTGTCACACTTGATATGTCATTGGTGTTTTCCATATTGAGGTGAGGCCAAAAGAAAATGCTTCGCAAGGGACTGAAAGCTTAAAACCACAGATAAAAGCATTCCACTTCTGTACTGATTGCTTCTTATCTTTGTGATAGTTGTGAGCTTTGGTGTCATCACTAGTTGAATGTTTTTGAAGATGGTTTTGGCTTAATTTTGTTTTTAAAACAATACTATTAAAAAAAAAAAACAAACACCCTCTAATTTCCCCTCTAAACAGCTTAACTACAAATATTCTACTAGTCATAATAGAGTTTGTCATTTTGAATATGAATTAATTTCCAGTCTTCAAAAATGTCTTGGGGCTTGTTAATCTACAGCGTGGTTGTGAATGTCATTTGTGATAATTTTCCTCTGCTGTTTCTTTCCAAGAAATATCTTAAATTTTCTAAGGGGCCATTAGGGTTTGATGCAAGACAACAGACATAGCAGTAACATGTAGCTCTTGGGTACACGCTTCTCTGTTACCTTTTGTGCAACAAAACAGCATTGAGATGCAGCCTTTCAAAGTGAACCACGTTCCTAAAAATAGATTAATTGCTTTAAAAAAAAATGTGGGTGGAAGCGGACCCAAAAAAGACCCCTTTCTCTGCTAGTGGGTCTTTAGGCATTTCTGGTAACTCTGCTTTTGTATCGGCTTCCACGTGAGCCCCTAAGCTTGAGGGAGGCACTCAGAGAGGACACTGCAGAGTACTTCACAGGGTTTAGAGTAGCAAAGTGTGTGTAGTGTGTGCACCTCAGGGCATTTTGTAAGGTAGGAGTCTGCTGTTGAGAGAGACACATCTTTGTGTGCTGGCTGTGCGTCTGTCACAACCAGGCTTTTTCGTGTCGCATGAACTCCCTCCTTTCATTTCTCTGCAGTCTCACGAGTCCAAGTCTCAAGGCCAAGTCTGCAAATAATCCACAGTGGAAACTTCTACTGAGGCCTCCCTGCCATTCCCCAGAATTCAGTCTGAGTCTGTGGGTTCATGGCTCTCACTCATCTGTGACCCATTAGAGGCCCACAGAGTATTTGCTGCTGAGGCTATCTTCCCCTTCTGTTGCTTCTTTAAAAGAAAATAAGTGCAAAATACCTGATGTCTGGGAGTATTTGTAGAGTGAGCTGGATCACGCACACAGGAAGATAAGGAATATCTGAGCAATGAAAGGAAAGAGGGTCCACAATATTGTTTCAAGTGAGGGATTGCCATTGTATGGCGGTGAGCTTGAGAAGGATGGATTGCACAGGGATGCAGGCAGATTGTGCCCTGTGTTGGAAGCCGGGCCTTGCTGAAAGCTCCATTCAGCCCCAGACACGTGGGCTGTGGAAATGCAGACCTGGCAGCATGAGTGGTTCCCTTGCCAGGCTCCCAACCTGCTGCTCTGTGCAGCAGCAGCCACTATTGATCCTCCCACCTGTGCTGGGAGCTGTGGGACACAGGTGGGACAGCACGTTCACTGGAGTCCCTCCCTCCACAGTGGCTCTTTGGAAGTAGCTTGCCTCAGTTGATGCTGGCCTTGAGCAGTCTCCCTCAGGTCAGTAGGTCCTGCCTACAAATGTGGGTCACTTGGCATCTCTTCCTTCCTGCTGGTGTCACTGGGGACAACGCTGTGACATCGGTAAAATGGCTGCCATCAGCAGGACGCCAGCACTGTCAGCTGTAATTAAAGTCCTCGGCCTAAATAATCCCTTCTGGATTCAGGCAACACAGGGACTGTGTGCATTCCCCCCCTGTCCCTGCTGAAGTGAGTGCCAGCCCCCAGAAAAACACAGCTTCATGCTCCCGGCGTGGAAAATGTGTTTGGCTTGCAGCTGGCACGAGCAGGGTGTGTCCTTGGCTCTGGAGGGAGTCAGGTCAGCCTGGTGGGATAATCCTTGGATCTGATGGTTTTCTTTAAGGAATACAGAACATGTAGGGACTGTGGAGTGGGTCACCTCTCATCTGAAGAAGAAGTGACCCAGGTGGACAGACAGTGTGGACTCACACAGTGATGGTGGTGATCCTTTCTGCACGGCGCAGTTCCCATCAGATGAAAATGTCAGCAACAATAGCAGGATAGGGCAGTAGTGTTTGGGCACACATATAACCATCTCAGCCTGGTATCTGTCCTTTTCTGGGCCCTATGTAAAGGACAACTTGGTTTTAAGGTAGGAATTTTTGAGCCTGTTTTGGATTTGTGTGTTGGTTGGGTTTTGGGTAGTTCTTTATTTTTTTAGTATGATTTTTGTTTAAAGTCTTGGTATAGACACCTTGGTCTCAAAAATGCTTTGACTGGTTGAACTGAATTTTTCAGAGGCACTTGAGATATGGTCATAGCTGTAAATCACAAAAAACCCCATACCAGATCAACAAAAAAATAAATTAAAATGCCAAAACCAAAGCAAAAAAAGCAAGCAAGCAAACAAAAACTCTCTAAACCTCCACACATATTTTTTGTGGGCAGAAGATCCTCTTGGCTACTTTGAGCTCTATTTGGGCAGTTTGTATCCCACCTAAATCTCTGATCCTGATATTTGCTCTGGGCAAATAAAAACGGGGCAGGGACTTACTGCCTCTTGTACCTTTTGTGGAATCACCAAGGAGCGACCTCAGTCTGAAGTCATGTTGCTTCTATCCCTTAGAGCATACAAAATGTGGCATGGGAAGAAATGGTATTTACCTTTGTGCTTGCCCAGTTGCTCACAGTGGAAAGGGAGTTTCAGCCAGCTGGAGGTAAAAGTGCATTTTCCTGGAGGGAAGCATTGTGAGGAAGTGCGACCACAGAAATGGGAAACCAGGTCCTGGCAGCTCTCTGGTGTCTGCAGGTGGTGGCTGTGGCAGCTGCTGTGCTGCTCTAGAGAAGGCTCTCTGAATCTCAGTCTCCAGAGATGCTTTGTGTCAAAACCTGATTTATGCTATTAGCTTAATTCTGAACAGCATATTCCTCTTGCCAAACCTGTGAGAAGATGGAAAGTATTGGTGAAAAAATGTTTCATAATTGCATGTAGCTTTATGTCTATTGATTGTGTGTTACACGAGTTTGCTGAAAGATCTCCATCAATGAATTCCTATAAAAGCTAATATCATACTGAAAAAATTGCCAAGCAAAGATAATCCAATTAAGCAGCTGCACATAGCTGAGTTTCTAAATTATTGATATTGTCTTAAAATGGGCTGCCTTATAGTGCAGTAAAAGCTGCAATGTAGGTGATATATTTAGCTGTAGTCACATTGTGATATCACTGTGCAGTGATTTTTTTTTTTAAAGGTACACAAAAGATATTTTTAAGGAGACATGGATTTTTTTACAGAGCACATACAAAAGAACTTGTTTCAAATGAGCATCTGGGAAGGAAATTATAGGAATTGTGCATGCATTTGTCTGTTTATCTTCAGAGAGAGACAGCTCCTGTCTTTAAGGCTCAGAATTTGCATGGTGCTATTGGCAAAACTCAGGACAAAATCCATATTGCAGTTGCCCAAGGGGAAGTCCAGCTGCAGCACTGCATTTGCTGAAAGGAAGTATTTTTCTACTCTGGCTCTAAAAATAAATAAATAAATAAGTCCAAAACTCCCGAGCAGCTGAGGAAGTTGAGTGTCAGTGGTTGCTGTCCATGAGCTTGGCTGTAGAGAGCTGCAGCTCTGCTCGCTCTCTGTAGTGTGTGGGGTGGCTGCACAAGCCTGTCAGGCAGAATGATCCAAAACTGCTCAGAGCTTTGGTTTTTGAAAGCTTTCAAACTCAGCAAGCAGGCAGCAGCTGTGGCACACTGATGTTCTGTTTCGAGGGAAGATAAGGAGCAGCTAAAGAAGAGTGCCCTGCACTAATCCAATCTGGAGGAGATATTAAAGCTCGGATCACGGTAACAGAGCCTCTGTCCAAAAGCAAGGGGACAAAACGTCCTCCACAGACAGATTAAAGAAGTGGTATTGATTACTGTCTCTGTTATCAAGCATCTGGGACTCTAATCAGCATCTCAGTTATGCATTTTAGTAACGAGGCAGAGCAATGATTCAGTGGTTGGGAAGGCAGCAGGATTAAGTGAAAAGTAAAGAGAATTATTGTCCTATGTGCTCAGCTGCTGTCCACAATGGAACATTAAAACCCATCATGATTGATTTTTCTTTTCTAAAGGGCCTATATAAAATATTACTCCAACAGAATATCCTATTTTAAACTTAACCTGGATGAGTTTACTATTTCCCATATGTTTTTGTTGAAAACAGCTTGCAAAGGCTCACATACTCCCTGAGTGAAGACTTTGTGCCAAAGTGGGAATTAACCCATTAGTTATTTAACAGTTAAAAGCTACTGTTAAATGTAATGGGTAAACCCTATGAGATATTTCAGTTCAGCACTTGTTATTTGCTGTTCTTATGGTGGTGGTAAAACATAAATGGAGAGAGAGCTCAGATCAGATGTCCATGACATGCATATGAAATAAATGAGGAAAGAGGCTGTTTTGAACATCTTCATGTTGAAAGTGAGAAGGTTG
Organism: Ammospiza caudacuta; assembly: GCF_027887145.1. Classification (NCBI taxonomy): domain Eukaryota; kingdom Metazoa; phylum Chordata; class Aves; order Passeriformes; family Passerellidae; genus Ammospiza; species Ammospiza caudacuta. Next base: position 10,318,577 of record NC_080601.1, read on the forward strand.
TCCCAGCTTTCAGCTGTCACTGGGATCAGGTTGATGACACCTGAATGAGGACCCTCATGCCTCAGTAGTCCATGGGAAGAGGCAGGGCAGTGCTTTAGAGTGGTTCAGACAATCTCTCTCCGTGCCTGTGACCCTGCCTGGACACCCGAGGCCAGCCAGGGCGAGCTTGGCTCTGTCTGCCTGGGCCAGCCCTTGTTCTTTTGTGTTGGTGTTCAACTTCCCCGTGCCCAAGCTGTGCCAGCTCATACCCATGAGGTCAAATCCTGCCTGCCAGTGGGTATTTTATGGCCTTGCTGGCCTAAGAGGGAGCTTATCAGAGTGTTGTGATTTACGGCTGTGAGTTTGTTGTTGGGTGTAATGGAAGTGAGCACCTGTGCAGGAGGGCTCTGAATTCTGCTTGGCAGGGGTGCTCTTTAAACTGATGTCAGCTGACTGTATTTAAACTAACTAAATGAAATATCTACATAAATGCAAGCTGGAATTTCCAGTTTGCACTTGCTGCAGAGTATGTCTGAAGAAACTGAATCTCTCTTACTAAGCTGTATTTTACTCTGCAGTTCTTGAGACCTCATTAATAAAACTGTCCCAAAAGAAGAAGGAACACTATATTTGTATTTAATCCTCGCAGGTTATCCATATTCTCCCTTGGCCTCTATATATTACATAGCTTTAAAGGTGTCTTTCAAAAAATATTGAGTACGTTGTTCCCTGTTGCTAGAAATCTAAGCCATTTAGGGTTAGTATCTCATTTACTAGCTAATTGTTGTAACTGAAATTGCACAGCCATCATTTCTGGGAATACTGGATGTAGTCAAGACAGGCTGTGTGCCTGGTAAGTTGAAAAAGCAGTGGAAAAGGTTAGTCAAGCTGGGGCTGTTTGAATTAATTTTGCAGACATACCTGAGGCTGAGTGTTCAGTGGCATTGACCTATTGCCATTATTTGCATCTCTCCTTTGTGGTTTTTATCATTATCTATTATATTGTATTTTTAATGAAAAAACCCATTTATTTTAATTTTAAGAATCCTGAATGGCTTTGAAAACTGAATAATTCATATTTTTTGTGTATCCAATCTGTTTCTGTGTGTGAAAAGTAAGAGGGGGTAAAAAAGTAGTGTAAGAAACCTCCAATGTTGGCATTGAAAATGTAGGAAATGCAGCCAGGAGCTGAGGTCAGCAGATAAAGGCTCCTAATATGGGTAATTGCCACTGCTCTGGGAGCTGGGCTGGGGACAACTTAATTCCCTGAGCTGAAATTTTGTCATGATATCCATTTACCTATAAGTTTGCAGAAGGCACCCTGGGATCTTTGCAGACTGTACACTTCAGAGGGGGACTGTGCTTCATCCAAGCTCTGAATGGTGATAAATAAGTGAGCTATAGCAGTGTAAAGACATGGGGAGCTTTTTGATGTGAATTTATGCAGTTGTGCAGGTGTGTGAGCACTGGAACAGGCTGCCCAGGGAAGCAGTGGAGTCACCATCCTTGGAGTTGTTTAAAGATGTGCAGGTGTAGCACCCAGGGGCATGGTTTAGTGGGGGCCTTGGCAGTGCTGGGTTAATGTTGGGCTTGAGGATCTGAGATCCTTTCCAACCCAAACCACTCTATGATAGAGTGAGAGCCATGTGCTCTGTGTAGCCCTGCCCAGTGAGTTTTTTCCAAATAAATACACACCTAACTCCCAAGTCTTGCTGATGTTTCATCCTAGCGCTCCCCCCTTTTGTGTTTTCATCACTTTATCACAGTCCAGCTGTGATATTTTCCAGCTATCACAGTGCTCTCTCACAGCACAGATTTACATGATGGGCTGAATTGAGCAGGAGGACACCACCAGGAGCACCAGGAGCAGCACATCCACCATCACTGTTGTCACAAGAGGCAAGGCTGCTGCCTTCCTCTTTTGCTTCTGTTTAAGCTTTTAAAATGAATCTTTTCAGTTTTACATGCATATGGTAAGATTAGATCAAAGCACTAATGTAGTCAATAACACAAATACAGGAGACTGGTTATTTATGTTCCACATGGATCTCTGCTAACAATCTTAATCATGAGGACAAGAATAATGAATTTTTACTCGAGTCATACATACTGATGGGATATTAGATGTGTGCATGGTGCTTATTTGAAAGAGCACTCTTTTGCCACTAATTTTTAGGAAATATGATTAATGTCAGTAATGACATGGTTTTCCATCCTGGAGCAGTCTGTCAGGGCTCTCAGGAGGCTTCATTTTAGTTTAATATTCATAGATGAACTAGCCCCTTTAGAAGAGCTTTTCTGCTTTTTTTTTTTCTATTTGCATTTCAAATAATTCCATGGAATTGTGTGGGAGCAAGAGAATTGTCTGCTGAATGCTGATGGATGCAGTAATATTAATAGCAATAATACCATTAGTAGTGGTAAGGAAATAAGTAAATCACTGAAATTTGCATGTGCCTTATTCTATTAGGTCCTGCAGCTGTGTGTTTTCCCTTAATTTACAAGAAGCTTATTGCTGTTTGTTCTGAGTGGGTAAAGCCCTCCCATCCCCTGTGCATTGGCATCCTCCAGAGCCCAGACACCAACCATCCCCAGGTGAAGGCCAGCATTGTGCACCCACAGTGCAGGGTCACCTCACCAGAGTCATGTTTCACTGAGTGCTGGGTCTGAGCTTTTGTGATGAACACCTCTTCTAGGGTTTGGTCTGTAAATCAGAAATGGCAGTTTGTAACAGGGGAAGGGAAGAGAGGGAAATGGAGCTCAACTCTACATTATGGAGGGGCTGTAGTTGCTCATTACAACCCCAGGAATTCTGATCTACAGTTCTTTCTGAAGGTGGGGACAAGATTACCTTAATGTTTTGGGTTGGAGGACAGCTTCTTTTTGTTTTTATTGTGGGTCTGGAAGACGTGAGAGAAATAGTTTTATTCTTGTTTGTTCTTTGTGTCATGTCCAGGTGGCATTCCCAGCCAGTTCATGAGAGGAGTTTATAGACCAATAGTTTTACTGATCTGCAGGCTTTGTAGTTCCACGAGATGGTGCTTACAATCCAAATCAAAATGGAAGTATTTCTCCTCCTCTTCTCTGCTGTTAAATCCAAAATGAGATCCATTGTTACTGTAGAGACTACTTGCATGCTCCAGACTGCATCATATTTGTTAGACAATACGTAATAAATCCAATTGAATTTGAAGCACAGCTACTAAAGAACATTAATAAAGTACAGTTTCTGATGCATTCATTTACCTTTTTCATGGTGTTTGTCACTTTAATTTCTACAGTCAATTTATGATGCCTAGTAATTAAAAATGAGATTCCTTAATAAATTATGTGGGAGCTGGGTCAAATTTTGAATTCAGATTCAGAACTGCCATGTCCTAACTTTGAGCAGGAGTGGAACATGTGCAAATCTGAGCAGTCTTTCATTATTAATGGGAAAAAGATGGGTTTTACTGAGTGGTTATGCTGTTTGGAGTCTCTGGAGCATGTTACTTGCATTTTCCTCTTTGCTAAAGTCAGTAAAATCCAGCTGATGAGGTCCATGGCTTCCTTTTGTTTTACAACCAGGATCACACCATTCTCTGTGGTTTTCAGCAGCCATCTGCATGTTCAAATGTGTTGGACTGGGGAATGTTTTTCTGAGTATATAAAAACCACAAATTCTGTGTGTGTGTGTGTGTGTGCAGAGTATCGCTTGTCTAAACATGGAGATGAGTCTTGGAAAAGATCTGTCACATTTCCTACTGTTACAAAAATGTAGGTGAATTATTGGAGAGATTACTTTAGCCAGAGTGGATCAGTGTTACATTTATAATGTGCTTTAGATGTCTTCTAAAAAGCACATTAAAGTCTTGGCTCATCTGACACGGCCTCAGAGTAGAGGTCATTAGCCACTGGCCCAGGGAGAAAAGTTGGGAAAAGTCAAAAAACTTGTGGAGTCTGGGATTATTCACAGAAGGTGTAGATGCAGGATTGATTCAGGTTTGTCCTGGCAGTTCATGAGTGATAACTACATTTTCAGTTAGCAAATCCAGCATGCTATTTGGATGCATTAATAATCCTGGAGAGAGCTCTGGGCTGCAACGTGAGATACTGAATATTACATTTATGTTAAATACCAGTGCCTGCTTGGGGGGAGAGAGTCAGGAAGTGCCTTCTCTGTGTTATTAGTGAAGTTTTAATTGTTCATGTCTTGTTCAGAAGTGAAAGGGGTTTATGGAAAAGGAGAAAGCTCTTGTCTGTGCAGGGTGCAAGCTGCCCTCCTCCCTCTGCTGGCTCCTCTTGAATCCGCAGCACAGCGAGCCAGGGATGCTGTTCAGTGAGGCACCAGCTCCTCTGGCTGCTCCTCTATAGAGTTTTTATTTTAGGCCAATAGGTAACTAAGGGAAAATGCCAACTTATTGGGCTGTTAATTGAAGCTAGGATTTATAAATAGGATTTTCATCAATCAAAAAAGGCATAGCTGTAACGGTAAAATATCTGTAAAATAAATAGATTTACAATGGAGGATAGCATTCAGCACCCTAAAAATAGCAGCTGCTGCCTCCTCCATTATGCAGTGTGAACACTAGCTAGTTTATCCTGCCAAGGGACTGCTTTTTCATGAAGCATCGTGGAGATAATACAGATATAAGAAATACTACTGCTATACAGTAATTTTTGAAGCCCTTTGAAAGCTATTTAACATCAGATTTAAAAAAAAAAAGTTCACAGAGAGAAAGGAAACGTGAGAGCTAGCTGCAATAATAGCTATAGGCTTAAAGGTTCTCCCAAGGAAAAGAAATGCAGTGCTAACTAAGCAGGTTAGCAAGAAACAGATTATGGCCATGTGTGCTGTTGTAATTGACTGCATTATTCATGCAGTCATTCCAAGGTGGATTTCTGGATCTGCTCAAAACGTTTGATGTGAAATTAAGCGACAAAATCTTCATGAGCCCCTTTCACTGATGTAGCACTGAGAAGAACCCAGTGTTATTCTGACCTCGTGTAGGTTGAAATGCATTTGGGCAAGTGCAGCATGACTGCCAGGTGTGATGGAGTGTGATGCAGAGATACAGAGCTCCTGTATGAAGATATTTAATAGCTGTGGCTCTTGTATTTCTGTATGCAGATAGGAAAAGGAACCTTACATTAATGAATTAGAACTGCTTTACTGTAAGCTAAAGGGGTTTTTTTGAAACTCCTTGTAGCTTGAAATACCTGCTGTGTAGCTGGACAGTATTGCACTACACCAGTGTCAAATTCCTCTGCATCTGGAAAGCTCAGCCTAACTTCAGGACTTACCCATTCTGCAGCTTCCTCTTGCCCTCCCATCCCTAATTCCTGGGGAGCCATATGAGGGCTGATGCAGCCTCCTAAGCTGCCATTTTCTGTTCTTTTGTAGTTGTAATGCAACATCAGAAAGCATCTGTCTTGGCTGTGGCCAGCCTCTCGTGTGTGTGAGACACAGAAGCAGCAGCAGCGCTCCAGGGACAGCATTAATATTTAGCCAAGCTGCCAGCACTCCAGTGAGAGCTGAGGGATGTTTTTATACATCTGTGCTGACAAACAGAAGTCCTGTTTGGAATGCAGTTTGCACAGCTGTCCTCATTCCCCAGCAGCGTGTCAGAACTGATCTTGATGAGATCATTTTTTTAAATTCATTTTACTAATTTTCCTCTGTTTTAGGGAAATTCCTACATCACCCCAATGCAGAAGAATGTTTACTCCTTCCTGGTCTAAGACATCTTGAGGTTATTACATCTGAATGCTCCCAGTGTTCTTGGAAAGCTCTGTTCACAGTGTCAGCCCTGTTGCAATCACAAAGCTGAGGCAGTATGAGTCCAGTGTCACTGCCCTATCTAATATTTGGGAGGAAAAGATTCTGGAAGTCTCTTGTGCTTGCTCCCCAGACATTTCAGTGTGGAATTTCTTGAGAGATAGTTTTGTTCCAGCTCAGAACACTGAACCTGTAAGAAGCTGAAAATTCAATGAGTTTATATATGTATTGCTCTATAAATTGTCCATGCCTCGATTCTGTGCCATTAGAGTGAAGGTTCAGTAAGGGGAAATAGTTTGAGATTTTGCTGTGACTGTGTTTAAGGGCAACAGTTCACTTCAGAATGTGTAATTCCTGGAGATTTCCCCTTTGTTCTTTGAAAATGATGGTGCCTTAGGAAAGGAAGTTGATAGGGAGGAACTACTGTCTGGAGAGCTTAACTGGATTAAGTTAAAATTAGATTTTAGTTGTTCTGCAGAAGAAATACAGGTTAATTTATTAACTGGGAGCAGCACCATGTAACTGTGAGTGGTTACTCTTTGGCAATCTCCTGGCTATTGGGGGCCAGTTTGTGTCCTAGCAACTGGGCTGTGTTCATGCTGAGACTGGGGATAACTTTTGAGTGATGCTGAAATCAACCACAGTTACAGTCATTTATTTTTCTTTGGTCTCATTGCATTGTAACATCTTGGGGTTGCATCTTTGTAATGATTACAAGAAATGAAAATTTTGAACTTGCATTTTTCCTGGAAAGTCCTTCCAAAGTGTAATTTGAGAAAAGTTTAGAGTACTTTGAAATGCTGACTGATAAAGAGTGAGAGTTCCCTCAGTGCTGACAGAGTCCTGGCACTGTGAGAGCAGCAGGTTCTCCCATGCAGTGTCTGTGGCAGGGCTCACGTGGATTTTACCTGCCCAGGCACTTGTGTTCAGTGGCATCTCCCACTGTGACTGACCCTGAGTGTGGCTTGCCTGCAGAGCAATAATGATGCCCCAATAAGTCACAGAAATATTGGAAATAGAGGTAGGTGTGGTGTCAAGAACTCCCTTTGCCTACCTCCATCCACAGTTGTCTTTGTTCTCTTCTGACCAATTTCTTATTTTTATTCTGTTTTTTAATCTAACTCTCACATATTAGAAATCCTGGGCAAGCTATTCTCATGTTAGTCTTCTCATGGAAGTTTTACCTTGTGTCTGCACACATTTTTACTGTATAATAATTTGTCCATAGTCTGTTCATTGGAGTTGCAGCCTAAATGTTGTTTAAAAGCCCTGGTCATAATATTGCTCCACTGAATTGTCTCCTTTGCATTTGGGAATGGACTCATGGGATTAGTTATGGTTAGTTTAGTGTTTCCATTTTTCTTTTCATTGAGTACTGCCCTACTCCATCTAGAAATGAAACTTACACTAAATGAGAGCTGTGCTCATTTCCCAGGGCATTGGACACCTTCATGTGCCTGAGCTGAGTGGATACACTTGTCTGTTCTTACTGTATTTATCTTTTAACAAAGCTTCCTTCTGTTTTCATTTGAATTGTTCCTTTAAAGGGTCCTTGAGGACCCCAGATTCAGATATTAAGATATTAATTAGGATATTCGACTATTCACCTTGATTCTGAAGGAACAGAATCAAGGTGAGTAGTCAAATATCTTAATTGTGGGTTGGGGGTTTTTTGGCCAAGGTCTTGCAGTCAATTTGTCCCAAAAACTACTGCTTTTGGAACATATTACATGATAGAAATTTCTTTTTCTGTCCAGAACTCATGTCTGAGCATTTTAAAGCCATCTGGCAGTTTGGTGGCTTCATATCATGGTTATGTTCTGAATAAGCCTAAAAGATAGACAGCAGAGAGAGGGAGTGTTTGGAAGGGCTAATTTGGCAGCAGTCACATTTCTGGTGCTTAACTCAACTTCACGATGAAATACTTTGCTGTTGTCACCATGAATCTTAATGATTAATTCTTTGCTTCTGGCAGTCATGGAATATTGAAAATTGCTAGAAATACTATCCAGACAAAGAGTGAGCCTGGGCCAACTTCTTGTCACATGGATGCCATATACAAATGGATGGTATATTTTATATAACTTTCCTCTAACACTTTCAATTAGGTTTTATTTAATATATTCTTTAAAAATGAAAAAGTTATTTCTGAGCTGTTCACTATTTTCCTGTGCTGTGGTGAAATAATAAGATTTGTGCTTTTTATGTGCCTATGTGTTCACATGCCCATGGAGACCAATCAACAGCCACCAATTTCACAAGTGCACCAGAATTACATTCTGTTAACAAATAGAAGTTCTATATTTAGTGGAAATGCTGAGGTCTGCTGTTCATACCCAAGGAATCTCTACTTTGTGGAGTCCAGTGCATCAGTGAGGTATCTCAGAGAAGGAGCAAGGCAGCTGCGGCATTCAACTTGTACAAAATCCCATTTTTCAGTAGGACTTGGAACAAGATGCATGGCATGCAACAAGCCATCTGATTAATCAGCAGAGAAAGTGCAGACATCAGCAGTGTTTCAAGATGATATAGGAAGATCTGATGCTGTGTCTCCTTGTGCTTTCCATATATAGATCTTTGCCCTTGCTCTTCCCCTCATCTCCAGGAGAGTTCATGTGAGGTTTGTGGTTTGACTGAACACAGGCCTGCCTGGAGTCTCTGCCTTTTGTTTTCTGCCTTCCTAATTGGCTTTTACTGGTTATTTTTCAAGCATGATGGTGTCAAGTCAATTTGCTCAGGACTCAATCATGTGATATCACCATGCTTATGTAAACACTTCCTCCAGTTTGCAGCTTTATTACCTCTGTGTTTTCCAGAGGTGCCTTCCAGAGCAAATCAATGACATGGGTGTCCTCTGGGGTGATCAGTGGGAGGGAAAGAAATCTTAATAAAGCCAAGGGCTTTTGGTTGGCTTCACTGAAGCTGCTTCTCCTACAGGAAACTCTGCTGCTCTTTTTAGTTCTTTATGATCTGAAGGGTGTAGAGTGATCTTGACAGCAAGAAGTTGCCTTGGTAAGTATTATCTTAACCTCTATTTTCACACATTTGTGAAAATAGAGGTTAAGATAATACTTACCACGGCAATTGTGGGATTTCTATGATACTGTTGCAGGGGTTTTGCAAAATCCCACTTCTCCATAATGCAGGTGGAAAATGCTTTTCCATGTTGAGTCCATGCATTGATTGGCAAGAGAAATTGCTGAAGTCTCAGTGGTGGAAGCTGTGACTGACTTATGGCCCTTTTTTGGGGGTTTAGCTAACAGTTTATATTCCAGCTGGCCACAGTTTTTCCTATTCCCAAGGGACCAGGGCTATGTTTTAGTCCCAGGGTCACTGGAAGTTAAAGGAGCTTTAGAACTTGGGCATGAAAACTGTAGCTGATGAATAAAAATGGAACAAAAAGTGCTCTTTCAGGAGTTGATGAGGGCCCACTGGAAACACACATTCTACTCTGATATCTTAGGGTAACAATGCAGGGTTAAAAAAAGGAACTTGGAGCGGAATTGTGGATCAGATGCTGTGGGCATACCGCTCATACCTTGCGCGTATCATTTATTTTAGTCCCTCATCCCAAGAGCCTTTTGCCTTGCTGTTGAAAACACAGGCACGCTCTGGGGAGTGCCAGGGATCCTGGCACAGCAAACACTGCAGGACTCCCTGTGTCCTCCACAGGCTTCTGGAATATCTGCAAAGGGCTGCATTTCACAGGTCACAGCTTTGGGCTGTGCTCTTTGGAAGGGTTTGGAGACTTCTGAAAAATTACTGCAGGCTATCCTTTTATAGTGGTTGCATTTCAGTCTTTGAGGTTTGATCTTACGTGCTGCCAAAGAATAGGATGGGACCACAGGCTTCCTGTTCACTCATTTGGAAAGCCTCTAAAGAGAAGTTTTAACTATCTTCTAGCAGAAGCTATGGAATTTGCTGTTCTAAATTTTGTGTGATAGCTGATATCCTTGTCAAAGTAAAGGAAAAAAGTTAACTAAAGGATTTACAGAAATGCTATATACCTTCTATTCAAGAGCAATAGACTAGAGAGGAGCATATGGCAGATTTTTTGGGGATGAAGTGTTGGGCTTGGTGACTTCAATTTATTTAATGTTTGGAGTATTGTTTTCCTATCCTCATTTTATGTTTAAATTTTTTTGCATTAATGAATGAGAGCATATGCTTCTGGTGATAAAATTCTAATTCTGTGGATGTTTTAGCAGATGATCTGAGCTGGCATAATTTAAATGGCAATATAGCGAACACAGTATTTACATGATGGATGGTGGTTGAGCAGACATTTAAAAAAAATGTCATACACAATTCACACAGATCCTTTTGGCATTTTATGACTCTGAATTTTGTTCCTGGGGCTGCACATTCTGTGTGGCCACAATTTGAACAGTTAGCAGTGTAAATGAGTAAATGTAATGTAAATGTAAGCAAATTTTGTCTTGATAGTAGCCCCTTGTAGAAGCCTGTGAGGTGTGCACTTGAACTCCTGTTCAAAGGTCTCATCTGGGGCACACATTTGCCATTATTTTCATGACTAGAAAAGAATTTTTATATAAATAAATATCTCAGATACTACTATTGGTTTCTCTGATATAAGAAGTTATAAAACTAAGGGCTCTTCATAGGTGTAAGCTCCATGAACACATATCTGTACTGATCCTGTTTGTCAACCATTTGCTCTCTGAAAAGGGTTTCTGAAATCCCCTGCACTGGTGGGCTTCAGCTGACTCTTCATATTTCTGAACTGTCTGAAATGTCATCCACTACAGTTCCAGGGAAAAAAATTTCTCCTTGCAAAATCTGGACCAGTAACTCCAGATTATGGTTTAAACTATTTCAGCCTGCCTTTCCCTTTCTTGGAGAGATATTTATATTGTTTTGCATCTCATGTCAAACCATGTTTTTCTTGCTGCTGAATTCTGCCATGTGTTGCTTTGTTTGCAAGTCACTTCCAAGCCAGTAATCACAAGCACTCCATCTGGCTGGGGAGCAGCATAGTGGTAATGTAAAAGGACATTTCCACTATTCTGTTTAAAAGAATTCTCCATCTGTACCAAATCTGCCATTTTAATGAGATTGTAAAGGGGTTTTGTTGCTTTTTTCTAGAGGGGAGGAGATTGATTGTTGGGATGGTTTTTATCTTGTGTATCTACTAATTACATGATTGTATCCAAGGCCCTTTCTTTTTCCTAAGCTAAGAATTACCATAGGAATTTGCAGACCATGTAATTCAGGATGCAAAGGAATAAAAGGATCCTGGAAATTTTATCCAAAATCTATAAGACATTGATTTTGCCATTAGTATTGAGCATGTCTGTTACTACCCTTTGTTAATAGTATGCATTGAGAAATCATACTGAATGCTCTAAAATGGATTCACAAGGTTAAAAAAGAAAACACAGTGTCACTGTGATTTATGGCAGTCAGTAATCAGAGCTGAATTGATGGATGTGAATGTGCTGAGATGAATTTTTGGTGCCGGCAGATTTTAATTTTTCTTTGTGCTTTCCTTTTGTAACTCTGATCGTTGCTCTTTCAAAATTAATGGAAGAGAGAATTGGACAACTGCTCTTGTGGGAATGTCGCGGCCTAAACCAGGCCGGTGTTGTGGAGGTTAATGGGCAGTGGCCTGGGTCAGTGTCATCGCGGTGATGTGAGCTCAGGAAGCCAAGAGCCAGCGACTGGAAAGGCAGAGCAGCCGTGGCAGGGGAAAGGAGCAGGCAGAGTGTGGGGAGAGCAGGGTCAGGGGGCTGCTGGAGGGGCAGGCTGGCACCCAGGCCCAGCTGGCACTGCCCACAGCCCTGGGCTGCTGAGGAACAGGGGCCACGACCCGCCAGCAGAACAGCGGAGACTCTGAGGAATCTGTGTCCCTGAAAATGTTCTTTCTCCTCTGCCAGCTTGGCTGTGGGATTGCCAGAAATTCTGTGTCATCAGCCCGTGCCAGGAGGCTGCACTACAGGGCTGTGGGGCACCACCCCACAGTGGCCTTGGTCCTCTGCAGGGACTTGGGACTTTCTGTGGAACTGCCCCATTTAATCCCTTCACCTACAAAAGAGACCTATTTGGCAAGTTTTAAATTTCACGTGACTCCCTTGAATCCTATTACAGAAATTATCATATTTCCTTTCTCCTTGTTCTCAAGCACCTTTTCAAAGGCAGAAGAAAGCTATTTAGGTACCTGGGCTTTATTCAGAGCCAGCTTTTCTTCAGTTAGAAACAAAAATTCAGACACTGATTAGTAAACCTATGATCTTGGCTTTCTAGAACTGGTATGTTTGCATTTATTGTTTTGAAACTACAGTTCTCAGCTCTCAAAATTACCAGTAATGTTAAATCAAAATTCAGTTATAGAAATTGAATATTCAGGATACTTTGTGTTGTGTGGTGGCCTGCAGTGACAGCATTGCTGAGGTAGCTGTGGGGCAGTGACTGAACTCTCTGCTACAGGGAGCTCTGTGCAGGTATGTCAGTGAGGTAAATTCACCTAAACTGGCTTGGCCATCCTTTTGTACTTAAATTGAGGTGGGAGGCTCTTCCACCTGCAGACAGCTATTGGCTTTTCTGTATTTAGTCAGTGGCAGAAGAGGGTCTTACTCATGAATCCAAAATGCCCTCAGCAAAATGTGCAGGAACACAGGGTAGCTGTTAATAGAATGCATCATCAGTGACATTAATGAAGTGTTTTCCAGCCAGGTCCACCTGAGTGCATGGCTGGTGCACCAGGGCCTCAAATTTTGCACCTTCTGAATACAGAGATGTCTACATAGAGAACTGCTGTGATAATAATTTGGTTTTTAAGCTCAAGAGTGCAAAGCTCCTCCCTTGTGGCTGCGATCCAGTTGATGGAGATATATTTCTGGAAAATTTAAATTACCCCAATAGTGTTTTACATACAGCATATTTCCTGTCATCAGCATTTCTCAAATGAGACATTAGGCCTGACATCTTGTCTGACCAAAATATAAGGCCATTATTATTTTCCTCCTCTTCCTCTGTGCTGTTCTTCTGTGCCAGTGGATATCTGTTTCCAGCTCATGGGTGTGAGGTGAGATGTGTGGCAGGCAAGTGCAGTGCAGGAGCTTGTGGTGAATTGAAGAGATTCCAATATTCCCTTTCTCAGAAGATGGGCATTCTTTAAAGCCACTCCTCATGTAAGTAACTGTGGGGAAGCACGAAGAAAATTCCTGTTGCTGATGATAGCTTCCACTGAAAAGGGAGAAGTCTGCTTTACTAAAATCAGGAACCTCTCTCTGGGCTTCCCTCTGAAGCAAAATTATTTTGCCCTGGTGTTGCTTTTAATCTCTGTAGTTTAGGAACTTGAAGTACATAGAGAACAGGCTTTTAGTTCAGGAAAATAGCCTCTAGAACCAGCGGCACAAACCTATCATAATTAGTCATCAGAAAATCTGAATAAATATAAAATTACCATGGAGTGGGAGGCAGGCATATGTGGTATTCAAAACACACAGAGTGTAAAATGATGTTATTGTTGCCTTTAGAAATAGTTCAAAGTAGTCTGCATTAGAAAGAGCTGATAAGCAGAATGACAAAAGCTTGTTTCATGAGTGATTCCAAGCAGCAGTGGTTTTCTGATCAGCTGATGCTGCAGCTATTTTGGGTATTCCACAGATCATGATTACATACACGGGGAATGATTGGAGGCAGCAAATATGGTAAGTGAGCCAGGAATCCTGGGACACGCTCTGTCACTGACTTAACAGTCTTCTGTTCCCTTGTCCTCTGCCATTTCAATCGCCAAGGGAAGTGCAACAAGTGACACCGTGCTAAGTTCCTTTAAAAAAAAAAAAAAAAGAAAAAAAAGAAAAGAAAAGCACTTCCTGAGGCTGCTATTTTTAGCAATGGTGCAGTGTCCAAAGTGTTAACTAATTGAGTCATCAGGTTTCATATCTGGCCACAGAAAATGGCAGTGGAAGAGGGAGAATGCTTTCCAGAACAAGTAAGCATTTGTGGATTCTGAAATGAGTGAAATCTGCATATCGAGTTTCTTGTGTTGGTGTTTTAAGTCTTTGATTGTTTGAGGCAAAGCTGGATGTAGGAAGAGGTACGTTTTGGATTGTTTGGTGTGTTTTGTTTCTGATGGCTGGGTTATGGTATAGGCTGAGGTGGCAGTCAGAATATTGCAATTATTTCTTCTCTCTGTCTTGCCAGTGGCTACTTTGTGTTCAGAACACTCTGTAGAAGGAAGACATTAAATTGTGATTAAAATTGCACAAACATTTGGTAACATTGTGCTCTGCACTTAGGGCCTTAAGTGACACACAGATATTTGTAACAACTGAAGTATTTTAGCCAATCTTGCATATTTAGAAAAAAAGTTTAAAATCTGTGCTTTAAAGGTGTATTTTTTAAATAACACACCTCTTCTCCTGACAGTCCACAGGTGAATTAAACTTGCAGAGGAGCCAGCAGTAGTGCTGGTAGTGTGCTAGTAGTGATCTGTAAGGAGGCACCCGTACCACTCTCACTCTGAGAGTCCCAGCGACCTTCAAGGTGCTCCCTGTGGGATTTAAAAATTCCTCAAGTGAGGAAGCTGCTGTGGAAGGACATCCCTGTACTCCATGAACCAGGTTCAGAGGGTCTTCAATAGCTTGGGTGATTCACATCATTTAAAAACCACAAAGGCAGATCAGTTCTCTAGGCTACTCTACGCAGAATTTAAAAAACCCAACAGGTTCCCAGGAAACTGCATTTGTGTTTTGAAACTGGATTTGTGTTTTTAGTACTGATGAGTGCCAAGCTTTGTGGAAATGTCAATTAGTGGCAATATTTTTTTAGCTAGAGATACTACTGATGCCAGAACAGAGCTGTTTACTAGCTAATTTCCATGTCAGCAATAGCTTTGTGCTCTGAAAAAAATACTGCAGTGAGTCCTCTAAAATGTGTATATTGTTGTTTACTTGCTGTCAGCACAGGGCTGGATGTTGTTCTCTGCTAAAAAACATCTTTGAAAACTTTGGTTTTCTAGAGAAGATGTTTTTCCATAAGCTTATCTCCACCAGTAATTTCCAAACTGTGAAAACATTTACAGGGATATTTTTTTTGTTAAGTTATTTTTTGAGGAAGCTCTTATTATTCAGCTATCTTACAGTACTTGATTAAACTCTCTGCTGTTCAGTCCTGAGAACTTTATTTGCTCTCTCCTGCCTTTTGTAGCACAATGGTGTCCATTTTCATGGTGATAAACATCTTTGCTGATGCTCCACATGAGCCCAGCAGCCCAGACCCCTGCAGGTCCTGTGTGCAACAGCTGGGCCAGCAGAGCGAGCTGCCCTGGCGTTGGCAATGTGCTGCTCTGCGGGATGCTCTGCCCCTCTCTGCTGCACCAGGATGGTATTTTCTCTTGCTTTACTGGGGTTTGTTACCAGCTGTATAGAAACTGTTGTTTCTGTTCATTTGGATGTTGTTTGGGGAAGATGTAGCAGCTCTCGACATGGGGTTTAGCAATGGAGAAAGGGTGGAGTATTTATGTGTTAAGATTTTCCTTGCTGATAAGTTTTTTTTTTTCCTTTATGATAAGTTTCGTTTTCATCCCTTGTGTAAATCTTAGTTAGGCTACCCTGCATATTTGAGAGGAAAGAGAGAAACAAGCTCTATTTCACTGTGTGTTTATTCTGTCGATTTGCTATTCAGGAGTGATGCTTCAGCACTGTACAGTAATGGCCCATTCTATCATCAAATGCTGGGGGAGATTCACTGTATAGGGCTGGTATGGTTTGTTGTAGCTTATTTCTGTGATAAACTGATCTTCACTTTAATGGTAGCACTAAAAACGAGTTCTAAATCTGTGTCTGTTAAATATAGTAGGAGTAAAGTCTTTTTGGCCAGTTTGGAAAGTTTTAATTCACTAGTATTATACCATTATATTTGATTAAACTGTGATGTGCTTTTCAAACATACTTCATTCTGATGCTAAGAGGAAGTGAAAACTTTTGGATTAAATAAATTAGCAAATCTAGTTAAGGTGATGTAAAATATTAAAATAGTTCTGCTGTTTGTTTTTTGTTAAAAAAATTGAAATCTCTCCTGAGATATTAATTTCCTTGTAGTGGTTCAGCCAAATCCTGGCTCTCTAATGCAAAATGGCTTTGAAAACCAGAAAAATAGTAGTTCAGCTTTGTAACTGAAAAGTCAGCATGCGAAAATGGCATTACCCAATCTGCAGTGATTTATCTGTACATTTGGTAACTTTCTCTCAGAATGAAACTGAACTCTGTTTTCTTTCTGCCTGCATTGATCTCAAAGATCCCATACAGCTAAGGCTGTTCTCACTGTCACTGTCTTCAACCTGTTTGTATCTGTAAATGCTGGTCCTGCCCTTACCCCAACAGGGATTTAGGTTCCTCATTCTGTTTAGAACAGAATCTTTTATGCAGGATTTAAGAGTTTAAACTAGAGTTTAAAATTTAGGTAATAGATTAGAGCCTCTGATTTTTGCTCACAGACTTTGGTGCTTGGGCTGGAAAAAGCACTTTCCCTATTGACATCTGAGCTCATCCTCAAACCTAGAACACATGGAGTGAGGAACAAAACACTTGTAAACTAATTTATGTTTGCTGTGCACGCCACTGAGTGCATTTCATCCCGACAGCCCCAACAAATGCTATGACAGAGCTTTCCATGCCACTGCACAGATTCCCAGCAGTGAATGCCAGTGTTTAACCATGGCAGAGGAGGGGAAAGGGTGACAAGGGAGGGGTGGGAGCAGATGGCTCTCCTGTGCCCAGCCCCACAGCTCCGTGCAGACCCCATCCCACGGCACCACACCTGGGGGAAGGGATTCTCCCCTGTGTTTGCAGCAGTGACAGGCTGCCGTGTGTGTAGCACCTGCTTTGGCTTGCTCTGCGTTGCCTTTGTGGTTTACAGAGATGGGGTGGGTCACAAAATGGGCCTGGAGGGACTGGGTCAGGTCCACAGCAGCAGACTCACATGGAAAATGACCTACAGCAGGTTGTGGGTAGCAGGGAATTGCAGCTCCTGTAGCAGGATGTGGCTAAGCCAGCACAGCCTGAAGTATCCCTGATGGTGTTCCCCAGTAGGTCTCATGCATCTCCAGGCCAACATTCAAATTGTTTCCTGGCAGGTTGCTCAGCTCCTGCACTGGGGGCCTGCTAACTCTCCTGTGTGAAACTGCCCTCAGGAGTTTGGGAAGTGCTGGGTGGGTGTTTTTCCTCCTCAACCACCAAATTACCTCAGTCAGTCTTTAGCTCCAGGAGGATGTTTGAATACTTTAGTTTCTTGGTTTCATTGATTCTCTGCCATTGTACCAGGGTCTATCTGTTTCACAAGGAGGTGTCAGGACAGCTGATTCTGTCAATGTCACAAGCCCTGCTGAGGTGAGCTGCTGTGACAGGACTTATGTGACATCTCTCACTGCCCCTGCAGAACGTACTGGTAGCAAGTTCATGAATGTTTTGCAAATCTTGAGTCCTCAGAAGCTCTTTAGGTAATTTCCACTGGCCCTTCAGGTTCTCTGTCTGTCGCATCAGCCACGTGGAGTTCTCCAGAGAGAAACCCTTCCACAAAGGGTCCAGGTGTGTAAAAGGAAGAAGTTTTTGCTCCTGATAGGGGTCAAAATCCCTGCTGTGGAAACCCATGCATTGGCACTCACAAACTGATGAATGTTTGTAATTCTTGTAAGAATACTAAACTATATGCCCCCTCTTCCCCCCCAAAAAATTAAACCTCTAGTAGATAGCTTTACAACTACCAATTCAAATGCCTTTAAAACCTAAAAAGGCATAAATTGTACTTATATGTGGGGTTTGCAAAGCTTGCAGTGTAAATTGGTGTGTGTAAATTGCAGTGTAAATTGCATGTATTTTTGCCACCTCTGAAACGGCTTGACCAGTTAGCATCAAAATCTTTCTGTTTAATGATAATTGGAATTTCAAAGTTCCAAGGCAGAATCAATTTGGTTTTAAATCAGAGTTGAATTCTAAAGCAGGCATTAAGTAAAAACTTATGAATTCACTGAAAGCTTTTAATAGATTATGTAGCTTGTCTGTAATTTCTATAGTTTATTTGCTACAGTATTTTTAGGGAAAATTTATGTGCATCACACTTCCCCTGACATGGAGTTTTCTCCATGTTACTACCACTGATTGAAGCATATTTACTGCCACGTCTGATTGAAGCATATTTACATGATGTTTTTGTACTCAATAAAATCTCTCCCCCTGAAATCAATGGTATTATCTCATTTAGGTTTGTAAACCCTCCCCCCACCCTCTGAAATTATAGACAAATAAAAGCAGTGTACAGAATATTTTGACAAGAGTTGCAGAACTCTTTTCCTCTTCTTTTTGGGTCCTGATTCTAAAATGATATTCACAAAGGGAAGAAGAGGAGGACTCACTGATGTTATTCATGCAGTGATCTGAAGAAAGTGACTTTAGCATGGAAGTGGCTTTAAACTTGGGCCTGAGATGTGCTGAAATTATCTCCTTGCTCTTTGGATAGTCAGCTCCTGAGAGGAAAACAGCAGGGAAGAGATCAATGCCATCTCATCTAGCTTGACACATAAGACAGTTATTATCTTCAGGTGAATATAAACATGAGAGGAAGCCCTGGAAGCACATCCAGCCCTTCTCTGGCTCTTTGTGACTGTGGTAGCAGTTATGAAAGCCAGTGATTTATTTTTCACTTGTAAATGTAGGATAGGAAAACTTAAGAGAGGGAGAGATGAGTCATTATGGATTCAGGAGTTTCTTCCCAGAATTTGAAATAAACTTCTAGCTGCTGAGACCTTTCAGCCTGGAGGATGAATCTTGGATTTGAAATGCCAAAATCTTTTTGCCTTTTAATGCATCAGATCCTTTTCATTACTTATAAGTGTGAGTTGGTCACAAAGGGCCTGGTTCTTACACTGGTTGTCGCTTTTAATGGAATACAGTAATTCACTGGTGAAACCAGGGACTATCCCAGTCTTAGGGTCTTGAAGAGAATGTGTCCCAATTTCCCTTGTCATTTGTCTTTTCATCCTGTGCAGTCTGATAGCTGAAAACTCACTATTAAAGACCTTTATAGTCTTTTTATAGACTTCTTGTGGTTGTTTTCCCATTAAAATTATTCTTGTAATTTGTTGGTCTTGCATATTTGGAAAGATTGTGTGTGTTTTGCAGATGTACATTGATTTTCATAGTCGTCGATCTTGCTTTTGGTGTTACTAATTTATTACATTCATACGAGTAATAGTTTTCATAAATTCTTCAGGTGAAGCTGGCACGTCAAACCTGTGCTTCAAAATCTCAAAACTTTGTCTGTGCAAACTGGCAAAGCATATGGAAATAGTGCAGACCTTCACCTCCTGTCTGAACTTTGTCCCTGTGGGGATCTGATCTCAGTTCAGATGGTTTTGGTTGGGTTGTCAGATCATAATTTTGTACAAAATTGCAGTTCAGTTATTCTGTGTTTGTTGAGTATCTATGTTGGCAAGTAAATAATGTGGAGATGACATCTTAAGGGGCATTTTCCACTTGGATGGTATGATCAAGATTTTATAGATATTACATGTGGATGTTAGGCAAGAATTTGCTATAACTGTGTCTTTTGCGCCTTGGAAATCACAACCCTCTTTGCTATTTGCAGAAAATCAAAGGAATAACAACTGTTTTTCCTATGTTGTGCTTGAGCTTTCTTGGGAAGCAGGCACTCAGGCATTTAAGGACAGCCAGGTGGGATTGGTGGTGTCACAAGTCACAGGATTGAGTGAAGGAGGCTGCATGCACAAAGTCCAAACAACTTTCACAGTGAGAAGGCTGCATCACAGCTCCACAGCAGGTGTTTGTCACTGCTGGCAAACAATGTGCTCCAGACCTCTCTGTGCTGTTCAGGGCAGTCACAAACACCTTTTTTACTGATTGGAAGCTGTGAAATGTTCTTGGATGTACCAGCTGTGACATCTCAGGCTCTGGGTCCTTTGGAACCACCTTCCACTCCAAGTGGTTCATTTTTCATGGGAACAGGGTGCATATTCAGCATTTTGCCAAGACAGACTCTGAGAAAGCTCCAAGGCGTCATGAGAATGGTTTATACTAAATCTGAACTTTCTCCTGTGGTCTAGTAAGCGAAGAGGCTTGTTTGCATGAATGTTTTCCTAGTTTGGCCAAAGATTTCTAGAAAGAACGACCTGCATCTAAAGTGCATTTTCCACTTTTGTTTTGAACTCCTTAGATGTATGATTTTTCAGGAAATATTTCATTTTTCTCTACAAGAATGATAAGATTGAGCACTCTACAGGGATGGAGCCTCAGTTTTTGAAAACCCAGTTGGTTTACTGATTTAATATGCGTTCACATGCATATTTTTCAGAAATAAAATGTAAATTAGAAAATAAATTAAAAGTTTACTCCCCAGTAGTGTGACCAAGAAGAAAGTTTCACACAGCCTAATACCAGTGTGGTTTTTGACCTGTGGAAAACATACTGTAGTTACCTAGTTGGAATAGAGCCCTTTATGGGGACATTGCAAATAGCACCACATCTTTGGCTGCTTTATCATGCACAATGCAATAACATGATCAAAGAAAGTTGATGATTAAACTGTGTGGTAGGGCAAACAATTAGAGGGATTAATTTGGTTTTTTGATTAGTAATTACGTTGTTTCTCTTTTTGCAATCATATTCAAAACAGCTGGCCTTCCCTAGCCAAAAGATGTGTCCTCTGAATTGCCAGGCACTGGGAGTGGAGCTTTTCCTGATGCCCTGAGGTTGTGTTCAGAGCTGTGATCCCCAAAGCAGTCTCTGGAGGGTAATTAACAGCACAACTGCAGATAGCAGTGGGCCCCAGGCTGGTACATCCTTATCAGAAGCAAACACATATGGTAGCATGGTATGTAAAGTGTGAGTACTTGTTTGCACTGAGAGCATCATTCATCCAGTGCAATCAGCCCCTTTTCTAATAAAGAGGATACAATTGAAAATTTTTAATGGTGATATCGTTAAAAGGTAACAGCAGAGAGACACAGGGGATTAGAGCCTCTTGGAGGATGATGAAGAGGCTCCCCTTGACAGTGATGTCAGTGGTTTATTTCACGTGGCTCAGACACTGCTGTAAATTGGCCACTGTAGTTTATTTCAGTGCTTACCCAGTGAGGATAACACATTTGCATGGAAGAAAATTCTAAATTAGCATAGGAGCAAAATCTAAGAAATGCCAAGGTTCTCTCATTTCTGGTATCATGCTTAGTGCCCATCAGAGTTAAGCCTTTCTGCAAAAAAATTACCACTGGCTAAAATAAGCCCACCCTTATCAAAAAAAGCAAAAATGTTATCATCCATTTCCTCAGGTCACCTCATACTGCTGCAAAGACTCTCTTTGTTGAGCACATTTCCAAATGGAAGTAACATAAGTTCATCCCTTAAAATGAGGTCATTGCTTCTCCCCACAACAAATGTTAGGCATGGTTAGCATCTTTTTGTTGGGACTCAAGCCAGAATGCATCCTGCTCTGGCACAATGGGAACCTGCTGGGGGTTTCCCTTCACAACAGCTACTGTTAAAGATGGAGTGAAAAACAAAACCCTGCTCCCAATGTGAAAAAAAGACTGGATTTTTAATCTGAAAAAGAGGCCACTGTAAGCAGAACACAAAGCAAAGAGAGATGAGCATAATAAAATACCACCAGTATGGGAGGAGGCCTGTGCATGTTAAAAATAATGGCTTTGCACTTTAGAGGGTTCACTCAATAATACAGATTCCCTGTTTTCTTAAGGGACCCTCTCTAATGCCATGGGAAAACCAGGCCAGACCCTGGACTGACAGTCAGTGAAAATTTGCTAATAGTTTTTTCTCTGTAGCCATGATAAATAATCTCTTACTTCCAGAGGGAAGCACTTAAAGAAAAAGAGTGAATATGTATTTGCTAGCATGAGTCAGCATCAGCATTTTCTGGAGGCTTAAGGTAATATCCAAGTAGCTTGGGCATTAGTCTTTGCTGTAACAGAAATATTTTTAATTCATGTAGTTTTTCCTGAAAATGGGGAAGCAGTTCTTAGGTCCCTTCATCTTGTGGCAGGACTAGGGGACCATAAGGTAAAGAAGGGTTGGCAAATGGAGTGCTGCTGCCAGCACAGCTTATCCAGCCTCAGCCCTTTGCCGAGATGTCCCTGGGATGAAAATGAGCTCCAGACTGGAAAACCTGTTGTGTGCTACAGGCGGTCTGCAAGCTCATCAGCCTGCTGTACGTTAGAGAGGGAGTTTTTATAGCAGCGTACCTTAAAGGGAAATGCACGGATCTAAAAGAAATACACATTGCATAAAACCTCCCTTCATTAGCCAGCTGAGCATATTTGCACATTTCTTAAAACTAGAAACAGTCCCTTTTTCTTCCAAGAAAGTATGAGGAGAGAGGAGAGAAGTCATACCATCTGTGAAGAAAAAGCTTGGTATTATGCATTCACCAGTACTGCTACTCCCATAAATCCACTGTTTACTAAATATTCTCTGAATAGCCATTTCAGAGCTCACTGCTGTGCACAGCACCTGAAGTTTGTCTCCCCAAGAATTAAAACACTTGTAAAAATCTTGATTTTTAATTTTAGTCTGCATGTAGAGTTTGAAAAGGTAGCAGCCACAGGAATCCCAGGAGGGAAGAGCTGCACAGGAAGGGCTGCAATCTTTGTGGCTGACTGCAAGGGCATCTCAGATTCAGGTGCTTTGATGTGTGTCCCTTGCCTGTTGTTCTCATGACATTTGTCCAGACCTTGGAGTATCAAAAGCAAATTTTCATCTTCATTTCATAATGGGATTGATTACAGAAAAAGACAAAGGGATCTGAACTGGCTGCAAGCATTCAGAACACTTCTCAGGATGCTGAGGTTTAATTAGTGAAGGATAAATCTATTAGGTCTGATGGCAGAATGTCCTGTAGACAGAGTGTCTATGTCTATTCTATCTGTGTGGGACTCTTATTTCCAGATGCCAGCTGGTGTGGAAGGTGGGAATGGGCACGTGGAGAAGAATTGCCCACAGGCAGGGGCACATGGGTGTCCTGGGTGATGGTTGGAAACCCAAGATCCCTTCCCCCCCACTGTGGTTTTAATGCATTTCATATATCAGTCCTTTATCAATTTATGATATGGGCTTCCAGGAATGATGGCAATCCAGATAAATAATTACTAACATTATTATTGCACTTCTTTGATCTTTAAAATCCTCCATTGGTTTGAGCCTAGGCTCTGGTGCTGTTTCTGTCTGTAATACTGAGGCAATTTACAGGCTCCAGCAGGGACTCCAAGAGGCTGTTTTTTAAACAAAACAGTGCCAATTGAAGTAACATTTTCATACTCTACTGAGGTATTAAAAAAAGAAAAACAACAAATTTAGTCTTAAAAAACAAATGTAAAGTTTGAAAATTTTGGGTTCAGAAATGTAGAAGTTTAGGATTGATGTTTTTGATCAATTCCTTACATTTTGGATGGAGAGTGTTCATTGGTTCTCGTGGTTTTGGACATGACATGTCTTAACAAGGATACTCGAGACATTTTGTGAGACAGAAAAAAGCTTGCAAGTCTCTCCTCTGTGTGGGTAGGTCTGAAGTAATGCCTTAGTTATAGGGGAAGTGGAAGCTGGCAATGCTGCTTTTAGGGAGGCTGAAACTGCTTTTAGTTTCCAACAAGGTTGTCTCTGTTTTCTTTCTAATGTTACTGCTTGTTTCTGCTGATGGTAGAGGTGGAAATGGATGGAGGGACTCCCAGAAACCCTGTTTGCACAATGGTACACCCTCAGTCTGTTCTCCCTCTGTGCAAATCTCAGAGCTCCTGTGCGTGGTGGCCCAGAAAGGGTGAGCTAACCCCATCTGTGGGCTTGGGAGCATCAGCCAAGGCCAGACAAAAAAGGTTTTCCCCTTTCTAAGAGCACAGGGACGTGTTACACCCTGTGTACTGAGGCAGCCCGTGTACACGCACATGTTGGCTCACGTCACGTTCAGATACCTGGAAACCAGTAACAGTTAACCAGTAACCAGTGCTGGGTTACTGGTGCAGGCTGACAGGTGAGCAGGATGCTGGGCCCAACACCTCACCAGCCCCACTGAGGGATGGCAGCCTGGCTGCTGGTGTGGCTGGACGCTTGTGGCTGCTATGGAGTGAGTTTTGAGGGATAACTGGCAAAGGAGGACGTGCTGTTGGCTTGAGGGATTCCAGGAGTGGATTTGGGCACCACCTGAGATAGTTTGGTTTGAGACACTTTTGTGTGGCCTCAGGCTGGGACTGTGACCTGAACTTTATCCTTCCTCCTGTTAGTATTAGTAACAGCTGTTAAGTCTTCAGAACCCCTAAGCCCAAAAGTCATGCCCAAATCTGTAAGAGACACAGGCATTGCTCTCCCTCCACAGTGAAATTGCAGTTAGAGATTAATGTGATTATCAAATATTTATTGCTGCTTCTGCCTCTCCCCCTCCATTTTGTTTGAGCAAATAGGCTGGGACGTGCCTGCAGAGGAGCAGTGCTCCTTGCCTGGCTGTATTCCTGCGCCTGCCTGCTGGAATCTGATTTTCCCCTCCCCACCCAGAGCAGCTGTAAACAGCTGATGTTAATTCTGGTCCCCCTGCTGACTGTGCCAAACAGGGATGCCATTGCCCTCTGACAAAGAGGCTCCCGCTCTATTGAGTCCTCCCTCCTACCTTTAGTAATGCTGATAAAATGCTGACCTGTTTTTTTACCCCAGTGACTGCTGTTGCTAAGCACTGAGAATATGACCTGTCTCCTGTAATAATCTGCATTGCACAACTCAGATGATCTCCCGAATGAAAGCAGCTCTCAAGGCAGCTTTTCTTGCCCATGGTCTATACAGTTATGACTGTTTACTTTGCAGGGGCATCTTATTTTTGAGAAAGCCTGACTGAACACCAGTGTTTGGGGGCTGTATTTGGGGACTGTTCTGTTGGAAGGACATTGCAGAAGCTGGTTTGTAGGGATCAGTGTGGCATGCTTGGAAAAGAATGATAAAGAGCAGGGAAGGCTGTAAGCTGGTGACTTATCACTGCAAAGTGGAATGCAAAGTGTGCAAAACTCGGGAGAAAATGAGGAGTTCATAAGTAATGGCTTTCTCCTTAGAGGGGAGAGCTTTTTTTATTGGCTGTACCAGTAAAATAGTCTCGTCACTTGTATGGGTACAAGGAGAAAAGCAGATTTCCTATCCTCTTATCATTTTGCTGTCATTATGCCAAGACTGCTTCATCCTGCATGTGAAGGAGGCTTCTGATGGGCTTGGAGCAATTCTTGAGCACAACATCCAGCTTGCAGTGGCTGTGTTGACAGGAGAGGAGAAAACTCTATGGCAAATCCAGAAATTTGATATTTAAAAAAAAAAAAGGAAATTATTTGAGCAACAGAAAACATCTCAATGCACTCGTAGCTGCAGTGATGTAAGCCTGGGATGAAATGGTGCTGAGAGGGAAAGAACCCAGACAACTCCTGCTTTACCAGTCTAGAAGAGGGCACAAAAAATATGTTGACTGCCCAAGTTGCCAGGGAAAGCTGTGGCAGGGATAAAATCAAAGATTGTGTGATTTGTCCCTCTTGAAAGCTAACCCAGTTTGTTGCATTTGCTCCAAGGCAGGATCAGCATTATCTAAACTGTCCTCCCTGGATATTTGCATAACTTGTTAAAACCCTCTGGGGATGGGACTTCCTCTCAGTGATTCTGTCATGGCTTAACCAACATTTCTGCTGTCCTTACATTCAAGCTGAAGTCATCATAAAGTAAATTTGTGTAACTATCTTTAATGCAAAGTCTGAAACAAAGGAAAATGCAGTTTGTATAATGACACTGTACCTAGAAATTTCTGGCTTCTTCACTGAAAGTAAACAGATATTTTCAATAAAATGTGCCATAAAATGAAGGAGAATAGAGAAAATAAACCAAAATGTTAGCAGATGTGAAATTTTATAATACATTCATTTGTAGAACCATGGGCTTTTTAATTCTACCAATCCAATCCTTCAAGGTTGAATATTTTGATTTTTTTTTTTTTAATCTCTCAGATTAGTTCTCCCAGTACTGGTTGGGTCTGTTCAGCTTGGCCATTAGAAGTGGTGTGGTGCCTTGGGGAAGAGCAGCGTGGTTGGTTTCCCTGCAGCCTCTTCCTGAGGCTGGTTCCCCGTGGCTGTGTGCCACACGGGGTGCCAGATGTGCCCCTGGCTGCTGGCCTTGCGTGTGAGACTCCACTCCATAATTCACGGTCATGTGTGGAGCCAAGCCTGCTGCTGCCTGCTCGGGGTTTGACCCACATTTCACAAGGTGGTTTGGGATCCTTTCCTGTCTAGCTAAGTGGATGTACAATGTGCTGTGTCATTAATAATTTCTTTGCCGCTGAAATGTGTTTTTATACCGTGCCGTGATTTCTCATGGGACTTCTCCTTTTTTTCTTGCAGTCTGACACAAATGCAAGTTACCTGAGAGCAGCTCGAGCTGGCAACTTGGAAAAGGCTCTTGACTACCTAAAAAATGGAGTGGACATCAACATCTCAAATCAGGTTGAAGATTATTTTGGTCAAATTTTCTGGATAAATACCTTTCTTGCTGTTTCTCAGATCTCTCATCATATTTGCACTTCATGTCAAAGATAATTTACGTGTTTTTTGATGAACCATGTTTACATATCTTATCTAAATAATTTTTTTTTGTTTTTAAACCCTTTACCCAGACACCATTTCACTTGCACTTGGGGAATGTGCTGCCTTATCTTTCATTCCATTTGTATTGCATTAGATCATGGAACAGCACACAGAATTTGAGACCCCAGAGCCAGAATATCTTGATTTAATTCATTCTCTGTCTTTATAATCTAATTCTTGTGAAGTTTACCTAAGTGTAGTTTTTGTAAGCAGTCCTCTCAGTGGCATGGTAATAACTTGTCTCCTCATATGCTTGGTAAGCTGGAAAACACTTGGTAATCCTTCTAATTGCTTTTCTTTTTCCCCTCCCTTTTCTCAAACCAGAATGGGTTGAATGCTCTCCATCTCGCCTCCAAAGAAGGGCACGTAGAGGTTGTCTCTGAGCTGATCCAGCGAGGTGCCAGTGTGGATGCAGCCACAAAGGTCAGTCAAGCCTATCTGGTTGTTCCCTGTTCACACTGCTGGCCTGGGCACGAGGTGTTGGCCATGTGATTGCAGACTGCTGCAGCAGAAATTGCCCATTTTCCACTGCTGGGGCGGGGGGGCTCTCAATAATTGCTTAATAGAAACAATTATAGTAGATGATAATAAATGTCACAGATTGCTAGGGTGGAGATTTACTGAACAAGCTGTAGACTCCTGTTGTGGTTTCTGTCCATGCCATGTCTTCTAGAATAACACACCCATTAGAAGTATTTAGCAAGAAATACTGTATTCTAAAGTGGAAGATGTTCTTGATGGTGTTGTTATGTATTCAGGCTCAGGTTCTGTACTCTTTTCAAGTGTCCCTGTCTCTAATTCCAGAAAGGAAACACAGCACTGCACATAGCATCCCTCGCCGGACAAGCAGAAGTTGTCAAAGTGCTGGTTACAAATCGGGCCAATGTCAATGCACAGTCTCAGGTAAGGCCACACGCCCCTGTTTGCTTCTGCTGACACTAGTGTTGTTCTTCTCTTAGAAACTCTGATTTTAGCAAATATATTTGCTAAATAACATGTTAATGTTAGCTCTTGAAAATAGAGTTGATAGTGAGATCAACCTCAGATGTGCCCTACCAGCTGCTCCTTGTTAGAGCTGGAGGAGACAAGGCTGGAACAGGAGAGTGGGAGAGAATGTGTTCAGAGGGATCCTGTTTCACATCATTCACTGTCTCAGGCTCAGTTGAGCCCATCCCTTTTCCTTGTAGAGGGAGGTACTGCAGGCGTATGCAGAGTTTGTAAGTCTGGTTCAAGTCCTTTGAATAAATGTTTAGGTCAATTATAGAGAATTTGAAATGAGACAAAACAGCACTGGGTGCTACAAGCAAAGCAGTAGAACAAAACAGAAAAACTCTGGCTTGAAAAATGCATAAACTACAGATTGTTGAAAGCCATGTGGCTGTGCCAGCAGTGCCCTGCATACCACCCCAGTCCTGCTCTCCCTGCTCAGGGGCTGGAGGCAGTGTCAGAGAAGAGACAGCTTTCTCATCTGGCCCAGGATTACCATTTTGCTGTATTATAAAAATGTGGGCATGAAAATAAATGTTTGTTAAAAAAAAAATTAAAGAAGGAGGATGGGTTGTTTTATTGGTCTTTCAAATAATAGGAACAAAATGCTTAACAGGATCTATTTGGAAAATGTTAGTTATTTGTGGTCTATATTTCATGGTTTTTTTCACCTGAGGAAAAGAAATAAATTACTCAGATCTTCTTTCTTACTCTTTTATACTAGCTCAATAAGCACTATTTGATTCCAGGAACCAAATTTAATATAACTTAAATTTAAAGAAAACAACAACAAAGTATTTTTAGGTAAAATCTCCCATGGCTGTTAAGAAGTAAAACAAAGCAGAAATATTTGCCATGGTTTTCCTGTTAAAGAACTTAAGATGGGAGTGACAGGATCTTTTCAGCTTGGGTTTGAGAACTTGTGTATTCATCCCTGAAACTAAAAATAATCTGAGATTGTAAACATTTTATATAACTGCATTGTCCATACACCCTAAGGTTTTGCCACATGTTAGTCTAACTTTGCTAACGTGCCAGAATTAAAGGTTTATTTCTCCCCCACCCCACTATAGAGTCTTTAGTTGGAACACCATGTAACACCTCTATTGGCCATTCCACACCAATCCCAGCTGGGATTCAGCTTTTGAGGAGGTTCCTGGTGCCAAACTGGTGGTTTCTGTCACCAAACTGCCCTGGACCAGCTTGGTTTGTGGTGCTGAGCTCCACTTGAGTTTTGTCTCCTTGAAGGTGACAGCTCTCCCATGCTTGTCTAACCAAATCTTGCTGTCTGTAAAAAAGCCAAAAAGCAAACCAGATATTTGTGCTGGGGCAAAATTTAACACCTTTTCTAAGGGCTATTTATTACTATTCAAGACAAAATGGTTTTTATCAGACTTTTGGCTGTCTGGCAATTCCAGCCCCCTTTTTAAAGACAGAAACAAGTGTAAAGTGTGGGGTGGAAGGATATTTAAAACCTTACAAAAACTTAACATAGGAGAAAATGTTCTGCTCTGCCTCCCAATGCTAATAATATTTGGTTTTGAGAATTTTTGCCTATTAATTATTTCATGAAACAAGCTGTTAGGTAGTGTTTCCTGCTTCCTTTCTAATTGCAAATGTTTGAAACTAAAAAATTAATGTTTGTTTCCAGCTGAGTTAGTAAATAGATATGGAATATGGCATGAAATCATAGAATACCAGACTCAATACCAAACTGCTGTTCACTGCAATAACTTGTGGTGTGACATATGAGGTACCTTAGCAAGTGCTTCCTGGCTTCTCTGGTTTTTAATTAAGTAGAATTTTGACTGTATGGTGACTGAACTGTTGAACCTCTGTTCAGGATAGTGCATTAAACACATCTCTAACTTTGTGCTTGGGCTGTGTGAGCCCTTCAGTGCCTGCTCTGTGCTCGTAGCAGTGCCTGCCTGCACAGACACCAAAATACCAAATCCTGGAGCAGCAGCAGGCCCTGCCACCTGTGCAGGCCTTGTAAACATGTGGCTTCACAGCTGCTGGGTGCCTTGATGCTGCTGAAGTTCCTCTTGGGTCCAGCATCCATTTTGTCCCCAGATGTCCTTTGCTGTGACCTCCTGTGTGTCCCTGCTGCCGCGTGCTTGGCCTCAGGTCACCGGTGCTGGGTGCTGGACGTGTGCCCTGCCCCTCTGTCCACTGCTGGGACAATCAGGTGTCCCTCAGCTGGTCCCCTGCAGCTCAGCCCAGTCTCACTGCCATGGGTCTCCCTCTGCATCTCCCCAGGGCCCAGAATGTGGATGTTTTTCCTTTGTTATAAACATACGGGCAAACTCCTCTCAGCTCATCTATTTTCAGCCCCATTGGTTTTCTGCAAAATCTAGGTCAGTGTCCTGTGTAACTGTAGGAGAGATTTCAGAATTTCTTAGAACTAAAGATAAAAAATGCATTGCCTTCATATTAATCCCAAAAAATCCAGTTTCTCATAGGCTGTTTATTGTTAAGACAAAGACAAAAGCATTGACTGTAAGACAAAGGCATTCACCAAAGAACGAGTTAAGCTCTGCAGCCTCTGATACTTGTATTGCATTGATTGAAATCAGTCACTAAAGCATAATTTGAGAGATGCTCTAATGTGTTCAGAAACACTGATAGACCTCTGTCTCAAACTGCTGAGCACCAATGATCCTCACAGATCTGGTGCCTGAAATATGAAGTAGCTGGGTGCCCAGAAGGCAGCTCTTTGAGGAGATGGAAAGCAGAAGTAGCTGGCACAAGTGAAAGGGAAGTCAAAGCTAATGGAAAGAAGAGAAAAAAATTACAATTACTCTGAGGAGTCACTGCTCTTGCTTTTGCCACAGACTTGTATTGTATTTCCCTGTCCTGTTTTGAATTTCCAGTGCTGTGGCTGTATTTATCAGGAATCATAACTCATTGCCACCAAATCATCTGTCCAGATTGATTTTTAGCTTAACTTCACAACAGATGTGAAGGAAATTGTTCTGCTTTAGCTGTGGGAATTGTATCTGGTCAGCTAAAGATTCTTCTGTGTCCTTGTAAATAATATTGCCCTTGTCCCATCTTCACTTAAGCCAGTGTAGATCATGCCATAAATCATCTGTGAGCAAAGAGTTTTTTCACTTTTCACCTAATCTTCCCTCATTTGGCAGATCTATTTCATGTATAAAATGTTTGTGGGGTGTTTACACTCTTGTTCTTCTATTTCAGAATGGCTTCACTCCATTGTACATGGCAGCCCAAGAAAACCACCTGGAGGTTGTTAAGTTTCTTCTTGACAATGGTGCCAGTCAAAGCCTTGCCACAGAGGTAAAAGTTTGAATTTGACACTTTATGAACAAAGCAGAATGTGTTTCAGCAGTGATTTCTGCCAGCTTATATCAAACTAGTCTTTTAAATACAAAATTAAAGACGAATAAAAAGCTGTCTCTGTGAAGTGTGCTAATGAATAGAGTTATGGGGTTTTCAGCAATTTAAACTGTCTCTTGCCATTTCTAAAATAAAAAAAAAAATTACTTTAACTAGAGACAGTTCTAAATATAGATGTGTTCTTAGTCATAACTGCTAATCTTTCAGGTTAAATGCTCACATAGGGAACCTGTGTCTATAATATAAAAGTTCTCTGTGCTTTTATTAAAAATAGTGAGCAATGAGAAGGGTGGCAGCCATAAGACAAGAACAACTGTTCACCTGTGCTTTGAACCAGCCCTGGAATATCAGAGAAAACCCAGGGTTATCTGGGGCTTGGGCATTTCCTGAAGTGCCTCATTACCATGTTGGTGCCCTCTCTGTGGCACCCAGTTACCCCACTGGTGCTGCAAGGAGAATTTCAAGCTGACAGAAAGATGCAGGATCCATCCTTGAAGGTGTTCTGTGATCTTTCTAAGAGAACATTTTGTATTTCTTTCTTAAAAAGGAATTATAACTCAAATACAAAATTAATTCTAAAATAAGGCAACCTGTGAAGAAAAAAAAATTAACAAATATATTAATAGTTGTAAATGTATGGCATTGAGAAAGGTGTTGAATCTGGTGAATTTTCAGTTGTCTTATCACTGAAATTTTGCTACCAAACCATAGAAAGGTATTTCAGTATGTGCTTTCTTTAATATTTATTGAATTCTAATTGCTCTACTAGTACTGCTTCCATGAAGGAAATAATGCTTATTTAGAAAAGGCCTAGTTTTTGAAAAATATGAAATGCACAATTAGTTTATTGCCACTTATACCTGATAGTATCACTGTATAATGGTATAGAAAGGAAATCTTATTCCTTATTCCACTGTGAAAAATGAATTGCTAATGGATCAAAACAGTGTTTCCAAAATCACTAAAGTTAGTTATGACTTGAAGTGTGCATCAGAACCACTTTCTGGAAATGCTCAAGGATATGAGAGTCAAGAAATACCAAAATAAAATATGTTACATCTGAAAAATTAGTCAAAAATTGTCACTTACCACTATATGATTTTCTGAAAAGAGATTTTAGAAAAAATTTTGGAGGGGTTTTTGACTATTTTTTGTTTGGTGTTGTTTTTCCTTTGAACACTGTATGTCAGTTTAAGTTGAGCTTTTTTCCATCTCAGCTTGATGATAAGGTGCAATCTAATTTTATCTATGGAGAATTCTTTTGAAGATAGCAGACTATAAAAGAATGACACCTATATTGCCTTCCTTGTTTGAGATAGTTGCTCTTATGGGTTCTTTTTTATTTTCTCTTGGTCCAAGTTTTCTTAAAAATCTGATTTCTCCCTATCATTTTAAGTGCAAAAACTTTTGTCACTAAAGGATTGTCACTTAGCTAAATACTCTTTAAAAGTAAGTATTTAATCATGGTAGTTTAATCTAATTAGAGGAAATAATTGGTTCTATTTCTTTAGAAGAAAAGATGTCGTGGGTGTCTACACCACTTTTCTGTGCGGTGGGTGAATTTTGGGATCTGTAAATAGAGCAGGGAGCCAAGGCCTCCAGGGTTTCTGCGGGCAAGAGCCCCCATTTCTGCACATAAAGCACAGCAATATTGCCAGAGCCCTCTCTGGGGATGCTCAGGGAGGGTTTTTGGCCCTCAGGGCTGCAGAGCATCTTTCACACCCCGTGGCCCTGTGGCTGCTTGACCCCAGCGCTGCAGCCCATGCCTGCCCCTGCTGCTGGAGGACGGGGAGCTGCAGGCAGCAGGGAAACCTGGTTAAACGAGCATGAAACTCCTCGGGGGGCAGGGAGGGTGTGCTGGAAATTGCTTTTTAGGTTCCAGGAATATAAGTGGTTTTTTTGGATTTTCTTCCCCTCAAAAATTTTGCAAAAGCTCTCTTTTTCAAGACCCCTCCTGTTTCTCATCCTTGATTGAGGTGTTCTTGGTTTTGAAGCTAGAGGGAGAAATTCCATTTTGAAAACTTTACTTTTCATTCCAAAAGTTAAAAAGTTAGCGCTTCAACTCTGCACTGTTGACATGGAGTGAGGTTCTACCTCTTCCTCTGTCACTGCTGCACTTTTATTTCACAGTTACACGGTTTCACCATGATAGCAGTAGTTGATGAGTGAAAATATGTGTTTGCTTGCTAAGATGCAATGAGGTTTGGTAATACAGGTTTTGGATATATTCATCAGGAGACAAACTGAATAAGTAAATATCCAAAGCAGTTTGCCTTTGTGATTTTTTGAGTGATTTATGGGTATTATTTTGGGCAAAGCCTGGATGTGCTCCTGGGTTGCAATGACAGATATTTGGGACAGAGCAGAATGTAAAAGACAACTCCTTCATTCTTTAGTTTTCTAAGAATCCATAACATCAAATTAATATATAAAGCTATAAATCCCAGACTGTACATTTATGTGTTTGAGGAATCTGCTCTAAAATCTGTTAAACAAAAACCTTCAGTTTTTCAGGTTTTTTATTCTACACTATTTTGGTTATTAGCAAATCTGAAAAGAAATAACTTTTTTTTGTAACAGGATTGTCTATCAAATTATATAAATTGTCATAAAAAGAAATTGTAGTAGAACTACATTCAGAGAATGTGGCATTCTTGATCAATTATTATATTTTAAATGTACATATATATTATGTTAGAGGATAGAGCTTGTTTTGTTTTTGTTTGTTTAGTTGTTTGGCTTTTTAAAAATAATCATAAAAATGTAGATTATAATCTGTCAGGAATTGATTATAATTTACTATTGAGACATCATTAGAAATTGCAATTTTAATATTCCAGCTTTTTATACCTTTTTATATAATTAAGCACTTACATGAATAAGTATCTGTATAATTAACTGTAAATTTGTGAGTAATTTCACACTTTTTATCCTCGACTCTCAGTCATTTGTGTCTTACAATTTTGTGTTGTGTCTGGAGTGCCAGAAAGGTGTTTTGGGTATTTGGAACCTTGTTCACCAGCACTTTACTCCAATTTCAGGGTCATGGCAGGGTACTTTTACACCATGTTACTCTGGGTTGAATTTGGACCATCTCTGTTCGTAAGGCTGAGATCTCTTGGCTCCCCCTTCCCGCCCCATGGAGGGTTTGGAGCTCGCCTTGACGGTGCCCGTTGTGTGTTGCAGGATGGTTTCACACCTCTGGCAGTAGCTTTGCAGCAAGGCCATGACCAGGTGGTTTCCCTGCTGCTGGAGAATGACACCAAGGGGAAGGTCCGCCTGCCCGCCCTGCACATCGCGGCGCGCAAGGACGACACCAAGGCGGCGGCTCTGCTCCTGCAGAACGACCACAACGCCGACGTGGAGTCAAAGGTCAGTTGGGAGAAGCAAGGGGCTTTGGTGCTCTCAGGTGCTGGCCACAGCCAGGGGAGATCTCCCTCGGTGTGATCTGTTCGGCTGCAGTTACACAGAACTTTCTCCTCTAACACCCGATAAAGAATAACGTTTGATTTGCCTCCTTTGCCTCTTTCTCCCCCTGTTCCCCTTCTGTTTAAATCAGGGTTAATTCCTCTTGTAGAAACCTTGCAAATGGAAAATAATAAGCAAAATATTATTTGAATTATTTTCTCGGGAATGAAAGCCACTCCTGAAAGCGGTGGTGAGCCGTAGGTACTGCACACTTGCCGTTCGATCAGCTGTCTGTGCAATTGCTGCTTGGAGAACTTGGGTGAACATGTAACAATTAGCACTCAAAGTACAATTAGCACTCAAAGTACAATTAGCACTCAAAGTACTCGCTGGTTCTGCTTCCACCCTGTGGAGCTTCCCGTGTGTGCCGGGCGCGCTGCCCCCCGAGCTGCCGTGCCCCACAGCCATCATGAAGCTTTCCGCACCCATGTCACCGGTGGTGGACTAACCGTGCATTTTTTCCCCCTCTTTGCTTCCCAATGTGTTAACCTAGATGATGGTGAATAGAACAACAGAGGTATATATAAATATATCTATGCATCATCACTCCTCCATGACTTAGTGCTGCTGCATCATTTCTCCCTCCTGTCTGCATTGCATATTTTAGGATAGACACCTGCTTTAGATTAAATGAAGTAGCATGTGCTAGAGAAGACTGTAGTTTAGAGACCAGGGCTCTCTGCAGCTGGAACTAGAGCTTAAAAGTAAGAGTGAAGCATTCTTGGGAACTTAACTGCCATCATAAAAGGGCTGTATTACGAGAGATGGAGTTTTCAGGGATTCTCATGGAGCATATGTTTATCAGATGTTCTCAGAGCTGCAGACAACCCTGTCATGTTGTGCATCCAGGTCTGATTCTAGGCTTCTGCATGACACTTACCTTGATGGTGTCAGCAAATAGAATGATCTGAGAGTGGTTTTACAGCTGCAAAACTCCCAAAGCAAGGCGGTGGCAGCTAGCATGGCTTGCTAACAATTTAGAAATGCATCTAGTTCCCATAAGGTTTCATACTTTGCAGGACTGATGGAATTGCTGCATGTTTTAGCATTATTTTAAAAGGAAGTAAAACTACTTAAATATGAAAATCAGTTGCTGAAGTAATTTTATCAGTAAGACGTCTTTTAATTAGGGTGGTAACTCATGGTGTCTGAACATAACCCAGTGTGATTGCCCACAGTGGGAGACTGGTCCTTATGGTGCTAACCCTTGGAAAAAAACCCCATATTAATAATTTAAAATAGTCTTTGATGTTATTTTCATTTGCATCTGCTTTGAATTTACAAAAGCCAGTTAGCAAATATCATTAAATGACTTGTATTTGAACTTCTGCAAAGAATCTTTAAGAGATTTAACTTGCAAGATTGACATAATACCAATAACTATATTTTTCTAGTTAGAA
Source organism: Ammospiza caudacuta (assembly GCF_027887145.1). Lineage (NCBI taxonomy): Eukaryota > Metazoa > Chordata > Aves > Passeriformes > Passerellidae > Ammospiza > Ammospiza caudacuta. Next base: position 10,354,167 of record NC_080601.1, read on the forward strand.
GCTAATTTCTCATAAAAGTCAGATCATTGCTTTAATACTCAAATGTTTTGCTGCTGTTTTCCTGGAATAACTGAAAGTTTTATTCAACTTCTTTTCTTCTAGAATAATTATGTTAATTTTTTCCCTCCTGCCTAGCAATGTGATTTTATTTAGATTCTCTGAAATACTATAAATAAACATCGGTGAGTGAAAACTAGTACAGAATTGGAGTGGTGACTTGCAGCAGGCTCCTGTTACTAGCTTTTGTCAGTGATGTGCCATGAATTGTGGAGTGCCAATGCAATATTTTTTTTTTAAGTATCTATTGGTTGTGTCTTGTTTTGTTTATTTTGCAGAGTGGGTTCACTCCCCTGCACATAGCTGCTCACTATGGGAATATCAATGTGGCCACGTTGCTGTTGAATCGGGGTGCTGCCGTGGACTTCACTGCACGGGTGAGTGTGGAGCCAGTCACGCTCAGTTTGCTTTGTGGCCACAGCTTCTGCACAGGGGTGTGAGAGGCACCTCTCCCTCCCCAGCCAAGGGGCCACACAGAACACTGGCTGAGCTGTTCTGTTACCACCTGGTGTCAAGGGGCTTTCCCTGGGCTGCTGAACCGAACCCGAGCTCGAGACCTCGCCTCCCAGAACTTCTGCTGTCACCAAAAGGAGCTGCTGTTGTCGTGGCTCCAGCCCTGCAAAAGGTGGGATGGGATCCAGGGGCGCGAATGCTTCCACCTGTAGCTGTGACATATGGCAGGGGTGGTGTGTCCCTGCTGAGTTCTCCTCACCGTGCTGCTGCTTCCAGTGAACATCAGGTGTGGTGCTGAGGAAAGCATCTGTGCTTCCATTGCATGCAATTCATAAAGGAAATCTGGGACCTGGAGGAGTAGGAAATGAAGCGAGACCTAGGAGTGGAGTCCGTAGTGTAAGCAGAAGGAAGACAGGAAAAAATAGAAGTTAGAGTTGGAAGAGCAGGGGAAAAACCCAAACATATATGGATAGGGATACAACAGGAAGGATAGGGGTACAATATGAAGGGCAAGGAAAGATGGTGGTGCCGGGCATGAGACCAGATAAATAAATCCCAAAAAAAAACAATCTGAGGCTCTGCAAGGCTTTGGCTCACCAAACCTCACCCAAACAAAGCCAGGGAAGAGATGTGATCCAGGAAAATAGGGAGATAAAATCATGGCATTCAAAGTGAAGGCAAATGCTGATGTAAGAGTAAATAGGCCTAAATTGGCCATGAATAAATGTTGTCTAGAAATTTAGATATTTCCTATTAAATATTATTAATTAATTTTATTTAATTAATAACTGCTTAATAATGAATGTTAAATATGACAAATGCGTTTCTGGAGCAATCTTTCAATTAAATTAGAAAAAATAAAAAAATATCCAATGTAAATTCAAGATTATATTTATGAGGGGAATTATGTCATGTGGATAATCCAGCAGCTCCTCTTCTGAGATTTTGATCGTGTGTTATGTTTATTACTTTTGCAAGAGGAAAAGTACTACAACACTGCTTAGGCAATTAACCCAAAGGGAAAAGTGAATTTGCAGTATTCTACTTTAGATAGTTTGTATGGCTAAAAACTTGAATGCTTCTGTAGTTAAGACGCATATTTACGTACAGCAAAGTTTTTCTGACCAGCATTGTAAACCCCTTGCTCTGCTTTCATTGATAGCATTGACCTCTGATTTCCAAGTCCTTTAGCTGACCCAAGTAGAGCATTAAGGCATTTCATACCATCCCAAGCTTTGGCATTGTGGGTTTGATAAGCCCTAATCACAGAAGCAGGGATGACAAATGGGGTCTTGGGTCAAGTCTTTCCCACTCAGAAACAAGATTAGGGATTAGCAATGCTACTACATTAGCAATTAGCAGCATTTAGTGCCAGTGCACTAAATACCATCTGCCTATGCTTGTTTTAATGGAATAATAAGTCTTAGGCTTCAGCAGCTCTGTTTTGGATTAAGGGCACTTGTGGAGAGCACATCCAGAGTGAAAAGGTCATTCTTGCCTCCTTTTCAAGATCTGGGCATTCTGAATTCTGCCTCCATTGGTTGTCATCATCAGGCAGAGTTGTGGGCTGGCTGGGCAGGTGGGGATGCAATGGCATCAGCCTGGGCTGAGATGTGGCTCAGGGAGCCCTGAGCTCTTGTTTGTGCTTGTGATACAGGGCAGGGGCATCCAGAGAGAGACAGAGCTCATCTCCACTCCGTGGCAGTTGCAAATCTAGATAAAGTCGTTGTGACAGAAAGAATTGTAGCATAAATAACAGTAATATGGAGCTGAATGTTGTTCTTAGTGCTTATCAGGCTGCAGGGGATGAAAGCACTGCACAGGAGGATGGGTTGGGTTCTGGCAGAGCAGCGGATTTGTGGGCTAACAGAGTACTTCCAATTATCAGCACCGAGTAGCAGAGCCCTTTCTTGATCCTTGGTTACCCATATTGCAAAACAGGTACTGAAAGTGACCCACAGGTACAGCCTGCTCATTGCCACCTCATGGCCTCTTGTTTTAATTTCTGTAAGTGCTATCCACTTAGTCTGCTGTCTTCCCTCTGCAGGAAAGGCCCTTATTTGAGTTGCTGACAATGTGAGATGAGCAACAGAGCAAAAATATGGAAGGGCTGTAACCCAAATAAAATATTACCATATGTACTGTAGCTCTCAAAAGTGCAAAGAGAAAACTTTTAAGATGGGGGTGTCAAATGCACTTTGTGCATTTTTCCTTTATTCTTACTAAATAAATACAAGTTAGCACTACTAGTCTGAACATAAACTGAGAGACAGACTCTTCAGGAAAGTACGAATTCTAGGGAGGGGTTTGAACAAGAGAAGAGGATTATGGCAACGAAAGAAGCTTGTGTGAGCAGGGTAATGTGAAGACAAATGTGTGACAAATAGCTATCTGCCATCTGCCACCATCAGTGTAGGCAGGGAGGGGAAAGGTGGAGGAATGTGAATGGGTGTGTAGGATGAAGGCAGAGCTGTAAGGCCAAGGGCAAGGGTGGTGAAAGGATGAGAGGAAAAGGAGGGCAGCCCTGTGGCAGAGGAGATCTCCTCAGCTGCTGTTCCCAGCCAGTTTCCAAGAGCCCTGAGGGAAGGAAGGGGCTCCAGCAGGGAAGGCAAGGAAGGAGATGAGCTTGCTGCTGGCTCTCAGTGTGTGGGCAGGAGCACAGTGGTGCTGTGCTGTAAGTAAATGATGTCCCCAGTGATATTCAGGAGCAGCTGCTCCCTCAGCCCCGCTGGTACGCACCTGCCTGCTCTCAGCTGTCACATATTCCCTTGGTCCCCTCTTTCAGTGCAGCCAGGGGACAGGCACAGCTCCAGGGGCTCTTACAGGTGTCACAGTGCCTGCCAGCCCGTGTACCTGCTGACTGTAGAGGCTGGCGGCTGGAAATGTACCTGCTTTTACAGGTTTGCACTCCTGCAGTCCAGTGACTGATGCCATGTCAGCTCTTCCCATGAGCTGCATTAGCACTTCTGTGTCTGCCTTCTCCTCTTGCCTTGCTGCAAGTGCAGGGAGGGTGGCACAGCAAACTCCCCATTGGGATGGATGGAAATAATTTCAGTAAATCAGCTTCTGATGCCCTTTATTCCACCTATAAACAAGGAGGCAGCTTTGGGAGCCATCCTAACCTCATTCCAAATGAAACAAAATCTCCTTATTCAGCTGGATGTTTGCCATTTGGTAACAAAGCAAAAACAATCATTCCAAATTGCTCGACTTCTTGGGCTCAAACTCAACAGGAAACCTGTCACAGTTACTGGCAGGGTAGGCATTGCAGGGTAACGGGCATTTTATGACTACTCATCATCCTTTTCCTGTAGTACATTATTGTGTGTCCAGCTTCTCCAAAATACCTCAAATACTTCATTGCATTGCCATATTTCCCTCTTGCTTAACTGGGAGACAATCACACAGAAACTAAAGAAGTGGAGGAGGAGAATAAAAGGTAACTGAGGATGAAGTCTGCCTCCTTTCTTGGCCAGATTAACACTTTAAAGCAGTCACTACTTGGACTTTGAAGGATTACAACACCTCCAGGCACCCTTCTCTTAGCTGACAGTGTGATGAATCCTAGTTAAAAACTGAAAGGTAGCCAGATACCTTTAAGTGAATCTATTTTATCAATTTTTTCAACAGGAAAAACAAATTCCTGTCATTTTAAAACTATTGTTTATCAGCCACTTGTGCCTTTAAATCAAACTGTATCAGATGTCTTACCTGAAGTTTTAATGATTTAATGGAGGTGTTACCTAGAGTGTTAATTATTTAATGGAGGTGTTTGGAATAAACTGGGCATTTTATTTAGGTAAAAGTTATCTTTTGGGGGTTCACACAATCTTCAAATAGCCTTCTTCTTTCTGAGATGATCTTCCAGTGGAAAGATCTGCTTAGCCCAGGTGAGGAAATGCATTTGAAGATGCACCTGTCTCTGAGGAAAACAGTGCTTAGAAAGGAAGGAAGGATGAAATTCTCTGCATCTTCCAGAGCAGTGGCTGAGAGAAACCTCTGTGACCCCCTCATCCACTCTGTGCTTGAGCAAGTCAGAAGGTGTAGGCAGCCAGGGATCCTCTATGTGAAGGTGACCTTTCCCTGTATCTTTCTTGCCAAAGCAAACAGGAGAGAGCTCCTCACTGTGCCATAAAACTGCACCCAGCCCTGGAGAAGCCTTCCTGATCCACAGCACTCCTTATCCTGGAGGAGATCTCAGTTCCACTGGGAGTGGGCTTTGCCTGCAGAAAGTTTGCTTACTGGAAGGTTAGGAAAGGATTTGGTGATTTTGAGGGTGGTGTGAGGACAACATGCATTAATGATGACCCTGAGGCTGAGGAGCAGAACACCATTAGCCCATCAGACAGGGCAGGCAATATCTAAGTGACAGTGGCATAAGAGGAAAACATCTTTGTTTCCCCGGTGGTGGTTTGCCATAAGAGCCCGTTTCTATAGTCTTCCTTGTTTTCTTCCAGGATTCATTTTATACATCTCAACCCTGAAGAAATTTAAGTATATAAGCACACAAGAACTAAAATAGCACAATGTAAAACTTACTGGCATTAAGAAGAGAAGGGAAAAAGCTGGAAAATTGTGTACTGTTGAGGGTTTCCTGGAAAGCATCTAATTGTGCATTTTTATCTTTAATTTCTGAAACACTATACAAGCCTCAGTGATCCCAGTGACTGCTACTAGAATATAAGACTTTTCTCTGCGGGAAATTTGCTGTGTTGTAGCTCCAGTTCTGAATTGCAGGAAAATACAGGGGAGGATATTGAGTATTTTAACATACACCATGTTGGTGTTGGTGCATAGTTGCATATGAGAATCTTCAAATGCACACCACAAACTTCCCATACCTCCAGGATCTGGCAATAATGGTAATAACAATGTAGTGGTGCTACTGACAATTCCAGCATGCAAAAACCACCATTATGCTCTTCCCTCTAATGCTGGAGGGATTTTCCAGACTGTATAAGATATTTCTGTCATAGCAGTCTGGTTGTTTTCAGCTTCTGTCTTACTCACACATTCTGTGTCAATATTAAGCTCTTCCTAGAGGTTGCTCTTAGTTGAGGAGTGAGAAGAACTGTCTTACTAAATTCCAGGTTAATCTGAACATTTTGGTAAGAAACTGTTCTGGTTTGTTTTAAATCAAGGAAGTGAAATTTGAAATCAGATAGATAGTGTAATTTTTCTAATTAAAACTGCACTCCACTGAGAGGCTGGGAGAGTTCAGAGGTGGAGGTAAGTTCTCTCACTGGCAGCAAGAAGAAATGCCAAGTCCATGTGACTGGCAGTGAGTTTTCAGAGTCCTGATGTGATCAGCTGCTCAGTCAGCATTTAAATCAATGCAGCACATGACTAGGAGATGTTTTCCCTTTGTTTCGTGCCTTCCTTTAAGGTGCATTTCAGAGCCCAATATGAAGCTGTGAGTGCAAACATTTGATTTTCTTGGTTATTATTAGCATCCTTATGCTTGTGAGACTCCAGCTGTGATGGGAGAAAGAGGCAATCTCGTAGGACAGCATAGCACACCAGAAACCCAGGGGGAGTTCCTGGTTTTCTAAATGCATTAAAATGGAACCATTGCACACTGACAATTTTAACCCTATTTTTTCCTTCACTTCCTAACTATCCATGTGGCTAAACTGTGGTGAGCTGTGATGGATAACACTGTGTGTCACAGGGCAGCTGGTCTCATTTCAGCTGGGACATGTTAGTTGGCTCGTTTCTCAACACAAGATAACTGAAAAGTTTTTGATTTTTCTTGTGAAGCTGTAGATAGAGAGCTGCAGCTGGAAAGGCTTGGTGCTCCTTCTGATCAGGCACAAGCAAAGGCCACTGACTGTAAAAGCAGCACTCCTCTCCCATCGTATTTGTGGGTGTTGTGTGCTCTGGAGGAAGGCACGAGCCCTTTAGAGCTTAAATCATTCAGTGTGAGGGAGCTGCAGCAGGCAGTGGATGGAGACAAAGGGAAAACCACCATCCACAATGCCGTGAAGTGTAGAAGAAGTTGCCTGCACCTGATCCATGGTATTTGAGCTACGTACAGCCTCAGAGGACTTCAGGTCACTTGTCCCAAAAAATCTGCCAAGAAGGAGAGGAAAGGCTGTGTTCTAGTTGATAATCCTATGGCCATTTTCTCCATAGTTTTAGCATGCTATTCTCACAATGATGTTTCATATTCCCTTTTGAATTTATACTCACAAATTGGACCTCAGTGTGAAGGGGTCTGCCTGAGACATTACCCAACGCTGGATATTTCAAAAGCAAGGGCAAGCAGCACTCCAGCAGGAACTCTGGATCTGAACCACATAATTTAATGGCAGCTTTTGGAAGGCATTTCAGCTTTATTACTGCGGGAAAACATCTTCAAAAATTTCCTGATTTACTATTCTATCTTAAGAACAAAGGGAGAAATTTATAGAAGATCAAACGGATAAAAATAGACTGAAAAGACAGCGGATGCTGTTGATACACTGAAGAATTCAGAACCTTACATTTGGTGGCTATTTTGTTTGCTGATACCACAGTTTTAGTGTTAATAAACAACACCAAAGTTGCATATATTATTAAGCTTTTTTTATCTCTTGTTTCTTGTGACAAGTACAAATAACTCCATTTTGAGTTCCTTGCTTTACATTTTGCCATCAGAAGAATTAATGATGGTGTTGTCTGAGGTTTATTCACTTCTCAGTTTGTGTTCTTAATTGTGAGATGAGAGATGGGAAAGGACCATACATATGAAACTTCTAGCTGTGATTCTTTAAGACTTGGTACAACAGAGTATTGACCAAAGCCAAGTTTCTTGGCCTGAACATCAGTGTGCAATTATTCAAGCATTCAGATAATGCATCTCTTCCTTCATCTGTTTGGAGTCAGAACTCTCAGCCAGCTGAATTATTACTTAGCATTCTTTGCTACCAGTAAAAGCTTAAATAGCTAAACAGCAAAATGAAATTCTAATAGAGACTTGCCCCCCCTTTTTTCCCCCCTTCTTTTCCTCACAGTGTTTTCCTGAGATGTTAAGGTTGAAAAAGGTTAAAAGTGTTTTTAATTATTCATTCCTTTAATTTTTTTATGAACTGCCTGATCGGGTTAGTAGAGTACAACAAAATCTGCAAACTCCTTCCAAGGGAATGAGTGCTCTTTCCTAGGAAAGAGAAGCTCTTTGGTCATCCATAAGGACAGATATTACACTGAACATACAGAGATTCATTTGCTTGATTCCTCCTGCTCCATTAATTATTTCTGGGAAGCTGTGTGTAGTTGGTTTTCCTCACAATTTTTTTTTTGTGCAGTCACATTCTTTCTCCATCCATCTCTGTAATGTGAACTTGCTGCCTATTTTCAACCAAAAGTAACTCCAGGTTTCAAGATGCTAAAGACAATGAATTTAAATGTTTTTTGTAAAGACAGGTGATCACATAGAGCAAAGATGGATTGCTGGCTCTCAAGCTCAGCCCTCATTTGGTGCTGGAGAATTTCCTCACATTTCCAGCCAGCGTGATTGCCCCTGTCAGAAACTGGGAGAGAAATATGCTGTCCTAATAGCTTTGGTAGCAATCCAGAAATCTGAATGTCATTTGAACAGGACTTGGTTTTGAACATGAAAGTGGATATTTTTCATTTTTTCATCGTTGCAAGCAAACAGTGTCACCTAACCCTTAATTGCTGAGGGGTCATCTTAATTGCTAACAAGTCATCTCTTTTAGTTTTGAGCTGTGTGTTTGCCAGCACTCATCCTTCTATTCCATAACCTGCTCTCCTTCATTCATGGCAGCAGCAGCTTTGACTGGCAAATAATTAGATCCAAAGTGCACGTTCTTGTGTGGTTATGCCCTCCCTTGTGCTGCACTAGATTCAGCTTAGTGTTGAGATGAATGAGTACCAGACTTCTAACAGGTGCTTGTCTTGCATTTTTTAATGCTGTTCCTTCCTCCTCCATTTCTTTCTTGATGCTTGGAAAATACTTTTCTTCTTGTCTATGTATGAGGCAGTAAATTATTAGTACTAAATTATTTTGATGTGTTAACAGGGCAGTAGGATCTGTTAGGCTGAGTTAACCTCTTTACCCCTTAACATCAGCATGTAGAAAAAGGTGTTTCTTTTAATCTAAATTACCTGCAGTACTCTTTACTTGAAGACACAAAAATTATTTCCTTTACCATTTTTTTCTTGGGAAAGTAGAACTCATCTCTTGCTCCCTCTGACCTCAGTAACATCTTTCTTCCTGGGAAGAGAAAAAAAGCAGAAAGTATCTCCACATAATTGTTTTTCTCCTTTTTTTTCTGCTCCTTTTTGTGACTGGTACAGTAATGTAATGACCCCATATTATATCCAATGTCAGCTCCCAGTCAAATAGAATTAACTCTTTTTTTCAAAACCATCTCACAGAAAATTTAAGTGATCACATAGCTTTACCTCCCTGAAAGGACTAGACATGCTGCACTTTCTGTTTAATGTGCTGTTTAATCTTCCTGTTTTACTTTGCTTTTTAAAGGAATGAGAACCTACCCGGCACAGTCATCACTTTGATCCTCTAATGATCATGAATATTGTAGAAAGGATCTCTGTCATTTAACCTTGCTAACATGTATTTTACCTCTGAGATAACATTAATTAGTACTTTCTAGTAGCTGTGAGATTGCTTCATAGTGAAATTTTGTGTAAATGTAGCAGTGCATGAGGTACATGGTGTTATGATTAGGCTGTGAGTCAGCTTGTCGGACCTGAGAGGGGATCTTGTCTTGGTGCTGGCTCTCCATCACTGCACTCACCTGTGCTGCTGAAGGCTCTGTTAGCCAGGTCAGCCAGCCATGCCCTCCCTGCTGCTCAGGGAGCCTTTGATGCAGCCAGCCACAGGACACTGTGTGCTGCTTTCTGCTGGGTGCCAGGGCTGCTGGCTTACACAGCCAGCTGTGTGCAGGAACACATCCTCTACAATTCTCTGTGCCTGCATACCCTGGCTGCGTGCTCTGCTTTATTTTTCCTTGGCTCCATATGATCAGATGCACACAGGACATGGCCTTCACAGGGCACGAGATGAAGGAGTCAGCAGAGCATGAAGAGACGTCCTGGCTGCATCTCGTTGGGAAGGGCTGCCTGTGTGTGCTCACAGTGGGTTATGTAACTGTCCTGGATGTGCAGCATCTCATCCCTGCCTGTGCCAGCCTGCCAGGCACACTCAGGGAAGCACACACACTCCTCTGCAGCCCCACTTCCAGCACGGTGTTGCACCCATTAGAGGAGCAAATTGAGGAGGCAAAATTAATGGTGCAACTGAAGTGAAGGTGCTTGCCAGGCTTTCAGGGTCTGGTGGTAATGTTCAGAAATAAGTAATGCTGGCCTCTCATAGTTGTTGTATGAGATCTGCAGATATAATGGTTTTGTTTATTTTTCTGTGGATCCTACAAGGTTTATGAAGTTGAGGTATGAATCCTTATCACTGCAGGTTCCTAAACAACCACAGCTGGATTAAATTGCTAAGATTCAGTAAAATTGTGTAAGTTCAACCCTTAAGCAAAAGTTGTGAGCTGAGGCACAATCATGCCATTTTATAACCCTAACAACAATTTGACTTTTGTCTTCACTGTGTTTATGTTGAGATACCAGGCCAGTAATTCACATGTGTGGTTGAGCACAGCTTCCTTTTGCTTTCATGCTCCCAGGGAAACAAACTGTGTTATGATTTAGCAAATTGGGCATAATCCACTCTGTGAGCAAACCAAAAATGGAATTCATGAAAGACAGACATATGCATATTTATTTTCATGTTGTTTTCTTCCACAGAATGATATCACACCGTTGCACGTTGCATCAAAAAGGGGAAATGCAAATATGGTCAAACTCCTACTGGATCGAGGAGCTAAAATTGATGCCAAAACAAGGGTAAGCTCAAGTGTGAGTGCTGTAAGTGGCTGTGTGGAATGCCTGCCTCTGACCTGAGTGTTGCTGTAGAGCTTAAATCATTCATCTTCCCAGGAGGCTGCTGCAGCTGCACTGCATTTATTTTTAATGAAATTATTGCTGTCAGATACTAACGTTTTACATCTCTTACAGCAGTGTATGAAGCACCAAGGATGGCAAAGCTCAGAGCCAACCATTTTCCATGTTCCCTTTCCAGTGTTTAATTAGGAGCTGCTTTTATCTACTTGGGAGTAGAGGTGAAAGTACAGGAACATGCTAAAAGATGAGAATTCAAGTCAGATATTTCAGACTTTGAATGCTAGCAGGGTAACTTTGAGCTGCAGTGCGTGTTTGCCTTTCTCTATCCACAGGCAGTGTCACAGAGTGTGCTGTGGCTGATGATTCTCTTGCAGCTCAGGCTCTGTGTGGGATTTGTCAGCACATGGGGCAGGCACAGGGATGGTTTCCATCAGGCTGACTCCTAACTCAGTGCCCTGAGTGACTTGGAAACTCAATGCATGTGGTTATGTCTAACTGCTGTAGTTAAAACCCAACCAAGCCAGAGATATTTTATTTACTTACACAGCAGCAAAAAAAAAAAAAAAAAAAAAAAAAAAAAAAAAAAAAAAAAAAAAAAAAAAGAGAGAGAGAAGGAAAGAGAAGGAAAAAGTTCAAATGTTTGGAAGTAAATCCAGAACTAGTGGTGCTGTGGGCTGTCAGGACAGTCTTTGCAACACACTCAAGAGCTGTCCCAGTAACTTTCTGACAATTATAATTTTCTTGACATATTAATTTATCACCTCTACCTTTTCCATTTTGAATTCATCTGTATATGTTCTACCATTCAGAATCATTCTAAGCAAAAGAAATGTAAAACCTAAGAATAGTTTTTCTGCAGTTGTTCCTGTATTCACAGGTTTTTGTTTGGTTACTGTAGTCCCTGAGATTTCCTGCAGTGCTTGTTAGGCACATTTGTGTTTTTGTTCTCTGTCGAATTCAGAAACTGGGTCAGTTTATTTTGTCATCTCTTCCTTCTCTCCACATGTTCTTCCTTATTGCTTCTATTTTACCTTTAGTAGCTGATGGTTTATTTCTAAAATGTTTTAAGTTCTTTTCTAGTTGGGCAATAACATGGAAGAGATGAATGACTTTTCATGGGTTATGTGGGCAGTGGGTATAGTTCCTGCACTGAAATTCCAGCCTCCTCTGTGCCACATAGGGGTACCAGGATAAGGGGTGTGCTTCTGCCTTGTGGTGGAGAGGGACACTGCTTGGTAGTGTGTAATTTGGTCAGAGCAGGGAGAAGGGGACCTGGTGGGGGATTAGTTGCTTCCCTCTGCAAGTATTTGTATGGCCCACTGCAGTCCAAATCATTAGGGACCAGTACTTTAAATAGCTGGAGTCAAGTTAGTTCTTTCAGTTAGGAAAATTCGTGCTCTGCTTCATTTCCTCTGTCACAAGCTCGGGGTCAGACACTGGGATAATTTATGTAACTAAAAATACAGGCTGGGACGGAAACAGGATCTAGGAAGAGGGGCAGCAGCATTAACAGCTCCTGGGGCTGGCACAGCTTCCCACTGAGGCAGAGGCAGCGATGAGCGTGGCTCGCGAAGCGCTGCCTTGTTTTCCTGGCTCCCCCACAGCCTGCCCGCTCCCCAGGCACCCACCCTGTGCAGAGGCCGGGAGGGGTGTGCACAGCTCCTGCTGCACGTGTGTCACGCAGGGCTGTGGGGCTGGCACCGGCCGGGGACGGGTCCTGCAGCTGGGGCTGGGTGAGGCTGCGCTTGGGGCGGCTCCCAGAGCCTCACACCCTGCAGGGCCCACAAAGGGAGCAGCACCAGCAGGGCCCACACATCAGTGCCGAAAGCCAGAGAAGGCTGCGAGGTGCTGGGTGAAACAGGGCATTGCTTCAGGAGAGCCTGCCTGGTTCTCATATTCAACAGCAAAGATGAATTGCTCTGAGCTGGCGCAACACGTGTTCCTGCTGAATCTCTCCTGTTGTTCCAACCTGACCCAATGTTGCTTTCCAATTAAGATATGTCAACTTTGTAGCTATTATTTTATTTTTTTTTATCTGCTATTTTTCTTTTCAATGTCCCAGATATAGAATGGCCCTACAAAAATACAGGGTGACAAAGGCTCTGGTCATGTCCTTTACCACAGCATCACCACTGCTGGATGCATTGAAAGGCAAAGAGCAGCTGAGGCTGTCTTTTCTGATACCTGTGTCAAGCCCTGCTTATCAGCTGGATGCCCAGGCAGAGCCCAGCCTTTTGTGTTCTGTGAGGGGCAGGTGCTGAATGCACACACAGCTTGATAACAGGTGGGATTTGCATGTGAAAACAAGTGAGTCTCCTAGTGCCATATTTATAAATGTGAGACCCCTCTCATTTTTCCTGGTTTTTTTTAAGAGATTTACAGAATTTTTGTATGTAAGAGATAAGCAGATTTTTTTTTTCTATTAGGGTAGTTTTTTTGTCTTGGGCATTTGATATTGTTTAATTCAAAGATTGATTATTGAAGACAAAATACCTCCTTAAACGTAAATGGCAAAGGTTCTGTACCCTTATGAAAGGATTAAAAAAAAATCTTGAAATTTGTAGCTTTACTGCTCAGGGGGAGAAACTCTCAGACCTTTGTTTCTCCTGTTTCATGTCTGTATCCCACATTTAAATGAGAATGCAGAACATACTGTTTTGTGTTGTTGACCAACAGAGCCAGGATTTGCTACTCTGACTCTTAGATGGGACAGATTTATCTATTCAGCTGGCATTTTGTGATCTGTTCCTGCAATTCATCCTCTGTATGGGATACTGGAATACTCTCCACATAATACTTTTTTTTATTGTTCACAAAACAAATAGTTTTATGGGTAAATTAATGAAAAGCCTTTCCTGAGCAATAAGTGAGTTGAGGTAAGGATCTCTTTTCCTTCGTCATTAACATGAGCATTTGCATTTGCTGCTGACAGATGGTCCAGGAAACTGCAGTGCTGAAGTACTGCACAAGAGGTTAACATGAAGGGCTAAATCCTTATCCTGTTTAAATTACTGTAAAAGTAATCTAGGAGCTCCCACTTTCTCTGGATTCATTAGGACTGGGATTTGATGAGCACCATTATACTCTTACACACGTGCACACTGTAGCTGGGACTTGAGAGAACATGTGAGACACATCCCAAAATATGTTAAAACTATTTTGAGACTCAGACAAGCCTTTTTTTTTTCCCCATTTTAGTTCACGCTATGTTGCATTGTTTATTTTAACCAGCTGTTCATCTTCCCTCTGTTTTCTTTTTGTGTGTGAGATGTCTAGCAACTGGTATTTGGGGCTGGGTACTGAATTCTTAAGGGTACCCCTCAAGAGCTGTGTGCTGCCAGGGCAGCTTTAATCATTCTGGTTTTTAGCCAAGATTCTGGGCAAAGGCCTGTTAATGCCTCATGTAACATGTTTACTGAATGTTGCCCTAATTATGTTTTTTCTGTCTTCCAGAAAAGACTTTAAAAAGTAAAATTTAATTAGAGAGGTTGATTAAATTAGCTTGATTTGCTTTGGCTGTCTAATACTGTATATGCCAAAGTGAATTTGTGTCTGAAGCAGGCAGCAAGCAAGTTTTAGCCTGGATTAACAGTAAGTGTTTATAATCTTCATTCTACTGATTTTGAAGCTGAACAACAGGCCCAGCACTCATATCTGCGTGAAAACATGTGGGATATGCTCTTTGGAGATGCATCTGATCTTGCATAAGCTGCTCCAGAAAACCCACATGTATTAAGATATGAAATAACTGCAGTGGCACTGCCTTGGCATTCTGAGTGTGCTTTGCACGAGCAGGGAGGGCAAACTTGTTTGTTGTCCTCTTATATGGAGGGGCAGTTTGCAGTAGTTGGCCAAAGGAGTGAAGAATTCAGGAGAGCTGGAGTGGGACAGAGCCCTTTGGAATCTTTGGGAAATTCCCCATGCCACAATGCAAGGGGAATCCTGGGGGAGCATTGACAGGGAATTGGGAGCTGGGGAGCACAAGGAGGCTGCCCTGTGCTGACCCCACACTGCTCAGGGTCCCTTAAAGCTGTCGTGGTGGTGAGGAAACACACAGCAGCAGGAAGGCTCAGTCTCAGGGCAGTTTAGTGTAACTAGATCAGAGAGCTACACAGGTACCTGAGTGTCAACAGGGATCAGAAACAATGCTTAGGTCTCATTTGTGTGTGTTTAAAAGAAAAGCTAAAGCAGGCAGCAGCCCCAGAGATGGGTGTGCAATGCTAATGGGAAGCTTGTACCTAATCATAGCTCCTCCTATTGTCCTCCTGGCTTTGCTGAAGCTGCTCTCAAGGCTCTCTGGAGGGATAGATAATACAGATGATATGATTTATCATGTCAGTGCATACTTAGAGAGTCCTTAATCTGCAGATTATTGTCATAATCGTTTGTAATGGTTTTTCTGAGCCATTGCAGACTCATATTAAGGCAAGTTTGCTTCCTAATACATGTAATATATTTTATGCTTCACATGGTATAGTCTATGTGAACAGTAAATAAGTAACTAGAAGATCTCCTGACAAAGGCAGTGAAGTCTTGCTGAGCTCATAGCAGTCTGTTTTAATCTTAGAATCTCTTTTTAAAAGAGAAGTCTTTCTTATCTGCATTTTAGATTACCCCTGCACATTTCTTTACCTGCTGTCAGTATCATGCGCCAATTAACAAAACCAGTGAATAGTGTCTTTTGAAACTACCAAAAAAAAAAAACCTATGCTGCTAAATTATCTGTCTTGGGGTGTATTTGCTCTTTGCAGAGGGAGACCTGACATCATGGGAACAATAGCTGTAGATCAGCTGTCCCGACACACACCCATGTGCATTGTCCTGTTGTGTCACACACCAGTGACACACACCAGTGATGCCTCTGCTGGTAGTGACTGCTGTGTGGCCCAGAATGAGGTCCAGCTGGCCAAGCCTGGCTGCTTGCTCCTCCTGAGCCCAGAAACCTTGTCAGCCAGAAGGGGTGGGTGCTGTGCTCTGGAAGGTTCTAGCCTGGTGCAGGAAGATGACCAAAGATGATTCATTCTCTGTGAGCATGGTGTGGACTAAACATGGTATGTTGGTGAAATGACCTGGGGAGGTGTTGGATCTGGAAAATGGTGTCTAACTTTGGTGTCTGATCTCCTTGAGTATCTGTCTTTGATGTACCTGCAGAATGTGATAGCTATAGCAAGTAAAAAGAGTGAACAATTGAATGTACATGGTGATCTTCAGCTCTTGCCTACAGGTCTGTAGTTGCCTGGCCTTGCTGGGTTTGATATTCCTTCCCATAAAGGTTTTCTTTTTTTATAGGTGATATTTTCATATCAAATGTTTGTGTCTGCTCAGTCCATGAAATGCCCTCACTTGTGGGAGCTACTGGTATAAGAAATATGCATTACCCATTTTAAACACTTGTGAAGCTGTGGCAAAACATTTGCAACTCAGCTAAAAAAATGCATAATTTGTGGGTTTTGGTATCTTCTCTGTCTTTATTTGTTTTGAGCAATACATCTTGAATTTGCGTAGTATCATTTTAACAAGATGCGCTTCCCAGTACTTTATGGGCTGAAATAGCAGGAAGAAGCAGAAATTACAATAGAATTATTGTAATTACACCTTGAGAGGTGTCAGTAAGAACACTGTGGGCCAAGCTGCATTCATCTTGTGGGAACAAATTACTCCCTGAGCTAAGGGAGTTAAGTCTGAACCAAAATATTTTTTTCATCTATGTCAAAAATCTATTCCTTACTTTAAGTGAAAGAACAGGCACAATGAGAACCATGCAAGTTTTAAATGAAAGTAGCAGGAAAAGTTTATCATGAACATTCTTACCTGTTATCTTCCATAGGTTTATCAGGAGCAGGCAAAAATGTAGAAGCAGGAGAATGTAAGGCTGTCTGAACCACGTCCCCCCTCTCCCTGGCTGCCCTCCACACTTTGCAGGGCTTAAGCTGATGTTCCAGTAGAGTTTGTTTTAGGAATTACCAAAGAAGAATAATATAATTCCACATGAAAAGTATTATTAAAGAGGTACCTTAATAATACTTGTTATCGTACAGAAATGGAGGGGGAGTGCATGTGTGTGAAGAGAGTATGTGAGAGGGAATTTTAGATAATCCCTTGTATAAAAATGAAATGACATACATATTCTAGACAATACAACATATGTGTTTTAAGAGCAGTGGAAGACACCAGAGAAGAGACCCTTCCTTTTTGATTTATAAATGAAAAAGCCAAAGTTTCTGACAACTTTGACATCATTTGCAATGAGCAATAGGATGTTGATTATTACTAAGGAAACTATTCCAAAAGGGGTGTGGGCAGTGTGCCTTGACTCCTCTAGGCCACTCATTCAGCTTGGGGTCACACAAGCACAGTCTGCACAGAGAGGCAGAAGTGAGTCCAACATACTTCCATCACCTGGGATTAAGATGCTTTTCTCATCTGCTGCACACTTGTCAAAATCAGTGTAATAAAAAAGTCTGAGGAAGATTTTTTTTCCCTCTCAGACTGACTGACTATCCACTGACTCCTATGCATACTGACAAATGAGAGACCCACTTTTCTCCAAGGCATGCAGGAAAAAGCACCTGAAGTGCAATCTCACCTTTTTCTTGCATGTGCAATGAGGGCCTGGAAAGAGCCCATTGCACGAACACCAGTGTGATATGGCTATTTACACGTTCAGAAAATCAGAGCCAGGGTGTGCTCTGTTGGTTTGAACAAACAGGTTCAAGTGTTCATCTGCAGGAGAGCAGCGCCTTGCAGGAATTAATGAGCCTCCTGGGACATCACAGGCCTCTACAAAAGTGTGCAGGACTTCAGCATGTCTGACACTAATGAGCTATAACTCTGTGTCCCACAGGATGGGCTGACCCCCCTCCACTGTGGAGCAAGAAGTGGCCATGAGCAGGTTGTAGAAATGCTGCTGGATCGTGGTGCCCCGATTCTTTCCAAAACCAAGGTAACTGATCCTCTTTCCTGGGGGGATAATCCTTGCACCTTTTTTTTTTTCTTTTTCCTGATGTAATTCTGTGTGTCTCATGTATTTAAGGGTTTGGCAATAACTTTCCTATTTCTTGGTTATTTAAAGTAACTGTGTGGGAGCTCTCCAAAGTGAATGCCGTATGTAGAGCACGTCTGCATATGTAAAATGTGTTAAATCCAGATATACAAAAAAAGATTTCTGTGCCAACCAAAAAGGCTTGTGTGGCAACCCTATCCCTCAGAATTTCAGTAGCTGGAGAACTCTGTGTCTATCCTGGAATAAATACACGGTGATTACAATAAATCTTCAGCTTGTACCAATTTACCCTAAGGCTAGAGAAGAGACAAGAGATAAAAATAGAGCAATGTCCCTTTGCAGAGACAGCTCATATTTCCTAAGGACTTAGCCTGATTATCAGATTCTCTCCTTTCTGTCTCTCTACAGTTTATCATGCAAAATTCTTCCTGGTAATTTCAAATCACCTGTGCCAGGGTGCACAGATTGCAGTAGACCCAAGGGCTGGCATTAAAGGAAGCCCTTGCCAGAGCTCTGCAGGCAGTGGTCTCTGCTGTGCTGTTACTGCTGATTTCCAACCTCAGAGCAGCAGCCTGCTTTGCACCACTGCAATCCATGGCTTCCCTGTTCAGGGATGACATTTGGGCTGTGCACTTTGTTGAGGTTCTTTCCAAAGATAACCTTCCACTATGTGGTTGGTTTTTTTTTTTCCTTAGCCTGTAACCAGTGTGTTGCAGCAACATTCCTGTTCTGTTGTTATTTCTTTTCTGTCATCCTGTCCTATTCTGTCTCAGCACCCTTCTATATATTCTGCTTTTCTCCTCCCTCCTTTTTTCCCCCTTTACTGGATTATATTTAGCATTTGTTTGGGGAGGTTGGCACCAGCTTTCCTCTGCTCAGTGAGTCACTGGCAAGGGCTGTCATGGGTAATCTGACAGACACTTTTCACCCATCCTCTGCATGTGGAATTTCCATGGGCTCCCACAGCCATAGCTTGCAAACTCCATGAGCAGAACCACAAGGGGCTGTCTAGGAGCCCTTTGGGCCACACCTGCCACTCTCGGAGCCTTGAACTAATATTCCCAGGAGAAAAACTCTTCCACCCTCTCAGAAAGCTTTTTTCATCACTTAAAGGAAAACAAACAAACCTAAACACCACCAAAACAAAACCACAAAGCCCCCAAACAAACAAAAAAACCCCACAACAACAAACCAAACCAAAGGACACCCACATAAACATACACCCTATTTCTTCCATTTCCACCATTGTAAATTAAAACCTCTCCTAAGGAATTACATTTCTGTGTTAAGTGGATGTTGTATTTTCAGGTGTTACCCCTAAACTTAAGCTGCTGTTCCAGGACTGTAGGTTTTGAATTTGTGACTCCTCCTGAGCAGACTCACATACCCTAGCCCAGAGTTCACTAGACAAAATCAGGCAGATTACAAGGGATAGTGGGTTAGAAATTGCCTAAGGCTGAGAGACAGACTGGATGTTGATCTGCAGAGGCTTATATAAACAACTTCTGAAAAATAAGAGCCTCCTCTGGAAGAGGGAAAGCTGTTACATGTTAAAAAGTGAACAGAAGAAAGTGCAGAGCTTCCTGCATTTCTTTCTGATGTGTTAATTTTGCCACTTTCAGAAGGTGAGCTCGGAAGTAGCTGTACCTCTGAACGGCATAAATGAATTCATTCATTTGGCACTAAACTGCAGTACCGTCCTCTGCAGAAATAAGTGGCTCCATTCTCTTCAAATTAAGTCATATATTATTGGAAATAGGACACATCTTTGAAAGAATTTGAACTTCACAAAGTTTTCTCATGTTATATAAAACTCTTTCAGAATAATAACCAGGCTGCAGTTTGATAGCTATTTCCTGCTAAAGATGGTTTAGTGTAGCGCTGACCCTTTTTTGCACTGGAAGAACTTTAGATTGATTTTCAGGGAAGGTGGTGACCTAATGGATTATAGGGGGTTTCTACAGGCAAAATGAAAAGGGAATTCTCATCCTTAACATGCCAGTGATTTTGGATGTAAGAAATGACATTCCTGTCAGTAGCTGTCCATCTTTTTTTAATTACTGGTTTTCCAGACTTCTTTGGCTCTTTGTCTTTTTTCTTCTTTTTTCTTCTTTTTTCTTGACCTAAAGTTAATGCCACACAGCTACAAAATAAGCTCAGAAATGTTATGTTTATCTGGTCAGACAGCTGATTCTTTGTTTCTTCTCTATGGTCCTGTTTTGTCCTGAGGTTTTTTTATTTGGTTGTTTTAAGGTATGGTGTGACTTTATGGTCCTTAGTGGGCAGTATCTTTGATTAATCTTGAACTTCTTTCCCTTTTAATATTTTCTTGGAAATCTTAAAAAAAACCAGTAATGTAAGAGTATTTATAAAGTGGCTCCATCCTAAAGTGCCAGATCACTTCTTAAGGTCATTGCTGGGTTGTCTCTTGGGCCTGGAGAACACCTTTACATGTAATATTTTTATTTTAAATGTGGCATTGAAATATTGACTTGTGTAAGGTTATAGAGTATCACCAACTGCAACAGAACTAAGCCTGGTTTAGGGTATAACAAAAGACAATTTTCCAATTTTATTTTTGTCTTTTTTATCTTATTTAGTCTTGTCTCTTACTTTTCTGCATGAGGTCTGGCTAGCTGCTGTACTTCTCTTGTCCATGACAGATTTTTATCAAGTATTTTGCTGATTTTTCAAATTGGCTCTGTTTCTTGCTTTCTTTTCCATCCACATCAGTATTTTTGGTATAAGTCTCTTCTATGAGGGAGTCCCATATCAACTTCTCAATCTCTTACTCCATTAATAAGTAATGGAGTAAGAGATTGAGTTTATGGTTTATTGGCTATTGCTGTGAAGAATGACACTTTTCACCCAAAGGATCTTTCTTATAAAAATGGAGCAGGATGGTGTTTAAAGTTTCATGATTTTTTACTCTTACCTCTAAAGCATCTGGAGGACTTGGTGACCAAGGGAAATTAATCTTTTTTTTGTTCTACTGTTAACTACACTAGAAGACAGTGAAAACATTTAAAATGCCTTGCTAGTATGGAGCTTCCATGCAGATAATTGCTGTAGTAGCCTTTGGGAATGGGAGAGAGGCTTATCCAAGCCAACATAAATCACAAGTGAGATGCCCATGAGATAATCTTACTTGAAAGATGTTGCTGTGTCCGAGTGTGCCTGTGTCTCGGCACTGCCAGTAAACTGCTCCCCAGCTCTGACAGCGTTCACCTGTTTGCTTTCACCATCCTGCTTCCATCTCGATTTAAAGTATTGTTCCGTGGTGTATTTCCACCTTCCTTTGGAGTTGTGGCTGTTTCCACGTGGCCGAGGGAAGGGTCTGTGTCAGAGCCCGGGGTCCCGGCTGGTTTTGCCTTTGCTGGCTGCGGTCACACGAGGGCACTGCACCTGTGAGCAAAGGTTTGTGTTTCCAGACACAGTGTGCTGGCAGTCACTTACGGCTTATAAACCATTGTGTGCTGCTGCAAGAATAGATGCTGCACTCAAAACTAAATTTGGCATCAGAAGAATCGAGTGAAAAAAGCCCCTACAGCTGGGAGGAGGAGCTGTGTACTGCTGCTAACAAAGGCTCTTTCCTTCTGGTGTGTATTTTTAACCTTTCATCATGAAATAGTGTCAGTCCTTTCAGTTTTTGAGAATTTTCTCTCGTGGTTTTATTCTGGAAATATAATACATTTTGGCAGCTTGTTCACTATTTTAAACATGGCAAAACACAATTCACTGGTGCATGAGTCTCTCTCAGGTGTTTCCCTGGTGGAACAGCTTTACCACTGCTGCTGGTTGGTCACAGCATGGAGGTTTTATTCAGAGATTTTTAGCCCAGTTGAAACTTCTGGTGCTTTACCAATGAGGATTGGGCAGAGTGGTCTCCAGAGCTGGATAATGTGGTGTAAGCATGTTTACAACCCACATTCAGGAAAACACGAGTGGAGGGATGAAGGAAGGCTGTAGTGTTCACAGAGTGATCCTCTGACCTGTGCTGCCATGCCTGGTTTATACAGGCCACATTTAGAGTGGTGAGTTTAACTCAGCTTTAAAAACCAGCAAATTCCCTGGCTGGAGTGTTAAAAGTCACAAAGTGCTGTTCCTCATGTAACTCATGTAAATTGAGTAGCTTGTCTGAGACTGGAAGGAAGCTTCATTTAGAGCATGGCTCGTATGTTATGACAGTTTTTCAATGTGGGGCTGCTTACAAACTCTTACCAAACAAGCTCCAAATGCTGGAGTAAGAACCTCCATCCTTACACTGAACATGTTAAGTTTATTTTGGGTTCTCTCTGGGCTTGTGAAATTCTTCATACAACAAACACTCCCAAGAACGGCGCGGAGGAGTTTCCCTTCTCTGAGCATCCTCTAACCCATCCTGCTGGGTCTCTCTGTTTGCAGAATGGTTTGTCTCCATTGCACATGGCAACACAAGGGGATCATCTAAACTGTGTTCAGCTCCTGATCCAGCACAACGTGCCTGTGGACGATGTCACCAATGACTACCTGACTGCGCTGCATGTCGCTGCCCACTGCGGCCACTACAAAGTCGCCAAGGTTCTCTTGGACAAGAAAGCCAATCCTAATGCCAAAGCACTGGTGAGTACACAGCAGGGCACTGTTCACAGCCAAACATTCCTGCAAAGTTGTGCTGGGACTTCCTGGGAGGTGTTTTCTGCCTGCTGATGGCTGACAGAGAGGATGGGCTGTTATTGCCACAGCCCAAGAACAAACGCTCGGGGTTCAAAGTGTTGATAATGTACCCTGCAATCGGAGAAGACCTTTGCTTGCAGACAGCCAGCAGTGATTTATGAACTTCTACTGTAACTAGAGCACTTTTACCTCCTGGTAGGTTTTTACGAGTGGATGAAACAGCTGCAGACACAACTGCTGTAGTTTTTGGTATGGAGGGAATCCTTGTTTTCCAAGTGTTTGTACACAGAAAATAATCAGTGATGTTTAAAACATCACTGAGTTCTCAGTGATGTGAAACAGTGAAAGGTAGGAATGAGTTACATAATGAGTATTTGTGGTATTCCATGTCAATGGAGTCATGTGCCTTTCTACTTTAGAAACAACTTCAGCAGCAAAATACATTAGTGCAGTTAAACTGCATACAAACAGAATACATTAATGCCTTTTGTTCAAATTGCAATCTCAGTCCATTCTATTTAAAATGTCTCTTTGATTTGTGCTTCAAGAACTGTTCCAAACAAATTTGCATTCTGACATGAATTGGGTTGATTGGTCTCACAGCCTGATGCTAACGCACTCAGCTCCTGAAATGTTTTGTGAGCTCCTGAAACCCTCAGGAGCCAGGTGGGATTGACTCTCTTGGAGGCAGCACAGGCTCCACAGATTTCCTTCTGTCAGCCCCTGTGCCTTTTGTGGCAGACCAGCTGCATTCAGGTGTCTGTGGTCAAGCTGTGGTCAAGGATATATGGAACACAGCGGAGCTCACCCTGAGCATTGTGCACTGCCAAGGAGAGGGGTGGGAGCTGCTACACTGGAACAGACAATGACATGGACCTCACATCATGAAAACATACTGTACTCTTTACCAGATGGCAGGTAAAAAAGGATAACTTTGATCAGATCTGAGGGACCAGCTCTGCCAGTTGTTTTCAGAGTGTTCTGCAAAGGCTCTTTTGTACTGAGCAGCATTCAGTGCTCTGATGTTGCTGTACCTATCGTGGGTGTTCTGGACAGCCTATTTTCCTGATTTACTTTTTTCTGTGGTATCATCTCACACTAAATAAGACAATAGTTCTAATGTTCACCCCACTGCACACATCTTTTATAAAGGAAAGGGTGAAATGCTTCTAGTTGCAGTAAGCTTACAGGGAATTAATGGGAAAAACAAACAAACAAAACAAGTAGTAAAAATAGTTTAGAAGATGTAAATTCCAGAGCTGTAAAAGGTAAAGTGCTTTTCTTACCAGCAGCTCTAAAAGGTCAAAAGAAAAGTTTCCAAAAAACCCACCCCAAATTCCCCAAAAACTCCAGCAGAAAACCCTAGCCAGGTAAAAGTGAATATGGTAAGCAAAAAAGAAGGGTTTGACAGTTTTGCATGAATTGAGATTTTTTAAAATTAACTAATTATTGGAGTAGGCAATATATTACAGAATTAAAACTGGATCTATGAAATAGATCTTTATCTTCTTATAAATGTTTACTTTCTATTGCATGAAAAATGTAGTAATGCCAAAATAAATTCAGCAGTTGTTCCTTTAAAACAGAAAAATCTATTTTGTGAATTCCATACTCAGTTCTATTTTTTTAATTCCATGGGACACACTTTTTAATGCCCCTTTCTCATTTCCAGAATGGTTTCACACCTCTTCACATTGCCTGCAAGAAGAACAGAATAAAAGTAATGGAACTTCTTCTAAAGCACGGTGCATCAATTCAAGCTGTAACTGAGGTAAGAAATGGTCTTTGCATGCTTGTCTTTGCTTTTCTTACAAAATTAATTGCCTCTGTATTGATTAATATTTCAGTATTTCTGAAAGAGCATTACCAATTAAGTCAACAATTATTTTCAACTAGATAGTACAAAATAATAAAACTGAACAATAAATCACAAATCACAAACAACTGATATATGTTGGGATTACAGTGAGAATAACAAGTGAAATGTAACAAAAGAACTTCCTAAAATCTACCATTTCTGCCAATTTTCCTTCTGTAATTTAAGGCCTTAAGGATGAAATTTGCTCTGTTACAGACATTGAGGTGAAGACTATCCTTCACTCAAGTCCTGTTTTAAAGGGTGGTTTAATTCAGACCCTTTTTTGGCTTTCCAAAAAGAAGTTCTGTTCTCCCACCATCATGGGACATCACAAATCATCTAGAAAGAAATCAATATGCTGTCACTTCAGTCAGCATGAGATAGTCTGCACCCAGTCCTTGGAACAATTCTGGGATTGATTAATTCCTATGGGAATTTTTATCTCCATGTATGTATATTGTACCAAGTTAGGAGGAGAGCAAATATCACATCTATGAATGTGTGACCACAGTGGAATGGCCCATGTAAGAAAATGACAGGGAATTCCATGGATTAAGAAAGGTGCAATGGGGAATAGTTCATCTACACAAAATGGAGTTTGTTTTAATGTGTGTGGGGTTGTTCTAATTATTCAGCAGCAAGCCATACAGATCCCTGCCTGGCTTGCTTGAGGGAGAAGAGTCTGCCCTGGCTACAGTTCACGTAGCTCCAGACTAGCATCTAAAAACTCTTAAAAGCATTTACTAAGTTGTTTCAGCCAGTAATTCTGCCTTCCTGCTCATGTTTGGTGTTCTGCATGAGAAAGGAAGAGAAGTGCTTTCCTCACTTCTGCCCTCTGGGATTTGTATATATCTGTGGGGAAGGTGCCTAAATCATGGGGGTTTCCAGAGATGCCCTGAGGTTTCTCCTGCTCTTGGTGGCCAAAGGCCCTTCTGGAGGCTCTGGCTGGCTCTTGGTACAGCTGTGCAGAAACAGCTGTGAGGAGGCTTTAGGGTGATTCCACGTGGGGAAATATTAACTACTGATTGGATTTTTAAAGCAAAATCCATGAGGTCATGCTCTGCTGAATGACTGCTCCCTTTTTCCCCTCTCCTCCTCTCTCCCTCTCTTTCTCTCCAGTTGGGCTCTCTTATCCTGTGTAAGAGCAGTGATGCAAATTCATGATGGTGATCTTTTTTAGCACAAGCTGATTGTTTCAGAAAGCCTTGCTTTTGTACCAGGCATACTTCTGTATACATTTTTTCATGTTCTAAGACAATATTTAGCAAATGCCTAATCTTAATTTTGCTTAGCTATGGTTGATATTGTTGATGAAGAGCTGCTGAATTCCTAGAACATTTATATATTTGCTAACTAATCACACTCATGGGTGTTCCCAGTTCTGTGTGCCCTTTCATTTAAGCACATGTATATGGTTTTAAGAAGATAAAACCCTCTCAGAAGAGCAAGCAGCTGGGTTTACTCGCTTTAGAAAAATTTATGTTCTTTCCATGACTTCCTTGTAAAGGTATGTGGAAAGAAGGATTTTAATTGAACTTTGTTCTGTTTTTCAGTCGGGCCTAACTCCAATCCATGTTGCTGCCTTCATGGGACATGTAAATATTGTATCACAGCTAATGCATCATGGAGCATCCCCCAACACTACCAATGTGGTGAGTCACGGGTTTCCTTTCAGCAAGGCAGGACTGGGAACGAATGTGTGATAATATCTGGGAGCAGTTCTGGGATGGAGTGCCTGATTCTGCTGTCCACCACCCACCTCCATAGCACCTGTGGCTCGTGCTGGAGTCATGGCAAAAGTGCAGCCTGCTGACCCCTGCTCGGGAGACCCTTGGCAGCTTGAGGAAATTTCCAAAGGGGCTTGACCCTAAGCAGGCTCTAATCTCTTGATTTTTCTGAAGTAAAGAATGAGAACATACCGTAATACTTCTCAAATGTAATTTTTGGGATCTGTGCTTGACTGTTGAGCACTGTTTTCCCAAGACCCCGGGGGTCTGCCATTTAAGGCAAATTCCACAGTTTGCAGCAGATTGTGGGGACATATTGCCTGTGTCCATCCAGCCTCCTCTGCTGGCTGTGCTGCATGCCCCAGGGCTCCCAGGGCATGTGTAAAAACTGAACTTGCTCTTAGATGGGTATGTGGAGGCTGGGAAGGGGGAGAGAAGCAGAAGCATGTTGGTCCTCTTTATCAGTTTGTCCTCCTTTTCACTTTGCATACACAGGTGCAGCCAGAAGCCAATATTTTGTAAAGGTCTTCACCTGCTGATTCTATTAAATTGTGTAAAAATGCAGCACCTTTTGTTAATTAGCAGATGTTTGTACCATAAACCCATTAATACCCAAAAAGGTAGAATCCACTTTCCCTCCTGAATTGTTCTGGTTTCCTTGGATTTGTCTTTCATTAAGTCCATGAAGCCTTAGATGAATGTACTCAGTAATGATTTTTTTCCTTCTTGTTCAGTTGCTTCAGTGCTTGTCAGATAACAAATTATAATAGGGGCATAAGGCATTACAGAAAGAAAGCCATATGTATGTGTGCCTGAGTATACAAAATGTGAAATACATTTTTTACTAAATTCAGGATATATTTTTTAACATTGCTAATAAAATGCTAGCAATATAAAAATTGCACTGTCTCTTTTCAGCAAAAAAATAATGACAAAGGCACTACTGAGTTGGGAAACTGACCCTGCAATAAATTGCTTTGCATCACACAGTGTTAGGTCGAATATTGATTTAATCGTACATCTTACAGACAGCTGCAGCAGAGTTTTCTAGGGGAGATGATTCTGAGCTGGGTCCCTGGTATTTCTGTGTTTATGAAGAACACTGGTATTTGCTCTCCCTGCAATGTGTCTGACTCTGTTCTGTCTTTGCTCTGTGTGCAGAGAGGAGAGACAGCGCTGCACATGGCAGCCAGGGCTGGCCAGACCGAGGTCGTCAGGTACCTGGTACAGAACGGAGCCCAGGTGGAGGCCAAAGCCAAGGTGAGGACATGGCCCAGGTGGAACAGACCTGCATGGGCAAAGCAGGGACTCACATTCATCTTGGGTGTGTCATTCGTGAAGCCAAGCCTTTGTGGCTTCACGAATATTTCTGATATTTTGTCATGTACCCTCTTACTGTAGCCATGAGTTATCTCTAAGAGATAAGGCAGAAGATGTCAGGTTGATACCATCCCAGTTTTTAATATAAATTATCATGGGTTTGAAGAGTTCTGTTTTGAAGTAGGATTTGAGGAGTGAGAGGAGTTCCTCAAATCTGATGTTATTTCAGCAGAACTGGAGCCCTCGGCTTCTGGTGTCTCCTGTCATGTCCCTAAAGCAACACCCTCTGGGTATTTAGATATAGTTAGACTTCTAAAGAGCACCACCTAAAAGAAGGAGGCACAGTGAGGAGATGTAGCAGAGGGCTGGAAAGAAGGAACAGATCCTATAGAAACAATTGCAGTTGAGGAAGGTAAGGGTGGAGGAAAAAGAGATGGTCAAGAGGCATGAAGGAACATGCAAAATTATGGAAACCAAAGAGTTCCAGGAAACAGGCAGGGCAAGGAGATAAATGGGTGCAATAAATAGCAGTCTTAATAGGTAAACTCAGGAAATATTTTTTCCCCAAATGGCCATAAAATGGATGTAACCTAAAAAAACCCAAACTGTTTTTCATTGTGAATGTATCTGTGAATTGGGTCACAAGTAAGTTTCCTGTTGAGATTATCTACTTATAAGGAACTCTGACTAAATATTTCTAGCTGATAGACTTTATATCTGCAAGGAGCCTGACAATAGAACTGATTCATGTGGTTTGTAAATCTCCAAAGACAATCTTGAAATGAACAGCTCGTGCTCAGAAGCAGTCATGCAAATATTTTCTGAGTAAATTCACAGAATGATTTAATTTGTGCAAACTGCCATTGCCTGTGATCAGTTTGTTATCATAAATAACAACTAAATGCACACATTAGATTATACACCAGTGCTAACATCAGCTGTGAGAAATTTGTGGGAAAGAGGCACAAACTGGAATCATTTAAGAACCACAAAGAGGCTCCCCCAGTCAGGGGAGAATTGCCCTGCAGAGGAGCAGCATTTATATCCTGGCATGCTCCCATCCTAAATCCAGAGGTGTAAAATCACTCTTGTAGGATGAGCATGGGCAGAAGTCTCCCTTGCAGAGAACAGCCCAGAACTGCAGGACAGTTCTTAAAAGGTAGGAAATTCAGCAGAGGGAAATGGGGAGACAAAGATGCTTGGCCACACTGTTGTGATAGTGTGCTTAATCCAAAGATTGTACAACAGAAAAGGGGGAGGAAAAAAAAAAAAACCAAATAATGAAGAGGTGAGAAATTACCTCTTAAACACTCAGAACAAGGTCACAACACCCTCATATTTTCAGTGAAGGAAAAGAAATAAACCATGAGATTCATGACAGGGCAACAGCATACTTAAACTATTCAGAGTGTCTTCTGAATGAGAAGTAGAAAGTGACAATTAATTTCTACACCATGTTCTATCATCAATTACACTTACAGAAAATTTAACTGCAAAAATTCCAAACAATCATTCACCAGTTAAAGAAGCACCAAAATTATTATACTTTATGCAAGTTTTCAGGCAATAATTGATTAAGCTATTAAATGTTGCTGTGAAGTATAAAAGAGATCAAGACGTGAGGGAACAGAATTATGCCCTAGCTTTGTTTTCAGAAAGGCCTGCAAAGCAAAGTGAGGCAAATCCAGATAAGGAAGAAAATTGATCAATTTATGAACTTTTATGGATTATGTCACTGTCTGGAATATTTTGTGGTTCACTAACAGAGAGCAAGGTATCTTTGTGATATGACACAGAGGAAGCCAGTGTGCAACATTCCCTAGCTGAGACCTCAGCAGAATTAATATTGTGTGCAATTTTGAAAAGTGACAGAGTGTGGGCAAATATCTCCTGTCCCAGTGTGAGGGGCAGTTTTCTCAAGCATGCCTGTGTTGTTCCCTGTGTGTTCAGGATGACCAAACCCCGCTGCACATCTCTGCCCGCCTGGGCAAGGCAGACATTGTGCAGCAGCTGCTGCAGCAGGGAGCATCCCCCAACGCAGCCACCACGTCAGGCTACACCCCCCTGCACCTCTCTGCAAGGGAAGGGCACGAAGATGTGGCTTCTGTTCTTCTGGACCATGGGGCATCTCTGTCTATCATCACCAAGGTGAGTGAGCTGCAGGAGCGGCAGAATCACAGAGCACACCTGCAGCAAGGGCTGCTTGTGAATTAAATGCTGCAAGAGTCATACAGATGTACTATGTAAGTGTGAGCTATATTTTATTAAGAGGGTGCAAAGCTTTGACCTCAGGACCTGATGTTCAACACATCCCAGTGAGCAGACATGCGTTTTCTTGGAATGGAAGGAATGCAGGGCAGAAATTCCGGGCGGGTGTCGATAGGCTTGCCCTTGGGTCTTTGGTAGTGTGAAGAAAGGAACAGACTCGTCCCTTGTTTAAAGTAGATAGTGCTTTGCCTTGCAAGGGAAGGGCCTCCAGACCCCACAGGGCAACTGGGAATCTGCAGACTTGCTGCCTGTACTCAGGACTATGTCAGGGGGTGGATGGAGGCAGCTGCACCCTTGCAGATCAGAGACAAACCTGGTTTGCCCTGAGAAGGAGTGCCCAGGGCTGCAATATTCCTGCTTTCTCTTACAGAAAGGATTCACTCCACTTCATGTGGCTGCAAAGTACGGGAAAATCGAGGTAGCCAACCTCCTGCTTCAGAAGAATGCATCTCCTGATGCTTCTGGAAAGGTAGGACAGAAGAAACCACATCCACTTGCACAGCAAATATCTCAAACCAGACAATAATTTATTAATGTCCTCCTACTTACTTACCATCACACTAGTATCCACAGCCTGGGTTTAGCTGGAATTGGTTTCATGTGTCATTCCAGTCCCTGCTGGGGCTGCCAAGAGCCAGCAAATTCTCAACAAAGTGACTTTTATTGTCATTAATTGACAACAAAGTGATGTGCTCTGTATTCACATCCAGAGGAATGGAGACAGACCATTCCCCTGTGTTCCTGCCCAGACTATTTACAGTCCTTATCTCAGAGTATTTGGGTAGCTGCTTCTGCTTCCCCAGCTCTCATGATGGGGCAGGGGGCAAAGGCCAATAGGACCTCAAGCTTTTTAAACCAGCCCAGCTTGGATTTTTACAGATCCAAGGGGCAGTTTACTTATCCACTGCAGTAAAAGGAAAACATTGCCACGGATGTGACCTCCTTACCCTGGGCACAACACAGATTTGTGCTTCTCTGTTCATCTTCCCTGGGAAAAGCAAATGGGGCTTTCACAGCTCGGGAGGAATTTCCAAATTTGTTTTATTTCTTGATTCTAAAAGTTTCCAAAGACTCTGGATACACGAATGAGTAACAAATGTGGTTTATTCACCTTATCTACTGGAATTTTCCAAACCCCTGAGTCTCCCCTGGGGAGGGTCTGTAACAGCACTTGTTTGTTCTGCATGTGTTTCTAGAGCGGTTTAACACCACTGCATGTAGCTGCACACTACGATAATCAAAAGGTGGCACTCCTCCTGTTGGACCAGGGAGCTTCACCTCACGCCTCTGCCAAGGTACAAGTACTGGCCACTCTGGGGAGCAATACCCAGGCTTTTTATGTCACTTTATTCCCTGTCTACCCCTGTTCTTTCTAGGCTGTGTATGCTTGCAGTTACAGGAGGCTCGGTGACCTTGTTTGTTAATGTCTCACGTCCACATAAATGTCTCACATAAAGCTGCTAAGAATAGTCCTGCAGGTGAATAAAACAGCAATAAAAAAAAAAGCAATAAGGATGCAGAAACACTTTAAATCACCAGTTTCAGTCTCAGCAAATGCTGAGACTTCCTTTCATTTGTCCAGTCTCTTCAGTAACTTCTCCAAGCTAGGCAGCTTTGCAGGGCAAGCTTGGGGTTGAAGCCTAGCTATGCATGGGTACTTCTGTTTGTGCCACAGGATGACATTTGAGGCCAGATAAGTTTCTCAGCACAATATGTGTAATTATTCATGTGCTTAACAAAAGTATTTCTAGCCCAGCATAAATGGACTGGCAAGAAATAAAAGTAGTCACAGCCCTGCTTTGATTGTAATTTACTGTAGGCAAGACAATGCCTAGTGTAAGGTTTCAGAGGATATGAAGGAATAAATATGTAAATTTATTCTGGTAGTGCATAAAACAAAGAGACTTTAGAGGAGCTTAAACTATTTCTTTTGTGGATCCCAGTTTTAAGTGTGGGATGGATAAATACTATAATCAATCAGAGTATAATCGATATTTGAGCAGGAACATTAGGTAAAGCAGGATGGAAACATATGTAGCTTAAAGCAGATTAAGTGCAGTGTAAATACCTCATTTGAAGCAACCCAGACAATTTCCTTAAATCTGCAAAAGAAAAGTCCTGTGGAGAAGGGAGAGCTAATGGAAAAGGCAGTATTGTAGTTAGATGGGCAGTGCCTTCGTCTCACACATGGCTGAGTGCAGCCATACACTGGAGCCCTTCTGCATTGCTGCAGGAGGGGATGGAGTGGGGGTCCCAGAGTTGGTGGTGCAAGGAGGGGGAAGTTAAATAAACACGGGCTGCCAGCAGCACAGCTTCAAATCAATGCTGTCAATAGCGGCGATCTGCCAGAGCAGTGCCCCGGGGCGGGGGGCAGCCAGAGCATCTCTGATCTTTCACTGCTGCAGCACAGCACTCTCAAATGCCACTGGGGGGAAGGAAGGGCCTTCTGGAGAGGATGAGAAGGCACTGACCCAGTTTTCACTGAAAGAAGCTGCCAGTGGGAGCTGAGCATCCTGTAGGGGCAGGGATTGCAGCAGCCCCTGCCGAGGGCTTGGGAAGCCCAAACCAGGTGGAAGCCCTGCAGACTGTGGTACAGCATGGCACAAACCCTCGTGTCAGGTCACCTCAGCCTCCCCATCTGTAACAGAGCAGTTCTGCAGCTGCCACTTCAGACCTCCAAGTGCCAGCTGTAAGTGTGCCTAAAAGAAAGCATTTGTTAGTGCTCTGCAGCAAGTGAGCCGGCAGCAGCCAGCAGGGCATCAATACTAAATAAAATTAACCATAACATGTTTGTTGCTTCGGGCACCCGCTGTGCACTCATCCAAAAGATGATGTTGGTAACAGCAGATGATTTCCTGTACTTTTTGTAAATGTGGTCCAGTAAATAAATGTTATGTCATATCTCATCATTGGCTCCACAGTTAGTTCCATCAGTGGTTGCCTTTCCTGTGGCACTACTGTCTTTAACACTGATCTTAATTTAAGAGTGGCTCCTTAGCCAAGCCCAGCAAAATTTGCCTTGAAGAGTGGTAAGTGACAGGGTATGGGAAATGAGCATGTCAGAGAATAGTGCTGTGGTACAGTTATCCTGATGATCCATTCTTCTCTTTCATAGGCAAAAATTGTGCCTAATTTCATGTGTGGCTTATCCCTAATTTGAATTTAGCATCCACTTTACAGTGCCTTTCTTTCTCATCATGCCATCCCCAAAGCCTTAGTTTTCCTCTGTCCTTTCATCTTTAACCATTTTCCCCTTTTCTGCTCTTTTCCCTGGCAAGCAGAATAACCCAATACCCTTCCTTCTGAACTTCTCTGTTCCCTTCTCCATCTATGCATTGTGACAGAGTGCTGCCCTTATGAGGAGAAGATGCAGACTGGGACTGAGCTGAATTTCAGCTTTTATTCTTCAGCTCTCTTTTTGTCTTCTTGTGGCAACCTGCTGCTGTCCATTCCAATGAAAGCAATATATGCCCATTTCTGAGGAAAAGAAATTTGGAAACTGCATTTGTTATTTTATATAATGTAATACGAGCTTCATTTCAAGGAGTTGTTTTAGCAGATATGCAGGATTTAGCATGTAGTATTTAGGATTTATTAGGTGCTCGTGTGGCAGTGATTGTTTTCCATGGCAGTATCATGCAGGAAGTCTAAGGGAGAGGATTATGCTTGTTTTTCCTGAAGCACTTTATCTTCAAAGTGAAAATTCAGTGGCCATGTGCTTCCTTTATTGATTGTGGCACTGTGTTTCCTGAGTGTCATTTTCAAATACTTTAATATCCAAGATCTGAACTGAATTTGAATTGAATTTTGCAAGTTACAGAACCTTTTCCACATGAAACTAGTGCTGTGCATCTCTTGCTGCCAGGTTCCTATTGAAGCTCTGTTGTAATCATTGGTGAGCCCCCATGTATTTATTCCCTGCTCATACCTGCATTGCTGTGCATCTCTTCCTTTTCAGACCAGCCCTGCTGCCCTGTGGGTGCAGGGAGGAGCCCAGCCAGGTGAATGCTTTGTGCCTTTAGGTAGATTTTATTGGGCTGGATAATTTGAGAGGCAAATGGTCCTTATGATGCCATACAGAAATACAAAATGGTTTATATGCAGCTTGGGTCTCATCCCCCCTGACTTTGTCTCATATTCAAGTGCAAATGTGTGCACATTTGTCATTTACTTGAAAATGAGGGCTAATAAATTTCTGAAAGACAGGAAGTTCTTGACTAAACAGTCATTTCAATTTGTACCACAAACTGGTCCTACGTCCATCAGAGTTTTGGTATTTGTGTGCTGATCAATTATTCTTTATATCCATTTATCTATTTTCTGCCTATCTATCTCTTTTTAGAGTTACAAAATTTTATCAGGCAATAGATTCTGCCTTTATATTTTTGGTAGTGGGCTCCCTGGTTACCCATATTGGAAGGAATAAAAAGATAAGGAATGCATGACTCTGAAGTTATATGCTTCAGTTTTTCCTTGATCTGAAAAAACCAGCTTGTCAGTAAGGTTTAGGGTAAATGCTGCAAGAAAGGCCATATTTCATGTGCATGATGCTTTAGTTCACACTGGGAAATGGGAAAAAACTCAAACAATAACAGCTGTTCTGAGTTATGAACACACATCCTGCTCTTCTGTTTGTTGAAGATTTTATGCACATTTAAGGAAAAGGAGCAAATGTCCATGAAACAAAACTCAAACTTCTATTTCTATAGATTGTCTTTTCCTGAAAAGATATTTTTTCCCAAATTTGAAAATTTACTTCAGAATGCTCTTCTTTTTAGCAGTACTTAAAAAAAAAAGAAGATTGCCTAAAGGTCAGATACATTGGTTCATGCAGCTTGTTAACATTGCATTTGACTGAGTTTGACAGAATTTTTAGGACTAATGGCACAATTACTCACAGAGTTGGGGGAGGTAGAGAAAAGTGATTTATCACCCTGTTGAATGAGCAGCTCTCAGTGAAGTGCTCTCTGTTGGCAGAACGGTTACACCCCCCTGCACATAGCTGCCAAGAAGAACCAGATGGACATAGCCACCACGCTGCTGGAGTACGGCGCCGACGCCAACGCCGTCACGCGGCAGGGCATCGCCCCGCTGCACCTCGCCTCGCAGGACGGGCACGTGGACATGGTGTCCCTGCTGCTCGCCAGGAGCGCCAACGTCAGCCTCAGCAACAAGGTGGGTGTCCCCCTGCCCGGGGCTGAGGCTCTGAAAAATGGGATGGGGAGGAGAGGGCCCCGCAGTGACGTTTTGGCCCCCGAAAGCCGCCGCAGGTGTCTGAACGCGCATTGTCGTCTCTTGTGATGGCGTTCACGGGGGTTCTTGGATGAGGGAAGAGATGAGGATCTGACTCCATGTTTCAGAAGGCTTGTTTTATTATTTTATGATATATATTACATTAAGACTATACTAAAAG
Source organism: Ammospiza caudacuta (assembly GCF_027887145.1). NCBI lineage: Eukaryota > Metazoa > Chordata > Aves > Passeriformes > Passerellidae > Ammospiza > Ammospiza caudacuta. Next base: position 10,388,855 of record NC_080601.1, read on the forward strand.
AATAGAAGAAAAGATTTCATCAGAAGGCTAGCTCAGAATAGAATAGCAAAGAATGATAACAAAGGTTTGTGACTCGGGCTCTCTGTCCGAGCCAGCTGGGCTGTGATTGGCCATTAATTGCAAACAGCTAACATGGACCAGTCACAGACCCACCTGTTGCATTCCACAGCAGCAGATAATCATTGTTTACATTTTGTTCCTGAGGCCTCTCAGCTTCTCAGGAGGAAAAATCCTAACGACAGGATTTTTCATAAAAGTTGTCTGCGACAGTCTGCTAGCAAAGAGCAGCGTGCCATGTCACACTGAAGGAGCCTTTGTAGTACCCAGGGTTTGATGATAACTCATGCTGCAGGGGAATTTATCAATCCAGCATTAATTTATGCTGGTCTGCCAAAGCATGGCAAGAGAGAAAATGTCTTCCCCACAGGGGAGCTGTGGGGCTGGCACCCGTCATTTATCAGCCTCTAGGAATATGCCTGCCCATTTTTCAAGTGTTACATATGTAATTGTAATTTCCTTTTTTCTTTTTGTATTTGTAATTTATTGTAATTTCCCTCCTTTTTTTGTATTTTTTTATTTGTAACTTTTTTAGCACTATAATATTTTATAACAAAAAATGTAACGTGTACCAGCGAATGGTAACAAATATTACCACCTTCTGGTAACAGCTGACTTGTTCAGAATGGTGACTTTTTAAATGGGATAGTAACAGCAACTTTTTCTGGGGTTTTGTTCCTTAATATAAGTGGTTCTTCCTCCCCAGGGTATGTTCCTTAGCCCACAGTGATTTTTGGTGTCATTTCTCCTGGTGGTAGGAAAGGAAAGTTGATGTATTTTAGTTTATGTATGAATTCATAGGCCATTAAGTCTGCTCTAATGTTTCTAGCAAATGTGCAGCCTTAATTCTTTAAATGCCCCACTAGACATTGTTATTTGGCATTGTCAAGTGCAGTTTCAGAATGGATTTGTTTGGCTAGATTAGGCTATAGAAATTTTTATTCATGGAAAATGTTTCTTATTCTCAGCAGGTTGGAAGAGTCAGTGTCCTCTGAGGCAGTGGGTGTTATGCACAGGGCTGCTGTGTTTTCCTGCTTCTAACTTTCCAATCTGATTATTTGTGGGTCCTCCTTCAGAAAGCTTCTCTTGCAGATGTGTTTTTTTTTTCTCCACAAGTCTCAACTGTGTGGGGGCTTATGCAGTATCCCCACAGGGAAATTTGCCATGTACACGTTCTGCATCCATTGGCTATCCCATTTTGCTGCTGAGGCTGATACAGGGAGCCTGATTGAAGTGCTTGGCACATTGATTCAGTGCCACCAGAGGTTAATTACCTGCAGCATGCAGCAATCTGTTCAGTTGTAATCTCCAGTTTCTCATTGTGCTGATAACACCTTTGGGGAGTAATTCCCCTCCGTGCCCTCTCAGGGATGCACATTTCCTCAGAGCACAGCACCTCTACATTCAAAGCCAGATGTTTAAAGCCCACTGACTTCTGAGTTCTGCAGCTTTGTAATGGGAGTAAAAAGAGCATTTATTTCTTCAGGACCCACAGGATGGTTTGGACCTGCATACTCAGAGCCCCCATACTGAGCACTTGATCTTTTTAGAAGGCTTGGCCATTAATATCCAGGCTCCATTAGGTAGTTTATAGTTGGTTACTGTCACATATTTGTGTCAGTGACCCACCTAAGCTTTGTTATCATCAGAATAACTGGCCTTGGTAGGGCGTGCACCATGGATGTGGGTTTGGGTTCAAGGGTAGGAAACCTAGTGAGTGTTCCTGCCTGATGTGAACAACTGCTACCACTTGCTCTTCTGTCCTTGGTGCTGTTCCTGTAGGAACAGGAGAGAAAATTAACCATAATTTGCAAGGAAAGGATATTCTTTCTCATTCCTAACAACATCTCCTCAGCAGATTCTCTCTCCTTCTTTGTTTATTTTCTACCCCTTTTATGTGGCAGAAAGTTGCATAGTTTTCTGAGTTTTTAAGGATATTTAGATCTTGAGTTTTAAATAAGAAAAATTGCTATCAGTATGCATTTTCTATTGAGTCTATATACTCCCTGAGCAGAGAGAAATGGGCCTGATCTCAGAGAAATGCAGTTTTATTCTTTTGTGTTTGTGTCTGAAAATGAGCCAGTAGTGGAGTAAAAGGTAAGGATAAAACTGAGTGATTGTAAAAAACTTGCAGAAGTGTAAACAATGATTCAATATTGCTCTTAAAGTCTGACTCATTGTAGGGAAGTAAATTAGGAGGGAAAAAATACTGTGTGACTTTTCCTTAAAGTGCTCTAATTTGCTATCCCACATGTAACACTGCATGGAGAAATGTTCCTTGTCTTAAAGAAACATCATCTTCCTGGCTTTTGAATTGTACTTTCCTGCTGATCAACAGTGTGATAACAAAGCACCTTGCACTGTGAAAGAGAAATGTGTGACTTTAAGGATGTTTAGAGTTTTATTGATACCTGAATTTGCATTTTAGCGGTCATGTGCCTCCTCTGGAGATTGTTACTTGTTGTTTCTGGTTTGCAGAGCGGACTGACGCCCCTCCACCTGGCTGCCCAAGAGGACAGGGTCAATGTAGCAGAGGTTCTGGTTAACCAGGGAGCTGCTGTCGATGCACAGACAAAGGTATGAGCACCACTGTCACATGAAATATTTCCTTCCAGGGAGCCATGAGCCTCCAGACAGGGCTAGGAATTGATTTCAGGGTGAAACTGAAATCACAGCAGGGAAACATTCCTCGTAATAAATTATTGCGGAATATATCCTGGAAATGGAAGATACATAAACTTGGGTGTTTAATGTCAAGCTCAGCCTTTGAGCAGTGAGCTTATTTCTTGCCAAATATTTAGATCCATATAGGTTTAGATTGTATCCTGTTATTGTGCTTCACTGAAGGTAAGTGGGATTGATCTAGTTATTGAGTAAGGAAACTCTTATCTAATGTGAAATACGTATGTGCAGTGGTGGTCCCTTTCAAATTTACTTGCCTAAAAATAGTTTTGCTTAAATATTTGGACTCCTAAGTAAGAGACCTGGATTTTCAAGGTGCCTGGGGATGGTTTTTGGGACCTCCAGCAATGACACCTCCCACTTCACAGTATTGCTTTTTAAGACCCATGTCCTGAAGCAAAGACCCTTTGCAGAAGAGGTTTTATGCTCCCTAATGATGTACAGTGAGCAGAATTTAATGATAATGATCTCAGTGTTGATTGCGCTTACATTCCTCATGCATTGTTTAGAACTTGGAGGCATTCCTTTAGCTGGGCAAGAAATGAGTTCAGATCAAATACTTGGGCTGTAGTGGATCAAATCAGCTAAATGAAGCAGGTCTCACAATGTGACCTGCACTCTGTTGCAGAGGAGTAGCTTTCACAGCTCTGTGCCAGGTGTATGCCACAAGTTGGGTGCTGTGCTTGCATCCCAGGAATGTCCAGGTGTGTCAGACTGCCCAGCAATATTATCTCATTGCACTGACAGCTCAGAAAGGGCTGAGTCCATCATCATGTCTGGCTGCAGCTCAGCTGATTATAATCTGTGGCAGAGGGAAAAGTCATTGTTATCTGATTTCTCTACAGTGTAATTCCAACTGTACCAACTGCTGATTTCAGTGACATATCCTGACGTAAACTTGAAAGAGTTTTGTTAAAATCCCAGGAGCATCTCCAGGTTTATACTTTTGTAACATGTCCTCAGTCTGTATTTTAAAGAAGAATCAGTCAGGGTTCTTATCTGTTGGGTCACCCAGTAGCAGATGAGATCTGCCCTGGTTCATTCTTTGCACAGTTTCTTCAGGTAAATGTGGTTGCCTTCCTAGAGGCAATTTCTACCTGGTGTTGGTTTCAGTAGCAGGACATTGCAGAACCTGTTCTTTTGACTTGGCCAGAGCTGAATCACCTCCCAAGCCATACAACTCATCTGAGTGTGTTTGCCTGTGTCCCTCTGTGCAGTGCTCTTGGCTGTCCCACAAATAGCAAGCAGTCTGAGGAGACATTTATACTGACAGGTGCAGGCAGGCACACGTGTTTGCTCTGCTGGCTCTCCAGTGTCCAAACAGGATCCCATTCTGGGCTGCAGTGGCCTTTTAGTCACATTAGGGTGGTGGAAACCTCTGAGCTACTGTCACAGCTGAGAGGCAGGCAGGGCATGTCCCAGGGACAGCCTGGTGCAGCTGCAGGAGCTCTGCACTCAGATTCAGAACATGCAGTCATATTTTACTGTGTGCAACAGGGTCAGTAATAGCCATATAGTTTGAAAGAAGACAGAAGTGAATCTCTTGTTGTTCACCCTCATTCCTCAGTTATATGTGTAACTAGTGTGAATAAAGAATAGGTTCCCAGTACACTCTTCTTTTCTGCCCCATAATTGTCAGGAAGTGGCTCAGGGACTCATAGGTGAAGTTATGTTGTATTTAAGCAGGATTGCTTTGGGCTATAAGAAGTCACCTGTCTGGGGAAATTCTCCCTCCTGTAGGCTTCTGTGGGGAAGAGCATGCACAACATCTCCTCCTGTTCCCTCTACTAGTTAGTCCTCCTAGTTAGCCCTCCCTGCTGTAGGGCACTGTGTGCTCCGTGGGAAGAGGGTGCCCACATGCCTGGCAGGACCCTGTTAGAGTGGAATGAGCTCAATGCTCATGCACTGGCATGGGCTTGGTGCTTTTCCATGGGCTTCTGCAGGGTCCCATCTGCTGGGTTTGTGCAGCAGTGAGCCCTGCAGGCTCCACAGAGCCAGCCACATGGAGCTGTCTGCCTGATACAGGGATATATCCTGGGATAAATGAAAGGGCCAATGCAGTACCGCGTGTTTTAGCAGGGAATCATTTCTGGATAAAGTGATGATCACCCAAATTCCTTCCTGGAAAACCCTGAATTTCTACATGAAGGAAAAATGTTATTTTTCCACGAGGCCATACTTTAACCTCATGTTCTATACAGTGAAGGTTACATGATTGCCCTGTAAAATAGCAGCCCTGCAGTCACAAGCTCTCCCATTTAGATGGATTAACTGTACGTCCTGCCTCTAAAACCAGAGGCATTGGGGGACAAGATAAGCAACAGCTGAGTTGGCTTTGGAGGCACTGTTGCTATGCTTGCATGTTTGCACAATCCTGTCCAGCATGTCCAGTTGGGATTCATTCCTTTGGACACACAGCAGCAGAGATGTGGCCATCCGTGCCTTAGAATCAGTGAAGCAGCACAGCTCAGAGTGACATTACATTGGGGATCTCTGCTACCAGCAGTGTCACCACTGACCTTCTGTTTTCTTCCCTCCATTTCACATCCATGTGCTTCCCTTACCTCAGATTTCAGGGTGTGGATGACTGTCCAGCACTGCTTTTTTTGTTGTTTATTTCTTTATTCTCCCTCCTTATCCTATTTCTCATTTTCCCAGGATAAGCAAGCACAGATTGTGTCACTCCAGGCCAGTACCTGTCAATAGGAGAACACTCCATGTCATTTAATTTAATATCACCAGGTCATTGAACTCTTGAGTAGGGACCAATGAACTATCATCTTCCTCATCTTTAGTCACCATTTATATATAACTTACCCTCCCTGGGGAAACATCTAGAGTCTGCAGTTCTGACATGTGGGGTTCTCACCCTGCTCACACTCTGGGGGGTTTTCAGGTGGTTAAAGGAGAAGATGGGGCAGAAACACATTTTGCATCTTGAAGCTGTATCAGGGAAGAAAAACAAAATCCAGTATTGCAGAAAATCACTTGTACAGGGGATTAGTCTGTATTATTAGGATCAGTTCTGGCTGTTATGAGCATTTTCAGAATTGCTCTCAGAAGTGAACAGTTGCATATGTGGGTCTCTCTTGGGGTGGTTTCCCTCCCAAGAAATTTTTTTCCTGACCTTTGTAGTAGAAAAAAGCATGAAAGGAAGAATAGCTTCTGGTTATGAAGTGCATTTATTAATAGTGTTGTGGGATCCTTCTGGTTTTGCTGCATCCATTAACTAAATAGCCTCTAATCCCAGAGCTGCAGGAGTCTAAATCAATGCTGAAGTGTAAACAACACTGGTGCAGCAGGGCAGAACCAGTGCCTGAGAGGCCATAAGGCTGCTGCTGCAACTTGAAAATGAAATTTTGTTAAGTAGTTTAAACTCAGCCACGTTAGAAAACACACTTCAGGTGGTAAAGTTTGACATGTTTCTAAATTGACATGTTTCAATTTAGAAAGATTTAATATTTGAACTTGGTGTTCACAGAAGGCATGCTATGTCCTGCAGCAAAGGCAGCAGCTCTTGTCTATTCTGACATTGCATTTGTTTGCCTGAATTTAGGTACGCTAAATGAGTTTTTGGTGCTGAAAATGTGCTGTGCAGTATCATGCTTAATACAAGGCATGCTCATCCATTCACAGTAATATTGGGAGTTGAAAATCAGTCTGGAGCCATGGCTGTGAGCAGATATCCCTTCTCTGGGGGTCATGCTGAGTGTCAAAAGCTGTCCTGGTACATGTGATGTTGCTTTTGTTTCAGGGCTTTTGTGCTGCTAGTTGGCACGAGTAAATATTGTTTCATGGCTCAGCAGGTCCCCACATGTCATTTTTCCACTGTTTATCCCATTGGAGAGTGTGGCTGTAGGATACAGCAGTACTGTGATGGACTGGCAAAGGCAGACTGAGAGCAAAGTGCAGCTTCAATCAAGGATGAAAAGCAGGGTTTGGAGTTTTTATTTTAGTCAGTCTCTACACTGCTCTTGGTGTTGGGGCTCCCCTGGGGGAACTGATGGTCTCCCAGTCCCTGGCTGGTGACTGTCTGGGAAACAAAGCCTGTATTAAAATGCCTTTTGTTTCTAAAACTGTAGTTTTGGTAGGAGACAGTGGTGGCTGAGAGGTCATGATGTTCTTTTGCGGGTTGAGCTGAGATTTTTATTTCAGATTTATTCAGGTCTGCCTGCTTTGTTCTGACAGGAGCCCCATAGCAGCCTGAGATCATAACAGTGATCCAGCTTTTCCAGTGGAATATCTAATTCTCAGATGCAGGAAGAGATAAGAAGAAGGCAGGGAGAGCGGGAGGGAGGCAGGGAAGTACTATTGAGAGAAAATCGCTTTCCTACAGCACAAATACTCAAATTCAGGTCTTCAGTTTATCTTCACGGTGCATTATATGTCTCTCTTTGGCTCTCTGTACGTGCTCAGTTGTTATCAAGAAGTTTCTATGGAAATTTCCAGCCTGATAATGTGCAATAATGAACCTTTGCAAGGTACTGCAGCATGTTAGGTCCTGATTCAGCAAGGCAGGGAAGTGTCTGTGTGTGTACACCTAGGTTGGCCTGTTTCATTCAGTCAGGCCTTTGTGATCTTTGGATCTAAAGCAATTTCTAGCTCTGTAAACAACAATGCTGTAGCTTCATTGTCTGACATTTACAGCAGAAAAACAAAAACTGAGCAGCTTGAGAGTCAGCATGACTAGAAAGATGCAGTAATTCAAGCTGTTAAGATTTATGGTTATTGCCAGTGGAGGATATTAAAGTAATTCACTGACATGATATACAAGACTTGTGATAATTCCCCTCAAAAGTAAAAATTGAAGGGCAAGAGAAAAAGGGATTCTTTATGTGTTCCATTAGAAATGAAAAGTTCAGTATTTCTGATTTTCTTTTTTCTTGGCACCTATTCTTGTAGCTTTTGATAAACCCTTCCCAGCTGCTAACTCCCCTGGTGCTGCTCATTCTGTAAGACAGCCAGAAGGTGATGTCTGTTAGAGCTGTGTTAAACAAAAGCCCTGGTTTTCTTGGAAGTAACTTTTTCAATATTATTGTGCCTCCTAAATCCCTTAGTGCTTTGCCAGTAATTAAAACTAAGCCTGAATAGCTGTGCAGAAATTTATGTAATTGTGAGCTGGGTTTTGTTCTGTTTCTGCTTTTGGTTTTGGGGTTATTTTAATGGGGTTTTTGTTGTTTTTGGGTTTTGTCTGTTTGTGGGTGGGTTAATTATTAATATCTTTTGAAGCAAAATATTTTAGCCTCCCGGGCACCTTTCTGTAGACAATGAAAGTAGCAAGCTCAAGTAGCCTTGAGAATTGCTGCTTTATTGTTAATTTGTGTAATTGCAGAATCAGCCAGCTGGAGTGTTTCAGAGCAGTCAGTAGAATACCTTGGTTCACTGGGGATCTGGGGGTACAATCACTGTGCCTTCCTGAGCTGGCGGGAGCTGAGTGCAGGCACCCGAGCAGCCAGGGATATCCACCCAGGTTTCAGGCACTGAGAGGGCATTTTGCTGACCAGTTTCACTTTGGCCATGCCCTCACTGGCTGGGAGCAGGAAGATGCCCTGTGCTGAGGGCCAGCCAGCAGTGACACCGTGTCACATCTCTGTCCCTCTGCTGTCAGCAGCTGCAGGCCCAAACAGGACCTGACACAAGGTGACCACAGGCTACAGCAAACTTAAAAAAGGAGCTCCCAGGACCCTCCAAGGACCTCAGGCAGGGGACTGGTGCTCTGCCAGCAGGCTCAGCAGGTGCCCACAAGGCTGCTGGGGACGTGTACAGTGCCCGTGGCAGGAGCTGCCTTTCACTGCACACCCCTCCAGCTGCCACACACAACATCAGAGCTTCAGAGGAGCCTCCTCCAGATCCAGCTGGATTGTGACCCTGGAAATGTCATGATTTCCTCCTTCTCCTCCCAATTAACAGTGGAAAAGGTTTCACTTAGTCTCTGATGTAAACAGCAGATTGGTCAGGATTGTCAGAGAGCATCAGTAATTGCTCCTCCAGCCATTTCTGTAGGCACCGCATGTACGTCTCTGTGTACCATTTCTAGAAGGAAACTGTCATTGCACTGCAGTAAATATGGGGGGTTTGAGAGCTCCTTTCTCAGCATTCATTATTACAGGCTGGAGAGGAGCCTTTACAGATCACTTCAAAGGGAAAGCTGAGATCAGCTGGTCTTGGCGCTCTGATATGCTCCAGATTTTAATGTTTTGGGGTTATTCACAGGGGGTTCTTGGCAGGTGGTCCTTGACTTTGGATTTCATCTCTCCAGTTGGTTTTATGCTGTCTTATTCTTTTTTTCTTCTTGACCTTGCTGGTCATGTTAAGAGGCCTGTATATTCAAGAGGGAGAAGGGAATTAAGATTTTGTAGGACAAGGTCTCACAGCCTTATTTTTTTTTTTCTGCTTTTTGAACTGTTTGGATAGCTTGGCCATCCTTTAATCTGAGTTTATCTTTGGCCCGTGTAGAGGCAGGGGCTGTAGAAGCTGTGTTTGAGGTACATGACTGTGAGTCATCACTCTGCTGGGGAGTCAAGGCTCTGGGCAGCCCAGGGAGCCCTGTCAGAGTCAGACTCCAGGCACTCCTAGGAACAGGAAGTCATTTGGCCAACCCTAGACTAACAATATCTGTAAGATGAGCTCCATGTGTACAGTTCACGATGACGTTTAAGCTACTGCTCCAGTTCTTACCACTGTGGGCCATTATTCTGTGCAGGGAAAGTTCCTTGTAGTCATTTGGCATCTGATCCAATGTTCACATAAGTCAGCAGAAAGTTTCATTCTGCTGATGCCAATGGAATTTCAGTTCAGTGCTGTTTCTGGCACTGATTAACTCATCCTGGTTGTCAAAGTTAGTGGTTTCTTTAGATGGCAAAGGGTATATCGTTAACTGGAAATGAATGGCACACACAAATTTAAAGTAACTTTCACAGCTATCATCTCCTAGCCTGTGTTAATACAACTGAAATTAGGTAACCTTGTGTGAACCACTCCATAGTCCAAGGGAAGTGGTCAGCAACCTGCAACACCACCTAGAGACACACACACATGTCTATGGGTTCAGATGGGATCCACTTGAAGGCACTGAGGGAGCTGGTGGACTTACTCACTGAGCACTTTAATTGACTTTCATGAGAAGTGTGGTTTTTTTCAAGGCTGGAGGATTTTTCACATAGTCCAAAGAACTAAAGCTTAATGGGATTTTTCCTGTTTCATGCCTGTTTGCTTTTTTTAACTTTTTTTTTTTTTAAATCAGGGCACGTGTGTGATATCCCCCTCTACTAACTGCTGCTGTTCATTCTAGATGGGATACACTCCTTTGCACGTTGGCTGCCACTACGGAAACATAAAAATCGTCAACTTCCTCCTGCAGCATTCTGCAAAAGTCAACGCCAAAACGAAGGTGAGCGTCCCAGCTGTCCCTGGGGGGGCTGCCCTGCTGTGTGTGAGTGCTGTGCCCACCTCAGGGTTGCTTTTTTTCTCTCCTGGTGCCTGCAGAACGGGTACACGCCGCTGCACCAGGCGGCGCAGCAGGGGCACACGCACATCATCAACGTCCTGCTCCAGCACGGCGCCGCGCCCAACGAGCTCACTGTGGTAAGAGCTGGCCTGGAAAAGGGCTCTGGTGGGACAGGAAAAGAGCAGGGGAAGCCTGTTTCCATCACCACCACATCCTCTGCTCCATCATCTCTCCCAGAGATTTGATGAGAGAGAGAGAACAAACATCTGAAAACCTTTTCATTTTCATCCCATTTCATCCCACTTATATATCCTGCTACCCAAATATTTACTTCCATCAGAAAACGTAAACAATTTTTATTTTATTTTACAATCTTCCCTAATTAACCAGCAGTTCCTACACCTCCCCTTGCTAACGTTCAACTTGTGTTACGAATGTTTCAATTGCTAGAATGGAAACACTGCCCTGGCCATTGCTAAGCGACTTGGCTACATTTCAGTTGTTGACACGCTGAAGGTGGTGACAGAGGAGACCATGACTACAATTGTAAGTACAGCTCACTTCAGTAGGGAATGGAAGAATTTTTCCAAAGCCAGAGTATGACTATGACTAAACTTTGTGTAGTTACATGACTACCAAGATTCCAGTCACCTATTTCTTTTTAGCAGTATAAAGTGGATATTAAGTGAAACATGAGCTGTCTGTTTTTAAGGTAGTAGGCACTGTGAGGATGTGCAGAGAAAGAGCACCAACTGAGCAGAAAAAGGACTGGTAAAACTGCAGCGTTTCTCCATACAATGTTTGTCCACACATCATGTTGTTTAGGGAACAATTTTGCTGCTGAAAAGATGCTCCTGCAGGCTTGTGTAAACAGAAGCTGCTTGAGAGCATTTCCCGACCATCTGATGCTTAATGGCTTGAATTTGACCTAAGAGAACCCATTCCAATATTTAAAAAATGGTTGGAATTTGCTTGAAAGCTCCTCATTTTGTGGTTTCTGGTCCCTTCCATGGGATGGTGAGAGGCTGTATTCTGCAAGCAGCCACAGCCAGCACCTGAAACCCCAAATCCTCATTCCCTGATGTGGATGAGAACTCCAGCTTGTGTGTCCTGCCTCTCAGGAAGCATTAGCCAGGAGACACTGAGGGGACTAGCAGTGGTCAAACATTACCTGCTGTCAGGAACACTCACAGAATCCAGAATATGTCTCAGAAGCATCTTTTGTTCACTAATGTTTTCCCAAATTGCTCTCTGAAGAAGTTTTCTGAGGCAAGGTACCTCCATGCATTACCACAGTAATAAAGCCCAAATTGGGTCTGAAGAACATAAATTCAGAATATTGGCTTTCGGTAACTATTTTCCTTTTTCTGATTAAAAAGATAAAATGTGTATGTGTTTTTAGCCATACCAGGTGTGGAAAAGAGTTACTTTGTGTGTTCCATGTTTTGCCATCGCCCCTTTGTGTGGTCTCTCTGTGCAAGCAGGTGGTTGCAATATGATGAGCTTTTGGGATGACAGGCAGATTTTAGTTCTCTTACTGCATGAACCTTTTCTTCCTGTGACTTTCCTGGCTGTGGTTTCAGTAGTTTACAGAAAATCCACACAAAAGGTAATATAAAGGAATATGCTAGAAATTAATGCTGATTTTTTTTTCCTTACGCATTTTCTCTCTGTTTTCTCAGGAATAAATTTCTCGTTAGAAATTACAAAACATTTTTCCACACAGAAGAATTTGATTGGAGAATATTACACAGGATAGCAAAACTTGAATGACTACCTATTGTTTAATTAGGTAGCTGCAGGAAAACCACATATTTGTGCTAAAATCTCTCAGTATCACAAGGCTTTTCTTGGCTTTTAAAACCAAGATGCTGGGAATGTTTGTCCTCATAAAGTGACTGACCATTTATCTTCTGTGGATGAAGAGCAGAGAGATGGTGCATCAGACTCTGAATTGTGCTGGAGGAAATGTTAGATGCTCAAAGACCTATACAACCTCAAATACCTACTCTAAAGAGAAGCCCAGAAATAATTTCCTTTAAAATCAGAATATTCTGCTTATCAGTGTGTAATTTTGGATCTTGGAAGTTTAGATGTGAAATCTGATTTACAGTTGAGGGTTTTAAAAATTCAGTTTGTCTGCTGAGACTTATATTTTGAGGCTTGTGGCTAAACAACTCCCAAAGCTAAATTTAAAGGCATCAGGGATTAATGTAGCTAATTTTACTATAAGTTATACTCAAACACCAATTTAAAAAAAAATCCAGTGGGACCTGGAAAAAAGTCCCGTGATTTTGCTGGTTTAATAATGTTTTTAAAATCTTTGCAATTCCCACAAAATGAATTGCATTAGGATTTTCTGTAGGTTTTGTAATGTTTGAGCATGGAGGAGCTCTTCTGCCTATATCAAGTGATGGCAGTAGCCTAAGAAACATGAAATGCCAAGTGAGTGCTCATAAGGCCAGAGAAAAACTGAAATCTTTTAAAATACGTGAAAATGGAAAGGCTATTTTGCCATCCTCAACTTCTTAATGATTTCTTATTTGCATATGAAGCATGAGAAGTAATGGTGGTTAAAAAAAATACAATCTGAAATCCCCATAAAGATGGGAGTGGGTTTTTGTTTGAGGTTAGGTTTGGTGGGTTTTTTTGTTGTTTTTTGCCCTTTTTTTTTTGTGAGTGTTTTTTTTTTTTTATTTGTTTGTTTGGTTATTTTGTTTGTTTGTGGGTTTTTTTGGTTTTTTTGTTTTGTTTTGGTTTTGGGTTTTTCTTTTGTGGTTTTGTTTTGTTTTGGTTGGTTTTGTTTTTAATTCCACTGCACTCCTTGAATGATATCTCTGCAGAAGTTCTGGTCTGACCCAGACCTCTACCCGTGGTTGTTGTGCTGGAAAAGTAAAAAGTACTTGTGTACGTCATTCTCAGGATACAGGTATTCTAGGAACAGATTTCAGGTGCATTCAGAACTTTATTTTTCTGCTTTTGTTTTTCTTTATATTGGTCTTTGAATCTGAATCAATATAAACATAGGGATAAAAACCCTGCAACCACTTCTGAGTGTCTTTCATGCACAAAGCCCTTCAGGGGTATCATTTAGCCTGCATGTGGTTACAATTGTTCTCATTTGTGGGAAAAACACACAATTCATGCTGAGGCACCTCTGAAAAAAATTCACATAGGTTCAGCTGCTCCCAAATTGCGAAATTCTTCTGATGTCCAAGGAGAAATACTTTCCTCAGAAGGTTTGGTTTTATTAGAGATGACATACTACTCTCTTAAAATTTAGATTACTACCTAGAGTCCTTATTAAGCCCCCTAAAATGAAGTTCATTTCAGTATATTAGATTCTTCTTTTGATATCATCATCTAAGCTTTCTGCTTAAGCTTTTTCTGCTACGACAATATGAACATCATTAAAAAAACAAATATAATATTGCCTATTTCTGTAGTCTTTTTAATTTATAGTTCAATGTGTCTTTAAAATAGAAAGTGAACAGGAAGCTAAAAAATGTGTTGTTTTTCTAACTGCAGATAAAAACTTTATCTTGCATTTAATTTTAAAAATAACTAGAATTTTAAGAAAAAATATGCTTGCACTCTAAAATTGCTTTTTTCTATTACAGACTGTTACAGAAAAGCACAAAATGAATGTACCAGAAACCATGAATGAAGTTCTTGATATGTCTGATGATGAAGGTATTAAAAACTTTAATTTTTTTTCCACTCTTTGTGGTTGTAAGAAATGTCTGTTTAAAAAACCCAAGACTAACACACATTATTTGCTGGATATGGTCATTGCACATCTGTTATTGTTGTACATTGATTTTTGTTGACACATCAATAGTATGTGCTTTTCTTTAATTGTTTTGTTTATTTAAATCATGCAGTGCGTAAAGCCAATGCCCCTGAAATACTCAGTGATGCTGAATATTTGTCTGATGTTGAAGAAGGTATTTGTGCATTTTTGTATTGCACTGATATTTAACTTAATCCTCTTCCCTTTATTTCATCTATCTGAAAACTAATCCTTTCAGATGATTTTCTTATTATCCCACTAACAATAACTTCTGCTTTACAATTAAGAGTGCTTTCAAAAATTCTTGGAGCTATTGCTGATAATCCTCTAACATTTTTTCTGAATTTCTTACGATTTTTTGATCAAATTACCTTCACTTTCCTGGAATAATCATTTTGCTGATGCTTCTTTAAAGTGAATAAATGTTTTATTGTTTGAACTGAAAAATGAAATACTGGACAAGAGGGTAAGATATCAAAACACTTTGGAAGAAATGGCTGATAGTTGAAGTTAATGGTGAAAACAACAATGTTCTTGGGTTTTTTTAAAAACAAATGACTGTGCTCAATTTTCTTGTTTTCCTTTAGTCAACCTCTCTTTCTTCGTCCCCATTGATGTATTTACTTCTAATTTTCATAGCATTCAAGCAGCATGGTGTAAAAGATATTTCAGTCCATTGTGTGCAGCTCTTGTTTAATTCATGCATTGAGGCTTTTGGTTTGTTCCCCATCTGTCATTGTGCAGTTCCAAAAGGATCATGTTCTTACCATACATACATGTTTCCCAAATAGCTCTCCTGGGCCATTGTCCTGCTCCAAACACTGCACTGTTCCAGCTGACAGGAACACTGATGCGTAGCAGTGTGGGTGAGCAGGGCAGGAATTGCTGTGTCCCTCTGCACAGAGAGGTGCAGACCAGAAACACCCTGTGGGGAGCCTGGGTGCTGGAGCTAAAAATGTCAATTGTAACCTATGGGATCCTTTTGAAAGCCAAATCTGGGGAGGTTTGTTCTCGTCACTGACTAATGCAGGTAGTACAATTGGCTCCTTGCATGTTGCAGACTGTGTTCTGCACCCATGTTGTTGCCAGCGGAGCTGAGAGAGTCATTCATACAAAACAGTCCTGCTCTGCATCCTTGTGTCTAAACTGGAGAGGGAGATCTGATGCATGGACAGCTCTGGGGCTGAGGAATTGGCTGGATGGGGCACTCAGAGTTGTGCTCAAAGGCTCAGTGTCCAAGGGGAGACCAGTGATCTGTGCTATTCCTCAGGGACTGGTGTTGGAGCTGGTGCCATTTCAGTTTTGTTGGCAGTGTGGACAGTGGGATCAGTGCACCCTCTGCAGGTTTGCTCTGTGGTGTGGGTGACATGCTGGAGGGAAGGGATGCCACCCAGAGGGACCTGGACAGGCTGGAGAGGTGGGACTCTGTGAAACTCATGATGCTCAGCAAGGCCAAGTGCAAGGTCCTGCATCCAGATTGGGGAAATCCCAAGCATAAATCCAGGCTGAGTGGAGAATGGATTTGGAACAGCCCTGAGGAGAAGAACTTGAGGCTGTTGGTGAAAGAGAAGCTCAACATGACTTGGCAATGTGCACTTGCAGCCCAGAAATGTCCAACTGTGTCCTGGGCAGCATCCAGAGCACCATGGGCAGCTCTCAGCAGACCCCACCCGGATTGCTGCATCCAGCTTTGGGTTCCCAATGTGAGAAGGACATGGAGCTGTTGGAGCAAGTCCAGAAGAGGCCACAAAGATGATCAGAGGGCTGGAGCACCTCTCCTGTGAAGCCAGGCTGAGGGACTTGGGGTTGTTCATCCAGGAGAAGGTTCCAGGGAGGCCTTAGAGCACCTTCCAGTACCTAAATGGGACCTATAGGGAAGTTTGAGAGGGACTTTTTACAAGGGCATGTTCTGACAGGACAAGGGGAGTACAACTGATTCCTTGGATTTAAGGTACCAAGTACAATTGGTGCAATTGTACTTGGTACCTTAAGGGGAATACAATTGGTTCCCTGGATTTAAGCTGAAAGAGGGTAGGTTTATATTCAAAATTAGGAAGAAATTTTTCACTTTGAGGGTGGTGAGAAGCTAAAGCAGGTTTCCCAGCGAAGATTTGGATGCTCCATCCCTGAAAGTGTCCAAGGCCAGGCTGGATGTGGCTTTGAGCAACCTGGTCGGGTGGAAGGTGTCCCTATCCGTGGCAGCAGAGTTGGAACAAGATGATCTTTAAGGTTCCTCACAACCCAGGCTGTTCTGTGATGCTGAGATGACAGGGTCTTTTTCAAACCCAGGCTGAAAGGGAGCTCACAAATCAGATAACAGGGTTTTGCAAGGCTTGTGATGAATTGCAGACTTTGAGGTGATAACCACTGGCCTGTGTCTCTTCCCTGATTTGCAGATCTGTAAAGACAACTCAGTGACGCCCATCACTCAGTGTTAGTGGGGTATTTATATACAGAGCATCCACTCACACCAGTCGAAACAAATCTGTTCAAGATGCTGAGGCACTCTGACAAGTCTCTGAGCCAGGGAGCTGATTTCCAAGCGGGAGAAAGGCACAAATTTAGCAAACAAATCCAAGCTCTCCCTGGCTTGGCTGGTGTTCATATCATCAGCCAAAACTCTTCAGTGAGACAGACTTGTTGAATGGCTTCTCAATGAGCCACAACCCTCAAGGTTTCTCTCATAAGAGAAATTTGGAAAGTAGAGACTCAGAGCTCAGGGACAAATGTCAGGAAACCATTTCCTTGTGTTTTATGTCTTGCTGTGCCCACTAAATAAGTATTTACATGGGAATTGTGTAATTTCTCTTCCCTGCTGAGGACAGTTTGGTTTGGAGTCAAAGTGGTTGAGAAGAGATTTTTTTTTTTTTTAATTCTTTTTCCTAGACTGTTCTGGCAAGTCAGCCCAAGTGAGGTTAAGTGTTGGGAAACTGCTACACTGAAAAAAAAAAAAAAAATCAATCCATAAACCAAATCAGGTGTGGAGAGTTTAGACATTATCAAAAACCAGTTATTCTTGAGCTTTGAATTTATTTATATTTTTTATTTGGCCTTCAGGAGATAACAAACTTTTTGGGTGTAAACCAGGACACAGTATTAAACCCATTTAATGGAGATGCCTGCCTCAGTGATAATAAGTATCATGCTAATCAATCCCTGGAAGATTAGACAGATGTCCTAACAGAACGTGAATGCACACTGCCTGATCCCTGAGTAGGTGCTGGGATACAGCAGTTTGAGTGCATGTAAGACAGGTCAGAACATCACCATGCATGAAAAATCTATTACTGGTCGTTTTGGGTGTGGTTGATTTATTATATTTTTAAGCTCAGTTTTCCGAGTTTCTTTGGCTCCATAAAATTTCACAGGTTCATAAAAGTTTCAGTGGTTTGGTACTGGCCTTTCTCCATACTTTGTGAAACCAAAACCTTGGCTACGACTTGAAACATCCTCCTTTTCCCTGTGGCTCTGCCTCTGCTGCCATCAGGACAGCTCTGGACAGGCTGTGATGAAGGAGTGGCGAAATCCTCAGGTATCTTTAGCAGAGCCAAGCGACAAATGCTCATCTGGATCCCAGCCTATGATTAAATTTTGTCTGGGACTTTTCCCAAGCCACATGATGCCTTCTCTCCTGCTGCCAGAGAGCCTGTGTTTCTCACTGGCCTCTAAAAAGAACACCTAACCCTGTGCTCCTGCAGTTCCCAGCTGTAGGAGATATGCTGGGGGACCAGGAAATCAGGGAAAACTTGGGATGAGAAAGATGATAAGAGGTAAGAAAAATATTCTTGGGGAGAAAAGACTAAAAACACCTCTAAACCTTCTATCCCAGAAAATAAAACCAAACAAATTGAGTGAGGGATAGGCTGGAACATAAAATGGGTGGCAAAGTGAGCAGCAGTGCTTGCTGCTCTCCAGAAGTCTAAAAATATGGGCCATCAGTGAAACCACAAGAGGCAGATCCAGCTTGAAAGGGCTGCTCCTCCTGCAGGAGGTAGTTGACTTTTATGACTACTTGCAAGGGTCCTTGGTGTGGGGAGCATAAAAAGTCTACACGAGTTCAAAGTGTAACTGGAAGAATTTAAAAAGGGGAAAAAACACCCAAAAAACGTGTTCATGACTATACAAACCTCTTTCAGGTTTTGCAAACCTGTGCTCCAACCAGTGCCAGCTAGAAAAATGTCCTGGAGTGCTTCTGCTGGTCCATGTTCCCATGCTGTGCTGTGAGATGTGGCTGCCGTCTGAGACAGGGTGCACTAGAGCTGATGGGCCTTGCTTTGATTACTGCTGCTGTTTTTCCCTGGACTTTGAGCTGTTTCCTCTACTTGTGATAGCTGTGTTTAACCATTAGCAGGGACATCGCCTTTCCTCAACGTGCAGCCTGTTAGGAAGGGAAGGATGGCAAAGGCAGCAAAGCAGTGCGGTTTGCCATCCTTGGTGCTGTCTTCGCATCCATTGTTGGTGTCTTTTCATCGGTGCCTCATTGTTGGCCATTTCTCTGTGTTTGCGTTCGGAGTTTTGTGTTCACTCTTCCCTGGGACCTTCTCCGCAGGAATTCCGTGTGCCGAGAGCAAACACGGCGCTCAGTGTTACCTGGAGCGCGGAGGATTAGGCTGCAGCACCTAATTAAACAGAGTGGGATTGCTGAAACGTGCACCACCCATTCTGTGTGCCTCCCACGATCACCAAACAATGTGTGGAATTCTTTGAAATCACCACTCCTAGGCGCAGCTTTTCCTTTGATGAGCGCATTTCAACAGAGTAATCCTGCCCCGGCTGGATTAGCTGCGGAGCAGGATAACATCTGATGTGTTTTACGGCTCGACTGAATGGGGCTTCGTTCTCACTGCCTTTGACAAACGATGCCCTTAAAGAAAATGCCTCCTCGGTAGCGTAGCGCTTTTCTCCAGGTATTGCAGGGGCAGAAGTTTCCAAATTTAGTGGCTCAGTTGGTAGTTGCTGAAAGTTGCCCGGATCTCTCGCTTCCTCGCCTCCCAGCATCGGTGCGGTTCCCTCCGTGTCCAGCAGCGCCAGGCCGAGGGAGGGGATGTGCCCAGGGTGGGCTCCATCCCCCAGCCCCGGGGTGTGCCCAGGCCGGGCTCCCTCCCCCGGCCCCGGCCATGGAGGGAGGGAGGGCGGAGGCAGCGCCTTCCCCGCAGCCCCGGCATCGGGTTACAGAAAAACTACACCCTCGCAGCACCCCTATTTACATACAAATAACTGGAGTGCCTGCATTTATGTCACCATTCGAGAGGCTTGCCAAGGGAGGCTGTAATCCAATCAGCAGAAGCTTTAAAGGGATGTCTGCAGAGTGATTAAAAAGGGATTTTTATTTTTTTTTTTAAACTTAGTACTTTTCGTTTTGTTTCGTATTTGCAAAGAACTTTAATCTGAGTTGAGAGGACAAAGATGCACATGTCCTAAAATACATGCGAAGAGATCAAGATGTTAAGAAGATCTCAGTTGTTGTGTGGAAAGCGAATATGACCCACAGGGATTAGTTTGCTTGTGCTGGTTTGGAGATTAAGCCTAAATCACTGCTTAAGGACTAATAGGACTAATAGGAATTCTTGGAAACACCAAGGGAAAAAAATCTTATAGACCAGGCTGGTGAAAATGGCTTTCCAAAACAGTAAGACTTTTTAAAGTTTCGCTTGATGTATCGTGTTTCTTTTTCGGGTTTTTGAATGCTTTACGGTGTATTGTGGACATTTTAGCTTTTTATCTGCTGCTTAAAATGCTGATTGTTGCTGGGCTGGAGGAGAAAGTTGGTCTGTTTGTTTGCCGTTTGCGAAGCAGTAGCTGAAGGGGTATTTTTAGACTTGATTGTTAGTTTAAAACCGGAGCTCGCCTGTGGTTTCCTGAGTTTAGTGAATGGAAACCAGTCCAAACTCCTTGAATGAAAGCGGGAAACGTGAGGCTGGGCTCGGGAGTCGCTTACCTTCGGGATCGCGTTGTTCGTAAACTTCTCTGTTGTGCAGTTTAAACCTAACGCTCCTAAAAGGGCTCACAACAAAGGGGCAGAGTGGATGTCGGCAAGCCGTGAGTTCGCGGGGATCTCTCTCTGCTCCGTGCAGTTGTGGGAGCGGGGCGGGGGGACCCGACACGGCAAAAGGCATATTTTGGACGTGCTCTGTCAGTGCAGGAATGTAGGTTCGCGTGATGTAATGGCATGCAAATGCTCCCCGCCGGGCAGCTGCTGCGTTAACCCTTTGCGGCGCCTGCCCGCCGCTCCCTACATCGAACTTTGCTTCCTCTTGGGGTTGTTTCGGATAAACCAGCTCAGCATCTCCTTCCGTGCGGATGGCCGTGTCCCACGTGTGCCGGCCGTGTCCCCACCGCGGGGATGGGGCTGCGAATGGGGCAGAGCGGGGTGCGGGCAGCGCTCACCTTCGCACACCGGCCTGGCAGCGAGGAGCGCTTCATTTAAAAATAAATTAATTAATTTTAAAAAGTCACGTCTTGCATTCAAACGTCCAAAAGGCATTGAGAAATACTCAAGGTGGAAGGCGGGCCTCTTCCTCCCCTCCTCAGCCTCCATTCAAGCTTGCTGCACTTTTCATGACTGGTGGCAAACACGCTGGGGGTTGGTTTGGTTTTGTCGATTGGTTTGTTGTTGGGGTTTTTTTTTCTTTCGCACGGAGTGATCCAACTTTGTCGGCTCGGGCTTTTTTCTTTTTTTTCATAAGGAAAGCAAAAGTGAGCGCAACGATGCAAAGTACAGAGGAGCTCTTTAGCTTGCTGAGACGATTGGGCAAAAGTCATCGCTCGTATAACTTTATTGGGCTTACGTCAAGGTGGAATCTTGCTTCTTTCGTTCGTCCCCCAATAAAATTATTTTCTCAGGCAGACTCAGAGGGTGGATAATTAACATCCAACGTGGAAAGAGCCTTAGGGAAAGTGGGGGTGACTGGATTGATTCCTTATTGGCGAGCAGGGAAGGGCGTTATGACTTAGTAAGCGCACAAACATCTGCCCTACGTGTAGCTCTGATTCCAGCCTGGCTTTTGTCCCGGCAGGTGAGGATGCAATGACAGGCGACACAGACAAGTACCTCGGACCCCAGGATCTGAAAGAGCTGGGAGATGATTCCCTGCCTGCTGAAGGATACATGGGCTTCAGCCTGGGAGCGCGCTCCGCCAGGTACTGTGTTTGCTGCTTCTCGCGTTCGTGTGCGCCACAGGAGCAAGTCTCTACTCTTCCACACAGCTCTGCAGTCCGTTTTGAAGTGAACTAGAGGGGGTGTACATCCTTTGAAGCATATGCTCATGGCAGTTTTATTTCATATTCTTTATTCATGTTGGCTTCTTATGGCAGTGATACATAAAACTGAGCTATTCACTTTTTCTGGTCTCTGTTCATTGCTCTGAACATCTCCAAGGCACCTCTTTGCTAGCAGTCTGCAGCTGCTCTAGAAATTGATCCAGCCTGGTT
The DNA here is from genome assembly GCF_027887145.1 of Ammospiza caudacuta. Classification (NCBI taxonomy): domain Eukaryota; kingdom Metazoa; phylum Chordata; class Aves; order Passeriformes; family Passerellidae; genus Ammospiza; species Ammospiza caudacuta. The sequence goes on from NC_080601.1 coordinate 10,410,265, forward strand.
TCTTTTGGCTACTAGTGGTCAGACTGATGCTCACAGTAGAGGGCTCCTTAATGGGTGTGTTTTGCTGAAGAATGTAAATGCCAGAAAAACTGAATGACAAATCATTTTGCTACTTGGTGCTTTTATTTCTTTAAAGGTGCTAGTGAGTAATCCAACTGAGAAAGACAACATTTAAAAAAAATGCTCCTCCCTCCTAAAAAAAAAAGAAAAAAAAAAAGGCAAGTTTCCCCTTAATTTGTTGGAGGATTTATTTTGACAGGGAATGGATTACGTGTTGCTAAAATCAGGCCAAAGTTCCTGTGAACCTGATAAAACATTGTAACTTAATGTGTTGTCTGACTCATGTTAATTTCAATGCAGGTATTTCCAGATCAACATTTTAGAGTTTAGTTTTGAATGTTGCTCGAGCCTTCAGTGTGTGTTGCTCAAAACAGTTAAAACTGTGTGAGCAGAGATTGCTTCCATAGTTGTGGATTTGCAGTGTAGTTACTGACAGTTGAATTGTACTGAAGCTAATAATTAAACCTCATAAGCTGGAGCCCTGAGGGCTTTTTCCTATGCTGTAGTTTAAAGATCTGTTTTAAAAAGTGAGTTCATTGTCTAACAGCAAATGGCAACTCCCATAAGGTAAAGCTTAGATGTCTACCCTTCAGTTGTGTTTCTTATGGCCACATTAAAAATGCAAGCACGCAGTGGAAATTTGGTCTTTAGTAGTCCCCGGCCATGTTGTGCTTGATTTACAATTTTTAGGGAAGTTAATAAGTATTTATGAGATAGTACATTCATGAGACATGCCAAGATGCTTTAAGTAGTCCATTAGCCAGAAAATCAGCAAATCAGATCTGAAGGGAGAATCTCGTGTCATAGTAAAGTGAATTAGCAAAGCTGACATGCTGCTTTGCAGTCTGGTGTGAGCAGGGTGATCACAGAGCCCTGCCACTGTGCCCAGGGCTGGCGCAGGGCACTGGGGATGCAGAGGGAGCATCTCTGTGTGCAGAGCCCACACTGATTTACCTGAGCCCTTTCACCCCTCGCAGCTCTCTGCTTGCACAGGGTGTGCAGGTGGGAGAGCAGATTGCACAGTTACCATCTGTTAGGGAGATCTGAGGTTCAGCCCCACGTTACCTTTTCTTTGAGAGGAATCTGATATTCCCATGCTTCTGGTTTTAGCAGTGCCATTACTATTTGTTGCTGCCTAGCTCATTTTTTGCGTTGCCCATGTTATGCTCAGAGGAGACAAATACAGTGTTTTATTTCTGTGAAGTATTTAATTTAGCAAAAAAAAAAAAGTATTCTGTGGATGTATCTTACTGCTGATTCTGAGTGTAACATTAAGAAATGAACACATTAAATATATAAGCCATCCAGCCATAACATCTTGCTTTTCTTGTCTGATTCTTTGCTTTCTATTTCTCCTGTTTCTTTTCCAATGTAAATTGCTTTAGTCCAAAAGTCAGGTAAGAAGGCATGGCATCGTGTTACATCTCTCTCATCTTTCTGCTGCTGCCATTGCTCATCTTCATTTTATTTAGCATTGGAAAGTGACATGCTTTTATTTTGGGGAGCAGGGGGTTCAGCCCTAGAGCGTATCCATCTGTTATAACAAATATAACTTAAATTCTTTATGCCCTTTATCATGTAAAACTCTGCTTAACATATGCCTACAGTGTGTAATTAAGATCCCAGTTTTGCTTCCAGCACAAGAAGGGAACGTGTGCTAAGGAATTAGAGAAATTCAATTAGCAGCTACTAAATGCATGAAACACCTTGTAGAGTTCTGAGTGTGAAAAGTGTTGCTAGTTCAAAAGTGTAGTATGTTGGTGGATGTTGCTTTGTATTAATTCACGTTTTTTACTACTTTATTTTTTGTCACGTAGCAAGCATGTCTAGGCCTGCAGCATGTTTTTAGCACATACCATAATGTACCTTCCAGGGCTAAATGTAAAACACTCCTACGTTGGGTTAATTGCAACACGTTAAGAGTGATCATAGTTACTTCTGAATAGTTTAACATGCACAAAATAATTCCCAAACATCAGAATCAGTACTTAGTTGTCATTAAGCAAATTTATTTCTCCTTTCATTTCAAACTTATTACCCTTTCCTTTCTAACTACAGGGATAACTACAGTGTTTGTAACAATGTCAGAAGTGGTTCAGCCACGAAGAGAGTGACATCACATAAACCTTGCTCTGAGTTAAACCTGCCTCAGCAACCTGAGCTCTGTGGGCAGGCATTGTGATTTCCCCCAGCTCCCCTGGGACCTGCCCTCGTGGGTTCCCTTCAGGATTAGGGCACGGAGATACTTATCAAAGCTCATCTAAATACTTGAATACACCTCTCTAGATTTATTCTAAAGCCACAACATTACTGCCAAAGCAGTCAGCATCTGCTGAGATTTCGCTTATGCATATCGTAGGGAATATTTAACTATAGTCAAATAGTTCTTATTCCATTTTCCTCCTTGTATTTATTTCACAGATTGTTTATATTTTGCCATTTGATGCTATCCCTGGAAGTTGCATGTATTAATTTTTTTGTTTTTATTTTCTGTTCACCTCATTGTCACCCGCACTTTCTCTGATAACTGGTAAATACAACAGCCTCCGCTCCTTCAGTTCGGATAGGTCCTACACGCTCAACAGGAGCTCCTATGCCCGGGACAGCATGATGATTGAGGAGCTGCTGGTGCCAGCCAAGGACCAGGTACGTGCTGTGTCCCTGCCACAGGGCAGCCGTGCTTCGTTTGTGCAGTGTGCAGGCCTCAGCCGTGCTTCCAGAGGCTCTGGCTGCTCTCTCAGCTGGGAAGAGGGGCAGGAAAGGAGCTGTGGACGGGAGATGGTGGGGTTGCCATTCTCTGGGTTTGATCCTGCAAGGGGCAGGTGGTGGGGGGCCCAAACCAAAAGATTCTTTAAGGGACCAGTTATGTCTCTGAGTGTTATTGGCTGAGGTCAGTGGGTGCTCCTGTGAGGCTCCTGTGTGTCTTCAGAGTGCTTTGATAAGCTGGGAGCAATGAGTTTTACACTGAGCAACCTTTGTACTGCACGCACTGGGAATTACTTTGCCTGCCCTGTCCACATGGAGGAGACTCCAACTGCTGTCCTTGTTTTTTCACTCCTGGGAAGAATTTGGCCTTGTAAAGATTAAGCTAGTGTAGACTCTTCAGTTTATATATCTTCCAAACACTTGTGCAATGACTAATGCAACAAAAGCAGCGTCTTTTGACCTGATGATAGAGTGGGAAAGTCTTCCCAAAAGCTGGGGATGGTTGAGTACAGTATGCTTTGTTTGTGAGTTCCCCAGCATTTTCCTTGGTGGACTTGCTTCAGATTTCCAAATCTAACTGAATTACTCAAGAGTTTCTTGATACACAGAAGTCAAAGACCTGCTAGGAAGCTGGATGAAAATTCACATTAAAATCCTTACTTGGAAAGGACTGGATTGGAGTGGAACTGTTGTTTATGCCCTGGAAGAGCATAAGGTGGATTGTAATGAAACAGAGCTTTTCTGCTGCTGTTTTCACAGAGCATTCCTGCACTGGGGGGTTATTGATCTCAGAGGATATTTTCATGGGGAAAAGGGTTCACAAAACAGGACTTGTACATTTTAAACCTTGATTGTATTAGTCTGTAAATTCTATTGTGGGATAAGCCGTCCAGTTTTACTACAGCTTTTACACAGTTCTGGTAGTGTTATGGGAATGGCAGAAATTGGGTTCTCTTTAGCAACAGAATGTTTACTATTAGATTGTTACTTTTAAGTGAAATGCTGTAAACCTCCAATAACCTTAATTTGCAACAGCCTTCTAAGGAGAGTTTCTAAAACTTGCATAGCAGTGATTTTGTGGTTTTGTTTGGTTTGAAGTCATAAAACAAAATCTGCAGCTACTGGTGCTGGAAATTCTATATCAGGGCTGAGCACCTAAAGCTGCTTTGATGCCTTTTAATAGTAAGACTTCATTAAGCATTCTTGATACAATGGAAATTTCAGAGGAGAGGAAGACTCTTCAGTCTGAGAATATATTGCATCATTTTATGATTCTGGCCATGTTTGTGATTCCCATTAAAGCAGATGGCATGGATTGAGCAGCTAGGGTGCACATAACAAGGCTTAAAACCAGCTCTGTGCTTAACAACTCTCAAAGGATGTGGTACTGGGAAAAAATATCAGTCCTGTCTTGAGAGGTCAGTGAAGCCGTGATTCTGTGCAAAACAAACCTGAGAGCAACAAACTATCTTCATGAGAATGGTAAAACTTTCTGCCAGGACTCCTCCAAACCTCCATGTCCTGACAAAAATATATCCATCCTCTGGAATTCCTGTGGCTTCCTGCCCAGCCCTGCCCTAGCTTTTGGCTGAAACAGGAGAAGTGTGTTTGGGAGATGGAGAATATCCCTGCCCCTCTTTCTCATCCCTCTGTACATTGATGGGCTCCTAGATAACCTCTGCTATGGCAGGACAAAGCAGGGGAAAAAAAGCACCAATTTGTGTTCCACTAATGGGATTCACAGGAGCAAAGATCTTTGTGGTTTGAAATCAATATTCTGAAAGTCTGTCTGGGAACTGAGAGGAGTTAAGGCTATTTTGGGAATCACACTGCTCTGAAACAGAGTGATCCATTGCCTGTCTCTGTATGCCATTTCCTCTCCTTTTGTACAGCTCAGACCTGTCTGGAGTTCATGGCAGCAGCAAAGACAATTATTGGGAATTATTTTATCACAAACATCAGTATGTAAAAGAGTAAGGAGCATTTGCCTGCCTCTTGGTCTGGTTAAGATAGCAGATCCCATCACCTTTCCCCAGGATCCCTGGTAGACTTGGGAGACTGGAAAGAGTCAAATGAAGAAGATTTGAAACCATTCTTACTTAACCTCACTGCCAGCATAGCACATGGAGTGTTAGAGAAGAGTTTCTAATAATTCTTTAGAAGTCATGATATTCTCCATTGTTTGCATTTGGTGGTTTATTGCTGACCCTGTTCACAGGGAGCTCTGAATCCGGGCCACACTGTACCTCATAACCTGGCTGGAGCAAAGTTAAAATTTCTGTGTTCTGGCATGTTCCCTTGGATGCAGCAGCTCAGACTAAATCCAAACGACTTCTCCATGGAATAATTTACATCAACCTCTGAATTTAATCAGCCAAAGGCAGGATGACTCGGGCTGTCCATTAAATAGCAGCTTGCTGAATCACTTCAGTCTGGATAAATTCATCTGGGAGGAAGCATAATTTTTTCTGTTTGCTGAACTTTGATATTACACAGCCTGGATATTCAGTTATGCAAGCAGCAGGATCCTTGCCAGCAGAACCCTCAGTATTTTTATACACATATTTGCATCTAAGGCTGCCACACCCTTTAGCAATGCATTTTTAATCTCCCTCAGTCCAAGGAGAGAACACTGGGACCTGACCAAACACAGAATGGATCCTGTGGTTTAATGTCACTGACACTGTACTATCTTCTGGACTGCTTATATTGCAACTTACACAGGAAGATTTTTTTAAAATTTTTTTTTGCCTGCATGGAAAATCCAGCACCTCAACAGGCTGAAAAAATGAGATTCACAGATGTGTGCTGTGTGTAAGATGAGTGGGTCCAGCTATCAGCTTTTCCTACCTCCTTTCTCCACCAAAATTATTAGCTGCAGACTTTGGGCTTTTGCTTGCTCTGCACATGTCCAAAAGATCTGTTTGATTGCACTTGGTCAGAAAGGAATGTTTTATAAAAACCCAGTCACCTGGTGTACAGACCATGTCTGAGGGCATGGAGCTAGACTGAGGAACCCATCCAGGTGTGGAGGCAAATCTAGAGCACATCCAGGCGCAGGAGCACCTCTGTCTAGCACAGATTATTTTGGAGTGATGGTATTTCCTTGGAATTTATATGGCTCTGTGTTTAGTTTTCCATATCCCACTGCTAAGGGAACATAAGCATTTTTTATCTGTGTGAAAAATCATCCTTTTTACAGGACACCTGACCCCACATTTATTTGTTGATGTGTGTCCTGTACCCCGGTGCAGTGATGCTGTACAGCTTAGCAGGCCTTTCAGGGACCAACACCAAATTTTGTTGTTCCTTTTGGCCCATCTCTTGTGTTTCTTTACTTTGACCTATTTTTGATGATAAAGTTTATCACTGAGCAAAACAGCACATTTATTTTTGTTTATCTGAATTTTTACAGTGCCTGAGACAACCTGTCTGAATCTTGCACTGTTTGGTATCAAAAGTAATAATGTGCTCAGTGTGAGCTCATACAAATCACTTGGAACAGCAGAAACTCACAGTGTTGGCTTTCCTGCCTGAACCACAGGCTCTCCAGGAATTGTTGGAGAATCCCTAGTGTCTTATTGGAAAGACTAAGAAAACTGTCTTCATTAAACTTAATTACAACACATATTTCAAATGGCACCAATTAAGTCCGCTTTGGATGCTTAATTGTCATTGTTTTGACAGCATTCATTTTACCTTTTATGTCTGATGGTGTATTTTGCTGTTTAGCATATGTAAGTTTGCCCTCTATTGTTGTTGTCTGTGCTTGAACTGTGAGGCCTCAAGTACATCTGTTAGAGCCCAGGGTTTAACAAAAGATCCTTCATAGAAACATTGAGCTAGGAAAGGGAGGAGGCACCGAGCCAGGAGTGACAGAGCAAAGCTGCACTCTGCAGGGGTTTCTGTCAAAGAGCACTAAATTACAGTATCAATAGTTTTTGGAAGGAAACCTAGGAAGAAAACCTCACTTCTAATGAAAGAAATGCCTAAAGAGTGCAGATTTTTGGAAACCCCAGAGTGATGGGAGTGTTGCATGTTCTGGCCAGCACCACAGCAGCTATCTGCCTGCTTATCTTGTGGACGCTTCTCAAGAGAAGAACTTTCGTGTGTTTATGACTGAATTTGCCAGATTTACTTCTAATGCTGATATTTCTATTCAAAATAATTAATTTCCCCTACCGGCATGTGTCAACATATAAAAAAAATCCCAGGTGGGAATAATAAGATTTTATTATTGCGTGTGTTTGGCTCTGGTTTGACTTGAACGCATTGAAATTGATTTGAAAACAGCCCGTGAGGTTTCAGTGCAAACATGCTGCTCTCTCTAGCTGCATTTGCCTCTAAGCAGCGAACAACCTACTTAGAGAAAACTTAGAGGAAATGTCAGTACATTTTTAACACCATCTTGGGGGAGATTGTGTGTTGCTTCTTCGCTTACTTGTATTAATGTAATTTATGATGGTGCTTCTTAAACTGGGGAGTGGCTTTCATATCACCCTGGAAATAGGGGGAAACAGTATTTGAAGTTTAGTTGGTTTTACTTCCTAAGACAAGAGAAACAAAGGAGAGCAAGTGTTTTGCTGGAATAGCTTTGGTGCCCAGTGGGAGGGTTTGCAGTGTGGGGGATGTTGTGGGGCACAGGATGTGTGAGTGCCCGTGTGCGTGGGCAGCAGGAGGAACAAGTCACACCTCAGGGAGTTAATTATAGCCCCACAGGGTTAAAGCTATTTCTGGCCACATGAGTAGGGGCAGTGGCACTCCACGAAACAGTGCCCATGTTGGTTGTGTGAAACCAACCTCCTCCTGTCTTCACAGCCTCGCTGAAACTCCCAGGGAAGTTACTCCCAGGTTCTGCTTGAATAAGGATCTATCCAATGGCACCCTCTGAGGGGTGGTGTTACACTGCCTGTCTCTGTGGTGTGTGACTGCAGTACAAATGGTAATTCCTTTTTTTTCCAATCTTTTTAACCTGGCACACTAAAGTAAGTAAAGACTGGGGAGAGACATTCTTGAAACTGAAGGAAGTGTTTGAAGAGTTTGTGTGTGTACTTCATGTTTCTGTTGCAGGATTTCCAGTAATTATCAGCACTGTTAAATGGAAAGGACCAGATCTGAATTTAACATAATTATGTTAACAAGCTTGTATTTAAGGCAAGTGTTTGTAATTTTAATTTTCGATGTATCTGTTTTGTTTTGAAGCACCTGACGTTTCAAAGGGAGTTTGATTCTGATTCTCTCAGGCACTACAGCTGGGCTGCAGACACCTTGGACAATGTTAACCTTGTTTCCAGTCCCATCCACTCTGGGTAGGTCACTTAGCAGTTTTCCTTTATCTGTAGATGTGGAACTGCATTGTTAGCTGCAGAATAGAGCCTGCTGTAATGGCTGGTAACATGTCTGTTCCTGCTCCACTTGAAGCCAGTGGCAAAATTCACACTGACTTCAAGGAGGGTGCCTAATAACAGGAGTCAGTCTAAATTCCTGAATATCAAACCAAAAACTTGCTTCTGAACTTAATTTTCCAAATGCCTAAACACTGTAATCCTGCAGGCTTCTCTTTAAGAGCCCTGTTTTGCTTTTTCTGTTGCTTATGCTTTGCTTTCAGTGTCATAAATGATTTTGTTTGCATTGTGTTAAATTATTTGGACTATGAAATCAGTTATGTTTTCTGTTCTTTCATAGAAGAAAAAATGGGGGGGCTTTAATTTGGGCTCTTATTTTATTTATACTTCAAGCTCCTGCCTGGTCTCCAATATCTGTAGTTTGATTTTGGTGGTGCTATTTGTTTACTTATGAGTCATCACTGTAATTTAGGTGCTTCTTGACAGTGCCACACAGACTTGATTTAAATGCAGTAGTAGTGATGTCTGAATGCATATTGTGAAAATTTGCAAATGAATGTGTAAGTAATCTTTGCATATTATTAGATTGTCTAGTGTAAATATTTGTTTAATTTTTGAGATCAGGACATAAAATCTCATATCCGCTTTAATTTACTTCTCCATTTTGTGACTAATTACATTCTTATCATAAAAATGAGTGTGGCACATACCAAAATATTTCATTTCCAATACAGCAAGCCCCACAAACCTAAAGCTACAGTCCCACAATGCACATCTGCACCCGCATCTGCAGAACAGATCTATGCAGCAGTGGATTTTTAGGTCCCAAGCTGATAAAACGCTGCACGTGATCAGTGCTAGATGTAAAATGTCAAGAATTGCAGTATGAAAAGCTGAAGACTGTTGGTTATCATGGAATGGTGCTTTGGCAGAGAACTTCAGAGAGCTGGTAGCCCAACCCTTTCCTTTGCTGTAGGATAAAATGTAGCCAAGCTATTTCTGAAAGATGCTTAATGTCCTAATAATTGCTAAAAATAAGAGATTCTATAGGCCCCCAGCTTCAGGAGCCCACTATCTTTTGTTTTACTATTACTTCCCCTAATGCTCAGCTTAACATTTCATTGCTGCAGACTCAGCCTATTTCTTACCCATGCTGGATATCCATTGTCATGTCCATAGTAGGCATGGAGAACAAGCTCTTACTGGTCTCTCAACAATTGTTTTCTACGTCTGAAGACATGTAATCCTTTGTTTTAGACCAAAATGTCCCAGACCCTCCTTGGTGGTGCTTTCCCCATGCCTCTGCCCCAGCTCTCCCTCTCTGATGGGAGCCTGTTTGTAAGCCATGATCTCCACCTCCTTGGTCTGACACACATCACACACTTAAGCAGTCCCACAATGAGAGTTATCCCTTTGGTAATTCCAGTTTCTGTTGGTGAATGTTTGTGATCTGCTAGAATTTCTTGGCTCTCTCTTGAAATCCTGAAGCTTGGTTAATTTTTACTGGTGTTGTTGTGTTTAAGTGTTTGGTTTCTCCCCTCTGTTTGCATTTGTCTCTATGGTTATTTTAGTTTGCTGGTTCCAGCCCCTTTTTCCATTTTTTAGCAAGAGAGCTTTTAATTCTGATCCTATTTTCCAAAGACTTTTCAGGCCTTTTTTCTGTGCTGAAATTGTGAAGATGTTTAGCCAGGTACCTGTGCCCGGACAGCAGAGTGAGATATGCCCTTGAAGTTGCCTTTCAGTGTAGCAGGAAAGCACTGATGGTATCTCTTTTGAGGTAACTGCTCAGGTGATCCTGCACTTACCTTATCTGTTCTGTGCCTCCATTGCTTGCTGAGGTACCTAGGCAGTACTTCCACACATCAAAGAAGGAATCCAAATTCATTTGGCATTAATTGCTCTTGCCACTTATATTTTTGGTTTGTTTTTATTTTGAGCCTGGTGGTAGGAAAGGTGTAATAGCTTGATTAATTACCTTGATCCTTTAGGCCGTTATAGAGTGATTATTAAATAATTTATTCCTGAATATTTCCTGGTGATTTGGGTTAGACTGATTGGTCTAAAAATTTTCTGGTTTCTTTTCATCCTGATAGAAGATAGGTCTGATGTTTTCATCCTGCCAGTCCTCTGGGACAGTACTTGCCTGCCCTTAGGTCTTCAGCATGTTCACCAGTGATTCCAGCCCTCCAAAACATATGTTCTGTGGATATGGGGGCTTCCACATGAGATCTGCTCCCTTGGTTCATGGGCCCTCTCAAATGCAGAGGTGGCAAAGCTGCTGCCCAGAGGGGAGCAAACTGTGGCAGGGAGAGGGACAGATATCCTCCAAACATGTATACCTCTCCAAATGGGAATAAACCAAAATATTCTCCAAACATTTAAGGCTTTTCTGGCCCGCTACATTTCTTATTTGACATAGAACATCAATCAGAAATGATACTCTGAGGATCCAGTTCCTTTGTCAAGGAAAAAAAAACTCCAAATCTCACTCGTTGCTTATTTGCTTTTCAGTTGTGGCCCCATATTATAATATCCTGCTTGATTTACCTGGTTATCTTCACCTAGAGGCAATCAACAGATGTTCCCTTCTAATCTTCCAGTGCACACATCTGATATGCAGAGGACCATGACTTTTCACATCTCTTCTGCCAGTCTGTTCCTAAACAGCCAATCCTTTTCTGCTTGTTTGGGGTGCTTTGTGCTTCATCCCTGTCCTTGTCCCCAGTTCTGTCTGTGGCTGGGGCAGGGGCTGTGGTGGCCCTTTGGCCAGGCTCTGACCCCACTGCTCTTGGCCATCTGCACCATCCCAGGGCTCCCCTTGTGCCGTGCCAGGAGCAGCACTGCTGCCTCGGGTCACTCTTTCCCCGTTTCCCCACTGTCAGGAGAAGGCATCAATGTTTGCTCTCATTTCCTCACCCAGGCAGAAGGGGAGTGCTGGGAGCAGGATGTGGAGATCCAGCAATGTATCAGTGAAAGGAGGAGAAATTGTTGGCAGTGATTTCAACTTTTCTGGTTTTTCCTTTTTTCAAGCCAAGAGAATGTTTTATGTTTTTCTTCTTGAGTTCAGATAAGTTGTTTTGCCAGCATATGTTTTGAACAGGGTCCATTGTAAGCAGTACATTGAAATGCATCATGAATCTTGAGGCCTCTGGAAGGGTAGAGACCCTCACCAAAATGACCTTCAGCTGTCAGATGTGAGCTTACTCCTGCAGCTTTCCCAAAGTCAAATGTGGGTGTTGTCTCTGTGTGTTGCCTTTAACTCCTTCATTTCCTTAGCTGAAAGAAATGAGTGTGCCACATTACCTAACAATATTGAAAAACTCAGAAATACTGGATCCAGTCTTGCAAAGTGGAATAAATCAGATTTTTTATAGCTTTCTGTATTTTAAATTATATTAACTATATGTAGTTTAAATTAAATTAACTGTATATAGTTTACTGCAGCCTGCTGTACACACAGAACTCATTTTTGACAGCAGTGCAATTGATGGCATGGGCTGATAATCCTTTCAAGCATCCTGCCACACATATGTTTGCACATTATGCTCTGGAAAACAAACTGCTTTAGGAAAGTGCAAGAACTGGTTTTCCATGGCACACAGGAGCATGTTTTTGGAATTTAATGAAGAAATTGTGTTGCAATAAATTCTCTGCCGACTGAGTAAACAGCAAATGCTTTTCTCCTTGTGCTTCTGCATTTTCCAGAGAACTTACAGAGTTGTGCTGACTAATTAAATGAACCCTCCCTTTCAGACTTTTTTCCCATGTGTATCATATTTTATATGACATATGTCACAATATGTGAAGCAAAAGCCAAATAATTTCTAAAGCTGGCCTTCAAATATGTTGCTTTTGTTATTTTTCTGATTATTACTTTTTCTTTGCACTTATTATTGATATTTTCTGTTGCTTGCCTCTAATTATCTTACATTAATTTTCCCATTTGCTTTCTAAATTATTTTGCAGCTATTCCTCTCCACTCCCCCAGTATGATTCAAGGTGATAACTCAGTGCTTTCTGTGAATCCTCATTTTATTTTGTTTTTTTAAACTTTTTTTCCCACAGAGTGTGTGTAGATGTTTGTAGTGCATCCAACCACATCCTCATCCCTTCCATGTATCCAAGTAGAAATGCTCATTAGCCTTTAGCATTGTGTTTTAGAGGTCATACTGTAGTTTCCATTATTAGTGCAACATTAATTTAGGTAAGCATCAGCTACTAATGTTTTTAGCTAGAAAATGCATGAAAAACTGTTTGGAGTTGTTACTGTTTTACACGGTAAGTTACTAACCAGAAAATTAATGAAGGAAATAATTTATTAATAAGCTACTGACAGTGATTGCCCTTTTCTTGGAGCAATGTGCACAAGGGCTGGTCTGCTGGAGGCTGCAGTTGGTGCAGACACCAGGCTGGAAAGGGCTGGTTCCTGCCCTGGGCCACAGCCTCCTGCCCAGGGTTATTCACAGTGCAAAGCTCCTGGTTGCTGAGGCTGGACTGGCCTTAAAATCTACAGCCTAAACATCCCTGGTAACTCAGGGACTGATTTTTGTAGGTACTTAGTTTTAACTTCTATTGATTTTTTTTTTTAATTATGAATTTAAGACCATTGGTTTAGTTGCCTGAAGATTTTTGGCACTTCATTCTTTCCATCATTTAAATAGTTTGGGTACAGAAGACAGCATCTTACTTGAGTGTAGGTTTTGGCATTTTTGCACGAGATGGAAGCCTCCTTTTCATTATTAATTCTGAGGTGGCTTAACAAGCCAGTAACCCATGTACATGATAGGCAGCCCCCCAAAACATTGCCTTGTGCTGGGCCATCAGGCCGAGCCAGCCTTGCCAGGCTCCCCAGGAGGCTCCTCCATGGTGCTCTGGCCAGCTGTGCCTCCCTGGAGCTGCTGCAGCTTCAGCCCAGGGGATGCTCCAGCCGGGCATCCATCCCTGCACCCTGCAAACTGCCAGGCTGAAAGGGCCCCAGCTCCTCTGCACACAGAAACCGTGCGCCTTTCCAAAAGGCCAGCTAAGCATCCATAAATAATAAGACTATAATCACTTACATACTCTGTAATTTAAAGATTGAGCATACTGGTTCTGACACAGGCCCAATGTTTGGGGAAAGTGTTTGGTTAGCCAAGATCCTGTCCTGCTGAAACAATTCCTCTTGTGAGGAGCTGGGATACCCTAGTGGCAACATTTGGATTTGTTGGAGTGCACAGTGCATTTATCTAGGAGAGAAACATGGAATGCAGATACAGTTTTTCTGTATGAAAACTACTGTGAAATATCATGCCTCAGTTTTGTAAAGAGGCTTGCACATGAGAAATTGTAAATTTGGGCTAGGGTCATCTCAGAGAGCAGTTTTTACCTCCCCATCTTTACTGATGGATTTTAATTTGAAGAAAAGCAATGTAGCAACTTCTTGATCTGGAATTCAGCTGGACAACATTTCCACCATATTTCCACTATTTCTAGCTTGTGTCCCTGCTCACTTCTCTCCTGCAGACCGCTAAATAGCAAATGCTGATTTCTCTCCTGCTTTTGTGCAGGATTTTCTCACCCATGTTGGCCAGACTTCTGAATACAGTTTATTTGCAGTGCCTGTCAGATGCTGCTGTTGATATCCTGCTGGTCTCAGAGCAAATGGAACTGTGTTGCACAAATTCCCAGTCATAATTCAGAGCACTTGGGGGCTTTTTTCCGAGAGCCATCACAATCCCCTGGATTACTGGCTGACACCCTTAGTTCACTTTGCTGTCAGGAGCCAGGAAATTGAATGGATTCACCTGTTAGTCATGTGAAGGTTCAGTTCTTAAAAGCTGGAAGTTTTGGCAACAGCCTTGAAAATAGTGAAGCCACATGACAGATGTGTCAGCTATGTCAGTGTCTGTCGTACAGAAGGAACAAACAAAATCTGTACTGACTTCAAGACTGAGCTGGTAACTTGTATCCCTCTTGTTACCAGCCTGTTATTGCATCTTCTACCTGAAGCTATTCTAATATGAATTGTTAATTTCAATTATTCCCATGCTAATAGAAAGAATTTTATTTAAAAATATACCACTCATCATTTCCAAATATAATTTCTTACCGCCTTATGAAAAAATGGAAAATTATGCATTGGAATGACACTAGCAAGTGCGATTTTTCTTTAATGTCCCTTTTTTTTTGCTAATGAATCTTATCTTCAAAGAGAAGTGATGGCATGATTTCCTCCAGGGAGCCAACAGCCTGAAGGAAGTTATGTACTTGGTAGTCATCACTTATCCTCCCCATCAGTGGAAGCCCTTGGTAGCCTGGACTCTCACCCATGGTGCTGGCACTTGCTCTGGCAGCCATCAAGAATATTTGTAAATACTGAGACAGTGAGAAGGTTTTAAAGACTGAGGTTCCTAAAATAATAAGCATTTTTGATTCTCCTTTTTCTACACTGTCTGGTTGCTTTATGCATGTGAGGCTAATTGCTCTCATTTGTGGACAATAGAGCTAACAGCAACAAAGGGATGTTTTAAAATTCTAACAAACCACTACTAATACACTTCTTGTGTACACTTTTAATCCAAATTGCCCAGTAGAACATGGTCATTTCACCATGATGTTGCTGGAGCTTTAGCAATTCCTGCTTTTGATAACCAGTAGTTAACATGCAAGTACAAGTTTTAAAAGGATCTTCATGTTCTTTTTAGTTTAGCTGGGATCGGGATGACTTTCCTAATGTTTTGAAGTCTGTGACTTGTTGCTGATCTTGTGCTTGTTTCGAGAGGCCTTTCACTGAAGAGTTTGCTTTATTTTGGTGCAGTTTCCTGGTGAGTTTCATGGTGGATGCCCGCGGGGGCTCCATGAGGGGCAGCCGGCACCATGGCATGCGGATCATCATCCCGCCGCGCAAGTGCACGGCGCCCACGCGCATCACCTGCCGCCTGGTCAAGAGGCACAAGCTGGCCAGCCCGCCGCCCATGGTCGAAGGAGAAGGATTGGCAAGTCGGCTTGTAGAGATGGGGCCAGCAGGGGCACAGTTCTTAGGGTGAGTTCTTCTGTGAGTTTAATTGTTTGTGCTCATGTCGCACCTTTCGTTCCCTTTATCCTGTGGATCTAAGTAGTTAAATGTTGACTCTGCCTCATCTTAACATCTAGCACAGGCTGCTTAACTGAAAACATTAAAAAATGCCAACCTGCCATTCCTCCTGTAAAGAACCCTTGCATTTTAAGGAGAATTTTGCCTCTTTGATGACTGCAGGATGGAGGTGAAGGTAAGGAAAGCCATAGGAATGCCAGGTCCCACCGCCATCTACTCATGCAACCCTGCCTTGGAGGTCAGGAGGAGTCACACACTGAAAACCCAGAGCAGGTTTTGACCCTCTTGCTTGTAGAGTACTTAGAGAACAGCACTACCACAAAGAATTGTCTGGAGACACCCACAGGGACCCAGATACTGAGCTCTGTTCCCAACGTGTGCACGGCTCCCTCTGGAGTTGTTGGGAGCTGCCTGTCTCCGTCCTGTGGAGCAAAACCACTTGGAGTGACCTGCTGTGGAGTGGTGGTACAAGTAGTACCAGTGCTAGGAACTGACTGTTTTTAAAGCTTAAAACAGGGGAAACAATCCACTATGATGTGGCCTTTTTTTTTCCTAATTATAAATTTTGTTCATTACCGTGAGTGGCACCCTGGTATAAACTGCTGGTTCTGCCGGGAATGACAGCTTGTTCCTAATTTCCCCTTCTCGTTTCTCTTCCTGCTGCATGGATGTTATTCAGTAAACTGCATCTTCCTAAAAGTCCTCCCCCTCTAAATGAGGGTGAGAGCATGGTTAGCCGAATCCTGCAGCTTGGTCCACAAGGAACAAAATTTATTGGGTAGGATATGTACGGAAAAGATACAGAATGTCTACAGTTTTTCTTTTGTTTCCAATTTTTTGTTAATCCCATTATTTTCTTTAAGTTTCCTAAAACTTTCAGTTGATTTATGTCACTGAAAGAAAATCATAGTGGCTTGATTTAATATAGCTCTGCTACTACCTTGTGCTTATAGGCATGTAAAATTCACTGCCAGCATTCTGCTTTCATAACTTCTGTGCTTTTGTAATTTTTTAAATTTGAAGTGTTTCTACTGCATTAAATACATTTTAATACACAGTGGCAGTCCTTTAAGTTCAACCCTGTGGTAGAGAAGGTATTTACAGGCCTTGAGTGAGACTGTTTTGGGAAGAGCATTTGAAAAATGTGATCACATAAAGTCCATTACTTATGAAAGATTATTCAGAAAAAAATGTTATCAAATGAATGAATTGATTCAGCAAGATTGGAGAAATACTAATCTTTGCAACCTGCAAGAGGCATCTTTTTAAAATAAATTTACAAAGCCAAGTATGCTACCCAAAGGGACTGCTGTGTATAGTCTAAACATGTAAGGATGTTTCCGTATGTTTTTGACTGTTGTTTTCAAACCACATTGTGAAATTTATTGCATTAGGTTTTCAAAATATTGGTGAGTGTTTGGTGTTCCAAACCTGTTCAATACCTTCTCACTGAGTATTCTTGTTAAATGTCATGCACAAAATTGTGTAGTTTCTAAATATTTACAGAGACAGTATCTGAAATATTAGCCTGCAAAGATTGTACTACAGCCTTAGTTTTCAGCTTGTGCTCTTTTTGAACTAGACAGTAAATATTTTAAGCAATGTATTTGAATTTTTGGTATTTTCTTACTGTGCACAATGGGAGAGAGCAGCTACATTCCTGTTTATTTGTTAAAGGACTTGAGAGTTGAAAAATAGACTGGGCGTTCCTAAAAGCATCTAAAATATATATTAATTAAACTATTTTTATTATTTTCATGGGGAAAAAAAGACTAACTCTTCTCCCTGGGAATTTAATGTGCAAACTGGGCCTCAGGCTAGTTTGTTTTTTCCCTATGATGGCTGTTGTGATTTCATGCTCAAGTGATGGATTGGTCAGTGCACCCAGCAAGTGGCAGATGTACAGTACCACAGAAATGCTGCACCCTTCTCCCATCATGTGATGCTGCTTTTAACCAAGTTGTTACAAAGCAGTTAAACCCTTTACAACCTCTGTAGGAAAATGATGATACTGTCTATTTAAATGTCTTAAAGCTGCATAATCCATAAATGTTCACTTACTGTGTGATTTCAGTCGGTTTGTCTTAGCATACTTTAAAATGCATATCCTGCCTGTGAAGTGTTTGGCAACAGTGTCTGTTTTGTTGAGGAATGGCACATGAAGTGAATGGTGGTTTCTGTTGGTTGCTCATACAAACTGTTCAGTAATGCACTTGCAGTCCTCTGTTGAAGGTACATTGTCTGGTGACATAGGTGTATTATTAACCACCTTCTCATTTCCTTTCCTTCCCCCCAAAATGTTTGACAGTAACTAATAGCAATGTGGTTGTGATGTTGTTCAACCCAGAGAAGTCCATTCTGAAAGGATCTAACGATTCCCCTGTGATGTTTGCTGTGCAGAGGTTGCAGCTGTGATGCTGGGCATGAGAACCAGAAAGTGGAGCTAAAGAAAAACAGTCTCTTTTATTTCACAGGAGCTGCATCCACAGAGAGCCAGGGAGAGCTTTGAAAACTATGGGACTTAGTTTGAAGTTCAAAATCTGCATAAATGCATGGTTCCTGTTACAGTCACTGGCTGTTGCATGCCCTGGGATAGACAGACTGCTTCTGAACTGACTTTGTCCCTTCAAACTCTCTGAGCCAAATCCAAACTTTGACTGTGCTAATGCCAGTTAAAAGTCAGCAGTGCTGTGTGTACTGGAGGCAGGTTGCATCACCTACACCCTCAGATAAATGAACAAGGAGGACTCTCCTTACTAAAAGTTGTCACTATTTTTCTCATGGAGGCAGATATTTAAAAAGATTTGCACTAAAAACAAGCTATATATTAGTGTTTTTGATTTATCCATTAATATAGTTTAAATCATAAAGGATTGTGCAGCTTTGGCAATTTTAAAAGCATTTTTACCGTAACAGTGTTTACTATTAAAAATGACTGTAGTTTTCTTAAGGACCCATAGGAAATTGAGGGCAGTGAGGTAATGTAGGGTTACAAATAACATGGTTCCTTTTTCCCTAGCCCTGTGATAGTGGAAATCCCACATTTTGGATCAATGCGAGGCAAGGAGCGAGAGCTGATCGTCCTCCGGAGCGAGAACGGTGAAACGTGGAAGGAGCACCAGTATGACAGCAAACATGAAGACTTAACTGAAATACTTAATGGCATGGATGAAGGTAAATATTTTCTCAAAGCTTTGGCCTTGCCTTTGTGAAGGCTTGCTAACATGGGCTGACTAAAGCAAACTAAAATAAAACAGTGCAGGGGATGTCTGACTTCAGGGAATACAGTGTGTGTTCCATATTAAACTGATGGAAAGAGTGTAAGGAGAAGCTGTTCTGCAGTGGCCTGGAGACATCCTGAAATGAGTGGTGAATTTTGGTCTGAAGTCCTGCCAAGCTTAAGCAGAGTTTGCACAGTTGCTTTCCAGCATGAATTTGGGAATAGCACCCAGCTGGAGGCACACGTGTCTGTGCTGCTCAGGCAGGGCCACGGGAAGGTCACTGCAAACCAACAATGAAGTGTAAATAGCAGCTCTGTGGGGCCTTCCCACGGACACAGAGCTTGGCCCCTAGAGCATTCTGATTTCAGATGGTGGTGTTGGAGATTGCCTCCCACACGTGCACAGCCTGCCTTCCTGGTGCCCATGTGGGGAGTCTGGCTCCCTTGTTTTCTTTGAGCATTGCTGTTGGTGTGAGAGTCCCTCAAGATGAGGGCACCCAGCTGTACAAATCCATCAGAAGATGCTGTCAGAGATGATCCCTGAAGACAAATCATGGGCAAAGCCAGGCTGTGGGGCTGCAGTGATCCCTTGGCACCACTGCTTTCTTTTCCTAGCAATCATTTTTCAATACTCGTGCTGATAAACCATTGCTCAAGCTCTTTGCATCTGAGTGTGGATGAAACAGTTTGTGGTGCGAGCTTTGGTTTTGCGGAAGGGTTTATCCTGGATAACCTACAGGAAGTCACGGTGTGGGTACAATCTGCAGGAAAGTCCTTTCATTATCAGCACAAGCAGGTGAAGGAAATGATGAGGCTGTGGATGGCAGTTCTGGGAGTATCTGTGGGGCAGCTCTGCTTTTGATTTTGGCCTCTCCCTGTTTGATGAGCCTCAGCAAAAGGCATGCCTTGGGAGTGTGAGAGTTGTGCTGCTGTGAGGGTCTCCCTGGGCATCTGAAATACAGCATTTTTTATCGATTTCCTGATCTTCTGGGAATGGGGGCAACAGGAAAGGCTTCACTTTGAAGCATTTGAACTGCACCTGAGCTTGTACAAACACAAAGCAACAGCAAAGATCTGCTTGCTTCATGAGGATCTATTGTAGCTATATATTTCAAAATAAATGTAATAGAACCAACCAGATAGGAGGACAGAAACACTGCAAATGTTTTGCCAGTGGATGTGGAAAAATAAATTAAACCTCACCAGTGAAGGGTACCTAAAAGCAGTGGAACAGGGAAGAGATAGACATGGGCCAGGATGGTATGGCTTGGGGAATTATGATTGCTGCAGGATTGAATGCAGTAGTTTCAGCCCTTGAAAAAGAAAGATCTCACCACAGCCCCTCCTTCTCTGCACACGGGCATGGGATCAGAAGTGATGATTTGCTGTTTGGGTGAAGCAGTGGTGCCTTGACAGGGGTGAGGTGGTCAGCACTGATCAGCAGCTTGCTTATTTGCTTTATGTGCTTCTCAAACTGAGCTTAGTTTGATTTGGAAATGGGAAATCTGGGCACAGAAATGTTGTTCTGAAGTGCTGCAGCTTGCAGGACTTACGGAGGAGCTCACACATGGATAAATTGACAATTTACAGAGACGAGCTCAACAAATAAAAACACTTTGAGAGAGGTGAGCGTGAAGCCCTCAGTACTTAGAGCCTAAAATAATAAACTTCACAACATGGAGCCACAGGACAACTTTCTGATCTACTGAGGGTTTCAGGTGGCTCTTTCCTTCTGGGGAACTGCTGTTGGAGGTTGGTGGGTGTAAGTGCAGCCAAATAATCACACAAAGTATGATGGACGTTATTCTGTTAGAGGGAAAATATTTGACACCTTAAAAGCCAAACCTCAGGAATGGCTTCTACAAATCCAGGCAATCATTTGTGAGAGGAAAAGGAGAAAAACACTGTAGACACATTCACTGTACTGATTATTTGTTCCATTTGTTTTAGCTCAATCCTTCTCTAGCTAGGAAAGCAAAATATAAAAAAAAGAAAACCCCACCATGCGTTAAAATAGTGCAAGGGTTTTGACAAAATTCCACTCTAGTTAAATGACACCTTTGCAATGTAAAATGTCTTCCAAGCAATGACCAAAAAATTACAAATTTGTAGACTTGAGTGAGTTTTGGTGTTTTGTTACAAAATACCACAGTCAGACTTTGCTCAGGGGGAGTATCTTGTATCTCAGAAGACAACTTTGGAAGAAGTTTTATTCCAGGTATGAACTCTGGAGGCAGAAGCAAGCTTTAATTTAAATAAAAAGCAGCCACATAGTCATTTAGAGAAATTTAGTGTGTCTTTGCAAGAAAACTCATCGGCATAATCATCTCTGGGAGCCAGGAGATGCTGCAGGAGTGCCCATTTTCTGTTAATGGCAGCTTTTCTGTCAAAGCTGCTGTGATCACAAGTCCTTTCCTAGCCTGTAGTGCAGGAGGTCAATCAGACCTTTATTGCAGCTCCTTAACAGGCTGAGCTTTGGTGGTGCAGTTTGCTGCTCTGTGTGGTGGTTCCTGCTTTGCTCTGCCCCTTAAGATCAAAACCAAACATGCTTTGAAAAACTCTCAGCAAATATTGCAGGGAACCTTATGAGGTTTATAGTGTAGCTCTACCATTTAGCATTAAGGTAATCAGGAGTAAGTTGTGGAATAAAAACTAAACATGAATTTCACTAGTAATCACCCTTGAGAAGGTTTCCTGGGGTGGGGGGGGGGAATCCTACAGAAAATATAAAGAAAATAGAATTACCATTTAGGAAATAATTCTGCATGCAGAGATGAGAGCAAGGACATGCCTCAGTCACAAAAAGCCTGCTCTGTGCTGGGAGCAGCACCATCTGCTGGGAAACCTCGTCCTAGACCCCAGAGAATCCCAGACAGGAGGCATTGCTCCAGGGCTGGTGCGCCTTCAAATAACAGCAGGACTTTTGGGTTATTGGCATGAGAGAACAGTGAACCGTGATGTAAAGAGCCTGGTTGGTTTTGGTGCAGTCAGGTCTCTGCTTAAATAGGTTTTATTTTAAGGATGGTGCTGTACTTAGGCAAATGCAGGGAACTTGGCATTTTTAGGAGTAGGAGGAGTGTGGCTCCAAATACAAGGGGTAGCACTTCACAGCTCTTGGCCATATTGCATATATTTATACTCTAATCAAATAAAATATATGTATTTTTGGAATTTTTCTATTTTTTTAGGAAGAAGCTCTCTGCCCTGTAATTGGCAAATACATCCTGTTTTCAGACAAGCTCCTTTTATAGATAACTTCTGTTTGCTTTTAACATTCCTTCACCCTTTAGAGGTACCTGGAGACAAATTGTGGGCACACACTGGGGTAGCTAATCTTTTAAAAGTTATTTGCAAACTAGGGAGTGAGCCAAGAAATGCAAATGCTTGTGGCTGAAGTAAGCTTGCAGCTGCACAGTGTGGTTTCAGATGGGAAGCAGGAGTTTTTACATAACTGAATTGACAGATCAAACCAGAGTGTGACCTTGTTTATGCTTCAAGTTTAAAATACCACCATAAATCACTCTGCAGTGATTTTGCCACCTTTCCAAGAAAAGTTTTTAAACATATTTGCTGTTAAACTGTGTGCTGTGAATGGCAAGGTAAAAGACCACACAAAAATAGCCATAAAGGACCTTGCCTTATTTGAGGGCGAAGCATCTTTGTGGCACTGGGAGTGTCTGGCTGTGTGTGTGAAACACTGAGGCTGGGAGGGTGGGTCTGGTTACCAGCACCTTCCTGCCCTCAGTTTCTCCTTGCCCTTGCCATGTGCTCTCCCTGCCTCCATCCCGCTCCTGCATTTTTGTTCATGTGGAAGCTGCCTCCTGCATGCTGTGCTTTGAGTGCAGCAATTCCTGAGTGGGCACAGCTCTGTGTGGGGGGATCTGGGGCCCTGTGCTCACCCCAGCCTGCAGTCTGGGCACTGTGACAGGGTCAGCTCTGCTCCAGCCAGGACTGGGGCAGGGTTGCACAGCTCACAGAGCTGTTCAGTCAGGTGAGATTTGCTTTTTCAGTGCTAGCAAAATTCTTCTGAGGCCCTGGCAAGGGAAACCAGATCCACACAAAGACACCTTGAAGCTCATGAAAAAGCCAGGTGTTCTGTGACTTGTCTTGTTCTATTTTGAGTCAGAAGATTCTTGCCCTGTGTTACCTTATCTGACAGTAAAAAAAGAAAGGTATTAGATGTGGATGAACTTGATCCACAGCTGCCTCTCACCAGAGAGAACTGGTGTGATTGCTTTCCTTGACCTGAGACAGCTGGGACACCTGTCCCTCTTGACCTTGGAGGACATGGCTGGGTTTCTCTCCTCCAGTCCTGGAGCCTTAATGGTGGTGTGGCAGCATGCACCACACACTGATGTTCTTTTCCTGCCTCCTTCCCCTCTGTCCGTCTCCTGTCTCCTCCATCACTCCTGTGGAAGATCAGGCCCCAAACCATTGCAGGATAAGTGTACCCCACACATGGGTGGCAGGAGAAGACTTCTGCACACATGGTATTCACAGCACCTTTCTCTTGACTCACTAAAGCTGAGTGGGGCTCTAGGAGTTCTTGGGCTGTTAGCACAAGCCTGGGAGACAGTTTAATTGGGAGATTCTTCCCAGTTCTGCCACTGACCTTTCTTCTTTGCCTCTCCATGCTTTGTTATCTCTATCTCCATGATGGGTGCACAGCATACTGCTCTGTGGCTAAAACCCCCTTCTCTCCAAAACCCAACCATCTAACCAAAAAATGGTTCATGGTTTATCATTGAGACACTCTGCCCAGGAACGAAGTGTCAGCAGCTGAGGGAAGTAGTAATGATGATATCTCCCTCTGTCAAAGGCACGAGGTGTGTTTGGGAAATGTGACCTCTCCCAGGACTAGTTTTCCCTGTTTCAGTAATTCTGTCATGCTAACACTGCATTTCTCAGGGCAGTGAGAGAGATGGTTTGATTGCTCATCATCCTTTTTTACTTTTTTTTCTGTTAGAGGGCAACTTCATATAGTAGCTTACATATGTATTGTCCAAACATAACCTCCCTATGTATAGTCCAACTCCCCTCCATGCCTGACTGTTGCTCTGCCACTCTTATCTTGCCATCCTCCTCCTCTGAAGGAGAGAGCCTGCCAGGTTCAAAGGACTTTGAAATGTTCTTGTACAAATCACTGTTTTTCCACTTCAGGAGAATTTTAATTATCCTTCACCTCTGTGAGCATTTTGCAGTGGGTATTTTCTCTAGCAACAAACAGGAGATGATGAGGATTTAGCAGTCAAGATGATACCTGCCTGGGAGTTTAGGAATCCAGTTTGTATCCTGCACAAGCCATTGCTACCAGAGGCTGCAGGCAGAGTGACTAATTCATTAGAGGGCTTCAGATATCAATCTCTGAGTCAAAGTAAATGGAAGCTGACATTATGATAAGAAATTATCCACTTCTGGTAGATACATATGATCCACAGCAACACTGTGAGATTAATCCAAACTATCTGCTGAATGTTTTAAAATGGAAAACTGACATTTTACCAAATTTGCATTCTAATTATTTTTGAATTGTAATTGAGCTTACATGTTTAGAGGAGGAAAATACCCCAGTCGCAAAGAGTATTTTACAAGTGTCTTTTGTCTTAGTATTATTTCTGGTCTTCCTACTTTCTCTTGCTGAGTCTTTTGAGGAACAAACTTTGGCTTAGAAAGTCCCTTTTTAAGGAGGAAAATAAGTGCTGAAATTTGTGGAGTGCTGCAATGAAATCCAATTACAATAGATAAAAAGGCCAAGTGCTAGAAGTTACAAGGAGAAATGCATGGCATTACATAATTATCTCCATTTGTTTATAGTGTTTATATCACAGGGATTTCACCACAGCATTTGGGACACCAGTGCAAATATAGATATTTATACACACACACACATAGTTGCAAAAGTCATTATATTTTTGTTGTATCAGAGTTTTCCCCAGTGCATATATGGGAAAAACTATGTCATGTGCTGAACAACTGCAATAACACTGAACTAATTGATAGGAATAGGTACTCTATGCACCTTCTGAGCCCTGGTGACCCTACAAACTGGCAATGTGACTGAAAGCACTAATGGTCAATGACCTGACTGTTTCAGTTGTATCTGAGGATATCTAAGGTTCTCTAGGAAGTGAGGAGCACACTGCAGTTATTTTGGGACAAATAACCAAATGGCTGGAGTGCTGATGGGGGAGGGAAGCTTGCTCTTGGTTCACTGGTGGTGCTGGGAGACAGCTCTGTTGCTCCCACAGTTTCATGGAGAGCTTGGTGTCTGGTCGGGGTTTTTTGGATGCCAGGCTGGGCAATAACTGTCTCAAGTGGCTCAGGTGGCCAAGCTCTGGATTGCACACCTGGCATGAAGGGAGATAGGCCATGGACTGACTGTGGTCTCCTGTGGTTTGCTTTATGTCAGAACTATATGGGGAAACAGGATGGGAATAAAGCTCTGGAAGACCAGATAGAAATAAGAGAGGGAAGAAACTTGACTGTCTCCTTCAGCTCTCCTTGGACTTCTGTGCCGTGTGACAAACCTGTCATTCTGTGGCAGCTGCTGAGACTGTCACATCTAGGGATTTCCTGAGGGGTTCAAAGGATTCTATACCTGACTATTTAGGTGTCCTAGCAAGTGTGTTTGCCTATTGCTGTTGGCCCTGATCATCAAGATTTATACAAAAGTTCACAGAAAAAAACCAAAGCTTGATAACTTGATAGCATTGAATGGCTTATTTTTTACTGCTGTAGTAAATAAATAATTATAAACCTCCCAACCTTCTTGGGCATTTTAAGGCTTATTCAAAGGCCCAGAAGTGTGTGGGATGAAGGGTATGCCTGAATGTTTGACCTGTCTGTGCCCGCAGAGCTGGACAGCGCGGAGGAGCTGGAGAAGAAGCGGATCTGCCGGATCGTCACCAAGGACTTCCCGCAGTACTTCGCCGTGGTTTCCCGCATCAAGCAGGAGAGCAACCAGATCGGGCCCGAGGGCGGCGTGCTGAGCAGCACCACGGTGCCTCGGGTGCAGGCCGCCTTCCCCGAGGGGGCTCTCACCAAGAGGATCCGCGTGGGGCTCCAGGTAAAGCTTCAGCTTCTCTCAGTGCACCTGGCTGGGTGCATGAGACTGGAAACCACAGAGCTTCCAGGAGCTCACACTGCTCACTACCAGTGGGGCTCCTTCACACCTGAGCTCTGAGTTGGCACGAGTCTGCAGGGCACGCTCAGTGTCCCTCAGGCACAGGGGGTGCACAGTTCTCCTCCCTGTGGCACAGGCCCAGCTGCCCTTGGATCGCCCCCATGGTCATTGCTTAGCATCCCAGCAATGGAGAGAGGGAAGCAAAGACCTGGAGCTGTCAACACTACAGCCCCTGTGCAGTCCCTGTCTGCTGTGGCAAAGCAGCAGCTTGTGAGCAGGGTCACTGGGCTGCCCTCTGCCATGGGAATGGGTTTGGTAGGGATTACATGCAGCTGTTTGCCAGCTGCTACTGGGTCAAAACCCTCCCATGTACATCTGCTGTGTCTTAGGACATTCACCAGTGGCATTTCTAGGGGTGAAATCTGGAAAGACCATGTAGCTTAAATTCTACTTTAACTGCACAGAAAGTGGAGAAATATTCCATAGGAATGGGAGGCATCTTTGAGTTCAGTTAGTTATCACTTAGAATTCCCTTAATAGTATGACAAGTCATGAAAAAGAGATGCTGATTTGAATTGCAGTGCTTGAAATTCACGCTGAAACATTTCTGTTAAAGATATTTCACATCTCCAGATGGTTAATCTTGAGAAAATGGAAGTTGTGCTGTTCTGGTTATGCAGTTGCCTTGCCAGAGCTCCCCAGTGTGAGGGGAGTATGACAGCTCTGTATGCAGTGCTGTGACTGCAGTGTAACTGCATGGTCTCTGCATATCAGTGCACTCTGCAATTTGAATTATAGCAAGTCATGGGTCAGCCTGATTGAAACAGCCTTGAAAGTTTAAAAAAACTAAAATTAAAAGGCAAATAGATGCAGACTCCCATTAGCATGTCTGTCCCTTTTGACTGTAGAAAATGTGAAATTTACCTGTAAGTCTTTTGTAACTTCATGCATGCTTTGCGATTTTGACCCAAACAAGTATTTCTTTCTAATAATCACAGAAAGCACTGAGTACAGAGGTCATGTGGGGTGCAGTGTTCCTCAAGAGCATGAATCTGTGTTTGGCAGAGATGTAAGAATTGTCTGTCACCTCCAGGAGACAGTGTCTAGTCCTCACTTCTCAAGTGCAAAATAGGCCTGGTTTTGCATTTTGAAATTGTATGTAATGTCACTAAGAGCAAAACCAAACATGCTCTGAAAAACTCAGCAAATACTGCAGGGAACCTTCTGAGGTTTATAGTGTAGCTCTACCATTTAGCCTTTAGGAATTCAGGAGTGAGTTGTTGAATAAAAACTAAACATGAATTTCACTAGTAATCACCTTGAGAAGGTTTCGTGGTGGGGGAAAAATCTGCAGAAAATAAAAAGAAAATAGAATTATCATTTAGAAAATAATTCTGCATTTCTATAAACAGTTTGTAGCTCTAGTTTAAGTATGTATGTTCCCCATGTTGACAGGCTCAACCAGTTCCAGAAGAGATTGTCAAAAAAATCCTTGGAAACAAAGCAACATTCAGTCCCATTGTCACTGTGGAGCCAAGAAGAAGGAAGTTCCATAAGCCAATAACAATGACAATTCCTGTGCCACCTCCATCAGGAGAAGGAGTGACCAACGGGTACAAAGGAGACACGACTCCCAGCCTTCGACTCCTATGTAGCATTACAGGTTAGAGAAAACCCTGCTCTTTGCTAAGGCTGCTGTGGCAGCAGCAGCTCTGTGCCCGCTCTCACCACACCTGCATGATCAGCTCTCCTGAGCAAAACCAGCTGAGGTTATTTCCAAGGCTCCCACTGGTTCCATGAGCTTTTTATCTGGTCCCATTTTAAAAGAACTCTCCCAGCACGTGTTAAATTTCAGTCTTGGCTTTTAAATGTGCTTGTCAGTAAAAGTAGCTTGCAGCAGTAATTCTGTCCTAGCTGATATCAAGAGGGGGTTGCTGTTGACTTGTTCTTCGCTTACATCTTTGTTTTTTGTTGTGTGACGTGTGATGCTATGTAGCGTTGTTGATGCTCCATGATAACGTGGAGCTCAGCTGCTGGAGAACATTAATGGCTAGGCTCTCTTTCAGTGTGTGGAGATAGAGATGTTCTTTATGCAGTCTGTGTGTGGCTAGTGTTTGAGAGGAAACCTGCCCGGTGTGTGTTTGCACAGGAGGCACGTCGCCCGCGCAGTGGGAGGACATCACGGGCACCACGCCGCTGACGTTCTCCAACGACTGCGTCTCCTTCACCACCAATGTTTCTGCCAGGTATGGGAGCAGACCCTGCCAGCTGCCCCTCAGGAGTGCCTTCCCTTGGCCAGCACCTGGATGGGAGGTTGTGTTCTGGCTTTCTGGAAGCCCCTCACAAGGCTGGTGGAGCGGTGATGGCCCCGACGCTGCTGTGTCCCTGCCCATCAGCATCCCACACACCCAGGGCTGCACACACACAGAGCTCTGCCCTGGCTGGGACAGGGGCTTCTGGCTGGCGCACAGCCTGTTCCTCTGAAAGCTGCCATGCCACACAGGGCTTTGGTTTTGCTGTAAATGGCAACAGAGAGAGAAAGCTCAAAATGTTCATCCCGTTTAAAAAAAAGGGGGGGGGCGGGGGGATCATAACAATGCATTTGTTTAAAAATTTAAAGATTATTAACTTCTGGCTGTGGGCTTTTTAGTTGAAAATTATATTAAATTGCTCTCGCAAAAATAGCTTTTGCAAAAAATGGTGAGTTCAAATCAGTCTTGATGGACTTGATGGACTTGCATGCTAAATGGAGGCATTTGCCAGGATTCGTACAAATCCTAGTGAAGAAAATTCATGACATAGAATGTAGAGCGTTTATCAATCAGTAAATGACATTGCAACTATAAAAACTTTTATGAAAAGAGAGAGAACTGCTGGAAAACTAAATAGATCAGGGCTGAAATATTGTAGGAAAGACTGATACAAGGTATAAATTATTGTTATCATACTTGTCTTCAAACTCTTAATCATAAGATGAGAAAATAACAGTGTAGCACCTGTCTGTGGAGACTTCACCATGGGCATGTTTGGTTCAGCCTGAATGGGAGATGTGATTTGCTGTGTATGTTATAAATGTGTTTGTTTTAGCAAATCAAATGTATAGTGAAGCATCAGCACATTACAGGATATTAAAGGTCACATGAAATTCAATTTCCTCACTTTGGCTCAAATGAGCCTGCAGATTGATAGTTTTATGAGATATCAGTCTGAAAAGGGTTAGCTAGGTATGTCAGCATTTCATTGACAGGTATTCCCATTTCTGCATGTTTAAAGCTGTGCTGAGAGTAGAAGAATAATTACAGCTCTGGCAATTCTGCAAGGACAGTACACATGCAAAATGACCAAGGATACAGAACACAGTTTCTCTTTAAGCCTTAATGAATTGTTGGAGCATAATGAAAAGTTGATTGAATGGTTTGCTTTTCCCCACTCAGATTTTGGCTCGCAGACTGCCACCAAGTACTAGAGACTGTTGGGCTGGCAACACAGCTTTACAGAGAATTAATATGTGTTCCTTACATGGCAAAGTTTGTGATATTTGCCAAAATGAATGACCCCGTGGAATCCAATTTGCGCTGCTTCTGCATGACTGATGACAAAGTGGACAAAACCCTGGAGCAACAAGAGAACTTTGAGGAAGTTGCCAGGAGCAAAGACATTGAGGTACATTGCTTGCAGCTGGCTTCCTCCTTGTGTGTTTTCCAAGTAGCAGCAGCTCCTGCAAAAACCACACAAGCCCTGTTAAACAAAGGTTCACAGCAAGGCTGTGGCATGAGAATTCTCAAAGGAAGAACAGAACAGGGCGAGACTGGAGGAGCAGGAGGACTTGTGGGTGCCCCAGTGCAGTCTGCAGTGGGATTTGCCCTCGCTGCTGTCAGGTAGCCCTGGCTGGGCTTTGCAGACAGAGGGAATTCCTTCTCATTGGCCCTGCAGGCATACGGGCATGAGTAGGACTGGCTTGTGGTCAAATCACAGTCACTAACTTATTGTTTCTCAAAGTAAATTACACACTGTTACTTTAGAAAAGCCAGTCAGGTGGCTCGTGGTTTTCCAAACTGCCTGTACTCATAACACCTTGCCATAGTGCACAGTGATATTCTAATTTGTTGTTGAATGTAACCAGGCGGGGACTTGTGTTAAACTCAGGAATGATGTTGGGGAAAATCATGATGTTTATATGAATCTACTATTAAAAGAGGTTTTATTGACATTTTGTTCTTGCTTTGGTAGGTTCTTGAAGGAAAACCTATTTATGTTGATTGCTATGGAAATCTGGCCCCTTTGACTAAAGGAGGACAGCAGCTTGTTTTTAATTTTTATGCTTTCAAAGAAAATAGACTGCCATTCTCTATCAAGGTAAAAGAAAAACAAACTAAATAAATGATCCTGTTGCTTTCCTCCCTTCCTACAGTCCCACTTCCCCTTTTCAGCCCTACAGGACTAACTTGCCCCTAGGGTGTGAGTGTGGTTCTTTAATATGTGAATAACATGGAGAGGGTGCTTTGCTTGAAGCCACAGCAGAACTGCTGGCACATCTGGGAGCAGAATACCCATGATATGGATTGACAGCCTTTTACTAAAACCATATCTCAAATTGGAGTCCCCACATATATACCAGTAGGTGACAATTTCTGAGGGTTTAAGCAAAGGAGATGCATCCAATAACATCCTGTACTTCAGAACAGCCTGCAGAAGGTGTGTGCAGACTGTTCATCTCTAAAAGGCCAGGAATGGTGCTCACTTTGCTTAGCCTTGTCACAGCTGCCCTGCTGGAGAGGTTGTTAAGCATTTTGGTAAACGCAAGGGCAAAACATGGCAGGATGAAATGAAGTGGGCAGACAGTGCCTGTCAGTAACACCCCAGTATGAAACTCTCAGGTTGGACTCACTCAGCACCTTGTCTTGCATGGATTTGCCATCAGGGAGCTTCAGGCTGACCTAAAACTCTTTCACAGTAACACATTTTCTCCTTCAGCAGCTCAGGCTGAGCTCCAGCTTGGTATTATTAGTGTTTACACACTAGAAAGCTCCTTGTAGAAAGAAATTCTGAGAACTGTTCCAGAAACCTCCTCTAGGACTCTGAATTACTACATATTACTATTACTACTATATTACTATTACTACATCTTACTAATGCCTCAATTACTACATATTACTATGCTAAAGCAAAATTTCTTTTCCAGGTAAGAGACACCAGCCAGGAGCCCTGTGGTCGATTATCATTTTTGAAAGAACCAAAGACTACAAAAGGACTGCCACAAACAGCTGTTTGCAACTTGAATATCACTCTGCCAGCACACAAAAAGGTATTTGTTTGGAAAAGTAAACATTTTTCTTAGGGTTGGGTTGGATTTGTTTTTGTTCCTTTGGTTTTTGTCTCTCTTTTTTTTTTTTTTTTTTTTTTTAAATTTCCTGCTAGTCATAAAGAAACCTTGTGAACTGTCAGTAATGAGAATGCTTTGGAATATGACAAAGGCTTTGAAAATGTATGTTTTATTGGTTTCTTGTATGTAGAACGCTTTTAAAGTCTCTTGTTACTGTGGTGTCAAGTTCCTGTAATTTTTACAGTTCTGTTTACAGCTCATGCTTCAGCCTGCAAGTCATAGGTTTATGCTTTCAGTAATGTCACGTGTTTATTTGCATTGGATGTAAGATTTTTTTCTTTTCTTTTGTGTTGGCATTTTGGATTTGCTTTGCCTTATAAATCAGCTTGCATTTTGTGCTCCCAATTTGGTCCTTTTCATATCCTGATATTCTTTTCCCTGCTGTCCATTATAATATTCCTTGTCTCTGCAATGCATCTTGGGACCAAAAGGAAACAGAGTCAGATCAAGATGATGAGGTAATATACACACTGTCTTCTGTTTTTATTTCCTTCAGATTTAGTGAAGAAAAGTAGTATGTTATAGAAAAAAACAAACAACTATTTTTAATGGTGGTGTTGAGATGATACCTACAGAAAAATAACCACATCCTCAGCTTCTGATAGGCTGCTGTAAAACAGTAGAGCTGCTC
Organism: Ammospiza caudacuta; assembly: GCF_027887145.1. Taxonomy (NCBI): domain Eukaryota; kingdom Metazoa; phylum Chordata; class Aves; order Passeriformes; family Passerellidae; genus Ammospiza; species Ammospiza caudacuta. The sequence continues at coordinate 10,441,805 of NC_080601.1, forward strand.
AAATATGGGATACCCCATGATTATAAATTATGAAATTAAACCAAGCACTGAACAAAAGCAACTAATTTTCTTTTGAAAAGGGATATATTTATGACTATGAGAAGTAGTCAAATTTTGGCAAAAACTCAGGAGGAGTTTAGTGGATAATATTTTACCTCTTGGAGTAACACTGACACTGCTATGGTAACTTGTATTTTTGAGAAGGAAAAAGATACTGCTGAGGCCACAATAGTGGCTTTTAATATCTCACCTCTGTAAATAAACTGGATTCTTTCTAAAAAAGCAAACCAGCCAAGAGCAATTTCTAAATATTGTGTTCAAGTCTATTTTCAAATCAACCTCAGATATTTGCAGCTCAAAACCCACTGTTTCATGGAAACTGCAATGTTAGATTGTCAGAAAACTGAGTGGGTTTTACTCATTAGGGGTAGGTAGAGATGAGATCATCTTGTAGAAGAAACAACATAGGTGTTTCCAATTTGCCTAGCAGCAATATTTCTTTCTGTTCCTGGTGGCAAATAAATAGCAGTTGTCACCTGCTGGTTAGAGTAGCTAAAAAAACTCCAAACAATGCAACCCAAAGCATTCCTTACATGTTAAAAAATAATAATAGCAAAAACATCACTTTACTTCCATAGAATTTGTTCCCAATGAGCTATTATATGGCTATAATAATAGTTCTCTTTCTAAACAGACTGTATTTTTAGCCACATATTTGAGTTTATCTCTGAAGGACTATTAATATTAAAGACACCACACTAGCACCTATCCCGCTGAACACAGCAACTTATGAGGCAATTTATTAGTTAACAAGAGGAGTCTGCTTTCTAATCCACATCTTTGCATTTTGTGCATATTAAAAAATCCCCTCCCATGCCTTTTTTTGTCCTTAATGTATTCACTTTAAAGCCAGTTGTACATCGTGGTGTGTGTGCTTTCGGGACAAGCTAATCTGGGGGCAATACTCAATCGGTCACTCACTCTTATGAATGTTTTGTCTCTACCTGTAGTCTTTTGTGTTCACCTCCTGTTTCTAGCCAAAGGTGGTTTATTTTACAGAGAATGAACAAAATCACGCCATCTCTATTAGCGTGAAGCAGTTTATTAAGTGATAATGCAATAAGACAGTACGGAGATGCTTTAAGGCAGGATAATGAGCTGCTTCTGCTGTCTCAGCTCTTCTACCTCAGGAGCAGAGGAATGAACCTGAGGGCTCACTGTAGGGTTGCAGTCCCTCCCTGCTTGCTGCAGAAGGGTGGTCACTCACAGCAGGTTTCTGTGCTGCCTGCCTGGCACTCATCTCACAGCACCCAGGAGCAGAGGCTGCCTCTGCCCCCTCCCTGCCTGCTCGCCCAAATTCGGCTTCAGCATGCCGTCCTGAAGCTGAATGGAAGCACCCTTTCTCCCCCGAGGGGTTGTGTGCCACGAAAAGCGGCCCATCCTGCTCAGGTGTGAGGACTGCTCTGTTCAGATGGAGGCAGTGGTTCCCCAGCCCTAAATGCTGCTGTGTTTTGTTGCAGACGGAGAAGGCTGACCGGCGCCAGAACTTCGTCTCCCTTGCTTTACGTAAGCGCTACAGCTATCTGACTGAGCCTGGAATGAGTGAGTTGCTCTTACCAAAGTACTAAGCCATGTAGATGTGATTGTTCATAAGAAGAGACATTTTTTCTATAAACGTTGTATTTGGTGTCATTCTGGGGAAAAAATTAAAAAAAAAATAAAAGGAGAAAAGGAAACAAAAAGCTGTCTAAAACAAAACTCTTGGATGGTCTGTGAACTCTTGTGTTGTGAGAGCTTGAGGAATCCTGACTGGCAAATTATGTGTGTTAGTTAAGTAAAAATATAATAGTTTTTAAAAATGCAATGTAGTTCCAGAGTAGGAGGATTGCAAATTACTTTCAAAAAGAGTCTCTTCATCTCCCCTTTGAAGCATTAGAGAAAGATGCTGTAGAACAGGATGTTACACAAAGATGCAGAAAACCACTCAGATAAGCGGTTACATGTTTAGATGTTTAACCAAAATAGAGTCTCTCATATTTTATATTTTCCCTCTTCTTTCTCCTCCCCTTCCCTTTTTCCTCTGTTCCCTGCAGATGCTTTTTATTCCCTGGCACCACACATTGCTTCTTCCTAAACATGTGTTCCCCTTGACCAGACCTGTGGCATTCTTTTCCTCCCCAGTTAAATACAATAATGTATTTGGCTTAGCTTTTCTTCCTCACTTCTCCTCTATAAGGTCAACTGCTATTGTTTCCCATTTCCAGGCTTTTTCTTGCCTTTTTTTCCCCCCACTTTTGACTTCTCAGTTGCTACCCTGCCACAGACCCTTTGATATAATTCCATAAAATCCATAGACAAACTTCATCGGGTCTTGGGAGTTCCCACTGGATGGCTGCTGCTTAATTATCCTATAAGATCTGTGGCTTCTTTGGATCAGATGTGCTCCAGAATATGTTGCACTTCTCAGGCCGGGAAGAAGACTCCAAGCATATAACATCTGAAGAAGCTCTCAGATCTGCTGAGACATCTTGATGGACTGTTAAGGTATTGTCACAGGCTTGATTGGAACTGAGAGAGGGGGAAAATGAAATTGCTGGAAAGAAGCTTGATGACTGTATATCATTCACAATAAATTTTTCCCCCCCTCACTGGGAGGGTAAACAAGTCTTATTTATTCACCAAAGGTCCATTAAGTCTCATTCGCAAAAAATTATCAGATTGTTTTTGCTCTTCAACTGCAAAGAGGAGCACAGAAGCGGCATCTTAAATGTCTCTGAATCTGTGATTTGACAGGCAAAAAGGAGTGAGGAGGGCAGCCTGACAGCCTAGTCAGTTGTGACAGACCAGCTCGTGATGGTGCAATGGGTTCCAGTGAAGACACGTCCTAACACTAACTGCTGAGCAAGTTATTAGTTCTTTTCAGAATCATTTTGGAGCTTGTTTCTTGAACTCAAGACTCTATGAACATCTAGTGAATGTCAGCAGCTACTGCTAATTAAATCTTCATGATAAATAATAGTATTTATAATAGCTTCCTAATAGTTGATTTGATTAAGTACATTTTGGGGTTTTTGTTCAGGTGAGGAGAGAGAAGTGTATTTCCACTTTAAAATATTGTAGTACGAAAAGTGGGCATTTCTTGATTCAGTCTGTGCCAGTCAGGGCTAGTACTCAAGCTCTCTTCAACAAAAATGTTTTTATGAAGTATCACCAGCCATCCACACTGACTTCTGGGCTTTTATTGGCTTCTATAGGATCAGCACATTTCTCCTTGCAGGATATGGACCTGTGGTGCACTGAATATTCACTATTCTATAGGAGTGTGTGTGCTGAAACAGTTCAGTGTTAGCCTTGTGGAGCTTCTTTCACTGTGAGTTACTGTCTATCTACAAGACAGATCAAGCAGGTTTGACAAATTATTAGTGTAACTTTAGAGAAAGGTATGTTGAATAAGTTCTTTGCATATTTTAGCTCCATTTCTAATTCCAACTTTAAAGGAAAACAAAAATTCCTCAAAGTTGCTTTCAGTGTCAACTCTCTGAATGTTATTGCTGTATCAGAGGATATGTTTGTGTAATGCAATTCCCAGAAATACTTTCTGACATGACTGCCTCCTGTGATGCAAAATGTGGTTGATGATAATTCTGTTTAAATGCCTATGAATAAGCTGAGAGTTCTGGGGGATGATAACATTTAACAGGTTTGTCCTTGCTAGGAATTTATTTCATAATCTATTTTCCTTTGACTGCTTTTCTAATGTTACCTTTTGAGAACTGTAAAGTTGAACAGGTCTGTCTTTGAGCTGATACAAGAAATCTCCTCAAAAGGTACCAAGACACTACATCTTGTAGAAAAAGTGTACTCTTCTTTAATGACCTCTTGTGAAATTTTGTAAGGTTTATGTATTTGTGCTTAATACACCATACGAAATGGATTAATCTGTGTGCTCGTTCTGACATGACATTTGTGCATGAATAAAAACTGATTCAGTTGCTTTGCCTGCTCACAACTATCATACATCATACTTGCCACATTTCATTTACAACATATGCTTCTTAAAATCATTTCATGAAAAGTTTTACTTTCGTTTTTACCAGACAAAAGGAATATTGCATGAGAAACAAATGCATATGTTCCTTTCTTTCTTTTTTCTTTTTTTTTTTTTTTAATATTGACTCAGAAAAGCTCTTGCTCTTATTGGCTTTGTGAGTGTGAAGCATATCCGAACTGTGCATGGAAGATATAGATTTGAATTTATTCCAGTTGCTTCACAGTTTGCACATCAATTGCCTGTCACTTAAAGGAATTTTGGTTTCTGCATGAAATAGTTCTGAAGCGGTTTAAAAAAATATTTTAGCTACATAATGTCATTTTACGCAAGTTTATATTTTTATATAGGATCAAATCTGAACAGAACAACAATAGAAATTATTAAATGGATAATTCTAATAGTTGCACAAAGCAGAGACATACCTAAACAGGCAAAATAAAGCTGATATGAGTATTTCAGAAGTAGCACATCAGAAAGTCAATAGGAAGTAAGAGAAGAAATTTTGATGTGGCTTTATTTTTACCTTATGGATTCCTTTTGTGTGTTTTCTGTTCTCCATTGTTTGCAGATTTGGTTGCTATGTGCTTTCCGTCTTCCATTTCATGTTGCTTTTTGGTTCGGACCAGTTATCAGTATATGGCTCATTCCTAATTTTTTCTTTCCTTTTTTAAATCTTCTTTTGCCTCTTCCATCCCAACTCATGCAAACAATTGTACTTGCTTTTTGTAATATTACAACGTTTACTGACCAATTTTCTTCTCTGGTCTCTCTGTTTTTCAACCATTTTTGTTGATTTTTATGTTTGATTTTAATTTAACAATTTAAGAAACAGTTGAACGGAGTGCAGGAGCAACAAGATCCCTACCTGCTACTTACTCATACAAGCCATTCTTTTCAACACGGCCATATCAGTCATGGACAACAGCTCCAATTACAGTGCCTGGGCAAACCAAATCAGGCTTCACTTCCTTATCAAGCTCTTCCTCTAACACTCCTACAGCTTCCCCATTAAAATCAATATGGTCTGTTTCTTCTACTTCTCCAATCAAATCCACGTTAGGAGCTTCTACCACGTCTTCAGTTAAATCTGTTAGTGATGTAGCATCTCCGATTAGATCGTTTCGGACAATCTCTTCGCCAATAAAAACTGTGGTCTCGCAGCCTCCCTACAACATGCAGGTCACTTCAGGCTCTTTCATCAGAGCTCCCGCAGTCACAGAAGCTGCCAGTCTCAAAGGGCTGGCCTCCACTACCACATTCCCCTCTCGGACATCTCCAGTGACTACAGCAGGATCTCTCTTGGAGAGATCATCCATAACCATGACGCCTCCAGCATCCCCCAAATCCAACATTAACATGTACTCTTCGAGCTTGCCACTTAAATCGGTCATCACATCAGCATCCTCACTTTTATCGTCCCCTCTAAAGTCAGTGGTGTCACCTGCTAAGTCAGCAGTTGATGCTGTTTCATCCACTAAAGTCATGATGGCCTCGTCTCTCTCGTCGCCAGCAAAACATGTAGCTGGGCACACAGATGTACCATTGCTCAATGGGTCTGTGTCACCTCTGAAATACCCATCCTCTGCCAACTTAATAAACGGATCCAAAGCTGCAGGTGTTTTTCAAGACAAGATCTCTGCAGCTGCACATTCTGCAACTTGTGCTGCTAACGCAGTTGCTGACACGGCTGAGAGAGTGTTTTCAACAGCTACAACAATGTCATTTTCTCCACTCAGGTCATTTGTGTCTTCAGCACCATCAGCTTTCCAGTCAATGAGAACTCCTCCTGCAGGTGCTTTGTACACAGCCCTTGGGTCAATATCTGCAACTACCTCATCAGTAACTTCATCAACAATAACAGTGCCGGTATATTCTGTAGTCAATGTTTTGTCTGAACCAGCATTAAAGAAGCTCCCAGAGTCGTCTTCGCTTACAAAATCAGCCGCTGCGTTACTGTCACCTATTAAAACATTGACTACAGAGGCGCGCACGCAGCCTACCTTTACTCGAACTTCATCTCCAATAAAATCATCCTTGTTTTTAGCACCCTCTGCTCTCAAACTGTCCACACCATCTTCCTTATCCTCCAGTCAGGAGATACTGAAAGATGTTGCTGAAATGAAAGAGGATCTGATAAGAATGACTGCGATATTGCAGACAGATGTCGCAGAGGAGAAGCCGTTCCAACCTGACATACCAAAAGAGGGTAGAATTGATGATGAAGAGCCCTTTAAAATTGTTGAGAAAGTAAAAGAGGACTTAGTAAAAGTTAGTGAGATTCTGAAAAAGGATGTGTGTTTAGAAAGTAAAGGGTCGGCTAAAGTACCCAAAAGTGATCAAGGACACCTGTCTGAGGATGACTGGGTAGAGTTCAGTACAGAGGAGATTGATGAAGCGAGACAGCAAGCTTTGACAAGCCCTCCTATATCTGTTCCAGAGAAGGTCCAAATTAAAACTAAAACCATGTCGGAAAAGGATTATAGCTTGTCAAAAGTTATTGATTACTTAGCGAATGATATCGGTAGCAGTTCATTAACAAACATAAAGTACAAGTTTGAAGAGGGGAAAAAAGAAGGTGAAGAGAGACAAAAGCGCATTTTAAAACCAGCCATCGCTTTGCAGGAACATAAACTTAAAATGCCTCCAGCCTCCATGAGGCCTTCAACATCGGAAAAGGAGTTATGTAAAATTGCAGACTCCTTTTTTGGAACAGACACTATTTTGGAGTCTCCAGATGACTTTTCTCAACATGATCAAGATAAAAGTCCCTTGTCTGACAGTGGCTTTGAAACGAGGAGCGAAAAGACACCTTCTGCCCCACAAAGTGCTGAAAGCACAGGGCCAAAACCACTTTTCCATGATGTGCCCATCCCTCCTGTCATTACAGAAACAAGAACTGAAGTAGTTCACGTCATCCGCAGCTATGAACCATCTTCGGAAGATATTCCAGAGCAGAAGGCAGAGGAGCTACCAGCTTCAAAACCTTCCCCTACATTTATGGAGCTGGAGCAAAAACCTTCTGGGTCCATTAAAGAGAAGGTTAAAGCTTTTCAAATGAAAGCCAGTGGCAGTGAAGAGGACGACCATAAGTGCGTCCTTGGTAAAGGTGTCCGAGTAAAAGAAGAAACTCATATCACTACAACAACTAGGATGGTTTATCATAAACCTCCGTGCACAGAAAGCACCTCTGAAAGAATTGAGGAAACAATGTCTGTTCATGACATAATGAAAGCCTTTCAGTCTGGACGTGACCCTTCCAAAGAACTGGCAGGTCTGTTTGAACATAAATCATCAGTAACATCCGATGTTAGCAAGTCTGCTGAAACTTCACCACAACATGCAGAGAAGGACAGCAAAATGAAACCCAAACTGGAGCGAATAATAGAGGTCCATATTGAACAAGGTAATCAGGCTGAACCTACTGAAGTCATTATTAGAGAAACAAAAAAGCATCCAGAAAAAGAAATGTATGTATATCAGAAAGACTTACCTCGGGGAGATATTAACTTAAAAGAGTTGGAAAAACATGATGCTTTTCCTTGTTCAGACGAACAAGGTCAGCAAGAAGAAGAGGAGCTCACGGCCGAAGAGTCACTTCCTTCTTATCTGGAATCCTCTAGAGTTAACACTCCTGTGTCCCAGGAAGAAGACAGTCGCCCTAGTTCTGCTCAACTCATGTCTGATGACTCTTACAAAACACTGAAGCTTTTGAGTCAGCACTCAGTAGAATACCATGATGATGAGTTGTCAGAACTAAGAGGGGAGTCTTACAGGTTTGCTGAGAAAATGCTTCTTTCAGAAAAGCTAGATGTGTCTCATTCTGATACTGAGGAGTCAGTTACTGACCATGCTCTACCCCTTAGTGTAGAGTTACAGGGGACTGATAAACGATGCAGAGAAAAAGTAGCTACTGCCCCCAAAAAAGAGATTATCTCCAAAATCTATAAAGATGTATCTGAAAATGGTGTAGGTAAAATGTCTAAGGAGGATCATTATGATAAAGTGACAGTGTTACACTACACTGGAGATGTTAGTAGTCACAAACATGCAATGTGGATGCGCTTTACTGAGGACAGATTAGACAGAGGTAGAGAAAAGTTGATATATGAAGACAGGGTGGACAGGACTGTTAAAGAGGCAGAAGAAAAACTGACTGAAGTATCCCAGTTTTTTCGGGATAAAACAGAGAAGTTGAATGATGAGCTACAGTCTCCAGAGAAAAAGCAGCATAAAAAAAATGGCAAGGAAATACATTCTAGCCAGAGCTCTGCAAGCAGCAGCCCCGAGAAGGTTCTGCTCTCTGAATTGCCATCATCTGGGGATGATTGGAGTAAGGTGAAGCAGTATGCACACGATGGGAAGTGCTTTCCCAAGGTGGATGAAAGGAAAGCATCCAGTTTGCCCAGCAGTCCTGAAAAAAGGATATATGTGCAACCTGCAGAGGACTCTAAACGAACTATGGAACACAAAGGAAGTGCTCAGCAGACTGGAGTGCCTGAGACTGGATTTCAGCTGAAGCAGTCAAAGCTCAGTTCCATTAGGCTTAAATTTGAGCAAGGTATAAGTCCCAGAAGTAAGGACGTAACTCAAGAAGAAAAAAAGCTGGATGGTCAGTCCAAAATTCCAGTAAAAAAGTTGCAAGAAAGTAAGTTACCAGTGTATCAGTCCTATTCAAGAGAGAAACACGCAAAGCAAATAGAGGTCATTGATGGGAGCACAGCTTTACAGAAAGAGGTGAAAATACAGGAAGACCTTGTTCCAGGTAAAGGGAAAGCTGTGGAAGACTCTCGTGCTTCAGACACACAAAGAACTGAGATGAGGAAAGGCGTGGCAGAATGCATTTCAGAACCACGGGCAAAAGACCTGGCGTATGGCTCAGACTCAACAGCGAAGGGACACTGGGACAAAAAAATCTATAGGACGTGGGAAAGTCCTGGAACTTCTAACCATAAAACACAGAAGGAAAAGCTTTCACATGTGCTGGTTCCAGATACAGTAAAAGAAAACCATGTTGATCATGCTGAATCTAAAACTGACCAAAAAAGTGAATTTATCACTGTGACAGAGCACAAAGTGGCCTCAAATGGAATCCATTCGGAAGAAGTGAAGGAACTGACTGTAAAATCCCCCTCAAAAAGGGTTTTATACAGAGAATTTGTTGTCAGGGAGGGGGAACGTAATGGTGAAGTGGCTGATAAAGTATCCAAAAGGAAAGAAGAAATTGCTGTGTCCCATATCCCAGTCAGAATTGTTGAGGAGAAGAGAGCCATGCTTGATGGTGTCTATGAACTTTCAGCTAAAGTATCCCAATCAGCTGTGATTCAGGAGAAAGTTGAAAGGCAGATTGATTATGTGGAAGATGAAAAAATAAAGCATTCAGAAATCAGAAAGGTTACCAAGCAGCAGAGCTCAATGGGTTTAAGTCCTCCTGCTGAGGAAACAGAGCTATCCCCTAGCAAATCACCAGATTCTTTAGAAGGTAGCCCAGGAAAGGAATTTCCTTCAAGTGACATAGCTGACCCCGGTGCCAGTGATTACTTGAATAAAGTTGCACCGCTAGTGAGCACTGAGGGAGTAAAAGAAATTAAGACTTTACCTGTTTATGTCAGTTTTGTTCAAGTAGGAAAGCAATATGAGAAAGAGGTGCAACAAGGTAGTATAAAAAAAATTGTCAGTCAGGAAAGTAAGACGGTACAAGAGACGAGGGGGACATTTTACACAGCTAGGCAGCAGAAACAGCCTCCTTCTCCACAAGGTAGTCCAGAGGATGACACGCTAGAACAAGTGTCCTTTATAGACAGCTCTGGTAAAAGCCCTTTAACACCAGAAACACCGAGTTCAGAGGAAGTGAGTTACGAGTTTACATCTAAAACACCTGACTCACTAATAGCTTATATCCCAGGCAAGCCCAGCCCTATACCTGAGGTGTCTGAGGAGTCAGAGGAGGAAGCAGAGGCTAAGACAACATCAGTGAAACAGGCAGAGGTTGAGGAACCACAGATTGACAAAACATTACCTAATCTTATAAATAAGGACTCTAACAAAAGACCCAAAGGTAACAGAGTTGCCTATATTGAATTCCCTCCTCCTCCACCACTGGATGCAGATCAAGGTGAATCAGAAAAGAAGCCTCATTATTCCACTGAGAGTGAGATGGAGATGACTGAAGTGAACTTGCAAGATGAACACGACAAGTGCCAGCTGGCTGAACCTGTCATCAGAGTGCAGCCACCTTCTCCTGTGCCACCGGGAGCAGATGTCAGTGACTCCAGTGATGATGAATCCCTCTATCAGCCCGTTCCGCTTAAAAAGTATACGTTCAAACTGAAAGAGCTGGAAGATGACCACAAAGAGACCTCAAAACCCAAAGCCCCTGAAAAGATTGAGAAACAGAAAGAGTTAGGACATCCCACTTCTGGGAAACCCAATGAGTTTGACAATGGGGTTGAGTCACCCCAGAATGATGTAGTGCAAAATGGGAGTAACAATGACCAGTCTGTCACAGAGTGTTCCATAGCAACCACTGCAGAATTCTCCCATGATACCGATGCGACAGAGATTGACTCTCTGGACGGTTATGATTTGCAAGATGAAGATGATGGTTTAACTGAGAGTGATTCTAAACTTGCAGGTCCGGCAGTTGAAACCAAAAAGGACGTATGGACTACAGAAGGCATTCTAAAGCAGACTGATCGCTGCTTTAGCCAGAGTAAGCTTGAAGTCATTGAGGAGGAAGGCAAGGTAGGCCCTGAAGAAGACAAGACACCTTCCAAAGGTCCATCTTCTGACAAAGCTGGAGATAAGAGCGATAAGAAGTCAGGGGCGCAGTTTTTCTCTTTGGAAGGCAGACACCCTGACAGGACTGTATTTCCTGACTCGTATTTCAGTTACAAAGTAGACGAAGAATTCGCAACACCTTTCAAAACTGTGGCCACCAAGAGTCTAGATTTTGACCCGTGGTCGAATAACCGAGGTGACGATGAAGTGTTTGAGACTAAATCGAGGGAGGATGAGGCTAAGCCATTTGGTCTGGCGGTGGAAGACAGATCTCAAGCAACAACACCTGACACAACACCAGCCAGAACTCCAACAGATGAGAGTACGCCAACTAGCGAGCCCAACCCCTTCCCATTTCATGAGGGGAAGATGTTTGAGATGACTCGCAGTGGTGCAATTGACATGAGCAAGAGGGATTTTGTTGAAGAAAGACTCCAATTTTTTCAGATTGGTGAGCATACTTCTGAAGGGAAGTCAGGGGACAAGGGGGAAGGGGATAAAAGTACAGTCACTGCCATCACACAGCCACAGGCAGGGGACAGCACTGTAGAAACAACCCTAGAGAGACCAGTAGAAACAACAGCAGTTGAAAATATGCCCGGCATCCAGGCCAGTGGAGATTGCATGGAACAAACACTTGGTAGTAACTCCCTGGAGAAATCATCGGCAGCAGTAAACGCTTCCAAAGTTGATCCCAAATTGCGCACACCAATTAAAATGGGAATTTCTGCTTCCACCATGACTCTGAAGAAAGATGGCCCTGGAGAAGTGACAGATAAGATAGAAGCTGTGATGCCAAGTGGTGAGGGATTAGAAAATGAAACTGTAGAAGTGATTGCGAGTTCAGCTTCTAGCCAGACGAGCTGTAGGCAAACAGAAAACACTGATTTTCCAAAAGATAATTTTAATAACAACAACAATTTGGATTCATCTGCTGTCCCTACAGATGATATTCCCTGTAATGTAGTGCTAAAAGAACATTTGGAACCGAAATGTTCCCTCCAGAAAGCTAATCAAGCGAAAAGCACTTCAGGAAAAGGTACAGGGACAACACAAGGACACAGAGTAAGAGATAAGCAAAAGCCACACGGAGAGCAGCAAAAATCAACAGAGTTGGTAGGAGCTAGAGGAAAATCAAAGCTTCCTGTAAAGGCCAGCTCAGTAAAACAAGTCTTTTCCCAAAATAATCTCCAAAGCAATACAGGGAGTAAAGCGAAAGAGGCTAGTAAGCCTGACAAAGCAAAGCAAAATAATTCTTCTCCCTGTCTAGAAGCAAGGTCTAGGATTCCTATAAAAAACACACATAGGAGTAATCTAGCTAGAAGAACTCCAGCCCTGCCAAAACAAGAGCAGGTAGAGAAAGAAAAACCAAAACAACTTCCTTCTAAATTACCAGTAAAGGTAAGATCTACCTCCGTCACCATGACAACAGTTAAAGTAAAGAAAAATCAGCTTAGGGAGGTATGTAAACATTCTATTGAATATTTTAAGGGAATTAGTGGTGAGACATTAAAGCTTGTGGATCGTCTTTCTGATGAAGAGAAAAAGATGCAGTCAGAGGTCTCTGATGATGAAGAAGACAGTACATCAAGGAACACATCCTTATCAGAAGCTACTCAAGTTTACCTGCCTTCCATTACACCGAAGTCTGCTAGAGACATGAGAACAGAGGCAGCATCTATAAAATCAAAGAGTGAAAAGGCCGACAGTGAGAGGAGGAGGAGTAAGAGGACTGGTGAGAATGAAGGCAGTCAGGTTTCTGGAGCTCTCATGGCTCACCTCGTGGAGATCAAGCCTAGTTTGTAAAACTTTCAACTTGTTGATCCTAGTGCATGAACTGTTGTGATTGCCTGTGGAGTGACTTAACTGTAGTTTTCATTCTGTCATTGTCATCTGTATGTGCTGTCTTATTCTCTTTTTTCTTCCTTCAAACAAATTCTGTACTGTAGAAAGCTAGTGAAGCATGCCAAAGACATTCATGTAACTCAGAAATTGATGTAACTCAGAAATTGAAAGATGTCTTTTGTGACAGTATATTTGTTCTGTCAAAGTAGAGAAAATAGACAATAATCTGGCCTTGGTGGTTTTCACCAGTAATTGAACAACTTGTCTACAGTCTAACAGATAGATTGTCAGCATGTTCGGTCTCATTACACGACATCATGTAGTTTTACATTTTGGCTTTACACAGGTGAAAATATAAAAGCTGTGAAAAAATTTTGTTTTGTAGGTTATTAGGTCACACAACCATTCTAGTAAACAATATAAGCACTGTCAACTTAGTCAATTAAAGCTATTATTTATAATAAACTGTTATCCAGTATTGTGGTTTTCTGTGCAAAACCTTTTTAATTGAGAAATTGTAAATCACAGGTCCACAGAGTCCATGTGAACGGACAGATATAAGGATGGCAATTGTAGCTGATCACCTAGGACTTAGCTGGACAGGTAAGTTTTTCTGCTTTGATATTGAACTCAGTCTTCGCTATTGCATGTTGAGGTATTCTTTTACCAAAAGACGCAGCAAGACTGCATCAGCCTCTCCCAAATTCACAGCTTCCCAAAACGTGCAATGTGTTGCTGGGCAAAGATGCCTAATAGGAAATTATTCCTTGATCTTTCAGTAAATCAAAGAGAAAATAGCTGAATGGCTTTCCTCTTGGGATGTTCTCCCAAGGAGCTGAGAGGCCCTACCTGCCTGGGCTCAGCGCTGCTCCTGGGCTGTCTCCTGCCCCTGCATTGCAGTTTTCCCCAAGCCCGGGTTGCAGGGAGCCCAGAACCAGGCAGGTCTCTGCTGGAGGCTCTGCCCACCTTGGCCCCCTGTGTTGGTGGGCAGAGCTGCCCTTCCTGTGCCCACAGCTGCAGCAGCCAGCTCTGCCAGGGCTCAGGTGACCCCAGCACCAGTGCTGGGCTGCACAGGGTGCTCCCAGGGGAGCAGCAATCAGAGGAAATTAACAGAGTTTATAAATTAGCAGTGATGGGGCAATCTCCAGGGAGGGCTTTTTCATCATGTGTAAGTGGCTTACTGAGTAGAAGTGTGATAATCGCTCCCAGAGATGATTGAAATGCAAAATTATGTCTTAGGAAAATAAAGTGTGGGGATATAATGCCGTGTTCATTGTTATCTGTAAAGTTTGTGTCAGGGAGTTTTGTTGATGTCTCTGTGATTTATGAAAGTTAGTATTTTTAAGCTTGATGAGACAATTGAGGGATTTGTTCTTTCTTTGGTGTTTTTGGGTTTGTTTTTCTCGCTTCCTTTTTTTTGTCTTTATAGAACTGGCAAGAGAACTGAATTTTTCTGTGGATGAAATAAATCAAATCCGAGTAGAAAACCCGAATTCTCTTATTGCTCAAAGCTTCATGTTATTAAAAAAATGGGTTACCAGAGATGGGAAAAATGCTACAAGTAAGTTCAAGTAGTTACTTTTGTTGTTTATAAGTTATAGCCCGTTTCATTTGTTGCCAAGTTGAAGAAAACATTATCAATGTTCTTCACAAACCATCAATGAAAAAATAAGTTTCAGGTACATTTTTACCAGGAGTCAGAAATATGTCATATTTATTCACTATGTATGCAGAAGGAAATTATCTGTTCTCCACATCCATAATTGATAGAACAGGTAATGAACTTGAGCTCCAGTAAAGACAATAATAGGCAAAACTTTCCAGTAGCAAGGAATGTGAAACATGGAAATGACTGCCTGGAAAAATTAGGTAGTCTCAGTAATTTGCAGGTCATAGGAAAAGACTTAAACTTCTTCCTTTGAGGAGTGATGGAGATGCCGATTCTGTGCTGATGATTATGAGTTTATCATCTGTACATTTCACTTGAATTGCTCAAACTGAAAGAGAGGGGTTGATTTTTGTGAGGTGTGAATGGTGTTCGTTACCCTTCTCTGATCCACCAACTCCTACACGCCATTTGAGTCTCCTTTGATCTCTTTCACTGTAGAAGTGATTTCCAGTATTACTGTGTTCTCACAACAGGATTATTGTAAATGAGATTTCATGATGTACTGCATGAATAGCCTTATATGCATTATTACCTACATGACAGCATATTCTGCCTCAAAACAGAATGGTAAAAGGATTTTTACTCTCCCTTTACACTCCAGTAAAAGAATATTTTGTGTCAGTAGTAAGTAAATACGTTCTTTAAGAACTATCTGACCTTGTTCTTTGTGCCTTTTGTGTTGTAATGTAATTATACTTGGAGAAAGTGTAGACTCATAATAGGATGTGTATGTTGAATAAGTAGGCAGCTGAATGACTGCTCAGACAAATGCTGGGCTTTGCTAGAACCAAAGGCATAGGGACATGACAGCAATTTGTGAGTAATGCAGTGTGAGTGTAATTGAGAAAAATGGTCACACAGTTCTGCAATGCTGAACCTTTTTCTGATGTGTTTTACTTCTTTTTTTCAGCTGATGCCTTAACTTCTGTATTGACAAAAATTAATCGAATAGATATCGTGACCCTGTTGGAAGGACCAATATTTGATTATGGGAATATTTCAGGCACCAGAAGTTTTGCAGATGAAAATAACGTATTTCATGATCCCATTGATGGTAATTGAATTCTGTAGTCATATTTAATTCAGTGACATGTCCAATAATGCAGTAATGTTGTATGAACTAGACTTTAAAGAAAGATTGTAAGTTCTACAGGAACAATAATTTAAAGTGTGTAAAGGGGTTTAGAATCATAGAATATCCTCATCTGGAAGGGACCTCTGAAGATCATCAAGTCCAGCTCCTGGCCCTGCACAGGACAGCCCCAAGAATCACACCGTGTGCCTGAGAGCGTTGTCCAAACACATATTGAACTCTGGCTGGCTTGGTGCTGTGACCACTCCTCTGTTCCAGTGCCTGGCCACCCTCTGGGTGAAAATCCTCTTCCCAACATCCAGCCTAAAGCTCCCCTGACACAGATTCCTGCTGGCTCATGGTCAACTTCCCACTGACCAGGGCCCCCAGGTCCCTTTCCATGGGGCTGCTCTCCAGCCTCTCATTCCAGCATGTACACACAGCCAGGGTTGGCCCATGCCAGGTGCAGAACCCAGCACTTGTTCTTGTTAAACTTGTATGGCTGGTGACTGCCCAGCCCTCCCTGCCTTGGAAGTGTCCACAGCTGCTGTGGAAACTGTGGAAATTGTGTCCAGTTTCCTATCATCAGCAAACTTCCTTAGTACACCTTCAAGTCCTGCATCCAGGTCGTGATTTTTTGGGGATATGCAGCTTGCACATTAATATCTCAAACACTAAGTGCGGAGTCCCAGAGATGTGTGCCTGAGTGAACACTGGTTCCCACCAGCCTCAGGGTCACTTGACAAGACCAAGCTTTTCTCTTGACACTTGGCCTTTGAGGCTTGCCCATGTCTATTTTTTTTTACGTACTTGGTATTTAATGCTTGAGAATTTACCTGGAAATATGTGTATTCTTTGGCTTCTTGTCTAGATATATAGTAGTAAAAGTTCTTGAAGGAGAACAAAAAAGGAAGAAGAAGGGGGGGAAAGTGCATAGTATTTGCATGGAACAAATTAATGTGCAATTTACTACCAAGCCTTTTGAGACCTGTGAACATCGATTGCTTTATGATTTTCACTTGGACCATTTTTCCAATGGCAGTAGAAAAATAACAAACTGGGTTTTTAGTGCATGACTGAATATATTTTTCAGCCTGCTAATGGGTAAAATTGTGTAATAATTTCCTCATGAAAGTTGTATCAAATGATAGCAGAACTGTGCAGGTTAAATTTGTGTCAAATTAAAAGCAAAAATGAAATTCTTCTTGTAAAACAAAATCTCCATGGAAGTGCTTTTTGTTTATCAGTATATTGAAGATGCTAAATGTTGACTTTTTCTTGTCTCAAATGTTAGGTAACAGGCACTGGATTATTACTGTGATTTTATTTGCTTGTATTATAAATAGCTCCTTAAATAAGATTTTTTTTTTTTGTAAGTAGCATTTCTTTTGGTTTTTGTAATTTGTTCAATTATGTTTTGGCTTTCTCTGTATTTCAGTAAGATTTTTTTTTCTTCAGAGCATATGAGCTCAGTGTACCTCCATTATTGAGCAGCATTGCTGGTCATTGAATCATTGCACTACAGAAATAGTTTTCTGTTGACATTTTAAGAAAGTCTCTCTTGAAATGTTGCTTGAGCCTTTTAATAGTAGCATCAATGTTTTTATGAAAAAAGCGCTTCTCTGCAGCTGCTTTGTGTCTCTCCTCTTCTCTGAACCTTCCTCAAGCTTCCTTTCCTCACCAGGACCAGACCTCCTTTGCCTTTCTCTCGGCTGGTTCAGGAAACAAAGCCCCAGTCCCTGTTGATGCACCTCCCCTTGCAGGCAGCACAATGGCCCGTTAATCCCACAGCATGTGTTTTTTCCTTTCCTAGGTTGCCCAACCTCATTTGCCAGAATGCGAACTTAAGGTTTTGTTGCCATTTTTTTTTATGTGTATATTCAGTTTAATCATTTTGTGTGTTTTGGTTTTTTTTTTTTTTTATGTTTTCATCAATTTTTCTTTTCTCTTTATTTGATCAGTGTATCTGATTGTACCAATGTCACCAAGATCACCTCAATCTTCAAGATCACCAAGATCTCCTTACTCACCACAGTCCTCTCACCCGAATAACTTCACTGTACCTGAAATATTCATATAGCTCTCCCTTGTTTATTCTTTTATCCCCTTGTTAACTTCCTTGCTTTAGTTTTTTTATCCTGCTGTGTATTTAGATCTACTATCTTTTAGTATCCTCATTAGGATCCATTTCTGTTCTTCATTCCTCAACTAGTCCATTCTTGTAACTGTGATTAAATTGGAGGTATATGCTAGTAACACTGTATTTCTGGTATTGTGTATTTTATATACAAGCATATTAAAAATGTGGACCTGTTTTAGAAAGAATACCTACTGACAAAAATGTGGCTGTCCTATGTTTTGATCTACTGCTGTCTTTAAAATCTGTTCATTAAACTACCAAATTTAAATAAATAAATAAAATCTTGGAAATAAAGATTTACAAAATATGACTGCAAGAGATTGTCTTGTGTGTAAAGGGACAACCACCCTTGTCCACATTTGATTTATTGCATGCCCATAAGACAATCTGCTATAGCTTGAAAATGTTTAAAATGGCTGCACAAGCAATTGCTGAAAACTTTGCAGACTATTAAAAAAGTAGTCAGAAGTACTGGCTTCACTGTAAAATTCTCTGGCAGTACTCATTCTTTGTTCCATCTCTTTGGGACAAAGTAACAAAAACCTATCAGAACTGCATTGGTTCTTATACACCTGCACCTCCTTGTGTGTTTCATACTTTATGTAACCCATGAATCATTTGGCATTTGCTTATTTGTCGCTCCACGTTTCATCCCAGTCAGTCCAAATGTGCTGTCTTCCTTAGGTTATCCCTCCATCCAAGTGGAACTGGAAACTCCCACTGGGTTGCGCTTCGTGCCGCCCACCCCTTTGCACCAGGACGATTTCCTTAGCGACACCTCTAGCCTAGAGTCGCCCCTTAGAACTCCCAGTAGGCTGAGTGACGTGGTAGTGACCTCCCAGGGACACGTAGATGGTACAGCAGCAGCCCCGCCAGTGGTGACTGAAGAGGACACGTCACTGGATGACAGCAGAGTTGATTTCTCAGTGCCTAGAGAAGGAACACCTAAAGATATTTCCCTAGGCGAGAGCCAGTTGGAGGAAGTGGACCTTAAAGATTTTCCGCGGTATCTCGGTAGTTATGGGATATCCAAAGATGCTAAACAAAGGCAGAGTGAAGAGACTAGTGAAAGAGGAGTGAGGACTGAACAGCCCGAGAGAGAAAAGTCTGGTACTGATGAGGAGATGACGGCAGAAAAGTTTAAGTCTCTGTTTGAGGACATTCATCTGGAAGAAGGAGCTGAGTCTGAGGAGATGACGGAAGAAAGAGTATGGTCAATTCTTAAAGGTGTTCAACAAGCAGAACGCGAAATGTCTTCAATTACAGGTTGGCAGCCCGACTCCTCCAGCGTCTCCGAGGCGCCGACGTCGGGGCGCAGGATAGGCGGCAGCCTGCTGGATCGCCTGGACGAGAGGTGAGCCCCCCGAGCCGCAGCGTGCCTTCAGCAGCTGCCCACCTGCCCCCAGCAGCGCTGCACGGGCTGCTGCTCTCCGACAGCATCTCTGTGTGCTTGTATATATAGACATTTAATAGAAAAACTTGATTTGGCCTCAGATGTAGTTGGCTTTAAAAATGTGTATTAGTCAGGTTTCATTCTCGATATAGGCATTTGGGAAGTAGTTCGTGTTATCTTTGGCAGGTAATATTTCTTTTCACGTTCTTTATCTCGCGTATTTCTATTTCTAATTCATCTCAGTGGTGCATAGATGTAGCTGGAATCAAGAACATCTGAAATCAGGATACTACATTACTCTTATTTTTGAGCACCTTTATAGCAGTCATCCTTCCATTTGCATCTCTTTGCCTTCCCTCAGATAATTGTTACTTTTCCCATAAGCTAATTTTTTAATTGTCACTTTTTATAGCCCTTGCTTCACGCATATTATGTCATGCAAATTTACTAGACTTCTTAAAAGATACAAGGCATAAGAAGGTAAGGATGGTGGTACCAAACCCACCTAGTCCTGTGTGATGTGTCCCAGCAGTGGCTGCAGAGGAAGGAGAGGGGATGTATGTGCTGCACTCTCCCAGTCTTCACTTGTCTTTAGCATAATGACCTGCTGAGAGGGATGCTTTCTGTATAATTATCCTCAGTGCGTTTCCCTTGCACAAGCTTTTCCAGCCTGCCCTTTCAGCATTGACAGTGTGTGCTGTGCTGTCCAGCCCTACTGGTGCCCAGTGGGCAAGGGGTTCCTGTGATCACTAATTGAGGAGCCAGGTCTGCAGGAGCTATAAAGCAGCACAGAATGATTATCTGCGCAGTGATCATTTCTCTGCCAGCAGTTTACATCCTCTGCATCTTTGGCTCAGGATGTTTTAAGGTTCAAGGTAGCATTAGATAATCTTTTATCAAGTCTAGTGGGAATTTGGTCATTGATTTCAGCAAATTCATTGTCTTTCAGTACTGTAAAGCACTTGAACTACTACTGATATGCTTCCTGTTGTTAAGCAAGTGTTGTTTTTCTGCATTTTGTATTGTGTTAAATTAGAGAAATAGATCACTTCTGGAAGTAAAAGGGCTTCCTTAAGAAGATATCAATTTCTAGCTAGATGAATTCCCTTTGCTGTCTTTTGTAAGAGTCTTGCCAGCAAACAGCTGGCTATTTTCAGATGTCAGCATTACACAGTCGTAGTTTTTAACATAAAGTGAGCAAAAATACAAAGGAAAATAAAACTGTTTATCAGAACTGCAGGTGAAACCTCTCCATAGGTAATCTGACACAAAATTCTGGTCAGCTTTCTATCTTTTAGTAATCTTCCTTGCCTTTGTCTCTGCATATTATTGAGACTCTGCAGTACCTAAGGTCTTACTTGCAGATTTTTTAAAAGGCAAGACCCATCCGGAGTTCAGATATTGTACTTTTGGGGGAAAATAACTGGTAATTGCTTAGTACCAGATACTTTCATCACCTCTTTGATTAGAGAGTGGTTTAAAAATAAGTGCCTTGAGGCTTTAGCTCATGATTATACAAGAGAACTGGTAGGTTTTGTGTATTTTTTTTCTCTTTTTACTCCCCTCCACCAAGTGGAAGGAGATTAACATAAAACATTAGGCCTTGTTTCCAGTGTCCACAGTATTTTCATTGCCTCTGAAACGATGCCATGATGCGGAAGACAAGGTTGTTAAATAGATTGATGTCTGCAAGTGGAATCGAAAATTTTACTTTTCTCTGTGTGAAATGTATGGGCCCAGACTGAAGGCTCAGTAAGAGGCTTGGTGCTTTGCCCTTCTGCCTGTGATTTAAGCCCTGAACAGCTGTCTATTCCTTTCTCTTTTTCCTGTAGTTCGGACCAATGTCGGGATTCTGTTACCTCATACGTCAAAGGAGAAGCAGGGAAGCCAGAAACAAATGGAAGCCTATCCGAGTCCACATCAGAGGCAAAAACTAAATCCTACATCCAGGAAGCTTTAAATGATGTGGGAAAACATGGTGACAAAGAAACCCTGAAAACAAAGTCCCAGATCTCAACTGGTACTGATGAGCAGACATTATCATCAGCAGCATATCAGAAATCTTTGGAAGAGACCAGCAAGCCAGCAACAGAAGGCAGCAAAACATCTGTGCCTGTCAGTGTGAAGAAGATGGGCTGGAGTACTTCTGAGGATGGCAAGCCAAGAACAAGCATCCAAGAGGAGGAGGGAGCAGTAATGTCTGAACAGAAGGTACAGTATGTCCTGTAATAATTAACAGTGTGAGGAGTCCCTGTTGCTTGACATATTGGTTTACAAATTTTTTTGTGCGACTTGCAGTGTTGTTCGTGACAGGGTTAGGGGATTTTTTCCTTATCCTTCTTTTATGCCTTTTCAGTTTATTACTGAATTGAGAAAACTGGAATTGGGAAAAATACTGGAAATTTTTATTTGTGTTGTGAATAGAATGAGGTGGAGTCAGGATAGGCAGGGGAGCCAAGAAGGGCTGCATGATCCTCTCCCTGCCTGGCCCTGAGCCCTGGAAGAGGCTGGAGCAGCTTCTGGGAGCACTGTCCCTCGTGGCTGGGGAACAGCCCCTTCCCTGCCATGACATACCACCTGTGCAAGCAGTGCCAAACAGCTCAGCTGTCCCCCATCTGCTCCCACTGAGGTGTTGCCACTGGTTTCCCACTCTTCCTGTGACATTGACATTGAAGCAAATTATAGGAGCAAAGAAATATAGGGACCCTTCAGGCTCTGTCCAGCTCTTTTTCCCCAAAACTACCTGCATTTTTTTTCACTCTGTTGATTTGCAAAAAAATTTATTTGGGGTGATATGTAATCTCCTCCTTATATTTCTTTTTTCATGGCCTTTTTCATCCCAGCTTCAGAGTCCATCCAGCCAAGATAGATCAAAAGATTTCTAAATGTGTAAAGCATTTTTCCAGGTGGTGATTCTTTCTCCTTAAAATGCTGCCAAGGGGCTCCCCTTCCTTTCTATCTTGCCTGACTCGTACACCCTTAAGCAAAACCCCAGTTATAAATTATTTTCTGAAAATAAAGATTTTGATATCTTTCTCACTTGCTTCTATTTATTTACCAGAAGCTTGGAAGGAAAGTTGACTCAAAGAATGGCTTGTAGTCCAGTAGCTGCGTGCACCTCACACCCCAGCAGTGGGAGGATTGCCACAGAATAAACCTCAGGGCCAGCAGGGAACCAGGCTGAAAAGGGGAATTGCAGAGTTTCTTCTACTGAGATTGTCTTTTCTTGCATATAATACAGAAGGAGATTATAACTTTTGGAAGCAAGATATTTCAGTCGAATTACTTCTACATGATATAGATTTTTTTTTTTTTATTGTAGCACAATAAAAATGTTGGCTATGGTGGGCTGCAGTAAATCACTCAGGTTTAAATTAGTTCGTTTAAAGCTATTCTTTCGATTATACAACCAAGAATCCTTTTATTAGATGGTAACATAATCAGTTTCAGCAGTTATGCAGCATATGATTGTTATTATCTTGTTATTAGTTCGTGACACAGTAAGATCTTTCCTAATGTTTGCTAATTACTGGAATACTTTAAAAATGTAAAAGCCTTTGTCTTCTGCAAAGGCAGCTAGAGGCAGATGGCAGCGTTCCTCGGTGTCTGTAGGCTTTGGGGCAGAGCTCAGGCTGGTGGTGCCGTGCTCTGATTAAATGCAGGAGTGAGTGTGGATGCACGCTGTAATGTGCTGACATGCTGCACTTCCCCCTCTGCATTCCCATCAGTGGGAAGAGAAGTTGTCACCCACTTTTGTGTGCTCTTTACTGGTGGATATCCCATCTGGATCAAGAAGAATAAGCAAATGCTTTTCTTAGGCACGCTCTTTGCTTTATTGGTGAAGGCTGATAATCCTATTTACTAAATAACAAGTCCTTTTATAGGCATGATCTTTGAAAAAACTGGTATCAGAAAATAATGTCATTTCAAAATGTGGGTCTCTCACAAAGCCTGAATGGGTAAGAAACTAGCATCTGTTAGAATGACATGAACTGCTTCTATTATCTTGTTGATATTTCTTCAATAATGCATTCTAATCTAATTTAAAATCAGTAAGTTTAATTACTAAGGCAGTCCAAGTCATGGTGAAACACTTCACATGCTATCGTGAAAACAAAGAAAATTTCTACTGCAGAAAATTTCTAATGTCTTTCTGCAAGGCATTCTTCAGAAATGCTCCATAAAGAGAAAAGTATGGAAGAAACAGATTTACTTCTGTGGAGAGAAAGTGGGAACAAACTAAAACTACTTGCCAAAGTAAGATATTTTTGTCTGTGACCCATTTGGAAAGAGGCAGGAAGCAATAGTCACCCATCTGCAGGAGAAGGGCTGCAGCAGTGCTTTGGCACAGAGTTTGCACCAGGAGATGGAACTCAGACTGGTACTGGTCTGACGCCTGGTGACGTGGATGAAACAAATCCTTGGCCTCATTCCAAGTCCACATAAACATTTACAAAAGCATTGCAGCAATGGTGTAGGTCATATAATTCTCTACAAATGCTCAAGCATCAGATTCCAGTGATCTTTTTAAATGAGAAGAGCACAGCACAGTTGCTCTGTTGTTCCAAAGAGGATGATGTCCAGCACATGGTCAAGGTGACTCTCAGTGTCAGAATTCCATCACAAATAAACCACTTAAAACTGTTTATTAAAAATAACTCCTCCTCTAAAGCTTTCATGCCCTCTGGAAATCTTCTGCTTTCTTGTTACTTCTTCAGGAGAGGATTGGCTTACAATTTTTTGTATCTATATTTGACTAGTGCCAGAGGACTGCAGATGAATTCTGTCATCCTGCCCTAAATGCTTTTTGTTAAATAGTTATTTCTCTCCTCCACCCACCTATGCCCACTCTTACTTTGCACATAATTTCTGAGATTTGCTTCTTGTTTAGGATGTCTTGGGCCAGATTCAGAAGGAGAAATAGATATGCAGTTCCTAATATCCACTATCCATGATTCTAAAATCAGTTTGGGGCTGTCATTGAGTAAAACATAGAGGAAAATTTCAAATTTCTCTGTTCAGGAAAGGCTTGGTCCAGCTGAATATCATGGGAAGAGGGTCTGTGCCCTGTGTCTGTCACACACAGAGGTGGGAAGCCCTTTGTCCAGCATGTGCACACATAGCTGCTCAGCCCCAAAGCTGAGCTCCTTCCTTTTGGAGGGGAAAGCACCAGGGCTGGCAGAGGGTGCCAGGACAGAATAACACCCATGTGCAGCTGCAATACCTGTCTGAGACCAGCTCAGGGCTGTGCCCCTCCAGCTGAGCTCTAACAGCCCCTTCTTGGAAAAATGCAGGATGGTTGTACTCCGCACTGCAGTTTTGCCCCTTATAAAAGCAGATAAATGCTGAGCAGGAAAGCCATTTACATGGAGAAATTTTTCAGAAAGCCTTTTTGTAATGTTCTATGCGGAAGTGCTCCACTGAATCTTTCTGTGTGACTGTCTTCTTTTTTTGTATTAGGAAATTCACTTCCCATACCTTGTGAATCCATAAAACTTGTTTGAAAGAATAATTTTTAGGAGAAAAAAAAATCAATGAGCTATGACAAGGTTATGGGGTTTTTTTACATAAAATTTAAAAGAATTACATAAGATTTTGAAATTTCACAGGTCAGATGCATTCCAAATAGCATTTTCTGAGACTTGAGAGCTGCTGAGATATTCCATAGCTGGTGTAATTAGCAGCTTACAGCATGCCAAGGAGCAAAAAGGCCTCCTCCCATCATGTACCTCAGCAGTGAAACTGCGAGTCAGTATGTACATAACAGGGAAAACACTGTCTGTGATAACCTCTGTTTTCTTCTCCTAGTCCTGATCAGCATGTTCTGTCTTGCAAACGTGCTGTTCAAATGTACTAAACCTGCATTTATTAGGAATGTAGTGACAGTGACAGTGAGATTGAGAGTGACTCAAGCTCAGGTGAAGAGCAGAGAATCACCACGAGGGTTTACCGGCGGCGGTTGATTCTCAAGGTACTTTGTGATTTGCTTTCTTGAGGTGATGCTGGCATGAACATGGGTTTGGTCTGCTATGTCAGAATGTCACTTTTGGCATACTGGAGCCCCTCTTGGTAGTGTGCTTTCCATGGCTAGTATGGATTGATAACCCAGTGCTAGGTTGCCTTTCCTTGCTTTTAACACAGGGTTTTGGGTGTATTCTGTTGGAAAACAGCTGTGCTGCATGGAGTGCTGTGTCCTTCACTGCCACTGCTCTGCATGGCATCTTAAAGGCTGCAGCTAGATGCAGCATGTTGATCTTCTGTAGAGCAAATATGAGCCACTGAGAAAGATGGGTAACGATATTTCCTTTTTTTTTTTCCTATTGTTTTTAAAAAATTCTGAGTTATAAGTTAAACATTTGCAGGAATATATGAGTGGGATATAGGAAAGTATGAGGCATGTACTCTGGTTGAAACTTGTGGTCCTAAGCGCTTAATGTGTTCTGGAAAACTTTCTCACTGCAGCAGATGATCCTGATTTTAAATCTACTGAAGTTAATAAAGGTCCTAGCATTGCCTTCACTAGACTCCATTTAGTATATTTGTTTACAGAAGCCTTTACTTACAGCACAATATACTACACACACTGATAACAATGGTATAATCATATAAGTAATTGTATTTGCCCTTATAATATTTTTGTGTGGTCATACAGTATGACTTTATTTTCCTGCAGCATAGAGCATGAGAAAATTAGTCTCTAACATAAACCATTATGTAATTCCTCAGTAACTTCCAGGATTTATTAGATTCTTATTAGAAAATCATGCAGTCAAGCCCTGACAAAAACCAGCAGGGCACTTTGGTGCTATTACAGCACTAGTGCAGTTTGCCTGAGCTGTAATTGTTACGTGGAATAAATTGTGGAAGGAATAAATTGTGACATTGCAATTGCACATATCTATATCACTGTTGCTTGCATGCTTTGTCAAGAGGAGTCTGCGCAGCACAAAAGGCACTGCACCTTTTGTGTAATGTGGGTGGCAGATAGGCTGCTCTGCACAGCTGCCAAAGAGTCCAAGGTGCAGATGCTTTTGGAAGAGGAAGGGTGACTTTTCTTGCTGCCTTCACCATGAATTCCTTCAGTATACCCGTTTGGGACAGGACAGGAATGGCAGAACTGAGCTCAGCAGAAATGAATGTTTTGTCTGATCCCCCATCTCCCCAGGCAGAACCTGAAAGGCCTGGGCCTGTCAGGGTATAACCCTTCCTCAATAATTCCCCTGCAGATAAGCCCTGGCTGCTGAGGCTTAGGAATGTGGTTTCTGTTTTCAAACAGGGCAGGCCCCTCCAGTGCTGCAGGAGTCTCTGCTAACACACAGAGTGTGAGTGTGCTGCAGATTCAAAGGCTGCATAGTTGGCCTGTGGCTAAGGGCCCCCACCCAATTTATGTCTGAACTATTTTGGTGTCCGCTGGTTTGCAGTCAGGAAGTGCTGGAGTAGAAAAGAGGAAAACCTGTCAAAGGCAGCTTTCTCTTGCTCTCTCTCTCTCTCTCTCACAGCCCCTGTGTTCAGAAAAAGGCACAGAAAATTGGTTTTAAATGTGGTGGTGTAATTTGGGGTAGAACTTGTAGCAGAGCCGTGGCAAAGCAGCATATTTAGTGTTGGAATCTCAGCTGGTGCAGACCCGGTGGGAAGGGTGTGCATGGCAAGTGGAGGCGGCTCTTGGGAACGTGTCTGATCTCAGCTGGATTGGAGCTGTACCTGTGTCTCTTGATTAGAAAACACATGTGATTCTTTGGTTATTTTCTGATCATTTATAGCTTCTTTTTTTATCCCCCACTCTGCATCTTAAGACAAGCTCAAAAGAGAACAAGAGAAAGTTTGAAAGCAACAATCATCAGGCCTTTTAGAGAAAGAATTTGGTCGTGGAAGCAACCATTTTGGGCATGTAAAGTTCATGAAATGGTAGTATGAAATGGAAAAATCAAGATTTAACATTTTTAGGGACCTGGACTTTTTTCTGCGTGTTCCCAAGAGCAGAGGTTCACTTTGGGTGAACTGAAATCACAGTGAGAGCACACACAAGCTGAGGTACAGCTCCTCCCTCAGGGAAGAGCTCTCAGGACGCAGAGGCCTGGAGCAATGCTCACAGCCTGCAGAGGGAAAAGAACTCATTCTGCTGCTGCAGGGCCCGAGCAGTGACCAGGAACAGCAGGTTCTCCCCTGCCAGTGCCTCAGTGCCTGGCACAGTGGGTGCTGTGCCCACAGCCAGCTCATGTCCAGCAGCAGTGGGCAGGGAATGAGGGTGAGCTCAGAGCCTCCACTGAGCAGAACCACATGTGGGAACTGTGCTGTTTTACTGTAGCCTTTATTAATAGGATCATAGAATGGCTTGGGTTGGAAGGGACATTAAAGATTGTCCAGTTCTAACCCCGTGCCATGGGCAGGGACACTCACCAGGATGCTCAGAGCTCCTTCCAGCCTGGCCTTGAACGTTCCACAGGTGGGTCATCCACAGCTTCTCTGGGCAACCTGTGCCAGTGTCTCACCATCCTCACACTAAAGAATTTTTTCCTAATATTAATTGCTCTTCCTAGTATTCATTACTGCCTGCATGTTGTATTTAAAGCAACAGAGGTACTCACACAGCCAGCAGGCATAAAGTCTGCTAGAACTGAGACCTTGTGGATAAATTGAGTCCCGTGGAAAAAAGGTTTTGCCATGGGCCACCACAGGTACAGTCAGGGCTGAATTGCTTCATTACCTTTGCTCTGCTTTCCCAACTTGTTTTTCCTTTCCTTGCCATCCTGCAGCATTGCTAACACTGTTACTTCCTTTTGACTGCTACCTCAATTCTCTGTCCTGGCCCAAATATGGGGAAGGACTTTTCTCTCCCACGGAGGTATTTTCCCAGCAGTGCAGGAGCTGAGTCCTGTCAAGTGCTCAGTACTCTAGAGCACATTCCCATGGGATTTAGCACTTCAGAGGGCTGAGCCCATAAAACCAGACAAGCAAGGACTGATGCCCATTTCCACATGTAATAGGATCCTATTCTAACCTCAAGGTAGTGCAGATGTTTTTGTTTTTCTTCCTTTTCCCTCTTGTATTCACATGGTGGATTGATGGGATGGGGCATTGCAAAAGAAATGGGTTTATGGTAGTGCAGGAATGCGAGCAATTAGCACACAAGGGGAAAATAAGAGCGCCTGCCACAATGTGGACATTCAGAGCCTGATCCAAAGGTCCTGTTATTCAGCCATGGCAGGAATCAGTGTCCAATTTTTCATGCTTTTTCAGAGATTGTTAAATCTTTCATGGATACAAATTTTTTGGCTAAAGCTGTTTTAGTAAGATTCTTGCCAAAAGGTTTATGGTAGAATGTAACGGAAAGAAAAATATATTTCTAAGCAGTGGTTATTAAAATCTGAGTTAATTTAATGTCTTGTACTTTTGTTATTTCTTGACAATTTTTATTGAAGATTTGTCCCTTTCTGTGCATTTTTCCCTTGAAATGCCCCTTTACTGATTGTGGAGGGCTTGGTTCAGCCTGCATGGGAGAAGTGGCCTGAGCAGCAGTTAGCCAAAGCTAGAGCCAGCAGCTCCCATGGTCTTGCTATTCAGGGGAAGTTATTTATGGAAAATAAAATGTGGCCATCGTGTAGGTGATAAGAATTAAGTGCCTGTGCCCTGAGTGAGAAAAATGGGAACCATTTCCTTTTGTGTATTCAGCTGGGCACAGCGTCTCCACTGTGCAGTCTCTGGCTGGCTGGCAGAGCTGCAGGTAAATGCCCTCTCCCTGTCCTGCCCCATGGGAGTTGGAGCTGCTGGCCTCAGTAAGATAACGTGGAATAAATCACACCCCAGACTGCAAGTGCTGTTCTGAGGTGTGTTCTCCATGCCACATGCACCAGACCTGTTCCTCAGCTCCCTGCAGTGGGCTACACTCTGCCCCATTTGCAGCACCCCTGGCTCTCAGGTCTCCTTGCCTTGCCTGGGATTTTTAGTTGGGATTTTTCTCCCCCTCCTGTGCCTTTAGCAATACATCTGCAAACAAGCAACTACAGACTCAGCATGGGCACAGGCAGAGAGTTGTGGCATCTGATTAACAAGGTCTCCCTGAGTAGGCAGAACTCGGTAATGAAAATGACCTTAATGAAAGATGTTTGTTTCTCCTGCTGCTGCCACAGAGGCTCAAGACCCCAAGGAGACGGAGGCGCAGCTGCTGCTCATGCATTACAAGAATGTGATCTCAGGACTGAGGGGATTATGCCCTGATGCTGGCTTAGGCCACTGAGGGAAGAGGTCTGAGCGCTCTGTGCAGCTTCTGTTCCCACTGCGGCATCGCCTCTGGTCTTTGGCAAAATTAAATATTTAGGATCTTTCCATCTTGCTTATTTCCTCCTGCTTTTAAATTCCTTTTTATCCATGTTGGCAAGATGCATCCAGCTGCACCTTTTTTCTCCACTGTTTCAACAACACTAGATGTATGGGAGGAATAAAAGGGACTATTATCCCTCTAGTAACAAACATGAGTGAAAACCAGAGCTCTGACCAATCTACAGTGAACTTTGGCACAACACTGCAGCACTGACTGTATAACTCCATTTATCTGAAGGTCCCTGGGAACACCCATAATCTGCACATAACTGTTAAGAAAATCAGTGGAGCTGGCAGAAGACTTTGAGGAAACTGCTCTTTGCTTCTCCTGCCCTGGAGAGCAGCAGAGAGAGGATACCAGCTGGTTTTGGCAGGACTACACTCCAGCGAGCAGGGTGACATTAAAGCACTCTGCTTTGCAAAGCTTCCTGGCATGTTCTGGAGCTGAGGCTTGCAGACTGCAGCCTTTGTATGCTTTAGTCCCAGGGATATAACTGGGCTTCCAGTAATCACGGTATTAACTTTTCTCCCTGCCTTTCTGAAGCTTTTGGTATTGTGACAGTGATTTTGACTGGTCAAGGGTAAAATGAAGCCCACATAATGATGCAGCGGAAAGAATTTTATTCTCTAGCTGTGACGCAGATGCACCAGCTTTGTGTTTAAAAACAGCTTTTGTTGACAAGGTCATCTAATGTGCCATTCTAACCCAATGTTGGTCTGAGCTCTTGCAACTAAAACTGCCAGTGGGTAGGGTTTTTTTCCCTAGCAAACATCCATCTTTTTAACTGCATAGGATTAGAAAAGTCAGTAAGTCAGATCTACCTCCTGCTCAGTTGTGAGCCCTCCTGCAATTTGTTTAACTACCCACCAGCAAGAGAATTGTGAAAGCTGGATTTCATGCACGCTGACTGCTGAGTATTTACAGCATTTATCCTTAAATTGTGCTTAAAGTAGCATGTAGCTAATTAAAACCCAAGATTCACCACACCTTTAAAACTGCATTTTCTTCCAGGAGACATCTTTCATTGCAGCAGTACACTTTTCACTTCATTTGAAGCAGAACACAGTAATTCTTGCTAGGTTGTTTTAAGGTTGTTCACTCAGTAAGGAGTGAAAGAACCAGTACTTATAAGTGGTGTTGGTGTGCCAAGTAATCTGGTGACTAGTAGCAGTCTTGCTACTGGCCATGCTGTTTTATTTCTGGTTTTCATGGGTTTTATTGTAGTGGCTTTGGTTCCTACTCATGAGAGGGAACCTTTCCATTCCTCTGTGATCCACGGGGTGTCTGTGCCAGGGTTCTCTCCTGCTCCTTGGGGTACTGTGTTGGAGCCATGCGTGAAAGGCCAGGAAAGAAACTGTGCATCAGTTCCCCATCTGCTCTCATCTGATTAGAGTGTGAAGCCTCCAGAATCAGTCTTTCCCCTTGCCATGTCTCTGTGAGCAGGAAAGCCTGCAGGTTTCAGTTCCCAAACCCTTTGCCCAGTGGCTGGCCTGCCTGGCAGCAGTCCATCCCTGTCTGGTGAGAAAGGAAGCAGCCGGCTGCCGCTGGGGCCCCGCTCGCCCAGGGACCAGCCTCACACTTCCCTCCTCCTGCTGCACAGAGCCTGCGGCCCTGCCTGGGCACCTGTGCCACTTCTTCTGGGGAATGAGTTTTTCAGGCTCCATCTGAAGGCTTCAGTAGGTGTTTGTTGTGTGCTTTTTAGGGATGCCAGCATTCCCTGGCCCAGGCACCACATGTAGGTGTTCTCAGGCACAGCTCCTCATCCTTATGTCCCTGTGCACTGAAATCCACCTAGCTGTGGAGCCTGTCCTTCTCTTGGCAGTGCTTCCTGAAGCACCAAGACCTCATCCCTATGTCCCTGTCCACTGGAATCCTCCTGGCTGTGGAGCCTGTCCTTCTCTTGGCAGTGCTTCCTGAAGCACCAAAGTTCAGCAGGTTGTACAGCTTGCTAAACAGCCTGTGAAAGCCTGGGGAAAAAGATGTGTAAAATATCTGAATTCCCTTGCTTAAGCAGTGAATTCAGTACAGCTTTCATGCGAAACCAACAGAAATTCTGTACTTGTGAAGCAGGACAAACATGGCCAGGGGCTCTGCTCTGCAGTACTCCCCCCTGGCTCCTGCCTGCTGCCACTGTCCCCAGGCAAGGAAAATGGAAAAGCTTGGCTAGAAAAGACCACAAATGGCTTGTAAACAAAAGGAAAGGTTTGTTTTGCTTAGAGCTTAGAAATAGCATACAATCCCAATGTTACATTGTACGTCTTGAAAAAGCTGCTTTAGTAGGGAATACTGTTTTTAAAAAATACACGTGGCATCACTGTATTTGTTTATTATAAAGCAGTGCTAGGAGCTTATGCAGACAACTATGTAGTGTACAGACCATAGTAAATAGAAAATATATTTGCCCTGTGCTGTTCAGTACATTGAAGCATTACAAAAGCTGTAATAGTCTCCTTTCAAATATTGTTTTGTAGTTAATATTGTTATAATTAGTTTTATGCCATGTTTTCTTTCTGCTTCCTCCCTCTACTTGTAATTTTTCCATAGTGGGTTGAGAGTGAGGGGAGAAGAAAAGTTTTAAGGAATTTTTTATTGTTTTTTGGGTTATTAATTTACAAGTGGACATTTTTCATATGTAGGGCAGCTACAGTATCATTATGTTTGCTTTTCTTATATGAAAGATATAAGCACAAAAAATTGATATTTTTGAAGCATGAAAAGCACCCAGGTTTGGAAATAGGACTTTGTGAGGTAAAGTTAGCAAAGCTCTTTTGGAACATAAGTTCATGACTGCCAGCTGGGCTCAGACTCTAAACTAATGTTATTTATTTATGATTTAAGCAATAATTCCTTTAAGTGGAATTAAGTCGCTGGCATAGCAGCTAGGAAACTGCTTTTACATTTATTTACACTGGTGCTATAAATTGCTGGTGCTACAAGAAGCGATGGCTGGAGTGCTGCTGATCTCAGTAAGTCATGGACCGGGCTGCCCAGGTGCCTCGCCACGGTGGCACCGTGCCAGGCAAAGTGTCACGTAAGACAACTTCCTTCATCGTGTAAGTGCTGAGAAGCCCTGTCTGTCTTCTGTGTTTGTGTTTAAAACCTCGTGTTTAGCAAGCTATAGGCAGAGCTGTCTTTTTAAGTCCCAAATTTCCCCTTTGTTGGACCGTGTTTCTCCATGTGCCAAAGCAGAAACGCTGCTGAGTTTCACTGAGAAGCTGTGAAAAGCTAAGGGGTGTCTCACAGGGCTCAGACTGACCACTCGATTTTGTTACCCAGAGAGTTCCTGACATGCTTTAGTTAATAAGAGTGTGTGTTAATTAGTTAATAAATAGTGTGCTAGGAGCTCCCTACAGGCTTTAAGGAAACATCTTGTAGGACAAATGCACAGGTATGGCATTGCTAAATGAACGAGGCTTTCCAACAGTTCGTGTGGCATAAAGCAAACTGTTACATAAAGTTGGAGCTAGCATGTGCTTGTTGCTTGGTTTGGTGTGGAAATTTGTGTGGGTTTGACAGAATATAGGCTCTATTGCTAATCTTATAACACGTTCTTTAGGGTGAGGAAGCAAAAAACATTCCTGGTGAATCTGTAACAGAGGAACAGTTTACCGATGAAGAAGGCAACGTCATCACGAGAAAAGTAATCATGAATTACATCACTGCTCTGAGTCTTTGCTTTCAAGTAACTTCTTTTAACATACTTTTTCCCTTTAGAATCTAGGAAAAAATAAAAATCGATGCTTTTCATGTATTGCTTCCCACAGATCACCCGGAAGGTGGTGAGACGTGTTGTTATCCCCCATGAGAGGAAAGTTGGTGAAATGGTAATGCCACGGGGACTACCAGCAAGTAACAGTAGGCTCAGAGGGTTGTGTTGACTGCTAGAAAGTGCTGCTAAAGGGCTGGAGGTTTGCATTTAACAAGAAGCCTTGGCAAAAAGTGCAGTGCTTGCAGTTACTGGCAAGTTGTGTGTTGGGATCATGGGACAGGGGCAGCATTGGGGGGCCCGGCTGAATTCTGTCAGCACAGGGCATCCAGGTCTGTTCTGTAAAACAGGCAGCAGGTCTGAGCTGTGTGTTTGGGCCCTGCTTTGTGCCATCAGGTTGAGCAGTGTCTGTGTGTTTGGTTCAGCCCTTGCAGAATCTGTGCCTTGCAGCTGTAGGTGGATTGTGTGGCTTTTCCACCGACCCAGAGGAATGAGCTGAAGTCTGATCCCAGTGGCCTCTCGCTCACCTTGGTGTGATACCCCTGGTGCTGGTGACTGAGGTTTGCAGGATTCAGGTCAATGAGAACATACCCAAGCAATGGTATCCTTTACAAGCAAGCACCAAGACAGGATTTTGTCCCTGGGGATCAAAATTGGAAGGCTTCTGCAGGCCTGGACGATGCCCAGCTTTATCACCCTGACAGCGGGAAGAGTAGGACTATTGTGTGCCAGCACACCCCAGCCCCTCTTGGGAAGGGCTGCACTGACAGGGGCAGCCGTGGGCAGGCTGTGCCTCAGCTGTCATCTGTCCCCTGGAGGCCTTGGGGGAATGGGCACTGCCTCTGAAAACAAATGGCTTCAGAGGAGCTCGTGCCTTCTTCCCCAGCACATGGCCCTCAGACATCTCTGCTCAAGTAAAACTGTCACTGGGGCTAATGAAATTCTTGCCTGAGTGAAAACAGATTCAGAAAGGAAGATAACAAATACCCTTTCTTTTCTGGCAATTAAAATAAAGAAAAAGGAAAAAAAGTCACAGAAATAAGAGAATGGAAACAAACTTATTTTCATTCCCTCTTTCCTAGTTGTTCACGAAGGAAAAAAAAAATCCTGCCCAGCAAGGGGTAAACATTTTCAATTTGCTGCACTAGATTAGATTAGTTGGATACTACAAATAGTTACAAATACATCAATGCAGATCACCTGAGGGGTAAATTCTGCCCATAGCCACACATAAACAGATGCCTTTCTCTGATGTGAATGAGGCTTGTGATTACTGGAGAATTTATTTTTAGATGATTATTGAGCTACTTGTAATGAGCAAAGATGAACTTTATTTTGGGGTTTGCTGTTTTAAAGACGCTGAAACCTGCTCTGCTTGTCACTGTCATTGGTTTTACTTCTGTGCTGCTTCAGTGGTGGTTTTTGCTGGCTTTCTTCCTCTTCCCTTTATTGTGTTACTAACCTGCTCACTTTGAAGCACAGACGTTGTGAAACATCACAAGAGCAGGCACAGGCTCTGCTGCTGGGAGTGCCCACCAGCTTGGCTGAGCAGGAGGACAGCTGGGAAGGGGATTTTTCCCTGTCAGTGGCACTGGCCCCCGCTGCAGTTGGCAGCAGGGGCTGTGCCAAGGACCCGCTGCCAGCCGGGCACTCCAGCCCAGGGGTCAGGCTGAAACTGTAGAGCTGTGTTTTCTACTTGAAGATGATATTTCAGACCTGTGCTTTTGCAGCTCAGCAGAGTGGGTAAATAGATTGTGTGTATCTTTGAAATGAAGTGTTAATGTGATTTAACCACTTTTTACTTATCCTGTTACAGCAAAATGTGTATCCTGTTTTTGGAAGCTGGTTTACAATTACGAGGGCTCTCTGCAGACTGTGTTAATGTTTATACTTTTCCTTTAAAGCAGGGAGAAGCTTATAAGGTTAAGACAAAGAAAGAAGTCAGACATGTGGAGAAGAAGAGTTACTCATGAAAGCTGAAAGCCAACCACTGAACGGTGAGTGTGATCAATTTTCTTCCCTTGTTGAAAGCTTTTGCCAGCATGGGGAACAGCACTGGGCTGCACAAAGGCTTGCCTCTGCTGCCCTGACTTTACTTTCAAGCTGCACCTTTCCAGCTGCACCTGAATAGCTGGCCCTTGATCTTGTGAGCAGAAAATGACCTTGCGTTCACATATAAAAATTAATCTTTATATATCTATATTCCACTTCTTGGAAAATAAAACAAAGCAATACTCAGGCATGTGTAAGATTTCTCGGAATTTTACAGTGTTTGTAATACATAGAACTATCTACCCCTAAAAACTTAAACACAAATAGTAAAGGAGCTGCACACAAATAAACTAGGAGTGAAATGTTTCTTCCACTGTCAGACATGTGATCTGAGGGCAGTTATGCAAGTCAAAGTCCTTGTAAGTGAAGTGTCTCAATATTTGCCAACAAATAGTCCCTACCAACTGTTCCTTGTGAATTTTATTGATCCAGCCTTAACGATTGTAGCAAGGCAGCAGCTGATGGTTTAAGGGCTTCCCAAGCTAAACCCAAAAGCACAGACTGAGACACCCTAGCAGGGCACTCTGTAAAGATGTGAAGAAAAGAAGCCAGAGGCTGCTTTCTCTCACTGACACAGCTACACACAGAGATGTGCCTGTGTGTCTTTCAGTGCTGCTCCATCAGTCGTGGCTCCAAGTGTGTAGGTTTAGCATGGATGTGTCTTTTTTCTGCTCTTCTCTCTTGGCTTTGCTGGGTTTCAGGAATTGGACAGAGGAAGAGTTTATGAAGTGCAAGACTGTGGATTATCCTTTTACTGTACATATGGTATAGGATTGACTGTAAGAACAGAATAAACAGGACCTGGCAAATAGACCAGATAGTGAGGAAAGGACAGACAGAAGCAGAGTCTCTGAGTCACCAGTCCCTTCTAACTGATGCAATGTAAGGTAGCCCCTACAGCCCCCTGGCCCTACAGGTGCTCTGTGCATGTGAGCAGAGCCATTTGGACAAACAGCACTCAGTGTGTGGGATCTAGCTGAGGGATTTAGGGGATCAAGCCCCAAGGAGCAAGCTCTGTGAGGTGGCTGGTGTGATTTCAGTATCTGGTAAGCACCTACTGCATCCACCTGAATTCCTGCTTTTACTGAGAGTCCTCCTGTGTGTGCTGATAGAATAATACAGCTTCTTGTGACTTGGTGCTCAACATACTCATAAAATATTTATTGTTTGGAAAGAGGAGGTGATTCTTTTGACACAGCTTTCCCCTTTATGGAGCTCAAGCATGTGGGAGTAAAGCAAGCCAAAGCAATGGCACTGTTTATATGAAATTGTATCCCATGTTGGGTCCCGTGCTGCTTCCACTGTCAATCTGCAGGGGCAGAGCAGCAGAAATGTGTAAATTCAGGCATTGAAGGCAATTGAACCTCATAAATTCAAGCATTGAACCCCATAAGCAATGCAGCTGAAGAGCCTGCCAGCGTACGAGTTTGATGCAAAAGACACCAGGGATAAGCATTTATTTTTAAAATAACATTATATAAATTAGGCAGTCTTTGCCTAATGTATGAAACAGTGTGACCTTCAGGAGGCCAGCGTCTGAGCTCCTCAGAATCAGACCTGCTTCCATGACTGCTGGTGCATTTCTCCTGTGATTTCCAGTAGGCAGGTCTTCCATGCTGGAGCCCCTGAGGAACTCATGGAGTCTGCCTTAGATAATGAATTGAACCTTTGCTCTGGGGGGAATTTTGTCCTGTAAGATGAATCTCTGTGCTCCAAACTTTGATATGATAAGCATGGCCAAATGAGCTCTACGTAATTGTGAGTCTGGTCAAGAGCCCATTAAAAACATTTCATTTGGATGCAGAAGTGGATGTGTTTTTAGAGGCAGGGGATTCTATAGAAAAACTGTTTGTTTTGTAATCACAAAAGACAAAAAAAATCCTGTTGGGCAGGCAGAGGTGAAGTGTTTGAAAATAATCACGATGTTAGCTAGGTTTTGCTGTGGAAATGTCCCTGTCACCACTGCAGATAAGCCCACAGCGAGGCATAGGTGAACGGAGAAGCCAAGAACTCGTGCGTGCAGTTCCGCAGGACAGCGCGGTGTGAGCTGCCGTGACTGCTGCAGTGGGAACAGGCGGCTCTCAGCAGCAGGACAGATTTATGGCAACTGTAGATGTGGGCAAGGACAGATTGCTGTAGCGTAGAAGGAGACTGTGAGCACTCCTGGGGGATGTGTGTGGACCTGTGACATGATTAGTGAGCAGGCATGTCCGTGCCAGCCTGAGCCCTGCCGGCTGCACTGTGCCCAGGTGCCCGAGAGCTGCAGGGCTTCCACTCCTGCTCTCTGCTGTGTTTGTGCTTCTGCTGACTGCCCTCTCTGCTGCTGTTGTGCAACACATGTCACAAACTTGCTGTCCTTATGTGCATGGCTCTGTTGGAGGGGTGAGAGAGCAGGAGCTGGACTGTCTCTCCTTGTGCCGCCCATGCAAGCCAGGCGGGAGGGAGATGGATGGCGCTGCTCCTTGTCCCTGCTTTTGTCCTTCACCAAGCCTCCTAAAGGCTGGGTGCTGCATTCCTGCCTCTGCAGGAATGTTCCCTGAGCAACTGGCAGAGGTGGATGTGCAAGGAGAGCAGGTTTTCCATCACTGTGGGGATGCTTGCACACAATGAAGAAAAACGTGCTGTGGAAGCAGCAGCTCTTTCCGTCTGGAGATGATGCTGTTCCTTCCACAACAAAAGAACCTATTCCTTGTCATCAGTGGATCAGATGAGCTGGTGGCATGTCCGGGATGATGAAATGCAGTCTGCTGCAAACATAATTATAAATCAGTTCATGAGCAGTGTGGACATCCATCTGCAGCTGCATTTCCCCCTCACGCTGGAGCTCAGCTAATGCCATTGCCTACCTAGAAGCTGTGTGATTTAGCCTATTGCAGAATTCCAATTACATTTCTGTTTAGTCAAGGAAAGGCATGAAACTGATTCTAACAAGATATTTGTGAAATGATTTGTTCTTTGTTTTCTCTCCACAGTGTGCTTTTACTGCCAGTATTCTAGAGGGACACTCACGGAAGAAAAATCAACAGGAATTAAAACATTCACCTATAAAAGTGTGCGTGTGTTTGCTGCTTCCCCACATTAACCGCATGGTTTTTATGCAAAAAGAAAAAAAAAAAACATACAAAAAAATCCCAAACAAAAAAATTAATTTAGCATGAGCCAATTTACAGAGCATGGAAATTCACGTTCATTCACAAGATTGGAGGGTGCTCAGTTACCAATGCAGTGTATATACAAGATGCCATGCTGTTAACAGCTTCTCTCAAGCAGTTTGATGTCATCTCAAAAGAAATAAATTCCTGTGGCCAGAGAGGATGTGCGAAGACGAAATGGTTAAACCATGGAAAGACACTAAAAATACTAAAATCCACAACAGCTCGCCTTATTTTTCTTGGACCCAAACTGTCAGGGTATAAAACACTATTTGTTTCTTTTTTAAACATCAATAGTTTTGCTGTAAATAAATAACACTGTATAAATTCTAACAAAATAGAATAAGTGTTGATAAGGCACTGCCTTTTCGATCACAAACAGAATATTGCAAATGCATTGAGCAGGCTAGGTGTCTCAAATGGCTGCACCTACAGGGATATTCTGGGTGTATCTTCACAGATTCTTGTATATTAGCAATTATAATGTTTGTATATGCAAAATCGCTAGCTTGATTTTAAAAAAATCTTTAAAATCTGCTGCAAATTTAAATGATTCCCAAAATGAGGAATTCTGTAGTTCTGTGAAAATTTTTCTTCAGAGTACTAATATTTTGATGCATGTGTTTCACCTTATTTTGATTAAATCTTTTCCAGTTTTGCAAACACTATTCCGCAACATGAAAAATAAGATTTTATCTGTAAACACAAAGCCCTTCATCTAATATTTGTTGCTGTTGCCAATTTTTCAATGAAATTACCTAAGACCCATAACATATACAGTAGTTGCATTATGGGGAGGGGGGTGCTATCTGTTCTTGCTTTATAATGGGGGTAATGCTTGCAGCTTTAGAAGTGGGTTGGTGCTCTAAGGAGCACAAGTTTGGGATATTTTTAAATGAACTGAAGAGAAATTATTAGCTAATAGACTGGCAGCACGCTGTAAAATTATTACTGTATTGTGTACTGGCTATAAGATGTAGAATCTTTCAGTAAGCCAATCATCTGTAATCATCCTAGCAGTGTA
The DNA here is from genome assembly GCF_027887145.1 of Ammospiza caudacuta. Lineage (NCBI taxonomy): Eukaryota > Metazoa > Chordata > Aves > Passeriformes > Passerellidae > Ammospiza > Ammospiza caudacuta. The sequence continues at coordinate 10,481,004 of NC_080601.1, forward strand.
ATATTAGGTTGTTAAGGCTGCTGTGTTTTAAAGGGCATTTTTATTTGGTTTTTGGTGAAATACTTTAATTTGTTGATTATATTCATATGGAAACAGCATTCATTGATAATAGCTCTAATTACATATGTATGAAAACAACAAACACTGGATGATCTAGTTGATTATTTAAGCATAAAATAAATTGTGTTAAAACTCTTGGATAACGTGTATTTGGCAGTGTTCTTGTACCCCACAGATGTGAGGCTTCGCAAGGCCAGCAAGTATCTTCCCCTGGCTTTCAGCTGCTTTTCCTCTCTGTTTCTTTTGTCTAATCCACCTCTTCATCTTCCCAGTGTGACAGGCCATCACTTGGCAGGCTCTCCCCAGGTCGGGGCAGCAGGAGGAAAACACAGCAGCCAGCAGCACACGCCCAGCAAGGCCAAGGAAAACGCACTCCTGCATTGGAGATTTGGGGAAAGGGCCTGTGCAGCAGGGGTGTGTGCAGCCCTTTCTCCAACACATGCGAGCTCTGCACCTCCTGTGAATTCTTTTGCCCTGTCAAGAACCAGGAAAAGCACTACCAAAAGCAATTTTCTCCCCAGTATCAGTCAAATCAATAACAGACCCACAGCCCATGAGGACATTAAAATGTGCATCTCCTGTATATCGCATGCACTTCCTGTGTATTATGGGTGATAGACCACTGTATAAAGAATGGCTAAAATAGAGATTTGTAGGCAGCATCAGTACACACACTGCTCTGAACTGCAAGCTTCTGCTCAGGTGCAGTAAATACAGTTTATTATGCAAGGATCTGTTTTACCTGGCTTTTAAGGCAGCGTGAAGATGAGGTACTTCACCCCAGCTTTGGCACCTGAGGAAGCTCCTCTTCTACAGATCCACCTCAGTCTGCTTGTTGTTATCTGGTGATCTCCACAGGGACCTGGTCTCACCTGGGTCAGTCAGCAAAGCTCTTCTGACTGTGATGAACAGCAGCACTTGGAGAATGTAACAGGTTGGTTTGTCAGTGTCTCTGAGTTATTAGGGCCACTGGCTTTTGAAGCAGTGATGGTAAATGAAGTTTTCATCGTTTGAGCAGCCAGTCTGTGTTGCAATGTATGTTTTGCCTAGGTCAGGACACTGCTGGTGCTGGTGCAGTGCTGGTGGTTCAGGTCCTTATGCCAAAGTTTGGAGGACAAATGCCACTTACGCCACGGGAGAACAAGTGCATCTTCTTGCAGTTCACAGTCCGACAGCAGCGATCATCCTGCAGCCTCGCCATCCAGACACCTCCTTCCCTCCCCTCCAGCATCCTGACCAGCTGAATGAGAAAGAGTGTTTTCAGGAAATGCTGTGAAATGTATATATATAATACACCGTGATTGTACAGGTAAAGGCCGTGGTGACAACCAGCAGGAAGGCAGGAGCTGTACTGCAGAAGAGCCTCTCTCCAATCTCTGACAGCATCCAAAAGGCAGCTCTTTGTTTGACTCATCTCTTCCTCTGCCTGGTTCCCTGTCAGTGCCAGGTGCTAGTGTGGAAAGAAGCTGTGACTGTCCCCAGAATGGCAGCTCTGGCAGGCAGAGGAGCTCCTTGTGCAGACAGAGAAGCCAGGCTGCCTGTGCAGGTAGCAGTGTGCAGGTGAGTCTCACAGCTCTCCTGCCCGTGCTTTGTGTGGCAGCTCCGTGCTCTCACCCGTCACAGCACACTCAGGAGCTGCCGGCTCAGCTCAGGGCTCTGAGGGTGCTCCTGCAGCCCAGCCCTGTCACAGTGAGCAAGCTGTGACCACAACAGCCTCTCCTGGGCCAGCACTGACAGGTCCCGCTGCTGGCAGGTGCCAGTCCCCAGCTGCTGCTGCACGGGCACACCTGTGTCACAGTTTGCTTCTCCCTTAAATACAAAGAGACAACAGAGAACAGGAAATATGCAGCTAAATTCACAGAGTTTACAATTTCATACTAAATGCTGCACAAACAGGATTTTCAGGCTGTTGGTTTTGCACTGAGTGGTTCCAACAGTAGCTCAGGATGTTTGGGAAAAAACAAGGTTAAAGTGTAAGTGGTCATATGAGAAGGAAAACAGAAATCTTGCCAGAACTAGCAAATGGCACAGACAGCTCTGGAGTGAGAGAGGACCCTACCTAAATGTGCACTTTTGTCTTTTTTTTTTTTTTTTTTTTCATGTTTTCCTCAGTGGGAGCATTCCCCTTAGAGGCAAAATTGTAAGTCATGGGACTCTGATTGCATCTATTAAAATAAACTTGATTGCTAAATAGAGTGTTATTTTCATCCTTTGATATTTGATTTAGCACTAATTAATAATGCTGCAGAGTATCCTACCGTACTTTTCCCATTTCTGAAAGAATATCAATTACATTTTATTTGTGGCCAGTAACAATTTTAATGTCAGAAATTCTAAGAGCTCCCGTAGTGTGGAGCCAACATTAGTGGGATAAGTGGCAGTCACTTGCAGGATTGCAGCACCCTGCTAATTAATGCTAATTTCCTGAGGGGTTGTTTAACACTGGCTTTGTCTGTATCACACACTGTGCAGGAAATCGAGGTGCTCTGCTGGGGAGGCCACTGCAGCCTGGGATGTGGGGCACATGCTCCCAAAAACCTCTCCATGCCCTCTAGAGGAGGAGTTTAGCAGGACCAAGTGGATAACATTTGGTGAAACTCCATGAAGCCCATCAGTGGCAATTTTATCAAATTTTTATACGAGCTCAGTGATGCTGGGCAGGGTGTTGGCAAAGGGCTTGGTTGTTGTCCGAGCCACGTGCATGATGTATGGAAAAGCTGTTGCTGATCCATTGCATTCTTGGCCTCAGAGTCGTGTGTGGGGAATGCAAACAGAACCTCTGTTTTCAGAGCAGATCCTGCCAAACTGGGGCTGGAGGAGGAGGAGCTCCTGGTTCAGCTTGCCTCCAACCCCCAAGTGAGCAAGGTGAGCAAGGGAGGGGAAAATGGTCTCCTAGTGCACAAGAAAATACTCTTGCTTGGTTGAAAGTACAGCAGTTTTCTGATGGAGATGTGGACCCTTTAGCCTCAGCCTGCTAAAAAATGCTTGATGTAAAAAATAGTCCATTACTGGGAGAGGAAAAAGTTAGTAAAGGACAGAAAAATGAGCTGCTCAAGGAAAATCTATGTATGTGCCACATTTTTCATAACTGCTGATGCTAAAAACAGCATGCAAATTGTGCATGTCTTTATTTTTTTGACCCGGAGTCCTGGACGATGGTGAAGATTTATCATAAAAGTTTTGTTGGTACTTTTCCCACCACACTAATGTTCAATTATTGAGGGCCATTTGGGCTATAAAACAGCAAAGTACAGCAATCCCCTGTTCACCAACTTCCTCGGAAGGCTTCCAGGGGATGGGTATCATCATCACATGGCCAGACCAACAGAACCAACCTGGTATGAACTCTGAACAAATTCCCTGGAGAGAACAGGGATACAAAATCAAAGCCCCAGAGCTGAAGATGCATTAGCTACTGGCTGGCTACCACACAGCACATTTTCATAGTCAGATACTCCATCCTACTAAGAGACTTCTTTCCTAATGCAGCTTTCTGATTAAATAATTGCTGGTCAGAAAAGCAAAGCAGCATGACATTATTTTAATCTAAATTGCTTGTTAGAAAACATGTTTTAACTTGTATCAATAGATGTCTTAATCCACAATTTGGGGTTTTTCTGCTCATATAAATATCTTTCAAACCAAACTTTCTGCCCTTCTACAACCTCTCCACATATGCACTCCATTTCCCCCTTTCAATATTCCCTTGTGTACAGTTCATGTTCTTTTTAATGCTGCTTCAGTTTATTTTCCTAGCAGTATATTTCATTAATTGCATTTTTCTACAACTTTGTCTTTCCATTCCCTCTTTCCCCTCTGCCCCCCCATTTCAGTCAGGTACTCAGTACTGTGCAGACTCTTTTTCCCTAGGTTAATTAGCTTTAGTTGGCCTTTTCCTCTTCAGTCTATAACTACTGAATATTTTAATGAAATTGTATTCCTATAGAAGGTCTTCCAGCCGATTAATGGACCTCTGGAATTACATTAAGGATTACATTAAATCTCTGAATGTACGTCTTCTAACCCCTCACACCTAGAAATGTGTTTTATACAATATTTCTACTGTTGATGTGAGTTTATGGAACACTGTTTCTAATTGCCCATTACCTCCTGTAAGGATAGTTTCTGTGAATAAATCCCTGTTTTATTATTTGTTTTTCTTGATTGGTCTGCTCTCCTGCTATAACAGTGCTGGTGACATTTCCATAGTCTTTATTTCTACAAACACCTTTCCTTTCCCCCTTACAGTTCAGCGTTTATTTTTTATGCAATAAAAAGATACTGAGGCAAGGAGGGTGGGGACCTTGTCCTGCAGGTGCTGTGGTGGTGGCAGGCTGGTTATGGTGGCTTTTCCTGTGATGCCAAGCCTGCAGTGGGGACCAGGAGCAGGGGCACCTAAGCAGCCCTATTGGTGGGGCAGCCTCTGCTGTACGTGTCTTCAAAAGGGGGTTTGGCTAATTTTGCTCATAGCACATATTTATACTTTTTAATTGATTTGGTTAACATCCTACAGAAGTGATTTTTAATTTTGGGGGGGTGCTAATTAGGATAACATTTTCTGTCCCTGTTTAATGTATTAATTAGGAGTAGTTGGCTGTAATTGTAATTAAATATACAGGTGCTATTTTTTAAATGACAGAACTGCTGTTGCAACAAGAAGGATGCCATCTCAGATCTAAACATCCAGGGCCCTTGAGTTTTCCTCCCACTCCTGCACTGACTCAGTGTTTGTCACTGGGCAAGTAACTCAGCTTCCTACCTCCCTTTCTTGCCTTCCAGGGCTATTGTGTGAATTAATTAGATAATGTTTCAGCATGGCTTTGAACTAGAGAGAGCCACAGAAGTGCCAAGTTATCATTCACTGTTATGAAAGTCAGCGTGCTGGCTGGGAGTGAGACCTCTGATGCCAGCCCAGCAGAGAGAGAGGGACAGCAAAAGTGGCTGGAGGAAAGCTCCCCTTTTGCCTCAAGATCCCTCATCTCTGTAGCTGCTGTCTGCAGCACCCCAGAAGTTCTCTGCACCAGATCTGCCTGGTGTGATCCCAGGGATGCAGCCCCTATCTGAGCCTATCCAGCCCAGCTGCTGGGCTGAGGATGCTGCCTGCACCTCCCTGTCTGTTTTCAGGCTAATTTTAGTGTCTGAAGGAGCAGAGGACACGTCCTCTGAAAAATTATAGTGCTCCAAATCAGCAAAGCACTTAAGATTAACATGGATAGGTCTGAAGAGTGGCTTAAGGTTAAGCACGCTGTGGGGCTTGCTGGGTAAGATTAGCCTGGAGCAGATGTGTGTTCTGCTGATTCAGGCCTTCAAAATATTTAGGCCTTGATTCAGCAAGACTGAATGCTCAAATGTGAGCAGTCCTGCTGAAAGCAGTGGAGAAAACTGGCTGATCAGAGCTGGGCAGAAGGATGGAGTGAGAACATTGAGGTATAAACCTGCTAGTTTAGAAATTAGTTTCATTTGAGGATGTGCACAGAGACAAACCAGCTGTGCAGCTCTTGCCTATGCTGTGGAGGTTGTGCATGAAGTAACATTTCCTCATGACCCCATGGTGTCCAGCCAGCTTCCTAAATATCAGCACACTTATTTGAAAGCAATTCTGGTGAAATGCAACTACCTGTCCAAAACAGCGCTTGCTATTTTTTGGATCCTATTTTGATGCCTCAAGGGTTTTATTCCACAGCCCTTGCTGGTGGAAAGGCTCAGCCTGGGCATGGAGGTGGCAGCTGCCCAGGTGGTCAGGCTTGTGTGCCCCTGCAGAGCCAGGGTTGCTGCAGGGACATCTTAGGACAGCACTGAGAAAGGTCTCATGAGACCTCACAGACATCCTCAACTGCTCTGTGCATCTGTGGCAACATCTCTTGAGGACAATGCTCTTGTGTTTGGAAGAAATCCCAGCCTAACTAAGCCCAGAGATGGGAAATCCAGCTGAGGGGCAGCCAGGGTGATCATGAGGGTTGCTTGGTGGCTTTATTACATGTTAATGTCATCGCCAGGATCAGTGTGGAGGCAATGGAATGCAGGAGTGTGCCTCAGCTTCCACAGGGCTGGCAAGGGGATGCAGGACCTTTTCTAGCCTGAAAAGCCCTGAATTGATGCCTCCTGATGGGGCTGAGGAAGAGCTCTGGGTCTCTGCTGGGATGGGGACTCCCACTTGCCCCCCTCTCCATTCTGAGCCCTGTTTGGGGCAGCGTTGTGTGCCAGGGACAGACACACGGACGGAGATCAGAGGAAACAGTTTCCAAAGCTCAGAACTAGGAACAGCCCTTTTCTTGTGATTAAGAGACCAAAAATAAAATGACCTGCACTTATATTCCCAGGCAGGTGAAAAGAATAATTACTTTACAGAGATGGAATTCCTCCATATATTAGAGCCATTAAAAAGAGTAAAATTTGAAATTTACTATGGCATGGAACAAAAAGGTAATGCAGTTAGAGATAATGAAATCCTTGCTTGCCACTAATGGAAGAATTATTGTTGTTAAAGACCCCTTCATAAATAATTGGGAAACCAATTATACAGTCTTGGGGACTAATTTATCCAGGAGCAATGCAGACCATGTTTTGCCATGGAATGAGCGGCACGAGTTCTCTGCTATAGCTCGCTGCTGCTCTGCAAAGAAATAGTAAAATAAAGAAAGAAAGAAAAAGAAAAAAAAAATGAAAGAAACTAATGTACTTATTAATCAGGAAATGCACTATCAGCAATGAGAGATGGGTGTCCATATATCTCAATTCAAGGCGGTTTTGCTGAATTTGGAGGGCTGCATTAAGATGCCAGTTGGTCTGTGTGCTGTGAGGGGAGCAGGGCTGGCGGCCGGGGCTGTTCCCCCGATCCCGGGGCTCGGCGGATGGGGATCCCCGCTCCTTCTGCTCCGAGCTGCCCCGGGGAAAGGGCCCGGGCCGGGGGTGCAGCCCGGGCAGCGCCGTGAGCCGCTTTGGTACAAAAATCCTTAAACAAAACAAGGTTTGGGGCAGTTTGGGTGGTGTGGTGCCACGCACGGGTTTAGCGGTACGATGAGGTGAGTCCCGCGAATGGGCTGTTCGCCCGGAGCTCCCGGTGTGCATTAAATCCCCCCGGGCACATCCCGATATCGGGCTCCGTGTGGGAGAGATCCTCCGGGCACGTCCCGGGAAAAGGATTCGGTGTGTAGGGATTCCCCACGGGGAATATCCCGAGTTCTGTGTGTCCGGGATCCCGTATCCTGGCACATTCCGGTCCCGGGCTCGGAGTGTCCCGGATCCCCGCTCCTGGCGCATCCCAGCGGGTTCCAGTGTGTCCCGGATCCCGGCATGTGCCGGTGTGTCCCGGTGTGTGCCGGATCCCGGCACATTCCGATGTGTCCCGGATTCCCGCTCCCGGCACATCCCGGTGTGTCCCGGATCCCAGTACATCCCGCTGTGTCCCGGCGCCTCCCGGATCCCCGCTCCCGCTGTGTCCGGGCCGGCGCGGTGCCGGCGCGGGCCGCCAGGCGGCGCTGTGGGCGGGCGCGCGGCCCGTCTCGGCGCCGGCGCGCGGCGGGCGCCGCCCCCTGCTCGGGCGGCGGCGGCGGCGGCGCGCGCGGGGCGATGGCGGACAGCGCCAGCGAGAGCGACACCGACGGCGGCGGCGGCAGCGGCGGCACCGCGGGGCCGCTGTCGGGGGGCGGCCCGGGCGCGGGGCCCGGCTGCGGCGCTGCGGGCGGCGGCGGCGGCTCCTCGGGGGGCGGCAAAGCGGGCGGGATCGTGATCTCGCCGTTCCGGCTGGAGGAGCTGACGAACCGCCTGGCCTCGCTGCAGCAGGAGAACAAGGTGCTGAAGATCGAGCTGGAGACCTACAAGCTCAAGTGCAAGGCGCTGCAGGAGGAGAACCGCGACCTGCGCAAGGCCAGCGTCACCATCGTGAGTGCGGGCGGCGCCGCGCCGGGCCCGGCGGGCGGGGAGCGGGGGTGTCCCCGCCGCGGGGTGTCCGCGCAGGGCGGGCCCGGCCCCGGCCGCGGCCTCCCCGCCGGCCCCCGGCTGCCTGCCGGCTCGCCGGGACCGGGCACCCCGGGCGGGCCCGGCTGTCACCGCGGCCCGGCCGCGGGGGACGCGCACAGGTGGGGTCGCCCCGCGCCCTTCGCGCCCCCTCCGGCGCCGGGAGGGCAGCGGCGGCGGAACCGGCGAGGAGCCGAGGCGGTTCCCCCGGCCGGACCCGCGTGGCCGCCCGGCTCCCCGCGGGGAGGCGGCCCCGCCGGCCCGCCCTGCCCGGGGTCCGAGCGGCCGCGGCTCGGGGAGGGGCCGGGCACGGGAAGAGCGATGCTCTCCGCTCCCCTGAAGTTTCTCAAAGTAGAGATTTCCACGGAGTTTAAGTAATCTGCGGAGATTACGGATTATCTCTTCAGCCGTCACCTCTTCGGTCACTGTGCAGAGGCGGTGAGCTGCAGGAATAGCGTCTTGCTCATGAGGAAGTGTTTGGTTTGTTTGTAATGTTTTGTTAAGTGCTGTATTTCAGGGTATTTGAAAACTCATATAAATAAGACTCTTAAAAACAGTGCGAGTAGAGCAGCACTCTGTCTCGGCAAGAGCTCAGCTCCTGGTTTATGAGCACTGTGAGGATAGCTTGGAGTTTAACACCATTTTATGTGATGCTGTTAGGCAGGAATCATCAGAAAAGCGCATATCAAAACACTACAAAAATATTGTTCTGTTCTTCTCTATGAGATTGGGAGTTAGGAGTTTAAGTTCTAGAAATTTTTGATTATTCAGTGGCTAAAAGGGTTGTTTAGGTATTGTTGGTCATGGCGTGCATGCAGAGTAGGTAACTTGCCAAAGACCTGTTAAAGGTAGATCTGATACTGTCCCGAACATCCTTGCCAGTGCAGGTGGAGATGTGTTAAAGGTAACTCTGATACTGTCCCGAACATCCTTGCCAGTGCAGGTGGAGATGTTTTACGCGGGACCAATCCCACCTATGTGTGTGCACTCTCATCTCGTGATTTTTCACAGGGGATGCTTTGCTCTGAGCCTAATGTCTGTTTTATTGATACTCAGCTTTTCCATTGTCAGTCCATCTAGCCAAGAAATGGAGCTTGCCTAGGCATACCTCTCATCTGCTCCTAGTAGTAAGCGTTCAGTGTCTAGCAGGATGTGGGCCGGAAGAGTGCATGAAATACAATACAGAAGTAATTTATTCAAGGATGACAAATATAGTGCTAGTCGGGGAAATGTGTGCTTTGTTAATACTTTACGAGAAGAGAATGTGCCTTAATTAGGTAGCGGCGGAGTGCCTTCTAATGTTGAAAGGGGCTAAGGCGCCTTGTCAGTCAGACATTTTCTCTCTGCCTGTTAGGAAGGCACAGCATCTTTCTGAACCCCTGGTAGGTGTTTTGTTTGTAAACAACTTGGAAAAAATGCTTGTGTGCATTACAGTTCTGGCAGTGTCTCTAGGGACTGATCAGCTTACATTTTCATCAGATTTTAATTTATAAAAAGAAGGTATTTTCCTTAAATCTGAAACTCTGCCTGTTTTTGACATCTTGGATAAAGAGAGAGGTGTTAGACTTTAATGGCAACCTGTAGGCTGTCTGGAAAACCGACATCTTTAGCTGATGCTGTGGCTTTGGTGTGCTAAACTGTGTACACAACTGAGTAAACCACTCTAATTCAGCAAGCAGCGAAAAAATGAATGCAAAACATAACTTTTTTTCAGGCCAGTGAGACCTTGTGCTGTGACTTACTTAGTCCATAATATAAACACATTTGCAGTCAGAATACTTTGTGGTGTGGCTCTAGTATGTAGGTGACTGGAGATGAGCTTTATTGGAGTGTTGAAATATGTGCCATTCACATGTCAGAGGAATAGAAAATTTTCTGATTGTCTGCACTGTGCTTCTAAACCCTTTTCAGTTTGCTCCTCCACCCTGCAGCTCCTCGCAGCGTTGCTGTGCTGACAGACGGGCGCTTTGTGTGTTTCCTGTTGCGGGCATTGTAATGACACAAATCAGCTTTGATTTTTATCAAGCGTTGAGGACAAGCTGTGAAGCACAAATGGACCTGACAGGTAGCCAAAATAGCAGGTGAATGACTAAACCTGTGTGCTGTAGGTGAAGGTGACTCCTTGAACCACACAGCTCTTCCTCTGCAAACCTTTCACCGGTCCTATTTGAGTTTTTTGTGCAAGGCCACAGCGACTCTGCTTTCTGCAGTTCCCACCATTGTCTCTAATGATTTTGAATATTTTCCCTTTAAAGTTTCCCAGTGATGGTCTTCCTCCTACCTCTTGTGTCCGTGCTGGTGTAAGTGTTAATATGGCATCTCTCTGTGCTTGCAGTATTGTTGGTGTCAGCGTGGATATAGTCAGTTTAGGAATTACCTAAATTGCTTGCCACATAGGATCTTATTAGTTGTATTTGTAGTTCACCCTTGTGTCATAGGGTTGAAAATAAAGTGTTAATTAAGCACAGGAGACCTACATTAAGTAGTTGCACTTGGAAAACTGACTGAGAAAGGTGTTGGCTTGGCAGGCTTGTGTGCTCACTAGCTTCATATGCACTCCCATCTAAAATATGTGAAAACAAATGCTGCTTTCAAGCTGAAATTGGTGAAGCCAGCTTGGACTAAGCGTACACCCAAAAATATGTGCGAGCTGTACTGCTTCCAGTAGCCTGAAATGCAAATGAAGTTATGCTGCTGTTCATGTGCAAGACTGTGAAAGTAAGTAAATATATGTGATAATTTTATCTCACCTGCTATTATTGGTAACAAATGGTGAGAGAGGGAGCAAAGCAGGGAGAAAGCTGGGGGTATTTCAAGTGCTCTCTGGCAGTGCATTACATCAGAAGGTGAAGTTTCAGATCAGATATTAAGGAGAAATTGCAGAAATGACTAAGATCACTCGAGCCATTTGCAGAGGGTTCATTTATATGTATTTAGCAACCTCAATTGTATGATCTCATGGTGTATTTCTGCAAGGTCTTTTTTAGGAAATGGAACGGCTGGTGCCTAGGTTGGGAAGAAGCAGGCGCCTGAAGATCTGAGATGCTGTGTGTTTGGGATGAGAAGCAGTGAGTTTTGCTTATAGTGTGCGCTACCAGAAGTGGATTTCCTGTGTGAATTTGCTTAGTTCTTTGGTGAAAAAGGTCTGCCAAGGAAATGTCATATTTAATGGGCTAAGCCTGGGACAGCACAACTTCTCTAGTTAAATAAGAGCACCTTCAAACCTGGGTGGTGGGGTGACTGCTTTTCAAAAGAATGAATTGCTGCATGTGACAAAAGCTGAAATACTTCAGTTGGGGGTAGGTGTGTATTGGTCAAGAAGTTTCTTTTGAAGTTGGTAGAATTTGGATTTTTAGCTCCTTTTTTTCTGCTCTTCTGTATTTAATGTAACCAAGCCATCCTAAATCAGTGAAAGCCATGTAACCTTTAGCTGATACTGGAAGCATTTTGGTGTTCTTTCTTATTGCTTTGAACTGGCAGGCGTCATATGAACAAGAGGAATTTTAGTCCTTCTAGGAACAAGAGGAATTTTAGTCCCCGACTGCTACATACACTCTCTAGAATGTTAGATTTGGTAATTTATCTCATGTAAATTGACCTACTATACTGAGACATTTTATTTGGAGTTAGAAAATTAAAATATAGTAAACCTTATTCTGTTACTTAGTTTTTTAACTGAGGTGAAGATAAAGTATTTGAGAAGCGTTAATTTTAAAATGTTCCCACTCCAAAATGCCTGGTGAAGCAGTTTTAGTGCATTCTAACAATTTACAAGAACATATTTCTTTAATTTTCCCTGATTTTGCTGTGTAGGGATGAGAATTATCCTAGAATTTGTGGTGCTGTGTGGATCCCCAGCAGGATCATCGGTTCGGATGAGGCAGTCTGACTGAAGTGCTGATGGCATATGCTGGCTTTTGTGAGCTCGCCGTGAGTTCTCGCTGTCTGTGGTGCCCCTTGCAGCACCTTCTGCCAGGGAGCACTGGGACACGGGACTGCTGCGGGTTGTGAGTGGCGGTATTTTACTGTGAGACCTCTGCTGCCTTTGTTCCTGTAGCTAAACCTGAGCTCTGCACCTTGGCTCCCAGCTTAACTCTTGTCATTCCTGGAGTGCTGGCAGAGGGCGGTTGCATTTCCTGGCTTTTTGGCCTCCTCTGCCATTCTGCAGAGCTGTGTGAACAGCCTCCCACCTGTTGAGAGGAACAATAGAAAAAAAAGCCTTACTCAGCTCCTATTTCCTCACCCCCTACTTAAATCCTGAACAAAGTTGTTGCTTTCAATAACAGCCATCTCCTGAAAGCAAACAGGCTTTGTGATCAGAAAAATCCTGTGTGCTATTGTGACCTGTTAGAGTTTTCCCAATGACAACCAGATTTGGATGCTGGAAATAATTAGAATTTTGCATTTTGTTCTCAATGAAGTGTGCAGAGGGATCTGTGTGCGTGCATGAGATCTGCTATTGTGGGTCTTCATGAAAAATGTCAGCCTAGACAGATAGTTTGGGGAAATGAATGGGTGTGCTGTTTTGTCAAAAATCTCCTGCAAAAATGCTTTTTTCTTTTCTGGAGTTTGCACCAGAATTTCAAGGCAGAACACCTGTTCCAGTACAGAATGTGTCTATTAATAGTAGAAGAAAAAGGGCAGGATAGTCTATCTGAACTGAAATAGGAACCTTTAAAAGGTGCTGATAAGGGCACGAAATCAATTAGTAGCAGAGAAAGGTAAAAAGCAAACCAAGAAAGCAAAAATATTTTTACAGAATGTATCTGTGAATCTGTTATTTACTTTTGATTTTAAAGTAGGTCTTGCTCGTGTGAAAAATACTCTCAGTTCTGTGATGTCTTTTGTAGGTGTAAGAAACCTGCTTGGGGCTTTTATATCCTGCTGTGTCATTTATCACTCCAGTTTGTAGCTGGACTAAGCTGAAAGTAGCTCAAAAATAACTTATTTCAGAAATGCTTTGCTTACCTGCTTTTGCTAAGATTACCAAATCCGCCCACCGTGAAAGTCCATCCGAAATTTTTCAGGCATGTTTTTTTCCAAGAGCAGGCATGTAGGAAATGACTGTCTGGTATTTCAGTTTTACATTCCCTTCTGATTCTCAAGAAGGTTCTGTTGAACTTCTACAAATGTCTGTAAATTAAGTTTAGTAATGCCCTTTGGTGTTATCTGCCTTGGCCCTTGGGGTGGCACGGTCAGAGCCCTGCTGCTTTTGCTGCATGGCTGGAGAGCCTGTAGTAGGAAGGTGTAATAGCATCTGCTTCCCTTTGGTAGTTACACACAGCCACTGGCATATCCAATTCCCAGACAAAAACATCATCCATGTGCTATTAACAGAATGTCACTGGGGTGTGTTGTAGGCCTTCCTGAATGCTGTTTAAAATACAAACAAAAACCACAGAAAAAGTCCATGTTTCTGAACTTAATTCAAATATTAATCAACAGGAATGCTTGTGCTTTAAGGGAGTTTAAGGCTTCAGAGGTTTATGTAATCATCTGCTTAAATTTTTGTCACATGGTTTTGTGAGTTTTTCCGCACTGAACCTTGTAACTAACCTTGAAATGTGTCTTTGAGAAGTGTATCCAGTTTTAATTTGAAGACTCTTGAAGAATCACTGTGCTTGGAAAGGCTTTGGTGTCCTGCCTCCCGTTCTTCCCATCAGTTTCAAGGTTGAGCTGTTGGTTCCTGCTGTGCCTTTTGGCTGGGTTAATGAGTGTTTTGAATCCTCTGCTTTCTTCTTATGAAGATACAGGCTGTAACAAGCAACTTTAGTTTACATTGACAAACTAAGCTAAGCTCTCAGGCTCTGAGGTGCTGGAAATCCAAAATGTTGAATTATATACGATGCACTGGTCTAGTCCAAACATCCTTTTCTGCTTCAAATTTCCACAAATGTTTCTGATATCTTCATTTGGAACTTTACTTATTTTGTTTTTTCTCATCCAGTGTGGTCAGTTTTCTTTAATGAGCTTGCTGCTGTGTGCTTTGGCTATTGTGGCAGAAATAGAGTTGCACACCTGTGCCTTGTTCAGGTCTGATTTGTACTGCTGGGTTGTCCAGAAGCACTTGGTTTAGAGCAGAGAATTAATTAATTGTGTAGGGAATATTTTAAACAACATCCTGCTTAGTACATGGTGGTGAAATGGGACTTCCCATTGATGAGTATTTTTGAGGTCAGCAAGCCATTTTGGAAATCCTGATGTATACTTTATTTTATAGCCAGTTTAAAATAACGTTTGGCATGTATTACTAAATCAAAAACTCATATGGGTGTCTTATAAACACCCTACACCTTTGTGGTTATCTTTATTACAAATAGTCCTTGGCTGAAAGATGAAGATTTGCTTATCTGCCACAACTTGTTTTCTATAAAACCATGCTGAATGACCTGTTTAATGTTTCTGTCCTTTATACTGTAAATTAATTTGTTTGCAGTATTGCCATTGGGTTGATACCAAACTCTGATAACCACCTAGTTTTGCTTGCCTTTAAATATTATACAACAACTATACTTTTTCATCAGTTACTTTATGTGATGTTCCCATATTTAATAATGGTGGAATGTGTTCAGTCAGTAGGCATACTGGTATATTGCTCTGAATTACTTTGGGGATGAAAGTGAAATAAAGAACTGAAATTGTAGAGTGCACTTGGGAAATTTTAATAAGGCAAAGTTCTTGGTATTTCTGTGGGCTTACTATTCTGCATAGAAAGTAATTTTACTTCTTAATGAACTTTCTCACTGAGGTTGTATCATGAATTCTGTGTTAGAATTCTGTGGTTTCTAATCAGCTTTTATTTTAAGAATAGTCTTTATTTTCAGGTTTGAACATTTACTAAGGCCCATTCTTCCTTGGTGTATCTCCAGTGACTTAAAAACATTTTGAAGGAGAGGTTGCTTTGATTTTTACTGTATTTTACACCTAACAACAGGTTTGCTTTCAGTTGAAGAAAAAATAGTCATATGTGCTCCTGCTGTATATCTGCCAGACATTTTTAACTTCCTTTTTAGTCACCTGCCCAACTGACTGTTGAGTTTTGCATTATTCACATCAGCTGCTTTAGTAATCAGTATTGAGGTTTTTAGGGCTTTTAGTGCTGTTGCTGATCCCAGTATTAGAAAGCTAGTATGGACCAGATTTTAGCATAGTTTTCAAATCCTGGAAGTTCTGTATTTCATTTTAGTTGTGGTTTTGACTTGAATGGAGCTTGAATTTTAATACTGATTTCAAAGGATGAAGGAAAATTATTTCACTTTATTAAACTCTTTTTTTTTTCCAGGGTGGGTAGGTGGTCGTCTGTGGTTTTCTTGCACTTATTAATTCTGTTTACTTGTTCTCATTGCTTGTTTCCTCCTGCTGCCGATACTGACTTTGATGTTGAAGCTGCTGTTTTCCAAGTTGTTGGTTTCAAGTGTTGGTATATGTGGGGTGTATTTTCAGATACACACTCTTAGTGCCAAAGCTCCTTGTAGTAATTGAGCAAATAATACTGACCTGTGGTGAGCAAGCTTATGCTTCTGCTGGAGACTTCACAAAAGGTTTTCTTCCCACCGCCCCTCATAAAGTGTGCTTGGGAGGATCCCAGGTGGGATTGCAGGCCACTGAAATGGTGACTCTGTGGCAGCTGCAAACAAGATGATCAGGCAGCTGGGCTTGTGGGGTGCTGCAGGACAATGGAATGCCAGTGTCTCACAGACCTTGAAATGTGATTGAAACGAAGAAATGAGACAGTGCTGTCCTTCACAGGAATGAAGATGGTCAGCAGTAGACATCTCATGTATCTCAGCATAGCCTTGTAAAAACAGTGAGAGAAACAGTTGCTTTGCTGCTCTTTTTTGGGCAGGGGGGTAGGAGGAAGTTGCTGAATTTAGCAGGAGATCAAGAGGTGAATTCTTTCAGTCTTCTTAAAGAAAAAAAAAAAACAGATGAAGTAGGAGAATAGGGACAAAATGTACAAATTGAATTATGCACAGGGTTTGGGGTTCAAACAGAATGAATGGAAAAGAGACAAAGACATGCTCTAGAAGAGAGGCAAAAAATACAGTATAAAGCAAGCTCCCCTGGATGTGTAACAGGAAATATTCTTGTGATGTCTTGCTTCCAACGCAGCAGCCTGGGGATGGCCAGAAGGGAACATCTCAAGTTCCTGTTCTCCAGTCAGGTCCTTCTGTCTGACTGAAGATGTGTCTTGACCTTTAATTAGGTAGTCTGTTAGTGTCCCATTTCAATGTATGGGATGGAGAACAAAGTGAAAATGACAGGCAAGACAGTTGAGGTGAAGTATTCCACCTTAAAAATGTATCTTAAGTGGGGAACTCTGAATTACAGGTATGTGGATTTCACATCTCTCTCTGTGGGGTGCAAGGGTTACTTGATAAAAGCTGAAGCAATTTTTATAGAAATACTGAAGCAGTTTCTAATCCTGGCACTTGAGTTGTAATTATTTCAATTATTCAGTTAAAATACAGGCATTGTAGGCTAATTGGTGTCTATGGGGACGATCCTTTCAGCTCCTGAGAGTGCTCTATCCCTTCATGCATTCCCTTGCAGCTGTTTTTTTCCTGGAAAAGTAGGTATTTGCTCAGCTGATAGTCTAACTGATGGAGAAACTCTTCAGATAAGGCTTCTCTTCCTCTCTCACCTCTGAATTTTACTAAGTTTGAAATTTCTAATATTACACGCAGTCTGGTCTTAGTTTGGGGAGGGCCCAGTGAGGTGGATGAGCATCTGTTCAGCCCTGCAGTAGATGGAAACAGCCTAGCAGTGTTCCAGCTGTCTGTAAAGTTTTCCTCAAATGCTTTAATTTTTTAAACTGCCTGAAATGTGATGTTTCTGCTTATTACTGTAAAGCTAAGGCCTTTTTAGTTCCCTTGGTGGTGGTGGTGGTGCTAATCATACTTAAAACTCCTACCACATATATAAATAATTCCCACCATGATATGCTTTGGTCCTGAGTGAAAGTATAAATGTTTCTTAACAAGTCAGACATGATAAAACCCAGTAATGTTTAGCATGCCACAATATGAAGTTATGCTTCTTTCTGTGACTTACGGTTGAATTTCTACTTTCACCAGGTGGTGGTATTTCCACTTTGTTTTGCTTAATTTTCAAATAAACAGCAAAAGCCACTATTACCAAATTTGCAAACTGTAAGGTTTCAACCACCACGTTTGCAGGAGCTTTAAAGGGTATGTGTTTCTCATATCTGTTAAAAATGAACTCTAGACATTTTGTCATGGCTCGTGTTGCCAGGAATTATTAACTAGGCAAAATTTCTGTCCTCACAGGCCATGAAATCCTGGTTGGGTCAAGAAGAGGGACACTCCCAAAGTCAGTTTCACAGAGTAAATTTAACCTGAAATTTAGATATGCAGAAAATCCCTTTTCTCTCATTATTGATACATGTAACTGGATGGTCCTTGCTCTGTGAGTGGAAAGGTGGGTAGGCATTTCCTAAAGCTTTCTCTGTGTCAGACCTACTTCCTCACTTCTGTAAAGGAGGAATATTCAAGGATGATTGCATTCCCCCACATCCTGCAAATCTCTGTTTGTAGGGGCCAGAGACAGAGAATACAAAGGCCAAGGATTTATTTCTTCATATTCCTCATCATATTTTCGTACACTACACATTTATATACTTGTATCTTGCCTCAAAAGCCTGGAAAGAGATTGCTCTTTGGAATACTGTGATAGGTACTGTAATATATCCAAACTGTAGAGAAGGAAAAAATACCCAAAAAAACGACTCATTGACTCCTAGGTGAGGTAAGTAGAAACATTTCTTTTTCTGTAATGGAGCTGGAGCTAATGTGCCTTAACAGTGGGTTGGACAGTGTTGTGTTCACTTTGTGAATATATTGGTTTGGTTTAGGAAAAGGTATGATTATAATTAATAACAAGTTTCATCTCCAGCTCTTGTTAATCACTGTGAAAGTGTTTCTCTGGAAATTCAGTTTGTGTAAGAGGAAATTGGGAGAGATTTTAACCCTCTTAAGAGGTTGTTTGTGTTGAGTGGCTAAGGACACCTTGCTACTTTGGGGAAAAACATTGCCATCCCTAATGATTACCTAAGCTGTCTTTGAATTTGTCATATAAAACAAACAAACAAAATCCCAACAACAGTCCCATTTCCTGCCTCTCCACCAGCAAATAAAAAGGGTTTAAGAGTTTTAAAGACAGTTAAGAAATTACATGATGAGCATCTACAGTTTGAAAGCCCCATAAATGGATCTTTATCTGGTGGTCTTTATCCTTAGTTTTAGATAAGGAGAACAGGTTGATTGATGTAGATATACCAGAGGTTATAAACACTTGAAAGAAGGATTTACAAGTGCTGAAAGCCACTTTTACCTAGAAGGGAAGGATGGTGAATACACAGGCATTGGGTGCTCAGGACCCAGTCAAAGTGAGAAAATGTGCAGTTTTCTGCCTGGGAGCAGGGGCAGTCACTGCTAATACCTGTGGTATGCAGGTGGCCCTCCTTGGCACATGCCATGCACCTGGAAAAAACTGGGGATAACAGAATTACACTTCAATTTCTCATTATGTACTCCAATGAAGAAAAACATGGTTTTCATACTTACATGCTTGCAGTGAGTTACCTGGACCACGTGAAGTGAAGTAGGATTTTCATGGAGGTTATTTGTGGGGGGTGACTGTTAAATCTCTGTTCAGTGCTTTCACTTGTGCTCTTTTGCCTTTGAGTAGAGAAACAGCTGTGGGTGCAGAGCTGCTTGTAACAGGAGTTTGCTGTGGTTGCATCTTGAGCAGAAGTGTTATTTTAGAACAGCTCAGTACCTGTTAGCTGAATATACCTCTGAACAGAAGCTGGGCATTAAGTTAGTCACCTAATAGTCTACTCTGCTGCTAAATCTTTTGCTGTTCCTGCTCTGAAATGTTGGGAGTGGGCAGTTTTGAGTTTCCTAATTGGTCAGTTCAGCAAAATGAATTGGTTAATGTGTGGTTACATTGAAGATAAATGTTGATTTATCAGTGGTCAGAAAATAAACTACAAAACATTTAAAATATGTTAATTTAAAAAGTGCTTATGCATTAGACATCTGATATCAGAATAATTTGTACTGGGGTGCTACATTCCTTGTAGGTCCTAGCACTAATGGTGGTGTTACTGAGATTTAAGTTGTTGTTAGTAGTTTCTTAGAAGCTTAACAACCAGATTTCATTAAATTTGAGCATTGTAGATGCAGGTCAAATAAACCACAGCATTTTAAGATGTGTGGTTATTCCAATGATCACATAGGCTGTGGAAAATTATTAATGCACACCACCTCCAAAACAGTGTATGCTACAAGATTAGAACAAAAATGATCCTTTTTCTTTCACATTGACAAGTCTGAGCATTTGAAAATTCAGACAAACTGAACATAAAAGTACAAATCTTGCTGTGTACATGTGCATCTTTGTGATGTTTTTCAGCATTTTTTATATTGAGGTTGAGCAAAAGCAAAACCTGTTCCACATACTTGTTTCCCATTTGTTTTACACTATTAATTAACTAGCAAACTTTCCAGTGCAAAAAATCCAGCAGTAAAACAGCTGTGCAGTTAGAAGTCAAATAGTAAAGCAAAAATTTCTTTCTAGTAGTCATCAGTAAAGGATTAATAGAGAGAGGTATTTCAAACTTTGGTTCAGAGTTTGATATGGCAGTGTAGCTGTATTTTCCATATTGGCTGAGTTTGTCAATGCAAGTCTTCAGCTGGGTGCAAGCTAGCAAAGATGGGGAAGTCCCTGGCAAAGCACCATCTTCTGGAAGGGATGTGCTGCTGATGCTTTGTGCTGGGAATGGTCCCTTGCCTGTGCTGGGCGGATGGAGGTGTCTCACAGATCCCATTCTCAGTGCCTTCCTGGCAGTGATTGCGTGTGCAGGCATTACAGCTCATCTGAGGAACATTTCATGTGCATTTTGAAGTAGTATTTGCTTGTAAGCAATGAACTTGAGGACTTAGGGGCAGTGGGTTTCTTTGTGCTTATATACATACTTATTTAACCCATGCTCTGGAAACCAGTGCTGCTGCGAATGCAGCAGGTGTAGGAAATGTGTGCTGCCTGTGCAGCCATGGGACCGAGGAAGGGCCTCATGAAACAGAGCCATTTGGAAAGGTCTGCAGGCTAGATTTAATTTTCCTGCTGGGTCATTCCTGCCTTGGCCTGTGACTTCTCTTGGCTCAGGTTACAGCTCTTGTGTGCTGGAAGCAGAGACTCCAGCCCTGATAACAGTCTGGGAGCTTGTTCTACATGAGGATGTTTAAGTGAATGAAAAAGAAGAGCTATAAAGCATATGTCTAATGAACAGTCAGATTCTTAAGGTTGCCATGTTGAGTGCTCAGAATAAGAAGTGTTTAGCATGTGTTTGTACAACCCTGATACTTTTGCCTTTATGGTGCCTTATTACTATATAATCTTTAGTTACATTAAGATTGCATAGCAATATGTGGTCATGGTTAAAGTGCTCAGTAAAAGTTATTGATACATTTTTCTAAGCTCTGTCTTGACATTTTGTCAGTCGCAGAGAGTGTGGCTTTTTCACATGCTGCATTTTTATTAACTACTTAATCTGCCAGTATTTTGATATAATAAAAGCTCTTGAAGGGAGTATACTATTTTTTTTTCTGTTTTGAAGAAATCTGTTTAAATTATTTTTCAATTATGTAAGTAAATTCAGGAATTGATTGTATTAATTATGAAATTCATATAGCTTGTTACACTTAGTTTGTAATTAGCCAAATGCATTAATTTTATAAATATTTATGCTTGTCAAATGAGCTTGTTTTCATAACTTGCTTATTTCATTTTTACCACTTGTGTGTTTCAGTTGTGCAAGGGTTTCAGGTCATCATCAAAATGCAGAGAAGGAAGTATATGCAATGGGATTGCATACCATCAAACAATTTACTTCAGTGCTGATGCTGAGATTATTCAGCATGAAAGAGTACCAGTGACTTTTGTGTTTAGGAAGCTGGTTGCTTCTGAGGGTTGTTCTTAAGTGCTCCTCCCAAACCACAAGATGTGTGCACCTGAGTATTTGAGAGAAGATCCCACCAGGCTGCATGAGCTGAAAACATTTGACTGTGGCTCAGACTGACTTGGGAGAAGAATGCATTTCTTATGTAGTTTGAGTCAGCTCATTTCTCCATTCAGTGTGCATCTGCTGTGGATTTGTGTGGCCATGTGTTGGATCACTTGCTGGGCATCGAAGGAAGAGCTTGCTGTGCCTGGAGCTGGCAGCAGCAGGGCTGTGACAGAGGCGTTTGACATGTCTGCCCAAAACCTGATTGACCTTTTACAGAGGAGAGGGGTGGGGGATGAAGGGGACAGAGAAATTCCTACTATAAATGGAGATTAGAAGGAGCTGTATTTTAATACTTTAAATGGTAGCTTGTCACGGAGTTATTCCTTTATTATTACAATGATAAATTGTATTATTATTATTATAAAAAACAGATATATTTTTTGTGTCCTCTTGCAGCAGAACTCATCTACTAAATAGCTGTAATATAATAGGACTTATGCTTTGAAGCAATTCTGTTTCAGTGGCTTTAATGTTACACAATAGGCAATGTTTAGAGTAGTTTAAGTTCTCAGGATGAGTTTCAATAATGAATTTCTTTCTTCCTTGGTGTATTTGGAAAATAACTTTTGGTGAACCTGGAAGTTTGTGATTTTTCTGATGGAGGGTGGTGTCTGTTCTTTATTTGTTTTTAGAAGCCAACCAACAAAAAAAATGCTTTCCTCCTACACTGCCAGGTCTGTGTTAAAAAAAAAACAGTCCTGCAGCTTGGGGTCCTAAAGGAGCCATTCAAAGGTATTAGTGCTTGTTTGGGGCTTCTAGGAAATACTGCATGCCCAAAGATAAAAATGCATGATTCTTTCTATTGTTCTCTTACTCCTGAAAACTCATCTTAAAGAAGGGAGAAGAAAAAGAAAAAGGTACTTTTATGTCAGAACAGAGGAAATTACACTGGGGGTTTGTCACAGATTAGACAGGAAATCACACTACAAATTGACCCCAGAACTTGAATTCCAGCTCACCACTTCAACCACAAGAGCCTTCACTCTTTTCTCTCAGACAGGCCACCCAGCTGAAAGAAATACCTTTCCTTGGGTGAGGGGAAAGCTGTGCCCACGTCATTTCTGGGCCTGGGTGGGAATTCCTTGTCCTTCAGCCCTTGCAGGCAGGAATGTGCTGCTGGGCACTCGCTGCAGTTTGGCAGTAGTGGGAGTTCTCTGAGTTGCTGTTGACTTCTGTTCTTGTGGTGGTTCATGTTTCTCACTGTCTGTAAGGCACATTGCATGCGCTGTGGTCATCTCAGATGCAGCTGGAAGGTTTGTAGGAAAAAAAAAAAAAGCTGCATTGTAAAAGTTTCTTTGTAAGAGAACAGTATCAGCTCGCTGGAACGTTTATTGCATTTGTAGTTTTCTGTGTCATTTTAACCTGGTGCCAGAAAGTATGGCCAGAGCAGTCACTTGAGTTAGTACTGAGAGAGGAGGAGTGTGTACTTCAGGAGATTTGGGAAGCTTACGTTTTATTTTATGCAAGAACTGCATATTCAAAATTCATGTCATTGTAACAGCCTGCACTTGTCACCCTGTTTACCTCATCCTATTAAGCAGAACTTTTGGGAGGGCTGCTTTCTGCAGTGACAGCTTTAGTTCAGTGTAACATGTGCAGCAACTGAGATCATCTCTTCCCAAAGCTGTCCCGACCCTTCAGTCTATATTCAGTAGTAAAGATTGAATTTCTTGTGACAGATTAAACTGCTCTTCAGCTCCATCTACAGGGTTACCAACCGCACCAGGAAAAGTTGGATGAGAGGTAAAGAGGTCATGGTAGCCCTTGACATAAAGATGAAAGACCTCCAAGGGTGGATTAGATCAAAACAATGCTTGGTAGGCTGTTTCCAGTAAGATCCCCTGAAATGTTGTGTCACCTTCACCCAGGATGCTGCTGGAGACAGCCTGCAGGCTGGGCATGCCTGGCACCTGCCTTGTGTAGGTGCCTGGGGCAGTTTGTGAAATGTTTACTGCTGAAATTGTCTGAAATGACACCTGGCACTAAAATGCAAGAACGTGTTCATGTCAGGTCACTGATAATGTGCTGATGCTGATTACAGAGCGGGTATTAATTGCATTGCTGAACTTGCTTGCTCTGCAGAGTCAGGAAGGCTTGTGAGGCTTTTAGAAGAGCTAGTGGTGGGGGGGAGAAGAGATTTTTTTTAAGTTTTTTTGTTATAGTTTATTTTGTTATGTGACTGTGTGTAAGCTGGTGCCTCATCAGAAGTACTGGATTTTGCTGCTTCATAGAATACAGTGCCACTAGAGCGATGTGGTCAGTGTGATACAGAAAGAGCATCCCACCAGAAATAGAAGCTGGTGCTAGAACCAAGAAATTCAGCAGTGTGAACCTGGCCTGCTAAAGGTGTATTTGCAAGAGGAACTGAGAGAAGGAAAGTATTTTAATGGCAAACCTTCCAATTTATGGTAGTATATGCAGCATGTGAAAAAAGAACTTTAGTGCAGCTCACTTCCTAATATGATACTTGGTTACTACGTAAAGTTTAGGAAAATATGTTTCTTAGTTCTTTTAAAATTACTTGAAATTTGAGCTCACAAGGACAGATTTTTATGACACTTCGTGCATCAGCTCTACTAGTGATCAGGATTTCAATAAAAGTAATAGGATTTTTCTTCCTCAAAAGTATAAGAGGTTTTTTGTGGTTTATGTGCATGAGGTGCTTTTTATCTCCCTCTTTATTCTTGATTTCCTGCAAAGTAATATGATAGCCCTTGCATTTATAGTCTTGACCACAGTAATTAGAAATTTTCCTTAGTGGATGCATTCATGGAATGCTCCAAGTTAGCTGTGCATGGAGTTTTGAGACAAGGGAGACAGGTGGATATGTCTGTTGTTATGCAGAAAATCTGTGGTGAAAGTAGATTGCTTGTTTCAGGTTTCCAGAGACTGACTGATCAGGTGTTATCATTTTGTATCACTCTGTGCCTTAGCAATTTATTTTGTAATATGATACGCAGAACAGAGTAAATGGCTGTTAGTATTTTTGTATGTGGAGTGTGATATGATAATAGAGGAAAACCAAGAATTCTATACCCTTGTGGAAGACCTAGCATTTCTGATTTCTATATTTTGTTTCTCTTTTTTTTTTGCTGATGATATCAGACCTCTTTTCAAACACAGATACTTAATTAAAAGACAGGTTATCCCTTTGGAAAAACAGTGTATTCACATCCAGAAACATCAGTTTGATTATTGGCTAAATATGTAACAGATTTCAAGACTTTAGGCAATATTAAGGTAAACATGAATTATCCTATTACTTGAGATAATTTAACTCTCACCAATTAATGAGTAACAAGATAGAGGGCAAGTTTCAGTATGAAATTGAGAAGAAATGTGGTAATGAGTTATGTGGTTTGTACCTAGTCTAAATAACTGTCTGATGTTTTTCAGCTGAAATGTTTGTGTTGAAAGTGCTGACCCTTGGGTAATTAACTGGACATTCATTGTATTCAGTGTGCAGTTTGTGTGCAGATGTGTAGGGTTGGCGCTGTTCGGTTGAGAAATGCATTCTTTGTGTGAGGGAGGCAGATTTACCCTGCCCACCCTTCGCAGAGCCTCCCGCATGCTGTGGGCACAGGGCTGTTGCAGGGCAGTTGTTGAGCAGGGCTGCTCACCCTGCTGTTGTGCCAGCACCACGCTGTGTGTGCCAGCCAGCTGGGGAGGCAGATGCAGGAAAGGACAGAGGAGCGAGGGCAAGGCTGGTTCCTGGGTGTCTCCTCAGCCTGGCTGGCCTGCTGCCTGGCCTCCTGAGCTCCAGAGGGGCATTGGCCTGGCCAGGGAGCTTGGCAGCTTGTGCTCCTGTTGGCCTGAGCACCGGCGTTAATGTGACACCAGGAGCTGGCAGAGAGTCTTGTGCAGGCTCAGTCCTGTAATAATGTGATTTTAGAGCTTTTGACTGGTGCAAAGCATGAACAGAACAAATCTGGGCAAGTTACACACAATAGAAATCAAAGCAGAAACACCCTCATTCTTTTGTTTTTCAGAACCAAGTGCTTTCTAGTTTAATTTTAGGTAAGCTTGGTCTGTGTTACTGTCTTCTGTTGTCTGAAGCATTGAAAACCAGACACAAATAGAAATCCTATGTAGTGAAGGCAGTGGAGGAGTTGATTTTGGAACAGTATGCATGAATTTTAATGATTTGAGGACAATGAGCCCTTGCAATTTGACTTGTTTACTCTGTTCTGGAATGTCTCTGAAGACATGATGGTTAGTAGCTCTAAGTAAAGCCACGTTTAGAAGCTGATAGATGATGTTATTCAGATCAGTTTGATTCCAGGAGTTTTAATCTATTGAGATGTGAGCTGACAATGTAACATTTCCTCAGACCTCTTGGACAAATCTCTATTTTCGTGATGTGACAGTAATACCACTGCTGAACATGCTGGAGTAGCTGTTCTCTGCTGTGGAGATGCAGTACATTAGAGAGGAGGTGTTGTGCAGGACCTAAGCTGCTAAGCCAGCAAACTCTACCTGACCTGGCTTTTTTTTGCTTTTCTTTCTTTTTTTTTGTTTTTTTTTCTGGTTGGGTTTGTACCAGCTCTGGTGGTGACAGGGAGAAGGGAGCTGTGGCAGATAGATTGTAGGAACGAGCCATGTGAAGAAAGAAGTAGAGATGGGAGAAGACACAAGAAAGCACAGACAAAGATGTGAAGAGAAGGACTTGATGGAATGAGGACTCAACTGGGAAGTTTCCAAACCACTGCTTTAGATTTTATGATATTGGTGATACCACGAGGAAAATTTGTAATTGTCATATTGTTTCACCAGATTGAAAGACAGTTATGTTCTTTAATTAACTTTTCTCCTAGATGTTGAAGGTGTCTAAGTAATTGGCTCTTGGACCACTAGGGAATGTATCATTCCAGTTAAAAGATCACTGACATAATGAAATCTTTCAAGCATTTTCCAGTGTGCAATAAGTATAAAGAGATTGTTATTTTGGCACATTTTGGGCAGAGGATTATGGAAGATAAGCTTTCAGTAATGTGTCTGTTTCTGTTCTTAAATTTTCCTCTAAGTTTACTGAAATAAAGCTTGCAGAATGTTTGCATAAGCTATAAGCTGGTGTAATTTTATTAGAATCAGGGCAAATCACTTATGTGCAGTTCAAGTCATGGGTTTTATTGCAGGGAATAAAATCACTCCTAGCACTAACTTGCCTCATTGGTTTAATGCAGTATTTCTGTCATTTGGTTGTTCTAGGCTTTGAACTGTGGCATTAAGAGTTGGCTGTACCAATTTGTAGCTGTGATCATTCATTTGCCCATTTGAAGTACCCTTCATGGCCTTTCAGAGCAGGCTTTCAAAAGATCCTTTTTATGTTCCATTTATCACCTTTATGCTTAAAACCATACAAACATGTAAACTGTAGGGAATGCAAGAGAGCAGTGTCCCAAGCTGGCTTTCTGTGGAGCAGTGCAGGGTGCAGTAAGCTGAAATGGAAATTGTCACTTGTAGTAATTCTGCGTGGAGAAGATTTCCAGAGTAGCTTGGAGTAAAGCTAAAGCCCCATGGCATTTTTGTGAGTTGCTGTTGTATGTAGTGGATTAGCAGTGGAGGAATCACAGCTGTTTTCCTGGTGGTGGGGTAGGAATTCCTGTGAGAGGAGCTGTGCTGCCTGTGGCTCTGCATATCGGGGTGAAAGAAGAGGAGCATTATTTGACTCCTGGAAAGCAGAGCTCAGTCTAGGGGGTCTGAAAAGGGGGCACAGTGATGCATGCAGCCGTCTGAGCTGTGCTGAGCTTGTAATGGAGAACATTTAGACAGGAGCTCCTTTTCAGGCATAGAGTAGGTAAAAATAGTTGTCTGAGTCTGTAATGCTTTTATAAAGTTTGTAAGGTTGAGGAGTTTGTGCATTTGGTTGGGAGGAGGCTACTTTAAAGCACCAGGGCAGTTTCTCAAGTCAAAAGGTTGAAAACAAAAAATGAAAAAAGGTGCTAAACCTTATAGAAGGGGTTGGTAACAGCACTTAGGTCCAGCCTACAGGCCTCTAGGATGATAGGCATTTAAAGGGGAATTGAATAATTGCAGCTGTTTTGAAAGGAAACTTGCTCCCTTTTTTCTCAAAATTATGTTTTTATTTCACAGCAAGCAAGGGCAGAGCAGGAAGAAGAATTCATCAGTAATACTCTGTTTAAGAAGATTCAAGCTCTGCAGAAAGAAAAAGAAACACTTGCAGTAAACTATGAAAAGGAAGAGGAATTTCTCACTAATGAGCTCTCAAGAAAACTGATGCAGGTAATTGGTGCCTTTACTGATGTTTTTTCCAGGAGCCTCAGGACTGACTGGTGACTGAACTTTTGTGTTTGTGTCTGCACTCTGAGGGAAGTGGGCAGGTTGGAAAGCTGACACTTGATAAAAGCAAAGTACAAGAAGTGTAGTGAGTGACCTTTCTTTTTAATGTGTTGCTTTGAAGTTTGCATCTCTGAACTCAACTTTGAGAACCTGAAAGTTTGTATAATGATGCAAAAATGGGTATAGCTTGCAGTAAATGTCATCTGCCTTCCAGACAAGAGTTACTGATTAATTTAAAATGTTAGTGAAAGACACTTTCTTTTCTGGAGTATTTGATTCTTAACACAAGTCCTGAAAGATTAAACTTTATATACAAGAATGTGCAGCAATGCTCGAAGGGAACTTTTAATGCAAATTTGTCCGTACTTGTAACAAAACTCTTGCTCCTATTGAATTAAAACACATCAGTTTGATGGTAAAAGTAAAAATTTGAAGATGCTGGGCCAATTGTGGCAGAGAAACCTCTTTCCATTACCTAAGTTGCTAATTTTTAGAAAGTGGTTCAGTATTTGTTGGAAGTGTTCTACATGGTTGCTCTGTTCTCACAGTCTTGCCTGAATACCTGCTGTTGGCTCCTGTGGGAGACAGGGTGCTGAGTTAGGGGAGTGTTTAATGTGATCTGCCTGAGCTTTTTCCATGCCATCAGTTCTAAGCTTTGTCATGAAAAACCAGGCACTTCAAAAGGAGCTAATTTGTATGTTGTAAGCATTGCTGTGTTCTGCAGCTGGAGACTGAAGGCATGTTAGGAAATGCAGTATTTGGAAACACCAGCAGAGCTAATCCCATCTGGTGCTTTTGTCACTGAAAACTGGGCCTTCTCTCACTTTGTCTCTTTGGTGCCTGTTATCACACAGGAAGCTCAGTAGCAGGATAAAATATCCCTTACTTGGTATTACTACTTCCCCTTGCTGTTCTTGAGGAGTGACAAGGATGTTTCTGAGTAAGAGACATGTTTGATTTCTAAGCCATACATTTTCATTAAAAACAGAGAAGCAGATGGCAGTAAAATAGGGGTATCAACTGTTCTTTTCTAATTGAAGTAAGATGTGGATATCACTACAGAAAAAGCTTTCCACTGAAGTCTCTTGCAGTAAAGGGAGAAATGGTGCACTGAACAATGTTGTTTAATTGAAAGGGAGATGTAGAAATCTGTTACAGAACCAGGTTATGTGGCACTGTAGTATACATTATAAAGAGGAAACCAAAACTTACTTTAAATGTAAAAGCATGGATTACACCTGATTTGTTTGAAAGGTTTTGAAGTCATATAATGACCTTGGACAGAAATTTGTGCCACAAAGTTCTACAGCAAGTAAATTGTTGTATCAAGTAATTGCTTCAAATATGGTTACCCTTTTCCCTAGAATGAGATTGTTTTAACAGTTTTTTTTTAAGTAGCATTCTTAAATTGCTAAAATTAGGCAAAATAGGTTTGCAAAGAGAAATATAAACTTCTTGTCAACCTAAAAGTACCTTTTTTTTTTTTTTTTTTTTTTTTTTTTTTTTGTTATGGGCATTTAGAAACTATCCTTTGACTTTTGCCCCAGGTTAAAGAAAAAGATGGCCAAGGGATGCTTGGCTTGTTATGTATGAAACAAGGCAAGGGGATTGTGCTGTTTGTCTGTTGGAAACCCTTAATGGGTACAACTTCATTCTCATTGGTGAGAGAAAGATGCAGAGAAGCATCTGAAACAGAATGCAAACATAAAGCTGGAGTTATTCTCACCTTTTGTGCAGCATCTGGAGAAAATCCTCAGTTGTGGATTCAACATCATCCCACAGATACTGCCCAGCTTTCAGCAGGCAAGCTGCAGGCTTGTGCTGAAAGAAAAAGCTGTATAGCCATACCTACAAGAGTATGGAGGTAAAATTCTGATCCCCACCTGCAGCCTTGGATTTCATTCCATGTGGCCTTGCTGTAAGCCTTTGATAAATATGGTTATGTCAACCAGAAGGTTTCAAAATACAGCAGTTCATAAATGCAGCTGTGTTCCAAATTGTTCATCCTGAAGCTGTGTGATTTCTCTCAGCACCATTAGGTAGCAATATTTGAGAGTAAATTGTGAGTTTGTCCTGTCTGAATAATAATCCAGGTAAAAGAGAAAAAGAGAACAGCTGTCAGCATCCTGGTGGTGTTGGTGGTTTGCCTATGAGGGATGAGTGGCGTGGAATTTCTTGCTTAGAGGTTCACCTGAAAACTTCAGTGCCCAGAGGAGATAAGGATTATATCAATGCTCCTCCACAAGGCCAGAGCTGGAACTTTTGTGGCTTGTGCCTAGGCACCAGTGGTGTTTCTGTTTATGGCATATGCTAAGGTGTTATTAACCCTTCCCTTCACTGGTCAGCAGATTCTTTTTTCCATACTTCTGGATGACTTTTCATACATTTACAGTGGCTCAAGACTTGCAGTACAGGTGGAAAACTTGTTTTAAAGCAAACAGTTTAATATTAAAGCTGTTTTTCTGTTTGTGTGTATGCTGAATGCAGATCTCATTCCATGGCTTGATTATGTCTTTGATGTGATAAAATTGCTGTGAAATACAAAACCAGGATATCAATCTAGTCTCCTAAACATCAGTAATGTGGTTAGCAGCTTATAAATGATACAGAAGAAATTGTTCCTTCCACTAAAGAGCTTGCTTACCTGTAGAATTAGGGAACAT
Organism: Ammospiza caudacuta; assembly: GCF_027887145.1. NCBI lineage: Eukaryota > Metazoa > Chordata > Aves > Passeriformes > Passerellidae > Ammospiza > Ammospiza caudacuta. The sequence goes on from NC_080601.1 coordinate 10,511,076, forward strand.
TTCAATATTACTGTTTGTTTCCATGAAAGTAATTTTTCAATTCTTCAGAGATCATGGATTTAGTAAATTGACATTAGAATATTGATGAGTTGCAGGCAACTTTTTTAAACAGCAAACAGCTGAAAATAGTACTTGATGTTTTTTGTTTTCTGAAAGATTATCTGTTGTCTGAAGATTATTTGTTGATTCTTCAGTGTTGGACCCTGGAAATTATACCCACATAGAACAACAGGTTAAAAATTGGAGAAGAGAAACTAAACAAACTCATTGTTTGCAAAGAGGGTATTATTGGCACATATCACATGGTCAGTTTAGAGTTTATTAGAGCACCTTTTCTGTAATTGAATAGTCTTCCCATCATACAGATGTAGGACTACATTCTTGACTAACGATTTCTTAGACCAGGAAGGTAAGATAATTATAATTTCCTTTTTTTTTTAATTTCCTGAAATGTATGGGTGCCAATACTTACCATTACTCACTAGAGTGTAGCAATTCTATTTTATTAGGAGAATAATGAACTCATAAATGCCCACTTCCATTTTTGGCATCTTTGCTCTGCAGGGAATTCTAGCTAAATTAGATGCAGACTTTGAATAATGACTGACCCAGGAATACAGGAGTCTCCAGTTGGTTGCTCCACTGTTCTTTGGGATTAACCCATAATCTCTGGGTTTGCCAGGCAGTGTTGGTCTGACCTGGCACTAGACTTAGAGCATTCATGCTGTCAGATGTTGTACATCAAGTGGCTTCCTGCTTTTTGTATGAGTAAGGGAAAAAATTGCATATAAATCTGTTGTTTTGTCTAAAACTTTGCATTTTGGAACCAAGGAGAGGTACTTCTGCTAAACTGCATATGATTTGCACTCTCCCAAGTGAGAGTATTCTTTTTCAAGTATTTACAGCTCTGTGCCCGTTTCAAAATTACTGCTGTATTACTCTGTTGAAAGGCACCTAGCAGAGGGACATTTTTCACAGTGCCTGTGTGTTTGTTGCTTTGTCAGACCTTTGTTTGTCACAGTTGCAGGGGTTTATGCCTCTCATTCAGCCTGGCCTCTGGAATGAGCTCCCAGAACATTAAAACATTTTGAATGTGGGAGCTGCTTGCCAGAGCTGCAGTGCTCCTCCTGACAGCCAGCAAGAACCCCCCAATCCCATGTGCATTACTGTTATAAATCACAGGCTGCCATCAGGTTTGCAATATCAGAAATTAATTTTGAAACCCTTTACTATATGCTAGACTGATTTAAACAGGCATGGTAGCACATAAAAGAAGGTGTTTCCACTGGAATAACACTGTTTTCTGGTGCCATGCCATTGCTTAAAAATATCTTGTTATAACTCTAACGTTCACTGTCTCTACAAGCCAAATGAATGAATGTACAATTTTATTAGATAGATTTCCTTTGTTTTGAATAATTATTAATTGTCTAGTTTGAGTGTTGCAGAAATGAAGGAGCACATACATCTCAACAGAGATCTTAGAGTAAACAGAAGATTTTTATCACATGCATCCCTGATAAAGTTCTTATAAGCCTTATAAATATTTATGATATTTTCCTATGTACTTCATGTAGTTATATTTTTGTTTACCTGATGAAGTCTCTAAAAAAGCATGGAAAATGTTTTTTATACCATCCTCAATTGCTAGTCGTTATAGAATGGTAGCAGTATATTGCAGAATATCATGAGAAGTGTTTTGATGCAGGCTCAGTTCTTGCAGTGGTGGACATGGACCTGTTGAGTTACTGTTTTGAAACTTAAAGTAGTAAATCTTGAAAATTTACTACTTGTGAAACAAGGCTGCTCCAAAGAAGAATTTATTTTTAATATCGTTTAATCTTACAAAGTCAGTTGCTTTAAATTGGAGACCAGTCCTTTTCAAAATCAAATTCAGATTTTCTTTCAACACCCTTATATTTTTGAAGTGCAGATTGGTCCAAGTAGTTGTCCTTGAAAGTAAGATATTAAAACATACCAGGATAATAGCATGTGTAGTCAGGCAAGGTAAGTAATTGGATGTCTGTACAGAAATGTTTCTTATGTAAGTCTGATTCTTGACAATTCTTTAAAAAATTGTGAGCCTGTAAACATAAGCTATTACTCTTCCTGCTCCCAAAATACCATGCATCAACTCAAGGATGCTAATGGGACTGTGCTGAATAAACAGAGCCAGCTCATCTATCAATTATTTGATGAACATCTGGACATAAAGAGGAGGCAAACTGCTGATACAAAATTGTTAATAAATAGGACTTTCAGGATGCAGTGAGGGAAGAAGTGGACAACTTTTGAGAGCCTGGATTACCTAAAAATAGATTGTACAAGGCCGTAGTCTGGGGGATAAATGAGGGTTCATTTTCTAAGGGGAACTTCATCCATTGGCTCCATTACTTCATAAAAACACTTCCCACTATCCCAGAAGTAAGCCAGTACAGGAAGGAAGGAAGGCAAACGTGGCCCTGCATTGTATGAGGACACGTGTTTCAGCAGAGAGAAAGTATTGCTGTAGTTGTTTAGAACTTAAGTGAGCTGAGGCACACAGTCCTGCTGCTAAGCTTTGTGTTGGGTAGCCCCATTCTCACTTCAGACTAATCACTGTCTCTCTTGCACCAAACCCATCTCTAATCTTACAGAGCTGAAAATTCTCCTTCTGTTTTCATATGCAATTCAAGGTCTGTAAGACATTGGCATCAAGGTGACGCTTTGTAACACATTTTTCCTTCTCTATAGCTGGCAGATGTTATCTGTAGACTATTGTTACTATAATTGCATATAATTCAAAGCAGTTGGGAAAAACTCTTTTACTTTACTAAGTGAAATAGACACTATCCACCTGTATTGTACCAGGGAGTATTTTCTAATTGTTAGCAATTCTATTCTTCAGCATTAAGGTTTCATCAATAACTGATTTTTTATTGTTTTGGTTTGGTTTTGTCATCAAAGAAAATAAAAGGGAAAAATTATTTTACCCTATATAAGTGACAGACATCACTCATATATTTTGGGGGTGTAAATAATATTTTTCTCTTTCCTTGTAAAATGAAGTAAATATTTTCTATTATGAGTTTGCTGTTCTGGTATTTGTTTTAAATTGTGAAAAAACAGATCTCAGCATTGACAAGCCCTGAAAACACAAACCCCAAACTTTTCCCATATGTATATTGCCAAGTAGTTGCTGTCTGCCCGTTGCTCTTCTTCCTCTCTGGGCCTTTTGCCTTGACCTCTCTGCCAGGCTGCACAGACCATTTTGTCTCTAAATAGGAGCAAAAGGAGCTGAATTAACTAATGAGCAATTTTAGCTTGTTTCAAAATCCAAGTCTATTCCTTCCCTGTGTCTATCCAGCAACCTTGATTTGTGTCCATGACTCCAAGGTGTCTCCATTTCCTCAGCTTTTCCTCACACATTTGACACTGTGATCTTACAGATTATGTGCTAGCCAGAAGAACTGGCATAGACAAAATAAGCCGGTGGAAAAAGGTGCTTGCAATTGTCAGTGGATGGTCAGAACACAATGTAATGATACCATTGTGTGTTGGTGACATTTGCTTTTTCCTGAGGCAGGTTCACGTGTTTGTACCGTGGTGCCAGTCACGCTGTTCTATCCACAGGAAGACTTGGATCCCTGTCTCACAAAGACTCTACTCCAAGCCGTACTTTATGTTAAAATGAGGAGGATTTTTTGATTCCATCTGCTTGAGAGTTAAATTTTTCTTCTCCATTGGACATATTAAATGAAAAAAACCCTTTCAATATTAAGAAAACATACAACGTTGATTTGAAATAACCAGTAATTTTATGTCATCAGGACAGTTTGATTTTAATAGCATAGGAATATAAATTAGAAATTTTTTTTATGGTTTGTAAACTAGTTGCACAGCAATTTCATTAGTATGATTTCGGTCACAATTTTCAGCTTTCAGCTGCCTGGAGAAGGAAGTGCTCAGACCTGCAGTTTGTGCTTTGGGTGTTTTTGAGATGATGCATTTGGATTGAAATTAATGCTTTTCTGAACATTATGATAGATTTTTACTTCGGAAATGTCTATAATACATTATATATAGTATATAAAATAATCTATTTTAATTTGACTGAATTCAATAGTTGGAAGTTACTTTTCTGTGCATTGTAAATATGCAGCACAGTTTAAAATGCCCTTTTTTGAAGAACTGTTAGGTGGGTTGTGCATTTTGAAGTTTTTTGAGAAGCATCAGTAGAGAATTTAACATGGAGGAGGAATAAATGTGTGAATAAATATATAAAAGGTGCATAAGTTCATGCTTTTATTTGTTTAAAATATTTACATGTCTCCTGAATTTTTAGCTGCAACATGAGAAAGCTGAACTGGAGCAGCATTTAGAACAGGAACAAGAATTCCAAGTGAACAAACTGATGAAGAAGATTAAGAAACTGGAAAATGATACAATTTCGAAGCAGCTCACCCTGGAGCAGGTAACTCTTTCATTGCACCATTATATGACTGAAAAAAACCCGAGTCTTTCTTTTGTCTTAGATTTGACTTAATGTTTTAAGCATGTAAGAAACTGGGCAGTATTGAGAATGTAGAAAAGTCAGTTCAGCTTCCAAAGCAATAGAAAAGTAACATAGTTTATTGTGAGAAACTTGGATTAGTTTTTTTCATGGCCATTATATCTGAGTATCTATAGTATATTTGTTACAGTACCCTTTGTGTGGGCCTTCATGTCTGCTGGACAGCAGTGACTTTTGCAAATGCAGCAGTTTTGTAAATAATGCTGCCTGTTGCTGTTCATCATCTTCCACTCATGCTGCTGGTGAGAAAAGACTGTCACTTCTGGTGGTGTTAAGCACAGTAGTAAATGATCTGTTTGTGGTCTGGCTGTGCTCTAGGTCGCCTTTTGGTGGCAGCTTGGATAGCACAGCTATCTGTGAGTTGTCAGCTGTGTGTATCCTTCAGAAGCCTTGAAGTGAGACTGCATCCAGCTCCCTTTCTCCCCAGGCAGTCATGAAGATTGCAGAGATAAAACACCCCTTGTTTGGCTGTGTTTCCACAGGATGTTTAGACATTGGGGGTGCTCATGTCTGATTTTAGGCATCTGCATCAAAGCATCTCAGTGGTGTCAGTAGGAGACCTTTTGACTTAAATGGCAAACTGGTGAAACCTTTAGGCTTGTTAAAGGACTCCACATTTTCTGGTACGTGCAGGTCCAGTAATTCAGGTGATGTAAATATAATGTGTTATCTCTGTGATTTCTTCTGCTGTGGAGCTTTTTTGGTTGCTGGTAATCTGAATTGTTGCCAGTTTTGTATGAGTCTCCTTTTTCTGTTGGCATGGATAAATTAGTTAATGGCTATCTAAATGATCAAGTGATCTTGATTCTCATGGTAACATTTATATGGAGAGACCTATGGAACAAACTGAAAAATAAAAGGTAGGAATATGTAGTTACCAACAAATCCTTACCCAGCATGGAAATTAGCATGAGGTTGAAATAACTCTCTTAGCCACAAGGTGGTGGTGGCTGCCACTTAATCAAAATGCAAAGTAAGCTTAACATACTAAGCTGTGGCAGTCTTTGAAATGTTAGCATGAGCCATGGCTGAAATCTTCATGGTATTATTTTTGTCTCATTCTGGACAGACTGACTTGTGAAATCATAAAATTTGAAACTTGTTGCTGCATCTAAATGTCAGTGATACACTGTTCAAAAAGCACAGATGCACAAAGGTCTTTAGTACCTGGCATTGAAAACTTTGTGAAGATGGTAAAATTTACCTGTCAGTCTTGCTTAGAAATTCCATGTGAATTTAGTGTAATTCACTGTATGCCTTTGTTTTCTCTCACAGTAAGGTAGAGTAAATATCAGGTTAGTTAGGGCTTCAGTACCCTTTCTTTCCTCACACTAATTAAAAGTGCTGATTGTGCTAATTAACCAGCTGAAGCAGCAGCCTTGGGGCATGTGCTGTACCTAGCAAGAAACAACCCAAAATTGTGAGGAGACTCAATGTTGCCTTCATTGCACATAGAGAGAATTAAGGAAGAGAGATTGTGACAATCTGCAGCACAACCATCAGAACACCTGTTAAACAGGGCTTGGAAGGAGAACTCCAGTGCTTTAAACTGGGCTACATTGAGATCTGTCACTAGTCAGTGAGCAGATAATTACAGCATATGTTCACTAAAATGTTGTTTCTAAAATAGAGAGAGTGAATTATCTGTGCTTTGTGTTCTTTGTTTCTCCTTTCCTTTTTTTCATCTGAACTGCTTATACCACAGGTGATCAGGAGGTAGCTGATTTCTGGTTGCATAGAACAGTATTCCTTAATAAAAGCTAAATTGGATCTTAGGTTTCAAATGTGACCTAAAATAATTTCTTAAGTCAGCTTTAAGTCAACAGAGCATTCTTTTCTGAAGGCAAATGGTGAAGAAATTTACAGCATGTGACTATTTCATTAACTGAATGACTCAGTTAAAACGAGCAATAATGTTCTGTGTTCCAGTTCAGTGGTTTGATAGGAAATAAATAGCTGTCAGGATTGCCCTACAGAGGTCAAGTGTGTGTACTTTGCTGTTACTATTTTTAATTGCTTTTCTATTTCATACAGTGCAGTGAGAAACTAGAATTGGTGCAGTTAGGAGATGAGAAATAACAGCTAAACTTATAATAATCATCTCCTGTGTCTACTTTGAAAGTAGAAGAAACATGAGATGGAAAAATCTTTGGGAAATATTTTCTTGGAAAGCAACAGAGAATTAAAGCTACAAAGGGCAAGGTGGAGATGAGAAGCAGAGAAGTAAAATTTGGGATAGTGGGCTTAGGCAGAGATGAGCAAATTCAACTTTGATTTGGAAAACCTCCATTTCAGGAGGGAACAATTGTGCTCTTTAATAAGTTGGCAAGACAGTTGACAAATCAATAATATAGAAATACACATTAAATGGATATTTTAGCTGCATTTTGAAGTAAAGTAAGTGCATGTGAGAGAGAGAGTAAGAAGAAACACAAGTTGGTGGTGAGGAAGGTTAAAAGGAATTTTACTTTTCCTCTGAAGAGATGGTCTGAAAAGCAAGCAATGCTTCTTTGTTTCAGTGATCAAAATCGGGTGATGCTTGATTAGAATCTAGCACTGAACTTCTGTAGAGTGACCCTAGTATGACAGAGCTACTGACTTAGTCCTGAGCATAATCCCATCCTGCTCATTTTATTTCAGAATATTACCACATTGCTAAAAAATCATTGACTGGAGTACATTTCAAAGTTCACCTGAAACTATTGAGGACCAAGCCAAATACACCAATTCTTTGAATTCCCAGCTCTCAACAGGATGCTCCACTTGCTTCTGCTGTAGGTGCCATTCAGGGTGTTCTTCCTCCAAACTTTAAAATCCTGACAGTGGGAGAAACTTTCCTTGTCATAAGTGTTGTGCCAGTTGTCATGGTCCTTGTTTCCAGTGTGTTTTCATACTGCTGGATATTCTAGATCTGTTTCACCTGGTTTCTTTGGTGCTTTGTCAGAGCAGCTTCAGAGCACAACACAAGACGTATTTGGGTATTGTTGCTGATGGTTTGACTTTGCCATTGTGCACGCTCACCTACAAGCAGATTTATAATTAGTGGACTCCACTGCCTTGGTGATGGTTGCTATAATACTAAATGTAATCTGAGATTTTTCAAATCCAGGCTTATAAATAATTCACTCTGTCTTTAAATTCCAGTGTGCTCTTCTTCCTACCATTAAAAGATACGGATTTCTTTTCACCTGTATGTTCTTGTGGGTTTGTTTGTTGCTAGATCAAAACATAGTTGTAAAAAGACTAAGAGCAGGTGAATCTAAGCCATGCTGTATTGAAATAATGCAAAAGCCATTGCTGCAGAGATCATAACATTATTATGCACTATTACCGCGCCTGAGTGGGCACGGCTGGTGATAGAGAGACGGTGAATCTTGTTTCTTGAATCAGAAGGCTTGATTTATTAAGATATTATATATAATACATTATTACTATACTAATAGAATATAGAGAGAGAGGTTTGCAGAGCAGCTAGGCTAGACTAAGAATAGATATAAAAGAATCCACAACAAAGCTGTGGCCAAGGACTCAGTCCCCTGGCTTGCACTGGTGATTGGCCCTTAATTATAAACATAAAACATGAACCAATCACCAATCAAAATAGGTGCCCCTGTTGCATTCCCCAGCAGCTGGTAATAATTGTTTACCTTGTCTTCGGAGGCCTCTGGCCTCCCGAAGACACAGAAATCCGAAAGAAAGGATTTCTGTGGAGAAATGTCTGCGACAATGCACTAACACTTTTTTCATCATGTGATTATCTAGCTAACTGCAATGTAGGGGAGATCTGGGTTTTGCTAATGTAGAAGCACAGTGTGCAGATTGCCAGGACATTTTGTGTAGTTGCTTCCCTCTGCACATTCCCAGCCCCAGGCATTGGCCAGACTGTCTGGGGAGCCCTGAGGCACAGTGCCCTGTGCTCCTGGGGCTGAGCCCCTTGCTCTTCTACCACTCCACCTCAGCCATGTGGGGAACAAAGTGTAGCTCAGGATCCAAATTCTCATCCTCGTGGTGAGGCTGAGGCATGTTGCTCCTGACTTCTCTTTTATTGAGATGTAGGTTCCCTGAGCTGTTAGTGTACATCTGGAAACTCAAACATGGAAAGATTTGCCAGACAGTGTTTCTAAGTATGTTCCCTATTACTCATCAGCATATGTCTGCTTCTGCTCACAGTAACTAATTCCTCTAACCTTTAAAGAAGAAAGTTGTACATTCATTAAACTTGCACTGGTACCTGAAGTGTGTAAGTTTATATTTTGTTTGGGTTTCTCACCATTAATTTAGTGGTTAGCACTAATAGTTTACAGATTTAGATGCTGCAACAGCCCTTCAGCCAGTGATGTAATAAATGGCAAATGCTTATGTCTGTTTTCAGTCTTTCCATTTTCTAATGTAAGATAATTTGTCCAGCAGAAAAGTGGTGTTAACTAAGCTTGGCTTGGAAAAATGCTTCCATGCTGTTTTCCGCCTGTAAAGGTGTTGATCTGTTCTCAAATATTTGTTATTGACAACTTCTTGAGTTCAGTTGTATTGCTACAGAGTAAGATCAGCTGTGCCTCTTAATATTCTCTTCTTAGTAATACTTGCATTGTATTTCTGCATAAACACCAATAATAGGTATCTTCCTGTGTGGGTCTACATTGTATCTTCTTTTATTAACTTCAGAGTATAAGGTTTTGCATTATATGTTTTATTAACTTGTAGTAGATTTAAGAATGCTTGTTCACACAGTAAGTGAAAGTGATTAATGGCAAGTTAAGCTTTTAATTTTATAAAACCTTTGCTTAGATAGAATTACATTTGTTTTGCTAGCAAGGATTGATACAGTAACACCTAAGGCAGCTCATGTAACTTTTTCTTTAATATTGTTATGTCCTTTACCTAACACTAGGCGCACAAGGCAAACATGGCTTTTCTTCTATTTCTGGATTACTTAACTGTGGTTCTTCCACGAAAAACATCTACAACTTTTCAAAATATTAAACATTGGTGTACTGAACAGTAAATTCAGTTTGAATTTCACAGATTCATGGTATAGGAGAGGTCTTTAAATAAGGTTGATAAGTCATCAGTGCCTGCATATCCAGGGCTTATGTTCTTGCTTATTGGCCAGGGACAAGTTTTCTGAGAAGAACTTGTGTTAAGGAGATAACAACTGTGCAATCTCGATTTTTCCAGTGCATTGTACCTGAATTGTGTCTCCTCTTCCCCCTCTCCTTGCTCCTGTGAAGCATTACATAAAATGGTGTTGGAGCTTTCCTAATGGCAGTTCCTTGCAAAAAATCCATGCCCATCATTTTCAGTAATTGTTTTTCCTCTGCAGCTAAGACGTGAGAAGATTGACCTTGAGAACACTTTGGAGCAGGAACAAGAAGCACTAGTGAACCGTCTCTGGAAGAGGATGGATAAGCTTGAAGCAGAAAAACGGTTTGTGTTGTTACAGTGCTCTTGTTACTGTGGGAGAGGATTTTTGTGGCATTCACATTCTCTGAAAAAAATCCTTTTGCCCAGGATTTTTCTCCTGGGAAGCTGAGAGGCCTCATGGAAAAAGGAAAACAATTCTTATCTCATTTGCCTCTCCTCTGTTGTGCTCACATGTGGAATGTGTTTGGAGATTGTTCACCCACAGGTGATTGTTTCACTGGATTCTGCTGTGAGTTGTTTTGGCTCATTGGCCAGTTTGGCCAAGCTGTGTTGAGACTCTGGAGAGAGTCATGAGTTTTCATTATCTTTTCAGCATTTAGTAAGTATCCCTTCTGTATTCTTTAGTATAGTATAGTATTCTTTAGCATAATATAGTATTATAAATTAATAAATTAGCCTTCTGAGAACATGGAGTCAGATGCATCATTCCTGCCTTTGTCAGGGAATTCCCAGCAAATACAATACTTTTTAATACATCATGTCTGGATTAAATATGTTCATCTCTGTCCCACAAGAGTTGTCTGATCTGTGAAAATCTGGAAGATGAAGCAGTTGAAAAGTTCCTTGTTAGCATGATGCCACATTATTGATTGCTTAAAGTAGATAAAACTAACTAGTATAAGAAATTACCTAGGAAAGCTTGAAGGAATTTATTGATTTTTTTCTACGGCTGATAGCCTCCTTTTAAAGCTTCTGGTTTGTAGTCAGCTTTAAATTCAGGGTATTTTACTGTGTTTGTGATATGAGAAGCTCTTGTTTTTTCCCTATCTGCTTAAAGAAAACTTGAGCTTTTTCTCAGTGGTTTGCACTCATGTCATTGAGACTTCCCAATGCTTCTTTAGTAGACGTTAAGACAGTGACTCTTTATATTATTGGAACAGCTGAAATTAAAATTACATATGAAAGCAACCATCTCTTAAATGTTATAATAACAAGAACTCAGTTTGAGGAGGAAATAGGAGAGAATAATGATTAATGATTATTAATACCTGATATTTTTATGTGTCTATTGTTATGTTAATGTGACCCTCTGAATCTTGGCTGGGGCCTCAGAAAACACCTGAGCCTGAGTGAACGGCAGGTTTTGTAGTTTACTAGGACAATATTTTTTACCTTTTTTTATTTTGAATTAAAAACTAAACTTTCTAACTCCTCCCCAATGTATCTCCCCTCAGACAGTAGTTAAAGTAAACCCTGCATACCTTTCAGAATCCTTGCAATGGCTTTCTGGGATACAAGAGGTTTTCATTAGAATGGAAGGTAAAGTTTGCACTCTTTTTCATACAGAATTTTGCAGGAGAAATTAGACCAGCCAGTATCTGCTCCACCATCACCCAGAGACATATCAATGGAGATAGACTCTCCTGAAAATATGATGAGACATATCAGGTTTTTAAAGAATGAAGTGGAGAGGTTAAAGAAACAACTGAGAGCTGCACAGTTACAGCGTGAGTAAACAGCTTGTTTCAAATCTTCTCAAGTTTTTGCATTGTAAGATTTTTATATGTACTTTCTTAAGTTTGAATTGAAGGTAGAAGTGGAAAAACATGGGGCAGGTTCAGATTACAGCATTTTCGTAATTGCAGTGTTATTGCTTGTTGATGTATTTGTGCTGTAGTTTAGAGGGTTCTTTAGCTTTGATAAAAGGATGTCTGAAAGAATAAAAAAATAATCCTTGACTATTTTGTACCAGAAAAATATGTATCTATCTTTTTTTCCGGAAACTTGGCAGTATTTCAATATACAAATTTTTCAAAACATATTTATGGCCTACTTTGTAGGGGTCATGTTGCAAATTAAGAATTACCCAAAAGAATTAACAGCTAGTGAAATAAAGGTCAGCTGTATGTAAGAGTTTCACTTGTTAATGATTGTGGCAACCTGAGGCAGCTGTTGCACAGTATAGCAGCATTAATTTGCTGTGTCCTTTCCTGTGTAAGATGGCTCTGAGGCATAAAGAGCTGTTCCATAACAGGTTCCTGTTGTGCAGGCTGGGGCCCCTTGGCCAGCAGTGGGAGCTGCATTTTGCCCTGCCTGCCCAGGAGGGGGCTGAGCACTGAGCACAGCTGCCAGGAGGCTGCTGGCACCTTCCCTTGCACTTTGCAGTGCCAGTCCTTCATTCCCTCCTGCTGAATCTGCAATTCCTGTCTGGGAGGCAGCACTTTTGCCTGGTTCTGAGTCAGTGGCGTTGCAGTGCAATTGGTGAGTGGGGAGATACCTCAGCACATGGCCAGAAAAATCTGGGCAAATGCAGAACAAGTCAGGATCAGCCCTCTCTGGCCAACCAGGCCAGCTGGAATATTTCAACCTCCATTTAGAAAAGGAGATTACTGAAGGCAGAAGTCTTCCTTCAGGACAGTGATGATGGATCAAGAGTGCTCTTTTGCAGAGACCTTGTGCACAAGTTTGTGGCATTAATAATTTGTGGCTGTTAAAAGAAGATAAGGACAGCTAATCTTTGTACTTGCAAATTCTGCACTGCAGCCTTCACCGACTGAAGTTCAGAACAAGAGCAAGGCCTTAGATTAAAAGTACTCTTTGTGCAAATCCAGCCTAATTAATTTCATTTCAAGTATCCCCTATTTTTTAAGTGGTTTCTTTTTGAACTACTGTGATTTAGAGTAAAAAATTGAAAGCACTAATGTCAAATTTACATTGAAAATAAGAGCTTGGTTTAAAAGGACTCTCTCCCTTTGTGAACAGGTTAAACAGAACTGCAATGCAAATAGCAGAGCTGGTAGGAATGGTGGATGGGCCAGCCTGCAAGCAGAAGATGAAACTGAAATGCAGTTTTCAGATTGGTGTTTGTAATACATGGTCATTAGAGAACCTCTAGTATTCTTCTTAAGTACTTAATGAAATCTGCTGATGAAATTCTGATACTTGTATTACATTTTTTATTTCTGAAACACTTCTAGGAACTGGTGTGGTATGATAATAGTGTTCAGGAAGTGGCACTTAAAGGCAATATTTCCACAGAAGAGAGATAAATCACATGTTGTTAATAGTTTGGGAGCAGGTCTCTAAAAGAGGAATATTCTTTACCTTGAAGGTTGTTGCATAAAGGAGTGATGACAAAGCATGATGAGTTGTTTTGGGTTTTCTTCATGTCAGGGATTTAACTGCAAGCTTGCTTAAATGCTGCAAAATCTCACAAAATACATTGTGTTTCTCATAAATCTTCATCACATATTGCATTTTATTTAAGTAATCTGTCAAAAAGCTTTGTAACTTTTCATAATTTGACTTTGTCACCTTAAATAATCTGTGGTACCAGACCATTTAAGTGATGTTTGCTGAACTTGTTTAGAACTGACAACTCAAATTGCCCCAAGTAGACCTCTTGTTGGCTTTTAATATTAAAATTGAATACAATTTTATTAGTAGTATTTTAATATTGGCAAATGTTCTGTTGCAAGTTTCTATGATAAGATGTGTAATTGAAAGAGTGCTGTAGAATATATATAAAGTAGCAATTTTAATACAAGTTTGAGTTTGGAGTTTCAGAACTTGTGTTGTGCTTCCTCCTTCAAAATGAAAGTATACCTTGAAAATAATTTCTTCAGTGTGTTGCAGGAAAATCTTGGTAAATGTGGAATAGCATTATTTTAATGGAGCAGGAATCAGTATTTTTTCTTAATGGTTTTAGTTATGTTTTCTTAATAAAATGTTTCTTTCTTTTCAAATTTATTTTAAAAAATACTTTTGGTTCATAGTAGTGAGTTTTGTTTGTTTTTCTTACATTTTATTTTCAAACTTGATGTCAAACAATAGTTTATTTTAATAGTTACTATTCTGAATTAGACTTTGAACTAATGACTTAGAGGTGAAAATTTTCAGTGATCTATCCTGAGCATTTTCTACACCTTGATCTTGAAGTGTTGGAGTAAAATTAGGCACAACATACTTGGCTGCCTGAGAAATTGAATTTTAATCAACTTTTGACAAAACTATGAATTTCAGATTCAGAGAAGATGGCACAATACTTAGAGGAGGAGCGACATATGAGAGAAGAAAACTTGAGACTTCAAAGAAAGTTACAGAGGGAAATGGAACGTAGGGAAGCTCTCTGCAGACAACTGTCAGAAAGTGAATCCAGCTTAGAAATGGATGATGAAAGGTTTGTGTTCTTTTGGCCATCCAGATGTGTTGGACTTCTTTATCAGTATTTATACTACTTTTTGAATATTATGGAATAATTTTAGAAGTAACTTGTATATGGGTTTAATATGCATATCAAATTCCAGCATAGTCCAGGAATTGTATCAATGTTGTACAGAATTTGCATTAGTTTTAACAGTGAGTAAGAAAATATTTATATCTGAAGATTGTTTTGGGGTTTGATAATATATATTGAAATAAATACAGCTGTGAAGTTGAAAATCAGGATAATTTGATCACAACACTTTTGTTTTGCCCCCAGATTGGTAACTGTAAGGAGTTCTGTGAGATAGGGACAGCTTCTTTAGTGGGGCCTGATTTGTCCTTTGCAGAAAGTGAAATGTGCTCAGCCAAATACAAAGGGATACTGTCTAAAACTTTTGAGAGAGGAAGCATTTCCAGAACTGTTGGGTTGTCCTTGATGTCCAAACCATAACATCCTTGATTTTTTTTATCTTTTTTGCAAGCTGCTTTGCTTGCCTTGACCTTACAGATAGTCTTGAACCTTTCATGGTTTATATTGTGCTTTTTAGTGTTCTCTCATATCATAGAAACATGACTGTTATATCTTGAAAGAGGATTTTAAGTACATTTTGAATAAAACATTCTCAGTTCTTATCAAATGCTCATTATTTGGTTGAATTGTTGTATATTATTTTGGATTTATGGTAGTCCTTAAGAATAAATTTAAAAGTTACTTTGTGCTTTGTATTTTTTCTGATACTGAGAGATTTCTTTTTCCTCTTGGGTCCTTAATATATTTGTTATAAGATGTAATTTATCAGAAACAAAGTACCAGATATTTTGTGGTAAGGAGTACCCTTAAAGGTCAAAGTAGTGTGTTCATTCTGATGAAACACCAAGGCAACTTGACCTATATTGCATCTGGTATTAAGATGTAGCAAATGCTATATAAATTTAATTGTTAGAAATAGGAGATTCTGAGGCTGGAATTTTTTCTTATTAGGCTTATCTTTTCTTCCACTATTTACAGTGTAATGGAAGTACAGTCAAAATCTAAATCTATGAGAATTACCAGGATTAATCCAAAATTGGAGGAGTACCTAATAATTTTTTTACTGCCCACTTGTAAGTAGTGGTAACCAGGAAGATGCAGGCAAATTTGATTAACTATTCTGTGCTTTTAAGAAATTGTCATGTTTGGGTTTTTTTGGTACTACAAAGGCCTGACAGAATAACTCCAAATCAGGTATTTGCAGTGTAAGTAATAGAAAGCAAAGTGAGGGACAAAGCAGGCATTAGTAGTTAGCCTGAGAAGACAAAATACTTGCAGGACTATGTACAATCAGGATTTTAAAATGTCAGTTTTTGTCAGTTTATATCTTCCTAAAAATGATGGTGGTGATGGGTCAGCTATCCATCTCTTTCAGTTGCATTCTGTTAGCTGATGATAATTAGCTTGTAATTAGCATTAATAATTAGCTGATGTAATTAGCATTATTGCTTGTAAATGGAGATCCTTTCCTGAATGTAAAGGACACAGCTCTCCCAAAGCCTCTTTCTCCAGACCAGCAATAGCTTTGTCTTAATCCTCCATCCTGTTCTTTGGAGTAGCAGGGTAGTGCCTGAAACTAGGACACATGTTAGTGGGCTGCTGCTGTTCCACATCACCTGAGGCAGGAAGTGGGATGACTTTGAGGAAACTCTGTGTAGAATGCAAGGGGATTAAATCAGAGATGCTGCCTTGCTGGAACTCACACACTGGTCTGCATTGGAGCCTGCTGTGTGTTGCAGAGGTAGCTTAGTTCAGTTTCACTGACCTTGCTACTAGTAGCTCTTTTAAAAATTTGTATATTTAATTAAACCCTAATTTATTAGTTTGTTAGTTTTCTGTTGTTCTCTATTGCAGCTACTTTTATTGCCAGGTCTACCCAAATTCAAACCAACTTTGGTATCACTAGAGTGTACTGCCTGTGCTAGGGCATGTGGCTTGTTAACTCTGAATGTCCTGGTTAAAAACCAGCAAGATGCAGTACCAAAATATGTTTCTAATAGTCTATGGACAGACCTCAAAGTAGTCATTGTGAGTTCCATCAAATAGGAGTAATTTTAATGCTGTTCCATGTTACTGTTTTTTTTTTTTTTTTTATGATGGAGAAATAAGTGCATTTATTAAGAATTCCTGAGAACACACAGGTGGAAGAGGGGACAAGTAAGTCAAAGGGCTGTTAGGTAGCAAATTTGGCCTGCTGCTCTGCTGTGTCCAGTAAAGAAGCACAGCTGAATCTAGTAATAGAATCCCATGTGCAATGACTTACATCCACCTGGAGAAGGTGAGCAGGGGGGCATCTAATCTAGAGAGTGACTGAAAAATCTAAGTGTAGAGTGCCTAAGCAACTCAACCTGAGACTGCCAGCCTAGTGCTGTGGAGGTAAACTCCACAAAATCTCTTGAGGTAAAAACAGTGAGTCACAAGTAGGAGCAATTTGTGTTATTTTTATTCTTTCATATAGCACTTGATATCTGTGAAGAAGCTTCACTGTAGTCAGTGAATAAAGGACAAGTGATTATCACTAAAATTATTGCGGCTGGGGAAAAATGCCTTGCCTCACATTCTGATCTGTTCAGTTTATCATAGTTAAGTGTGGGATGTGTCTTGCAACACAGCCTGGAAGTACCTTTAGTGGGATGGTCCTGGGTTCAAAGTGTCTCTGTCCTCCAGTGGCAGAAGATGGGATGAGCAAATGTTTAAATGTTGGGATCAGAGGGATTCAAGTAGGAAACAGGACATGTTTTTAATGCTGTGGCTGATCAGCTGTTGGAATAAATTGTTAGTACTTTAATGATTTCTTCACCCTTTTTCACAATTTCAGATTAGTGCTGAATGCCTTTCTGGAAGATACACTCCAGCCAACCAAGCTTTTGAGTTCAATGTAGAAATGATGTGTGAAGTGCAAGAATGTAGAATGGGTCAGATTGGATGACATGGTTTACATCTCTGACCTTAATAGATACTATTTAATCATATGCAACTTACATGGTTTTAACTGCAAATGCCTAAGAGAAGTCCAGCTGTTTCCATGGAAAGTTAAGCCAGTGTCAGCAATGACAAGAGTTCCTGTCATGACTTCCTAATGTGATTCTTTTGGGAATTGAAAAAATCACAGTGAAACATTTAAAACATGGCACATTTGAAAAGGTTTGATCTAATTATTCTTTGCCTTTTTTTGTTAGATATTTTAATGAGATGTCTGCACAAGGATTAAGACCTCGCACTGTGTCCAGTCCTATCCCTTATACACCCTCACCAAGTTCTAGCAGACCTATATCACCTGGTAAATATTTAACCCAGTTTCTAAAATTATTGTATGCATCACATAGTAACGTGCCCTATTAATATATTTAGGTCAGTAGCCTTTCAAAGCTAGTTTGGAGAAAAATCCTGCATCATAAATGCAAGAATAGTTTTGCCTTAGGTGTCTTCTAGTACAGCATGTTCTTGGATGGTGACTAGATATTCTATATTTCAGATCTGTGGACAGATAATGAAAATCAGTTAAGTAGCTATCACTTGAACTTTATTTATTTTTTGCTCTTTTTTTTTCTCTCTTGCTGTCTTTTTATTCCTCCTCCCTTCCCACACAAGTTGCTCAACAGGACACATAAATCAAATGGATTTCTAGAGTCTGATGAAGAACTACTAATGAGATTGATATTGTGCTCTGAATCAGAACTTCTTAGAGAAGTTTAATTTTAAACATGTTGGAAAAAAAGTCAATTTTCATTTCTCTTCAGTAGAGAAATGGCTTTTGTACTTCTGCTATTTTCTGTTATTAAACAATAACTGTAAAATTAATAATTCCTATCTCACATATTTTGTATAACTGAAGCAAACAAACATTTTATGAGTTTCTAATTACTGGATATATTTTAAGTCAAGTGAAATGCATTTGTGTTACTAATACATTTACTGACTGAAATTTAAAATCCCTTAAAATTGCACTTAGACATTGATTACAAGCTGTTGGCAGTGGGTATTACATGGTGCTCACAAACACCTTGTACATAAAGAAGTGCATTTGCATGCCTGGCTTTCCCACGTTCACCTCTAGAGCCTGCCAGGCAGATGGGATGTGCTCTGTGTTGACACAGGATGGGAATGAGACATTTTATTACACAGGTCTGCTAGAACATATAAATGTCTTTAGATCCTTGAATTTTCAAGGTTTCTCAAAGGACTATAAATAGTTTTCATCCAGGTGTTGCATGTGTGAAGACCAGCTATGGCCGTAAGCCATGTTATGGTGTTAGAGATGAGCAGTGTGACTGTGAGTTTTCAGAAGGTTTTTGCATTTCTGAAATGAGCCAAATGACCTGACTTCCAAGATGTCAAGGTGTGTTACCAAGAAAATGATTCACCTTTTCTCACCCCTTTCCTGTAACTGGGTGTACAGAAGTGTAGTTGTGCCAGCAGCTGCTCTGGAGGAACAGCTCCATTCATGGATCTCTGTGTGCAGCATTTATAGCAGTGTCCAGCTGCAGGTTGGATCTGCAGTCACACAGAAATTACAGCTCTGTGTGGGACAGATTACCTGCTAACTTACATTATTTAGCAATGCTCCCTGTTTAGTGCTGATGTGTCAGTGCAGGAGAACTCTGTCAGTTTATTCCTACACTGAGACTGAAGTGCATTCCTTGTTCCCTGTGAACTTGATTTCCCATCAGTAGTTGATACAAGACTGAAAATTTTATCCCACAGACAGAGGATGCTGAAACACACTCTGAAGCACAACTAAAATTATTATTTCTAACAGAGTTTAGGAGTTTGGAAATTTTGGTGTGGTAAATGTTCCAGGCCAGCTTGTCTGCGCAGGCAGCTGCATTAATCTCCTTTTCATCTGATAAATTAATATCAGCAGTTGGGAAGTGTCAGACTTCAGAAAAATAGAAGCTGCAGTTTGTTAGAGAACTAATGAGATCAGTTGGGAATTTTGTAGAGCTGTCTGGGATAAATTAATGCAGTAATGGATGAAAACAAATAGGTTTTGAGAGTATTTTGTATCTAAAGTAGTACAGTAAGATGATGCCAGAAGTATCAGCACAGAATAATAAAGCAGCTGTATGTTGCATCAAGTATTTGTATGACTTGGCATATTTCATTTGGGAAATGACGTGCCCTGAATATGTGGAAGCAGAATTTGTAACCAGTTAGAAATGCTGTAATTTCATGTGGATAGCTGATTGAATGGATTGCATTCTGGCTTCTGAATCCCAGAGTCTTTTGAGCCTGTATGGCTTGGGATACTACTTTTGAAAATTCTTTGAAGCTGAGATACTGCTGAGATTTCTAGCACTGTGATATGTGCTAGAAATCTTCTAGAACTTTGAAGATAGTGTAATTACTACTATTCCTACGCAGCTGGGGATTAGCTGTTCTAATTATCAGTTAGTCTTCATTGTAGTTACTGTTCTGTGCTTTGCTGCTAGATAGATGTGTGGGGCTGCAGAGATGAACTGTGCTGAATGTATGTGCACTGCTCTGGTTTTGTTTCTTTGGCTGCCATGTAGACTTGCATTTGTCGAGCTTGTGGAGCTGGATTATTCCAAAGCAGTTCAGAATTGCAATGTTACAAAGGTGGCTCTGTTTTGCCCATTATTTCTGGCCTCTTACCTCTGACTGGCTGCCTTGTCACCTCCATGAACATTGACTTGTTTCTATCCTTGTTGCTTACAAAAGCACTTAAATATAACACGTGCTCTACAGATAATCAGATTTTGTAGTGAAAAGGCAGATTAATTTTGTTGTTACTCTGTAGAGGCAGGGATTCCATGGGAGTAATTTGCACCAGACGTACATTGACAATGTAACAGAATCAAACAGAATTGAAGGAAGCACAGGCAGTTTTATTTATATAACTTCATTATTGATCTGAGGCTTGTTCTGTTTTCTCATCCAGATTTTGCCTCATCTCTTGTAGTTAGAAACACACAGGTGCATGCAGACAGGGATGGTGCTGGGTGTTGCTGCAGGGACATTGTTGTGTATTGGTTTAGTGTTGAAGTGTGAAAACTGTTAAATCCAGTGTGGTGTTATAAAAGTTTAATAGGCCTTCAGAAATGTTTTCTGGTCATTATTCTCCAAAGCAGTTGTTTGAGTCTAATTGTAAACAGCTGAGAAAAGTCTTGTCTTCTTCCTTATGATATTTTTGTCAGAAAGCAGAAGGGAGCAAAAGGTTTTGGAAAATGTGCTCTTTTGAGAAACTCAAGCTGTTCAGAACTTTTTAGGTGTGAACTTCTAGCATTTGGCAGTTGCTGTTTCTGTTTTCCCTTGGTTAAATAGACCTATACAGGAACTCTGCATTTTTATAATTGAGTTCTCACAAAAAGGAAATATTTGGATGAAAGAATTAGATACTGGGCTTTCTTTATTGTAGGTAAAACAAGTTGCAATTTTAAATGTCAGTTGCTAGCCTAGTCCAGCTAGTAACATTTCCCAGCGTGTTTTTATTTCCTTGTCCCAAAGGTCTTTAAAATGCTGAGGCAGAAGAGAAGGAAGCCTCAGTGCAGATCTGATGTGCCTTGGGGAAACCACCTACATCCAGTTTTTTTGTGGAACCTCATTGTGACCCAGTGCTAGATGGCTTCTCCAGGCACAACCTTTCTGCTTCTTCAGCCTGTATGTTGTTCAGGGAGCCATTTCCTCCATGGAGAGATGGAAATACTTAGGGACTAGAACTCAGTTACTATGGGAGTCTTACACCATTTATCTTAAGTGAAAAGTTATGTTTAACATTGTATAGTGTATGTTTGAAACATGTGATAGTATGCTACAGGAAAAGAAAATAAATTTGCATCACACTTCTCAGTACCAATTAGTGTTTTCTAGATGGCTAATCTGTAGCACTTAACAGTTTTTAGGCTATAATTGATTCAAAACCAAAAAACTTTTAAAAACCCTCACACTTTAGTTTGTAATATCAAACAAGAATGTTGATGTTACCTTGTTTTAACAATTTTAGGTCTGTCATATGCAAGTCACACAGTTGGTTTCACACCACCAACTTCACTGACTAGAGCTGGAATGTCTTACTACAATTCCCCAGGCCTTCATGTGCAACATATGGGACCATCCCATGGTATTACAGTAAGTATTGAAATTACTAAATACTTGTTACCAATATAGTTTGGTTTTTGGAAGTTATGATTGGTTGTCCTTAAGCTTTTTTACAAAACATTTTTGTAAATGTTTGTTTTTGTCTCCTTACTCCAAGACACTTATTGCTGCTTTCTTCAACCCTGATTTTCCTCTTCACCCCTCAGAAACTGATTCTTTTTGGAGAACCTTGTTTTCTGCAAAAGAATAGGATATATTATCATCTTAAGGACAGTAATAGGTATCATCTTATGGATCAGCAGGCAGGGTGTGAAAAGTGATGTTCTAAGCTACTAAGCCTATCCCAGGAAGTAAAAACATTGCTTTCATTTTTCTCCTAGTCTCCACCATCTGACGGATGAGTCATCTGAGGTTGCTTCAAGCTCAGGTTTTCTTCAGGATGACACACAATGCTACCATCATGTCACTGTAACAGGCAGTTAACTCTTATTTTCTATTGTCACTGGCAAAGAAGAAAGTTAATATAAACATTTGTTAGGGCAATTTCTCATATCTTTCAACGGAATTTATTTCCTTTTTACCTGCGATGTTTGCTGCATTTCTGCTTCATTGTGTTTCTTCTAAATATTTGTGGAGTTTAATGAGCAAAAAAAGCCTAAATATTAACCATATGGTAAAATACCTTCTCGTTGTTGTATCAAGACCATTTTGATTTTTCTCAGCAGGTATGGTAGTATGTAAATATTCATCAAGGTTTTGCTTATGCTTGTCATTCTCAGATGTGAAAACGTATTTTAATAGAATTTTTAGTACAATGCTAAAATATGGCTGCTTCTGGTTTAGGAGGGTGTGCAAAGGTAATTGTCAGAATTTCACTGAGCTAAGGTGGGTGGGAACGCTGCAGTGGTAGGTAGAACAGAAAGGAAGCTGGAGCTCAGCAGGAAAGAAGAATTCTGGTTGGGGCTCATGAGTTAGTCACAGGAAGATCTTTATGCTTCTGGAAAACATGGAAACTAATTTTATAAATGAGTTTGTCAAGGAACTTGCTCTGTTCAGTCTCTGAAATACTACTTTTTCTGAAACTCTAAATGAATTGAGTCACTGTGAGAAAGATCATCTTGAGGACAAAATACTAATTGTTCAGAGAAAGGTGTTGACAAACAGCTCATGGCTTTGTCTCAATACTGATACCAGGTCCCCTTATATGTATGCAAATGCAATAAATGATATTAAGTGTTTCAGAGGCATCAGTCAGTTTTCAAGAATCTCTTGGGTTTCACATATAATTTAAATCTATTGTACATAGTTGTGCAGAAAAATAGATACAATATATTTGATTTGACTAAACTTCAGTTTCATTCTTGACTCTTCATTTTTTTATTTCCATTACAAAATAAATTGGACTTTACATTTGGTAGTACATTTGATATAGAACTGTAATCATGCTTCTCCCCAGAGCTGACCACCTGTGGTTGATTAGTAATTATGGGTAGGTGGTTTGTCATGCCATGAGGTTGTTGATTAATGCTAACCAGATTGGTAAGTAATGAGCATTTTTGTTTCAAAAGTGCAGAAGTTAGTGTTGTGGAGTGTAATTTACATTTTTGCATTGCTGACATTAAAGATTATCCTTTCTCTCCTGCCCCTCAGATTGTAAAGATGAAGTGGGGTTTCAGTCTTTGTTTAAATGTACCACTTGTTGAAAATCTGTGGTTTCTGTTGAGGGGGTCTCTCTTAACAACTGCTTCACTCCTGCAGCTCAAGGCATTGTAATATTTTTTTGTTCTCCGAAAAGCAATTTGTATTGTGCTTTGGTTTTGCTCCATTGTGTGGGCTAAGAGTCTTTCAGGGAGCTGGAGATTGTGGGCAGACTCTGCTGCTCAGAGCTTTCCCACCCACGCTCAGGTACCACATCCTGGTACCCCAGTGCCAGCAGCGTGAAGTCAAGGCTTCCTCAGCACCTGCTGCTCGGGCAGGCACAGCTGGGAGGGGCTGTGCCTGCAGCGTCTCGTTTCTTTTTAGGTTGCTGGTCATCATGGGTAAACATATCTGCAGGACATGTCTTGGGTTCATTTCCTGCAAGCTGACAGGAAGGAATGCATGTTCCCTTTGATGTCAAGAGTACTTCCCCTTTCCTTTGCTACTCCATTTTCAGAAGAACGTTTATTTTATGTAAAAGTTGTATTGTGACTCCTGCAATGTTTTGAAAATTGTTCAGACTTCTTTGTGTGATTGTTTTTTTTTTCCTTTGCCAAGCTTAGAGGACTTGCACCTAACATTGCTCAGGAGTGTGTTAAACATGATTTCAATATTTGTTCTGCAGAGGCCTTCACCACGAAGAAGTAACAGCCCCGACAAATTTAAACGTCCCACTCCTCCTCCTTCTCCAAACACGCAGACCCCAGTGCAGCCACCTCCGCCTCCACCTCCGCCTCCCGTGCAAGCTCCGGGCCAGGGCGCGGCGTCGCAGGCAGCCAATTTCCAGCATTCAGTGCATCCCTCCTCTCAGCCTTAGTGCATGTGCTCTGCAGTCTCTATGTCAGAAGTGGACTCATAACACGGAGCAGTTTACTAAAAGCCAAAGGCTTACTTGGCATATTTGGATTTGACTTATTTGCACTGAGGTTATATAGGCTTCACTGTTAATTGTGTTGTAAACGTTTGTATAAAATGCAGCCAGTGTTGTGGGTCTACAACACTAACTTAACAAAGTTTTCCATCAGTGTTTACTTGAACTACATGTATGTCCATTCTCTGGCTGGAACATTTGCTACTCTGTTTGGTAATACGGCATTATGTCGTTTTGCTTGGCTCCAAAGCTTCATTTTCCTGGCTTTTAGGTTTGTAAAATTAAAGGGATACCTTTTTATATTTTTTCATGACAATTTGCAGAAAATGAAAGGCATGATGGGCTACGTGATAAATTCTGAAATATTACAGTGTTTACCAAGCTTATGGAAGATCAGCACTATGTTTCAGTCATTTATCAGCTTCTAGTGCAAAAGTGAGTCAGACACCCTAATCAGTGCCCAAGACACAAGCTCTCTGGTATTTCCTAGCAAATAAGCTTAATTCACAGAGGACACATCCATCCGTCTCCTGTTTAAAAGCACCTCAAACACATGGTACAGTCAGACCTTTACACTGAGGGAACTGGCTTGTTGGAGTCTGTGGAATGTACAATTTGTGGACCTTAAGAGTTGATGATGTCACTTGACATTTCTGCTAACCTGTAAGCTGCCCATACCGTGTGCCCTGTCACAGTGACTGCAGGGGAGTGTGGTCCTGCCCACAGGTTACTGAGAGCTGATTCAAGTGTGTGCTCTTGGATTTTTTTGCTGCAGAAGGCGATGTGATTGTAGAGAACAGCTGATGATAATTTCTTTCTTATTAAAATATAGTCATTGTGATTCCCCTGAAGCAAAGGTTGAACAGGTATTTTAAATGTTCAAAAGTCTGTTAGAAAACGAGATCATCCTAGAGGAATATATTGGCTTAACAGCCAAAACTTTGTATTGCTTGGTAGAAACAGAGTACAAGAAAGTAGCACAACATGGCACTAATGAATGCTTATTTAGCAGCCTAAGCCGGTACAATGTACAAAGAAATGTATTCCAAATACATTCTTTCCATTCATTTAGCACAAATAAATTGGTTTCACTTTGCAGTGGAACAAAGTGTCACTTCTTGATATTGACATCCTACTCGGTTACATTTTTCCTGAGGTTCCTGTTGAGTACTGGGGTTTATATGTTATTGATAATTTTAAATGGTTTACCTCATATATATGGATATGTGGGCCATGGAAAATGACAAGAGAATGTTTATTTTATGAGAATATGTATCTGGCTATAATCAGAGCAGAACATGAGTAATTTATCTTTTGTTTACAAAAGTTTGTTTGACATGCTTAATGCTTGATTAAGGACATTTTTAAGAAGGAAGTACAGCATTCTGGTAGTATACTAACACTTGTACATATAATGTCATGTTTGCCGCTCACCTCTTCAGTCAGAATTGCAAACTGAAAATCCTTATGAGAATAGTGCTCTAAATCAAAGTTGTAAGTTAAAATAATGTTGTAAAATGTTCCGCTTAAGGCAAAATTAGAATTTCTTCACCGTAGCTATGTAGTTTCAGCTCTGAGAGAATTTAGAGAAATGCATATATAGTCTATTACACTTCTTAAACCAATATGGGATCAAGTGCATTATCAAATTACATTACATTAATTATGGTAGTTACTCTCCAGTCAGACAATTCTCAAGATTGTGGCAGACCTAAAATTTGACCACTGCTTCCACCTGAAAATTATTGACCATAGTAGATGCTCAGCTTTCCATAGAGGAAACTCAGCTCTGAGCATTATAATTAATCAGAGCTGAATAAGTGATAGGATTGAATGGGAGAAGGTGACAGATAGTCAGAGGTGGGACTAAAGTCAAGACAGAATCAGCTTAGTTTGACGCTTGTCCTTTTGTAAACATAAGACGAAGAAAAAATATACTCTTTATAAGTAGGATTCCAGCTCAAGTATCCCAGAATTTGAAATGGTGCCCTCCTTTCTGAAGTGCTTTGAGATCCTTGGATGTATGGCTCTGTGGAGGGCAATCTCATGGTGGTGGTAGCACAAATGTGGGTGGAAAAGGAAGAGCCTTTGATAGTGTTTTAAGATCTCAAAATGGAAAATTGCCTAGTATAATTTACATTTGAAGCATATTCCAAAACTGAGTTTGTGTAACCCAAGTTCAGCTGCTGTTATAAAGTGTCTTAGTGAACTTTCCTTACTGTTCCAGTGGGACTGTTACCAGAAGAAAGTAAAGAACTGACAAATGTATACTAAACCTTGAAAGTGTAAAAAGGCACTAAATTGGCCTTATCGAACTAAGAAGGTTGAACAAACATTTGCTTGCAATCAGAAGTGTTAAACTCTATTTGTAGACTTTTTGAATAAGATGAGAAATTGTGCACAACCATCTCCTAATAAATGTAAATGGATTTTCAGTTTTCCTTGTGAATTATAGTCATGAATTATGATTCTGCAGCTGTGATTTTATCAGATCTGTAGACTGGAGAAACTCACCTGACAGTGAGGTCCAGCTCACTACGAGGGCTTAGGTGCTTTGTTTCTCTCAGAAGCACCTGGGTGATTTTCTGACATTCTTTTCATCACTAATGCCTCTCAGTTGCACACTGCATTGTCACTAGCTGTGTAAGTCCACAGAAGCAATTTCTAGCTGTGTGGAGCATTTTGTGAGCATATCCCTTCACAGCTAAAGATTGCAAAAAATAAAATCTACTTTTCAGCTGTTTCAGCAGTGCTTTCCTCTCTGACAATCAAGCATACAATACAATTCTTTTTGTATTTTCTCTCAAGGGATCTGGCTTGGACACTGGAATGCAGCTGATGCTCTGTAGAGCATTAAGAGTTTATTTTATCCACGATTTGTTCCACAGAAGTTCTTTGGAAGAAGAGGTGGGACTGTTTGGAGGTAGTCTTCAACTAAAAGCCAGATAAGACTGTTTTAATTACATGTACTCTTTTAAGAGCATATTCCCAAGGGCAGAAAGTACATCAGAGTTTTTTCCAGAAAGTATTAGTGGTGTTCTATTGGCAATTGCTGTTCTGAAGCTGAGCAGAACAGGATTCCTTTCCTGTTAAAATGTTTTCATTTAGGAATCCGGCTGTCTGGGTGGAATCCCTGTGCACTTCAGCTGAATGAAAAATGCAGCCTTGGAAGCAATGAAAATGAGAAAGTTTCCTGGGATGTGTGCAAGTTTTCCACTGCTGACAGGAGACTATATGGACTCTGTTAAATAAAAATGGAAACTGATTATGGAGACAAATAAAAGAACCTTAAATAGTTTATCAATCAAAGAAACACAGTCTGTCATCCTCAGTGTCAATTATTGCTTTGCTAAGAGGATGCAGCCAGGGACCTTGATTGAGCTTTACAGTGTTTTTCCTGATCCTAATGCTTAGTTTTACAAGCAGTACAAATTCTAATACTGTTCAATTCTTTCTGATATTTCCTTTTTTTCAGTCATGGCAGTCTATTTCTTTTTGATCCTTGGGAGTCTACAGAGCATGGACTATGCAGAGCATATTTCTCCAGTTCAAGCCATCTCATAAGAAACCAGAAGGTTTATGAGTGTAAGCTATAAAATTATAATACATGCATATGTTACAACAACCTCCTTGAGAGGAAAGGTCTCTCTTCCTGAAGAGAGCAAACAGAGCCCCTGAATACCAAATGGACTGTATGCATAGAGACAATCTGATTTCCTCAATTCCCCGAGGAGCTGAATTCCTCTCCCGGCCTTTCTTTTTTTTTTTTTTTTTTTTTTTTTTTTTTTTTTTTTTTTTGAATCATGGTTCTTAGAATTTTAAATTATTTTAAGGTCCACGTCTCAGTATAATAAGTACTCAGGATACCTTCATGTTAATTGTGGGTAACAACCATGAGTCCCAGTACAAGCAGAGTTTGAGTCAATGCCTCTGTGTGGACAGGAGGAAGTCACTGAACATGGCAGACCGTGGCCTTTGTGGTGCAGTAAAAGTGGGAGTGTGTGCTCATATAATGATTTATTTTTCTAAGCAGCTGCTTTTGGATTTTAGGTGTGTTCTGAAGAGGAGATAAACTGTGGAATTGGGCACTGCATTACAGGCAGCTGCTGCTACTTTAGGGAGAAGAGTGCTTGTGCCTGTTCTGCTAGCTGGGCTCCAAAGAAAAGTACTACCTCATCTTTCAGCTGGGATGATGTGGCCACAGGGCCAGCAGAAATGCTGCAGCTCTGTTAGGTTTTGTTCTGCATGTGTTACCTGGATGGGAGTCTTTCCTCACTGGAATGGGGCTCCAGAGCTTGTGAAGCTTTTGTAGAGAAGGAGTGAAGAGTTAGGACAGATGGTTGAAGGTTGACTTTGTGAAAATTGTGTCCCTGTAGTAAAATTGCTGGTCAGAGTGCTCTTTTTCTAGGCCTGGAGATTGCCTGTATTAAAACTATTTTGGGGGGTGGGGGGCATTTTTTGTGATTTCCATTGAAAAAATTCTGTGTTGCAGTTCTTCAAGTTTATGGTGGGGGTATCTAATTGAAAAACAGCAACCAAAAAAATCACAAAAAGCAATTCCCCAGAAATATTGGAAGTAGTCTTCTGTGTGCAAAGGTGGGTTTTCTCATGATAAAACATAATTCTGTGTCTATAAACTGAGATGTTTTACTCTAGTGGTAAAACCTAGGCTGTCCAAGGCACTTTAGTTTGTGATTGCTGACTTTTGTTTTGGCAGGTGTTTCAGATGAAATCTAAGCCTCCTGTGGAGGAAGAAAAAAATCACCTGACAGCTGTAGACTGTTCCTTTCCTGCAGAAATACAGCAGTTTCCTCAAATGCAAGTGGAACAAGCATCCTTGAGCTTTTCTGAAGCTTATATTTAATTTCAGTACCTTGGTGATTGCTCTTGTATAATTAGAGAATCAATGAAGCCTCATTATAGGTTGGTTTGGTCTAGCTGGCTGTTCCTATGTTTTTCTGATCCCAGTGAAGGAAGCCTGTTGGAATTTGGATCAAACAATGGCCAAAGTGCAGATTTGTTGAGCTTGAATCCAAGTGGTGACTTTAAGAGCATTCACTGTGTTGGTGTGGATCAGAGCTTATTGTAAGAACCTCAGATATAAAGAAGTTTTGGTTTTTTAGCAGGTTACATCTGTTCCTGTACTAGCTGTATTACTGCTTTTTTGTATATCTCAAGGTGTTTACATATACTTGTAATTGTTACAATGTGTCTGTAATCAAGCTCATCTGTGCCTTCATGCAGACTTCCAATAAACACTTGATTTTTTTGTATTTACTTGTATGGAAGACTACTGGGTGGATGTATATTTCCTTCTCTGTCAGCTTGTCATCACTGGGAAAAGAGGAAGAAAAATGAGAACTAGGGGTCAGAGAAAGTTGCATGTTTGTCTTTGTTTTTGCTGTCTTTGATTCTAGTTGGGCCATTCCTTGTGTTAAATGTCTGAGTGTGTAACCTGGGGAATAACCTGTGCACTTAATAAAGTTTGCATAGGAGGTGCTCCTCACTTTGCATTAGGTGGATGTTTAAAGTACAAAGCATGCTTGACTCCATCAGTTTGGCTTCTGTCTTGAAAGAATGCAGCTGTATTTCTTGAGTTATTATTCTGGGGAAATTCCAGAGTACCTTTCTGAATTAAACATGTCTGTTTAACTTCTCACAGCTGCCTTCCATGGTAGTTCAGGCTTTTTTTTTGCCACAGCAGAAGCTGCAGTATTTTTGGTCTTAGTTGACCTCCTTACCTTGAGAGTACTTTTCCTTGGGAGGGTGGAGTGGAATAAGAAAATATTAGTTTCATTTTATAATTTTTTCTCAGTTCATTGGAACAGAGAGGTATATTTGTACAAGGTTACAGAAGAACATCTTCCATGCTCTGAGTCAAAAGCTGTACATGGCAGGACAGCTATTTCTCTAATCTGATACCAACTGTGAGAAGGAGAGAAGGCAAGAAATGTTTCCTTGCCTATGCTAGGGTTGTGCTGTGTATTCTGTAGCTCAGAAAGAGTGGTTTTGGTATTGCTTTGTAGTAAAGGTCATGGTGTAAGGTGCTGTCTTCCAGCTTTTCTTGATTGTCTTGTAGTCACACCTGATTGTTCAATTAAGTCATTATGTGATTGATGGATTCAGTTATTTTCTAATGGAGATCTGTCCTAGGAATCCACCATAATTTTTGCTGTTTTGACATATTTTCTTACTAAAGCCTTAATTAGTTATTATATTTAATGATTTTAGAGCATGAGCCAGTGTAAACCGTAGAATGTATGTATTTGTGTAAATTCTGTGAGTACTTTGTTGTGCCATCTCTTTTGATGTTTCTGATTTCTGATGTTTCTGATGTTTCTTTTTTATTGTGTGATTTGTCAGCTTATCACAGAGGTCACTTGTGGCATGCTCAGTAGCTCGTCTAAGTATTACTTGCTGTGTCTGGGTGTTTTGCCAAGATTCTGGGTTTAGATCTGAAAGTCTCAGAGGTGCTTAACCTTATCTTGTGTTCGGTGTCTTGAGTGTTGCTAAACTTGTTGGTTGAATCCACTTGTGTCTGTCCTGCTCAGCTGCTGCTCTGGCCTCTCTGTGACTGCTGCTCTGCTCAAGTCAGCACATTGTGCCTGCAATGGGAGTGTGCTCTTCCATCCTGACCAGTGAAATCAGGGTTCTGATGGCTGCAGGTTGCTGGGCACCAGGCTATGGATGTATTTCAGCCAGTGCTAACCTGGCTGATCCGTGTTACTCTGCCCTTGGAGCACAGGCAGTGTTTAAAGGCCTTTATTCCCCTCAGGGCCCTGCTGCACATGCTGAGCAAGCAGTTCTGCCTGTCCCTGACTGCCATGGCTGCTGGGTCCGGGGACTGGGGGAATGGGCTGATGCTCTCTTTGTGCATGTCCTTTGTTTTCTGGCATTTCTCTGAACAGAAATGAGCCACTTGAGCACTTTCAGAATAGCAGAAAAAAGGGAGAGATGACACGTTGCTGGTTTAAGTTCAGGTTGCCTCATCCAGGTGATCACCCCTTTAGATGGTTCTTTTTATTTCTTCCAGTGCTTGTATCCCTTCATAAAGGAAAGCAAGTTCCCAGCATTGCAGGGGTTAACTTAGAAATCCTGGTAACTGCTGAGAGTGAGAGGAAGAATGATGCATTGCACAGCAAGCAATTTTAATAAGCCTAATCCTTGCTGAATGTAAAGGTGCTGGCTTGGGTATCAATCTGTTTCACGTGCTTCTGAGACTGTTCTGTACCTTTCCAAGTACACACACAGCCATCCTACAGCAGCAAGAAGAGGTGGAGGTCAGTCCTGCATTTCCCAGATGGACACTGAAGGTATGTATAAAGATTATTAAAGAGTATTGGTTCACTTGGATGCAGAAAACAGTAAATACAATTGGAAGGTCTGAGGTGGGAACCTTGAGGCTTTTGAGCCTCAGGGCTGTTGATGAGAGTCATCTGTGTTCCAAATTCTGTGTATCAGTGAAAATGCTCTACACCATGTCCTGTAGTTTTATTCTCTTAAGCCTTGAACATAGCCTGGTGTGTGAATTCAATGAAACCAGAACAGTGATCTGTGGGAGTCTCAGGTGTCTGTGGTGTGACCATCTGGCATTTTTGGGGCTGAGCTTTAGAATTGTACACTGCTGCCTCCTTTCCCCCCAGTCCCTGTAGGCACACTGCCCTCCCTCCTGTCACTGAGGGCCCCCTCGAGCTGCTGTGAAAAGCAGTGTTGTGAGCTGGGCTCTTGCCATGCTGCATCTGGGTGCTTTTTGACAGTGCTGAATGAAACAGGGTGTAAAATTCACTACTTTGCTAGTGAATTTTAACACTATCTTGGCTGTCAACAGCAAATAATAAATGTAGAAGAGGTCAAGAATAAATGCTTCTATCTTTCCTCCTTGAGATGGGAATTTTAGATCTGCTGTGACTTTTTTTTTTTTTTCCCACACTTCCTAAAAATCAACCTGATTTTTCTGTACTTGTTCAACACTGCTACCTACTTCTGCTTATTTTCTAGCAGGGGAAAGAATTAAGGCAAATAACATGAAGCAGTTTTCAGTTCAGCTGGGATTGGTACCTGACTTTCTTTGGAATATGCTGATTGCTCATCTGCATCACCAAATTAGGCAGATTGTTTTGTGTGTGAATTCACTTGTATGTGAATTTTTGCAGTTGTTTTGGTATGAAAAACATTGGATGGATTTTGGAAAGATACAAAACCTATTGGAAGGTGTCCAAGAGAGGAATGTGGAGGTGGTCCCAGAGGGGAGGCTGTGCCAGGAGCAGGGCTCACGTTGTTGGTCAGTTCAGCCTGGAGAGGAGGAGGCTGAGGGGAGACCTCACTGCAGTCACAGCTTCCTCCTGAGGGGCAGAGGAGGGGCAGGCACTCATCTCTGCTCTGTGTGACACTGACAGGAGCCAAGGGAGGGGCCTGGAGATGAGCCAGGGCAGGTTGAGGCTGGATATCAGGAAAAGGCTCTTCATCCACAGGGTGGCTGGGCACTGAACAGGGCAGGGGTCACAGCCCCAAGGCTGACAGCTCAAGGAGCATTTGGACACCTCTCAGGCACAGGGTGTGATTTCTGGGGTGCAGGGCTTGGAGTTGGATTTGATGATGCTTGTGGGTCCCTTCCAACTCAGAATATCCTGTGATTCTAATTTATTTATTTATTTTTAATAACTGCCCCCTGGGTGTTGCCCTTCCAGGGTACTTGCCTGCCCTGGGTGATGGCACCAGGCTCAGGTGCCCCCAGGTACCCTCGGGGCCTCCTGGGCCCTTGATGGATCCCAGGCTGTGGGATCTGGGGGGAGCTGTGTCATCGGGCCCTCCTCCATCCACCCTTGGTGCTGAGTGGGGGTAAGTGGGAACTGGAGCAGACTTGGCAAAAGAGAAATTAAAGTTCCTGAGTATGATGGAATCCCCAGCTGCAGTGGTATATATTCGAAAAATCTGTATTTCCACAGAAACTGTAGATAAAACGAGTTTCTGTGGGTGAATGATTAACGGGATTAAGGCTTTTAAACTTAATGTACTTTGTGTTGCTTTTGGTCATCAGGACATAATTCTGCATAATTTTTAAATATTTTGGTCACCTTTCCTGCACACAGATATTTATACAGCAGTTTTAGAAACCAGCAAGAGTCCCAAGTTTTATTTAAGTTATTTTCCTGGGTTTTCTGTCCAGAACAAGTGTTAGCTGTGACAACATACCAGTGAATTGAACCTGTTAAAAATTACTGCATTCCTCACACTATTAAGGCTCTCTAAGATTAGTGTGGCTGTTGTCTTGAGTATTCATTAAATACATTTTTTATGTTGTTAGTTTGTGAAGGTAATTGAGGGGTTTCAAGTTAACTCTTTTAAAAAGACAGTTTATTTTCAAAAATTTTGTCTGGACTAAAGCATCCCATGCTATTATACATATACACACACACACACACACACACACACACACACATATATATATATATATATAGACACCATGCAATTGAAATTTATGTCTGAATTCAGGGAGGATCCTATCATTTTAGATTAAACATTCCAAGAACTTTCCAGAGATACTCCCAGGAATGCTGTGCCCTTTTTCTAGCAGTCTCCCTGATTTAAAGGACAATTTATTGCAAGATGAGTTTGTGTGAATCAAGATTGCACCATAAAGCTTTGGCTTCTCTTTTATGGTGTATTTTAGGAATCCACCTAACTGAAATGGTGGCTCTTTGCATTAAAATTTATGCTAACTATAATTCTAGCTCAAATCTTACCAAATTCCTGGGAACACAGTCTCTTGACAGCAATAACCTTGCTAAGCTTGTCTGGAGCGCAGTCTTACTTTTTTCCTAGGGATGTTTTTCCCCCTAGGGAAACCTACATGCATGTGCAATGGGGTTAGAAATGCCATTAATGTCCTACCAGTTAATTCAAATAATGAAATGGATCATTATGGCAATATGTGAAGACAGTTGGTGTGCACCAGAGGGATTACAAGGGTGAGGAGAACACACAGTGGCAGAACACTTGTCTTTGCATGGCCTAGAGTGAGAGGGAAACTGAGCTTGTTTTCTAACAGAAAATGGGCCAGATCATAGAACTTTTGCTGCACTTACAGAGCTTTGGGTTTTCCAAATACTTTCACTTTACTCGGTCATTGCAAAACTCTCATCCTGATTCTGAATCTATTTCTCAGTTTCATGTATCTGTTAATCATAAAAAGGTTTCTGTTATCCCAGGTTACCTTTTGGAAGGCAGCTTTAGAGGAAACCAGTTTCTTCCCCCCAAAGTGCTAATGTTTAATTGATTAGAGTCAGGGTGTGTCATGATAGTGAAATGTTTGCTCAAGATTTGATAAAGATTTACAAGGTCAAGTCATTAAATGTTGAATAAAGTACACTGTTAGGACTGGTTATGACTGAGATAGTCTTTCAGGCTACAGAATTCACATCTTGAACAGTTTACATTGGCATGAAAATATATTTGATCCTCTTGCTTTCATTATTTAATTTGGATGTTTCATCGGGGCAGCTGGGGTTTTTTTTGGTGGGTTTTGGTTGTTTGGGGTTTTTTGCTAACGTGCTGCCAGTTTTATTTTCTTACTACTTGCTTCTCTTACAAATCTTGTTCTTTGGTCCTTACTGCATTTTAGCAATGTTGTTAAATCTTTCCTTCACCAGTGCAGAACTACATTTTACAGTTTTAACTGCAATGGGACAAACATCCTCTAATTTACAGATGATAATGAACTTCTACTGTCATCTACTGCTGACAGTACAACTTCCATATTTTCAACTATTTCCTTTCTTCCAAATTCCTGGTTTAAAACCTGTTCTGGGAAAAAAAAAATTAAAAAAAAAAAAAAAAAACCTTGTAATGTTTTTATTTTTTAACAGCACTGCCACTTGCATTTGTGAATTGTCACCTGATCTTACTTAAAATTTATTATTGCAAGGAATCTGTTATGATGTGATTCAGCAAACATCAGTCAGCCTTTGGTAAGTTTTCCAAAAACACTTGGATTTGTTGAGGGCTGAAATTGGCACTTACCTAGACATTGTGGGTCAGCTGTTGTTCTTGTTCCCATGGATGAAGTATCTGCAGTGAAGTTGTTTTGGACTTAGAAGGGCAGAAATGAGGACTGAGTTTGGCTGCAGATTCCAAATGGATGAGTGGGCTGTGAAATTAGCTATGGCATCCAAACCTTTTTGAAAATGTCACAGTGGTTTCTAAAGTGAATGCTTCCTCCAAGCCTCAGATCTCAGAGTTCAATGGAAGGCACAGCTCCTTATTCCCAGAGGGGCAGAAGGAGCCAGGGAACTTTTCCTGGCAGTTAATGCCCTCGTGTTAAAGTTGCTCACATGGCGCTCACGCTGCGCTTTCTTCTTCCACAACAAATCCCCAAAAATAGAACAGTCCCTGAAAGCCTGACACTTGCTACAGCTTTGTAATCCAAGTTGGCCTAAGGCTGAGGTGGGGGAAGTCTCAACAAAGAGCAAGGACTCAGCAAAGACTTTTGTTGTTTGTTTTTCCCCTCCCAAGTGCTCTGCTCAGAGGCAGGGCTCCTGGCTGCTGCTCTCCTGTTTCCAGAGCAGTTACATAATTACTGCAGGATTTCAAAGATAGGTTAGCGGAAGCCATTAAGGATGTTTTCCATCTCTGCACTGTAGAAACTTAAGGTGGTTTGTCAGCCTAAAGAAGAAAACTTCCCTTGGAGGAAAATAATTATCTTTTGCAAATGCAGCTTTAATTCACTGTTGACATATTCAAATTTGCAATTCATCTTTTTAAATCTGTTTTACTTCAACTCTGTTAACTGGGGTACATCTCCTCTAAGATTATTCTCCTTAGTGGTGGATATATAAAATAATACTTAAGAAAAAAATATTTCTGCAACTTGAAGCAATGACATTTACTATGAAACCTTAACCTGATGTTTAGGATGCCATCTTACTGCATAGGAAGTTTGCGCCAGTTGGATTCTTGGTCAAATTCTAGTGACTTCCTTTAATGACCATATGGGGAGGTGGGAAAAGAGAAAACAGCAATAAGAGAATGGAAGAGGAAATTAAGGTGTCAGTTTACACAAGTATTAACTGTATAGGAATGCTTTGTGTGTTAAAAATAAATTGCAGGCCTGTGTAGAGATATTTAAAACAAACTTTCTCTAGTGTTTCACTGTTTATGAAATGTGCAGGTAAATATCATCAAGTTAGGAAGGTTCTCTCTTTTTTTGGTTAAATGAACATTGTTTTCTTTGTCTCAAAAACTCTCAGATCATTTTAATGTCCTTGCAGATCCTAATCCTCATTTGAGGGACTTTCCATTACGCAAAAGTAATCCCCATGAGTCAGTGAGGGAATAACCTTTCTCTGGGCAGGCTCATCCCTAGGAGAAGAATCTGAAAAGCTCAGTCCAAGCCCTGCCTTAACCCTCCAAAAATCCCACTCCATTGCTGAGCCTTGGCCTTTGGTCTCGTGTCACTGTCTGACTTGTGCAATCCCACAGTTCAAGGCAGGACTGCTTCTTTTCAGGAAGCACCCTGTATTCCTGCTCAGAGTGGTCAGTCTTTAATGCATGAGTCAGCCTGGGGAAGGAACCAAAGCAAGCAGCTATAACAACAGTAGCTTCTCCAAAGCCTTGTGAATCCATGGACAAGGCTTTACTCTACATTAGATGTGGTAAGTGGGCAAATTGCTAACCAAAAAGCAAAAGTTTTTGAGGTTCAGCTGTTGTAAGGGGCAAGAGGATCGATGCAGCCCCTAGCTAGAAACTGTCCAAATGAGTTTAGACTGGACATGAACATGCTACAAAATTTCTGAAGCAGACCTGTCTGTGCCTATTAGAGTGAGCCACTTGCAAGTTCTCCAGTGACACTGGATGCCATCTAAATCAGTCACTTGGGGCTCTGTTTATGTGTGAGAGAGCACTGGGTTTTTTCAGACTGAAGTCACTGGGCTGGTGGTTCAGCCTCTCCTGCTCTTGCTGTCATGGGGTGTTTTTTAACCTGGAGAAAAGGAGGCTTGGGAAAGACCTCATTGCTCTGACTTGCTGAAAGGAGGATGTAGCCAGGTGGGGATCAGCCTCTTCTCCAACCAGCAATAGGATGAGAGAACATAAACTGTGCCAGGGCAGATGCAGGTTCAGTATCAGGAGGGATTTCTACACTGAAATGATGGTTAAGCATTGGAACCCTGGGCTGACCAGGGATGTGTTAGAGCTGCCATCCATGGGAGTGCTCAAAAAATGACTGGATGTGGCACTTAGTGCTGTGGTGTAGTTGACATGGTGTTGTTTGGTCAAAGCTTGGACTCAGCTGTGGATGTCTTTTCCAGCCTTAATGATTTCATGATTCCAAGGTGGGATTGCATGGACTGAAACATACTGCTAGGAATCTGCCATTTGCTGTCTTGCTTGAATCTGTGATGCACAGACCTTTTCATCCTCTGTTTCTGAGCCCAGGAATTCTGTGGGTTAAAGGAAACCAGTGCACAATAGATGCACTTGGCAGAAGAGGAGTGTTCTCCTTGCCTTATACATCTTTTTGGCTTGTTGTACTGGGAAGTGTAATGAGCATCCCTTGTGAAATAAGGATAACACCATCTGTCCAAGGCTCAAATGCTGTACAGAAACTCTTTCTGCCTTGTTCAAATGTTGAATTAATTTTTCTGAATATTGTCAGCAGTTGTGAAAAGCTATTCATGCTAATGACCATGGTGCTCCTGCATGACTCTAGCTTTGCTAGCAGGATACACCTGATGCCTGATTTGTGCTCTGCAAGACTGTTAAAATGCCATGGCCATGTTGGGTCAGGAGTGTTATTTGTGACAAGTTTCTGGAGTCTTCCTCAAATAGGGAAAAAGCCACAAACAGTGGCAATCAAAAGTAAATCCTGATGCTCACAAAATGGTAGAGGAGTTCTGCAGGGCCTTGTGCATGACCTGCTGTGTGGATATGTGGCATTAGAAGTGTCATGTGAGAATAAGGAACATTCCTTGTCCTGTTTTCAGGTCAGGGATGTAACACACCTTTACCTACTGAACATTTGGTTTTCTGATTTTTCTAGTTGTTCCATTACTTGTTATAATGATTATTGGACAAGCTGGAATACTTCATTTTGAAGTAGATTTCAAGGGTTTTGAAGATAGGTCTTGTTACATAAGGTAGTTGGTGGAGGCTACCAATGTCAGAGTTGAAAGCTCCTCTAGGTTCAGCTATTACCCTGAGATTTGGAACCATCCCAGATGCTGGCCCTGCACAGCTCTGCCTCTGGACCAGCACAGGAGCACAGCAAAGACACTTGGGCTGCAAACCTACTGTAAAACAGCATTCTGAGCCTTTCTTCTGTCAGTCTTTGCCATAAGATCTTCAAGTAGAGAGCCCAAAATCCAAAGAAGGTTTAACACAGGTGCAGTTAAACATTTATGTCTGGTTTACAGTAAAGTTACAGAGGAATTCCCAAGTTGTTTCAGTGAAAACACGTTTTTTTTGTTTGTACTTTTTTGGTAAGGAAGTTCCAATAGCCAGTAAACAGACAATGGTTTCCAGTTCTCTTCACAGTCACTGGGGAGATGATTCACATGAACTTGGAGAGAGCATCACATTGCAGTGGCAGGACACACTGGCTGTGTTTACATTGTAGTTGTCAGATCAAGCAGGTTTTCAGCTAATTTATTGATTGTAAGTTGTCCAAGCTCTTTGCAAATGCAGTGAGCTTCCCAGACCTTGGGACAGAGGGTCCAGCACAGCACAGTGTTTATGCTGCAGAATAAAAGGACTGACAGCTCAGAAGCAGAGCAAGCATGAGCAAGGGGAGGACAGGAATGAGCAGGAAGCCACGGTGTGGAAGCCAGGATTTCTGAGTGGCAGAACAATGCCCCACACCTGCCCAGCACAGGCAGTTTCCTACATTGTCACGTGAGCCACTGCAGAGGCTCTGGGAACGTGTCTGCACAGCAAACCATGGTAAGTAAAAGAGCTGAGCCTGAAAGCTGCAGCCCGTTGGTGAGCTTGCTTCTCTTCTTGAAAGCTCAGATGGCAAAAGTGTGCTGCCAACAGCAGGAGATAAGCTTTTCTTGATTAATGCTTCTCTTTTGATGCAGAAACCCACTTCCAAACTAATTTTTCAGGAATTGGTTATTTGGTTATGATTGAGTGCTTTTGTGGGCCTGGGTGTGGATGCAAATCTTGTCTGTCATTGCTGAGTAACTCTGCTTGTGTCTGCACTAAATGCAGACTAAGGGTCTTTACAGTGGACAAATCTATATTTAGACAAGCCCTGGGTGTCAGCTTGACATAAGCTTAAAATAACCTTCCCCTATTGTGGGATCTTGCTTTCCCTTTGGTCTCTGCACTCACCAAGTTTGTCTTGGCAATCAGAATTAAAGGATGTGGGGTTTTTTGAGAGCTTTTTACAGACATTTGGAGTGATTAATTGTGAACTATTTCAGCATGTGCTGTATTGCCAACAGATCAATGCATGAACATAACCAGAAAAACTGAGTGTAGTTTGGGACGCTGGTCTTGGCCTGTGAGGACCCAACACTGGGCTGAGGGCAGCATTAGAAATAATGCTGCATCTGAAGTGGCAGGACTGCATTATACAGAAAAAAACCTGAGAGCCTTTGCATTGAAAAGAGATAGCAATGAAATGAATTTAGGTTTCTGGCTGTTTCATACTGCTGCTATTATACTCTCCATTTAATTGACAGAAAATGAAAGCCTTCCTTGATACTTTAGTATGGTTACATAAGAGAGGGAAAAGCTAACTCAGGTCTATTAAATGAACTTAGTACTCAAGTAAGATGAAAAGAGCATGTCTGTACTCTGCAGAGTGTCACAGGAATGCATTGTGCTGCTTCCTGCCCTGGTAAATGTGTGCCATTAAACTTCAGTACCCTCTCTTGGCAAGAACAGATGAATTTTCCACAGGGAATGAGCAAACACTGCTTCTGAGGAGCCATCTCGAGGGCTGATGCTCTACCTGGTGACCACCTCAACAGAAACACTTGCCTTTGATTCGTTGAGGTTGCAAACCTGGGCCAAACAGATTACTTCAGCTCCAGAGCAAAAAGATGGCAAAGTCTTTTTTTGTACAGTCTTTGCAAAGAGTAAAAGCCACCCATGGGGGGAGAACTGAGGATTTCTGGAGCACCTGACTGTCAGAGCAGTGAATGGTTTGAGTCCCACTGGAGCAGCAGCAGCAGTGTGTGGTGTTGGTAACAGCCCCCTCCTTGCCATGTGCCAACAAGGGAGAGCCTGCAGATAATTCTGTGCAGAACAAACGAGTCATTATTTTCCGCCAGGATGTTCTTTAATGCCTTTCAGCCACCTCACCGTGCCCTCTGCCACAGCTCTGATTACTGCAGCCTTCACTGGAGTTTGGGACGTTTGGGATTTGCCTTGTTCCTGATCACAATGCTTTTCAGCAGTGCTAAGGACCAGTTGTCTATTTTCCGTCCATCCACTGCTGAAAGTGAAAATATGTTTAACCGTTTTGGATCATATTCTTCCATAGAGGTGGTCATTCTAGCCCATTAAAGCATGGAGCTAGAAATAGAATTTAGAAAGGAGATTTGATATTCCAGATTAAGAACAAAAATGCAGATATAGCATAAACCAGTCTGCCCCCCTCTAATTAAACAAGCCCTTTATGTGCCCTAAATATAGTAGCTCAGAAAGGAGAGTGATGGGTGCAAAGGATAAGTTACTGAGTTGTTCTCTGAAAAAGTGATTTATTTATGTATTGTGATTTCTTCAATATCCTGGTATTTTCACTGTCATCTGATTCTCTAATGTAACCATACATGCTCATCTATACAAGATTTGCTGCTGTAAGAGACAGCTCTGACTTTTGCCTTTCTCTGTAAGGAATATTCTGATCTCTAAAGAAAATGGAACCTTTTTACTAAAACAGTGAATGCTTTCTTGAACTCTCCCAATATAATAATGCACCACCCTAAATGGGGATTAGCTTTACTGTGAGGGGCATGTAACAAGATCAGGAAAGGGAAGTTGGGGTTGAACAGCACAAACTTTGTATCTCAGTAGAAATAGCATTTGTGGTTTGTACTGGCATTTATCTTTGTGAGTTTATGGCAAACCTGAAGGTCATGAGGGACCTCTGCCATAATAAAAATATCCTGCTAGTTATTTCCTGGAAGAAAATAGAACTGATAAATCCCTTTGCTTAGAAATACAGGGCTAAATTTATTTCCATTTTACATTCTGAGCAGATGTGGTTCATGCTGTCAGCACTTACTTGTCATTACGTGGTGCATTTTGTATTTTAGTTGAAGTCTATGTGATTTTTAAAATAGCTTTAACATAATGTGATTTTCCCTAATGTTCTAAATATGGAAAACTTCATTATTTGCCAAACCCAAATAGTTCCTTTATCAGTTTAGGGAAGGCAAATATATGCAACAGATTCAGAAGATTATGTTTTGTGAATATTGTCACGATTCTCTAGTTTGTTACAAAGAACTTTTACTAAGAAACTGTACCTCGGACATCTTCAAAAAACGCTCCTTGCAGCTGCATGGGTTGGTTGTGTTGTGTAGCAAGAGCATTGAAGTGATAAGGAAGTTAAAATTACTTTGATTAAATGGCTTTTCCCTCATTTGGTAATACCCTCATGACGACATACAGGTGATGTCCTCGTTACCTACATGGGTGGTGTAAGAACCCGAAAAGCCCTTCACCCATTCAGTCATGTAAAAGTAAAGAAACAAAAAAGAAGTAATTATAGACTACAGTTTTTTAAAGCTGGATGACTGCTGCTTTTCTTTTGTTACAAGCTTTGCAGGTTTGCATGTGAGGTTTATTTTACATATATGTAGACTTGAAGACTAACATTGGAAATTGATTTACAAAGCAGCAAATGAATCATAGGATGGTTTGGATTGGAAGGAACCTTGTAAATCATCTAGTTCCACCTCCCCTGCTATGGGCATGGACACCTTCCACCACACCAGGTATTTCAGTGCTCCATCCAGCCTGGCCTTGAACACTTCCAGGGATGAGCATCCACAACTTCCCAGGGCAACCTGTGCCAGGGCCTCACCACCCTCACAGTAAAGGCTTTTTCCCTATTATCTATTTACTATGCACCTCCCCTCTTTCAGTTTTAAGTCATTCCCCCTTGTCTTGTCCCCACATGCTCCTGTACAAAGTCCCTGTCCATC
The DNA here is from genome assembly GCF_027887145.1 of Ammospiza caudacuta. Classification (NCBI taxonomy): domain Eukaryota; kingdom Metazoa; phylum Chordata; class Aves; order Passeriformes; family Passerellidae; genus Ammospiza; species Ammospiza caudacuta. The sequence continues at coordinate 10,553,009 of NC_080601.1, forward strand.
TCTCCTGTGTGCTGCTGGCTGGTTTGTCAGACATGGTTACACTGGGGACACAGTCTGAGCACACACTTCAGGCCTTGTCCGTGTTAGAGGGGCTCTGCAGAGGATGGTGGTGTGGAAACCTTGGATTTAGTGTTATCAGTGACAGCCAGACTGTGGGAGGGACAATTCTGCCACTGTATCTGCATCTTCCCAGACAAAGTAGGCAATATTCCCTGTCAGCGTAGCTGTGATGGCACCAGGAAGCTTTGTGGTACTTTATTGGAATCTCCTGGGTAATCTGTGTTCTTTGCAGCTGAAACAGTCTTGTTCCCTTTCACACAGATCTGAGAGAAGGTGTAGTGACCCTGCTTGAAGTGGTCAAATAGCACTTGACAAACCTCATACTTCTCACCTCCCACATGAAGGGTTAATTTATAACTTCGGAAACGTTGTCTGCTGCGGCTGCTGGAGATAAATGAGTGTCCTTTAGACTCTGTGAGCTCATCAATATTTAATGTGCCTGCTTAAATTAAACTCCAGTCAAACTACTGATTATTCTCCTCACCTTGCTCCCCCTTCAATCATTAATGGACATTTTCCACAAGCAAGTTAACCAAACACCTACAGTGGCCTTTGCACATGCTGGCCTTACCCTTTCGCTGCAGACTCTGTCCTCCCATGCTGATTGCATAAGGACTGCAAAGATAAAAAAGGATGCTCCCCAGCCTGGACCACAGTTTAAAGGACAATAGTTGATCAAATACTTAGAATTAGGTTATGTTTTGAGATTTTCCTTCACTGCACAATCTAGACCTTCTTTAAAATCAAACAAGCAAATAAACAAACAAGAATACCCAAACCTGCTGCCTCTTGACCCAGGGTGATAATCCTTTTGATCAGATTTAGGGTGTTCAGCACCAGCTACATTCCTTGCTGGGAAGGACCCCTTCCAAGGTGGCTGTTTGAATACCCTCTAATTTTCCTCTCTGTACCTCCAGGAGCTGCTGCTAGAGCACTGGCTGTGAAGTAGAGAACATTCCTCGATCATCTGTTCGCTGGTACAGCTGTGAGTGACCCAGAACAGCACATCCTGCAACCATGGTGTACCAAAAATCAGGTAAAATTTAACTAGCTGCTGCTCTCATCCCTGGTCATGCTACACAAGTACCTTTATTCTTTGGAATCTTAGACCCCACAGGCTGAGGGGAAAAGTGGCTTATAGAAATTATTCAGTGTTTTACTTTATTTTCTATTTTAAATGAGGATTTAAGAATTCTGGTGATGTGTGGGATGAAAGTGTGGTTGTGAATGGTGCAGTTATAGCACTGTTACAATTCACTGGGCCTTGGAAGGCCATGTAGGAAGGGTTCCTGAAGGGAAGAAATGAGAAGATTAACCAGTGATGTGAAATCTAAGCCGAATGGCAGTTGCCAAAATACTGTAGGCCCAGTGAGCAGAAACCTAGAGTTGAACAGAGCTGTATTGCTTATTATGAAACCAGGGACAAAGGAGACATGGAGGAGGGACTGTTTCCTCTAACCTTTTCTGTAGCTTGTTTTCCCAGTTCTGTTCCTTGCCAGCAAGGCTGGCCTCTCAAAATTATGGTATGCACTTGACTGACATGTTCATATTAAGAACGGGTTTAATTGAAACAAGGGACTTGTCATTAGGGGGACATCCAGAGAAGTTAGAGTATGCAATTAGGGTCAGTATGTATTCACTCAAAGTGCATAGTTATTCTCAAGTGGGGTTTCTTGTTCAGGTCCAAAGCTTCCTGTGATCTGAACTTGGTTTGGTTTACATCTGACTGGACTTGCTTCCTCTGCATAAGGATCCAGGGAGTGCCAATGTACTCCTGCCACTGATGTGCCTTAACTCTTTTTCATGTGCCTTAACTATTCTTGTACAGCTAAACCATTGTGAACTTGTGAATACACTATTTTTTTTTTGAGATGCTCATGACCAATTTTGCTAGAATGAAGTATTTAATTTTACAAGATTGTTTTTTAAGCTTCTGTATCAAGCACAGATATTTCTGTATCTGTAATGGGAACTGGAGCTTTAGATGCATTTGTTTGCAAGAAGGTTTTGTATTAAAGTGTAGGAAAGAGCACATCTTGGACAGTTAATTCAGAATTGTTGTTTCCCAGCCATCTCTTGTGTGGCTATGGGAAGATTTCACTTACCCTTTCAATTTCAGCCTGTGTCCTGAAGCCCAAGAAGCAATCAAAGTAAACAGTGGCTGTTTACTGTCTGGGCAGCTGTCTTCAGTCATTTGTTTCAGCAGCTCCAGTGCACATGTTCCCAAAATGCTGCGCTTCCCAAAGAAATCTGTGCAAGCACAAGCTAGCCTAGCTTTTCCTAATATCTGTAGCAGTTACCTGGGCATGGAATTTAAGCCTACTCACCTCTTTTATTGGTCTAATGCATATGCAGAACAGTTCATTCCTTTTGCTTCACAGCAACCTCTTACAGTTCGTGAAGTTCTATGGTGTTTCCCTGTTCCTTCTGTCTAGGTTAAATGCCATTTATTTCAGTTCTCCTCCCTGAAACAGCTTTCTAGAGCTCTCGGAGTTCCTGTTCTCCTTTCTTCCCCCCCACCCCCCTTCAGCTGGCTGCCCTTTTCGACATGAGATACACAGCACAACCCAACACCAGCTGGGATGTCTTAGAAGTGAGGCTTGAGTTTATGTCATTCTTCTGTCAGTCCTTCCAGTAGCAAGTATTGATTTTGATATTTACCTGAATGCTGTGAGGCATGGATCAAGACACTTTCAAAGACATTTGAAGTTCACAAGCCTTTGTAAATATTGCATGAAGGAGTAAGTCTGGAATGCAAGACTGAAAAGGAGAATGGTGCCATACCTGCAGGAACTGCAGAGGCTGTGAACATCTGAGGTTGCATCAGAATTTCAGGTCTAGGAATATTTCAGCTCTCAAAATTTCACTCAGCTCAGGGAATGTTTATCTTTCCACCTGCAGTGTGTGGTTACCTGAGCTCTAATTGGGTAGAGGCAGCAGCAGAGCTGTCACCCAGAGCACGCCCGAGGTGGGGGCTGATACTCGCTGGGTGTTCAGCAGCTTCTGCGGCAGCCTTTGCAGCCTGGAGGGTGAGCATCGCAGGTGGCTGAACTTGCCGGCCGCCCTGCCGCCTGTGTGACAGCGCTGGACGTGCCATGCACACGGACCCGGCCCGGGGCTCCGACGAGGCGGCCCCTGAAGGCAGCGGGTGCGCTGACACACGAGTGAGTTGTCTCTCCCCGGAGCGGACAGGCTGGGGTAGCAGTGCCGCATGTGCGCTGCCTGCATCGCTGTCTGCAGCGCAACTTTGCGGGTTTTGGCACGGCCGGTGCGGGGGGCAGCGCCCGTGCCCGTCCTGCGGCCGCTCCGCCGCCCCGGGGACCCGCACGGTGCCGGGGGAGCCCGGCCTGCGGCTGCCTTGGGGCGAGGAGCGGGGATGGCGCTGGGGGTCACCGTGCCCCGGGCTGCTGACAATGGGGGGCAGCGCTGCGGACGGGCACCCGGCGGGCAAGGACCCCGCGGTGAGCGCCGCTCTCGGGGCTCGGGGGCGGCTCCCACACGGCCCCGGGCTGGGGGCGACCCTCGGCCCGGCGGGAACGGGGCAGGGGTCTGCCCGCGGGACAGGGGCAGGAGCGGGGCAAGGCAGCGTCGGGCGGCGGAGGTGAGCCCGAGCCCGAGCCGAGCGGCCCCGCCTGCCCGGAGGGGCGGGGGTCGGGGCGGTCCCCCCGCGCCGGGGCTGCGGGAGGCGGTGGCGGCCCCCGGCAGCTCCTCCCCCGCCCGAGTTACAACCGGTTCGTGCCGGCCGCGGCCCGCCCGCCGCGATGCGGGGCTACCCCGGCTCCCCGGGGGCGGCTCCGGGCCCCCGCCCCACGGGCCGCCCGCCCGCAGGTAACGGGGCCGGGACCCGCGATTCGGGCGGGGGGACAGCGGGGCGGGGGCGGACGGACGGACGGACAGACCCCCCGCAGGGGCCGCTGCCCCCGGTTTGGCCCCGCCCGGCCCCGCTCTGCGGCGGGAGCTGCCCCGGGAGCTGGGGCGGGGGGCGGCAGGGCCGGGCCGGGGCCCCAGGGCGGCTCTGCGGGGAGCGGCTTCAGGAGCAGGAGCGGATCGTGCCGCCGGCCCCGGGCGAGCCCATCCCTTGCGGTGCCCATCGACGAGCACCCCTCGGTGTGGCTGCGGTGCCTCCTGGTGTGCCCTGTTTATCTGATGGGCACTGGGCGGTGTGCGACATCGGCACCTGCCGCGGGCACATGGCAGCGGATGCCCATCGCCATCGGTGTTTGTGTGCCCATTGCGGGAGCCCACCGACACCGTGAGTGCCCATTGCGGGCTCCCTGTGTCACCCCGGCGGCTGCCCCGGAGCTGGGCACTGTGGCTCGGCCGCGTTGCCATCGGCACGGCCAGGGCGACCTTCAGTCACCTCCCGGAGCGCTTCAGTCCCGGCGCGGGTGAGCGCTCCCCGTCGGGACCGGCCCGCAGCTGGAAGGCGTCAATGTGTAACGCGGGGCTGTGGGCTGGCCCCGAGGGCGTGGGGAGAGGCGAGGCGAGCAGAGGGCTATAAGAGGCCGTGCATCCCCACGGAGATCCTGCCAAGGGTGTGCGCACGGACCGGGCGAGCGGATGCTGAAGGGAAGCCTCGCAGGTTGGGATGCGTGAGGCGTCGCGCATCGTGCTCTCGGTTTGCAGAGCAGATCTCTGGTAAATCATGTTGGCTCGTGGTTTCTAGCAGCGCTGGCTCATATCTGCCCGCATGGATGCGTGCTAGTGACGGACAGGCACTAAAGTTTTTCATTCGGGGGGTTTCCATCCGCTCTGGAGCAGTGAGGCTCTGGAAACAGGTAGGACTGGTTCTGCTGAGCTGACAGATTTGTACAAAGCTGACTGGTTTATGTGCTGCCCCACTGATGCTTCTTAATGTAAACTAATTTTGCACTATAGAAAAACATTATTTTGTTGTTGGTAAGTTTCGTTCTGGTGTTTAGTTTTGTTTAAAATTTCACACTTCTGTCATCCATGTGAAATAGGAGGAAACATTGATATTGACAACTCTCTTATTCAACTGACAGAAAAGCAAGTAGAGAAATGTGACAAATAGGCAGATCTGAATATTGAGAACTAGAAGGGAAATACATATATGTGTTCAGTGTCACACAGGAAGCTGCTGTACTGTAGAATACCAGTTAAAGTCAGATATCGTGGAAGTAGAGATGCAACTTGCAGTGAATTTAATACAATGCTTGTGCTGTTTTGTCAGTACACATGCAGGTGTTGGATATGATGAGCATGTTAAAAGCACCTATGATGCAGCAGTCTCATGCTCTAGGTGTTACTTTCAAGCTAAGGGTAGCAGAAATTTCAGATGATAATTGCAAGGACTTGCCTGAAAAATAAACAGAAATTTACAAGAAGTCTGATTCAGCTTAAAACGAGGGATGTTACTTTTCTGGCTGGTACCGTCTTGCTTTGTAGCAGAGCCTTGCAAAACTCGAGGAGCCCAGTGTTAATCACGCAGTGTGTGTGCTGACATCAGCTCTCTCTGCAGCCATGTGCTGCTCACAGAAAGCACCACACTTCCTGGGCTCTGGCTGCACAAAGAACGAACTGGAAACAATCACACTGCTACTGTCTTTCTCAAGATTCCCTTTGCCACAGATTAATACAAGTTGCTGTGCTGAGGGCTAATGTTTCAGTGGTGCTCATGTTCTTTTTTTGTGCTCATCTGTCCTCTTTAAGCCAAATTCTAAGATTTATAGGAAGGGAGTTCAGTGCTGTGATAATGGTGCTCAGAGCAAAGCAAATAGTTGCAGCCAGACACTTCTCTCTTTCCACATTGAAGCTGTCGTTCAGTTTGTTCTCTAGAGTTTCTTTTTGTTGTGGTTGGTAAAGGCTTTCATCGAGCAGCTCTCTTCCTCTGATTCTTATTCGCAGTGAGTACAACTCACTGAAAAGCTTTTTCTCACCAAATTTCAAGTTACTATTCAATTCTTTATGCTTCATGTCTCTTTTTCAGTATTTTTAATTTAATTTGGTTTCCTGGAGCCTGAAACAGTATCCCTAGGCTTAGTGAACCGAAGGGTTTGTGAAACTGTTCCCACCTGAATCCTGAATCTTGAACAGTTGTTTATCTGTTACCAGGATTATACAAGTCTTCCTGGTTGGTTCTGAGAAAAAAACCCACAACTATTGACTCCCCTCACTTCCCTCTGTGTGGGCTTCTGTGTCTTCATTTTTAGTGCCCACATTTATCTTTACAGTTTGTGTCCTCTTTCTACACAGACAGAAAACAGTGGAAGGCGCTTTGGATCCCTCCCAAGTCGATGCACAGGTTTGGTGTCCATGCAAATGAAGGTTTAATTTTCACTGTCAGTTCTTTTCCCTGCTACCAAGCTATTACAGTACAACCTTTCCTTTCGGAGAAGCATTAAATAATGTGCCAATGGAAAGCTGATATCCATGGTCCCAGCAGTGGCTTTGTTGTGCAGGACATCTTTAACTATGATAGCAGAGGGCTCTGGGGAACAGGCTCCTCATGCAGCTCCCTGCTCTCTCCCCCTCTTTTCAGGGGAGTTAGGAAATACCTCAGTTTAGCTATCAGGCACACAGCAGGGTGAGGTGAAGGAATAACCTGCAAAAACAGGAGGAGGAGGGAAGGGAAAGCCAGGTCATTCAAAAATGACCCTGGGATTTTATAGATCTGTTATACCCCAGAGGATGATTTCTGGGGAAATTATGTTTGGTTTTTTTTTATTTTTACTTTTTGCCCAACAGTTGTGGACTATAAATGGCTTGGAGCATTCAGAGAATAGAGATGGTTGATACCTAAAATTTTGTTATTTAACTAAAAGATGCAAAAGAGATCTATGATGCAAAATAGGAGTTGTCAGCATGTAGAAAGTTAGCACTTTTACTGCTGTAAATTGGGTACAGTTGGTTAAATTCAGTTATACTCTGCAGCATTGCAACAGATGACAAACTAATCCAGAGGTTTTTAGTCTTTCTATTAGAGGAGACTACGTGACCTAAGACTACAAAAACTTTTTTCCTCTCCTGCCCAGTCCTTGCTTCCTTCCCATGAAATATTTAGAATAGCAGAACTGAACTCAAGAGTTGTCTTTGTGCTAAATTTTAGGGCACCAATATAATGGAAATCAAGGTGACAGCTAAAATGTGTTTGTTTTCTAAAGTTTATTTTTAAATAAATATGAGTTGGGGCTATTCACTGTCTACCTCCATTATTGTAGGGTTTTTCTGAAAACTTCCTTGCTTTGTCTCATTGTCTGCTTTTAAAGCTGTTACTTATTTCCACTATGTTTTCCTCTAGGCAGGGACAAAAGCCAAGTGAAAATTACTTAATTCATGGACAGATGCATGGGTCAGCTCTTGGGGACTGTATTCAAATAAATATTTTGTGTGGAAATGCAGAGATCCCTTTTTGTGTAAAAGGCATTGTTATAGGAAAGTGCCTATGACTTCTGGCTATCCTAGCTGCCACCCTTGCATCTCACAGGATCAAGGGACACTCACCAGGCATTGGAGTGAGTCAGAATTTACATTTATTAGCTGAAACAAATAAGTTTGTAGCATTTGTAACTGGGAATGATGTATCTTCAAGGACAGTCAGTATATTAAAATTGTAAATCACTCCCAAAGGACCCAGGATGTCGAAATGTATTTCACATTAGTGGGCGATATTTTTGTTATTTGAGGGCTCAAGGCTGCTGTCAGATGTTAATTAATTGCAGGAGATCAGTACTTCTCCACTGAGATAACTTGTTTGCTTTTGAAGTTCCTCTAGGAAGATTTTAAAAAGAAGAAATTTCATGTGAAGCCTCCATTTTTTCAGAGTTGTGTTAACTGTTGCAGTGATATGTTGGCTGAAAACTTGCTTTGTTGTCTTTTTGCAGGTGGTTGTCACATGAAGGTACATTTATAGGAAGCTGACAGATTTTTGCCATCATCTGTGAGTATTTACCCTCAAAGTCACATTTAAGTGCATTTGCAAACTAGAACTGGCCTTTTTCATGTCTCTATACAATTCCTCAAAATTTTATACTATAGAGCTTTTGTTAAGTTTTCCATGCAAATTCTTAAAAATTGCCCGAGAAAAGGGTGTGAGGATCTCAAATGGGAATTCTGTTATTGTCTGCTTGTTTTCCCCTTTGCTTTCATACAGCAGTAATTTTTTTTCCATTTCCTCTGGGTTCCTAAGTCAAAAAGGCAGTGCAATGCATTTATTTTTCTGCTTTGTCTCTTGGGAGTCTCCCAGAGCAGAGCTGTTACTGCAGCAGTCTTAATGCTTGAGCTGCAGTGTGGAGGTGGTTCTTGAGAATATCTTCCAGGGTGAAGGAAATAAAACTATTGAGAATTACATATCTGGTTAGTGGCAGAGCCAGGAGCAGAGCATGTGTTTTGTATTAATCAAATTTTATTCATCAGATTGCTCCCTGTAGGGAAGGAGGGCAGGCTGGCTGTGTGCACAGGGAGACTCCAGAGCAACGTAGCCTGGAAAACCTCTGAAACTGCCAGATTTTAGAAGTACTGATCCCTACATTCACACTCTAGTCTTGAGAAGATGTGAGGGTGGTGGGTTATTTAAAGCCATAGATACACAGGTGATGGGTTGGGCCATGCCCAGGAGCAAGGTGGTGCTTCTGGAGTCCAGGCAGTGAGTGCCAGTTTGGGGAAGGCTGATGTGTGCAGAGGGCTGACACTTTTACAGGTTATAGCAGATTTTTGTGTGCATGTTTGTTGCTGTCATGCAGCCACACCTGTACACAGTCTTAGAGCTCACTTCACTAATATACTCAAAGTGATTTTTGGATGCAGCTCTCTACACATCACTTTGTTGACAGAACAGAGTACATAACTATTACTACTGCCAAAATGTCAGTCTTCCTCTTGATCTGCCCCTCTCAGAGTGCACTATCTGGTGGCAAACACCTTAATAAATAGAAAGATACTGTGCTGAGAGTGGAACTGAGTATAGATTTTTTTCCTCCTTTTTTAATATTCATGGCTTTAACAGCAGGTGACCATGGGGCTCTTTTGCTGAACCGTGCCAGATATGAATGCCTGAAGTTTTCAGAGAGCTTATTTAGCACTCAGCAAATGAAATGCTTCTCTTTCATGCAGCGCTGGTGTATGTCCAACTCTATGTATGATGCTTTAGGTGCTGCTGTTCTGTTACCCAGCAGTTCCAATTTCCCCTGCAGTGTGCTGCACTGTTTCATGCAGTGTGGCATTTCCAGCTCCCACAGCCTGTGTGCTGCAGCTGCTCCTGCAGGATGGCTGAACCTGCCACCTCTGCACAGCTCCCCTGTGCTCAGGCAGGTGTCTGACCCTGCTCTCTCTGGGTTTTGTCTGCACAGGTGCTGCCCTGCCTCTGCCCCCAGCTGCCAGGATGGCGTTTCGGAAGCCGCCGGACGGAGGCTGGGGCTGGGTGATCGTGGTGGTTTCCTTCTTCGCCCAGTTCCTGTGCTATGGGTCACCGCTGGCGGTGGGAGTGCTGTACCTGGAGTGGCTGGATGCCTTTGGAGAGGGGAAAGGCAAGACTGCTTGGGTTGGATCGCTAGCCAATGGAATTGGATTGCTTGCCAGTAAGTGCAGAAGCAGTATCTGTCCTAAATTGAAATGTCTCCAATTGATGCTTTCGTCTGTGTGTGTGCTCTTGGAATCGTGTCAAAGACAGCTGCAAATGAGGGTGCTGCATTTTTCTTTTAGTTTTATATTACATTTATAGTTTCCTTTATAGTTACATTTATGCATAAGCCAGAGGAATATAATGTTAAAAGAGCAAGAAAAATATTCCCTTTATTCAAATACAATTATTTTGAATTTTCTAAACTAGAAAAGTCATACTCTAGAAGCTGAACAGTAATTTTGTTGATGCATTTTTTTTTTTAATGAGACTTTAAGACTAACATTTATATTATTGTCTTAAAATCAGAGCAAGCTGTTAGTCCAAAATGGTTCAAGTGCTTTATGAAAAAAGTCAATGAATGAGTTACTAATTTTTCAGCTCTAGCAGAAAACCTACCAGTGAGGGTGGGTGAGGGCTCCTTTTCATTCTTTACTTGAGAAAAAACTCCCTTTGAAGGCTGGAAAATTATGGGTAACAGTAGCATTAAATGAAGCAACTTTCCTAGAAACTTTTCTGTAGTAAGACATTGTCACTTGGAGAGTAACAGCAGAATTTTAGGGAAATAAAACCTCACCTTGACAATTCCTAGGTTGTTGTTTTAAGATCAGGCACGGGTATTTACTGGGTCATATCACTAACTTCTGTTTTTCAAAGATTTACCATGGGAACTATTATCTATTTGCTGGATCTGGAAAAAATTTCTAGTCAACAGGGGAGCTGCTACAAGCAAAAGCAATAATGTGGTTTAATGGACAAAATGCAGCTCAGGATCCTGAGGAAAATCTCCTCAAAAGAAAGTTGATGTTCCAATAGCAATACAGACCTGAATAAAGAGCACTGCTTTGTATGGCCCCAGAACTGATCAAGTACTGGTGTCACTCCTGTGTTAGGGTTTTTTTGCCACCAGGCAGAAGAGAAATGGGCAAAGGCAGGTGGATCACTGAGCACAAAAAGACTCTATTTAGTCTGAGGGTGTTATTGGATAAAGGACTGGAGATTGCTCTTCCATCATCCTTTTTTAATTTTCCTGCGTCATGGGTATTAACTCCTGATATTCATCAAGACCTCAAAATATTTGAGTGAAAGAGTGAAGTGGGGGAAAGTAATGATAAACAAGGTAATTGCTGAAGGAAAAACTAGGCAGAAGGAAATTCAAGAGAACACCCTTTTAGGAGACCAGAGGTCTCTGGCTCTGTTAAGAGCCTCAGTCCCCTTTCCCTTATGTCAACATTGTGCTTGTTTCCAGATGTTAGTGCCCTCTGACTTGCTGCTGTGGGCAATTCTCAGCAATGTGCTTTGTAGCTGGCTGGTTTTTGGCTGGGGTAGAGTTCATTTTCTTCTCAGTGGCTGTGTTTTGGAAATGTGCTGGATGCAGGGTTGATAATGTAGAGGTGTTTTTCTTACTGGTGAGCAGGGCTAACAGAGCCAAGGTCGTTCCTGCTGTTCCTGCTGCCAGTCTGGTGAGGAGACTGGGGGTGCACAGGAGGTCAGGAGGAGAAACACCCAGGACAGGTGACCCCAAGTGACCACAGGGATGTTCTATGCCATGTGACATCATGCTCAGTATGGGGGGAGAAGGAGGAAAGGGGGGGATCTTCTGAGAGATGGCATTTGTCTTCCCGAGTCACCATCACACGTGATGGGGCCCTGCTGCCCTGGAGATGGCTGAACTTGCCCTGCCATGGGGAGCAGTGAAGGAATTCCTTGGTTTGCTTTGCCTGCATGCAAAGTGTGCTTTGCTTTCCCTATTAAACTGCCTTTATGTCAGCCCAGGAGTTTTCCAGCTTTTACCTTTCTGAGTCTCCTCTTTCCTGCTGGTGGGGGAGTGAGATCGTGGCTGCATGGGCCTGGTTGTGGTAGAGGTTAAACCATGACAGCAGCTATAATAATGATGAATAATACAAATCAATGATGAGTAATACAAATCAAAGGTGCTCTTGTGACTGATTTTGGTATGGAATGATTAAATGAAGGTTTCACAGGTTAGGAGGAGTGCTGTCTGTCCATGTGATTTTATTCTTTCAGTTTGGCATTCAGAAGCTTAATAATCATTCCTACCCTTTATGCCTTCAAAAGAAAGTGCAGGGAGGGTCCTTTAATTACATTGATGTTATCAGAGTTGACTGAAAACAAAGTCTATGTTCCCAGCTTTACCTAAAATGGAAGTTCCCACTGCTTGTCAAGCTGGGTTCTGACCCTAATGATAAATCTACTGAATTTCCTCCTTAAAAGTATGCAATTTTATGGTACAAGTTGTTTAGTTTTAGTTTTCAGCTGATGAATAATGTTAACTTCAAGTGGTATATTTTGAAGTGCCCCTTGATTAGTGTGATGGATGTCTAGAAAATGTCATCAAATTATTTCTAAATTTTCTTTAAAGCCTGTAACTTGATACAGTCTTTTTGCCAATACTCCCACACTTTTAATTAAGGCTCTACTGGAGAGCCATTTAGACTCTTCTGTGGGCTTTATTCAACTTAACATCACCTTTCTGAAGCTGTAGATACCAGACTGGAAAAGGAATGACAATTATGGTAGATTAGCAGCCACAGCCAGGAAATAAATCAGAGTCCATTTTCTTAGGAAGACTTTTCTCATTGATAGCACTGGCAATGACATTCGCCAGCTTCTCTAACAGAGAAAGTTGGGACCAGTGACTCTGCTGTATTAGTACTGTAATTTCACCAAACTCAAGAAGATATATATAGCATCTGGCACAGAAAAAGGTTCTCTGTCTTCTCCCCTTCCTTCTGCTCGTGTAATCTGAAATTTCTTTTCAAGCAGCTGATGCTGGTGAGCACTTTCATGTTTGCTGCATTGGTATCCTTTCTAAAATGTTTACTTCTGACTTCTGTGAGAGCTAAACTTAGACTGGAGACATAGAAACCCAGAACAGCACCTTGTTTATTTGGATCCATTTCCTGGGCACCTGGTGTTCGATTTCTGTCCTTTTGCTCGCAGCACAGACGGTGCTGCTGGGGCCAGTGTCCAGCCTGAGCCGGAGAAGGGAATGGGGCTGGGATCCTGTGGGCTCCTCCTCGCAGGATGGCTTGGGTTGTGACTTTCTGTGAGGAAACCTTGCAGAGCAGTGCAAGAAATGTGCCTAGAGGAGTGACAGACAAGCATCAGTGTTGCTGTGGGAGGCAGAGGTGAGAGCTGCCCTGCAGAATTAGTGTTATGACAGTGGTCAGGCTATGGCAGATGGGACACAGGGCTCCAGGGCTTGTTCAACAGGAAGAAATTGAAAAAGCTTAGTAGGTTTCCCTTACTAAAACAGGCCAGAGGAGGATATTTATATATATTCTTGAACATCATGTGCTTCTTCTGCACCAAATGTTCTTAATTTTGCATCCATTTGGAGCCTGAAATTAAATTTAATCCATGTTCCACTTGTTAAAAGCAAAACAAAGACCTTGGCGCCTGTAATTGGCACCACAGCTGTTTATAGTAAGGGTTGACTTCACAGTCCTTGGCATAGGAAGAGACATCAATGTCTCTGTTCCCACTTCCCTTCGTTAATGGAGGGAGAGCAAAGGGAGGATTCTCTCTTGAAAGGCACGCCTTGATAATTTGATGGGGTGTTTCTGCTGATCTGAGGCATGCAGTGCTAGGTGTTTAAAAAGCTTAATTTTGTGTTTTCAAGCAACAATTTTACTACTCTATAACTTTTACTACTCTATGACATCAATTATACCACTCTATTTTGCAGCATCTACATATTTTTGAACACAAACCTCAAACAGCCATAGCCCCCACTGTAAAGTATGGATGCTGTAAATAGCTTATGCATAGGGGAGAAGGGTGTCCCCAAGATTCCTCTGAAAAAAAGCCCAGTTCATATAACAACATTTTTCTAGAAAGGAAATCTCTTTCCAATCAGTTGGGAGTGGGTTACTGCCCAGTGTGAAAGGCTTTTTTTCAGATCTATACTCATATCCAAAGTACAGGCATTTGGAGAGTATTATAACCAGGTTTTAGAAATGCATTTAATATGCAGAGCATTTTCTTGTATTCTGTCCAGTGGATTTTAATGCAGTTCATGACCATTTTTTCTACTCTACAGTTTCAACAGGCTCGGACAGATGCCCAGGTAGGGTGGGTCAGATTAATGCCAATGATAAGAAAAAGAACTCAGTTGTCCAATGCAGTTTGTTTAGCAAAAGGTTTTGTGTATGAGGTGAAGAAAGGAGGATCCTTGAGATTAGTGAGTGGAGTGGAGGGAGAGAATGTTGTTTTGCAGGGTTATTTTTTGCTTTATGTGAAAATATTGAGGAAGAAAGTGTTACTTCTGGATGTCCATTAAAAAAACCAACTTTGTGCTTGTCAGGAGGTCAGCACATTTCTGCAGGTTTAAGTTCCTAAGTGCAGCAGTTGCCTTGTTTTCATGTCTCAGGAAGGACTCACAGACACATCATGGTCTCATTGAGGGTAAAGTACTTAATTCAAAATAATTTTAATAAAAATACTAATGTACAAATGATCCCTCCTAGGTGTTCTTCCTCTTTGGTCCCCCTGTATGAAGATCTCCTGTGAAAACCAATCTTCCTTCTGCTTCCCATTTTGTCTGGGGATCTTGTTGACTGCTCCCCTGATAATTGTGCTGCTGACTGTGAGCTGTGACAGGTTGTGTGCAGAAGAGCAGTGTCTGTTCCTGTGCTGTCTGTCTTCCTAGAGTTAGCTGTCATTCCAGTAAACTGTGCTGCTATCTCTTTTTGACTGAGTTTGGTCTAGTTTTAAGATACATCATTTGGAAAGGAAAAAGCCCTAGGGATTTTATTTGTAAAAGAGGTAAATATTTATCAATGTCATAAAATATTGTGCTAGTTCCAGTGCTAACCCCTGGAGCTGCTGGCAAACTGAACAAAATGCTGGCTTTAAAGCTATTTTTCATGCTTACTATTGAGGATTGCCACTGGGATTTTTTTATGTTGTTCATATTATGGTGAGAGTCAGCTAATGAAAACCCTTATGCTGCCTGAAGATCTGTTTCCTATGTGGCTGTATGCAGACTCCTGCATTCTTCAGAATGCCCACTTTGAGCAAAATCCACAGGGCAGGTCTCAGTCCCACTCTGTGAAAGTTGGATCTTTACTAGAATTTACTGCCTTGAACCCATTGTGGTCCAAATATTTGTAAAGAATGACAAGTTTGTGTACAGTCAATTCTTGTGCAAATACTGTGGTGATAACTGAAGGTGCTGTGCCTGGTGGAAAAGAAAATGCCAGTGCTATGGGAAACAGGGAAGGGGAAGCAATGCAAGGAGGCAGGAAAGGACAAAGATGCTGGCTTTGATGCACCATTTGAAAATCCAGGGGATTTTCTTTTGTGACTGATTTTCTAGCAGTGTGATGAGTGTGAAAGTCGTGCCTAGTGTGAATGGGAAGATGGAGCTGTTCTCTGCTCAACTTGGGGACCTAAAATAATTATTTTAATGTTTACAGTGGCGCTCCTTCTTATAAACAGGGCTGTTGCTGAGTTGCCAGATGTCTTGCTGTGCGAGATGGCAGATTAATGCTGAGCTCTCTGGAGCAGGTTCTTCACTTTTGTGCAGATTGTTTTCCATGTCAGAGTGAAAAGATGTCTTTGTTCTCCTTTGGGATTAGATTTTGTAAGCAGAGAGGCTGGAAGAGCATCTCCTTGGGCCTTGTCAGGGATGATTTTGTTCATGCTCCAGTGGAGATGTCCTTGTCAGGTTATGAAGCCACATCCTTCAGCTCTGTGTCTTGTTCTGGCTTGGGGTCAGAGGGTCCAGTTTCACCTGGGATGCTCTAGCAGGGGTCAGTGATGTCTGTACCAGCACCACCACCCCAGACTGGACAGACACCTTCTGAGAGTAGCTGTGTCCAAATATAGAGAGCAGGTGGAAGGGAAGTGCTGTTTGTTTTAGCAAGGTAGTAGCCAGAAATAAAGAATAGAAAGAGTGCAAATTCCTCTGCTTAATTGTATTATGTTAACACTACTTTATTTTCTTTTAGTGTAGAAGAATTCTTTATACAATACAGAGTCAATCCTTTGTTCATTTTTAAATCCCGTGGTTTTAGGAAACATACCAATCTTAATTTGCCAGTTCTAGTAATTAATTCTAAGAATAAGCAATGCTCTTAGCTTTTGTTCTCAGCATGTTACCCTGCCCAGATTATGCTGGCCAGCTTTCATTCCCACAGTGTACTGACTCTTGAGAAGCAGTAAGTGCTTAGATCTTCCTTTTTCATTGCTTCCAAAATCCAATTAAACCTTTCTTTCCTGGAATATTTTCTTGATTCCTCTGTAACTCTGTTTGCCTGGATAAGCCCCAGCTCAGACTCACCCCCCTTTATGTTCCCTGGGCAGATAGCTCTAATGTAGGGCAAAAGTTCTGGCCTGCCTTGTCTTTGAGGATCATTTCACCTGCTGACAAATCCCTGCTCCTGCCTGCCTGAACTGCTTGTCCCATGGCTGGCAACCACAGGAAAACCTTTCCTGCATTCCCAGCTGCTCTCTTCTGTCTACAAACCTAGGCAAGCACCATCCCCAGGCTCCAAGTGTTTACCTCGTATCACCTTTCTGGGCTCACCTCCCATCTGCTGGGAATCTGTTCTGTGACTCAGGGAGCACTAACCTTGGCAAATGGCAGACTCCAAAATTACTGCTTGTGCAGATTGAATCGACCATGGCGTGTGTGTGTGCATCCCTTCACATGAGGTGCAGATGTTGTAAGGTGGTTTTGTTTGTTTGTGTTAAATAATGGCGTTCATCTGTGCATCTAACTTCTAATCTCAAAGTTGCTGAGTTTAGAAATGAGGCTAACATCTGAGTTTATGAGTGAAGGTTTGAGTTTCAGATAAATTGTCTTTGCAAGCCAAGTCCCTTGCTGGTTGATTCTTTATGCAGGGCACCAAACTTGCACGCTACTTAAGACTAAAAGGTGTATTCCAGGTCACACAGCTCAGAATAAGTGCTTGTTCTACAATTTCTGTGAGGAGAGAACTGGCTGAATAGAGACAGGGTGTGAATTCTGCCTCACTCTGTTCTTGTTTTGAAGAGCTAAGAGAGCTAAGAACTGAGAAGTATTGGGGAGTGAACTTGAATGTTGTTATGGCTGCTCCCCGTAAGTGACTTTTATTTTCTGTAGTTTCACAGGAGGAGCAGAGATAGGTAGTAAAAGGTTCTGTTTAATTCCCTCAAAAATCAGGGAAGAATGATGCTTATCCTTGCCTGGGATGCCAGCAGAGGCTCCCTCTGTGTAAGCACCAGGTGACATTCTTGCTGTGACCATGATCCCCAGTGACTGCCTTTTCTTTCCAGTTTCATACATCACATACCAAGATGAATACAGATACTGTGTTTCTGAAACACAGGTTTTGTGCTCTGGCAAAAAATACCTGCTTGCTTAAGGCCTGGCTGATGGTCTGCCTTGGTTTTGTGTTTCAAGATGAAGATTCTTTTCAGAAACTTTGTGCACCTAAGTTCTGTGGTGACAGTCCAGTATGTTTTGGATCTCCCTATGTGTAAGGAATGTTTCCCTTGCTCTTTCCCTCCCAGCCCAATGACCCTTTCATGGCCTTGATGTTCAGTTTCTCCTTGAGAAAAATTTTGCTAGCCTGACCATGAATATTTTTATAACTGCTTTAGAGAACCCTGTGAAAATGAGTACTCTGAATTGTTATCTAATATAATTATACATGTAAATAGTTATCATAAGAAATATTTCCACAGATTGATATTTTTTTAGAAGTTCTTCCTGGTGCTGGTGTTTACTTGGAATGCTTTTTCCTGTTTTTTTCCTCTAGGTCCTGTCTGCAGTATATGTGTATCATCTTTTGGAGCAAGACCTGTAGCTATCTTCAGTGGCTTTATGGTGGCTGGGGGCCTCATGATGAGCAGTTTTGCACCTAACATATACTTCCTCTATGTTTCATATGGGATAGTTGTTGGTAAGAAACACCTTCCCTTCATTTAGTCTTCATTATTTTGAGTGTTGGTTTATGAATATGAAATGGGAAACTGATTCACAGAGACAATGGTAGACAAAGGAATACTTCATTTTTGGGCAGGGAGGGATGTTGCATGGGCAGGCTGTTACCATGATAAAAACATGGTAACAGCCTGTTCCAGAAATACCTTCCCTTCATTTTGAGAATTAGTGTTCATTATTTTGAGTGTTGGTTTATGAATATGAAATGGGAAACTGATTCATAGAGGCAGTGGTAGTCTGGGACTTTATTTATCAAGGAATGCTTTACTTTTGGGCAGGCTGTTACCATGAAAAAAGATAAAAAAAATGTAAATGTTCATGAGGGTTTGAAAACAGTTTATCCTCTGTTGACACAATTGTTAGAGATGGAGAAGCTGAGGTTTTACCGAAGGCTGGAATCGAACAAGTCTTCTGCTGGCATGAAATGCCAATCTTAAGGGAATAATATCTCTTCTGGAATTCTGTCACATTCTATCATTCTAATTTGATAAATTAGGGATCATTAGGGAGTAGTGCTGCTCTGCCCAGAACTGGATTGAACACAAAATGCTGCGCTGGAGGCACGAGAGCGCTGCGCTCCTGGCAGGTGGTGACCTGCCCTCTGTGCTGCCGTGGGTGGCTGATCAAGTTAACTGTGTCAGGCACTTGGGCACCTCTGTGGCCAGCAGGGCACCGTGCCATGGGCAGGCAGCTCTGCCCAGCCCTGGGCTCAGAGCCCTGGGGCCCTTGCACAGAGCACAGAGCTCAGCTGGAGCTCCTCAAAGCCAGCCTGCCACACCCTGCTCAGCAGCAGGGACGGGGAGGTGGGACAGTGCTGAGCAGGGTTAAAGGTACCTCAGTACCCAGGGCACACCATGGCATCACCTGGGGGATAACAAAGGGCATTCATTCCTAGAGGATGTAGCATGTTTTGTATCTCCCTCCTTTTATGCAGGTCTTGGATGTGGCCTTTTGTACACTGCAACAGTCACCATCACGTGCCAGTATTTTGACAAACGCAGAGGCCTCGCACTTGGGCTGATTTCAACAGGTAGGACTTCAATTGTCATTCTCTCCAGCTTGTCAGCTCTGATGCAGCCATCCTTACCCTGGCAATAAAACCCAGAAGATTATGTTTTTCTCAGTAACTTAAGAAAGTTACTACTTTCTTAAATAAAAATATCAGTAGCAATGAAGGGAAAAACTGAGGCTTCAGATACAATAGTAACTACACTTGCAAGTTTATGTATGGGCCATCAATATAGATGAGGAAAGGATGTTCACTGAAAACAGACTCAGGTAGCTTGGGCTGTGTGCCCCAGATCTTAAGGGGAAACATTCCATAGATCCTCTTTTTGCTCTTTGTTCTTACCCAGGATCAGAGGTGAGAAAGAGATTGGAGATGCAGGATACAAATGCCGCATCACCACTACCTCACATTAGCTGTACCTCTACAGTTTTTAGTGGCCCGAGTAGGAATGGTTACAGATGGCTCCTGTGCCATACCTTGCTTTCTGTGTGCCATGGGGCATCTGCTCTGACCTCTTTGCTCGAGTAGCTGTCAGTGAGGAGACACAGGATCAGTGTAGTCAGTGGTGTGAGATACTAATACCACATCCACACAAGCTAAGTGAAGAGGAGCTTCTAGAGAAATGTTCCTTGGGATCATTTCCAGTGGCTTTGTTTTGCATTCCAGGTGGGTTGCCTTAAAGCCTGATCTTATTGTGCCCTGGTTAATTTCAGAACCTGGAAGGCAAAACAAGCATAGATTTTGTAATTGATTTTTCCTCTGTTTAGCACCAGACAGTCTTCAGCAAATAATTTTAAAGTTTGTCATATAAATTGACTTGAAAACCAATGTTCTGTGTCTGTGAGAGGACACCCACTAGTTAAAATGGATATGTCCTCACTTCAACAAAGAGCCTTTTCTTTAAATTACTGGGATTGCATTAAATGCTTGTGCTCCTAGTAATTTCTCACTCTTCAGTGTTTTCTTCTGAATGGCCACATGTGCATACTTAGTCCTGTAGAGCTTCAGAAATGCTTTTGGGATAAACTCCCACCTGGCAAACCCTGCCCCTTAAACACCAGGCAGTCAAGGGCTGCTTCTAGGAGGGGTCTTGGTGAACTCCTGGTCCATTTCTGCCTGGGAGGAGGAAGGGAAAAATGTTGGAGTGGAAAATTCAAACTGTGCTAACTCAAAATGGTACCTGAAGGGATACATGTATATGAGAGCAGGGCAGAAGAGTGACTTAACAGTTCTTTGATGTTTTTAATCAGATATAGTATTGATCCTACTTGTTTATGAAGCGTCTGCTAGTGTTATTTGTCACAAAGTGTTCAGATATTTTGGGAGATTTTTTTTGTGCTGTTGCTACTCAACAAAGGAACTGTAACTTCAGGAGGAATGATGATTTACTGGTTCATTAAACTTGGGAGAGTCAGGAGCACAAATGAATTAACATTCCTGTGGCACTGTATTCATAGCTGCTGAATTGTGGAATTTTGTTAGAGTTGAGGAATGGTCTTGGTTCTTCAGTTTAAACCAAACTTATTTTTCTTTTATAGGCTCAAGTGTTGGACTCTTTATATATGCAGCACTGCAAAGAGAGCTTATTGAGCTGTATGGACTGGATGGGTGTCTGCTAATAGTTGGTGCCCTGTCTCTAAATATATTAGCCTGTGGCAGCCTAATGAGACCTTTGGAATCACCCAGTTCTCCTCCACCAGAGAAAATGTTTGTAGACAAAGTCCCAGATCAATATTTTGTTTACCATGAAAAGGAAAAGACTGTAGAAGAAAACATTAGCATCCTTGAAAAGGGCTATATTGATGAAAAATCTGTGAACAATGTGCCTGACTGCAAACAGGATAGCATTTTGCATAAGAACACATTGAGCTCAATAAACGTAAATGAGAAAGACACTTACAAAAAGAAAGTTGTAGAACAGACAAACTTCTGCAAGCAACTCGCCAAGAGGAAGTGGCAGCTCTATTTCACCTACTGGAAGGAGACCATGGTTCTTTTCAAGAACAAAGTATTTTCAGCTCTCTTTGTTGCCATCTTGCTCTTTGATATTGGTGGATTTCCCCCTTCTCTGCTCATGGAAGATGTAGCAAGAAGTGCAAACATTAGTGAAGATGACTATTACATGCCCCTTATTTCCATTATTGGCATTATGACGACTGTTGGCAAACTTACTTTAGGAATACTGGCAGATTTTAAGTGGGTTAACACTTTATATCTCTATGTAACTACCTTAATAATGACAGGAGTGGCCTTGTTTGCAATTCCATTCGCCAAAAGTTACCTTACATTAGCAATGCTTTCTGGGATTTTGGGTTTTCTGACTGGGAACTGGTCAATTTTTCCATATGTAACAACAAAGACTGTGGGGATTGAGAAACTGACTCATGCCTATGGGATATTGATGTTCTTTGCTGGACTTGGGAACAGCCTCGGACCACCAATTGTAGGTAAGGGCAAGGTGTGGATATAAACTGAACATGGGCTTGTCACAACCAGACAGAATTTTGCATGTCTAATAGTAATGGAAAGATGAAATCAAAATCTGCAACAAAAAATAAAAGCTGTTTAGCTGATTATGTTCATGATTTGTCTTTGGGAGAAAACACATTCCATGTCTAAGAGGTCAAACAGCATTTTAGATTCAACCTATGTAATTTAAATTTTATTTTGTTGTTTGAGTGGTTTTTAATTGTTGTTTTTCTATGTTGCCAGTGCTGTGTTGCATTTCACTGATGAGCTTCTCTCTTATCCCACTCCCAGGCTGGTTTTACGACTGGACGCAGGAGTACAACACTGCTTTCTACTTCAGTGGCTTTTGTGTCCTGCTGGGGGGATTTCTCCTGCTCTTGGCAGCACTGCCCTGCTGGAATGCCTGCACCAATCAGAGCTCCAAGCTGCCTCCAAATACTTACTCCTACAAAGTTGCATCTAACGCTTAGGTGACAACTGGAAAACACTTTGCGCCTTTTTATATTATATAGCAAAGTATTTTAATACTTTTCCACTTATTTATGAAGCCCACAAATCCTCTTTCCACTAGAAAAATTCCATTGTTGCTTGTTGTTCAGTTTCTTTTTCTTCTTCTATTTCTTTTTTTTAATGTTATTTTTAAAAGCAGTCTTATTTTGTGTACTATGCACCGTGTTTTCAGCCTTTGTCTACTGTAATTTCCTTTCACCCTGTAAAGGGGGTGTTCCTGCTGTATTATCAGATGTACTTTTTTTAAGGGGCGTTGGTATGGAGGGGTGAACACTTTAAAGCAAAAATGAAGGCCTGTTCTTTATAAGAGAAGGCTGGCATTTCTGCCTCCTTCCATAGGTCTCCAAGTTGCACAATTAGACTTTACAAAACAAGAGTTTGCCTTATTAAAATGTAATACTGTGGCAAGGTGCTTTTAACTTCATGCTTAGATTAACTTTTTGTCTTTTTAAAGTTTCTCCAATTTATGATTAAGTGCCAATTGTGGGAGGGAGAAGAGGGGAAACAATCAACCTTGTGTTGTAAAACTGAAATGAACATTATGACGAAAGTAAAGATTCTTATTACCACTGCGACTAAGAACCATGTTTATAAATACTGCACATTTTGTGAAGCCTGTTTATAAAACTGTTGAACCAAAACCTTTTAAAACCAAGGAATAAATGTGATTGTTGAAACCGTGAAAGGAAATGCTGACTTGGTTATGCAAGCTCATAATCTTTTTATCAGGGTTGGAGAGACGTTCACTGAAGCCCACAGGTGAGTGTTTCTAAGCAAGGCACGCATATTCTGCTGGTCCTGGGGGCCTCTCTTGTTGCACAACCACAGCTGAGTGGATTGATGCACCTGCAGAAAGCTTATTAGGGCTTGTAGGGTGTTAACAAGGCAGACCTGATTAAAAAGGGGAAATTGTGACTGCAATGTCGTCTCAGCTGTCCTTTTTTGGAACGGATATAGCAAGGAGAAAAGGCAGTACCAGAGAGCAAGAAAAAGCATGGGGGAGGGCTAGCAGAAGACATTCAGAGAAAGCTGATGGGGAAAGAGTTGCAACACTTGAGCACCAAACGGGTCAGTGAGAGAGACCCCTCGGAACCTCTTGTCTCTGTAGCTGCAGGCCAGCCCTGCGTGCTGCTGGGTTTGGCTGGCGTGGCTGGGGAACGCCGTGTGATGATGAAGCCTTTCTGAGCCAGGCAGGTGCTCCAGCACAGGCAGGGTGACTCTGCTGGCTCTGCCCTGCCCCGTGTGCCCTGTGCAGTGGCTTTTGCTCACAGAGCTGCTCTCGTGCCAAGGCTGTGTCTGCACAGCAGTGACAAATCTCTCCACGGGTGGCACGTCCTGTGCGCTCTGGCTTCTCGCCGCAGCCTTGACGTTTTGCGGAGGGTGTTGCAAGGCTCGGGTGAGGTGGAAGCTCTGAGCCCTGACCTACAGCCTGCAAATGCCCCAGTAGTTCTCAGCAGTGCTGTGGGCTTCAAGTGTGTGATGCGATTCTGGTTCATTAATAATTCTCAAGGTAAAAGCCAGGCATGTAAGGAGCAATGTGTGTGGTTGAAGTGCTGTGCAGAGTTACTGTGTTTGCACACCTCATTAGGCAAGAGGGATGCAACATCTGAGTGGGGCAGACCTACGTGCAGAAATGTTCCCTCCTCTGGTCCAAGGCAGGAAGATCCAGCTTGGCTTCAAACAGTTTTTGCTGACTTTCTGGGATTCACTTATGTTTGTTTGTATTAAAACATGACAAAGATGCTGTTAGTTTGTCACTTTATTTTTTTTTTTCCTTCCATTTGTCAGCTGAGCTTACCATGTGGGTACAGGTACACTGATTTCCTCCTGATTTGCTTATTCAATGCATGTAGAAAGAATATTGAGTATTCTGGATGGCTATAAATGCAACGCCAGTCCTAAATTGGAGTCCTGGGTATCTGATTTGGATTTGCACCCATTTTATATGCTCTTATGGCAGCTGTAGTCATATTTCATCACTTGTATATAAAAGTAATACCATGTTTTACACATCTTAAAGAAACTGTGGGGATATCCTGGGTATGATCAGGGCATGTATGCCTTCAGATTCTTCTTTTAAAAGCTCACTTCCTGCCAAAAATACTTTCTGAGTCCTTTAAATACGAAACTGATGTTGAATTAGTGGTTGGTCTGAAAAAACGCAGCTGGAATTAATGCAAATGATTAGGTGGTATGTAGCACACTCTTGCAATGGAAATGGAGTCTATTATTAGGCAGCCTGATATGTGTGGAAATATGACTAGTGATCTGTAACAGTTTCCTGATGTAACCCTACCCAGCAGTGAGGAAAGAGCCCTGACTGTTAAAGAATTTTATTTGCCACTGCAAGCAATATGTGCTAGGACTCCTTGCCCCAGCCAGCTGAGCACTGTGCTTTTATTTATCTTGTCTTTAACTGGTAAACAGGACCCAAGATTTTAATGTTTTGGTTTTCCTGTTCTAGTTTTGCAGGGCTCCTTTCCAAGAAGATATTTCCAGAGATGCTGGAACTTACATTTTATCTGACAGCCTTTCCTTCTGTCTTCATGCTTTGTTCAAATAATGAACCCATAGGGTTAAATGTATTTTAGAAGGTGGCAGGACAGGTACAATGTGATAATCTGTGCCTTATTTGCTTGAAAAGTAGGTAATCAGCATTGACAGAGTGATAGGAGTAGGTAGAGGTAGGTAAACAGTTCTGCCATCTTGATTTTTATAGTCCCTGACAAATAGATCTGGAACAGATGGAATCAGAGATGTTTAAGTAATTACTCTTTATTGTACAAGATAAAGTTATTGTTTATTGCATAAATTATTCAGTTACTGTGGAGTCAGTCATGAATAGAACATTTATCTACCTCTTTGCAGATCCTATGAAAGTTTATCATAGTTGCTGAAACACAAGACAAATGAAACTGTGAAATATTATTAGATTTAGAGTGTACTCTGTGCCTTGCTGAATTGATGGGCTTTATCATTAGCTGTAGAAAGAGATTACATTCCTTTGGTGGCAGTTAATTTGTCTACATCATGCTGATCCTGGACTCCTGCATCCAGCCCTGACATTGAACAATGTGCTGAGTGAGGGCTATAAAAATTGATGGAGATGTTTGCATAGCATTAAACTGACATGGAGGTATTTTTTCATTGGAGAGATGTTTCACTTCAGATCATTCAGGAGGGCCTTTCACATACATATATGGTGAATATGTTTAGCTGAGCATAATACCAGTCAGATTAAAAGTGGCAAAATTAGAAATTATACAGAAATCCAGTTGAACAGGACAGAGAAAGTAGAAAAAGTTGATTTCCTATGAAACAGAATTACTTAGAGGACTCATTTCGGTGATGCTTTGCTGTAGACTCAATTAAGTTGAAGAGTGAAGTTAAAGACTTGTCAGTCTTTATAATAAGAAACAGTCTTTAGAGGTATGCCAATATGCTCTCAAATTACAAAATTATTTTTTCTGGTTTTGGATGAAGATATTTGTTCTTTTAAATGTTTGCTTTTAAGCAATCAAATCAGTTCAGAGGTGATACACACATGCTCAACGTAAACTGTTCTCTATCATGCAATGATTTTGTTGCAGGAACTAAATCAGAGAATGATTTTACCTGAAAGGGACCTTTAAAGATCCTCTAGTTTAGGCTCACTACCACAACAGTGATTTCAAGTTTCTCAGAGTAGCTGCTGTTCCTGGTTTGTTGTCACTCCCATGGCTCTGTGGGGAATGCTTGGCTCCTTTCTTCTATGTCCTCATTTGGGATGTCCTCACATTTTCTACAGCAGCATCTTATGTTGGTTTTCTTTAGAGCGTCCATAGCTTCTTACAACAACTTTATTGGTCAGCTTTAACCAGCTGTGTTCAGTGTGTGTAGTACTTGCTTGCTTGGGCATTTTTCATTAGTGTTAAATAGTCACACCAGTCCAAGCAGACTTTATTAGCCCTGGTGCCATTTCATGTTTTCAGAAACTAGAGGCCCAGATATCTGAAATGAGCAACTTGCTGAAATTCTTGGCCAGAGCTATATAAAGAGAATAAAATATGACTGGTATGTACACAGATTTCTCTACTCTGCAGATGCTCAAGGCGTCATCTGCTGAGGAAAAGGAGTCTTATGCATGTCTGATAAAGAGGAGCTGAGACAGGGCAGATTCTGCAGCTCTCCCTGCTGTGCTTTCTTCTCCTGGCTCTCCTGTGTCAGGTGCAGGTGTTGTGCTGTGTTTGCTGCAGTTTTTAGGGGGAGGAGAGCACATGGCTGGAGCGTGAAGCTGAACATGCAGCCCACTCCAGTCTTCTCACTTGGTGTGCAGCAAGGAGCACCATGGAATGCTCAGGGGCTCACTGTGTGCCTCAGTGAGTCCTGAGCCCATTTCTGACTGAGTCCCCATGCTGCTGTACAGGGGTTGGGTACAGTGGCTTTCCAGGCCATAGTTTTGTGTTTCCTGCCAGTCAAAGTGCTTGCTTAAGGCATCCAGCTGCATTGTTGTGGGCGTGTTGCTGTAAATGCACCCACAGCACCTCTGAAAATGCTTTTTTCTTTTATTTCCCCAAGAGCAGCTGGATGTTTCTGTGGTGTGAGCTCAGGTGTAACTGCTGGCACACCATGCTGCAGTGTGCTGCATGGCTGGGAAGGACTCAGGGCAGTTCCTGTGGGAGCTGCTGTGCAGCCGTGGCCCTGTGCAAACGCTCCTCTCCTCTGCCTTTGGCTCCAACCTTAATCTTACCTGGTCACAGTTAAACTTGCAAACTCAATTTCACTTAATTCAAATTAATGTCTTTTCCTCCCTTGTTTCTTTCGTTGCAGGCTGCAAAATTATCTGCCCAACCTTTTTTCTCCTTTCCTGTGTCACACAGAGCTCATGTTGAAAAGTAAACACGTTTTCAGTGATTAACAGCAGAGACTAGATGCAGCTGAGTAACAAGATGAATACCTACACCCTGTTCTGTAAATGGCCAGTGCTCTGACCAACTCTGTATTTACAGATTGTATCTAAATTGTGTGGGGTTTTGTGGTTCTAACTTTAAATTTTGATATGTGAGAGGCATATCAGGTTGGATTAGGTCATGCTGCCTTTCATTGGAATCCAATTACTTTGCTTTTTAATTAAAATGTCCCTGGGTTGGAGTGGCTGTTTCCCTGCATTACTTGGGGGACCATCTTCCCAAACTGGGATAACTGAAATCATCTGGAGTAGTATTCTCAGATTCTGTGAATTACAATAAATGCTTTGTGCAAGGTTGTGCAAGAGATCAGAAAAATGCTTAATTAAATAACATTTGCTTCAAGTTAAACAGAGTCATGTGGAGGTACTGGGAACAAGTAGGGAACAAAAAATATATTTGTGAGAGTAGGTTTGACAATCTGGTTCCTTCCTGGTGTATCCATGATATGAAATGATTAAGAAGTCACTCTTCTGGGTGTAGGAATTTTAGCTACCAAAAAGATTCCTGGGAGAGGGAGATGGGAAGAAGAGATTCCCCCTGAGCAGACCATTACCTTGTTGCTTTAGAAACAGGAGACCTGAATTTTCATATGACATACTGAATAACTCCAAATAGGGTTTTATCATATCTGAAACTGGGAAGATTGATGGAGATGCTGCTGGCATCTCAGCTCCTCTGGGGGGGAAAGGTCTGCATTTTGAGAGTCTTTCTTTGAGTTTTCTCTAATTTTGTTCAAGAAGTAGTATCACAAGACTGCATAAAGCAGAGTTTATTGAACATAATAGGAGCAACTCTTGAAATGAACCAGTAAGGAGTGGTTCTTTGCCATTGGAGAACTACAAAGGAAAAACTGCCTATGCCTGACTTTTATATGGGCTAGGGCAGTGTCCATGGTGCAAGAGGATGCCTTTGCTGAGTGTACTCCTCCTTTTTATTTTCTTTTTTTTATCCCCACCTCAGGTGCTGTGCAAGCTAGAGCTGGAGAGGAGGCAAGGACTAATCCCGTCTTACTTCTTTACAGCTCTTCAAAGAGGCAATTTTGTGTTGAAACTGTATCATTTATGAAAAATGGTGGCATATGGTGCCAGAGATAATTGCTTCAGCAAGAGATTAATACCCCATGAGCTGTCTGGAGCTGAAGCTGGAAGCTGAGTCTCCCTTCAGCTGTGGGGAGCTGTCAGAAACCAGCAGCAGTTTGTATATGGAGCCTCTGGGAGGTCTGCCTTCCTGGGAGGATGATTTGGGATGCAGAAACTGGCCTGGTGCTTGCAACTTTTGCTGAAACTAATCCAACATTTCAAATTCCCTTTGAAAATGAGCAGACAATTTGCTGCCATCAAATTGTCAAGGAGCAAGGAGCAAACCATGATTGCAAAAATTCTGTGTTCCTTTGCGTTTTTCATCTTTCTGTTTCTTGGAGGAATTAACCTGGAATCAGCCAATTTCATGATATAGACAGAAATATAATAGAAACACAGAGTTCAAATAATTTGCAGGGCCTGAAAAAGAGCTCTACTTGCCTCACTACAATAGTTTTCAGCTTGTGGCGATTTTTGCTGGTGTTCTGCTCTTTAGCAGCAACAGCATGATAGCGCCTTTAGATAATGAAGCAATACTGCACTTTGAATGCTGACTTGTTTTCCCTGGAACAGCATCAAGAAAATGAAGAGGTTTAAGTGCCAGGTGGAGATTAGAGGAAGAAAATGAGATTCAAAACAGGAAGCAGAGAGAGGCTGGCTCCAAAATAACCTTCATGACATTTCACTCCAAGAGAGGAATATTGGCTTTTATTGATCTGTCGCCTGCCAGTCACTTTCAGTTCCACAAAACTGCCAAGGAATTGTGCAGCTTTCTGCAGGCTTTTCAAAAGCCTTTAAAAAAAAAGATGATGCTAGAAGGTTTAATGGGCTGGGAAGACAAAAAAAAAAAAAAAAAAAAGAAAATAGGGCCAGCAAGCAGTCTGAGCATTTGCCTCCCACTGTTTCATTGGGCAGTTCTCCACATGCCTGTAGTTCAGCTGCCTGGAAACCAGCTCAGCTGAGCCACCTGGGGACACCAACACACCCCCTGCCAGAGATGGGCTCAGATAGAGAGAAGCAGCTCCCAGGCTGCCAGGTGCAGTGTCTCCAGTGGAAGGAGCCTTGCTGTGACTCAGGGATATGTGCTCAGGCACAGCTCTGCACTCGTGTGTGCCTGGTGGTGGAGAAGGGGCAGCTCCCCCATGCCTGGCTGGCCCTGGCTCTGCAGGCACACCCTTCTCTGTCTTCTGGCATTTCCAGAGAAGGCCACCTGAGCAGCTGTGAGCAGGAATCAAGCCAGAGGGGACGCTGCTGGGCTGACAGGGGCTCGCCTGGCAGGAGGTGTTGTGGCCTGTGTGCCCTTACCATGGGCACAGCAAAAAGCAGTGCAAGTAGCAGCAGGGGAGAGCTGCTTTCTTGTCAGGACAGCAACTCTTCCTTGCTGATAATTTAACTTGGCGAGTAGGCACGGTTGGCAATCAGATTGTTGTGATGAAGGATGTGTGGCAACCAGTCCTTACGTCTCTGCTATGACTTTTACCAGCTAAAATGTAGGAAAACTTATATTGATACTGTAGTAATCAAGAGAGAGAGATGCCTCATTTCTTGCCAATGATTACCTAATATGAAATGCATTTTTCCATGTCTACTTTCTGTCTTGGTTGTAGCTCTTATTTCTATTTTTGCCTTTTGCTTGAGAAGCCCTATAGTTTATCTATCAGGTCCATAAAATGTGCAAATTTCCAGGGTTTACCACGTTTACTGTTTACAGTGGCTCCTGGTGGATTGGGATAAAATATACAAATGCTGTGTGTGAGATGAAAACCTGCTTTGAAAGCCAGTAATACAGGTTTGTCTGACAGAATCTCCATGTGTATCATCCCAGACTGTTCTTCGTGATCATTCAGGGATGCTTTTATGGGCTTAGCTCCCAAGGGTTCTCAAGGCTGAGGTGGTGCAACTGATGTATCACAGCACGACAGTGCCTCCCCAAAGCCTGCAGCTGCCATCAGCAGCGCTGCTTGCCCCAGTGCTTGCTGCCAATCCAGAGCCAGCAGAGCCTCTCCAGCTGGGTGTGGGCCGTGCAGGACTGTCCACGCCACATCCCTGGGGGCACGCACTCCCTGCTCAGCTCCTGGGCTTGCTTTCCTCCTTGCCTGGATGCTTGGAGACTCCTGAAGCTGAGACACAGATCACCAAGTTACAGAGCAGGCTGCTTGCAGCTTTGAAGGAAAACTTCAATGAACCATGAAGCCTCGGTTAATTATTTTTCTTGCTGCTATTGTTTTTTACTGCTGCTGACAGTGGATTTACCTCTGCCCTCTCCCACAGGGATCCTGCTGTTCCAAACGCTGCTGTAAAAACCTGGTTCTCTGAGAAGCAAAACTAAACTTTTCTGTTTTCCTTTCGTGTTTATCCTTTCTCTGTCCTTTTGAAACATCAGCAACCCTCACAAGTGGCCCATTCAGCAGCTGGAGGAGTGGCCCCAGTGGAGAGAGTACAAAGGCAGCCCCTGGTGCTCGGCCAGACCCTCACACAGCCAGGCTGGGGCACTGCCTTGCCTCACAAGCCTTCCCCTGGGCAGCAGGGTGCTGCGAGACCAAAAGTTTTGCTTTTCATTTAGACGTGCCCCTTGAAGCCAGGGTGGCTCCTCAAAGCACCACACATCCTTTTCATACAGCTGAAGTCCTGCAGGGGCTGACTTTGATCCAGAGGTTGTGGAGAAAGGGTTGGAATTTCAGCTACACAGTGTGAGCAGTTATATGTTTAATATGCGCTGCCTGCAGCCTCCTCCTCTTTTGTACAGCTGCGATGCGAGGAGAAATCATCCGGAGGGATGCTCGGAGCTGCTTGGTGTGAAAGGAAAACCCTGCCCAGGGTCGGGCTCCTTGCCTGCCTGCAGTGGGGCTTGCAGGACCCCCTCTCTGCAAGGCTCGTGTGCCCTCTAGCTGCTGCATCCTCCGGGAGCCCTGCCCGAGCTGGCAGGCAGCACTTGGAAGCGAATTCTTCAATAGCTGGAGTCACAGGAGCAGGCGAGACCAAGGGGTTGGTTGCAGTGGCTGCTGCCTTGTTATGAGTCGACAGATAAATTTTGTGTTTGCTGCTCAGGTGGAGAATTTGTTGTTTGAAAGGTGTTTGCCTACAGTTTACACGCTGAGCTGAAGCAGGGAGGAGTGATATGTCAGCAGGATGGCTCCTGTGGCACCTAGTAAGATGGAAAATCAGAATGTGAATTAGAAATATGTACTGTGGGGCAGGTAGCAAAGAGTTAGAGAGTTGAACATTTTTTGTTTCATTTTGTAGGCTTTGCACAGGCCTCTTTGTGATATGTTTCTCTGCAGAGTGCAGTTCTCTGCAGGCTCACAGGCACGGCTAAGGTGACTCTGAGTGCTTTGGTCTGTCCCAAAGGGATCCAGCGAAAGTGGAGGAGCTGCTGGTGCTCCCGCAAACAGCAATTAAGGGTTTGAGGGCAGGGAGGCTGCAGGGCAGAGGAGCTGAGTGCAGCAGGGAGGGGATATCACACCAAAATGCCCCCTGTGCCCTTAGCCATGAGCACAGAGCATCACACTGCTGTGACAGGGCACTCACACTTGCTTCTCTCTTTTGTCACTCGTATTTAGCAGTGTTGGGTACAGCACCATCAGCACCAGGACCTCCTGTAGGCCCAGCAGCTTGAACAGGCTGAGCAGCCACAGCTGTGGTGATGGGCACAGAAAGTTTAACAGGCTAAATAACTTCAGCTGTGGTGGTAGGCACAGCGTTTCTAACAGGCTAAATGGCCACAGCTGAGGTGATGGGCACAGCGTTTCTAACAGGCTAAATGGCCACAGCTGAGGTGATGGGCACAGCATTTTTAAGAGGTTAAATAGCCACAGCTGTGGTGATGGGCACAGCATTTTTAACAGGATAAATAGCCACAGCTGTGGTGATGGGCACAGGTGGAGCTTGTTTGCAGAGACCCGTCAGGCTGAGGAGTGGTGAGGAGGACGTGGATTTTTCTGAGGCCAGCTCTATAGGTAGAGGAAGGAAGCCCTAAGCCATAGCACTTTTCAAACCTTATCTATAAGGGATCTTGAGAAGAGGTAAGTGGGCTAAAATTCTGCACTAGTTTTTAAGTGGTATTCTTTCTGCTAAGGTAGAGGGAACTATCTTTGCTGTCTGTGCTGTACCAGTGTGGTGTTGGAGTAACTCCTGCTTTTCCAGTGCTCCAACGAGGGGGTCTGGCTCAGCACCTCTACTTTTTTGTGCCTTGTGTGTTCTGCTTTTGTTTCATGTGTACCTACCAAGTTTGTGTAAAAATCTCCCCCAGATAGATTTTACTGCAACACTGTTTCTTTATGACTTATTTCCCAGGACAAGGCTTTGTATCCGAAACAATTATAAAGGGTGTTAGGCTTAATTGCATCTTCATATTTTAAAATAATTGGATGGGTCCTTGCCCATGTGTTGGCCAAAATGATTGTGTATGTGTTATATAAAAAAGTGGCTTTAGTGTGTATATAGAGGGCTACCTCATAGTATTTTCCATGCTGCTGTAGCAGGCAGGAGGGACAGCAGGGCAGTAGGAATATCTGCAAACCTGCACTGCAGAAACCCACTCAAGAGCAAATATCAGGCCCAGGATCAGTGTGGCTTGGAAAGCTGTGGCATTGTGTGTGGTAGGTGCCATGGAAACATCTCCTGGTGGTAACTCAGCCCTCAGCTTGTGCAAGGTGCCTCCACAGGGAAGTGCTGGCTGCAAGGAGTCCTCTTTTACTACGAGTTAATTTCTACCTTCCACCGGCTCTGGAGGGAAACCACTGATTAAGGTGATGCCTAGCAATTATGCTATGATAAGTTAATTGCAGAGGAACAGCCCCATGGCTGCAGTGAGCTCTGGCCAGGCTGCACGACTCTGTGCAGGGGAAGAAAGGTGATGGTGTCTTGGAGCAGCACAGCTGAAACCCTGGCACTCTGCTGCAGCCTAACATGGGAGCGGGCGCCTCCCTTTCCATCTGTGTAAGTGAACTTAAATCTGGCTGCTTCACTCCTTCCTTCTTTCTGAGAAGGCTCTGCTGCATCTGGGAGGGGAAAGGGAGGGATTTATAGTCATGGTGCACAGATATTTTAGAGGCTTTTTGTAACACCTCATAGCTTATATACAAAAATGCTGTAAAATATGTTTGGCACATGCTGATATTTGTTCTTTTTAGATAACTATTCATGCTGTAACACTAACATCACAGCCTAAGCTTTCCTATGTATTGAAAAAGCAAAATGGCCTGGGGTGTTTTGAGTGCTGTGTGTGCTTTTGCCATGGCAGCAGGGCTGGCCTGGAGCTCCAGCTCATGGCTCTGCTGCAGGCAGAGTGTGTGAAAAACAGCTTCACTAAGGCAGATCACCTTCAAACCCATAGGAAAATCTTTCCCTTTTCCTTCTGAAAACATAGTAATAAAAAACATTGAAAAAGAGGCTGGTTTGAGATAATGCTACAAAAAAAAAAAAAGAAAAAAAAATTAAAATCCCCTTTAGGTACTGTTTAAATAGTCCTAGTGCAGCAATGGTAAATCCAGGTTTGGACTTGTGCTCTCCTTGCCTGGTAGGTATGAGGATGGAATGCAGCAATTACTGTGGGCCATGGCAAGCAAGGGGCTTCAGGGAGGTGGGAAAGAGGGCAGGGCAGCCAGAACTCCTTTCACAGTGCCGGGCAGAATTTCCCCATTTTTTAAAATACTCCTGAGGAATATTATTATTAAATATATAGTTATTATATTTATTTTTAAATGTATCTAAGCATCCATTTGGAAAGATGTTTTTAAACAGCCCCAGGTGGCCCTGAGGGGTTGCAGTGCTGCTGTGCCCGCCCGGGGCAGCCCCGTCCTCACAGAGCCCCTCAGCCGCCCTCAGGGACAGGGCCCTGCCAGAGCCCACAGACGCCCCAGCCCACGCCCTGTAGGATTGAAAAACAGCTTCCTTCGTCAGACAGGATGAAAAGTGCAAGTTTTTTGTGATTTTTTTGATGCTTTTGCACCAGTTGTTGGGGTAAAAAATTTGGAATAACTGGGTAAGCAGAAAGGAACCACTTCTGAGGCGTGCACCATGGCTGACGCCTAAATTCCACTTCAGGTTCCTTCATAATCTTGCATTTTTTATCCTCAGGAATTAAGTAGAAATTCACAAGTTTCATAGAGTTGGAAGGCTGTGCACCAGCAGGGGGTCAGCTTTTTCCTGACTTTTGGGGCTCTTTTGAGGGCTAGTGACCCCTCACTGTCCTGAACAGCCCATCTGCCTCAACACAAGGCCCATTTTCCCCGACTGTAGGGTGAGGAGGCTTTACTGGAGTTTACCCCATCACAGGTCTCACCTCAGCTCTACAGAAGAATATTAGCAAGAATATACGGTAGAAATAAAACCTGTACTAAGATGCTACAAAGAAGACAGTGATTTTGCCCAAGTAGTAGATCTTTGGAGGTTAAAATAACAAAAGCCAGTCACCGTTTACCACATGCCTGTTTTTATTCCCCAGCAATCATTCTCCTCTATACAAGTTAGGCACACAGCAAATAAAGTTTCACCAGAGCTACAGTTCAGCAGAGAAGGAAGCACATTTGGTGTTCCTCTGGAAACCCTTGTAGAGGATGCAAAGCAATGTGGGGTTCCTTCTCTTGTGGCACAGATGGTGGAGTACCTGGAGGTATTTGGTAAGTTCATATTTTTCCTGCTTGTCTTCTGGAAACTGATAGTCTTTGTTTAAGCTTTACTTTTCAGCTGTAAATGCTGGAAAATCCTTATTTACAATTATTGTGCTTTCTTAAAGGAGCTCTTGCTTTTTGAACTCTAGTTCTCATCACAAAGATGTGGTAAAGTAACAAGCGCTGCTCACTGTTCTGCATTTCTCACACAGGTCTGGAGCGTGTTGGTATATTTCGGGTTGGTGGCTCAGCAAATAAAATCAAGGAATTGAGGCAGAAGTACAATCAAGGGGAAAAAGTAGACCTTATTAACGATGGAGATGTTGATTCTGTGGCCAGTCTCCTGAAGCTCTTTCTGAAAGAACTACCAGTGGCTGTTTTTCCAGACAATATTTGCTCTGGCTTGCTAAAAACTTTCCAAGGTACAGAACGGGCACCTTCCAAGCTTCTGTCCATTCTCTGACAGTGACAGATAATGTGTTCATTACACTTTCTATAAACAAGGCTTTGTGTTTCCTTAACCTGGAGCTGATGTTTAATTGCTTTGGAGGGACCAGGCATCTACAAACTTGTCTGCAGTCTTTTTAAAATTCATTAAGTCTTTTGGGTTCCCTTCCTTCCTGTGGCAATGAATCCTGCAATCCTATCCTGTTTTCTTTGAGAAAGCTCTTCCTCTGCATGCTTTCTTTTTTAAATTGTATACCATACTATTTACTGAGATAATATTTTTAGTTTTAATGCAACCACCACCATAATGCTGCTTGTGTCTTTATATAGCCACTGCCTCACTTCTCTCTTTTCCAAGCTGAAGCCTCTTTTTTTATTTAACCTTCCCTGTTAAAAGAGGTTTTTCTGCACATCACTGTTCTTATTTAGAGCTGTGTTTTTAGTTAGCATTTATTTTTCCAGTCCTCTTGTAATCTTGGACGGCAGTGTGTGGAGCAGCATGCAAAGAGCACCCCAACAGCCCTCTGCCTGCTCCCCACTCATGCCCGCAGTGGCTGAGCTCTGTTCTCAGCCTGCCCAGTGATTTTGGTAGCTAATTTCAGGTGTTTGGAGACAAATAAATGCATTTGTGGGTTACTTTGGGGGCTGCTTCTGTTCGAAGTGCCCTGTAGGAGTTTACAAAGAAAGAGAAAGGAAGCAGTTTCATGAGCAGAACAACCTATGGGGCTTTTGTGAGCACCTTGTTTTTCCTACCCTGGACAGCCTTGCTGTTATTTTTTAAAGTTATTTTTTCCTCTTCATCCCGTTTTTCATTTTGCTCATTAATCAGTTGAGCACCATGGGCCCTGGCCTGTGCAGAATGTGTTTTTTAGGGCTAAAATTACCCTCAAGGGCATGATTTGCTCATAAGAAATGTCAAAGCTACACAGATGTGTCCTGGTGATCTATGGCAAATTTGAGCATCAGCTGCCAATTATTGAGCAGTACTGTCATCTCAATCCTAGTAACCAGGAGATTTTATCCTACTGATAGGGAACTGCTGATCAAATGGAGTTGTTTGTGAACCCATTTTCTGCCTTGTTACCCTTCTTTGAAGAATAAGAACCAAGAAAATGTTAAGTATCCCCAATTTAGAATTTTAAGCATCTCTTGTGTAACTGCAGTTGCATATTTATAGAGCAAAGATGTTTTGAGTCTGAGAGCTACCAATTAGTCAGGAAATGAAGATGATGTGGGGCTGAAAGGCTAAAATTTCTTATTCCTCCTAATGAGAATCATACAGCATGTGTAAAATCTCTTGGGAGAGTCAAGGCTGGCAACCTTGCACTGTCTTTCAAGGCAGCTTTGAGGATTCAGGTACATGACTCCTGACTGCAATTTCATTACGAAAGCAGCAAGTGCTGGATGATTCTGCCTTAAGAGGAAAATATCAGAAACAGTGAGTGTAAAACTCAATATCTGGAAAAATCCATGGTTCTTAAACATTCATAAGTGAAAAGCATATGTCAAAATTTAGTGTACAAAATACTTGTTGGGGACGTATTTATTCTTCTGTTTGTTCTAACATATTTTAAAATCTTCCTTCTTACTTGTATCTAGTATCTGTGATGAAATTGTGTTTGTATTAGGAATATCTATGTTACAAGTTTGGGGTTGTTTTTTTTTTTTCCTCCAGAGCACAAAATCAACACAACAGAATGCATAGAGAACCTGAGACAATTGCTCAGCTGCCTGCCCAAAGCCCATCAAAACCTTCTTCAGTTCCTGTCTGCTTTCCTGTTAAAGGTGGCAACCTACAGTGCAGTGAATTTCATGACTCTGGAAAACCTGGCCATCGTGTTTGGACCTGCTCTGTTCAAGTGAGTCCTCTCTGCTCAGCTGCCTCAAACAGCACAACAAGGTCACACCTCACAGGGAGGCTTTCTGTCGTAACTCTGGGTCCAATAGGCAGTGGAGCATTTTGTAAGTTCAGTGTTTATATGGTGTATTGTGGGCAGATGTGGCAGGTTCTGATCTGGCTGATCCCTTTCATTCTGTTGGCCACTGACTAGACAGGGCAAGCCTCAAGTGAGAAACCATATGAAGAGACATGAGGGATAGAGAGCTGTTTAATGACAACTACTTGTCTTTTCTGAGCCAAAAAAAGTGCTGGCTGTGGGGGCTACTTAGCTGGATTTGGTTCTGAAAAGCTCACCCCCACTTTGGCCTTGTAACAGCATTTTATATCAGAGAAATGAATCCCTGTTATCAAGAAAGAGAAGCAACTCATTCTGCCCTTGCCACTAAAATTCAAGTTGGCATCCAAGCTGAGCAGTGAGTGCTTGGCTGGAGCTAGAGAAGTCATGTGTGGGGTGGTGGTGAGTGGGCACAAAACTGGAAGCTAAAAATGAGAGGTGGGACAACATGCCATGCAAGTCAAGGTGATAAGAAGGAACAGCCTGGTGTGATCAGATAATGGAGAATTTTCCCTTTCACTGTTGACAGTGCAGGATGTTAAAATACTTATACCTGTTACAACTTGTAAATCTTTGTTCTAGTGGATCACAGCCATGCCAGGTTAATATGAACTGTAAGGCAATGACACTTTACTAAATGTATCTATTAGCAGTTAATATCTTCTATGCAGTAAAATAGCCTTGTTATTCAGTTGGGTGTTTTATGGCAAGCCAAGTTAATTTTAAAAGTATATATTCAGCAAAATTGGTGCCCAGTATCAATGAGAGGCTTTCTTTTGTGGAAATGAACTTTTAAGCCTTGCTGCTGTTTCATAGGTGTCTATATGTGGTCTCTGTTTTCCTGCTCTCTGGGTTTATTGCCAGGTCTACCAGAATTTGACCTTTGGATGTGATACAAGTTTATATCTTAAACAAAAGCACAGCAAGGGAAGTGAATCTAACAAGATGTGGTGTGGTTGGAACTATGCCACTCTGTCCTCTGGGAAAAAAACCTCACCGTGGAGGATATTCAGCAGTGCAACAGAGCAGCTTTGCAAACAGACCCCAAGTTCCTTAATATCTGAATACTAAAGTTAATAAATGAGTGGAGACAAATGAGGTTTATTTATCAGTGTTTGGATTAGTTGTGTGGTGATACTTATGAGCATTGGCTGATGCTAAAAGGCCTTCATCAAGAATCTATCCCTTCACCAAGAATCTATTCCTCACATTAACTCAAAAAGCACTTCACTGACTGACCCTATTGTGCCATCAGGTGACATTTGCTCTCACCTGGGGCTTCTATGCATGCACATGCATGC
Source organism: Ammospiza caudacuta (assembly GCF_027887145.1). NCBI lineage: Eukaryota > Metazoa > Chordata > Aves > Passeriformes > Passerellidae > Ammospiza > Ammospiza caudacuta. The sequence goes on from NC_080601.1 coordinate 10,590,933, forward strand.
AAGAAGACTTTGTTCCTTTATCTCCATTCCCAAATTTTCCCAATGTGTGCCCAGTGATTGCTGTATCTGCACATAAGGATCCAGTATGCTCCCTTATTGATTGATGAGCTGCTTCAGTTTTAAATATCCCACTCTTCTGGGACATGGCCCAGCTACTTCTGAACATGTGCCTTTGCCTGGTTTTAAGGTACATTCAGAGCTAAACTGAGCACTTGTGGCAATGACCTGTCTGAGAAGCCTTGAAAGCAATCAGCACAGGGTTTCTCTGCCAGTGACCTGTCAGGAAAACAGCTACCATAAATAGAAGTATGTCTGCCCTACAAATGCTATCTTCACCTCTTCACAGTCATTCTGATCTCACCAGCTCCGGGAGACAACCCAGTAAATCTGGGTGTTTTTTTTGTAAAACATTTAACACCATGGTGTGTGCTTGTTGAGTTACCTCCTAGGGTTATGAAAAATCACCTTTTTGGAGGTTGGGCAGAGAGGAGAGCCTTGAAACTGGCACTGTCAGTGAGATTGCTCTATACCACTTCCTGCTGAGTGACCTGAGCCCTTCAATGATTCAGAATAAATCATTGGTATTGTCCTGTACAGCAGCAAAATTCAAGGTAGTCAGCTGTGGCAAATCCTATTGCTGACACAGGGGAAAAAGTCATAAATATCCTTTATGTCTTTCAGAGCAAGAATTAATGCAATTATCTGGCACATTATGAAACATTTGGCAGCCAGAGTGAAGGAAATTGGGACATGTTGGGTAGTACTTGCTATAGTTGTTCAGTGTAAATGTGAAGGTTATGAAAAAGCTGCTTTTAGATCTAATCTGCAGAAATGTGTGCTCCGTGCAATTGCTGGAATTAACCTTCTGGAGGTAATGGCAGCTCCTCACATGGCATAAATTCATTGCAGGTGTTAAAACTGTTCTTCATGTATTCTGGCAATCTGCATTTTTGTGAAATTACTTCTTCCTTCTTTGACACTAAATGACTAAACAAAGTTGTTTATGAGTCATTTTGCTTTAGATTTCTTACCTACTTATATTCAAGTGTAAATTCTGTCTGTGATTATCACCTATCTCAATATTTTGGCACTTTTATTTGTGAGTAGGAATATTCTGTAGTTAGAGCATGGAATAATCTTGGGCCTTGGGACCACAAAAACAGAATATTAAACTTTGTACATTATGAGCCTAAAGTGCACATACTTTATGATTTGTAGCTGTTGTTATTGTAACACAAAAATTACAAGGCTTAGCACAGTTATTATATTGCAAATCTAGTTAGAGGATCAAGGAAAACTGGTTTTGCTCTCCCAGTATCTGTAAATGCTTAGGAGAATGCTTTTATCAGAGATCCAACTGATCTTACTTAGATTTCCATGGGTACTTTGTTATGCTTCATCTTGGTAAAGAGATTTTTAGTTCTGGTCTCCGCGAGCAATTCTTGCATGAGTGCATGAGGACTCCAGCCAGCCAGCTGTTTGCTTCCTCACACTTTGACTCATTGTTTCTGTAAATTTGCAGCAAGCCTGTGGCGGCAGGGAACCTTGGCAGATGTCCTGGATAAAGCCAAGGCAGGGCACTTGTGTGGACTTTTTAGCCTGCACTTTGTGGCAAAGCAGCTTTGGAAGTTTTAGACTCACTCAAGAAAACCAGTAGCTAATCCCTGACGGTCAAGTTTTACTTGTTTGTTATTCACAGTGAGTGTTCTCCTGGGATTTGTACTACAGCTGATTATGGGGCACTTGTGGGGAAGTGCAGAATACACCTCAGTAGCTCTGCTCTTCCTAGGATCACATGCATGGATTTAGCTGTGGGGGAACCTGGCTCCCCTTACTGTCACCCCAATAATGCAGTTTCTGGTAGCAGCAGAAGTAACTGAACAGGCAGGAAGTGATTATTTCACAAAATTAATTGGAAGTCATTGTGGAAGCTGGCTGAAGAGAAAACTAAAAGTGTATTCTCTGTATTTGGAATGCACACCTGTTGCCACCCCTGGATATCTGCTGATGAGACATTGATATTTGGAGCCAGCTGTCTCCTCCCAGTCTATAGTTTAGATCTGTTTTAGGCTGGAATGAGAACTGGGCACTCAAACCCAGGCTGCTAATAAGGGAAAGGAGGACTCAATGAGTGGTGTGAGAGCCATTTATCTTCCTGAATAGCTTGTGCAGTGCTCCTTCTGGTAAGGAGTTAACAGCTGGTAGAGGTGGATTCAGGAACAAATGTCTAAGCTAATGAAAGAAGCTGAAAAAGAAGACAAAGGACTAAAAATATTGCTTGTCTGGCCTGTGAGCTGAGGGTGTTGATGTTTGGTAAGTGATGAATAATCTCTTAGGATTGCTGTATGCAGCAAAGGCTATTGCTCAGTCAACCAGGTTTTACAAGCAGCCTTGTTTATTGCGGAGAAACTGAGTCCATCCCAAGAAAAAAGGGAGTGCAAGACAGAGAAATGTTAACTCATCCTAAAGAAGGAACTGATGACACAGTGGTTCATCCTGTAAATCTCTCCATGTTATACCTGGCCATAATCCTGCTTAAGCCTTCTGCTTCCAAAAGGAGCCCAAACTTAAGTCCTTACAGAAACAACAGTGAGTTTACAAAAGAGGAACACAAATTAGAGCAATTGGACTGGGCCCAATGTGTATATTTGTACTTTAAAATTGCAAATGAATAATGAATGTACTCATTTGGCAAACAGAAGCCTGGTGTATTCATGCTCCACATTAGTCTCCAGAGTTTATGAATTTCTTGTTTAAATATTAATATTGTGCTGGGTGTAACTGAGTTGGTGCAGCACGGCTGGAGAAGCTCCATTAAGGGCACAGCATTTATGTAAATGTTCTCCAAGCTTCCAAATAGTTGGCAGGGGGGAATACACAAGTCCTTCAGGGGTTGAGATTAAAATCCTATATAAAGAATCCTTTTAATTATTCTGACTTGATGGGGACAGTAAAAATTTAACTACTATTCATAAAAAACCCAAAAATATGCGGACTTCAAGCAAGAAAGAAAAAAACCCAACCCAAACTCAACATGGTTAATGGGCACATCTGGAATTTCCACTTCCTGATACGACTGATGTGTGTGGATTTATAAATTAATACACTGAAGCAGTTTATTACCTGTGGGGTCTGTTTTTTTCCAGACAGTTCTGGTAATAAGACATTCTAGTGATCAAAGCTCACCTTCATAAATGAAGGTAGAACAAAACCACTCTTTCCACCCCAATGCCAGTGAGAAATGGCAGATTGATAGGGTGCTTTTTTATGCCTGTCCTTTTCACCCTTGATCTTGTGAACCTTGTGTCTGAGCTCCTGTCAGGTTCTTACCCCTTTGCTGTGCTGCCACAAGGATTCACTGTGTTGTGAACCACTGCAGCAAAGCTGGGGCTCTGTCCCTGTACAGGTCCCACTGTTGTGAACCCCCCAAGCTCCAGTGGGCACTGTCCCAGCAATTGCTGCTTTGCTGAATTACCTTGGCCACTGGGAGGGCTCCCTGTGTCAGCCATGACCAGCCCCTGGTCTGAGAGCTCCTAAGATTAATCCACCTCCTCTTCCTCTAGGATTCCTGTCGGTCCCTTGGCTTGTGAAGAACAAAGGCTTTACAATGGCCTCCTGCTGTATTTGCTCCAGCACCAGGAGATGCTTTTTGTTGACCTGGACCCTTGCTTCTCACAGAGACAAGCAGATGGTCTTCAGGTAAGAAAGTTACAGCAAGAAATCACAAGTGCTTCATTAGTTGAAACTCAGAACTGGAAATACATTTGCTTATACATAGTTTAATTAATGACTGTACCTTGGAGCCAGCAATGTAAATATTCACGATATACCTAAGCTGGAGAGGAAACATGAGTGTTAAAATTCTAATTTGGAAAAAAATGCAAGTGTAAAAGCAAAAGGTCAAGAAGAAAATCCCAAGCTGCTCTACTTTAAATATATTAATGCCAAGATTTGTTAGATCAAAGCCACTGGATTTTTCCTTGAGTGAAACACATTTTATTTTGTGCGATTTTTTGTCTATACATTGATGATGCAGGAAAGCAAAATCAGAAGGTTTGAAACTCCTCACTTATTTTTTAGAGCTCACTGTGTATGTTCCAGCCTCTCCTTGGATGTTTTCTAAAACATTGCTAGCTCTTTGATTCCTTTATTGCCTCTTTGTTGAAAACCTCGTGGTGCAAGAAACATGATAGACAAATCCTGGTTTAGAGAGAGGGTCAATATAAATCTTGTTTTCACTTTGTGATGTGGTGTATCGTTGTTGCTTAACTTGAAATTGAATTTTGGAAAAAGCCCTGAAGGAAATGTAGCAAACCCTGCAGTTTTATACTTCACAGTGCAGTTTTGTGATCCTTGAGGCTCACAGTGAGGCTGGCAGAAGCGTGCCAGTTCAAGTGATGGACAGTGGAAGAGATTAGCACTGCATGTAAATGTGGATGGTGATATTTGTGTTTATGACTCCTTAATTTTCTGGCTTCTTTCTCCAAGTATCTCTGTTAAGGAAAGCTAGCAGACTTTTCGTACAAAGTCAAAGTCGGTATTTAGAACATATTACGTATCCCAAAGAGCTTCCAAGGAACATTACAGTCCCAATATTCTTTCTTTGAAAACAAAACCTGTACAGACACAGGTATAAAGAACATGCTATATTGATAAAAGGATGATTCTAAAATATTGCTTCAATGCCCCAAGACATGGCCCCAAATGTAACACTAGGATTGTTTCACACTAAAACAGTGTTGAGCTCATGCTCCCAGCTCCCCTTTCTCTCTGAAGAAGTCTCATGTCTCTACCACCTCTGGGAGTTTCTGAAACCAGTACTCAAATGAGCACACAAAATAAAAATATTGACTGTCCCAAGACATCTGTTTGCAAAGCTAGAGGAAGCATCAGCAGCTAAAAGAAATTGGAGAGGTATTAGAGAAGCCAGGAAACCAGGCTTTCATTTGCAGTGCTTTTGTTTTAGAACCAGCTTCACTCCCTGTAATTCTGCAAAATGTCACAGTCTGTCTGGAATTGTGGTGATGTGGGAAAGAATTCTGCTGAAAAGCTGCTTTCAAGTTCTTTAATAGAGCCTCAGACAAGGCATAGCCATGAGGCACTCTCCTGCTCTGAGGTAAGCTTATGAAAGAAATCCCATCTGTGGGTGAGAAGGGAATTCAGTATTCTGTGGCTGATCTTTGTTTTTGTAATTTTTGGCAGGAAACTCAGCACATTGGATAGGTACCCTTCATCTTTCATAATATAACAATTGCTCAAGGTCCACTAAACTAGAAACATCAAAGTTAGCTTTACAAACTAAACATATTAAAAGTCCACGTTTTTCTTCCAGTAAAACAAGCAAAAAGTGAAACGGCAAACCTGGCTCAGAGTCCTTGTTTCGTCCTGGAAATGAAACTTGTTTTTACTGGCTTTTACACAGATACTTGCATTTGGACTACTTAATTCCTCTGATTTTGTTGTTGTGTTGTCTCTTTTTTTCTTTTTTTTTTTTTAAGTTAACCTGAGCTCTGTCAAACTAAAGCCATGCCAATCTGGCAGACCTGCCACACAACTGACAAGACTTAACCCTCAGTTGTGTTGTTTGTGGGCTGAAATGGCAGATGGATTGCTCTGAGCAGAGTTATAAGTTCCAGGAGCCATGCCACTGACACTGTGTGTGCTGGCTGATTCAGGATGACAGACTGGGAGAAGAAGTTTTGGGTTTAAGATTTTTGGTAGCTCAGAACTATTGCCCTAGGCTGGACAGTAGGTTATTGACAGCCACCAATTATATATAGAGATAGTGGTTTAAAGTTATATCCCAACCATGATGTATTTTAACTTGTCTTTTTTTCCTGTGTGTTGCACATATATTTTTCACCCTTAAAACAGTGTCAGAATGCTGCAGAATCCTACCAGGCTGGGGTTTTGTGTCTGTATGGGGGTTTTTTTGGTGCATTTTTTTTTAAATTTTGATTTATCCCACTCCACTTCTCCTGAGCATTCACTTGCATTGAAAGCTGTCCTATAACCTTTTGTCCTAGCCCAAAAACTGCACTGGTGCTAAACTGATTTTCATGTTTGGATTAAATAATTCTTTAAAAGGAGGTTAGGCACCACGGTGTCTGTTTTCACCTGAGGCCTTTCTAACAACTGTGTTTAAACCAAGGAATATCAATAGCTGTGTTGGAGGTGTGCGAGATTATCTTAACTTCTACAGTGTAATTTAATTATGAACCAAACCTTGCTAATAGCAATTTGTCATTTCTGCATCTTACATTCCAGATAAAAGTTGAATATGGAATTTTTTTTGCATCTAGTCCAAGAATGTGTTTCTGCATCTCCTGTTTGTACAGAAGTCATAGATGAATCTTTTCTGATTTAGGCACACAACCTTTGTCTTGCAAACAAACAGGAGCATGACTTTCTGGGTCCTGCAAGCCACTGCTTGTATCCCCATTAAAGCATGGGTTTGGTTAGGAGAGATGCCTACACCCTGAGGAGAGGAGTCTCATTTCTTGTTCTCTTCTCTTGCTTTGTCCTTCCACGCACACTTCACTATATCAGCTAGGCTGCTCTCTACAGTCTTAGAACCCTATTTTGAAGGGCTTGCAGAGATCCAGGGGATTGGGGAAGTAGAACTGGACAATATCCTGGACCTGCAGGTTGACCACAGACAGCTCTGAATGAAAATCTGAAACTGTAGTGTGGTTTGGAGCTGGTCAGAAGAGTGCAACTAAATATTTCACGGATACTTTATCTGCTCAAATTATGGCTTAATTGGGAAGGCTTTTGTGGTCTGGAGAGCTTTGTTAATCTTGTGGGTTTTTAGCTTTTTCCACAGAGGATATGGATGTTTCAGCGTTAACTCTGATCTGTGGAAAAAAAGAAAAGTGGTGCCTCACTTGTATGGGAAGTTGCCATAAAATAGAATTGTGGTCTCTAAAATGGAATCTCCTCAGTGTGGAGGACAGCAATAATTTAACTGGTGTTTTAATTTGGTAATCCCATGACAATTCTTGCTGACTTAGCTGAAACCTTTCAGAACAAATGAACAACCAACCAACCAACCAGACATTATCTCATTATCTGAAGTTTCCAGGATAGTCTAATTATCTTGTCAAAATAGTTTTTCCTGGATAGGAGAACACAGTTCCATTTCCTATTTGTAGAAGTGTTAATTACTTTCTTTCATTTAAGATTTTTCCTTAACAGTGGTATGTTTTAGTTTGTTTTAGATGTGAACATAGCAAACCCTGCATGTGCCATGTGAAGGGCCAGGAGACTTGTCAGTGTATTTGTGGGGATTGCTGTTACATTATAGAAGGATTTAATATTATTTCCCATTCCACAGAAAAATTATTTTCCCTAATCTTTGTAAACTTGCTAAAATATGGACTCATTAAACGTTACATTTTAATTTTCTGTTTAAGTACTGATCAAACCAGAAGACTGGATGAAAAATGCCATTTGTACAGACCAAAGTAGGCAGGCCCTGTACCCCCACAAACATTGTGGCCAATAAATTGTAAAGATGTATTTCTTCTCTTCTGGAAAAGCACAGCAGAATATGTTACAGACTGTGGGCATAAGGATTTGATGAAAACTGCTGTAGGCTGTGGAAGTTTGACTTGAAACAGCTCAAGTGGATGTGGCTGGAGTACTCATTGCTCCTTCTAGAGTTCAGTGCCAGAGCCTTGCTGCCTGTGGCTGGGAGCAACAGAGCTGTTCTGTGCTGTGCCTGTGGTCTGCAGCAGCCTGGCCTTTGTGCTGGAGATCTGAAACTTGGAAAGGATGAGTGTGCCTGCCCTCCCCTTGTGGGGACCTGCAGGGTCTGCAGGAAATGTCACTGGTTTAATGCTTGCTCCAACAGTGCTGGGGGTTTCTCTTGACTTGCTGGACAACTCCCCTGGGACACTGCTGCCACACTTCAGCCCCCCAGCTGGGTTGTTCTGCTGTTAACTTTTCTCTCTTTTTCCCTTCCCAGTACTCAGAAGTGTGGGGATTTTTTGGTTGGTTGTGGTGGTTTTGGTTTGGGTTTTTTTTTTTTTTTTAATTTTTTTTTAGTTTGTTTGTTTTTTTGGACTTTTTTTTTTTTTTTTTTTGGTCTGGGCAAGGCTGCACTAGTAGAGAAGAGAGAAGCCTGGCAAGAGAGGGTGTGCCCAGTGTGACAAATGAGGCCACTGCTGGCTGTGCTTTGCTGTAACAAGCAGCTCTGGCACAGAGGAGGGGAGCTGCTCAAGCTGAAATGCTGAGGCTTCACTGCAGTCACTGGTACAAGAGCAGAGCTCAGGCAGTGCCATGAGCTGCTCACACTGATCCCTAGCTGTTGCTCCATAAGGGTACAAAGTGCATGAGAAGGGAAGGTCTTTCTAAAACTGGTAACTGATACAGGCCTTTTGTGGCTTGGGAAATGGTTTTGAAGGCAGTATGGGCACAGAAACCAATGCAGGGGAGTCTCGCCTTTGTTCCTTATGCAGTGAATGCCCATCCTCAGTCTGGCTGAGAATGGAGCACGTGAAAAGCTCCCACACAGTCAGACTTACAGGACCTGTATGGATTACAGGTGAGGGGTGTTCATCTGCACTTTGTGAAGGGGAGCAATACCTGAGGTGCTCACGGCAGCAGCAGCAGCAGCCGGTTGCTTTGCTCACAAACATCAGCTACACTACAAGGAAGAGGATTATAATTAATCTGCTCTGTACCCACCAGAATAACACAAATCTCTGGTTTCAGAGGATGTGTGTGATCTTCCTCTGATGCTTAAAACATTTACCACAACACCTGACCCAAGTGTAAGATTTTCAGGCGTCTCAAGTCAGCAGCAGAGGAAGGAGCCAGCAGCGCTTTCTTCCACGTGGTGTCAGCATTGTTCTCTCTCACTCCAGAGCTTTGGACGTAACCCTTTAAAGTGTTCTGAGAACCTGTCTTAAAATTAGGTATTACCTTTCTATTTTTGTAGTGTATCAGAGCATCAGCCTGTTCCTTCCTTAGATAATTAATTGATATCAGGGAGGCATGAAGGAAGGGTGTAGATTCACCTCTAAACCATTATGAAATGCAAGCCTTTTTTATTTTATGCTTGTGTCACCTTCCTTACCTGAGCTGGACTGCCAATAAAATCTCTTCCCCTTTTCTTTCCTTCTCTTTGGTGAATGCAGGCAATTTGATTTGTTTGCTGATGTTAAAGACTTCGCAAAAAAACCCCCAAAAACTATGAGAAATGAAATCTTTGATAGGAAAACAAGCCCTTGGGAAATAAAATGTATTTGTACTGAAAGGCTTATGATATATCAGGCTTATGATATATAAGCGTTAAATATTTCAGCGTTTTGACTTATGTTTGGCTGTAACAGAGGAGGAAGATGAAAGATTATTTTAAACCCTTAGTGGCTTTTCATTTCACGCAAGGTTAGGGTAGGAAGTGAGAAATGTTTTCAGAAAAACAGACAAGAAATGTAGAGTAAAATAAAAACCTGAAAAAACATTCACTGTTAAAAAATAGGGAAAATTAGACAATCCAACTTCTTTTTAAACAGCAGTTAATTGTAGATCATTTAACTGCAGTTAGTTACAGAGCTGTGCAACAGTGAATTTAATAGGCGTATTCTGAACGCGCTGTTCCCTCTCGCGCTGCCTCTCCCACACTCGACAGTTCCTCGAGTGCTTTGTTCCTCTTTAATTAGTTTATTTCGCCTACTCTGGCAAGTACGCAAACATCCTTAAGCACTTAAACAACACCAATCGAGAGAAGAATTGTGCTAGCACTTATCGCCTCGCACAGAAAGGCTCGGCTGAACCTTGAAAGGCCATTAGCAACTCGGAACCTAATGCAGTTTCCCTCTCGCCGAGTTTGTTTGAGTGGAGTCTGCACTGTTTATTTGCTACAAGTAAATGGAAATGCACGTTCATGAGTCAGCATTTTTGCTAGATTCCAGAACTATCAAATGCTGGTTACCTTTATTTTTTCTACTTTGTTTTTTATGAGAAGGAAAGGGATGAAATATGCCTGTAGTAAAAATACAAGTGTAATTGAGCCAAAAATTATGAGAAATGAAAGGAAATGGATGGTGAAGTTGCGTGCTACACCTGTTCCCTGGGGTCTGTGGCCAGAATAGTTATGTCCAAGTTGCTTTGATTTACAGATACATCTTTTTAAAATAAAACTGTGGAAAGAAACTGGGGAGGAATAAGTGAAAAAAGCATTCCAAGGCTGTTTTTGATTTAAGGAAATATTACTGTAGTTGGCTTTGCATGCATGGGTTGGCTTCTATGGCTGATAATTGAGATGGATGCTTAAAGCCGAGGTTCTGCCAGCAACTTTAATCCTGACCTTTGAATTTTCTCTGACCATCTGCTTTAATTAGATGTTGCCCTATTCCCAGGGGACTGCAGATGTGCTCACAAGGATGGTGAGGAACCACAGTATGAGCCTTAGGCTGCCCTGCCAAGGGCTGGGCAGTCAGCTGTGCCTGGAGAGGGTTTTGCAGAGAATGCTGCTCAGGACTGACTTTTTCGGGAAGCTGCTAGGACAAGGAAATACTTGAGGGGTTGCTGGTTTGATCCCGCGTTGCTTCCAGTATGCAGCTGGAGCTCTGCCTGGGAGCTGCTGGTGTCAGCATGTGAGAGCAGGCACAGGAGCTCAGCTTTTGGGCAGCTCTCACACGTGGGAAGCTGGGCAGAGCTGGGAGCCAGATCTACAGCTCAGAACTGACCTCTGCTCTTCCTTGCCCATGGAGCGGCCAAGAGAGGCCGGGGTGAGCCAAGGTGGGCAGTGCTGCACCTGGCACAGGCAGGGAAAGGCTGATCCCTGTGCAAACCCTGCAGGCAGGCCAGGGGGAAAGCTGTGCAAGTAGAGGTCTAAGTAAGAGAAGAGATGTTACAGTGCGTCCTTTACAGGCCCTAAGATCTGTAACTTTAGGATTTTTGTGTGCTCTTTTATGCTTCACCAAAGACATTAAGATGAACGGGACTAGATTGAAGGGGAAAATTTGTTTCAAAGAAAAGAAACAAAAAGGAAACATTTTGGTCTATCTTTAGTATTTTCACAGAGTTGTAGTAGAGATCAAGTGAAAAAATTGTGATTTAGAACTTTTTACTCTTTTGGTATATTTTAGTTCTCTGATGTCTAATTTTATTTCTAGACTCTCTGGGAATTCCATGGAGAGCTTTGACCTTCATAACCTTTTCCTTGGTCAATACAAGAGGACCAAGCAGCAGTAATAGAGAGTGAGCTGGATTTGGATACAGGGAGCACACTGTAAATCAAAACCATACAGTAGCTATAAAAATATGTTTGTGTTTTGCATATTTTCTCTAGGAAAGTATAGGAAGCAATCTACCACTTAATTGCAAGAAATGATGGATGAATGAAGCATTTCTTTGGTTAAATATCTGATCTGCTGCTTTTCTTCTCCTCCAACTCTTGCTTTGATGTTGTTAATGTTTAGTTTCGTTCCTGGCTACTTTGCTGATTATTTATATTCCATGATGCCTTCCAAGCTTAACCAAAATGATGGTTGGGGTGGAGAGTGGGAGAAGACAAAGATAAACTGTGTTTAAAATCGGTATTAAATGGGCTGCAGAATGGTAAAAAGCTGTACCTGTTTAATTAAACTTTGCAACTACCAAGCATGGCTTACGTTAGAAGCCTAAAGAACTTATGAAAACTGCTGTTTACAGACCTGCAAATTGCTGAATTCTAGATAACCAGTGAGCTGGGCCTTTCTCCCCTCAGTAATTTGTGCATTTTGCCAAAATCTCCTTCTGGATCTGCCCAGAGCATGAGTTAAACTTTTCAGCAGCAAACACTGCTGACTTCCTTCCCAGTGTTTCTTATTCCCTGTCTTCACATGGTAACAGTCATTGCACTTTCTGACCAGAGAGAGCATAAGCAGATGAAATCTATAGTCAGATCCATGAAAATGTCTCTCCTTATAAAGTCTCTTTCTTTCCAATGTCTACAGCAAATCCAGATCCATGTAATTGTCATTCTTTATGAAGTCAGTTTGCTTCATTATAGCAAAACCAGGAGCAGATTAATTCATTTGTATGCTTAAAATTTACAGAGATGCTGTTTCTGAGAAGTGTGTTTAGGGAAAAATCCAAACTAATCAACAAACCTACACCCCAACAAAACAAACCAAATCCCACACACAAATAACTTTGCAAAGCTTTGCTCTGATTTCTCTTTTTAAACCCTTTGCTGAGGACTTTTACCTGAGACACATTTCAAAGTTATCCTTATGTTTTCCTCCAATGAAACCTACTTCTTTAAAATAGAGAAATTTATTCTGAATGAAAATCAAAGAAAGAAATAAAAAGACCTTTATGTGCAGCAAAGGAGGGCAGCATTTTTTATGCTCTTATTAAGCTGTCTCTCCTGAGGAGCTTGGCACTGACACAGCCACTCCAGAAAGAGAAAAGAAACTCTTCAAAGTGAGATGTGGTAACTTCAATTACAGGACAGGTCAGCTCCTAAGAATACTGAGGGGAATGATGGATCTCTTCAACTACTTCCCACTTAATGGATTCTAGAGTATTTAATCTTTCCTTCTTTGAATTTTTTGTGTATCTTTGGAGTTCTTTTTTTTTAGTCAAAATGAACTTCAGAGTTGAAGGGTTGCTGCTGTCCCTGCATATTCTTCAATTGTGGCTTTTCAATTACTTGAAAGGGAGAAAAAAAAAGAAAAGCAATGGAAAACAGAAGGAAAAATTAATTATGAGAGTGCTGTCCTCATCTCACCCTGTTGTAACTTTTCTGCTCTGAACAAAATTTTAATTCTGGAAACAAGATCTTTAGGTAGTCCCTTTTCCTTGTTCCCTTTTGCCTCCTGTACAAATCCTTTTTCTTGACAGTCAGAGTATTATATACCTCCTTGAAAACATGGATGTGACAAAGTAGAACAAGTGCTTGGCCTGTGGGGACATACTTTATTTTTATTTAGAGAGATTTTTACTTCCAGTTCCTTGTTAAATTAAAACAAATGGAAGTTTTCACTACTCCAACTTACTCCACATTTTATAAACTATTTCTTCTTGGTCTAAAATGGCACTGAAGCAAGGAGAAGTCACCTACCTCTAAATCAGGCTTTATACAGATGGAGGTGATGTATATTGCTCCTTGTAGAGAAGGATGGCAAAATTTCTTCCCTACTTCAACACATCTCAGACTGGCTCTGCAGGTCTTGTTCCAAAGTGTGGTTTTGGTTTTGGGTTTTTGTTTTGGCTTTGGGGTTTTGTTTTGTCTTTCCTTCCCTTAAGAATGGAAACCTGTTCTCTTCCAGCTTGAAGCTGTTCTGCCTTCTGTCCTATCACTACAAGATCTTGTAAAAAGTTTCATCTTTTTTGTGGGCTCCCTTCAGGTACTGAATGGCCATAATTAGGTCACCCCAAAGCCTTTTCTTGACAAAAAATTACAGATCAGTGTTTCCTTCTGCTCTGCACATCCAACAGGCAAATTCCCACCACAGCAGAAGCAGAGCACAGGTTCCTTTGTGGATAGAATCAGAGAATCATTAAGTTTGGAGAAGACCTCCAAGATCATAGAGCCCAGCCTTTAACATTGCTATGCCAACCTGCCCACTCTAGGTGGTGCTTAGATATTATCATGGGCAGGTTGGAATGCCTTCAGTGAAGTGGAATGCACATTTGAATTACATAACAGTGCCTTTTTGACATTTTCACAGGGTGACTCCATTCTTTCCTCAAATAGAGTCAACAAATTCCTACCAAAAATGCTCACCATGCAAGTAGAACTGCATGAAGGTTTGAAGGCATGGTCGGGTCAGTCCAAAGGACTTGTGTTATTCCACAGTAATCCTTGGAACATCTTGTTAATTAACCACACACTGGGTTAATTCACCAAATAATTGAATGTGATGCTCAAGAAAAGCTGTGCAGAGGTGCCAGTGAGAGATCTGTGTTACTCCAGAGAGGGTTAAATCACATTGGACTGGCAATTTTGCTAATGTGGCTGCTAATTAAACTGCTAATTTAGCTAATGTAACAGCTTTCAGTTCTGCTGTTGTTCTCCCCACACTGGATACATACATGTTCCTCAATGTGTGTTATGCATGTGCCAGCTGCTTTTAAATGATGAAGTACACAAGTTCAGAGCAACTGACTGCACTAGGGATGTGGCCTCTCTTTAATGAACTTTTTTTTGATTATTTGTAAGTAAGGTGGGCAGGAGTTCAAAAGGTGACTGCAGTATCAGCTGATCCTTTGAAAAAAAGCTCCAAAGTGTCAGGAAAAAAAATGGGATGAGGTATCTTTGACATATTCTTTCTTACTGAAGAGAATATTTTAAAAGATTGAAGGAAAGAAAAAAAGGTCTGTAGTGCTTAAAAAATTCTTCTTAATCTTGCCCTCACTCTTTTGGAGACTTAAAACCTGATCTGAGGCGTAATCCAGAAAAACACGTCAAGAGGATTTGTTCAAAAGCATACAGTGTGTTGACATCAGCAAACTCTTATTATGGCTGTCATGTTCTCTATCCTGAAGCCTCGTTCTAATCTCCTGGCAGCATTCAAGCCTGGTGTTTCCATTTTGATTGAATTAATTAGTGGAGTTTAGATGACTCCCCGAATCTGAAATTGTCAGAATTTTTTAGCAGGGTGTTCTTAAAGGCTATTTTTGCCCTAGTTAATAGCAAGTAGGACATCTGACTGCAATTCTGTATTGTTTAAATTGAAAATACATGGTCCATTTGGAAGCAGAAAAAATGGTAAACGAGAGCTATATTTATGTACTTATCTTGCCTTTAAAGTTAATCTTCTGTTACTAGTCTTGAGCCCTTCAGGTTGCCATAGAAACTGCCACAGCCTCCAACTGTGCTTCTCCCAAGACTTAATTGCATTCTGAGTTTCATGTGCTCTCTATTAACTGCAGCACTGGCAGACACAGGCACGTTGCAGAATGAGTAGAATTAATGGTTCAATATGATGTGTGCATTTTTTAATACTATGTTTCCATATCCCTTTTCAAGTTTTTCTTCACAAGCTGGTTAAATTTTTCTGTAACACACAGTGATACCACAGGGATGGATTCTCTCTGCTGCCACTATATTTGATGTTTTCAAGTCTTTGATGCTATCAAAGTAGCTGCAAGAGTCATTAGTTTTAAGGACTTGGGGTTTTTTTCCCCTTGGAGAAGTCAGATTAGTCCTGAACTATCTTATCTCTGCTGAGGTTTTTGTGTCTCCTTCACCTCTGAAGGCAGCATTGAAGTGCATACCTGCTGTCTCAGTAGCTCTGGTAAGCTTTTGCTGACTCAATGCTCTTGTACCACATGATTTTTGCTAGATCAGTGGGGGTCAAAGGCAGTTGTTCAGCCAGGCCTGTTTTTAGGTGGGGAATATAAATTCATTAAAGTAGCAAAGGAGTATGTCTGTAGGCAAGATTTGATAAGGCTTTTCTGAGAATTTTTTATTATGTCCTTGATGAAATTTCTTATCAGAACTGGACTGATAATGTGTCTCATTCAACCAGCAGAACAAAATCTGAGAGATTTGGTTTCACACTTGTCTCTCAGCACAAGGATGCTGTCAGTGCAAATACAGGGCTCTTATAGATGCTATTCTGCTTCCAGTGAGGGTGAACTCATGGAACCAGTGGTTAATACCACTTTGTGCTCATTTAAATCCAGAACTTTGTAGCTAAAAAGGCAATTCCCACTGTTCTTTGTCTTGTGCACAAAGAGAAGAGAAAATGTATCCCTCTGTTAAGCCCTCTGCCTCAGCTCTGCTTCGCTTGTGTCTCGTGGATAAGAGATGGGGAAGAGGAGAGACACCCTTTAGCACTGTTGCTCTTGGACCCAGGATATTTGTGGACTTGTATTAATGCAGGCTCAGAGATGTGCTTTTATCACCAATAGAAAACACCCCACAACTGGTGAAAGAACAAAGCAGTGATGCTGAGAAACAGGGCAAGGTGAGGATCTCACCAACATGTCACCTCAAGGATGTCAATTATGCTTTTAGACACTGGCCTTCTGAAGGCAGTTCAAATATATCCTTTTAAATGTTTCAAATATCCTTTAAAATCTGACCTCTTTGCTTATGTTTTTCATGTGATTCATGTTGTTTACTCTTTTTGTAATTCTCCATATGTGCTACTTTTCTTGAATTAGTATTGGTGGTCCCCTATAAAAACCTTTGTAATTAGGTCAAGTAAGCAAGGTAGCTTGTCTGGCCTCAGCCTTACTACCAATATTTCTCTGTGAATTTGTCTGCTAGTTTTAGCTTTTTCAACCAGAAAGAGGAATTGGGAAATGATGAAGTTATGACAATATTGTCAGGATAAATCTGAAAGAGTGAAGACATTTTTCCAGCACTTCTCCTTCACCCTGCATTCTCTTTGTTTTTTCTCCAGATTCTTTTTTTCATTAGCTACCTACATTACACTTATTGCCACAATACAGCACACATTCTCTCTCAGAACCTAAATCTCTTCCAACCCATCTCAGCTTTCCTTTTCATCTGCTCTGTGAGCTTGCATGTTGAAGAGAGATGGGTTTCCCTGCCAGCTCTGCTCAAGTTACATTTCCTTGATTGCCCTACAGAATGCCAACCTATATTCTCAAAATCTGTGTGAGCTGGAGATCTTCCTCAAACACTCTAGAAACACTTGCTTTGGGATGGGATTCATTTGGACTTGAATATAATAGAAGTATTGTTTGTTGGCTTCTTGTCGTTCTGGAGAAGCCAAAGAGCTGCCATGTTTCAAGTTGTCTGTCTCCACAAGCTCTTTCCAAGCAGTGACAGCACTGTCCCTGGAGAAAGCTCTGCTTGTCCTGTCTCTGCAGGCACTCAGAACAAAGACCTTGTCCATCAGCTGGGCAGCCCAATGTGTCAGCATGTGGAAGTCTTGGCACCAATTACAAGCAGCTCCCAGTAATCCAAAAAGAGAGAAAAGACTCATTAGAAGTCTGAGATGTGCCAATAGCAGCTTATTTTACCCCACTGTGGAGTGCATTGTGAAAGCTTTTTCACATGAGACACAATTTCTTCTGATTTCTGTAGTTGATATTAATGTTAGGGTGTTCCCACAGTGGATTCCTAGTTTCTAGGCTTCTCTACAGGCACATGGCCTCTTTGGAGTACAGGTGGATATTTAGGGTATCCCTGGGGCCACATCAGCTCGTGCAGTTCTGGTTGGGGATTGCAGTGCTTTGTTGCAGAGGCACTCGTTGTGCTTTGCTTCTCCTGCCTTGCCAAACACTTGTCCTCAGGTACCTGTTGCTCATCCTCCCTTCCCTTGCCCATCCTGTGGGAGAAAACTGACTCTCAGCTGGCTGTGTGCACCACCCACAGGTGACAAAGAGCAGGGATGCTGCTTCCCTCAGCCTGTGTGCCCCTCTTGGACATTCGAGGCGCGGTGCTGCTCCGGGATGTTTGGGTTGGAAGCCTGGCTGCTCCTGGGAGCAGGGCAGAGGAGCAGTGCAAGCAGGGAGACAGATTCCAGCCAGGCTGCTGGGCAGACAGTGGAAGGATTAAACATGGTAACTGACTTGGTACTTAGGGTTCAGATCCTAACCTTGCTCCTCAGCATAAGAAAGGGTGGAGTGAAATTTGAGTTTTGACTGAGCAGGGGCACTGCTGAGAGGTTCATACATGTCTCAGGCAAATATTCCCACTGGAACATGGAGAA
Source organism: Ammospiza caudacuta (assembly GCF_027887145.1). NCBI lineage: Eukaryota > Metazoa > Chordata > Aves > Passeriformes > Passerellidae > Ammospiza > Ammospiza caudacuta. The sequence goes on from NC_080601.1 coordinate 10,608,566, forward strand.
GCACTGGGAAAGGGATGCACAGGTTTGTTCAGTAGTTCTCTTGAGTTCATATCACTTTATTTTTTGTTTTATTTACTGTAATAAATACAAATTTCCTCTAGCACATACTGAGCAAGATGAGGTGACACTGCGTAAAATGTAGGTTCTGTAGGGATAAACATTTAAAATTCCTGAAATCTAGACCTACTACTTACTTTCAATGTGATTTATGTCCCTCTACTTCTCATTTGTGCCTCCAGAATCAATCCCCAGTGAAAATTCTGTTTTAACCCTGCTGTCCTCAATGGCCACTTAGCAGAAGGTTCCACCTATGAGTCAACTGAATGGGTCATTTTGTGTGTCCTTGCATGGCAGGCAGTGGAAATGTGCATGGGCTCTATTAATATCTGTTCTTACATAAACACAACCAATTTTATTCAGTTCTGCAGCTAATGAAGCACTGTGGGAACAAGACAGCCAAAAGCTTGGGAATTACTCTACAAGGAAGAATTTCAGTGTTTCTTGGCAAAAGCTGCCTATGCTCAAGGCTTTTTTGGTAAGAGCCAACAGTAACAAGGTTTTATTCTGAACAGGAGTCTAAATAAACAGAATTTTTCTGCCTTTTTTGAAAGCTCACACACAGAAATCCCAAAGTTTATTTCAAAGAAGGCCAAATTTTTATCTAGTTACAGCCACATACTCAATTTTGGGGAGGGGTTCTAATGTAAGGAAAGAGGAATTGGAGTCCCAAATGGAAGATTTATGGAAAATTCTCATTTTTTTATTTACTTTGAAATACTTACAGGATGGAAATAGGGTTTTTTTTTTTTTTTTTCTCAGTTTTCTGTCTGTTGATTTTTTAACATAGAAAGATAAACCTGGAAAGCATGTGACGATGACTTAGAAATAATTGGATTACTAGCATCAGTTACTATCTAATACAGAGGTGGCTGAATTGTTGTAGATGATCATAAATAAAATGCCTGTTTGGGAGGTATAGTGGAAGCATTAGCTGGCATTAGATTTACAAATTCATAATTTCTAAATGCCCTTAATTTTTATTTTTATTTTTTAACATGTATATTGAATTTAAATGTTCAATTCAAACTTGTGTTTGGAAGGTCAGTATCTGCAATGCTGTGTCAGTGCAGGTGAGCCCACAGCCTCGGCTGTCTGTCTGTCTGGTACTTCCCTGGTGCACCCAGGTGCAGCAATGTGGGGAATTCTCTTTGCCAGTTTCCTAGCTGGGCTGAGCACTGGGAGCTCTGTGAATGTGCTGTCAGCACCAGAGACTCTGCCTGCTAAGCTGGAACCAGCACAAATTCCATTTGATGCCAGTGCTTTGTCTCAAGGGGTGCTGCTTCAAAGGGGTCTTTGGTTTCCAGAGAGTGCCTTTGGCTGGATAATATTTCAGTGTAAAGATAACATCATCAGCGATAAGAATAAGGAAATGATGAATGATCCTGTTTATTCTTGGGTTATTGCTGTTTGTTTTCCCTGGGCTGGAAGATAGAGTTTAGAGGAATTTCAGAAGGAAATCTTGCATACTAAATCTGCTGCAGAGCTGGCAGGAACTGATAAAAGAGAGAGCAGGGCTCTGCCTTAAATCCTTCTCCTTTGTGCATTTTCCTCCCGCTTCCATGGTGAAATTTTGTCTTCAGCCACCTCTATCTCTCTGTTTTAATAACATGCTGCAGGAGGAATCTCAGGCTGATGGGGAAAATGTGACCCAGTGTATCTGCAGTGCAGAGAAAGCAGAGCTTGTTTCCCTTGGCCTGTTTTCTATTTGCCAGCTCCCAGTATGTCTTTATAGCATCAGTGGAAATATTAGTAGGAAACCAAGCAATCACTACTGAATGCACTGATCTGCACAATTAGTCTTCAAATAAATCAGGATGGCTGCTCAATCTTTTACATTCAGTGCACATGGCAAAAGCTGAGGTGTAACAAGGCCATTTGATGAGACCTGCATATGAAAGCAACAGTAAAGGAGACACCAATCTGCAGAACAAAACTGAAAAAATCCTACCATATGTTCAGCACCAGTGAGGAAAATGAGCCATTTAATCCCTAATCCAAAAGTAAGTTTATAACTCTCTTTATGAACTTGTTTTTCTGAATCCAAACGTAATAAAATGCAACCCATAATTGGTTAACTGCCTACAATTGCACCTGACTGCATGAAAAATATTTCTGAGGTCTTGCAAGAGCCTGTAAGAATCAGAGAAGGACCAAAAAGCACAAAGAAAATCACAATAACAAAACAATTAAAAGGCAATAACTTTTAAAATAATAGAGGAAGTATTTAAATTAAGAAATAATCTCAATTCCCATTTCCTGGGAATGTGCACTGTGCAAGGAAATAGAAGGTAATTATGCTAAGAAGACCTGTGGTAAAATCTTTAATTATAATCATTCAGAGCGAAGTTAATTAAAAGTACATCTTTAATGTAGCAGAGTGGTTTTCCCCATGTGCCACCACTTGGGACTGACTCTCTTCTGCCCTCTCTGTTATTTAACTCAAATAGTTACAAATAGCTCTGAATGCAGTTCTAATTTTCTCTTATCTGCTGAAGAATGGCTTGTGATCCAGGAGGGGTTGTGCAGAAGGCTGTAGACTTTTCTTTTTGCAGGAAAAGAAATAGCCTCTCTCAATCCTTATTGCTGTGTAAAGAAGTTACAGGAGTAACTGCAAAATTTGAATTTACAAGTTTCCTGGGAGCTGGCCTTGGCCTTTTTGCTCCTATTTTCTATCCCCATGTGGATCCCAGGTGTGCTGGGCAGGACTGATGTTGCTGTTGGTGGTCAGTGTGCTGACACACCTGGCTCCACAAGCTGCTGCTCTGGCACTGCACTCACAGCAGCTGCCACCCTGCCTGAGCTCCATGGGGTGAGATGTTTGGAAATAATGTGAGAAAATAGCAGGTGGACATGAAGGTGTAAGCACAGCAATGTAGATAAAGTCTGGTGATGAAGGTGGTTTTCAAACACCCAGCAGGTTAACACTGCTTTTCCTTAAAGGGGGAACTGTGGTAGCAGTGTCTACCTGCATGCAGAGCAATGTCAGGCTTCCACAGCCTTTTGGTAATTAACCACAGATTATCAAGGACAGCAGGGAGGGCTTTCTCCAGATTTTTTTCCAGAAGTGGTTTAAGAGTTTCTCAAAAGGTGGAGAAGCTGACAGGCAGTGCAATACCTTGAAAAATCTATGGGGTAGGAATGTACTCCCTGTCCAGACTCTCTTCTGTATGATGTGTCCATGCCCAAATATTTGGCATGTATGTTTTGGTGTTTGGTGGGTTTTGGTTTTTAAGCAATGAAATTTGTTTCCAAAGCATTTCTATATCTCTTTCCCAAACTAGGCTGAACTAAATTATTGCTTATGTGGGTAAGGTTTCATTTAGCTACAGGCTTCCCATTAGCTTCAGGCTTCCCAAATTAGACTTTAGCTTATGGTGCTCAAAACCAAATCAGCCCTTCCACTGTTGCAGTTGTCTGTGTTTCTGGCTCACAAACCCAAACCAATAGTGAAATGCATCCTCTTTCTGGCCCTTGCCCCCAAAAAGTCAGTGCTAATGAGCATAATAAGACAAATCAATTCTGAAGCTTCTGGGTGAGACATTAGGAAGAACTTTTCAAAAGAGACTGACTGAAAGAGAAGGGTTAGAGCTCCTGAGTCTTCAAAATGTTTGTCTCTGCAGCAGGCAGCGTGCCAAAGCAATTGTGTGCTCTGAGGCCACGTGTCAGCTGAAATTTGAGGGAGGTGGAGAGCTGACTTTGAGGCTGGCTCAAACAGTAATTGAACAGGACAAACACTTCCAGCCTGCACAGGTTGATTTTCAAGCCATTGTCAAGTAGACATTTGTAAGCTGCTCATTAGAAGTCCGTGAAGAGCTGGAGGTGCTGGGATGATGCAGCCAATTGATTTTATTGGGCAAAGCAACCCCTCTGGAGGTGCTTTCTGAGCACCAGAGGGAAGTGGCATCGCAGGGCTCCCTGTGGCAGGTCTGGGTTGGGGCAGGGAGCCAGGACAGAGCAGTAAGGTAACATGTCTAACCTGAGGTTTTAATATGCAGCAGACAACAGAACAAGAAACAAATTGAAAAATTACTATAGACACATTTAATCAGGATAATTGGAAAGCCTTTTTTAGGAGTTCAGTTTGTATTACCCAGCTCAGTGTAGAGAAATGTTCACAGTCGCATATCAGTTGCAAGAGTTGATAACACGGTGAGTGATTGCCTGGTTTTTATCACCTCTCTGAGTGAAATTTTTCAAGTTAAAAGTGGCTGTTTCTGTTAAAAGAATAAACATCTAAGCATTTAGGCAATGGCAGCTTTTACAAACTGTCCACAAAATTAAAAATAACAATATGTCATTACATTTTGTCATCTGAGGTAACCTCAGGCTGCTGGTAATTTCTGTTCTAGGAAAGCTGGACTAATGTGTTCTGGCCATAGAATGAGGGACAAGGCCCAGCCAAAACCCAATGTTTCTGCCTCTACTGATTTTTAATATTCTGTACAAAAGATCCATTAATTGAGATTAAAGGCTTAACAAATTGTCATAGTGAATACTTAAAGATCTTTCATTTCAAGGTATGTTTGTACTAATCTGCTTCTATCATAGGGTTTTTCTTTGGTAAAATTATGTTTTTCAACAATAAATATATTTCTTAAGGATAAAATTAATATCTCTGCTCCAAATCTCCTAGATTCTGTTTAAGAGGTGAGCTCTCAACAGCAAATAGAACACTAATTTTTCACCCTGCTTAAAATGGAGATAAAATATTTCAGTTGAGTAGCGGAGGTATAGGTTATGTTTGTAAGGTATACCTCACTTTCTTTCATGCTAAAACAATTCAGCTCAAACCTTCTTGCTGGTTCACTAACAAGATATTTATTACCATTGTAAATTTATTTAATACCTTCTTGATGTTACATGACCTCAGATTATTAAATGTCTATCAAACATAATAATAGCTTTCAGAGAGCATAATAAAACTAAACATCTCTAACAGTGCTACTGGGTACTGCAACATAATCTCAATTTTAAAAAATGAAACTGAAGTTTTTAGGAATTCTTGTGTGCTGCATACTCAGAGAAGATGCATTCATAAAATTAATACATTTATTGTTGAGCTCTGTTCCTCTTTGGAATGAAAATTCCAGCTCCTGGTTCTAGGAAGTGCTAAGATAGCTGCAGAGTAGCTGAAAAAGAAATGTCAGATATTGACTCCGATTTGCTGTACCTGTAAGAATTCCATCGTTTTCTGTCTGCAGCAGATCAATTCTCAAAAGTTGTTTTAATAAATTATCACATGGGTGTATTCACAGTGGCTGATATTGCTACAATTTTTGAGATACTATATTCAGAAATGTGTGCAGCCTTTCTTTGAGACGTGGTGTTACATCTTCTCTCTCAACAGTGCTTTCACAATTCTTTTCTTTTAATAGGAACCCAGAAAAACATTTGCCATAGCAAAGTTTAGCAGAATAAACTTAAGGTGTTATGTCCAAAACACCATGGGGAAAATTTCAGGTTATAAGGGAGTGGTGTGCATTTTTAAAAAGTAAGAGCTTATCTTTAGATACCCTTGCCACTGAAAAGGATGATTTTGGGGCTCCATGCTGGTGTTTTTGTATAACTAGATGCTGTAAAAAAAGGTGCCCTCATTGCACTGTGCTGATTGAAATTATCCTTCTGCATTGCAGTTTTTCACTTAGAACAGTTTTATCAAACAAATGACATTTTTCCAGTGTATTTTACCCTCCATTCAAAGAGAAGTTTGGTTAAATGCAATATGCAAGCACCTTTTAAACCATCCTGCAGTGGGTTAACCATTAGTGAAAGAAGTAAAAAAATTAAGACTCAAAGCCCTAACTTTAAAATGGAAAGAAAAAATAATCACTGTGTTTTTGTGTCCTTATCAGATACAAAATGTTTATTTTGCAGATGTGTTCTTTTCTGTGGCTCCATATTCCTTGGCTGCTAGGGACATATTTTTAAATTTTGAGTGAATTGTTAATTACAGCAATTTCTTACACTAGCTAACTGCAAAGATCCCTGGAGAAATCTCAGTTCTTCTGTAGAACTCCATGTGAGATATAAAGCCAGTGATGTGTGTTTAGGGTGCAGTGATGCTGTGTGTGCTGTGTGTTCATAGCGGTGCCACTTCCACAGACAGTTTATTTTCTTTGTTAGTGTTGTAAAGTTCAGGAGGAAAACACTCAGTGCCTCTTGTTGAAAAGGTTCCAGTGAAGACCATGCACTAATTAAAAGCTGATCTTTCTAGAGGGAATTTGAACAAAAATAATGCTGACTCTCTAACCTAGGGGAACTGCAGCCACTGCAGGGGGAAGGGGATCATAAATCCTTAGCATAAATCCCCAGATGTTTAACAAAATGTTGGAGCAAGTCCAGAATAGAAGGCGGCAGCTGGGTGGGGTGGGATGAAATGCACTCACTCACTGGAGTTTGCAGGGGATATTCCTGCCTTTATGATTTTAGAATAACTCCCTGGGTTATTCTAAACAGAAATTGGGTTATTCTAAACAGAAGAGCCCTCAGGAATTCCTGAGGAGAAGTTTTCCTTGCCCCAGCATCTCTGCAGTGCTCAGACAATTTTATTGGCTGGTAAATCCAGCACACTGTGATGCTGGAAAGTGAGAAGTAGTACTTTTGGGTGACAGGATAAAATAAATTGCAATCTCTTATTTACAGTCAGGAAACATACAGTGAAACTGGGATTTATGTGCATGTATTAGGGTAGGAGAGCAAAGAAAGAAGATGAAGAGACTTGGTGTTCTAGGTGGGCATTCTCACGTGCCAGCCCTTGCTCTGAGAGCTCTTGAGCTCATTATCTTCCTTTTCAGCTGAGCAGAATCAGCATTAGGATTGTAAGTGAAGGGAAATTCTGTAGTTCAGCACTGTGCATGAAATTCCACTTGGCAGGCACTAAGTGCTTTGTGTGTTTGTAAGATTTGGGTCTTGCTTTATTTAACAAGGCAGTTCAGGGCTTGCCAGCCTGCTTGGTGTAGTGAAGCTCTTGGAATTAGGCACTTGTCTAATTCTTAGGCACTGTTTCCCTCACTTGGGACTAAACCAGAAATTTTGCATTCCCATGATAATTATTCTAAGGTTACTTGAGGCTTGATCAAGGTTACTTGATGACTTTTTGTGCATGACAAGTTCCTCCTGAGCAGCTCTCATTGGGTAAGGCTTTTTCCCTGCTACATAATAACCATATGGCAGATGTAAATACAATAACACTTTTGTGTCTATACTGCAACCTGGTGAATATTTGGAATTTTCTACTTTTCTAGCAGAGTCAGGAAAAATCAGAAAGAACGAAAGGATGAAAAGTGAAAAGGGTATCGAAACTAGAAGAGATTTTTCAGTTTCCATTTTACATGGTTTACTGTCTGGGTAACACAGGATCTTATTCAAAACTCTTATCTCTAAAATTTAAAATAGCACCACTGAAGTCCTTCAAAGGAAAAATGGAACTTAATCTTAAATGACAAAATCTCCAGTTGGTTTGGGGAGAGACTTTTAAAACCCTTCCTATTTGGCTACTTTGGTGGTTCTTATAGATGTCTCCTGTATTCAACTATGAGCTCTTGCTGCTTTATATTTGTATCTTCTATTTGCCATAATATTTACTATCATAGCTCTTATATTGTGTAGAATTGTGGGTACCCTGAGCAGAAGGGAATTTAATGCATGGAATGCATGAAAGTTTTGATGTTCTTTGACTCTTTGGATGCCTGTAAGTGACCACTTGACCTTTTCTGTTACCTCTGACCACATGGGTGAGCTTTGAGCTCTGGATGACCTCTGACCTTTTGAGAACATTTGAGGCCGTTCTGGTCTTTCAGTAACCTTTGATTCTGCAAGACCATTTGTACTCTTGCAGTGGCCTGTGACCCAGGGTGACATCAGAACTTTGGGGTTGACCTTTGACTCCTGAATGACCTCTAGTATGTGTTCTATTAGAGTTCTGTCAGGATGTCCAGCTCCTTCACCAGGCCTGAGGTCTTGACTATAAGAACATAGCAAATGCTTAGAAGAGCCAGAAGTGCTGTTTATCCTCCCAAAAATAGCTAAGAAAGAACAAGTGAGCAGTGACCAAACTGGTCTAGAATTGAAATCCAGCCTTGTACATTTTTTTTCTCCTCTCTACACAGGCAAGCAACACAGAAGATGCAGGAGAGGACGAACTCTCATTGCTAAGGTAGGATGGAAGCATCTTTTGTTTTAACTGCTTCATGGAAACTTTTGACATCTCATGAGGAATTTGTATACTATACTACTCTAATGTAATTACAGTTGGTTTGTTGGAGTGTTGCTGGAGGAACAACCCAAAGAGGGAAACTTCTCCAAGTCTTAATGCTGATATGTATCAGCTGTAGACAGATAAATGCAGGCCACTGTCACCAGCTGACTCCCAAAAAATGTATTGTGGATTCCGGCATGGGTTGTTTGTGTGGAGTTTTTTTCTCAGTATTCCTCTAATGTTTTATTTTGTTTATAAACCTCTATAATCATGGGTCATGTGTTGTGTGTTGAGTGGGCAGGAGGAACTGCCTGGTGTCAGGAAGCATTTGATGAATTTGCACTGGTGTGGATTTGCACCAGTTGGTGGAGATACAATCAGTAAATATTTCAACTGAAGTCCTTTGCTGTGCTTCTGTCAGAAAGACTTGGCTTTTATGAGACTGGCATTTCTCTAAGCAAACAGTATTATGTTATGCCCCAAGACTAGATTTCCTTGCAACATTTCTCCAGCAGACTTACTTGTCTGACCACAGGGACACAACTTAGCAAAAAAATTCTTAAAGGAATATTTTACCCATAAAACTTAGAACCACAGTAATATCTTCCACCCCATTTGCATTTTGGAGTAAAAAATACATGGACTAAGCTAATGGCCAAGCCACTGGAAAATCATGGTACACATTCCAGTCTTTAAGATACACTGAGTTTTTTTCAGAGACCAAGTTTTTTGAATTCTCCAGTGAAACAGCTGAGGAAAAGATCTTATGGTTCAGAACAATTTCAAGTATTTCCCAAATATTTTTTCCAGCAGATACTGCCAGATGCTGCTATTAAGTATCCTACTTAATATTCTGTTTGCTTTTCCTGTAATGCAGCAGATTAATAAACCACATTAGGTAGGAAATAGCTTTTTGAGAGAACTAGGAAAGATAATTCAAGGTTTTAAACAAAGCCATTGAAGCAGAAACAGGCTGGCATTTCCCAAAAGCTAATCAAATACTAGCAGAGTGATGATGGAGTGTAACACATCATTTGGAAGTCAAAAGTCAAGGGCGAAGATTTTAAAAGATACTTTAAAAAACTCTGCTTCCATTTGCTAGCAGACAGTACCTCCCAATGTCAAGGCTCTATCACTATAGAAATAACCAAGTCCTGTTGAAACAATCATCTGTTCTGTGAGGGGGCAGCTTCTAAATCACAGGGATGGCTTAGGTCTGGTGGGAGACCCGCATATACTCCTCACTCAGTGCTGGATCTCAGGCAGAAATTCTGGGGATTTTATTTCTACAATTTTGATCATAGTCAAACAACTGGCAATTGTTTTATTCTGGTCACGCTGAATTTAAGTTCTTCCTATTGACAAGTAATGGTTTGGATGCCCATCTGGGTTATAAAACAATTGAATTGCAGTAGCTGCAATGAGAGGAGAAATAAAAATGGGGAAAAAAAGTGTGTGTAAATGCATTTTTTAAATGCTAGAGTGTATCATCAGGCTATGACTGCTCAGCTTGAACTCTGCTGGAGCTAGGGTACACTTCTCAGGGATTTAAGGTCAAATTTCTTCATATAAAGAGCGGAATTAAAGCCAATTTTTCTGTCTTGTGTTTGTGCCATACGTTTTAAATTAAAAACAAATTGTTTAATTCTCAAATATATTTGGAAAATTCTTGTGCTATGATTTTGTCTCCCTAATTGAAATTTCTGCAGAACCCTAAGTTCTGTATCCTTGACAAATCTAGATTCACATTTCTCAGACAACTTAAGTTCATGGGTGTGCATTCTTCTACAACCAAGGTCTGAGGAAGGTCAGCAAAAGAAAAAAAGTTTCCCCAGGAACTTCTTTTGAATATGCCATTCTTGAAAGCAATTCTTTATTATTTGACTGAGAAGTATTGTCAAGTGGTGTAGTTGCTGATGTGAATTTCCTCACTTGTTTGTATTCATTTCAACAAAACTAAGTAAATGCTGTTGGTAAATATTCACTTTGCAAGCCCTTAGGCCAGTCAATAAAGCTGTAAGCCCACCTGTCTGTTACTGTCACTCTGCTGAAGTGAAAATGCACAGTAATTTGTTTCTAGCAAAAAAGGATGAACCAATCTCTTGGCCATTTATTTTCAGGTAGTGTCTTGTCTGAGCATGGGCTGGAGCACTTGAGTGAAGTGAGCTGCCCTCCAGCAAGCAGGGGCATTATTTACATGGAGCTCTACTGTTGGTCTAAAACAATTATCCAATGCCAAGGTCACTTCTGAAAACAGCTTTTAGATGTGACAGTCTGCTCCCCAAAATATGCACAGAGACCAAAACCCATGCAACCAGTATGAAGTACAGAGGGCTGTAGCCTCAGTCTGCTGTGATATTTAAAATATTGCAATCAAGGAACCTGCTGGGAGTGTTTCGAAACCTCCTGATTCTGAACCAAAATGTTGGTATTTGATTGCCAAAAAATCACCTTTCCTTTAAATCTAAGCACAAGGAATTGCTGCCCAGTTTCTCAGTAAATATTTCAGTAAAGAATGACGCTCTCAAGAGTCCTTGATTGGGAAAGGACAGAAAATCTTTAGCTTTCTCAAATTGATGGCCAGTTCTGAACTGAGAGCAACGCTAGTTACTACACACCTTCTTTCACATCCTGACATGGAATATGTGCTTTGTTGTCTGGAATGCTTTTGTCCTGCTGCTTTTATAACAAAAGAGTTTCAGGAAAAACAGGATGATGCTTCCCTTTTTTCAGTTACTTCAATCATGTCCTCTTGTATTCCACAACTGAAACTTGTCCCAGTAATTTAACATTCATCAAATTCCTTTTATCGTGGAAAAGCGAGGACAACTCACTGTAGGTGAGCAAGTTACAGACTTCTGTGCTTTGGCTTTATGTACCAAGAACTGTCTTTCATCTACTGTTACACCCTGTTAAAGTAAACCAGTGTGATGCCACAAGATCCCTGCCAACTGATTTTCTGTTATGTTTCATAAAGGTTTAAGTTCAGGGCATATACCAATCTCTCAGCTTAGGAATCAGATATACAGAAATGTGTTTGATAGATGTCTACAGAGTGCTTAGCAGGCAGTTTTAAGCCCTGTATTAAGTTAGTTATTAAGGGCAAATAAAAGTGTCTGTCTTGAGGGACAGATTATTAGCATATCCAGGAATCTTGAAATGCTGCAGGATGTTTTTCTTTTGGAAAATATCAAGGCAGATCCATCCTGTTGGCTTTGGTTTTTGTTACTGTTTAAATGTAAAAGCTAATTATTAAATTGAATTAGATTTACCTGCTCTGCTGGCTAAATGTGAGGCTATCTGGAGATGTCACTGTAAACAGGGCAGTGTCACCAGGCTGGCTCTGCACACTGCTAAATGCTGCTGAATCAAGCAGGCTCCAATTGCACTGCTGCTCTTATGGGAAACTGGTCTTTTGTCCTGCCTATTCCAATGCCAGAATAATCATGTTGCCTTTTGGAAAGAGATGTGCAGAGTAACTGGAGCCCTTGGAGTACAAGATATTAGTGATGCAAAGCTGACATACCTTGTCACAGCTATCAAAGATGTTTTGTCAGAAACTCCTTAGGGATTAACAAACTAGCAGGTCCACCTAGACAAGTCTGAAATGGATGAAGTGTATTTTGAAGGAAGGGATCACAAGGTTGATGTGTCTCTTCCCTCCTTTGCTCGCCAGATACTCTTTTCATAAAATATGCAAAACTGATGGCAATTTGTAGTGAAGACCAAAGATGCAAAAAATAACAAGCAATGGCAGGTGTGTGATAAAGCTTTTCATGCCATTTTTTCCTCTGATCTGATGTTTTGTCTTTTCACACTTTATATTTTAAACTGCTGTTTGTTTTTTGGGGATTTTTTTCCTGTCTTTGATTATGAAGATTCACCAACGTTTGGAAATCTGTGGTTACACAGTAAGTTTGAGATTCTCATGCCTCTTGCAGAACAATGGGGCTACTTTCAGAGTTTTGTTTGTTTGTTTTGTTTTGGTTTTGCTATTTTTTGTCATCTCATGCACAAAATATAGAAAATTAACAATCTGGTTTTCAGATTTCTTTGGTAATGAGGTCAATGATGAAGACTTATTAATCAGTAAAAGCTCTTATCTTTGCACCAGTCTCCCAAAACCACTTTTTACATTTTCTAGATGAGAATGTTAGAGAAATTCACTGTTTTGTATGTTTGTCCACATGCATACTCGTGTACGTGGGATTACCTTGGTGTTAGCTGAAGTGATGTAAAATTCTACATGAAGCTTCCTTTCCTTTGGTTCTAAGAGGCTTTTTTTGCTTCTTGATATGAATTTAACCCAAGTAAACCTGGTTAAAGGGCAGCACATCCATATTATTTTGCTCTAGCTTGACTATATCAAGTTAATATTAGCTCTCCACGGGGTGCCTGCACAGCCTTACTGCAAGGTGATGTGTGATGTGGTGTGACAGCACTGTGTGGGCTCCCTCACAGCCCTCTAGAATGACCTGTTTTCATCACCCCTGCTGCTACTCCACTGCTTGCACTGACCTTTTGAAGTTTTGGGGCTTGGTTTGTTTGTTTTTGTTGTGTGGTGGTTTTGTTTTTCCCACAGTAATGTTTGTAACAGGATTTCTTTCTGTTTATGCAGTCAGGCTGGTGAAGGGAAACAAGTGCAGTCATTTTGGGCAGTGCCTGTGGGCATGGAGGGATGGATAGATCCAGGCTAAGCAGACACAGCCACATCCTCTCTGATAGATGAATGATTATGGGGAATGCAATCCACTGTCCAGAGCCAACTCAGCTCTGCTGGATACTGACACAGGGGATGCCACAAGGAATTTTTCAAGCGGTTTCAATGGGGATGCAGACAGAAATTATGGAACTACACTTTCTAAGCAGGCATTGTGCCAAAGGTCAAGCTTTCATTTCTGACTTTCACTGTTAGAAAGGATAGAAATTAGAAAAAAATAATTAGAAAGGAAAGAACTTTTGAGTATTTTCCAAGCAAAAGAGAATAGTTTTCATCCAGTCTAGTAAAATGAAATCCAGTAACAAGTGACATGTGCAAAATCCTTGGAAAGTGTTGCTGGCAATCATCATAAATTGTAGCTCCGTGGATTTTTTTCCAGCTTTGAGACTTTGAGGGTAAACCTCCACTGAAGTTTTAGGTTACTAGATTTTCATTTGCAAGTATAATTCTCTGAATATCCCTCATTTTCCCTTAACAGCAGTCATTAAAATTTGCTAACATCTCACCCTTTCTTCAGAGAGCATGACAGACTGAGGAAATAGCAGTTTTCTAGACTTTATGCCAAAGCAAAGTTTTACCTTAATTGCTGTCAAGCAGTTTGTTTGTCTCACAGCTGTAAAGCAGGTGTCTGTATCTCAGCAGAGCAGTGCCATGGTAAAATGAATGAGGCAGGCACTAATACATATCCCTGAGAGCTGAAGCTGCTTTAAGGATCATGAGTCAGTCGTATCAGGCTGGAGCTGAAGAAGCAGAATTACAGAAACTGCTGTCCTGCTGATTTCTTATGAAAATAGAAATTATGTAACTTAAGAGCTCTGGGTAGTCTATGTAAAAAACGAAGTTGGTCCTGTTTACACTATTTTGAGCTAGAAAATGCATAATTCCTCCAAAGGTTGAGGTTGGGTTTGCTTTGCTTCACACTTAGAGTCTGTCTCTCCTATCGAAGAACAAAGTTGCATCACTGGCAAAGCTGTGCACCTGCCTAAACCCCTCTGGAATGACAGGGCTGCATCTCTGATCCAGCTGGTGACACACCTTGACTGGGAACTGAGTAGAATCACCTTGGGCAGGAGATACTTTAGGGGTGGAAGGTGTATAAAGCAGCCCAGGGAAGCATTGTGTGGTGTGGCTGTCCCTCAAGCAGGGTTCTTTCACCCAGCATGCAAGAACCAATCAGCACAGTGAGCTATTTGGTGTTGCTGTCATTCTGCAGAATGGAGTTGTCAATCTGCAGATGGAGTCCAGGCATCACTCATTTCAGGATGCAAGCACAACCTTTTATACAAAAAGGTAACAAAGAATGATACAGAAACAGGTGGTCACTCACACTTATATAACAAAATTCATAATGCATATGTGGTGGTCTGGGTCCAGTTCATTATACTATCATTTCTATACACAAATTTCCCTAGGAATGTAATTTTTAGCTTTATAATTGTCTAAGCTAACTTGAGATCCTATTTTCAGCCTATCTGCTGCTGTGAAGTTATTACTTAACCTTATACTCTATTATAGTTTTGGCTTAAATCTATTTGAACAATTAATTGTCAATGAAATAAGGATTTCCAGTTCTCTGTTCCTGGGGGCTCATCATTGCTCTGTTGCTCTGGCACCTTGCTCTCATGGTTTGAAGACCAGCTCACAGTCCCTGTGAGCTTTTTGTGGAGTTTTTATTATCATATGTGACATCAATAAAAATCCTACCCAGGGGTTTTTCTAACTGGAGTTAATTGGTAACTCCCATTTGAGTGTTACATTTGCCAAGTGTAGCCCTTGACTGTATTTTTATTCAGAAATATTTTATAATGGCATGCAACTTGCTGAGATAAAGTTGCATATTCTCTTACCTCTTGATGGTTCCTAAGGGATAAAATTCTCTTCCAGAGAAACCATTATGTTAATGAGGGAAAAAATTCCAGAGAATGAGTTCAAGAGGCATGTTCTCAAGTCTGAGCCGTTGTTGAGGAGAATAGATTTCAAACATGTGTTAAATATATTTTACATTAGAGACTTGGATTCCTCTGGAAACTTCACATACCTTTGAACCTTTTCTCCTTCTAAATTTTTCTTTTACTGTTGCTGAATCAAACAGAATCTGCCCGTGGTGTGAGAATTGCTAATTGGGCTTTTCAATTGCCATAAAATTTGTCAGTGCTTTATGAATTGTGTTGCTGTTGTGTGCTGTAGTGATAGGGTAATTAAAGCAGATGCAAAATATATAAATAGCCAGCTCTTTCTGCATGTGCCATTGCTCCAGGCAGGGTGTGGAGCAGCCCTTGGCTCCAGGGAACGGGGTTGTTCTGATGTTAATGGCAGCACATCATGCCAGCCCAGGCAGCTGCGGGAGCTGGGCTCTGCTTTTGGAGCTGCTCCTCAGCTTCAGAGGGAGTTAATGAGCAGATCGTTCTTCACATGGGGAGGGCATGAACGAAAGAGTCTCAAAGCTGAGTTTTTTTGCTGCTGAAACAAAGTTAGAGAGCAGAACTCTTCAACTACTTGAATTTATTTTAGCTTTCTACCCTAACTTTGGCATTTTGCATTTTTCGTGACTCAGACTGCATGGCAAAGATGGTAGGAAAAGATTTTTTCCTAAAATGAGAGCTGTCAATATGGAATATTTTAGGTTTTGTTCTTATGGTCCAATATGTTTTTATTTTGCTCTTAGTGTGATTTGTTATTCTGAGCAATATTGAAGAGCTGTGTTGTCCATTGAGTTTGTTACTCTCCTGCAGATACATCTTTCAAAATGGCCTAGCCTGGGAAATAACAGATAATGAGTTTTACAAACTCCTTTCTCAGAAATGGCACTTAAGGTCTGTGGTTTTCTTCTAGTGTGACATTAATGCTGTTTGTGGCACAGGAGGACTGTCAAGAGAATTTGAAAATTAGAGATATGAATCATCATGAAAACAGTGGTAATGTTATTTTCCATGGCTGCTGGTCTGTGATGTAACTCTGGATCGGATCTTGCTTTATTACTGAGAATAGAAATTCAGTGGAAAGGGAAAGAAGTTCCCTGATCCTTCTTGATGATTTCTTTGATACCACAAGCCATCTAACTGTTTAATGCCATTTAATTCTTTTGGAGTAATTTAGTAATTGAGAGTAATGGCACAAAAACCTTTCTGCACAGGAGGATGAGAATACTGGTTATTTACTGCAACAAATTTCAAAACATTTCCAGAGACGATGAACATGGCCAGAAAGGTGGTTCTGTTACTTCTATCAGATTAGAGGGGATTATTAGGCCAATAAATCAATTACCAAGTTCCCTGAAATGCTCTCAATCCAGAATTGAAGGCAATTTTACAGCATTAGCAATATAGTGCTGTACAAATATACAAAGCCTCTGATTTTGCCTTATATTTTATGAAACAATCAATCATTTGCTCTTATATTTCAGCTTCCCTGAATCCTCAGTGTATTGGGTTGAAATGCTGTCTGTTTTGCTTTGGCTTTCTTGTGATCTGGAGATTCAATTATGGTTAACTTCAATGAAGTAATTCAATTAAGTTTTTTGGCTCTTTGTGAAGTAATGAAATAATTTTGGTGGCAAAAAAAATAATATTTGGCTTGGATTTTCACTGTATTACAGTAGTGAACATTTGTGATAAAATGTTTCTGAGGGTAATTAAAAGGATGGAGTCTAAAAGCTTTTGGTATGACCAGTGGGGATTGCTGTGGAGGTCCTTTCTAATTAACAGAGCAACATTTTGCTTTTACTACTCCGGTGGTTTGAAGGCAAAGTTCATATTCTGCAGAGAAGGCTAAGAAAATGTTGTTACTAAGTAAATGTCTCAATAACTTCTCCTCACATGCCACAGGCTTATGCCTAGATGGAATAAGGGAAAGCATTGGTAAAAGCCTCAGATTCCTGGTGAAAAAGAAGGAATTCTTTCTTTCAATTTGACTTGTGCATGGAATATTTTAATATTTATGGTTAAATGTGTTTTGAATTTTATGTAGTCTATAATTCTGAGAAACAGCTGTGAAACTTTTCTTACATATGGCCAGTAGCATAAATTAATTAGAAGCTGTGCCCTTAAATACCATCCAAAATCTGAGTCCTGCCTGTGCCACTCCAATTGGAGCTTGTTGTCATGTGAAGTCACACCAACATGGACCTGTAAGGGTGGACAGGTATACACTAAAATGCCTTTCCAGTTTGTTGGCTACAGGAAGATTTGGATTTGGTTTAGAAGGGCAACTCTGTGCACTGCTTGGATTCTGGAAATGTCAGTGCTCAGTGGTCTTTCCTTGAGTCCCATTGCCCCTGAGGAGGGAAATGGGCTGAAAGCTCCAGGGTGGCACCTGGAGCTCAGGTGGGCAGGGCAGAGACGGCCCTGGCAGTGCAGCTGAGGCTGAGGAGGCTCTGGGTGTGTGCAGGGTGTGCCCAGGGCCCTGGAGACCCCATGGCCAGGGCAGGAGGGCACCAAGGCACTCCCCTGGCTCAGGCTGCTGGGTGTGTGCAGGGTGGGTGATGCATCTGGCTGCATCTGCAGTTTTGTACTTAGGGCTATTGCTTTTCTCCATGAATGCTTGTTAATTATTTTCCCTTATATTGTGATTGCTGTGTGAAGCACTGACACTCATTTACCACATTTCCCGAGGAATGTTCCATTTTCATTCATGGCTTCCCAAAAGCTTTGGCATTTTTGCATCATACATATTGCATGCATTTTTCTTCCAACTAACACAGCAATATAGAAAAATAAGAGTAACTCTCAAAGCTAATGATTATTTACTTTTCATTTCCTATATAATGGGTTCATCAGGAATAACTTTTAAAAAAAAAACAAACAAAAACTTCACACTGCTACTAATTCACACTGTAACTGCTGTAAAAGTGAACTTTCTGAATTTCTGTTTTGGTTTTATTGTAATATGTTGAAATGGATATGTCAGCAAGGGCATTTTTCTTCCTAGATTTGAAGTCCAGTAGTTTTCCGGACAAATAGCATATTTTTGGGTTACTGGAAAATTCATGCTGAGCTACTTCACATTGGATAACTTTGCATGTCACCTCTGATGTTTGTGTTGGCTGGCAAAAAATGGCTGTTATTTGTGATTTCCATTTTCTGTTCTATTATTTCTACTTCTTTTGACTCCTTCTCTGCAAAGCACTTAATCTAGTAGGCTGAAAGTGGGAGACTTTAAATATTAAAAGCAAAGACAGTGGTTACATTGAATGCAGGCAAGCATCCAATCATGCTGCTAAGATGTTTAAAAGCAATGGTGATATACAATTTGTTTGATGACTTTGAGAAATATTTTCATCTCTGAGAAGACTGATAAGTGGATAATTTATTCTTTTGTGAGC
This sequence comes from Ammospiza caudacuta, assembly GCF_027887145.1. NCBI lineage: Eukaryota > Metazoa > Chordata > Aves > Passeriformes > Passerellidae > Ammospiza > Ammospiza caudacuta. The sequence goes on from NC_080601.1 coordinate 10,626,863, forward strand.
ACAAATGAACAAATGCATTTTGTATTTTTTATCTTGGCAGTTCTATGAAGCAGAAAATACACTATTGCAATCTTGTTGGGGTTCAGATTCAGTGTGGAAAATCCTGAGGTGTATTCAGAGAAAGTTCTGAAAAGTTTTTGTTCATGCGTCTCACTTGGTTGCTCTGGAGACTGTATTAAAGTGGTCACAGGAAAGACTGAATTTCCTCATTGAAATTCAGACCATAGGTTTATTTTTTGCTGGCTTATGACTACATATTACTTCTTTACGAAATAAAATCTGAGAAAAAGTTTTAGTTAAGCCCTTACAATTGTCAGCTTTCAACCTTTACCATTTGTAGGTTAAAAATGTAATTTAGTGACAGGGAACCTTATTAGAAGCGTGTGCTGCAGATGTTTTCTCATGGATAAATCCTTCCAGTAAAATCCTCAGTGTGCCAAAATACTGGTTTTTTAATGCTCCTCCCTTAAAAAATCAAATCAATGACTCTTTCACTGCCTGTCCTGAAGAAAATTAAATTGACAGAGGCTTTCAGAAGAGTAGCCAGAATGCCTTTCTCCCAGTCAGGTTTTGAATTCTGTATATTCTTATACAGAATATAAGAATTTATATTGCATTTCTTCTTAATTCTTTGATGCAGGAAGCTTACTACTTTCTTTCAAAATTACCATTTTGTATAAAAAATGCTTACATTTTTCTCACATGTTCAAACAAGTGCATCCCTTCATAGTCCATAGCCTCCTGTGGGAATGGTCTGTGTCATGGTTTCTAGCTTTTCTTGTGGGTTTCGTTTTAAAGGATTTGTTCATATGAGAAACGACTGCCCTGAAAGGTGGTAACAGATTTTTAAAGAAGCTGTATATAATTAAAATGGAAAATAGGAAAATTTGCTGCAATGTCACTTGAGAATATTTTAAGCCCTCAGTCTGGTCACATCTGAGCACCTGGGAAGGCCCCAGAAGATTTTACCAGCTTGTAAAAGTGTAAAGTGGCCGTGCTGGGAAAGCAGATGGTGCAGGAACACAGTGGGTGGGCTCCTGGATAATATCCACCCAAAGCACAGAGCCCCAGGTGTACAGAGCTCTGGGGGTGCACAGGCTGGCTTTGCAGTGCTACTGGAGATATCTTTGGGCTGACAGGTGAGGGCTAAGGTTGCACCTTGCTCCTGCCAGGGCTGAGGTCAAGGAAGGCTTGCAGGAGCCAGAGGTGCATCAAACTTACGGGATCTCTAAGCACACAGGCTCCAGGATGGGAGCCTTGCCCTGCAATTCAGCATGCCCCGCAATTCAACATGTGATGGACAACTTGTTCAGTGGAGCTGAAAGGTGTGAGGCAGGCTGATGAGAATATTATTAAGTGGTCAAGGAAATATGAGCTTCTTAATACTTCATTCTCCCTCTTTGAATTAGGTTAATCTGTCTATTTCAGTCTTTTTCCATTGATGACAAAACAAGCTTCATTTTAAAATACACCTTAAAGCAGCAAGGCATTTTCTTATTATATATTTATAGAAAGTGTCCATGACTTGATTTATGGGAGATTTTTGTTCTAAATGTTTCTGTTCTATGTGTCTGCTTGCCTGCTGCAGTCTGGTAACTGGAGCTGCTGTGAAATGTAAGGAAAAGGGCAGTTTAGGATTAGAGCAGCTGTAGAGACCCACATAAGTTATAAAAATCAAGTCAGGAGCTGATTAAACACTGAAAAAAGGAGCCCATGCTGAGCTCCAGCCTCACTACAGCAAAGTGAGAAGTGCCTGTGCTAATCAGGCACTTAAAATTAACTTTATCTACCTGCTATTAGAGCTGCAGCAGTGACAACAGCAGATGGGGTTGCAGATTTCCAGGAAAGGTCTGCTAGAAATCCTAGGAAAGAGCCAAATTATAAATAAACCCTTATGTTTCTTTTTTGTGTTTTTCTGTGAAAATTGTCCTCTTGTGTCAGACTACAAATATTTTTATATTGAGTGTAAAGTCAAACATACACCAGTAACATCATTTTCTCTGCTTCACAATGCTCTTGTGAAAGCAGCACTCTGACAACACTTCAGAGGGTGGTAAGCTTTTTTTTTGAGAAAGCTAATTACCTATATGATGTTTATTAGCAGCAGTCTCTCCCAGTTCAATTTTAAGTTGGCCAAAATATATCAGCTTGTTATAGCCTGGACATCAGACTGAGATATTAATGTTTGTCTGAAAGTGAGTACTCATATGAATATCCACACCTAGATCAGCATATTCTTATGAGAAGGTTGCCATTTTTGCTTAATTTTAGAGTGGGCATTTGAGACATTTGATGCTTAGACTGTTCTTTGTCATCTGAAATGCTACTGGAATACCCCAAGTGTCCATCTGATCTGCCTGATTAGCACAGGTACCTAAACTGTCACTGACTGTTGCTTTTCTCCCTCTGTCCATCAAATAACAATGTTCAGGGGAATTAAAATTTCTTGTGAGGAGATGGCATTTTTGTTGCTTAATTGCCAGATATTTAAAAAATCTATTTAATCTTTCTTTTAGCTGCCTGGGAGCTCTGGGATCTTCCTTTCATATCCTGGCATAGATCACAAGGATAGATTTATCCATCTATGTCTGCCTTGGACTTCTTGTTTTGGGCGTTCTTAGTGTCATATCTTCCTGGTCAGGACAAAAAGAGTTCTTTTGTCAGAGAGATTCTTTCTCATGTTCCTGCTGACTAAGAAGGAACATTTTTATTAGGGAGGGAGAGGGTTTCATTGTCTTTTTTGCTTAATTTGAGAGATGACATTGACATTTCTGAGCATTGATCAGTTCTGGCATTTGTTATACTATTGTTCCTTATGTTAAACACTGGGATTTAGACATGTGTCAATACCTTCAGTTTATTTGCAGCTTTGTGTATGTTAAGATGGAGATAATATTTCAGCTTTTAGTGAAGCCTTAAAAAAATTGTTTACCTGTTGGAGCCCTGTTTTACTGTAGCATCTTTTCTAATGCTGTTAACATTGCTGTGGTTGGCTGAAGTACAAATCCCATTAATAACAACAGCAAATTCACCCCTCAGGCATTGTTCCAACCTTTCACAGGATCAGGGCATCAATTCACACTGGAAGTGTGATCCAGGTGGCCAAAGCTGGGCAATCTCCTCTTTGCTCTGCATTATCTTCAGGGAGTTGTGAAACCAGTGCACCAGGGGACCCTTGGGTGGACAATTGTCCAAACAGATAAATAGGTGCTATTATTTATTATTTCTCCTGGCCCAGCTGAGCAGTGCTGAGGGGCAAACTGTGCATGTTTTACTGCTGGGCTCAGTGTCTGACTCTGCCTGGCCACTGCCTTTCAGAGAGGGCCAAGGCAGTGGTGGGGGAGAAAGGCTGGGTTACTTCTACTGGCTGGCTTTTCAACCAGCTGGAAAATGCAAGAAATGAAATTTTTAGAGACAAGGTTTTGAGGGATTATGTTTCCTGCTTCTCAGAGACTGAGCTCTGTTTGGTGAGTTTCTACAGGGAGATATGAGGGATATGATATGTTTCTTACTCATATGAGAAACAGACTGGACAAAAGGAAATATTTCTGATATGCCTATTTTTAGGCAGTTTCCTATCCTGATTGAGGCAATATTTTGTCTGGTTTTCTTAAGAGCTAAAAATAATATCTCCATGGCATTGTTGCCCCCAGCAAGGACTCTTTCTGTACTGTTCCAAGCTCAAGGAGTTCAAAACCTTCTGAAAGTTTCTAAAATGGCATCTAAAACTAAGGCAATAAAACAGATTCTCATTAAAAACCCAGACATTTAATAACAGTGGGGCAGGAATGTCTGATGTAGGTGTCAGTTGGAGGCTGTTAAATCACACTGGATGCCAAAAGGGGCCCAAAGTCACTGAATTAATGAGAATCATTTCAGTATCCTCAGGCCATACACTCAGAAAAGAAGTGCCCCTCACTGGGCCAGGCTGAGTGGCAGTGATTTACCCGTGCACATCATTCTCTGACTTCCTGCCAATGCAATTTCAAGGAATATTTACTACATGCTATCAATTATTGTATTTCTGTCTTGCTTAAAAAAGAAATACAGAGGCAAACTTAATTTAGCCTCTGAATGGCCCAAGACAAGAAATGAAAATGATATTCCAGCCTATCAATAAATAAATAGGAAAAACGAGGCTGAAGACACAGAGGGTGTCAGCACCTTCAGGTGAGCAAATATGGATCCCTAAAGCCATGGTTAGTTCTGGGCTGCTTTGCTGGAAGACTGAGGTGCCTCAGATAGATTTGTGGGGGTACTTATAATGAGATATTCCACAAAAACAACAAAACACCCACTTTTGTGGGGTGTTTTTCTTTAAAGATAACTGGGTTCAACATTGCCACATGAAGGGTTTTTTTCCTGTAATATTGAATGTGGCAGTAAAGAAAAAGATTTTCAAATGAAACAAGACTGAGAAGGTAACTATGTATACTCTTCAAAAAGCAAAAATCAAAATGTATTGAAACATTGTAGTATATTTCAGTATGGTGTGTGGGATTTAATAAACAGAATAATACCTAAGCATAAATTAAATAATTAAATTAATACCTAAAATAAATTAAAAACTCTAGGCAAAATAAATAAATAAAGCCACCCAAACTTACAGACTTGAATTTTGTTAAAGCTAGAATTGCCAACATCTGTTTCACATACCTATATTTTAGCTGTATGTTACTTTTTCTGAGTGGTTGCTAATTCTTGGTTCTTTTCTTGATTTGAACATGAGGCAAATTGAATTAGGAGTTCCTGACATAAGAACTCTTCTCATTTCCTTGACCCATTTTTCAGTACTGCCTTGGGTTAGTGGTGGTTTTCTTATCTCTAACTTCAGTGTAAATCTCATTTTTTCTTGAGGTGAGGTGGATGTAAGTTGGCTGAATCATAATTCACGAGCTGAAAAATTAACAATCTATAAAATGTTTCTTTAATATTTGGGATGCAATGAAGCCCCAAATTGATCTATAATAAACATAAGGAGAAATGTATACCTGCACACGTTGTCCTGGCTTGTCCTCAAACAATGCATGATTTCTGGTTTTGGTAAAACTAAAATACCATCAAGGCCTGTGCTTTTTACTGAGAAACACAAGGGCTGGAGCTGAACAACAAATAATTCATGTTGGGGTAGTTTCTTTTGTCATTTCATGCCCCTTTTCTATTGATTCCTGAACACTCCGGTGTCTTGCCAGGTGCATTTCTCACATAGAGGAGCAGCCTGTGCAGAGGACTAATGGAAAAATCAAGAGTGGTAGTGATGGCATGGGAGAGTCTTTTCCCTGGGTACAGAAGGGCACAACTTCTGTAGGAATTGTGTTTGTAGAGGTACTTTTGCACAACAAACACATAAGAAACAAACTAGTAGCAACAAATGCTCCTCTAGTTATTGTAAACATTTTGTGAGTAAAATTGCACTCCTGTATTTACACAGAAATGAAATTGATTAAGGGCCAGAATGTGAATATGTAAAGGTCAAATTCAGAAAATGTCAGTTTTTAGAAACTGCAAAGAAGAAGAAATTTCTCAAATAGTTTAGGAGGGTTCATTTTGCTTGGCAGAGGGAATTGTTTTAAAGATATTTTATTGTTTTGTCTCATGGTAGAATTGGTGAGGCTGTAATTGTATGACAGTCACCATTCTGGCTTCTACTTGAGGGATAAAAAATTTACTTTCTTTATAGCACTGCTAATAGAGAATGAGGCACTTTTTGAAGTGTTTCACATTTTAAATGCAGCAGTGGTTTTTCTTCTCCACAAAAGAAAGTGATTTATTTCTAGTGTCATATTTCATGTTCTCTGGTACAAATATAATAACTAACAAGCTGAGGGGTGCATGCAAGACTATCACAAGGTATCAGTGAAATATAAGTAAAGTCTGATTTTATTAGGTCAGCCAGAGATTAATGACTCCAGGACAATTGCAAAGGTCTCAAGATGTCAATACTCATTCTTTTTTTAAACAATGAGAAGAGGGAAAAAAAAAAATCCAACACCAAACCAGTAAAGACAGTACTGATGCAGTTCAAATGCATTTCTTTGTCTATTTTTTAAGGAGAGGCATTGTGGTAATACTTGAAAATGTGCAAAATAATTATCTGCATAATTCTGATGTAGATTTAGACAACTGACATACTTTAGGAGTTCCATTATTTTGCTTTGTTTTTAAGTTTGGCATAAACCCTAACATCTGAGTGAGGTAACAACAGGATGGCCTTGGTATGTGTTCCTATTGCTTAGAAAATCTCAAATTATTTTGCCACTCATCATGAATATTGACATGCCAGAGAGATGACCCTACTATTGATGACCCCCACTTCCCTGTGGGTGCTTGCTCCCAGGATGAGTTAGGATCTGGTGAGCACAGTGACACACTATGCAATGTGATTTCTTTCAACAGATCTGAAAATTTAGCTCACTTATGAGCTACTGAATTTTATATCATGTGCTGTGAAGCTCTTTGATCCTAAAGGTACTCATCACCTGAATGATTTTATATCCTGAATTCATTGATATGCTCCAGTGGTGCAAAAATCAATGAGAAATACATTTTATTCCACTTCAGTGATGTAGCACACGTCCTACTGGTGATCATGGTAGATTTTAATGAAAAATTAGGCAATAAGTAAATGGAATAGAACTCTGACATTATCAGCGGGGTTAAAAATAAGAACATCAGAAGGCAAGGAGAATACCTGTAAGAAACATAACTCTATCTCTGTGTATGTCTGTACACATAAATAAAAGAAGCTTAGAGGGATTTTATGGAGGTTTTTTGTCTTTGAGTATTTTTGGGTTTTTTTTTTTCTTTTTTTAATCTGGTACTAAAAATACTGTGATGAATTTCCAGAATAGTGAAATAATTTAGGTCATTTTCTTGCAGTCTTAGGAATTTGCATTCTGTTTTCATTTGGCATAATGCTTTTATTTTATTTCATGATATTGAAAGAATTGTTTTATATTATTTTCTGTTAGAACGTCATCTATGTTCCTTTTCAAAAGTAATTTTCTACTTTATATATATTTCCTTAGATGAGTGGCATCTTAAGTAATGCTGAAAAAAATTGTTCCAAGTCGATTTTTGCCTTTTTTTGCATTTATAGTAGTACTGGTTGTCCTGATATTATACTGGTCACAGATTTTGGAAACAAATCTATGCCAAAAACCCCTAATTTTTTTTCAAAAAGCTTTTATGAAGCTTTGAAATTCTTGGGATTGAATTGACCTAAGTTTTGAAGCATGGCATCCCTTAGTGCAGAACATGCTGTTGTCTTCTTTCCCCGACATTTGGGGCTAATCAGCTCTTACAAACAGGAATAAGACTCTCCTAACAAAAAGGAAATGTACACTGTAGCTCTGTTTTGACACTTCATAATGTTTCAAGCAAGTGCTCACTTGAAAGCCAAAAGAATAAAATGCAAGTACAGTCTTGCTCTCTCTGAATTACTCCCTGTTTACTTCTCCAGATATGCTAGGGTATTTTTCTGTTTTATCAGCTGTCATTTATTTCAGGTGTGTGGTAAAAAAGGAAAGAAATAACTCTGGAAATGCTTTCTCCTGTGGTTTCCCCATTATGTTTCAACCCCATATTTTAGGTATAATTGAATGGTTTCAGAATAAGAAATTACTTTAAAACTTTCCCAATTTCCTCCTGAAGTGCGCAAGGGTTTTGCTATCAGTTTCTGTCTGCTCGCTCCACAAAGACACTGCCTGTGTCTCTGGATTTTTTGCTTGCACAGAATTATGTGTTTCTGTCACAGGCCTGCTGTGGGTGCCAAAAGGGAAATTGAAAACCTGTTTCTGACCTGGAGATACTGGGCAGTGAGGTGATAAAAATGAATGCCTGGCTTTCATGGAACTATTACCATCCTTTAGCTTCTTCTTAGGGAACTTTAAAATAGAAAGCATTATTTTAGTTTGTGTGGTGACAGGATTTTGAGAAGAGGTGCAAGTGCCCCGAAGCAGAACAGAAAAAAAAAAATTTAATACATTGAATATATAAATCTCTCCTTCCCACAGGTTTTTGCACAGATGGTCTTGGGGCAGTGCCAGGAACCTGCGGGTGCAGGAGGCCTTCCCTTAGTCCTCATTCCCTTCAAGCAGCTCTCAAACTCACAACTTTTTGAACCCTGAAAGTACATTGCTTTTTCCTTCTCAGCAGATGAGGTATAAAGGTTTTGCCAGCCAACTGGAAAGCCTGTAGTTTGAAATGCTTTAGAACACTTTGTCTTACTGAGTAAGACACAGGCAGCTAAGGAGGAGATGCACAAGTTACAGCAGGTCTCAGAAGTGTTTCTGGTTCCAGTGCTTTGCCCTGCAGGAGGTGAAGCAGCTCTGTGGTGCTGCTGCAGGAGCTGCAGCTCCTGAGCATCATCCTGAGACATTCAAGGGCCAGGAAGGCACTGCAAAGGCAGTGATTAATGCAGCTGTATTTGTAAATTGATTCCTCACTGATCTGAAGGAAGTGCCAGGAGGTCACCTAATCCATAATTCTGCCTGAAGGAAAGGTGGACTCCACTTAAGCCATTCCTTACAGACATTTGTCCAACCTGATCTCCCCACCAGGGATGCAGAGCGAGCAACGTCCCTGAAGGATTTACTCCAGCACTTAGCTAATTTCTCTCTCTTTGATCTTCAGCTTCACATTGCCTTTTGTCATGTCATAGCTCCTCAGCTTTTGTGATGTCTATTTTTCAAAGGCTTGAACTGAAAATAAAATAAGGTGGTTTGGACTTCTTAGATAAATTTAGGATGTGAATGTGAGGAGTGAAAGAAAAGACTTATTTGTTTTGCTTAATATTAACCAAATGAACTCTGCTAGTGTGTGGAATGGGTTAAATATTGCTACAGTGCTTCCAACTACCTAAAGAGATATGAACAAATTCTGCTTCTGAAGCACATCATGATGAATAATTTAGGGACTCTGGGACTGCATACTGTACATAAAGGTATTACAGGGCATAATATATCATTATAATGTATAGAGGCTCTCTGTAATTTGAAATAGAGAATATACATATACAATATCCTAGCAGGAAATTATGTGGGCTTCATGAAAATTTTCTGTCTGAGAATTAATGTCTTTGTCAAAATGAGAGATCAAAACTCTAATGTGAAATTTATGTATCTATAAAATTAATGGAGCCCATCACTAGGATTTGAGAAAGCAGCTCCTGATGCTCTGATGGTGTAGTGGTCATAAATAAGCAGGATCAATTTCCCACAGAGCATGTAGACAGGCAGAACAAGTCTGCATTGCAGCACCTGGCAGCCTGGAGGGTGCTGGGGCTGAGGGGCCTGGCAGCACCCTGCTCTGCTTCTGTGAGATGTGATGCACACATAGCACGTGGGATGCAGCTCCTGAGGCACAGAGCTGCATCAGCTGCCCTGCCACAGCCCTCTGCAGATGTGCTGGGCACAGCTTGCTCTAACTTGGAGTATTTTCAGGCCATGCTGCTTGTGGCTTCATTCTTTTAAACAAATATTGCCTTGAAAATATTTATATCTGTTAATAAGCCAATCAGTTTTTTGTTCCTCAGTGCTTGTTGCTTACAGGAGTGTTGTGCTAAGGTTTTTAGTAGAGGCTGGGAAGGTGAGTCAGGGTTTTCCATGAGGGAAGATCAAGACACATGTGATTCATCTGTCCCATGTGAAATATTGAGTGAAAATGCGTATGGTACACCAGGTAGAAAGAATATCTCCTCTGTTTAACTCCCTGGGAGTAAACCATTCACCAACACTTCTGACTTATGTCAGTCAAAACTAAACTTCTATCCCATCTGGTTGTCACTTTATGACCTTTCTATTCATTGATGTATGCTGGATTTGACCTTAAAGTATCTTTATGCACACTTATTATTCAGTGCTACTGAGTTCCATTAGAATTCTAATGAATACTGTAAAATTACCTGTAAAATTATGTTGCTCCTGAAAGTTATTGCAAGAAATCACAATGTTAAACTTAGTGCCACTGAGTTCTGAGTTTTAAATCTCTGGTGCTTTTAATGGTGAATATTAGAAAAACTGGATGCATCTGTATTCACAGCTGTTTTTGTGGCATCCTCTTGTCAGCCTATGCAATGAACAGACTAGAAGCAATACACTTCCACTGGTAACCTGGACTTATTACTACTTTCTATGTCACTGCCCTCAAGAAAGAACTTCTCTCAAATGAAGATCATAATCTATGATTTCTGTGCAAAACACTTTATAAATATCTGTTTAATAACCTGCTGAGGGAGAGCATTGGCTGCTTTGTGTGTTGAATGGCACTGGGCTTTTCATTTTGTCTGACAAAGTTCTGTGGAAAAAGGTTGGCACACCTTTCCCTCATCCTCCAGAGAAGTATTTACTTGTTTCAGGGGTGTGGTAAGACTAGCACAGGAGCTCAGGGCATGACTTTCCCCCCCATGAGTGATGAAGATATTTATTGAACACACTTGTATGTCAGGAAGCAGAACAGCACCAGAGCTCCTGAACACTCTCTCAGTTCTGGGGCATCTCCAGCCAGAGGATGACTTGGCTGTGTTTCTGTTCAGCAATGTGTGTCTTTGAGCTTGAGAGTGCCTGGTAAAAAGAATGAGAGACTGACTGGAAAGTGCAGCTTTATGCAGATTGCATTTGGTGAAAAGATCAGTCCCTAACTCCCCAGGTAATTTTTATTTTGTAAGATATTGAAGCTTTTCTGTAGTGTTTAGGTTTGGGGAATGGGGATTCATGAGTGCAATTGGGTGTCACTAAACCAAGAGATACATGCAGAGGCCTAATCCTCCTGTGTGCTTAGTTATTGTACAAACTGGAGCAGTTTAACAGGAGAGGTCAGGAGTGATTAGATCTCCGTAGCCCAGAGTTTGGGGCAGACTCTGTGGAATGAACAGCTGAAGTTCAGATTCACGCTCCAGGACTGACAGATTGAGCTGTGGCTCCTGGTATGATTTGTGCATGAATTATGGGACCGGTAGAATGTTGAGGGGCTGAAAATAGAGGGAGATGGTAAGCATGTCTTTTCTTACTTTTTCCTTGTAAATCCCTGCATGGACTATTTAGAATTTTTTCTCTTTAAAAAAATCTGCAAATGGAAATGTTTTATTTTGGATAAAAATAGGTACTGTGTTGGTACTTTTCACTTCTTTTTTCATCAGTTTGTCACTGATGACTAAGTGATGGAGTTCTGAAAAGTGTGGTTTTGGTTTAGCTCTAGAAACCCATGCAAGGTTTTCTCTTCAGCAGGTAACATTATAACATAATTTATTTCTGTCCCTTGATTTCATCTGCCCATCTGTCCTATCAGTTTAGCCTCTATCATTGCAGATATGAATTTTTTCCAAACATTGAACATGCCAGAATTTCTGCTTCTGTTTTAGGCTGAAAGCCTACAACATCTGCAAATTAGAGCTGGCAATAGGAGAGAATGAATTGGAATGAAAATCTCTCTGTGGCTGATGTAAATCACAGTACACTTCTTATGCCCATCTGAGGCAGTTGCCCATGAAAAAGTCCTCAAACAATTCTGTTAATAAATTACTTCTTTTTTTAAGTCAAACTGGTTTTGATCACATCCAGAAAGGAAAATGGGTACAATTTTTAAAAATTTTATGATAATTCTAATTTTAATTTGAATTCTTATCAGTCAGTGTTGTAACTATTTCTAATTGTTTCAGACTCACAGAGGTTGTTATAAACTGTACTCCATAGAATATTCTCAGCCCTAGAGTACCAGCAAACTACCAGAAGATCAAAACAGGTACACACAAAAAAAGTCAGTTTTCCATACAATTGGCATTAGTTTTATCATGATTTGATGCATATAAGAATGGAATTAATAATTACACAACCAACTGATCATTTGCAGATGCAGAAATGCAGTTTGATGAATATGCAAACAAAGGAGAAATGCAGATTGTGTTTTCCTGTTTGCATATGTTGCTGTCTGTGTATGCATTTCCTGGGCTTTGAGTCCTCACTCCCTGGGTGCTGAGGTTAAAGAGCAGTCCCTGGGCTTGGCTCCATAGCTGGAATTTCCAGATGGCTTTTTTGTGTTTGAGCATCAATTCAATGAAAAACATGGTGTAACATCCCTGATTTTTTTGAATGGAATGCAAAACAAATTAGGCATATTTACCAGTCCAAACTTCTGCCTTGGAATAATTAGGTTTGCAAATTTTCAGAGCTCGGACAGACTATTTTTAGCTATAGCTGGAAAAGATGGCAAGCATGGCAGTGTCTTTACACTGCACAGTAAGAATGGGTCACTCACAAGAAGTTTCATCTAAACAGTTTGGTTTGCAGGACTTCATTACAGGTTTTGGAGGAAAAAATGGATTTCTGTGTCTCTATAAATACTGGAAAGATAAATTACTTTGGCTGTTATCAGTACTTTTTATTCTTGTCTAATATTTCTGTGATCATAATTAATTCATTCTGTTCTTATGGGAAACTTATCAAGATTCAATCTTTTCACTTCTCTGTCTTTTCTTTTTCAAGTTCAACAGCAGACTGATTCCCCTCTCCTCTGTTTTCTTTCAGTGCCTCTTCCCAGACCACTTGACCAATTCAATTTCTGTCAGCCTTCTTGCCAACCATGACCTGAGGTACTTGTGCTCTTTGTGATATTTTAATGGGTTTAATTTCTGCTCACACTCAAAAATTCATTAACTTCTAATTCTTTTGTCAGATGCAAGAGCAGTGCTGCTTCTCCTTTTTTTTATCTTGTGCTTAGCCTGGCTCTGGTTCCACAAGTGAAAAGGCCTGTTAACATACATGGTGTGTGGAGCAAGGAAGGTTTTAGCAGGCTACTGACCTGGTCTCAGCAAACCAGAGAGCATCAGCAGGTCCCTGCCAGGCAATCCTTTCTTCTGTCCCTTCAGTTTTCCTAAACTGATTTTTAAAAAAAGCAACACCACCTTTTTTCATCCCTTCATTTATGATTCCACTTGTTTCCAGTTTTGATCTTACTTTGAATAGCAATTTTAAAAGAATATTCAAGCTCATGTTCAATGTCTAGGGATTTAGCAAAGTCATGCTAGAAACAGTTCAAAATAGCTCCATATGAAGTTGGATTCAAAGGATGCTAATATGTTTTTAATTTATGTTTGTGTGAGTAATAGAAGGAAGGCACTTTATTATGCAGGTGGTGGTATCTGAAATGGATTTACATGGATGGTTTAGTAGATTAATGACAGATTTTTAGATACTCATAGTTGTGTGGTTGTTTCTAATCCTACAACTGGGTGAATTCTTAGGTCTTGTTGACCTAAGCAGCAGAAAAAATTATATTCTGAACACTGCACACTGTGGAACCTTATATAGAAACACAGATGGCTGGATGGTGGCTTGACTTATGGGAATTATGTGATTTTTCAGATTCCTAGGGTGTTTCATGGCATAGATGGCTGTTCTGTACCAAGAAATGGGTTGTGCCATCTCCATCAGTGCTGCAGCGACAATTTTAAAATTATGGCAATGAGCCTGGGTTGGAAGCAGACACGCTGCTCATCTCCTTATGACTGGTGGAAGAGTGAAGCAGTCTGCTTATAGATGAGAAGTTTTGAGGCTATTTCCTTAAAATCCTGAATTGCAGAGGGGACACCTTAAGTAACAACCTCTAAGATTTGTGCTCCTGAGAGCCTGAGGAGACCAGCAGCTTTGCAGGTGAAGAAAACATGACAGTGTAGGAGATAGCAAGGCAAGTGTGGGGTGTCTGTGCAGCCCAGCAGAACTTCCTGCTGCAGAAGGCTGATCCAGCTCTGCCTCTCCTGGGAGCTCCATGGGGAGGAGTCCCCCATCTAAAACACAAATGGCTTTCCAGGGAAATGCCTGGGTGAGGGCTGGGGCTGAGTGCTGCTGGATATTCTGTGCATATCTCATGCCTGAGCTTTGGGAGCTGCACTGCTGGTGGTGAATTCCTCTGTGACTCTCTGTGATAGAGATCAAGAGTTAACCGCAACGGTGGCTGCTGGGACTTTTCCTTTGCAGCTTTTGCAGACTGTTGCAGTGCAGCCAGGTAATAAAAGCCTGTCTGGGTAGCTGGCTGAGGTCTTCAGGAATTCCTCATCATCTCTCTGAAATTTGTAGTAATTCTTTTGTATGTGGGTACATAATGTTCTGTGTGTAATTTCACTGCAATGGGAGTGAGCTTGTCCTGGTGTTATTTTGGTTGTGCACTTTGTGAAAGCAGAATGCTGATAATAAATATTTCATTTTGTTAAGACTACTTTTAAAAATATCAGAAAAGGTCACTATTTTTGAGATTATATCTGAAACATATGCTTCCAGTTTTGTCAAACTTTTCCTATTTAAATGGAAAGTTATTTTTTGCACAGATCAGAGGACATTATGAAAAATGTTGATGATGATGACTTATTTCAAGTGGCAGCAGTGTTGTGACTCACTTTCATGGGCATCATTCCCTACATTCATAATGGGTTTTGAAAATTGGAGCTGGCTTCTGCCAACAAATGGAATATTAATGAATGCAGTGTTGCATCATACAGTTTATGCATAGTGTAATTTTTCCAAGGAAATGAAATGACCACCTCTTAAAAATAAACTGGGGGAAATGCTTTATAGTCTTATATTACTGTGAATCAAAAAGCATTTGAATATTTGTGCATTGGCATATTTGTTATATACAGAGGCTCTGCAGCTTTGATGCATTAGATGAGACTCCTAAAGGTGGATTAAATGGTTTATTACAATGACTGCTGCATTACTTGTAATCAATTAATCATACTTTTGAGTGTGGAACAGCTCCAGATCTGTTTAAAAGTATACACTGCACAAGCAAGGGGGTGAGGATGCTGAGGACAGTGGAAAACCAGGAGCTCATCAGCACACATAAGTAATTATTTTCTGAAAAATGTGACATAGAAGCTTTCTTCCAGACAGCAAAAAGAGATGCTTGACTGGTCCTCAGCACTTGTCAATCAATCTATGCATCAATCAAATTGTACTTTCAGTACGGATTAAATTTAATCTATCCTTGGTTACTGCCTAACCTTTGAAATGACAACATTTCTGTTTGTTGTTACCTAAGGCTGTTAGTAGGGATTTGGGTCAAGGCATTCAGCAACAACTTGGGCAAAACAACTGGATTTTCTACAGTCAAGGGGAGGGCAATAAATAATAGCAAAGCCCATTAATCCTCTTTTCCATTAGTGGCAATGTCAGATAAAGCTGCTTAGTGACTCTTGAGGAATGTTACATGGATGATTTATTGCATGTGTAGTTTTAGATGTTAAGTGTAATTTTGAAATGCGGGACCTCTGCAGACTCTCCAAGAGATAGAGTAGAATACCAGATGAATTACAGCACCATATAAGGGGCAGTTTCTGCATGTCTCTTCAGCTGATTTCCCAGCCTTTTCAGTTAGTTCTGGCTTCTTTGAGTGGATATGAGCCTCATTTGCTGCAGGGGCTGACAGGACACTTTGTGGTAACTGGTGAATTTAGAAAACCCCTGTCTTTGATGATGCACTTGGAGAATGGGCTTCATTTAGTTACTTTTCTCCTGCCTGTTTGCTGTTTGACATATGACTATTTATAGGAATGAGCTATTAATAAATTAATTTGTCTACTCTGCATTATGGATTGAAAGAGTAGTTAGAGTTTTAGAAACATTCTTGATAGTGAGGATTCATTGTAATGGTGCATAAGGAGGAATATTTACCCTGTATTGAAGAGTGGGCTAAAAATGAATGAACTCTAAACTTCCCTCTCTATTACAATATCCCTATTGATTTAAAAATGCAAACTGCTTTATGCCAGGAGGTGACTGTTCCTCACATTCGCTCCATTGTTGTTCCTGACTCCAGCTGCATTTTCTTCTGGGAGAGGACTCAGCTACTTTTTTATTCTGCTGGAAATTCACTGCACAGAGCAGGAATGTGAGGAGTTCAGTGCACCTGCAGGCTGGATACAGCCACTTGGCAGAGCATGACTCAACCCTCCATCCTCTCGGCCTGGAATTCAGCTGGATTTGCCTTGTGTTTGACTAAGAAATAATCTGCTAGGTTCTAGACAAATACATCTGCCTGACACTTATTAACTGGATGTTTTATTTAAGGCTTTAAGACACATTTATGCCTAGTTG
This sequence comes from Ammospiza caudacuta, assembly GCF_027887145.1. Lineage (NCBI taxonomy): Eukaryota > Metazoa > Chordata > Aves > Passeriformes > Passerellidae > Ammospiza > Ammospiza caudacuta. The sequence continues at coordinate 10,642,948 of NC_080601.1, forward strand.
TGGTTTGCTTAGCTCTGCACTGTGATTGTGCTTTGGCAATCATTTAAAACTCTGCAGTGGAAGGCAATTGATGAAGAACACACAGGAATTATTTCAAAAGGGGTTCTTTTTAAAAAGAGCTGTTAAACAGGTTAGTCAGAACTGTGAGTCACCCCAATTGAGTCATGCTCACTTTTTGGTGGCTATAGATGATCAGGTTTTCCTGTTTCTCCACGCAGCTATGAGTAATGCTGTGGTAAGAACAGTACTGCCTTGGAGAAAGGCTTTTCCCTGCTCTGCCTGGACACATTTACCCATTGGGCAGTTCATAAAGTCATTTTTAGCCCATTCTCTCAAAACACTCGAGTGGCTTGTTGCATGATACAAGTGATGTGAAATCCTCCAAGTGTTGTGTTGCGGGAGAGAAAAGAGAGCAAGGGCCCTCACTACCAACCCATGACAGGCAGCACCTCTGCGGGGCTGGTAGGAAATACCAGAGTTATCCTGGCTGGCATTATCCCCTGAGCACCCCCAGGGGCTGAGGCAGGAACCTGGGTAGTTAATGAGAGCTGACAAGATCTGTGAGGAGCAGGAAAAACGAGGGGGTGGCAGAGAAGAACAAACATGCCCTGAGATGGTAACTGGGTTGGTGCCTTAATAACTGTTGGAGCTGAGTTTGGGTGTGCTGGAGGATTTTTTTTCTATATTTGTAGAGAGCATGCATCAACACAGCTGTAGTGTTAGGCATAATCCCAGAGCCTTTACAACCATCATCCCAGACACTGAATTAGCAGTGTGTGTACTGGCCAAGGGCTTTCAGCTTGGCGGCTACCTAAAATTAGTCTGAAACTGTGTAGGTGCTTAAATGTGGGTTTGAGAGCCTGGATTTGGGTTAGAAAGTGTAGGCTGCAGTTCTTCAAGCTTCAGCAAAGAGAGGGAAGAAACTGTAGCTCTGAATATTCCTACATTTAGACTACAGTATTCATTGCTCTTTTTTAATAATTACTGTCAGCATTTTTGTTAATATAAAGGCAAGATGTCCTTTCCTCGTAATCTTAAAAAAAAAGAAAATGTCAAAGTCAGGTTTTAAAGGATTACTTATTGTTTTTCACTGGCTCTGCTTCTGAAAAAATTTTATAAAGACTAATTCTCTCTAAAAATGGATAGCTCACCTAGAAATAGAACATTTTTCTGTGATTGGTATCTTTCTGATTGATGCTCCAGAACTGCTAGACGGAAAATATCATTAAAATTAGAATGAAAATGTCTTTCCTATATTTACAACTCTCCAAGTAGTGTAAAACCAAAACCAATTTTCTCTAGTTTATCAAAGGGTCAGGGGACTTAGAATTTGAGATAGAAAATGTGATCATGTCATTAAGAACACTTGATGTGCTTTGCAACAAGGGATTTAAATGCTTCAAGAGGGAGAAGTAATGCACACTGCCCTCCTGCAATAGATAGCAAAGTGGTAAAGCTGCTTTCTGCATCAATTTCTTTCCCACATGGTTCTGCTCCCTTTCAGGAGGTCCATACAGGAAATATCCAAGCCACAAATAGTTTACATTGGGACCAAATTTATGTGAAGGAGGTCATTTGTTCAGTGTCAGCAGCTGTTGTAAAGTGGCACAAGGTCTTCCCAGAGAAAATTACTGCTTTCAGATTCTTTTTGAACCTTAAAACTGTCGTAAACATGGGATGAGAACATATTAAAAAAAATAATGTACTGAAAAGGAGAAAACTGAAGGGCTGGGTGCTGCCCTCTGTGTGCTACAGCACTTCAGAGCTGATTGTGGAGACCCCTGTGAGATGCTCTGAGCCAGGAGAAGAAAGCTCTTCTGTAAAACCTTGTTCAGTGAGGTTTGTCCTGGTCCTTGGAAGAACATCTCCTTGTAGGAGTTGGAAACAAGTACTCAACTTATACCCATGAAGATAATTGGCTGTTGTTAGAACCTCTCTGTGGTGCCGTGGATGGTAAATCCCCTGTGGCCTGGCTGTGCCAGGGCTCACATCCCGGTGTCTGGGGCGGGAGACTCCATTCCCTAAGGAGAGGACATGTCCTGGTGGCCCTGGCACAGGGCACGTCTGCCCACAGGCTTGGGCTCAGTGCTACCTCAGGACACCCCTGAGCCAGGCAGCCAAGCCAGCCCACAAGACAAACACACACATTAAGCAGGAGGAGTGCAGCAGGAGGATAGAAAGGCAAGAGCACAGATGGTGTGTGGTTATATGGATATTTCCTCAGCTTTGTAAAGAAATTTGGTCGTTGTTCCAGTGACTGCCACAGGTTCCTCTCCTCCCCAAAGTACCACAGCGCAAAAGAAAATCCTTCTAAGTCTTCTCTTCTTATGAGAAAATCAATTTGAATAGGTGTGTAAGACATTTGTGATTTATGACATGTGCCATTCTCTTATATTTTCTATAGGATTCTGATTTGATGCCACAAAGCTGAATGTTATATAACAGAATTGTATTATTTAGTTTCTATAGAATGCTGTGACCAGTCCTGGCTGTTTTATTGTGTTGCAAGACACTGTGCTGAGAATGGACATTTAGGTGAAATATCCTCTATCTTTCCCTCAATATAAAAGAAAAAAATACTGGGGAAAAAACCTCCAAAAACAAATCCAGCAAAACCAAAGCAACCCAAAATGTATTGAAAGGTAAAAATATTCTCAGAGTTTGGAAGAACAAATTTATGTCTGTGCTGAGGAGCTGTGGATTGTGCTTGTAAATTAAATAGTGCATGGTGGGACACAAGTACAGATCATGATCCTGCACAGAAATAGAAGCCAAACAGAGGAGGACTTTTCTAGCAGAGGAAATTAAAACAGCAAGGTGGAAGCTGAGCAGGAACTGACCACTGATTGTGGCTGCTAATATTTGGTGGCTTATTCAGAGCATTTTGTTGAAATACAAGTGCAGGGGATATGGTATAACTGATGAGATGTTTCTGATGTCAATGGATCATGATATTAGAAAAGCTAATGGCCTGAATCAGTGGGTTTCAAATGTCACTGGCTGCATCTTTAGTGAATAGAAATTCAGAAAACAACTTGTAAAAAAATTGTAGGATTTGTTACCATGGACTTTTCATGGCAGAAATGAGAATGAGCAACTGGAGCTTTATAAAGCCCCACAAAAATGGATGAGTTAAAGCCCAGAAGGCCTCCCTCAGCTGCCCATCATAACTGTGTTTTACATTGGGACTGCTTGCTTACATTTGCTGGATTTATTCTGGATTTTGCTTGTGCCTTCCTATTATATTCCCCAATGTGAGCTTTCTTTCTTTTTGTCCATCTCATTATTTTCTTTTCTGACATGTGGACAGCTTTTCCTTTCTATGAGATTAAGATGGCTGGGAAGAAATATTATGTCTGAATTGACAGCCAGGAATAAGTTGACTACATGGATTTCTTTGTAGGATATTTTTCCATGGCTCAGAATGAGCTCCAGAGGGGCCTGTGAGAAGCTGGATCTGTCTTGGGTTTGTATTTATTGATGTAAGTTCAGAAAGGAGCATAAACACATTACATCAATTTTGATTAAATGACATCAGCTTCTTCTCTGACCATACTAGCCCCTGAAATTAATAAGCACTTGGCAGAAGAGTAACAAGATTTATATGTACAGAAACTGACTGCAGTGAATGGTGTTAAAAAGCTCCCTGTGGGATCCCATGTCTTGCACAGTTGTATCTGATATGTGCAAATGGAGACTCCTTGCTTTTCCCTGTTTTTCATGTAGGAAGGAATATTATCTTTAGGTTTTCAGATAATTCATGTGTTCAGAGTAATGCAGAGTAAATCTAAATCCACTGCTAAGCATACATGTGTTACTGTCTGTATTTCCTTTTGTTTCCAAAAGAAAAGCAGTTCTGGCTATTTATTATGACACAGGAGACTTAAGATACAGGTTATACTTTTGTAACTGCATTTATTGCTTTTCTCTTTCTCAACTTCAGTCACACAAACAGTAGTGATTATTCAGAGTTCTCTGAATGTGATCTAAATGCATAAAGTAGTTGTTAAGTGGCATAAGCTTCACATAATGGTGTAATTTTAAATTTCATGTCCTGGGTTAGTTTATACATTAATAGTTCATAATCTGTCTGTATCAGATTTTCCTGCAGTTCAACAAAAAGTACAAAATAGGAAGTAAGCTCTTGATAAAGAAAATATTCAGGGTCTTGGAGAGTCTGTTTTCATACCCAAAATTCAGGCACATGTGGTCACAGGGATCAGTTCTATTGGGCTATAAATACTGTGGGCAGCATCCTTGGGTGGTGTAATTAGCTTTGCATGGCCCCCTGGTACAGCTGCCCAGCCCTCTGAGAGCAGCCTGTGGGTGTTTTCTGCTGGTGGCCAGAGGGTAGAAATACCCAATCACAGAAAAAGGCATTAGAGGATTCGTGGCAAATCTGTTTTTGATGTTACCTGGCCTGTCCTCAGATATCAGTAGGACTAATCAGTGAGTGCCACGTGGTGCACAGTGATGCTTGGGGAAAGGCCAGGTGTCCTCTGAAAACACATAATTGCTGGTAATGGAACTCTTGGACAATGCTAATTAAAGAGGTGCTTCTGTATGTCACTGAGAATGAGCTCTGAAATTAGACAGCAATTGCTTTAGGTAGGTTTTGATACATGTCCTCTAGATTGGTATTGATTTTGTTTTATATCATTCTGGCTTCTCTGCTGCTGGCAAGATAAAGCTACAGGTATGATGAAAGGTAATATGAGCTGGTCTGCTAGTTACCTGGAGGAGAGGGAGCAAGATCTGCAAAGTACCTCATAGGTGAGTTCACTGCTATAGGCAGATGTGAAAAAGCCAAATATTGAAGCCTTTCAGGGATATGATTCTGTGAATAGATGTTTGGAAAGGACATAAAAATTAAAGATACATGTGTATTTTTCCTCATCTTGCAATACTGAGAGGAAAAACTGGTTATGAATTAGTGCTGTGTTGAGTCTAGCCTGACTATGGTGTAAACCTGCTGGAAAGAGTTTTGTCATCTGTGATGGTATTAAATTGTCTGCAGAGGATCACTGCAGCTGAGTAGGGGCTCAGTCAGCAGCACCACTTGGGCTGCTACAACACTTGGGCTCATCATACAGCCCTGTGAGTGCTCTATGATGACTGTGGGGTGTCTCTACAGAGATTTTCAGCAGAGCTGATGGGACTCCATGAAACAACTTGTTCTTTAATAACAAAATTAGAGTCTTGGTTCTGTATTTCCAGCTTAGCACTCCTCCTCAGACCAGAGGCCTGTATGAAATCAGCTGATGCTGTTTGAGCAGGGCACCAGGAGTGCTGTAGCCTTCCAAGAGATCTTGGGGTGTGCTCCCTGCTCCAGCACTTCCCTGTGCTGGTGGCAGCTCAGGTATGCACCTGGGCTCCTGAAATGTGATCAAGCTATGGGATTGTAGTGGTTCACAATCTGCACAAAATTATGTAGCTCCATGACATTTTTCCCTTTAAAAGAGCAGGGATCTGTGCCTTTTGAGTTCAGGGTAGATGTGCCCCCCTCAGTGCAAACTTGGATGTACTATGGGAGTGTGTATGGGGTTTATGCTTATAAGGCTTGAGCCAGGAATTATGTGCAGTTTGATTGCACACTGAAATATCTTCAGAAAATACATATATATGCATGCCCTGAAGGTCTGTGCAGGTGCACCAAGTTTTACCCAACCCAAATGAAAGGCATGTTATGGAATTTCCCTGGACTGGATTATGATAACTGTGTCTGCATCTATGCTCAGCTGGAATCTCTTCCTGCATGAGTCTATCAGTTCATTTTGAGACACACAACAAGATCAGCTGAGTGCTGTTTCCCCCAGGTTCCCTTCTCAGATGATGTCCTAATTAGGCCACAGAGAAAGTCAAAGATGTAGAAGATGGGCTGAGTGCTCACCCGTCAGCTCCTACATTGTAATTGCTGCATTTTAGCTTAATTTCTCCTGAGATGTTTGGTGATGTCTTGGAGAATCTTGCCCATAAAAAGGCAGGCTACTCCTCAAGAAAGCAAGTTGGTGAACACATGAATATTTTGAGCTGCAGCATGTAGCACTCAGTATTTATCACTACAGGAGAGAGCATGTGACTCCTCTCTCACATGGCAGCTCCTTGGTTTATGCCTTACAGACTGGAAAACAGCAGAAGTATCCTGCAGGATCACTTCTGGGGAAAGGGCAAGGCACTGGAGCCATCCCCAGTGCTAACATTTTGCTGCAGAATGATTCCTGCCTTTACCCCTCAAGAAAATCCTGTGTGTGGGAAGACAACAGACTTGCTAAAGTCAGAAATGAGTTACTGCCTCACTGCCTAAAGAAAAGTCAGAAGTGTGGCCTCAGAAGGAGCAGTGCAACCTGCCAAGGAAGCATATTTAGCTGCTCCTCAGAGCAGGGGAGCTGAAGGTGCTCTGTTCAGCAGCAAACTCTGTGCATGCAAACAGGTGGGACTCAGTGCACCTCCTTGTGGGTACAGCTCCCGAGGGAGGTGAAGGATGGCTGGAGCCCTTCTGGGTATTGTTTCTTGGCAGGAGCACACATGCTCCAAGAAAAACAAATTTGCTCAGTATTTTTATGAGTCTCTGAGCTCAGCCGGGTCTGGCAGGGATGATTTGACTTCATCCAGACAGACAGTAGTGGGGAGATCATTCCAAGTTTCCCTTTATTTGGGCAGTGGAACATGAGTAACTCCTTCCCCGAGCTGGAGGGTGTTGCCCTGGGCTCCTCATCCTGCAGTGTGAGTGTCACACTGTGCCTCTCACATCCTTCCATGGGGCCCAGGGCAGCTCCCTTGTATGGCCTGACTGCACTGCAAAATATAATTGCCTTTGATGCAGCAATTCCAGCACAGGCCCTTTGGACTCTGTGGGATAACAAATAATAATGAAGAAAATAGTCTGGCAATAAATGCTGATCACACCCTATAGACTTGCACTGAGTTTTTCATTAGGTAGTAGATATTACATGCAAAATAGTAACTTTCCCAGAACCTTAGAGAGCTTAGAGTTCTTTGTAAATGTGTAATTTCCCCTTTAAAATATAGTTTATTTCCCAGTGCAAATTCTTCATTATTCTGTAGTTAGGGTTGAAAGACCTCATCATTTGACTGAGTCAGAAACACCCTGAAAAGAAAACAGTCATTTAGTGAGATGAGCAAATTCAGGAAATTGAGGTGAAGGTTCTGCTCTGCAGGTGAACCCAAAGATCCACAAAGCCTGCAGGGATGTGGGTGTGGGGGGTGTGTGTAACTTTTTAGACAACTGCAGCTTGGAGAGCTTCACTATTCCTCCTTTTTTACGGCATTTTGATTGTTGTTCTCTCCTGTTCTGCTGAAGCCAGAACTACTTCTGCCCACTTTTGCCTCTCTTCTTTTGCAGACTTACACTGCCTTTAAGGCACACACTGCCAGCTAACACTGAGCTTATGAACATATAATTTATTTTGAATATGTGTCTCTGTTACATGCAAAACCAAGCTGGATGCTGTGATTCCTGTTTCATGCTCCTTCCTGACCCACCAGTAATTCTCCTGATGGTACAAACCAAATAAAGAATGGAATTTCTATGCCAATCTATTTGTCAGCCATAAATAGACAATATATTAGTCAAACTTACAGAAGTGAATAGCAACATATTTCTGAGTCTTGGTATCTCCAAAATGTATGTAGATGTTTGCTTTGGGGATCTCTGGCATTTTTGTCATCAGCTAAGGGCTGTCACGTGATGTTGATGTTGGCTGGAGCAGCACTTGGCAAAAGAGGGTAAGAACAAAATTGGGTATAAAATGGGCAGCTTTTCTGCAAAGCAAGTGTCTTTTCCTAGACATAGGATTTGCAAAAATATGAATCACTGAAGCTGTTTAGAAGAAAAAAGGAAAAACTGATTTAAAAGCCTTTATTTTCAGAATTTCAGAAATACATATTCTGATGAATTCAAGATAAAAAGTCCTTTGAAGTTTATCTGTTATTCAGTGGGGAAGTTCAAAGCCCACTTCACACATAGGTGTAGCTTTTTTTCATTGGGACTTCAGGACATGAGAAGTCTGGCATGTCATCTGAATGTGGTGGTGAAATACATCTGGCACTGAGAATTTCAGTGTACTAAAGAGTGATGTCCTATAGCATTATGGACCTAATTGGCTTGCATGTCACTATTGAAAATAAGGAGGTAACAACTGTTTTAGGTTTTCTCTGTGCCTGGGACTTAGAAGGAAGCAGAGATGCAGGTTCAAGCACCTTTGGCTCTCCCTTGAGAGGGCAGAGTCTCTTTGCCTGCTCTGGTCTCACCCCAAGCACATGGATGGGAAGGAGGTGGAAGGAGCTGGAGTCAGCCAAGAGGGCCCAAGCCAACATCACTGTTGAAATGAGTGTTTGCCCCTAAAGACAAATTACTTCTGTCTGTTAAAAGAAGAAAAGTTACTGTGAGCCTACTGTAGCTCCTCTCTTGTGTTGCCCAGGAGAAGAGTGGCTCCATTTATCTGACTGGGGCATTGCTCTGAAACAGGCTCCTGAGTTTGCCTGGCCTTTACTTATATGCATGTGTTATTGCTATGCCTGTTTTAGGTGAAATTTCATTTTGTTGAATGGTTTCACCACCTTACAGGAAGAGACTCTCCACTTACAGTGATCAGTGTTATCTTTAAAACTAGTGCAAGTTTGGGAGTGAGCTGCAATGTGAAGTGCTTCCCTAAAGGAGATGTAGCAATTGCTCTTCAGCACCAAAGTCCAGACAAATGACAGGAAAGTGATGATGCTTTAAACTTGGCCTCAGTCCAAAGCATCCCTGACTTATAAACTGATCTTCAGTCCTGTTATCTTCCCAGGAGCAACATCAAAACACTGCAGTGCGTTTGCACAGGGAATGAATTCACAGAGAATTAGACCTTGACTTGGGCACCCACAGATGGAGAAGTCATGTTTGCAAGAGCTCCCTTTCTTGTGGGGTGTGTGCAGGTACCCAGCCCTTTAAATTCTACTCTAGTCAAGCTGTGATGCCTGTCACTGGTATTTTGTGATAAATGCAGTGATTCCTCCATGACACACTTGAAGTGCTGGCTGTGAACCCTGCTTAACCATTCCAAATAAGAGTAAAGCATTCACTTAGGCATTCTGGAATATATTCCTTAAAAAAACCCCACTTATTTTTAATGGCACTCTACTTATTGAGCATGTAAATTAAGCTTTTGCTTCCCACATCACCTAGAAGAATACCTTTGATCAGTTGCTGTCCTGCAAATAGAATAGCAATAAAGAACTTTGTATTTGTATGGTCAGAGCAATAGAACTGGAAACAGGAGGAGAAAAAACTCGGCATTTCAGTTTTAAGGTAGGATTTAATTACTAACCATTAAATTTAGGTTTTTCTCATCCTTCTCTCACAAAATGTCCTCTCTGAAGGGCAGAGTTCCCTGCAGGCTGGCTGTGATGTTCTGATCCCCAGGTAACTCATGCCATTATCCACATTGGTATATATTTACAAATATAAGAACAGAGCAGGCAGCCTGTGTGAGAGGCAGGGAGGCTGGGATGGGGGAGATGTGCTGCATTGTCAGCGCTGCTGCTAAAGGAAAGCCATTGTCAGGCTGTGATTCCTGGCTGCCACTGCTGCCTGGGAAATGTGTGTCAACACCACGCAGAGGCACAAGCTGCTGCTGGGGGAGGAGGAGGAGGTGCCTCTTTATCCCTGCTCGGCTTGATGCTGGCGCCTCAGAGATGCCTTTGTCACAAACAGGAGTGCTCACAAGGCGTTGTCTGCTTTGCTTTCTCTCCCCCAGCCCAAACAACAACAACAGCAACAAAATCCCATCTCTGCTGTGTAGCAGTGAGATTGTTTGCTGGTTGGACTTTTTTTTTTTTTCCTTTTATGCTGCTGTAAGATTTCAGGATGATACAAGAGTGTTGTTCACTGGATTTGAGGGGTGTTGTTGCAGGGGGAATTCCACTGCTGCCTCAAACCCAGCAGTTTGCAATATCCTGAGCTGACCCTGTTGAACATATTACATCAGGTCAGAAACATTTTGTTGCAGGAGCACAGCAGCCTATTCCTTTCACAGCGATGGTTTCATCTACTGCTTGCTGTTAGCTTAATAACCTCTTCCTACTTGAGCTGTCCATTCTGCCAGATTTTTTTTTTTTTCCATAGAATCCCTTGTGGTTTGGCCACATAAGAGAGCATGTAAGAGAGCACTAAACAAGAAAACCTCCACACAGCTAGCTGGGCAACCCTATTTAAGTAAAAAACCCCTGCATTTCATGAGCCAATTACACACAGCAAATATTAAAAGGACAGAATGCCAAATACTTGTTTGCAAACCTAAGCCTCTATTAACAGCACAGTTACAGCTATAAATGATCATGATCTGAGCCTCACAATCTACCTGCACCCCTGCCTGAATCCTGGGTGCTGCTGGCTGGGCTTTGTGAGTGTTGTAGGACTAATCCCTGTGGTTTCTTGATTATGAGCATGTGCAGAGCAGCCCAAGGTAGAGCCGTGCATGCAGAGCGAGCACACAGACGTGCCTCGCAATGCCATGTTTGTGCATGTGTTCCTACAACTGAGGAGCATACAGGGAGCCTGCCTGCCTTGCTGATTTATCTGATGTTTTCTTGTTTCTGTTTCAGCATTCAGGATAAGTCCTTCAACACGACAGCTTTAGCAGAGTAAGTGAACACTTTAAAGATGTCCTTATTTTTAAACAGGAATGATGAGTTTAGTTACCGTACAGGATAATTGTAAGTGGTATGTGAGAAGTCCCAAGCTATCTGTCATATATTTGGATTGAGTTTTCTGTAATCTAAATATATTATTGCCTGTATGGGAAGGATTGCATAAAGCAGCTGCTTTTAAATGCTCTGTGACTATTTAGCAGTGAAATCCCTTTTTTGGGAGAATATGTGCTGGGTGCACATCAAAAATGTTTAAGTGCATGATTTGCAGTGTTGGATGAACCTTCTGTCAAAATATTGCTCATTTCTGATACTGATGATCCTGTCAAACACAAGCATGTCTATTTTCTAAGGACATATGGTCTGTACTTACCACAAGCATTGTTAGGAAACAAAAAATCATTAGGAAATATTTTGAAAAATCCCTATACATTATTTAGACAGGCCAAGTACCAAAATTGTAATTTCTTTGTTATCAATTCCATAAACTCCTTAGATGGCCTTTTGTATATATCATAATCAAAAGGATGTATATGTTGATTTTTCTGGTTGTTTTACAGAGACAGCAGAACAAGGGAGGACATTAGAAAGTTAGGAAGGCAAACCCTCTAGGAACTATTGCAAATAAAACGGTCTTTGTCTTATTTTAGTCTAAACCACTTCAATATTGGTGTTCTGTGCATTTTTACTTTGCATGCTTTTGATTGTTTCAAAAGCTTTTGGGGAAGATTCTGCAGCAGTAAGGAGCCAAGCTGTTTTTCAGGAGGAAAATGATGTATGGATTTGTTTGTGTATTAGGTGAGCTTTACACTGTTAAAATGCACATAATGTAAAACATCTCAGCTGGACAGTGAGCTGTTTGCTGAGTGCTGTGGGACAGGGGACACTCTGAAAGCAGGCCAAGTTGTAATCATCTGAGCCATCTCTAAGTGCTGTCATAACCTCTGCAGGAGAAGTAATATTTCAATGGGATCTAAAGAATTTCCCTCTCTTATACTGCTTTGCTTTATTTGCTTATACTTCCTTGCTTTATTTAATATTTGAATTTAGTCACACTTTTTGTGTGACTGGGGCAGATAGGGAAAGATTAAACTGAAGCTAATAAATCATGGAGGGATTTTTGTTTGCTTGCATGCTTGTTTGTTTTCATTTCCTGTGTTCCTGTTAGTTATGTGATGAATTTTGGTCTGTAAAATTATGGGTGGCTCCCCCTTCACAGAAAAATAGCCAGATTACAGAAATTATATTTTCATGTTTTTTTCCTTCCCTTTCCTCTGTCCCTAAGTACATCCATTGTTTCCTGTAGAGATTCCCCTGGAGCAGTCCCTAAGCCTGCCTCCCCCCTGAGGTTTCTGGGATCCAGAGGTGATGGCTTTCTCTGTGGGGCTTCATGTTAAACCAGGAGGGTATAAAATCTGAGAGTGTGGTACCAGCCCTGCCCTTGGAGAGATGGAGAGGGGTTGGATCTCCCCCATTTCAGCTGCTTTTGGTTCTTGTTTGTGGGACTTCATGTTTCATCTTATATTTCCGAACAAAGGGGTAGAAACGTGCTTTTAGAAAACAAAGGGAGTGAACAATGGTATCTGAAAAGCATTGTCCCATTGAACAAACTTGGTTCCCTAAGTCTCATTCTTTCCTAAATCTCATTTGGAGCTGTCCCCCAACACCTGCTTTTGAGAGCTGCTGAGGATACACAATTCTTACTGATTTCAGCACTTATTGCTTGTGTTGACCATGTCTGAAAACAGATGAAAATAGATTTACTTTTATTTAGCAGAAGAAAGAGTTTGCCACGCACATCTAGACATCCTCATTTAACAATTTCTGTCTTTATTTGTGACAAAGGCAAAGCCAGGGCTTCCTGAATAAAATCAAGGCAGTGGTAAAGCACCTTCAGGAACATTTCTCCAGACAAGGAGAGTGCCTGGGGGTGCCAAGCTCCCAGCAAGCCATGCATGCAGCCTGGTTTGGGACTGCTCATGTGAGCTCCTCAAAGGTCAAGTCAGTAAAAGGGAGCAGAGCTCACTCTGGTCTGAAATGGCTCCTGTGGGAAGGTGAAAATGGTAGGGAGTTAAAGAAACTGGTGCCATTAACCCAGAGCCCCTGGAAGGAGCACAGAGACAGACTAGCCAGAGTCAGAGCAGCACTCCATCCAGGCTGGGATCCTATCTCTGACCTGACTCTGGCCCGTGCCATAACATCAATAATGCATGTTCTTACTTATGAGAGATACCCATCAGTCAGTAGCTCGATTGGGCACTGAAGGGATGATTCACATCAATGCTTTGGTTGAAAGACAGCTCCTACCCAATGTAAGCCTCAACCCATTTGGATTTCTGACCTGAAGCTGCTGTGGAACATTCTCTATTGGTTTAGGAGTGAGGAAGATGCTGCTGCAGTTTTTTGTTGGTGAAAAGTCTCTCTGTCTCTCTGCTGCACGGCCACAAACTATCAAAAAATGTACCAAACTCTTGAATATCACCCTATTATATACAGCTAAAGATAAACAACATGATTTACAAGTTACTGATGAGACGAAAGGAAGGTGTGCATGATTGTTTTGATATGTGCAGGCAGGTGGCATGAACACAGAAGACACATTTCTTTAAGAAATCATGGTAAAAACACTCCATGCTTTAATGATGGGTATTTGCATTGCATGACAAATTCATCTTTTTAAAGGTCCTGTTATGGTCCTAGTCTCAAACATGGTCCTCTTTGAGTGAGCTCCTCAGCCTCCTGGTTATTATTTATTCTTGCACAGACAAAAATTTTGGTGGGAAATTTTGGAGTGTATTGCTTCTGAAATTCCTCAGGATCTTTTAAATTTCATGATGGTCGTTGTATTCTCTGACTCATTATTGCTTCTCTTTCCTATCTGCTGCCATCCAGTTACTAAAATACATTTTGTCATACTCACTTATGTTGTTTATAAGTTGTAGAAGTCATATTTTATGACTTCTATCAGCTGCTGGGTGCTGAGTTAGGAGCTCTTCCTCTCAAGATCACCTCCTTACAGCCAGCCCAGCTCCCCCAGTTCAGGAAAGTACTCCTTAACTGGACTTGACTTGGGCACTGGACTTGTGCTCAGCCATCCATTGTCCCTCCAGAGAGCGTTCCCCATTGCCAAGGCGGTCTTTCAGGAGGCTGCCAAGTGAGGTGACTGGTGACAGGAGAGAGAGCAAAACTGGTGGCAGAGCTGCTTCCTCCCACCTCCTCTCTCTGAGGCACACCCAGGAGGGAGAATTTGTCCCTTTAGGGGATTCCTGGACTTTGCTGGCCATGGCTTGGCCCGTGGTGCACCTGGTGACACCTTCTCCTGTGTCTGTGCTGGGAGCTCTGTCCATCCAGCTCTCTGACCTTGGCACTGCCTCCTCACACAACACATTTTCTTTCTGTTGTTTTGTCCCTCTGAAATATTCCTTCTAGTTCTTGAGCCAGGTTCCTGGTTCTTTTCACACTGGGCTTCCTTATTCAAACTCCCAGTGTGTCCTTGCTGCTTCCTGTGAAGCAGTCAGGTATTGGGCAGAGGGGAAGGTGTGACTGGCATCCAGAGGTAACCAGATTTCTACAGTGAATTTTTCCATTTTGCACATCAAGCCTGGTCTTCCACCCATCATCCCACTTTGCCATGTGGGGAAAGCTACACTCACTGCAGGAATATTGTGTGATTAGGGTGATCTGCCACTGTAGTTCTCTGCTCCAGTTGTGAGCAGCAAATGCTTTCATGCATATGCTGATGTATTCAGGAAGTGTAAACACTTGAGTGGCCCTTTAAATATTTTCTGCTGCAGTCTGACTTTTGATATAGACACCAGCAGAAGACTGGTGGGGAAAAGGAATATATTAAACCCTTGCCATCAAATTGCAATGCAGAGCTATGAATGTGTCACTTAATGTACTCTCTTCTAAGTGGGGCAGTTCTTCTCAAAATTTAACAAGTCAGCAGAAGTACAGGCTGCTTCCCCCATAATGAAGAGGTTCCTCTGCCAGAAAACTTCAAGGGATCAAGGCCTCCTTAGTGTCTGTGCCCTGTGAGTATTAACTGAGGGTGAGGAGAGGGCCCTGACTTTACCCCAGCAATACCAGGTTCTGTGTTTGCATACTTTGGGAGTGCATGCTTATAGATGCATGTTTATCTGAAGAAAGGCTGCTCATGGGCTTTGCAGGTTAAATCATCCTTCAAAGTTCAGCCATGCAGCCACAGTGTCATGTTCAGCTCTTAGTGGTTGTGGTTTAGCATATTTATCCAGACTTCTCTTCTGATTAGGCAGCCTTGGGACAATTCTTTTGTTTGTGACTTAAAGGAAGTAATTCATTATGGCTGTTCAGGCTTCTTAAAAAATACTGCTAGTTCACTTTTTAAGACTAACTCTCTCTTCATAATATAGTTGGGGATTCTTTTTCCTGCTGCATAAAGGGTGACTGGTTTATCAAAGTTAATATTTTTGTGAGTTTGTGAGAAAACATCCTTAGTTGTGTCTAATTATTTTTGAGGTTGATGTGAAGTATACTATTCACTGTGATGTGAATTTTCCTGTGATTTTTATGGTAACATCTGAATTCCTTGCAATTATTTCCATTTGTCTGAACATGATATACCAAATTGTGCATACTTAATGTCTCAAATCTTCTTCTTCCTCTGAGATTTGGACTATCATGGAGCAGTTATGGCATTAAATGACCTGACTAAAGCGTGAGGAGAAGAAGAAATGTGTTTATAGTTTTGAGCTGCACTGTAATGTTATTAAAAGCTAAGTTTCTGCAGCTGGCAGAGAACCAATAATTATCTTGTGCTCATTTTCAAGGTGTGACGGGTATTCAGACTCTGTGCATGAAGATCAAGCAGGCAGCTCCAGTCCCAGGTACTCTCCTACAAACTTTGTCTGAAATCCATTGGGAGCAATTGAAACTGTGATTGCTTCTGCATTAGAAAAAAGCCTTTATTCTCAAGGGAATGCAGAATTTCTAGGGTATTACCTGCAAAAGCTGTTAGTATTTCTGGGAATACATATTTATCTTGTGCACTTTTGTGTGATCAATATGGAGATTATTTACTGTTGCTATTATATATGTAAATATGTTATGGTCTGTATTCTTAACTTCACATCATACTCCTGTCATTCAGAGGCAGCTGTGGTGTTTATACACTGAATTTTACTGTACAGCAGCTGGTGCAAAGCAGTAGTAAGCAGAGTTTTGCAACTGTGCAAGGATGTGCTCATTGCTGTGTGTGTCTGGTAAAAAGAAATCCTTTAAATTGTAATTTAACTGAAGTATTCTTGAGGCATGCCTCTCTCATGGCTATGTTAGTACAAATTGATTGCTAAGGTATGCAATTTAACCTTTCAGGAAGATCTTAAAATCAGAGGATACCTTAAAATTAGCAGCACTGGTGCACATTGTTGGGGTGCTCGTGGGCTATAAAGCTGTAACTATAACAACTGCCTTGGAGAACACTTGCAGAAGACATGGGCAGCAATGGTGTTCAGCTCCACAGGCACCCTGCAAGCATCCATCTGGATGCGGATGGGCCACAGATGGAAAGTGAGTTTGGCAGCTCAAAATCCTTAGGAGAAAACATTGAACTAGCAAGTTATGCTTTCTGGAAAAAAAGAAATGAATCTCAGAGGGATTTAATTCAATAGCCCTTGACTCCCTCAGCCGTGGAAGTTTCACGTCAGGAGAGAGGTCACTCCCAGCTGACCATTAGAATGCTGCCAGCTGGAGCTAACATCTGAAATCCCAAGCTGTGGGATCTCAGCACCTCAGGATGGAGGTGCAGAGTGGCCGAGAACACCCCTGGGGGGCTCGGGAGTCCTGGAATGTTGCCAGAAGTGTCTGGTGGCTGGACTTTGATCCTACACAGGAGACGACACCTGTATGAGGATAGGAGGAATTCACTGGGTGAATGGTGAAGGGATAAGTTGATTAGAGTGTAAAACACAGGGTTTAGGATTTCGGTACAGGGAGGTCTAAAGAAGTAAGATGGAGGAATTGGGGTGTGTCCTGTCCTTCTTCTTCTTCTTCTTCTTGGCCTCCATCTTCTGTGGTGATGGTGGCACTTTGGGATTGGTTATTACTAGAAGTGCACCGGTTAATAAGGGTAGAAGGTATTGGGGAAAAATGATAAATATTGTACACGTAACTTCAGGTATAAAGATAAGTGACCGCCCGGGGGCTTGCAGTGTGCCCATGGCTGGCTGCTGTGCAGACCTCTGTTGGGCTGAAAGAAAATCTTTTAGATAAACAATTAATAAACACCAAGACCGAGAAAAGATCAGAAGTCTCTTCTCGTCCTTTGAAGCGTCGGCTCTTCAAGGCCATCCCTGGGCCTTTCCAGGCCACCTAAACAGCCGAGAAACCGAGCAAGTGGCATCCCTGAGCTATCTCCGGACATAAATCAGCAAAGAGAAACATGAAAATCTACACCAAGCTGCAGCCAGGGTTTTTGGAGCAGCCCTGCCTCCTGCACTGTGGTAACCTCGTGGTGCCACCGAGGTGCTCCCTGTGGAAGGCATGAGAGCAGGCTGAGGCTGGAGGCACTGGCTGTGGGTGACACTAGCAAGTGTCCTTGGACAGAGCTTGCACATTGTAGTCTGGGTGGGGATTGAAAATGTCTGCCCCAGGTCCCAGATTAAGCATCCCTGAGTAACACTGTATTTTAAACCACCAGGTGTCTCTTACACAGGGGGATGTTTTCTCCAAACACATCCCTGGCTGTTCAGACCTTGCTTTGAGTGGCTTCCTCCTTACCTCTGTGCAATGGCCCTCAAAGCTAGAGACCAACAGAAGGGAAGTGTGCTGTTGAGAGGAATTATTGTCTGTGATGATATTTTGTGAGGTTACTGCAAATCATTGGGTGGGGGAAGTCTTCTGCATGAAAAAAAGAGTTTCAGATTTTATCTGGTGAATGGGAACTGTAGGTCTGGAGCCCAAGAGTGCCTCTAAAGCTATCACTTAAGTAGCTTCCCAGTTGAGTGTGTAATAATGCTAACTTAGATCTATAACTGATGTGTAGACCACTAAATTTAGTAAAAGCTATATGCCATAAATAGCTAAGAACTTGTTGCTCTTCTTCCCTCATAATGTTTTGACAGATGTCTGAAATACTGCCTGATGCATTTCAATTTTATTTTCTTACAGAGACGATGATAACAAAGAAAATTACCCGGACAACTCTGCTGTCTTAGAGGAAAGGCAGCTGCCTTTGCAAGACACCCAGCAGCACAAGCAGCAGGTTTTAACTGACTGTGCTCTAAAGCCTGAAATGGGCAACTTAAAGCTGCGGAAACCTAAGCCCATTGCAAAGCTGGAAAATGGAAAAAGCCACGAGGAAAGTCAGGTAAAAAATTAAACTTACCAGGGGGAAGCTTGTGGCACAATGTCTAAGCAAGTTTTGAAATGCAAAGAGGGACTCCCTGGTAATTCATGGTGTGATTAGAGACCCCACAGTAATCTACTCTGATTTTCAGGGACCTGCAGTCTGCAACCTTCCTGTAATAACAGTTTCTTTCTGCTAGGGAATTGCAGAGGGTTGTGCTGCAACTGCTTTCAGAAGCGAGTGGAGAGCATAGCTGAAGATGTGCAAATATTTATTTAGACAGTTTCTGTTTTGTTTATTTGATCAACGATCTCCTTTACTGTATTTTGGCTGCAAATAGAGGGATTTCACTGTTTTCCTTCATCTTAATTTCTGTTTTTCTCATATTTAAATAGTAAGACCATAGCAGTGCAGTAGCACACTGGAAGCAGTGCTATCCCACACCATCTTCCTAGGTGGAGCTGGGGGGAGCAGAACTGTAAATTTTGTAAAAGGTGCTAAGGAAGAGTAGAAATGAGGAAACTTCTGCTGCTGCCTCTGGTGGTACATTTGCTCTGTTGACTCTAGAATTCCACCTCTCAGCAGCTGCTGAAAATGCCTCTGGTGCTTCCCAAGTTGTGTTGGATGTGCAGTGTAAGGGGTTGAGCTCTGCTGCAGATTTAACCCCTCAGCTGGAAATATTCTCATATCCAAGATAGTTAATATTAATGTTGGTGGATTTGTTGTTCTGTAGTAGGCACAAGGCCTGACATCTGCAAATACAGATGTCTGTATTTACATAAAATTGTGCATATACAAATACAGATGTCTGTATTTCCATATCTTGGCTGTATAATGTATTTGGCTACTTTTTGTCTCTCCTCTCTTCTTCCTTGTGGATAGAAATTTGCAGAGCTCTTTCTTCAAGTACTTCAAGCCTGTCATAGACTAGGAATTATTTTGGACCAAGTTTAGAATGGGATTTCATAATTTTATACAGAATGTCTTACCTTCTAAGTGAGAACTTTTTGAAGTTCCTTTTTGAAGGTCCTTTTTGAATCTCTGAAGGAAAATGAAAACCAAATTGCAAATGGTATTATCACAGTCTCTTTTGGAATACCAATGTCAAACTCTTGCCCTAAAATTCCTGCCTGTTCTTCTGGAGCTGATTCAGAAATAAAGCAATAACTGGGAGGTTTTTTTGCCACTTCACTGCTTCCTAGGAAATATTATTTAACCTTCAGAGAGATGAGGTGTGCGTGTTTATCAGCTGAATGGAAAAAAATTATGGGAATTTTGCCCTGTGAAGTGCAAGTGGAAGCAGATCCAGAAGAAGAGTCATGAAGAAGCCATAAATGGGGCAAGGTCTGTCTCAGAGGTCATCTGTTGCTTTTTCAGCCTCTTCCAAGCCCCCTGTGTGTGTCCTGCCTGTACCTCTCACCCAGTGAAAGCCAGCACAGCACAGACTTGCTGCTCTGTGGCATTTTACATGGTCCAGAGGGGTTAACTGGAAATGGTGAAATTCTTTCATGGGAAACTTTTTGAGTATATAATTAGGCTGCCATAAAACACCAGCATGACTTAAGTATGCAGCCTCTGGAAGGAAAAACAGTGCCAGGCAGATAATTTTCACGTGGCTCAAGGGCTTGAATGAGGAGAGACAGAAGTGGTGAAACACTGTAACTGCATGAACCTTCCCTGGTGAAACCCCTTGCCACCAAGCCTCTGGATGGGGTAAATTATGTATTCCCAAGGAGCTGACAAACAGCACTTTGTGAGCACATGCATTTATGAAAGAAAAGCAGGATGCACTGCACATGGTGATTGAACTGTTCATCCTTGCTTTCCTGGGATTATTGGCAGAGTGCTTTCTCAGCAGTCTCCTCACTTCCCCAGCTGACTTCTCTGTGGTATCAGAAAGAGTGACACCAGAGCAGTGAATGACAGAATCTCTGTTAAAGGTGTTGCTCTGATAAGCCAAGGAACTCTTTGCTATTCCCTCTTACGTGTTATAAGCCCATAAGATTCTTTTAAAGAAAATTGTCCCCTTAAAATTAGAAGAGGCTGTTGGGAGATAAGTTTGCTGTGTGTGTTGGAAGGATTAATGGGAACCATTTTTGTGTGCCTTTCTAGTTGTGTGAATCCAAGGGGTTTCCACTGTAGAAAGATCATTGAGAGGGAACAGACAGCTGTGATCAGGTAGAGGGAAGATGGGATTTTGAGCTTCACAAGGCTCTCAGCTGAAGTGTGATTCCTGTGCCTCTGATATTTTTGGCACAATTGTAGCCCTGTAGTCATGTGCCTTTGGTCTTCATGAAGAAAAGGTTATTAGATTTACACTGATGATTAAAAAACCCAAGTGTAATAAAAGAAGAGCACCAGGTGACTTCAATTGACCACTTATCAGATAGCAAAATATCAGCAGGGTAAAGCTGTACTTTGCATGTTGCCTGCAGTTATTTCCCTGGGGGCAGGAGCTGGCGCTGGAGGCAGCTGTAACCTTTCCAAACAGAACATGGGAAGAGAGGAGGCTGCTGGAATGTGACTCCACCACTGTATTCCAGCTATTTGGTTTCATCTTTTCCATGGTTCCATCAGCTTCTTTATCAATTCTGCAGCACTCATCTATAGGAAATCAAATTAATTAGGATTTATTTGACTTCAAGAGGTGAGGAAGCATATGCCCAGAACATACTCCAGGGAGTCAGTGTGGGAACAGATGGTGAGGAACAGAAAGTCTGCTTTCCTTGCCCAATCCTTTCTCCTGTCACTCACCTTTGGTGCACAGTCACGAGTATGGATTCTTGAATGAGTCACCCTCAAACTCCTTATTGATGCAGGGACATATTTACAAAAGAACACCAAACTTTCTAGCCAATAGGCAGAAACAATAAAATTTCAGTTTTAAAGTGTTATTATCAAGGTAAATGGCTATAAAAATAGTGGCCTGACAATCAGTGCCTAAAGATGACAACGCTGAAACTTGCTGAGTAAAGTTTTGTATTTTGAGTATATGTAAAGCGTGTAAATTGCTTGTATGTCAAAGAACTTCCAATAATTTCACATTAAAATTATTATTTTAAGTGCACAGGAATCAAAAAGCCAGAGCTGATATTGGCACATCAGCAGCAAAAACACATGAACGCATCAGGCAGTCTGGAAGTTCTGCTTTGGTTTCTGGGTATACTCTGTTTATATTTATTACGATGAAATTTCACTGTAGAAGTCACCCTCTTTAGTGAAAAGAAACAAAAATGCAGTAGAAGATGGGGCTCTGCTGTAGGTGCCTGTGGCACATCAGGATTTCACTGCTCTTTAAAAACAGATTCCATCAAGGCTGTTTCCCTAGTGTTACTTGTTAACACCCTAATGACATGATTTTTGAGCAGCAACAAAGACATAAAAGAGAAAAAATAATACAGAAACAACCCAAATCCACCCAAGTCCTCTAACATCAGCCCTGCAAGCAAGGGCTTATGGCCAGTGCTCCTGTCCTCAGCCTTCCCCTCCATCCAGCAGAAAGCACCTGGAATTGCTGTGTACTCTCTGCCCTGCAAGTTCCCATCTGAAGGGTCCTACCCAAACTTTTGCATCCATGCATCCAGACAAGCTTTGACACTGGAGCAAAGTCAGGTACATTGCTTTAGCAGGGAAGGGAGCTCTGTTGTTTTGCAGAGTGAATCGTATTTTATTTTTTTAAACTATTAGACTAAAATATTTGATTCCAAAAGCTAATAAAGAGGTAGAAAAAATGTCCCACTTTGATTACCACATTTTCAAAGATCTTAAAAAATTTATTTCATTGCAGTGCAAAGGAAATATTGCAACCCATTTCTTAGGTAAGGAAATGAGGAAGTACCAAACACATCTTTTCACAGCCCTACAACTGGTTTTCAAAAGCTTGGATTTGAATGGACACTTTTCTCATTCCTGTTCTGTGACTCAGTTTTTTGGACTAAATTGCCTTTTTTATTTTCTGTGTAGCAGATTGGGTGATGTGGCTTTTTCCCCCTCACTGCCTTTCCCTCCTCCCAGTGTAATACTCTATTCATAAAGCTACACATATGCTAGGGAAGGGAAAGAGGCAAATGGTTAAATTTTACATATTTTATTTAAGTGATATTTAACTGCACTCACCTTTGTCAGCCAGATTTTTTTGATGATTCCCAAGTAATAAAATCTTACTGACATGTGAATAAATAGTTTCAAATGACTTATTTGTACAGAACCTCTTAGCTCTGACACTGAAATCTGTGATACCCAAGTAATAAAATCTTACTGATGTGTGAATAAATAATTTCAAATTAATTCTTTGTATAGAACTTCTTAGCTCTGAAGCTGAAATCTGGTATTTAAGTAAAAAACAGAAAAGTTACATTCTGCTTTGGTTTCAGAAACTGTTTTCCAGTGAAATAACATACTACTTTTTTTAGACTCTTATCTTCAGTGGTCTCCAGTTGTTTCAAGATTATTACAAAAAAATAACTAAGATCCTCAACCAGCGCCTGGTCTCATGGAGCATTTTTTCCTGAAGCAAAATATTTAGCCAAGCTTGGATTGGTACTGACAGGGCGCATTCAGCTTTTCTTTTTGTTTCTCTTGTGCAGGAGCTGGAGTGTGCATTGCCAGGCCTGTCAGAGTGGCAGGGGAAGGCTGGATGCTCAGCTAATAACTATGCACAGAATGTGGCTTTGAAATGCCAGGAAGCAGTGGTGAGATTGCAGCCAAGGTAAGGCTTGGGATAACACAGCACGTTTCACTTCTGATGAACTGTAGGAAAGGCTAATTCATCTGCTGCCTACTGCATAAAATATTCAGGCTTCTGGCTCTTGTTGGCAGTGTATTCTATATTTATACATCTAGGACTGTTTGGAGAAAGTGAAAGGGATAAAGATAAGAATGCAAATTTCATCATTCTTTAAATCCCTTACAGCTGAAGCAGAAAGAACATCCTTAGTTTAGAAACTTCAGTTCCTCTGTGCCAAGTTTCAAAAATACTTCTCCACTTCTTTCCTTTTCCCCCCAGTGCTGAATTGCCTCTCTTTCTCAGAGCTGCATTGTCTGAGCAATGGGAAAGGGAACCTTCACACCTGATTGTAGCAAGAGTATCCATTTATGTACAGTTTAGGCTCTGGGTGCTGTGGCAGCTGTGCTTGTTCTGGTGCTGAAGGGCACTGTGTGCTCAGGTCTGGCATTGACCATGTCCTGATGGCAGGTAACTCAGCAGGTGATGAAGTAACTCAGCTCTGGTAAGTATTGGAAGTCACAGCTTCTGCTTTCATATATCATGGCCTTGCAAATGGCTAAAAATGGAGTTTCAACTCACCCAACTGACCAGTGAAGGAGTGTCCTAAGGATAAGATTTAGTCCTTACTAAATCTAGGGGCACAAATTTCCCATGTTCAAGTACTGGTTTGGCTCTGATTTTCTGTGCACAGAGTGTTTGTCAGGTGAGGCAGGTCTCTGCTCTTTGCCTTGATGTGCATGACAGCCTTGGTGCCCTGTGGCAGAGTTTCTGGCTCCCTTTGGAGGGTCTGAAGCAGCAGCAGCAGTCCATCTCAGTGGCCCAGGGCACAGCTGGCTGACAGCTGTTGCTCACTGGCTCAAGGTTTGTTTGCAGTCAGGAGAGGGACAGCAGTGACAGCTGACATCCAATGGCACTTTGGTGCTTTATGTGACATCAGCTGGTGGCTTTCTCCACAGCTTTTAGGAGGCAACATTGTAAATGGTTTTAATTTGTGCACTCAAAGGAAGGTTTAGCAGAATGAAAAAGCATTTAATTAGCTTGGACAACAAAGTGCTTTTGCCCTCCAATGCCTGCATGTGCAATTGAAACACTGCATCTCAGGAAGAATATTTAATTAGGAAGCCTGCCTTCTCCTTTTCTGACATTCCTTATGAGAGAAAAGAATCCCATGGACTAGTAAAGAGGAGCTTCCTGAGTGTAGTATCAGACCTACCCAGTGGCTCTGCTGGTGGGATGTTTGTGTATGGGTAGGTAACAAATAACTGGTTAATTTTGAAAGGAACATGATGAAAGACACACGGACTTTAAAGACAGGAACCAGATTGGCGTGTGAATGAATAAAACAGCAACCACAGCAAAGTTCCCCTGTCCACTTCAACTGTTTGGTCTTTTTAGTCTGCCTGGTATTAAACCATTTTTCACTGTGCTATTTATTCTTTTTTAACACCGTGGTAGTTCCTTAGAAAGCCTGCTATCCAAAAGGGCTAAATCTGTAAAAGAAAGATGCCTGGATTTACAATTCTAAGTGCTGTGCAAGCGCAGTGATCACATCTCAATTCTGGCCATGTTTCAATTTGATTACATTATGAAAAAGAAAAAAGAAAGTAGGTGACTTTACTCTCAAATAAGGAACTTCAAACATAAACAAGCGTTGACATGTGGTCTCTGGCCTCACACACACACTTTATTTATTTTAACTGTCCTTGAACTGGCACTCCCACCACCCAGGGCACTTCCACTCACCGATGCTGGAGTTCCCAGCTCCAGTCTGAGGATTGCTGTGTCTGGTGACCCTCCCTGTGCTGCCTTGGCAGGGCCACAGCAGGTGCCAGTCCATGTGTCAGCTCACAGGGGTCTCTGGTGACTGCACCAGGCTCACAGCACTGACTCCAGCACAGGCTGGGACACTGCTGCCAGGGCATGATGTCCTGCCTTGTTTTCTGCCTTCTCTGCTGTGGGACATGCAAAGGTTAAGCATTCAGTGTTGGCAACAGGGAGCAATCACAGCTAGATTTGGGCAGAACACATCTGTCAGCACCAAAAACCCCAGGTTTCACTGTGCTGGGCTGCTGGTAAAAAATAGCAATGCTTTGGGACATGACACCTGCCTGTGTCCCTAGGTCAGACTAAAAGCTCTCTGGGGTTTGAGAGGAGACGGACACACTGCTGCAGGAGTGTTCCTATACACCTCTCCTCATATATCAGATGTGTAGGGGGAGGACAGGAGAAGGATTTATTTCTGTCTCAAATAAAGGATCAAGGTTGATTGTTTCCAGTGCATCCTGCTGTTACTTCTGCTTTAACTGAATTGCTGCAGAGGGCTACAGCTCTGCCTTTAGTCTCATTGGGGATTAAAGGTGTAAATACCTCTGAACTCTACCGAGGTTTTTAAGAAATCTGTGAGGCAGCTAAAAACCAGATCATTTTAACTTGTCTAAATATGGATTAAAGACTGCTGAAACATGAACAGCTTTTCAGTACAGTTCCTGTTAAGCAGAATAATCCAAGTTTAGGATATTCTAACAAGGGATTCTCATAAACAGATGTGTGACAGAGAAGAACAAACCAGGCCATGTAAGGGCAACAATCCACAGAATTGGCTTAAAAATGCGTATTGTTTCTTTGAGGGGGTAATTTCAATTTATGGTAATCACTGAAACAATAAAGGAAAGTTTTGTGGGATTTGAAGGAAATGGGAGAGTAGACTTGAAGAGATTTGCAGTCAGAAATATAAGGGAATAGTGTCTTGTTTTTGGCTAAGCTGTACCTGACCTGTGAAGCAAGGATTTCAACCTCAAGAGGTGTTTATCATGTATGATTTATGAAAATCAGCATCAATTTAGTAGATGAAATGCCATCTGCATGGAAGGGAACCTTTTCACCTTTTTTCCAGAACATGAATTTCTAATACTATTGCCAGTGATTACTCTGAATACTGCTCTGGTCATTGTGTGTAGCTGGGTTTGGATACGAGTGCAATATAATCTGCACCTTGATAGAAGGCAGATAAAAGTTATAAACAGGTCCTGGGAACAAATAAAGGAATTGCCTTTTTTTTTTTTTTAACAGAGACTAGAAAAGCCAGTATGGAACAATACACATGATTACAACAGCTGCTTCTGCCAATTGCTTTCTCAAAGGCAATCAGCAAAACTGGAGTGGGCTGCAGGCTGTGTGCAGTTACCTGAGCAGAGCCTGGTGCTTTTCTCAGGTGCCTGCTACAGAGAGAGGAGGCTGAAACCAAGCACCCCTGGGCAGTGGGAAGGTTGATGGTTCAGCAAAGGCTGCATGTCAAGTCAGTGTGGAATTCAGAACTACAGTTTGGGGTGAAGTTTTCTGCCAAAGAAAAATTCCTGAAAGTTCTGCCTCTTCACCATTCCCCAAATAAACTGGAAATGAAGTGGTTTCATTTATCAGGATTTATCTGGTCCCACGGCTGGTCCCTATTCTGTGATTCTGTAACTCTATTTTTGGCAGAGGCTGTGGAGTGGCTCTTGGTGTCAGAGCTATGATTGTTCTGCAGTAGAGGTGGAAATGCCCTGGATCTTGGGGTCAGCCAGAGCCTCTCGAGGTTTCTGTGCTTCCCTGAGGGGAGGCCAAGCTCTAGCAAGGCTTTCAGTATTTAAGTTTGCAAGGCAAGTATATTTTGAGAGTGCAGTTCAGGTGGGAACTCTTGAGGTTTCCCTGGTTTCTGCTGAACAGCTACAACTCAGAGATGAGAGGGAGGCAGCAGGGAAGCTGCAGAAGTCCTGATGTCCCCATGCAGACCTGCATGGCTGAGGCAGAGCCTGAGAGGCTGCATTTCCTCACCTGCACAGGCAGCCAGGTGAGCAAGGAGAAAGCTGGGAAATGATTGACTGGTTCTTAAGAACAATTTCTTCAGAGATGGTGGCATTGAAATACTGGTGTTTATGGTTCCAGTAATACTTCTTGTACCAAGGCAGGGAAAAGTTTCTGAGCAAGCTTTTGGGTTGCAGTGCAATTAAAGAAAACAAAGCAAAAGTGGGGATGGGGAGAGGATAGAGGAGGAAGAAGATAAGAGCAGCTCTTGCTGCAGCCCCAGTAAGGGCCACACCTGCTGAGTATGAGAGCTGCCATGGTAAGAATAACAAGGGCTGGCTGGGTTACACAAGGGCTGGGACTCCTGAGACAGGAACTGCTACACTGGCTCTGTGTCTGACCTCCCATTCCAGCACTCAGGGACTGCCCAGGGACTGCCCTTGGGCCCTTCAAGGTGGATTTCTCTTTCATTGCAGGTGTGCACTTTATGTTCACCCCAAAGCCTGTTGCAGTTCTGCATTGCTCTCTAAGGAATCAATCATAGGTGTGCTTGTGAAGCATCCACCTGCAGCAGTTTGGATTTCAAAATGCTTTTTGCCATTTGGGAAGGTCTCAGAAAGGAACCTTCTGTTTTCTGGGTGCTGAGAGGTGCTGGTGGTGTGCTGTGCTGTAGCTCTGGACAGGCTGAATCAGCGCCCTGCCAGGGAGCTGAGACTGCCACTGCTGAGCTGTCAACCACCCAGGCCACCCTCACTGGCTCCTGACTGGACACAGGGGACGAGGGTTGGGCCAGTGTACGCTGCAGGTGACTCTGCAAAAGGAGTTTCATTCCACACAATACTGTGAGGTTGAGGGGCAGGCCTCACACTGGCATTACCAATGCCAAGACACCACACATGTGGTGTTGTGATGCATAAACACATAAACAGCCTGGGCATGGGGTTTGTGTCACCAGAGCTGGGCTGCAGTGACGTTTGCAAGTTACAGAATGTAATGCTCCTTTTTGGGTTTCACAAGGGAAATGTGGTGGGGATTTGCTTAAGTTATCTTCAAACATCTTCCCCAGCTTTTAAAATTATGTGGTTTTATTTGAATTTTATTCAGGTTTAAAAGTGATGTTGTGCATAATTCAAAAATTCACGTGTCCTGGTCTGTATTTTAAACAGCACAGTGCTCATGCAAATTTATTTCCCCCTTGAAGTCAAGTAGGAGCTCTGTTACAGTAATTAGAATTTAGGTGGGGTTTTTTCCTTTCTTTTTTCCTTTCTTTTTTTTTTTTTTTTTTTTTTTTTTTTTTTTACTTATATCCACAAACCTCAAATGTACATGTTACTTATTGCATCTTTGCCATCTCTGTCATGGAGAAAAGGATAATTCTGCTAAAGCCAGTCTATAAAGAAGGGTGAGAGACATATATT
Organism: Ammospiza caudacuta; assembly: GCF_027887145.1. NCBI lineage: Eukaryota > Metazoa > Chordata > Aves > Passeriformes > Passerellidae > Ammospiza > Ammospiza caudacuta. The sequence goes on from NC_080601.1 coordinate 10,670,846, forward strand.
TGAGTAGTAGCCACAGAGAGAATTAAAATTTCATTATTTTACAGGATGTAAATTATACAAAATAAGGGTGCCTGCAATTATTCAAAATTTCAGCTAAGGCCTGAAATAATTTTAATGTACTCAGCACAGATGGAAAATGAGGGCTTGTTCCTGCTGCTTTTGAAGTTAATGGATATTTTGTGATTGACTTTTAATGAGAGTAGAATCCAAACCATAGTTATTAAATTGTAAGCCCTGTGTTGCCTGGTGACAATCAGAAAATCTGCATTTGCCTAGCAGAGCAATTAATCTTGGTGAAAATGAAAAAGCACTCCCCAAAACTTTGTGTAGAGTAAGATCAGCTCAGCACACAGGAGAGTGAAAATGCAAATGCTCATCACCCAGAAATGGTTACTCATCTTAATGATTTCAGTATCTCCAGAATCCAAATAATGCATAAATAAAAGCATCTTACTCCAGTATTTCTAGTGTAAAAGGGAACAGTAAAATGAAAGATTAAGGGCATCCTAAAACATCTGGCAAGAGCATCAGCCTGAATGAGATGTGGTACCTCATGGCTGCTGTAAACCTTCTACTCTCCAGAGTGCAAGATTCATGAGGTGTACAGCTGTGAATGATGGAGAACTTTGTACAGTTCCTGTACAGAGTGCTGCTAGCATTTACTGTTTGTTTTTATATTTTTTAAAAAAAGTTGGTTTTTTTTAATATTAAAGGGAGTTCCCATTTGCTCTGTTATGCACCCTGAAAGGTGTTATTGAAACAAAGACTAGAAATGTGCAAGTCTGACACATGTTGTTTTCATCCTTTCCCTCATGTCTAGCTCTAGTTCAATGCAAGAAATCACCTTAAATATTTTTTCTTCATTAGTGAATTAGTTCTTCAGCTGTTTGTAGCCTTGCAGCTGCCTCCTTACGTTTTATTAAACCAAACTATAAATATTTCACTCTTTCCTATTAAATTAGTCCTTTTGCTGTTCTCATGACTCATTTCTGTTCCTATGGGAATTGCACATCTTGGATCCTGTTTGGAGCCAAGTGGTTTTTCATCCTGGTGTAGCTATCTAGTGTGTCTGCTTTGGTAAGAGAAGTGGCACAGCCATCATTTCAGTCATTAAATGCCTCACAAATCCAGGAAGAACTACAACAAACACCTCTGCATCTCTTTGTTCTGATTTTGAGGTCTCTAGAGGATTTTACAGCTATTTCTTTTTGCTGGGATGATGCTATGCCCAGAAAAATATGAGTTATCTTGTGCAAAGAAATCTGGGTTTTGTGTTGGGTTTGATCACATCTCTGAGTGAGTCTCCAGGGTCCAGCAGACATCAGCACCTTTTCAGCACTGACAAATCTCATTCTCTGAGACAGCTGCAGTTTTCTTGCTTCCCCTGAGTCAAGGGTCAGCTTGTTGTTCCCCCATGTCAGGCTCTGAGATCAGGTGTGGGAAGCCTCAGCTCGTTCTGGGGATGGACAGAGTGCTGGTGGGAGGCTACTGGGGTCACTCAGTCTGTGGGAAGCTGTTTCCAGACTTCAGTTTCATTCCTTGGCGTACTGAATTAGTAGCTAACCCTGAGGCTGGGAGCTGGGTGGGGCACAGCTCCTCGGTGGCCACAGCCAGGGGGAAGAGATCTGCCCCTCACTAGGCCAGGGCCTTCCTTTCCTCTTCTCGTGTGGAGAAACAGCAACACACTGAGAGAAAACCCAAGGTGTGGGCATCTCTGATGGCAGCCAAGTGACACTCACTAGAAAATGAGGACATCTCTCTTACAGGCATCTGGGGCCTTTCTGAAATTTCCAAAAGCAGAAGATTGGGAGCCTGAAATGCCATCAAATTTAAATATGGAAAGCTTTATTCTTTATGGCTGTGATATGGGAAAACTCTTGTTCCTGTTTTAAAGCATGTGGGACAAATTGTGCTTAGATTTAAGCATGTGTTTGAGCTTTTTCTTGGCATTAACCCTGTTAGCTCACCAAGTCATAGATCATTCATCTGTAGAAGTTTTTGACACGACAGAGTGAGCCCAGATATTCATGTCATAGTTTCCAGGACTTCATTACAAGTTTAAATGTATTATTTAGGATTCCAATAAAATCACTGTTGTTTTGAATGGGTTAAAAAATAGAGATGTTACTTTCATAGAAATGCTGTTTCTTAAACAGATTAATTCTGTAATTTATAAATTACATACATACATGATGAAAAGCTTGAGATATTTGCAGCACAGATAGGCAATCTATTGAATGAGTTTTTAAATTTTATTTTGTAGAATAGATCAGAGCACAAGCATTTCACCAAAAGAAGCAACTGATCAATTTAACAGCTTAAATGAGGTAAGTGAAACCAAAAGTTGAAATATGATGTTATAAATTTTGAATATATGTTTTGGTTTTTTCTTAATTTCAAGGTCTTGAAATAACGAAATTGCTTAATAATCTTAGATTTGCTTTTTAATGAAAGATTGTAGTCATGTTTTTGAAGAAAAGCTTAAAAATGTGATATGAGACTGCTAAAATAGTTTAAAAGCTAGAAGCAAGAGGTTTAAGCCAACTTTAGATCGCTTTTTGTTTATGCTCAGAAAAGAAGCAAACACTCAATACTGACTGAGTGAAGGGACATCTTTCAAAAACATTTGATTTTTTTTTTCCTCTTATTACAGCTCAAAACTGTTCGTCTGTTAAATGTGAACCGTTATTTATCATATGTTTATAGTATATTTTTATAGAATATATTTATATGTTATATGTCATATAAATATGGACCATAAATATGTTCTGTTTAAAAATAAGGAGTTCTCAAAGTTGCTACATCCTGCAGTAAGCTAGGAGCAGTGCAATGGAGTCTAAAAGGTGCTCTGGTTGTAAGATGGAAGGAGGGGAGAACTGAAGAGGGGAATCAAGGAAAGCCAAATAACACCAGAGAGACTTGGAACAGGCTGCTTTCACAGGGATTGTGTCAGGAGCACAGTGTGGGTGAAGCACAAAAGCTGTTGGTGTGATGACATTGAACCATGGATGAGCCTGGGTGAGGTCCTCACAGTTAGCAATACCCTGGGAGGGGCAGGGGGTAAAGCCAAGCTCTGCAGTAATGCCAAGTGGGAAACCCTGTAAAGCATCTCCCCACACCTGGGGACCCTGCACCCCAGCAACGAGTCCACTCACCTTGCAAGGACAGTGGGGGACACGGCACTTACACAGGGAGCAGTGGGGTTTTTTAGTGCAGGCCAAGACAACACAACAAAACCAGTGGGAGAAAAGAGCTGGGTGAAGAGGAGCCCATTCCTGAAAAACTCTGGGAAAGAGGGCTTTGTTTCCATAATGAGCCAGAGTGCATCTATGTCTATTAATAGATGCCTGACTTGCATTAGGGGAAGACCACAATGTGTCCTTTTAAAGGAACTCAGACCTAATCTTCTCCTTGCAGTGAATTGTTTCCTCTGCATTTTGTGTCACTGTTGTGCAGCTCACTGTAGAAAATCTCAATGCTGACAGGCAGGGCACATTCAGTGACAATACAAGAGAGTACACTCAGCCTCTCTAGAGCCACCTCAGGCCCTGGGAGAAATCATTAAGTCATTGTTTCTTTTGAGAAGCCCCAATGCAAATATTCACTCAAGCTTCCGCTTGAAAGCTTCCATTTAAAATCCTTGCAAAGGATTCCTTAAAGGCTAAAATAAAGATATTGTAATAAATCAGTGTAAAATAATAAAACCAATTATTAGCTTAGAAATGTAAATAAATTGTTAATAACCAATGAGGAATGAGCAAGGGTTACAACCGGGTGCTTTCTTTTGCAAAATCTTAGATTCTTTTGTGTCTCAGGTCCATTGCAAATCTGTGCCATAAGAAAAATTCTCTTTCTGGAATAGAGAAAATGGTGTCTCTCTTCACTGCTCACCCTTGGCATTATGCAGACCCAGGGCATATCTTGTTCTATCTTATTGTTGCTTGTTTGTTCCCCATAAAGGAAGTTCTGAATTGAAAATGTCATATGCCTCAAGGCACAAATATTGCCTTAACGGATACTGCAGAGATTTATTTATATTCCCATAAAATGTGCCTATCTTATTTTAACCTGAACTCTCAGATTAAAAAGCTGTTCCAGTGTGACATATAAAAGCATTAATTTCCTTAGAGTGAAAAAATGGAACAGGTTGAAATTTGCTCAGTTTTTTTTCCAATATGAATCACTTCAAAGGCTATTAAATGCTGAAAGCTTGGATTACTCTCCTTCTCTGCCCCAGCCGGTTTCATAAATCCAGTAAATCCATCAATAAACTGGATATAATAGAATAGCTGCCTTCCTGTCTGGGAGGCACAGGGGCAGGCCCAGGGGCAGGCTGCAGGCATCCTTTCATTCAGGAGCACTGTGTGAGGGTCAGGGTGGTATCCGTTTATGCAGGAAGCACCAAGCCTGGCTTTGCTCCTCACCCTCCTGTCTGAGTAGGAGCAGAGCTCATGGCTGGGGCACACCTGGGTCCTTTCCTTTTCCCTCGGTTCTTCAATTTATTAAACCTTTGGTGTCCACAAGAATGAGACAAAGAGTGCTGATAATAATAATCCTTTATTTGGGAAATAAATTCTTCCTAAAGGCAAATTCTTCCTCATTTGTCACATTGTCTCCTGTCAGGCTATGGCCTCCTGGACATGCTGACCAACACATCCCTCAGTGCTGATCCCGCTGGGCATGGCCCTGTGCCATGCCAGGGTACTGCCTCTCAGTGCCGCAGCATTTTGGTGATGAACTGGGAGAATTTGCTCTTTCAGTATCCCACTCTCCAGAGGGATATAACAGTGTGTGGCATTCATCTAGATGTGAGAGATTATCTGTTATCTCAGTAATTCCTTACCCTAAGGCCTCCCCTCTTCCTTTTCAACAATCACTGGTTGGAAGGAGTGATGATCAGTGGGTCCTGGCTCAGTTTGTAGAGAAGGTGTCTCTACTACAGGCTGAGCTTCCTCTGGGAGTGGCAGTCCTTTTGTACTGTGCTTTCTCCAGCAAAGGCTATGGCACGTCAGTGACTCTGTTTTCTTAAGGTATTATCAAAAATAACAAATGGCTGAGAAGGACTACACTGTTTCTCTTCCTGTGTTTCTCTGACTTCCTATAAATTTCTCCATTTTACCATTATTTATAATAATGTACAATGCTTCTTCACTAGGGGAATTGGCTTAGCTTACGATCTTTGAATTGTCAGTTGCTTAAAGAGGACATAAGAAGAGATAAGAAACCTTCATCCAAGACAATTATAATTGCTTCTTTTTCAAATTTTTGGAATACTCTTCTTAAGAGAAAACAATATGGTTATTTTTCCAAGGCAATTTATGGATCCATTTGAGATAGTAATTACTGCATCAGGAAACCTCATGCTAGGCACCATAATGAACCTGCAATGAACACCATATCTGAAGTATTTGTACTGAGATCTTAGCTGATATAGGACACCACAGCTTAAATTACTTCTGTCACACTGGATTTCCATGTAGGGGCATTCTCAAATTGATGGTGATGCCCACCATGGCCTGACTTTTCCCTCTGTGTGTTTCAGCTGTTTGCACTGGCTTCTAACATGTTTAGCTGCTTCCTTTGACCAGCCATGAGCAGAGGTGGCCCAGGCAGTCCCTGGGACAGGTCTGGCCATGGCAGAGCTGTGAGCAGCATGTGCACAGGCTGCTTCTCCTCCAGAGGAGATGTGCTGGCCTTTGCTCTCAGCTGTGTACCCTGCCACATTTCCTGTTAATTTGTGGTGACTTTTTCCTGGACAGTGCAGTGTGGCAGTGCTGTAGCACTCTGCTGTGGGTGAGGATAAGATGGGGTTGGTGGTACACTCCAGATTCATCATCTCCCTGGTAACATCAAGACAATCAAAACTATTTAGTGTTTTCTCAAATCCCTGTCAAGGGCACACTCATGAAAATAGATAAGGTATTTCTAATATCATTATTATATGATTTTCTTTTAGTGTTATGGCAGTGGCTGGAAATTTGCCATCCACCCACCTTCCCCAGATGGGTGAAAAATATCATTTAGAGCAACCGAATATAAACCAGCTGGTGAAGAACAGCATAAGCATTGCTGAAATGCAGTGTTTAACAATGCAGTCTGTGAGAATGCTTTTACACTGAACTTCCCATAAATATCAATGTGTCAAAAGGAATAGTGATGCAAAGTGAATGTGTTTTCTTGAAATGGGATTTTTCTTGTCAAATGCTTAAAGTAATAGTCCATGAAGGTTAAGTCCTTTTATCAGACATTCACTTACATTTTCCTTATTGGCACATCCTCTGGGTTGTCATCTGTGTTCTCCCTAATTTTCCTCAGCTGTTCTCCTGGTAAGGTCCATGCTGTCATCAGAGTCCTCACTGGTTTGTAACTGGTACAAACTGTCATCTTTTGCTAGATGACATTAATGACTGTAAAATTCTGCCTGTCTGTGATAATTTCACAGCCACTTTGTTTGGGTTTAGTTGGGATGACAGACAATGGGAAATGAGGACTTCCCAAAGCAGTGCCATAGGTATGATGCAAGTCAGCATCCTTTCCTTGACAAGGAAATGCACTGCCCCCTGAAAGCTTTTAAGGGCAAGAAGGTTTCTATGATTTTCCTGAATTTTATAAAAGGAATGAAAGGATAAAGGCAGAAAGTCATCCCTGATCTTCTCAGACAACCAAGCTGTTTTTTTTTTTTAACCAAAAGTTATCTTCAGTTTTACAGAAGGAGTGCCTTACAACAAAAATTATGCAAAGATGTATTAAACTACTCGTCATGTAGGTGATGTATTGTCACACAAAGGAAATCAGACCAATAAATAAATTCATTTTTCATTAAATGAATCAAGAAATTGGTTTCAGGTGTTTGACAGAATGAGGGAAAGGCTTTTCAGGGTATACATTTGAGGATTTTTTTATTTTTTGCATCTCAGATTATTTTCTTCAGAAAATGTCCTTCATAAATATGTATCACTTGAGTGACTTAATGTAATATGTACATTCTGTGTGCGCCAGCTGTGTGGTTATTAGGACAGCCTTGTGTGGTTTTGTTTTATGTTTTGAGCTGTATTTCCCTCGAGATGGGGGAGCTGGATGCGTGGGGTGCGGGGAGTGACTCATTTTGCCCAGTCAGATGGTGATTAGGGCTTTCACAGCATTTCCATCACAGCGAGATGCTTGTGTCAGATCGTGCAGCTCAGTGCTGCATGCAGCATTAAAAATTCAGATCAGAGCTGGACCACGCATGGCACAGAGGCTGGAAGTGAGGTGGCACATAACTGTCCCTGTCATTGATTTGCCTGCAGCCAGTGACAAAGATGTGTTGATTTTACCTTTGCAGCGGATCACAAATGATCTGCTGCCCTGGAGAACTGGCAGCAGCCCTCATAAAAGCCCTGTCTGCACAATGAAGTATCTCTAAAACAGCCAATTAAAAAAATCTCTCTCCCAAGAATCCCTTGAGTGATCGTGTTGTCAGTAACTCTTTGTTCATGGCTGTGCACTGCACTCACAGGCTGGAGAGGGAGATTGGATTTTTTATGAATGGTAAATGGGGAGGGACATAATGTCATCAGATCGTGATGTCAGCCCAATGAATGAAATACTTCTTTAATGTATTGCTTCAAGCCCAGGAGGAGGGACACCATCTCAGCTTGGCTGCCTGGAATAAATCTCCTCTTGCTGACAAAGTCATCTTTCCCACGTGCCATGAATAATCCATGTAAATTGGGACTTAAATAACCAGGAGTCAAGAAACTCATGGAATAGTGCACGTTTGCTCCCCCACGTCCTCCCGGAGCTGGCAGTGGAACACCCCTTTGCAGGCGCTGCCGATGGGCTCCGGGAGTTGAAGAGCAATTGCTGATCCCCGTTGTTCTCTACCCAGCCCAATGTTCTGCTTTTGTCTGCAGAATTCTTTGTTGAAGCTGCAAGCCCTGGAAAGTGATCTGTGCTCTGCGTTTCTGCCAGCCCAGGAGGAAACTCCCCAGCTGCCGGCACCCAAGGACACAGCCCCTTCTCCAGCCCACAGCAGCGTGCAAGCTGATGGGGCCAGTTGTGGAGGTAAGCCAGCGTGCCATGATGTGCTCTCATTTGCAATTATAAAAAAGCCTTGTGACTTGCACTTTAAAATCAGGCTTGCAGCCCTCTGGGAAACAGTGCAGAGCTAATGCAAAGCACCATTTCCTCCTGCAAACGCTGTGTAACGTAAAAAGGGGTGATACCTGTTAAAAGAATGGAAATTAACAGCTGTAACTGTCCTGTTTTCTGAGAGGGAATTTTCCTTTTCAGAGAGGTTTTAAGAATCCAAATTATTTTATTTTTTAGTTTTAATCTGTTATTTTTCCACAAGTAAATTTACTCTCTTTACTTCCTATGTCTGTATTGTGTGAGATCACCTGCCATATCATGTAATTCTATTTTTGTCATTCTTTTTGTCAGAGCAATATCACTTCATTTCTCCTATTATTGATTTTAATTTAATGCATCAGCAGAGAGATAGCGAAGGTGAGTTTTACAGCATGTGGATTTTAATCATTCATGATCCTGTATTATTACCCAGCTGGGCAAACTGTGGTGTGTTATCTCTCCCTCTTCCCTCAATAGAGAAATAAATAGCCCTAAGGTTCAGCACTGTTTTTGTCAATTCATGGCTTGTAGTCACAGGGCTGGCAGAGTCGTGATGCTCAATAGAAGAGGAGTCACTGCTCGTGAAAAATAGGTCAAAGGCAGTGTGACTAATACATCTCACAGACAAGTGACATGAATACACAAATACCTAAGTCGTGCACCATGTATGGTTCAAATTAAGGCAGGTAGGTCAGTAATCCCTTTGCAATTGTTGTTTCATATCAGAAAAAAAATCTGGGTTAAGAAGAACTTATTTTAGGAGCTGCTTGCTCAGCATTTTCAGCGAGAAATAACATTAGGTTATTTACAAAAAAAAATTATAGTATTACACAAATTATAGTGTTTTACTTTAAAAATTTCAAAGTTTGAGGTTGGCACTGGAAAAATCAAGGAACGATGCATGTAAAAATCAAATTATCATGAAGATGAAGGAATCTAAAAATGCTAAATGTCCTGGTTTTGTTTTCTTTTTAAAAAGAGGGTGTGTTAGTCCAGCCAGGCAATTACTTTAATAGCTCTTGAACACAGCTATGGAGCCTGGACTGGGACTAACCTTGATGGGTATCTGAAGCAGAAACAGGTCTCATTTGTGTGCTGCACAGGAAAAGACATTCTGCAGCTCACCCAAAACCTGCACTGACTCCTTTCCTTTGTGTCAGGGTGGAAAGGACTCCTTTCCCAGTAGTTTGCTGCATTATTTTGCTCTGGTGGTTTCATAGTTCATTGTTAGGATGGTTCTTAATTGTTTCCCCTTAATTATTTTTTGCTGTTTTGATTAGATTTTCTTTTTATTTATGCTGGTGGTGACTGCTGCTTCCAATCCTCTCTCTACTCCCATTTCCCCTCTGCAGCCACATGGGGAAATGTTGCATGATGTAGCATTTCTCTTGCACAGTTTCAGAGCATGCTCTGCCACTCCAGCAGTTCAAACTCATGCTTTAGTTAGAGCTTATCTATTTAATGGGTTTTATTGTGCCCTCATTCCTCTTAACATCTGCTTTGTGGTTTGTGGCATTTTTAGTAACTTGCCATTTTGCACAGACAGAGCTGGTCCTAATTCTGTCTCTTAAATTGCTGCTGAAATCTTCTGATGCATTGAGCTGTCACATGGCACTGTTGGCTATTTGAGCTCCACCTTAGCTGGAAGTCCAGGGATTTGTACCAGGCTGGGAAGAGTTTCTAGAGGATGTGCCATGCATGTTACATCTTTAGTTTTCAGCCTTTCCTCAGTGGATATGGGAAAATTAACACAATCCTTTCAATCAACAAATTTTAGAAAGTGTACATCATATGGATGGAGATTGAAGATACAACAGTATAGTAAGATGACAGGGTGCCTCAGTTTTAAGGGGATGAGCAGTAACTTATCTCTGAGAAAAGTCAGCAATTTCCAGTTTACTTTTGAATAATTGAGAGCTGAATTAGAGTTGCCAGAGTGAGTCTGTAAAGAGTTGTGATGGGTACCAAAGTTAGTTTTTTAAAGGGGTAATTATAGAAAAGTAGGGTGCAATTTCTGTAACTTTTGGATATGAGATTACACCACAGAAATGCCTGCAGCAATGAGCAGCTGAACCTAACTACAGGAAATGACTTCTAAATTACTTTCAAATTAAAAATTCTGATAGAGGCATTCACAGATGTAATGTGTTTAGGACTGAACACACTACATCTGAATATTATTTTTTCTGTACAAGAGATTTCTGTGTATTATTGTTTCACTTGAAGCATATCACAGGTATAAATAAATGCAGGATTGTACCATAGGACTTGTCACATGAAGTCCACCTGTTGAACCATGCTGCAGATTATCAGACACTAGAATTTGGCTTTAATTCCTGTGGTGTTCTCCTGTCAGTGCTAAGCTGCATGGAGTAGATAGGATGGAATAGATGCTAAAAGGGGCATGTTACTTGCTTGGGTAGACGTGGCTTTAATTCCCAGTTTTGGCAAAAATAGAGGCTAAAATTAGACAAGATACATGAAGACAGGTAGAATTTTGGTCAGTTCATGGGCTACTCTTAGGATAATATTTAGTGTCTTGTTTAGGATCTACACAGAACTGGAATCAGGATGATGGCCTTAAGTTAATTAAAAATTGAATTGATTAGAACTTGTCATCACCCTGAGATGTCCTACTATTTCAGTAGTTGTGCCACTGAAATGAATCAGTCTGAATTATTTGCTGACCACTTCTGACTATTTGGTAGTAATTTAATGCACTTCTAGTAGAGTTGGAACTAAACTCTTTCTTGGGCCATAGCAAAGTTGCATGAGTATTCAAGCCTTGCTGTCAGAAGGCCAAGGAAATGAAAGTGCCCTGGCCTTTGGGAAATATTCCCAAATTATAAACATGCAGGTTGTCTCCCTTTTGTTTGCTAGCAGAATAAAAGAACCTCCTTGAACTTTGTGTGCTTGGTTTTACACTGGAGCTGCACCAGCCACTACTTTTCCTGTGTATATATTTTCCAGGAGTGCTTAGTCTTGAACCTGTGCATTTCTTCCATTTCTGAGCCTGGGCTGTGCCTATGAAATTGTCTGGCTGTAGATGTGAGGAGCAGCAAATGTTTGTCACCATATGGTTTAGCAGTGGTACAGGCTGTCTCCTGCATGAAGGACATTTTTAGGTCCACAGGAAGTCAGAGTTCAAATGTTGGAAAGTTATTTCCTTCACTTATCAAACACAGACTAGCTGATCTTTTTATAACATCATTTTCCTTTCACAGTCAGGGTACTGCTACCTAATACTTATTCCTTGTAATAACAGAACATGAAAAACTGTGCAATTTTTCTTAGTCGACCTATTTCCCAGTGATTATGTGTTTCTTGAAGTTCAAAGATGGTGAAATTAAAGCAAGGGAAGCCAGGTTCTTCTCACTGACAATACTGTTCTTCAGAAAAAAACAACCCAGCAACAACAACAGATCAAAAACCAAACAAAAGTATTAATTTTACAAAAAATTTTACAGAGTAAGGAAAGAGGGTACACTTTTGTTGCAGAACACCAATTATTCCAGCCATTGTCACTGCCTGTTGTCAGTGTCCATGATTGCCCAGGACTGCTCAGTGCTCCACCCCTGCCTTTCCCAGGTGCCTTCCTGGGGTCTCTTTGTGGGAGGATTTGAATCTCATACAAGGTTTAGGAGATTGGGGTGTTGCTCTGGTATCTTGGAGAGCTGAATCTGACCTACAGAGGATCAAGTACTTAGAGGAAGGATGCAAGGTTAGGATTAATCAACTACATTGTCTCATTGTGAAAATGCTTAACATAATTTTAATTGATGATGCTGGTAAGAGTAGATGAGCTTGTAAATACAAGAGTTGTGTAACTTTTGCTTGGCAGACTAAACTGTGATTATACAATATAAAATAGGATTTTTGTTGTTGTTTGTAAAGCAAAAGCAGTTGGATAATGTCCAATAAAATTATATTTAAGCCATTGTAATTTCTATTTTTTAGAGAAATATAGGGTTGGGGTTTTTTTGAAGGGTTTCATTCAGACCTGGTTTTCACCACTGCCACAGTGTAGCAATAGGGATTTGCAGTTTTGGTATTAGTTGGGAAGAGGGCAAAAAAAATGTACTACAAAGGTTCTATTCAAATCCTGGAAAAAATACTCACTCAGCATGGGAATGTGATGTCCCATGTGCAAAGCAGAAAATCGAAAGTGAAGGTAAAAGAATTTACCTAAACCTGCCAGTTCTTCTGTGAGTAAACTCATGCACAGTTGTTTTTCAGGGCAATTTTAGTCTTGCATTGAATAAAAAGATTCTGTGAAATGTATTAGAATGCATGATATATGGCAAATATAATACTGGTTAGAATGACATACATGCTGCCTGGAAATGCAAAATAATAGATATTAATTAAAAAGCTGTATATATGAATGAGCTTAGAAAAAAAAGAAAATAATGCAGATGGTGCAAAATATAGTGTACTATGGAAACCGCTGTAGGAGAATCTGAGTCAGGGTACAAACTTTGCTTTAGCAAAGCAAAGGAGAAAATATTTTAGGCAAGAACTTTTATGAGATTATGGAGGTTCTCCCTAGAAAGTATAATCTGCATTAAATCTCAATCATCTGATAGCAAAAATATTGATTAGGTTTGATCATCATCATGCATTTCACCTACTGAGGGTGAGGAAGAAGATTCAATATTGAATATTCCCTTCAATGGACTCGGGTAGAGTACAGGAAGATGAACCCCTGATGTTCCCTACGTAGGCCCTGTAATGTGCCATTATTTTTCATGTTACCTATAAACAGAACCAGTGTGAGGAGTTTCATCAATTCCTACTTTTTCTAGCTTGACCGTCATTATAAAACAAATTTTACCTTTTAAGCATCTGTGGTGAGGTTTGCATTTACAGTCCAAGACATTGCTAACACCACAAGCATTGTTAGTACCACAAGCATGACTCCTCCATGGAGCAGACACTGTCCATGACCTTGAGTAAATAAACTGAATGTTCTTGGTGGTGGTTGTTATTTTCTTATCTTGTGTTCTTTGAGCCAAGGCTATGTTACTGTTGCCCAACAAAATTCTGCAGGATGTGCAAACAGCCCTGGAGGTTCTTACCACCAGGACATATTATATTTTTTACCTTCTTTTCTCTTCACCAAGGGACTAAATGAAAAATCAAAAAATTAAACTTGTTGTGGGCAGTCATCATCTTCTTCAGGAAAGTGGTTTTCAAAAGCAAACAGATCTATGAAAATATAAGTAATGCTTCTATTCTGGGAAACTCTCCATCTTTACTTCATAGTTTATAAATACACCCATCCACCTCCTCCTGTGGAACTCAGAAAGGATTTTTGTGAAGCCAGTGGCAGTACTTCTATTTTCTCATCCTCAGTGCTGTGTCCACCCTGCATGCAACACTTTGCTGATCTGTTTGCTGCTCACTTTGAATACTCATGCTTGGAATACCTCTGTAAAGACAAGTTTTTATTGACCTAGGTAGCTGTACCCCATGTGAGTGCCCCTCAGTCCTCAGTGATTTATGCTTTCTTTCCAGAGCCCGTGCCAGCGCACAGGGACTGGCAGAATGACATGGAGAGCAGCCCACAGGAGCACCACTCGCTAGGGACCAGCCGACTGCTGTATCACATCACAGATGGAGACAATCCTCTCCTGTCACCACGCTGCTCTATCTTCAGCCAAAGCCAGAGATTTAACCTAGACACAGAGTCTGCCCCTTCTCCACCAAGTGCTCAACCTTTCATGATGTAAGAAAATCTATTTTAATTCTTATGCATTTTTAAGACTTTTTCTGCAATTCACAACCTTTGACTCTTCATGGGTTTTTTTTTCAGTTGTTGCTATGTAATAAAAAACAAATGTTTTTATTGTGGTGTATTTTGAAGTGGATGATTTGCAACACCAGAAATAGGAACTAGTGTTTCCTCAGTCATAACACTGTACGATATTTTTTTTGAAGTCTTTGTTAATTACAGTTAGCAAGGACAGTTTTAAATGTTAGTAATTAGAATGAGAGTGAGCACAAGATAGAGAGGGCTCTCTAGGTATAATACTAAAAAATTCAGCTGTAATTGAGCTGCAGCTTGAGTCACTGATGAGGGGTGACAGTGACATAAAGCATATGAACAATCCAGGTATGTGATTTCCAGAAACCAAGCTGTGAGTCTCAGAGAGAAATCAAACTTTCTTAAAAGCTGATATACAGAGCTTTAGCTTCAGCTGCATATGGATAATAATCAACTCTATTGACTTGTAGCTGTAAATAATCAGAAACTAAACTGTCTTCCAAATGATAATGTTCATTTCCAGTAATGAAGAACTCCCTGAGCTTACTTTTATAAATCATGTCACTACAGTCTCCTGTTATACTTGAAAGATTTTGTGAATAAAGGTGTGGGTGTTAAATGTAAATACTGGATCAGGCTTTTGCCTAGTAGATTTTTTTTTTGAAATATATTCAGAAATCCCATGATTAATTAAAAAAAAAGAGAGAATGAAAGACAGATGGTGAACCCATTAGAATACTCTAGGGGTACCTTCAAGCAAAAGCAATTATTTTATGCTTACTTTATAAAACTAAGTTGTCTCTGTCCAGTGAAAGAGTAGAATAGCCATGAATTCTGAAATGCTAAGTGTGAAGTGTGCCTGAAAACAAGGCATGGTCTGTTATAGCTCTTAGATCCCATAACTCTGCTTTTGGCTTTTGCAGGCCAAGAAGTTCTTCCAGGTGTAGCTGTGAAGACTGCAAAGAACCACAGACAGTAACACAGCTTACCAAGCATCTTCAAAGCCTCAAGAGAAAAATTAGGAAGTATGAAGAAAAGTTTGAGCAAGAAAAAAAATACCTGGTAAGACAATATTTGAAAAGGTAAATACTCCAAGAGAGAGGCAAGAATCCCAGTATATTTAAACTTATTCAAACAATGTGAGATATGGTATTTCTGGTAAAATGAAATAGGAAAAACTTCAATGAATAGCTTTTCAGCATCTTTCAGTGCATGCAGTAGTTCTGAGACTTTTAATTTTCTTTGAATTACCTTTGTTGCAAAATTTCCATCTTTGAGAAGTGTGAATCAGTGAAACACAGCTGACAGGCTTGTGAAACAAAATTGTGCAAAAGGTGAAAAGCTACTTATTTGCTTTGTAGGAGTCATTTGCCTGGAAACTTGTTCTGCTGTGCAGATCCCTTCATTCAGGCAGGCTCCTATGAACATCCAAAGCCTGGGGCTCTGTACAAGCTGATGGTAAAAATCAGAGAAATAAAACTTGTGGGGGTTGTTTGAGGTCAATGGTGAGTGCTGTGCTGGGAATTGTGCAGTATAAGAATATTAAAACATACCTGATGCTAAGGAGGTGCACAACACAAATCAGGGAAGTTTGTGACATTTTCTGACTGTATTAAAATTAAGCAAATGATACATTACCTTTTAATCCTGTTAATGGCCAGAACCTTGTGCACTGTGGGCATCATATGCTCCTAGGAGGACAATTTCATACCTAAACAACCCTCACAATATGGTCAGAAAAGAAATTATTTCAGAAGCTTGATTTTGCGAAATTATTTTGCAATTTTATATATCTGAGTTTTGTGTAAATTCACTTTAATTTGCAGACAATTTCTAAATGCAAAATAACCCCTGATCTACAAAGCCTTTGTTATTTATTTCTTTTGAAATCACTCTTGCACAGGATTTTTCATTTGATTAATTAAGCAGATCAGTTGAAATTCTGAAAATGCTGTATCCCAAGAGAATCCCAGTCTTATGGTAAGAGCTTATTCCTGCAAAGGACAGAGAGCTTCAGTTAGCATCCTGGAAATCACTTAGGAACTTGACTAAAATTAGGTATTTGATCAATCCTTTTGAAGTCACCGAAGTTATTTATTCAATTAGTCAGAGATTGAAATGTTCATTGCTGTCCTTTTTGGGATCAGAGACATAACACTCAGATCCTTGTGGCACTGTGTCACAATGGGGAGAGATAAGCCATGACAAATTAATGCCATGCTCAAGCCAGATGCTCTGCATGGCTCTGATAGAGTGCAGTCAGAACTACGGACATTTTGTAGCACGCTGGGGATGGGGAGGGTTTTATCTGTTTGATCCTTTAACTGTCAGTTCCTTCTCTTTCTTTACATTCTTTACATTTTCCTTTGCATTCAGCCTTCTCATGGTGACAAGACTTCCAATCCTGAGGTTCTGAAGTGGATGAATGCTCTGGCCAAAGGTCGGAAGCAGCTCAAAGGTACATAATAGAGTGTTGTGTTCCTTTGCTGCTGAGCCTTTTGGAAGTGGGAGTGTACCTGGAACCTTTTCAAGTCAGTTTTCTAACCTCACTGCTCTGCTTATTTTTCACAGTGTGTGGCAATAAGTCTCCCAATGGCAAGAAAGATATTATGTGATATGGCTTGCCTTGATTCCTGAAAGCAGGGATTAAAGTGAGCCAGTTCAGCCTCCATACCAAGGCTGGAAAGGGGAAGGGGGAAACGCCATCATCTCTCCCTCATCACTATAAACATTCATGAAAAAGGCAGTGCTGTTCTGAGCCCTTTCATGAGGGTCTAAAACACAGAAGTTAAAAGTTTCCTTGCAATAGCACAAATGTAGGTGCAACTGTTTCTTTAGGATTGAGGATACATATCTCTAAGTATTTAATTTATTTTGATCATAAAAACATATTTTTACTTGATAATAAATTTGGCCTTGAGGGTCAGGTTTTGCCCTTGACCGTCAGCATACCACTCCATTACGTCTGTGGGTGTATCAGATGCTTTCCCTTGGGGAGTCTGTAGCCAAGACTGATTGATTTTTTTTTTTTTTTTGAAGGCTATTTATAATTCACTAAATCTTTTTTTTTATCTTTTTTTTTTTTTTTTTTTTGCTCTGTTATAAATGGATTCTCACTACTAAATAAATTGTAGTATTATCTTTCATCTCTGTTCTGGATGTAGTTAATAATGTAGATATAGAGGATGTGATTGTGGTAAATAAAGAAGTAGAAACTTATCTTTCAGTAAATTTCTTCTGGAAATTCTCCCTTGAGTACTATCCTATATGACTATGAGATGATGATGCTAATTACTATTATTATTTCCCGTTGAACTCTGTTGCAAATACAGGAAGGGCAAATGCGAAGAAATGGCCAATCTGCATGGTTATTTTCTGAAGATTGTATCTCTGATTCATCCACTGAATCTCCTGTCCAGAGGGTCTAGGCTTCATAGATCAGCCTCACCTTCACACCCCAAATGCCTCAATCCTGTGACAACCCTTGATTTTTGTTATCTTGGATAATGGCACTGCTTTTAAATGAAGCCAGATTCATGAGGATCACATGCCAAGTACAATTGAAATGGAAAACACTCAAATGTTTGTAGATCCTTCTTCAAATTTGCAAGGCTTGTCTATCCTTTCTAGCTCTTATGGGTTTACTAAAAATTACTGGTTTTCCCCTCAAAGCTGGCCTATATCCTCAGACTGTCACAAATAAAAAATTATGTTACTGTTTCTGCATGGATTTCAACAAATTTAGCACAGTTGGAGACATCAATCTCCTGCCTTGCCCAAGGTCCTTCACCAGACAGGCGTGTGCTCAGAACAAAATCTGGTTTTATGGGAGCTAATTCAGATTTTAATTCAATTTCCTTGTTGCTCTGTGCAGGTCCCTGGAGCTCCAGGGGCTTTGGCTTGGTGTCAAGTTAATAGAGTCACACATGCTTTATCACATCCAGGCAGGCTGCTGACTGGGAAGCTTCTGTCTTCTGCTGGGGTGCTCAGGTGCTCTTCTGCCAAGGGAAGTCATTTAAGAAAGAAAGGGGTGGCTTCTCCTTGTGAGGACCACTTGAGCAGCATGGCAGGGTGACCTCTGGAAGGGAGAGGGACAGTTTAAATTGCTCTAGGAAGCAAAAGATGTTACACATTAAAGTGAAGCAGAATTACTTTCCTACATGCCTGTGGTATGATAATAATTGTTAGCAAGGAGTAGGAAAGTTTCAGGTTTTTTTCCCTAGTAGTGTCACAGAAAACTACTTTGCAAATTCTTCTAATCTATTTACTTGCCATGCATTTTGCCTTTCAGAGCTTAAACTCAGAATGTCAGAAGAGCAAAACTGTACCTCCTCAGTGCCCCAAAGAAATGAGCAGTGTGAAGGCAGTGGCACCTCTAAAGAGGCTGGCACACAGGAGGCCACCAGCATGGAACCAGCTCCCTCAGTGGAAGAAACCATGGACAGTGTGTTGAGACGACTAAAGGAGAAAAGACAACACTTCAACCTCCCTGAGACTATTAAGGTATTTAAGAAGCATGGCTGTTCCCCCAGAACTCTCACCTGAGGCAGATACTGGTGTGTGGCTGGCTCAGGGTGTGCCAGGGAGTGCACATCCTCTGTCTGCTGGCATTGCAGTGCATTTTCTCTCTAATGAGGTGGGACCTCTAGTGCTGTTCCCAGAAGTGACACTTCTGAGAAGAATTGCTGAGGTGCAGAAGGCTTTTCAAGCAGTGCTAAGCATTTTCTGCTCAGAGAAACTGAGCATGTTTCTGCTCATGTGAAACTGTTTGCCAGGCACTGCAGGAACCTGCTGACTTGAGGCTGTGTGCCCAGAACTGCATACCTGGTGTTCTGAAAGTGGTGGCAGCACAAGCACCTTGAGTCCACAGAAACTGTGTGACTAAAAACATTCCTGAAGGTATTTTGATGATAAAAATCCCCTCTCAGCTGAGAAATGCTGAAAGCCTCTGCAGAGTCAGTAGCATGCACTGAGGTGACAGGGACAGCACAACCATCCAGACTGCTTTGCTCTCCTGAGCTTGTACATGTGTGCTGATCCTGCCTCTGCTCCCCCATGTTCTCAATTACTCTTCTGAATGTAGGAGCAATATTCCATGGAACATGATTGCTTGGCTGAGAAATCAGTTTTTTTGTTTTAAAATCAGTTTTTTTGTTTAAAAAAAAAGTACATACCTTAAATTTTTGCTATGCCTTCACATTGCTGGCACAATATGGGGTTCTCTAAAACAATAGGTGCCACCCAAACCCCCACTCTTTTAGGGGCTGTTTTTGCTGTCAGAGGATGCTGTCCTGATGCTATTATAGCCAAGCAGAACAATAAATTTTGCCCTCAAAGGTACCTAAAATCAAAATGTTGACAGTAACATTTAGACTTTGGCTGGTGAATTAGAAAGGTGAAGGGGTGAGAGGGTGAAGAACTAAATGTTAAACTATGTGAGAACTAAGAAATTATTCTGGGTGGATTTCAGTACCAGAGAGTATCCAGCAGAGATAATTTTTAATTTTTGTTTTGTTTCTATTCTTGGTTCTCAAACAACTAGTTGCTATATTAAAACCAGGACTGTGCATAACAATGCCACGCTTCTCACATTTTGGGTGCTGCATACATGACTGATTTTTTAATTGTTTCTTTTTCTGTGCTACTTTTTTAGAAAGAGAAATGAAATGGAAAATGTGTTTCATAACCAGAAAACAAAAAAAAAGGCAACAAAACCATGCTATTCTGTATATAGCTCTAACATCCTAACAGTGCAGACTGTAGGATAATATTTTCAGTCATTAATTTTTTTATTAATGGGGTGAGATCAGATGACACCAAAACAAATCTCTCTGATGAAATCCAGTTCAAAAATCTTTCTTATAAAAATAAGTGGGTATCTGTCCCACTCATTTTTCAATTTTTCTGAACTCCCCCTAATTTTCCAAGAGAACCTTCTAAATTTAAGAAATGGCAATGCAGGCTTGGAATATTTTCGCAAACAAGGAAGTAATGTAAATTAAATGTTTGCACATGACAATATTTTCAATTTTTTTTAAGATCCTATTAATTTTCTTTTTGTTTTACTGTGGAGAGAACTTGTGTTTTAAAAACTGTTAGCAAAGGTGCTTGGTAATACTTATCAAAACTGCTGGGGAACAGAGACTTGAGCAGGAATAACATGAAATCAAATTGATCTATTCCAAAATGATATATTTTAGTAGCTCCCTAAGCATAATATCAAAAAAGATTGGATTTTGATTATGAGTCATCCTGGACTTTTGGGGGAGAATGAGGTTTGTGGCACCGATGATGTGAAATGAATCAAGGATGTCTGTGGTAACAGCAAAGATCAAAGGCTTCATTTCAGCTACAAACAACTTTGGTTTTACTGTAGATATATTTTATGTGCAACATTTTGTTTTCCATATAACATTTAGATCCTGCACTGGAATCTGAGCTAGATTAATAGTAAACTAGGCAGCAGCTAAACGTTTTTTTTGATATTTAGTTATTTTGGCCAAAGATAGGATTTCCACAAAAGCCTGCCAGGTTCTCCCCTGTAGTTCCCTGTGGAAAACCTCTAAAACCCAGCTGAAATACATGTGGGAGCATGTGTGTCGTAAGAAAGGTACAGAGTAAAATCCCAGTATATCTAAAGAGTACAGAGCACAAGACCTGAATAGGAAACACAGTATATGGTTTCCAGAATCAAACACCCCTCCTGCAAAAAGCCTGTGAGTAGTCATTGAATGAGAAAGCAAAGAGAAAATTGGGGTTGGCCTGTGCATGGCTCAGTACCCCACAAAGGGGTGGCCACCTCTTATTGTTTGTATTACATAAATTACACCTCCCAGTATATTATTGGGAGATGGTAATTTATGTAATAGCTCATCTTGGGTTTAGCTACAAGGCTTTAGGAAAAAAAATAAGGTTAAGAGTATAAATGTAGGAGTTCAAGAGATAAAAGGCAAATAAACACAACTTTAATAATACTACTGAAAAAGCTGCACCAAATCCCCCCAAAAACAAATCCAAGACCCAGCTCCCAGCTTGGCATCCACTGTGAGAGTTGGGTGACTGTGCCTCAGTGCCTGGGGGAGCAGCAGCTCTGTGCTGCTCAGCTCTGGCTCACAGCCTTTCCCAGAGGGGGAGGGCTGGAGCTGCCCTGATGGGAGCTGGCACTGCTCTATGGAGGTGTCATGTCACTCACTGCCTTTCTTTATACTTTTTGTTTCTAAGTTTGTGTCAAATGCTGCTTTGTAATCAGCCACCACACATCCCCAAGTGGCAGACCAAGGCCCTGGGAACCTGACTCTGTGCCTGCATGGAAACAAAGCACTGCCTTTGACAGGCTCTGGGCAGGCCCAGCCCTCACTGGACTGTCTGTCCTTCTGTCCCCAGTTTGTATTTTCTGTCTGGAAAAACAACAGCAAGCTTTAAGGCATAAGCATGCAGGGAACAGAACAGACTAGTAAGGAGATAACTGTACACAACATTTTGTGTGCCTCTGTTCCAAGTTATGAAAACCATACTACTACCTTATCTTTAGGTGAAGTCCTCCTTTTCTTTCTTTATAGATCACAAATAACTTTTGCCTTCTGTATGAATGTTTGCAGCCTGTCCCCCAAGGCTTTTCTCAGACTGGCTCCCTTTATATATCTGTCTTCTCATCATTGACCCACTTCAGTTCATATTCTCCTTGGCTATGAAGCAGTGTTTCTATTTAATTAGCATTGAATCTCCTGCTGCTGTATGTAGCCTACAGCCCTAAGATGTCTCAGACAATTCTGTAGTTTGTGACTCCAGCTGCCTTCTCTCATTTTGAAATTATCAGCTATTTCAAACTTAGCTGAATACCAACCTGTCTTGAGATTGCTAATAAAATGAGCTAATGAAATAGGCTCAAATGCTAAGCCCTCTTGAGATCGTTTCTCTTGTGTAAAATCAATATTAATGATCACCCCATTTCTTCCTAACCACTCAGGTGCTCCAGGCTTAATAGTTTTTGAAAGAATTAACCTTGTATTAATTGCAGAACTAGCTATAAATAAACAAATTAGCTGATTTATAATATTCCTGCATTCTGGTTAGCAGCTCATCTCTTAACATGAATGACAGATGATTTTAGAGTGATTAACTCATGCAGACCTTTTAGGAAAATGTGATTAGCAGTTCTGATTAATGGCTCTGTGAGGTTTTTGCATTTGAGTATCAAAGAAAAAAGTTTTGCTCCTGTTGAAGTTAATAGCAAGGTGCTCTGATATAAGACGAGTGTCACTTCAAGGTTGATTTATTTTTAAAGATAGGGTCTAATTAGTAAAAGTTGTCACTACAAGCCCCCTTGTCATCAGCTCTATGCAGAAAGGCTGTGTGTGTGTGTGTGCCCCAAGTCCATGGATCTTCACAAGACTTCATCTCTCCCACACTTCAGAGCACCTGGCCCTAACCCAAGTGGCTCTGTTGTGACCTGGCAGAGACATTCACTTCATGTGTGCCTTGGTGTTCTGGCCCAGGTGAAAATCAGCAACTGTCAGGAGCAGGTCTAGCTGGGGAGAGGGAGGAGACAAATACCTGTTACACTGTGTGCTCCCCACAGCACACACCTGGGCAAGTACTGATATTCACCAACACTGAAAAATCAGCGTTCTTTTGGTACCAGTGATTCATACTGCAATCTTTGAACAGAAATAAACTGTTTGCCATTGCAGGTTGGGTTTGCATTGCTAGATCTTCATGTTCTACATCCTGACCAGCCAAGGCAAATCTGTTTCTCTTTCTTAAATAATTAAAAAGTTGAGGAATGCTCTCTATGAATTTTTTCAGCTTTCTGAGTATTTTGCTGGAATGTTGGCTGTTCTCATTTTTTACAACAAAACATACTTAATATATATGTCATGTAATTCTGGACTCTGTTCTTGCTAAGTTAATGCCAAGTCCCCATTGACCTCAGTGCAGACAGAAATAGAATTAATGTTTATCTGGGAAGAAGAGATTATTACACAGATATGTACCTGTACCCTTGTCATGAAATCCTGACTCACAATCTTATAAATAACTTTTTTAAATAGGATATGACAAAAAAGCAAATGGCTTTGGAAAAAATCAATCTTCAGAAATGTCTACTATATTTTGAGAGTATTCATGGACAACCTGTAAGTATGCCATGGAAAGATAGGTAAATTAAAAATTGTCTAACTTCTCTCACCAATATCTTTGGTATATTAAATATATTTAGATGAATTTTACACAACATAATTTTAGTTATTTGAAACTAATTTTCAGGTAGAAATGTTGTTTTCTGATACTGATGAATTTGGTTTATATGTTAGAAATTAAAGTAAAATAAAAAGTGGCTCTGTATCTCTCCATGATTGGAAAATGCAAGGTTTGAGGATTTAATTGGAAGATTATATATTCACAGGAGATTTGACTCTGCTATCATGTATGGTTAGAATGTTTTTCAGCTGAGGAAGGTTTTATATAGGGCACCAGCTGAGATATGAACTACAAAATTACATGACCTGTTGTATATGTTTGCCTTTACTACACAGCAGGACTTAAACTATTTCTTAAAATCTCTTCAAGGGACTTCATTGCTGAATGTAGCAGCAAATAAAAAAATGCCAAAATTGGTGAGATGATGATTTGAAAATTTGTCTACACAGCTGAGGAAATTCTTTTTTGATATCAATGTCTGTATTCTTGTGAATGTCTGTTTGTGGCTAGTAGTTGTTGTGGTAAAGGGAACTTGCAACACTGTTTGTCTAAAAAAATGCCAGCTGTTAAAATTGTGATCTGACTCTGACCTCCTTTTTGTTCATCTTCTTTGGGCTTGAAATGAGAGCTGAGGGATGGAGTGAGTATGCAAGAAGGGTATGAAGAAATTATATTTCCTAAGAAGGAAAACAAAAAAATAAATTATTAGTGCCACGTAGAGATGAAAGAGACTTGATTCAGAGATAGGAAAGAGAATAACAGGGTGCCTTTGCAGCACAGGGTTCAGAGAGGGTGTTCTGAGGGCTGAAGCAGCTCTGTAACAGCAGCCTTGAAACACAGTGCAATGTGCTGGGGCTGACGTTTGCCCTGTGATGTCTGGTATGGCTCAGCACCATCTCTATCCAGAATTACCTGACAAGGTCTGACAGAGAGACCACCGAGCAGGTTTAAAGCAAAACAAATTACCTCTTCTGGCTTGTTTGGCATTCCCTGGAGCTCTTATGTGTTGTTGTTAAATGGAACATGATGCCTGGGGAAGAGAAGTGGGATAGGCAAGCCCTGACATTGCACAGTGAAGGGTGGCTCTGGAAGTGGTCCCCAAGCATTCCATCAGCCAGATGTGTGCAGAGTCACCAGCCTGAGATTGTCTACTGTCCCCCTTGCTCCTGCTGACCAGGCATTTGTCTGTGTGAGCAGCTCTGGACTATTGTCTGTGCCATCAGCCACTCTGTGTCTCTTCAGATCCACCATGTGTTCACTCATCAGAGTGGGTGCACCTGGGCCTCTCTGCAGTGCCAAAAATCAGTGAAACTGCACCTAAGGAGTGCTCATAGGTGTGGGAGCTGATGGGCAGAGGCTGATGGTGGACTAGGGAGCAAATGACTCTGTTTGGACATTTCACCACTGAGAAAAATGCTATTTTGGGGATCTGGTGTCACGGCATGGTGTGGTTGGTTGGCTGGGGTGGGGGGGAGGTGGTTTGTCTTGTTTTTGGGGTGTTTTTTTTCCCTTGTGGAATTTGATTTTTCCTTTTTCTTTTCCCCTTAATGCAGTGAGTCAATCAAGTGCACAGCTAGTTTCCTTAAGGTGTATTTTTGTATTTGTGAACATTTGTGGCTGGATCAGGCACTTAGCACCTGATTTAAAATCATATTCCCTTCTAAATCAATGCTGCAAGTGCTCATGAAAGGTCAAGAACAAAGTAAAAGAACAGATGGTGAATGCCCATTGTGGAAGGCAGCTCAGGTGGGGAATGCAGGCAGCAGTCCTGCACAGAGGCAGCTCCACGTGCAGCCTGCAGAGCCTTGTCCCAGGCAGGCTGTGCCATTGCTGCTGCTGTCACCACAGCTCAGGAGGTGAGCTGGCAATGCAAGGCACAGCAGCAGCGCACCTGAACTCCTCCTGCTCTAGCAGCAGCCTCAGAGAGAGAATAATTTTCCTCTGTCTGGGCAGTGTGGCTCAAGAAAAGTGAGAAACCTTACTGGGTATTCTCCGTTAGAAAATAGATTGTCATTTTCCTTTTCAGAAATTGCACTGATTAAATTACAGTTCCTATGGAATATCTATTGAGGCAAAATACACATCTGATCATACTCTTCTAATACCTGTCTCAGCTTTACAGGAGAAAATGAGAATCTTTTAAATGTACTTTTTTTTAAATTTTTGAGGGCTATGTTTTGTTATGATTTTTCTTTAGGTAACTAAGCAAGAAAAGAGTCTCATGAAACCTCTTTACGACAGATACAGAATTATCAAGAAACTTCTGGCTGCTCCATCTTTGATCACAACAATTGTAAGTTGGAAGGAATTCATCCAATGTCAAAAAAACCATACTAAATGCTGGGTTTGATTTCTACCTGTTTGTCCATTTAGCAACAATAGAACTACTGATACCAAAAATCCTGCTCATTGGTTAATACAGGGTGTTGATACTTCCAAGTGCTCTGTAAAATTAAACTTCTGTACATGCTAGAGGTTCCAATGTACAGCAGCACTTTCTGAGGCAAGAACTTCAGTGTGCTGCGTAAGACATTGAAGGCTGGCATTAGTTTTCCATTGTGGAAAACATCTGCAACACAGAAGGAAACCTCTCTCTTTCCATGAGGGACCCTGCTGTCACTATATCTAACTTTTATATCTTATCAACAATGCTTTTATCAATCATGTAGCACATATATGCAATTTGTAGTACTTTAATAATATATTGATGCAATGGAACAGTACTGGTCTCATAGTGAGTGAAGACAATGGAAGTTAATTAGCATGTCTACAAAAAATACTAATCTAATACTAGTTGGGGCTAGTAGGTCAATTTTAAAAATTATTATTGTCTTGTTAGATGATAGCGTAATTTTACATTTCTTTGAAAAACCACAGTGCAAAGCTTGGCATGCTTGCACACAGGTATTTCATTGAGAAATTTCACTGAAATTCCCCCTAAGTGGTACTTGTTAGGAGCTTTGCCCTATGGAGTTTTTATGTTTAAGCCCTAGTTTTAATAGCTCAGCTTTTTTTGTGAGGATGGAGGAATGTGAGCAAGACACCAATATCAGTCTACCCCAGTAGTTAACATTAGTGGCTATAAAACTGTGGAATCTCTTCCTCCAACTCTTTCTACAGTCAAAACATCTGGATATAATATATACACAGGAGGTGTATATATAAGAGGATAGAAGTTCCAGCCAGACTGCACTGTTGACATAAATACAGAATGTTAGTTAAGTCTTTGCTACATGTAAGGGCTTTTGGGCACACAGAAATAAATTGCTGGCTGGAGATGCTTGGGAGCAGTGCCAGGTTCTGTCCTTTTCACTCCTGGTAGGCAATGCAACCCAGTGACCCTAGGAGTGCTTTCATGAACAACCTCAGGCAGACCTGGTAAACCTTTCAATACGTGTGTTCTGTTTCAATGAATACACCCAGGAAGTCAGATCCTAATTCTTTATGTTGTCAGTCTGTTACTGGAAGCATTGTAATGTAAACAAGTAATTGGATAATGTTTTGCATTTCCCAAGCAGGAGGAAGAAGACTCAGATGAAGACCATTCTCAAAGCAGCCATGAGTTATCATCTGGCCCAATGTCTTGCTTCCCTGTTGAAGAGCACCTGTGTTACTCACAGGAGGAGAGTGAGCCTGCACATATTTCACCTCTGGATGAAAAGAAAGTTTACAGGCAAACAGCCTTGTCAATGTCCAATTTACATGAAGCAACAATGTAAGTTCTCTCTTTTCCCCCTGGAAATGTTTTACAACATTTCTTGTAGACTTTGTAAGTGAAATACAAGCCTTTAAGAGAAATATGAGCCATACTTGTTGCAAAGGTGTATTTTATATAAAGGAGTGATTTAGTGCTTTGTCATGGGAGAGAGGAGGCAGAGGAGATTCATTGTTTGGGCAGCACACTGGTGGTTTGAGCTGTTTATTCAAACAACTTTTTGTCTCCAGGAAGTGAAAGGTAACTTGTGCCTTCCAGGAACAGGTATGTTCTCATATCTTAGGGGATGGTATCTTTCTTTTGTGTTTTGATTGGAAGGTCTTAGATGAATAAATGAAGCTAACTAGACTCTAACACTCTAGAGATCAAATAAAAATTACTTAATTTCTATGTAACTCAACTATGTGCGCAATAGTTTGCTCATAAATGCTGGGAGGATATTTCTGTGCATTTTGTCATTATGCAAAAAAAAAAAAAAAATATTACCAGGAGCAAATGTCATAACAGAATTCTCTCTCTGCTTAAACCCTTATCCTTTGAACACTAGCTAAAACATGGCCTCCAAAAATTATGCTTCTGGGTACCACTAGCATTTCAAGTACATCCCAGTAATGATTGGGAACAGCTGCAAATAGGAGCAGGGCTTGCATGTTGACTGTAATTCAGTTACAGCATTTCCTCCTGTGAGATACCGAGCCCTGTCAACTCCATTAATTCCATGGGGAATTTAGGCCAGTAGCAAGGCTCAGTCCTGAATGCTTCCCCTCTTCCATGGACCAGAGTCTCTGCCTTCCCTTTATTAGCTGGAAGACCAGTAAAAGGGAAGGAGAGCTGTGTATGGAGTGTGATGGAATGTCTTGGGGCTCTGCTCAGTGCCTGCCAAGGGCCCAGAGCAGAAGCTCAAATCCAGGGCTTTACAACCCTCCCAAGCAGAAGCGGGGTTCATGTTCCTGTCTCTGCTCCACAGGCCAGTTCTGCTCGAACATCTCAGAGAAACAAGAGCTGATAAGAAGAGACTTCGCAAGGCTCTCCGAGAGTTTGAGGAGCAGTTCTACAAACAGACAGGAAGGTAACTCAGCAGAGCCCTCTCCTTGTCCCCTTTGCTCCTGTTTGTGAGGGTGGCCACTCTGGGGTGACCAGGCCAAAGGGGCTGCACCTAAGGGCAGCAAAATACCCTGGAGATGTCTGGTCTCTGGAGATGTCCATCTGTCTCTCTGCTTAGTTCCTTCAAAATGTGGTCAGCCACGAGGAAAGCCAGGATTTGGGCGTCTTCCAGGACATGCCTGCAATGGGTTTATACCTCAGCACAGGATATTCCCTGAGCTGAAGGGAGGCTGCTACATGTCTCTTTCTGAGAATGTCAGTCTGTAGGGAGTAGACTTGGCAGTTGGGCCATTTTTAAACATCCAGATTTTAAAACCAGAAGCCACTGGGATTTTTTTACCCAGAATTAAATACTGGACATTTTTCACTCTGTTTTTCCTCTTAATTTAGCAAACATTTTTGTTTATGAGCACTGGTAACAGTGGTACATGGGCACTGGTAACAGTGGTAACTGGTAACCATTTTCAAAGCATTATTATGACTTCTCCTCATATATAAGAATCAAGTAATTATGCTTCCACAGCTGTCAAAAAAGTTGTCTAGTATATGAAAATTCAGTGTTTTAAATATGACTTTATTTCTGTATATTAGAGCTTTTTGATCCTGTCAAATTATCTCAGTCATTTACAGTCAGTAAAAAAAAACAACAATCCTCATCAGTGGTTGCAGAATTAATTTTTAAGACCGTTTCTCTTCTTACTCATAAAAAATGATGGTGCTTTTATTTGTTTTTCATAGGAGTCCTCAGAAAGAAGATCGAGTACCAATGGCTGAGGAATACTCTGAATACAAGCACACAAAAGCCAAAATCAGGCTCCTGGAGGTTCTCATCAGTAAGCATGATATTTCCAAAACAATTTGAAGTGAATGCAATGCTGTGATATTGTTCTCTAGGGGAAAAAAATCCAAACAAACACACAAGTAATGAAAAAGAGAAAGTAATTTTACAGGTCTTGGTCTGCTGCACGATTATTTGACACACTGAGATTTTTGATGCACTTTACCAATTATAATAGCTGTGATGAGAGAGGACAGCAATATGCAAGAATATTAAGCACGGGTGAGTGGAATACAGTATATATTTTTCCTTTTGAAAAAGCCTTGAAGTGCACTGTGAGATTGTTAAGAAATTAAAGGGATGCTGAAGTAATGTAGATTCTCAGTTTGACCTGCTCTAAAAGTGTGAGGAAATGTTCTGCAGGTTTTTAGTACATCTTAGTACATGCTAAAGTGCCACAAGTTTGTTTCCAGAATTAACATGTGTTATAATTGATTAGTAATGTTGGCTATTAGGGTGCTGATTCACTAGAGTAAAAGAAATGAATTTGAGTGAGTGAAGGAAACACTCAGAACATACTCTAGCTGTCAAGACAGAGCTGCCTTTCAATTCCAGTGGCTTCAAAGAAAGGTGCATAGGATGAAGCAGTGCCAGGGCTGGGAGCAGAGCAGTGAAGCTGCTTAGGCAGGAAAAGGCCAGAATGAGACTGCCAAACAGAACTAGTGGTGTTACAGGAATAAGAGAGAGTTCTTGGCAAAATGAAACAGCTGCAGGTTGCTGAGAGAAGATGGAACAAATGTACTGGCTGCTGTCCTTTTCACTAGTTCACAGGGCTTGGCTCACAGAATTTAGAAGTCAGTAAATAGATCAGCTACATGGTTATTTTGATTTCTCTATTAACCTTTGCACTTGGGTTTGCCTGACGCTATAACATTCGCTTCTCTAACTACCAAAGCTCGTTTAAACGCATGCACTTTGTAAAATGTTGAAGTACTTCTTGTGTTATAAATTGCCACATATATCTATAAAACAGGACTAGATTACTGCATTATGCTAAGATATTTTGGATAGATAAAGTACATGGTATATAAGTGAGTGTCACAGTTATCTGATGAGGACTGCTAGACTTCTTGTTTACTGAAAATATGGTTATAAAAAGTTATTTTTCCATTGGAGTTACGCATCTTTCTTAACTTCCAGAGCACCACACTTTGTAATATTAAGAAGAATTGTCACTGTTTATGGTAGGTCATTGGTGTGAAAAGTGGGACTAGTAATAGAAAGATTATCAGCAGGTTTTGTACTAGCAATGAAAAGCAGGGATTCTGGGAAATTCCTACCCCAGACAGAAAGAAGGGAAGAACTACTTAAGGAAAAAAAAAGGGACTGGAACCAGTTGAATCATGTTTAGTGTTTTGCTTTACCTGTCATTTTGTATTGACCACATAGTATAAGCAACTTGTTTTTTATCTTGGTAAGAAGAAGATTTTGATTTTATAAAGCCTATTATGTACCAACCATGTTTGTATTTATCTAGTATGTAATGGCATGATTTGGAAGATGTACACATCTTCAAGTAATATGGAGGAAAAAATATGAACACTAAAAAAAGGAATTTTTTATTTTGCAGCCGTTTGTTGTTTCAGTGTACTGATTTAATAATTTATAACTTAACTTTTATGAATCAGAAATGGTCTTCATAAATCTGTTTTAATTAAAGTAATCTAGAGCAACAGGAACAGATACAGAGCTATTTGAAGTTTACAAACTACATCTTTGATAAGGGAAAATGATTTAATGACATGTATACAATTGATATTAAAATGTAATCTATATATTCTATATGATTGTATAATATTTTATACAACAGTACAAATAAAATATTTTTCTATTATATTTATTATGTCGAGACACAGTTTCTGTTTTCAGTTAGCTAATATAAATAACATAAATAACACTGTCAAACAACACGTTGGAAGTGCTGACATTTCTAGGCTCTGAAATTCAAATCATGCTGCAATTACAACCTTTCATGCTGTTCAGTTATCCCAGTACTTGTTCAGTAGTTAAAATGAATGCATATTTAAACACCATTTATAAGCCGTTATTTTTATTTTGCTAAAGCAGTTTATATAGGATTTTATTATGTTTGGCAAGAAACAGAAACAATTTTTGCAGCATCTAGGTATAAATGGTTGCCAGAAAGAAATCCAGGACTTCTAATCATTTAAAGCATTGGGGGAACAGAAGGGAAAGAGGGAGAGAAGAGATGCTAAGAAGGCTATTGGAGGTTTTGAAGACCGGTAGTTGCTTTTGGTGACAGCGGCATGTGCATGCTTCCGACAGAACTGTCTGACTATGGAAATGGGAACAGAGGTTTGAAGGCTCCTAAGGAACGAGGGCAGTTTTAACGTCCAACACTGATATTGCAGGTCTTGCAGCTGGGATCTTTCTTTGCATTTGCAGTAGACAAGCTCATTAGTTGGTGACCAGTAATTTCAGCAACTGTGCCAAGGGAGAGATCCACAGGATCAGTGTAAATTACTTCCAAAATAACATCCTGGGCATGATGGTAAACCATGACCCCGTCTTCTTCATCGCAGGTCAGAAATTTGTTATCTTTTATGTTCAGCTGGGGAAGGCGCTGCTTACAGAACTCATCTCCCGGTGACCCCACCGGGGCGATCACGAGGATGACGTAGTGGTAGGCTGTGTACATGCAGTAGAAGTCTCCAAAGTACAAGTTA
The DNA here is from genome assembly GCF_027887145.1 of Ammospiza caudacuta. Classification (NCBI taxonomy): domain Eukaryota; kingdom Metazoa; phylum Chordata; class Aves; order Passeriformes; family Passerellidae; genus Ammospiza; species Ammospiza caudacuta. The sequence continues at coordinate 10,702,267 of NC_080601.1, forward strand.
GTATTTGGGTTGAAGAGTTTTTCAGCTGCAATCTCATACCTGTATCTTCCATAGGGTGAATCTTGGGGTGGCTTGCCGGTGTTAAACTCAGTGTTGCAGCTAAAGAAGATGCCTTCCAGCTTCCCACTGATCGGAGAGCCGTGGCTGCCACTGTTATCCTTAACAGAGGGCTGCATAGCATTCCCATGATGCTCTCTACAAATGAAGCACTGGTATTGTTTATTTTGTAACACATGGCAAAGAAAAAGTGTAAAGTTAGGACATTATGCTGTTTAGAAACAGGACTGAAGGGACACAAAGAAACCCATTAAACTGAAAGACAGGGTTAGTGTCAGGGTCTTAGGACCAGGCAAATCAAGTGCCATCAGACGTGGGAAGAGCTAGAATAATTCCTGTTCAAGGAGAAAATCTGCTTTTCCAGCCTGCTTTCTGTCAGCAGTCTGTGTATCATAAGCAGGCAAAAAAAAAGCACAAACAAAAAAGCCCCCAAATCACAAATATCTTTAATTAACTGATTTGTTCAGACTTACACTACATTTCTAACAATAAACACATGTTGACAATTGCAAGTCAGTCTCCATATGCTGAATATACTGTTTGTTAATATGTATTTTTAGCATAGGCAGTATATAGTTCATGTAGAACACTGCCAGTGGAAGTTATTTGTGAAGGATGCCTTTTAGGGAGGTTATAGGAAAGAATGTATTGTCTGCCAGTATTTTTTGTCCCCAGATGATCATTTCAAGTCTAATTGGTCTACTGCTGACTTCAATCAGTGCAGAGCTGGGCACAGAGAATTAGGCAATTTGGTTAGTTTCCATTTTGGTTGGTATCCAGCTTCTGCAGTCACTAGTCCTAAGGGAAAAAAATACTTTTTTTTTTTTTTTTAACTTAGCTCAATTTTATTCCAGTGAAATGTACAACGAACAAGTGATTTTTTAAAACCCCAAATTGCATTCAGCAGCATTAGGCTGCTAAATTTGGGAAATTACTCCAAAACACCCTCTCTAACCCTCCTTAGCACCTGAAATTTTATGTATAGCAGGGCATTCCCCAGTATTTGTGTCCCACACAACTCTGGACATGCTCCAGTGACAGCTTTGGCTCCCTCTGCACCTGCAGCCAAATAATACCTGAAAGGGAACCATGTCCTTTTGTAAGTCCTGCAAAACACCATATCTGCTAGGCACCCTTAGAACAATGTCTTTATGACAGACTAAAAATGCTTGAGGCTGTGGGGCTGGAGATTCTTAGGATTTTTATATTCCCCTCTTGCTTTGCTTTTACTTTTTGTTTGTTTTTTTTTTTTCTTTCCTTCTTTCAGGAAAGGGAAAAATAGCCAAGAAAGACTGTTCTCTCTCTGCTTTTAACTTGCAGCAGATACATGTAAAATGGTGGTGTGTGGGAGAAGGTTTTCCTTGGTTAAAGTGGGAGGTAGCAGTCACAGCAAACAAACTCAGTGTATAAATTACAAAACAGCTCTGAATCAACTCAGTAATATCTCCAGCTGTGATTAGTTTTTCATTATTCGTAATCTCAGCAGCACATCTTTATTTTACTCTAAGATACATTTCAGAAGTTTTCTGAGCCATTCAAATACTACCTACTTATTGTCTCAAGCCCAATTTCATAAGACATTGATTGGAGTGGGGGTATAATTAGTATTTTATGACCGAAGAGGTTACTAGGGAGAAAAAAAAGAGAGGAAAAAAAAGGCTGAATAAGCTTAAATAACCACCTGAAACCTCTGCAACCTGAAAAGTCAGGCTTCATTCTGAGAAAGTTGAGCTTTTCCATTTCTGTGGCAAGATACTGACATCCAGTGGCCAATTAGGCTAATTATAGGTTGCCTTTTTTGGGGGATCTCAGCTGCTTTTGGTACTCCCAGCCCAGGTAAGCTGCAGTGACACAAACACCCCTTCTGAGCTCACCTCAACCCCCTCCATTTGGTGCTGCTTTAGCACCAGAAGCAGCTGCCTGTATGCCAATGCCAGCAGAGCTTTTCCAGGCTGTGTGATGGCACCAGAGACTATGGCAGGCATGGGATGACAAGGAATTTTCCTAATAGGAAGCATGTGGTATGGGCTTATAACATAACAGACAGACAGGTGTACTGGGGAAGCATTAGCCCTTGTGACTGTGTTAGTCTATTTCTGATCACAAGAGGGGACCATCAGCCACTTCTGGTAGTTTAGCTTCCCACCGGCCTGGTTAAACAGCTTTTTGTCTCCAGCTCACTAACAGAGGGAAAACAAACCCATCTCTATTGCTGTCAAACCAAGAAAGAACTTAGCAGGAAGAAGAAATACAGATAGACTGCAATCAATTAGAGTCACACTTGGCAGAATAAGTCCAAACCCACAGCTATAAATGCACCTCAGTGGCAATTTTCAGCACTAATGAACACAAAGGCAGATGCACTATGATTACATAGCTGAAAACAAAGCAATGTGAGGATCAGAACAGCACAGGCATTTCCCTTCTGTGGTATCCAGCCCAGGATGGCAGCAGTGGTTATGGTTATCAAAGAACCTCAATTTATTCTCTACCTCTACTGAGTTTTGCAGCTGTGTCCCTATGTGCAATAAAATAATCCTTCCAAAACACAGAAGGGGAAGAGCAAGCCCATGCTCTGCAATATCCAACACACTCTAGGAATAAATTACATACCCAAGACTACAAAGTGGGAATGTTTCCAAATATAGTGGAGTCTGTTCTTTGAAGCTGGATTGCCTTGAGTTGTTTTAAAAACTTTCCATTCCAGGCAGGTACTAGTGGGACACTCACTCAGAACTGAAATTATGTGGCCCAGCAGGAGCCCTATCTCCTGATGAATATTAAAGAAGCATAGTCAGTGGTGCAGCCTTCCAACACACTGCTTACCTCTCATCCATGTTCTTCTAACAGGAGAAGGTTACTTGGTGTGTCTGCTCCTGCTCATGCAGCACGAGCTTTGACTCCTTCTATCAAAAAATCTGCTTTTTTCTTGTCCTATGCTTCCCACCTTGTGTGGAGGGCACACTGGGTGTCCAGCAGAACAGGGAACCTACCTCCAGCTATCCTGTTTTGTCATTCCATATAAATCAACATTCAGATTGCAGAGTCTGTATAACTGCATTTGAGCATGGAAATAGGATGGTTGTACATGGGAGAGCAAATATTTGAGATGGAACTTTTACATACAGGCAAACGCCTGTGCACATTGTTGTACACTCCTACTGTCAGTCACCTCACTCTTAATTTCTCAGTACCGTGGAAATATTTGGCTACTAAACTCTCCATTACGGTTACAGATGCTTTTATGAGGTTGGAGTCCCTGTGAGTACCTCAGTTTCTGCTTCAAAACAGACTTTTATTGCCTATAGAGGTGCTGAGTTAAGCAAGGAGAAAGAAATGAGTTGTGTTTTATTCTTTGCCTTCCTCTGAATGGGCTATAAAGCATACAGGCATTCTGCTCCAGCTTCAGCACAGCTGTCTCTATTTACTTATTTTCATTACTCCTTTAATTTGCCAAAGGACTTTGAATATGTTGAGTTTCTTACCTGATATAATCAAAGTATTCTTTGTGCTGATTCCGATAAAAAACAGACAGTTTGAGCATACGGCCTGCAATCACTTCAGCTTTTTCCAATAGCTGTGTTAGGTGAACTTTTGAATAATCTGGAAAGGAAAGACAAACTGCTAGTACAGGGGGCAGGAAAATCCACAACACTCTCCAAAAGCCACAGACACATGCAGACTGAAAACTTGGTAATATACATCACATCATGCCCCAGTTTTCAACAGTGGCAACAAGCAAATCAGATGGCAGGAGCAGGTGTTTGTGATTCTCCCCACTCCTTCCTCATGAAGACTCTGCAAGCCTGCAGCAACTTTCAGCTCAGGATTTCCTGTGTTAGAGCTGGTTTCCCTGTATTTGGGACTGCAGTGCAGCTCAGGACTGCAGAGGAGCTCAGGACTGCCCTCTCTGGCTCATATCAGCTGATAAACTGTTAGTTACAATATACATGGTTGTGAGCCGATAACCAATGACAGTACTAACAAAGCTTGCTCAGGACCCAGCTTAAATGGCTTCCCAACCAACATGGGATTCATACTGAGCTTGTCTCAGTCCTCAGATTTCACACAGGTTTACACAGTGGCAGCAAGTCTTGTTCATCCAAAGGAAGCCTTTTAAATCAAATACAGGCCAAAGTGACCCTCAAGATGGGCTGTTGATGGTGCTGAGGCTTTGCAGCATTCAGAGAAGGCAGAATGTCTTAAGCTGTCAGGGAGCTGCCCTTCTACCTGACCCCACAGGTGCTGGTAGCCAGTGACAGGCACACAGGTGGCCCTTTCCTAGCCTGGGACAAGCAGTGGTGCCAGGCACAGCACTTTGGGACAGCTAAGCATTGCACAAGCAAAGGGCAGTCCAGCTGCCTCTGCTTAACGTGCCAAACCTCAGCACATACAAAGCCTAAAGTGTGAATTCCAGTTTCCAGGGGTGACTATTGAAGGGCACCAGCACAGCTGGCACTGGCAGGTGCCCAGCCCAGGGTGGCAGCAGAGGCAGCACCCATTGACTCCAGGCTGTGGACCAGGATCCCTCAGCTGTTACCTGCGGTGCAGAACTCGATGATTTCGCTCCACTCGGACACGACGTAGTCGCCATCGACCTGCTTGGAGGCCGTCTGCACCGCCACCGTGTACTCTGTCCTGGGGCTCAGGAACCAGTGCCCGCGCACCGTCATGGGCAGCGGAACGGCCTTGGCCACCAGCTTGGTGGGCACGTCCTGCACAAACAAAACACCAAGGGACACACAGGTCAGCAGTGACACCAAACCAATCTGCCACCCTTTCCTTCTCTGCTTTTGCAGTAGCCCCCAACCCTGGCTCTTCTCTGCAAACTTGAGTTATTTCCCACAGTTTGTGGGTGCAGCAAGGTGAGCAGTACCACAAGACTGTGGTGTAAGGCCTGTTCTAAGAGACATGGGGATAACCTGCATGTATGAATGAATTATTTGTTCCAAGTGACTGTAGAGTAATACCATTATATATAGCCCAAATATATAATGCTCTCTTGGGTCATTTATGCTTAATTTAAGAGATTCTTGTGCTCTCACTGGTTTCTTTCGGCCAATATAATCAAACAAAATTCCTCCTGCTGTCAATCAGTCCAGCTACAATGCTGCTGCTACCTTCCAAACTAAATTTCAACAGAGATAATTAAACACATTGCAGAGTAACTACGGTTGGTTCACATCTTTCAAAATACCCTTCTGTACAGCAATGGCCAGAAGAAAGCAAACAGCTTGAGCCTATCATTGAACCTCTTGCTTTCCCCTCCACTGCCCCTTAAAATCCTCTATTTTGCTCTTCTAGGATATCACAGCCCCAGGGTGCAACCAAGAAAAATAGCTGCTTGTTGTGGTTGAAATACTTGATTTCTACAGTACCAAAGCCTTTGGTACAGACCACCAAAGGACAGAAAAAATGGAAGAATGGGACATTTTATGCAAGACCTGCGGAGGAAAGGACTCACAATGGAGTTTAATGATTCTCTGTAGTGTACCTGAGGAGCTGTGATAGAATGAGAGATATTTATTACTGAATATCCACCAGTAATAACAGAATTGTTATAATAATAATTTCACAGCTGCCATGTGAAAAGTGGGCACTTTAAATGATATCCTTAACTGTCCACCTATAAATCCTAGTCCACAATCATCTACCTATATATAGTAGTCCTACACTAGGACTATAGGTAGATAGTAGTCCTATAGCATAGTAGACTTTTAATGAAAAAAGGAATAGAAGGGAGATATTTCCTGGTCATGATCTCTAAGCGAGATCTGAAGGATTTTTTTTCCCCTTGTCTTCTATTATGGAAGAAGATCTTTCTCCTTTTGTTTTCCTATCAACAAAAATTATCTTCAGTTTTTGTATTAAGAAACTGTAAAATAGCAGCTTGGGATATGACAAGAATTGATGTAATTGAGTGATAATCCAGGGTAAAATTTTGTTGTCATGATTTCTCTTTTGCCAATTATCATTTAAATCAAATACTATTTGGGTAAAAACTTTATCTGAAAAGGAAAGAGTTGTGCATGCTACAATTCATAATATGTAGAGAAAAATTACAAAGAAAAAAAAAAAAACAAACACCAAATGACATTTGAAGCTACCACCCCAAAAGGCATCCCACTGGACTGAGTCTGCCACTGCTAATGCAGCCAGCAGGTGCCACAGTTAACGTCATTGCTCTTCCTGTCACCTCTTCCTGGGTTATTGTAAAAGAGCTCCCACCTGGGTCAGATCTCTGTGCTCACACCCCAGAGGTGGCTTTTTCCCCATTAATTTTGTCAGTTTTCATTTAACATTAAAAGCCTTCTTGCCCCATGTGTCAAAGCTTTGCCCTCCAGCTGTGCATCAGCTACCTCTTTTAACCATACCAAAAAAAGGGAAGGACTACCAAAAAAATGAAAAGGGTAAAAAGAAGGGGGCAGACCACCACAGACCTGAGGGGTTTATGTCTTGCACAGCTGGAGAGAAGGGGCAGATGTGATGCTTCTCACAACTCTAATCTGCTGGTTTTTTCCTAAGGAAACACCAATTTTTTAAAGGCCACAATAGAGAAGAAATATTCAAATGTTCACATTGAGGATCCTCTGGGGATTCTCCACTTCTCCCTTTCATCTTCTGCTCAGCTCTCATTCCTGGCTGAGCCACCAAAGAAGTGCAAAGCAGGTACTGTGCCAGCTCAAGGAGAGCCAGGATTCTGGAGTTGCAGATGGTTGCTCCACTACCAGCACCCACCAGACAGCTCCAAAGGTACCTGGATGGCAATAATGTCTAAGAACAGCCTGGGAGCTTTGAATAACTAAGTAGCAGCAAGATGTATGAGTCACTCTACTCTTCTTTTTGGGAAAAGAGGCAGCTTTCAGTCTTCAACTTTCTCCCATTTCATGTTACCCTTCCCTTTGCCAGGGCATCTTGTAGAACACATAATCGGAACTCAGCAAACCCAGATTCTAGTCCCAGTTTTGTTAAACATTTGAGTATTTTTCTTATTACATGGGAGTAATCATATTTCTATATTTTGAAAAAGAGAGGAGAGATGCAAAATGAATTGAAGACAAAAATCTTATTGCAATTCTAGTCTTTGTACACCACTACCAATACAAACCTTCTCTTTCACAGAGATGATGATAGTCAAAAATAATAAAAATTTATGCACCTCAAGTATACATTATATATTTACCAGCAGAAACAGCATTGGAAGGTTGAATCATTCCCAATTATACAAGAAATCAAAGAGCTCCCTTTCCTGAGGTACAGCATGGATCTATCAGGTGAAGTCCATATCCCAAGTAACTTATAGCCATCTGAGCAAACTGATACTTAATGTTAATTCTGTCTAAGTTAGAAAACAAGCAGGTCCCCTGTGTTAACACCTGTGACAGAGATGGGCACTTGCAGTGCTTTACCCTACCTGTAAGCTAGGTAAGGATGGATTCTCCTTGTACAGGCCAGGGTGCTGGATAGCTCCTAGGAGTAAATCCCAATGCTCTGTTTTAAATCTATGCAGCTGGGCTCGTTGTTTTGTCTCTAAAAAAGCTCTACTAGGAGCAAGGGCAGTGCTATCCCCCTCCTTTATGCAAAAGCTTTGTTAGGAAGTCAGGGCATGGGTGGAGACTGAAGTCAGTTCCCTGCTGTGAGGATTCAGTGCTGGGCTATCAGCTCCTGCTGCTGAGCTTCAGCTGGGAAACTCCTATGGCCAACCTTAGAGGGAGGAAGGATGCTTGTCTTGAACCACACCTGGCTTACACACTTGGAATCTGAGCACTTCAATTATCAACCAAAGTTCATTCTAGAAGTTGTGCTAGAAATTGCTTAGTACTGAAGATGCATGAAAGCAACACCCACATGCTCTGGCACAAAGCTGGATTATTCAGTCTATGTTTTACTATTGTCCACCCTCTCTCTACTCTCTGGATCTCTGTCATTCAAGCTTGGGAATAAAACCATCAAAAATCACACAAAAAAAATCTTAAACAAGTCACTAACAAAATTAATAGCAATAAATTTTTAGTTAATTCTGACAAGACATCCAAATTATTCATAATTTTAATTGTAGATTTTAGTCTCCTGTTCTCACAAAACCAATTACCTTTGTCCTTTGACTAAACACTACTGCACAATAAAAAGGTAGGGAATTGCTGAGAAACACAAAATAAATCAAATAGCTTTTCTTTATTCTACTACCAGTATAATTTCTCCCCCTTCCATTCTAGTCTCATTTCTGTGATAAAGATTCTGAAGTGTATGTGGTGTTTGCTCTACTAGGATGGCTCTACTTTTCACAAAAATAAATGTTCCAAGAATACACCAGTTAGCACATGAATGAAAAAACATATAGAATAATAAAATACATGAAATGAGAAAGAATCTATCCCACTTTAGAGAGTATATTTATTTCTGCAGTGTAAAATGGGAATTTCAATTCAAAGGCAGTCAGTCCAAAATTAGTAAGAAAAAAGCAAAAGTATCCTACTTTATTTGCTATTGCTATTAAAAATGGGGCATAATACATGCCTATTATAACATTAGGTTTAGTAGTGCTTCACACACTGGTTCCTAGCAACTGCAACAACATGGCCAAAAATGTAAAATTCTCAATTTCAATAAACAGTAAGTGATTTTTCATTACTCTTACTGCATATGTTACTTCCAACCAAAAACAACAACAACAAAAGGTCAAATAAGAAAATTATACACTTGCCATTAACAGAAATCTCATGAAAAATACTCTCACAATAAAAAGCCTCAGAGAAATTGGTGGCAATATCTTCTGTTTATCTCACTGGCTTAGAAACCAACAGTTATTTAGGTGCTGAGAAAATTACAGCCCTTACATTTGTTTGGACAGTTATTTGTGCCTTGGCAAACCTTATCTTTTAGACAATGCCAACATAATTTTTAAATTTGAAGAATTTTCTATCTCAATGTTTCTCTAGACATCTCAGTATTTCAATTGTTCTGAGGTCAAAGCAAATTTTGCTGGATTTGGTAAGTAAAGCATTTGCAGATCCTGCAATGCCTTCAATATGTTCCTGCACCAGAGGCTTGAGGAAAGAGGCCAGATGAATATTCAGGTCACAGTGCTGAATGCTGCAAACTAAAATTGCTGGAAGCCTTCCTGAAGTGCATTAGAATTTGTGGCTCTTCTGTTAGAATGATATGTGTTGCTCTCAGGAGTCTGTCACTGAATAAGGACAGGCAGAGAATACACACATTTTGTAAATAATGATGAAGAACCAGTCAGGAATAAAAATGGCAGTCTTGCACTACATTGTAGAGGTACCAAAAATGCTTTCAAATGAAACAGAAAAGGTAATGTGCAGTTTTCTGTGAAACAATGTATTTTTGTGTACATGCACATGGGCTGGAGACAGAGAAGGTACTTTGGTAAACCAAAATTCCACCAGATTAATCATAACCCACCTTTGCTGGATATCCAATTCCTGTTTCCCACGGCCTGGCTTTGAAAGGGTAATAAAACAGAGATTCATTTGTTTAAAATCAAGCATTTGTGCCTTGATTTTTAAATGAAAATTACCTTGTGTTTGAATTTGTTGGAATTCTTGTTTTCTTTCTTGTTGAGATCGATGAAGTAATGAGTAATGCGATCCTTGGATTTAGAATCCATGTCCCAAGAAATCTTGAAGGAGTCACATGTGATGTTACTTATTTTGATGTTGTGTGGGACTGGAAGCTCCTCCATCTCTGCAATCCCACTATCTTGTGATTTATTCCCTGCATGGAAAAGAAGCACAACTTGTTCAGTGAAGGACCCAAATAAGGACAATTAGTTCAGTATTTTGTGTGCTACAGTACCAGCACATCCCTGACCAGCCTCTCACAAATTCTCACAGGGGGTCCCCAGCAGCCACTGGGGTACAGTTACACAAGTCTGGGTGTCAGTGATGGAAAGCATTGGAAAGGGATGAAATTCCTCAGGTGAATAGGCAGTAATAACATGGTGCACAGAGTGGCTGCCATCACCACTGTGTGCGCTTGCAGGCTGACAGGACAAAGCACCTGAAGCTATCAAGTGCTCCAAGGTTCAGTTAAGGAGCCAGCAATGCCCACAGTCAACATAATGGCCCCATTCATATCTGTCAGCCACTTAAACACAAGCAGAAATCATATCCATCCTTAAACCACACTTCAAGTACAAAACACAGCCAGTCTCTGCAAGGTTTATAGATGGTGGATGCATATACACATATGAGCACATATTTAAAACAGCAACTCCTTTGAAATGAAACAATTAACACTTTGATGAGCCACAGCAAAAGGAACACACAAGCAAACTTCATTTTCTGTTTTTTATCCTTCCCAGTTTTCCAGCTGAGACCCTGCAGTTTTCTTGGGAAGTTCTTTTCTAAGTACATATGGGAGATGAACAAATGACCATTGACCCCAAAAAGAATCACTGGTTCTAAATTTAGGTCTCCCCTTAGTTCCCAAGGCAATTTTATAGTTAAACATTCCATGAACATTAGAATTCAGAAATGTTAGGTGTTCTTGCACTTACATAACACTCAAGTCAAAAGCGAACAAATGGAAAAAAAACCAACCCAGTAAGATGAGAAAAAATACTGGGTAAAAAAATGAACAAATCTATATGATGTAAGAGAAGAAGTAAAGAAACAGAACAGAAAAAAATGAAAATTGAATATAGATAAGGACAGATAGAATCAAAGCTAGAGTCTCTGTAAGAAACTCAGGAAAGCTCCCAAATGATGAAGATGGGAAACTCATGCAGGGATGTGAGGCAATGCATTGCCAGAATTATTCAGAGTCACATCTAATTATAGAAAAAGATAGCATTTATACTTTCATCATAACTGATAAAAAATGACAAAAAAACTAAACTCAGAGGTGTTTGGGCAGTAATAAAACTAAAAACTTTACTTGGAACACATTAGGAACATTTCAGCCTCTCATCATACTCTGCCAAAGAATTATTTCAGCACTTCAATGCAGGAATATTACTGTTGGCCTGATTGTTCAAAATTCTGCTCATAGATATGTGAAATTCAATCACAGACTCTGCAAAATTCATAGATCTCCAGCTATTGTGAATAATGTATTTTTACTGATGACTTCAAGAACTAATAAAACTATTTTTCAATTTTTGTCTTATTTTATGCATTTATATCTAAAAGGTTGTCTATTCTTCAAACATCCTATTGCTCTTTTTTTTTTTCTTTTTCAACTAATACCAAAATCAGTTAGTGCATGGTTTTGCTCAAAATGCCCCCTATTTGTGCCATACCCAGTGACATTTTCAACAGCTGCACTGGCTGCAACACACTCAGAAATACCAGTCATTATTGAAAGCTTTCTCTTCGTATGAAAGACGTGGTAAGTGCTTTTCCCAACATGACATTTCAGAAAGCCAGCAGGGAGGAAATGGCACTGCTTTCCTTTGCAAGCAATTTGTATTTGAAAGATGACTGAAAGCTCTGCCAGGTACACTGAAAAGGCTTCATATGATTGGCTCTTCCAAGAGCAGGGCTCTGTGTTTAAGTAGAAGATGGAGTGTGGATGCTGAGGTTCTCAGAGCTGGAGAGTTGGACAGACTGAGACACTGAACACTGCGTAGACCCTAAACAGACATGCAGCCAGGAAATACAAGCCATAAATCCACAATAGCTCAATGTGCAAATTATTAACCTAAAAATAAGCCTCTGTATTCCATACCCAGGGCCTGAGCTGTGTTACAAACAGCCAAGGTAGTTTCAGCCTCAGGACATGTGCAAAGGAGTAATGACCATTGACAAAAACTAACAGAGAGAAATAAACATTCTGGAGAACACGAGTGGCAAAGAGCAAAAGTGCTTCTGGAAATAGATATCATTTTCTGTTTGTATTAATATCTGGCACACATCTTCAGATATCTGCACTCCCATTCCTTTTAATTTCTTTGCTTTTGAATAAATAGCTGTAAGTAAATGTCAAGCAGAATATCTCCAGATAATTTTTAGCGTTAGGGTAGGGGTTAGGGTTGAAAGAGTCAAAGAGCCTGCAGTTTCAGGAAAACTGGGGCTAAAGGCACACCAAGGCTATCCCAGCAGGGCCCCAACTTTGCTGCTCCTATATCTTTGTGATCTGGAATCCCATGGTGCTGGGTTAGGGGTAGGGTAGTGCTTAGACAGAAAACTAGGTGATACAACACACGTATTTGAGGGAAGTATAAAGACCACAAAGAAATCTAAGCACACCTAACATGCCAAGCTCCTGGAGAGCCTCCATCTCTAACACTGCCCTTTTCCCCAGGACTGAAAGTTTGCTACAAAAAAGAAAGCCCAGATTCAGTGGTGATTGCTCTGTTCACCCAAACCATGTCAGTTTGCATCCAAGCACCTCAAAGCAGCCTCTGGGTTGCTGCAATTTTTTATGGTGTGTGAGACATCAAGAAGCCACTGAATGAACTGGGAAAGACAAAAGCACGGGAAAGCCCTGATGATACCCCACAAGCAGTGACTGGGAGGAAAGTCAGTGGAACCATGGTGACCACACTATCTGTGTGCCACCACAATATTGCCCTACACTGATGTAATTTCCCTCACCGGGGCTGCTGCCATGCAGGAGAGGGTGCACCAAGTGCTGGGTGTAGTGTCTGGGAACACACACAAGACATTAACTCCTGCAGCTACTTCTGTGAGCTGTCAGCTCCATGAAAACTCAGCAATGTGATGAGGGAAACGTGACTCAGGTTCATGAGCCAGAAATAAGTGAGACTGTACTCACAAAGTACAAAATTAAAAGCTAATGCTAGATTCTTAAAGCATTCTGGGAAGATCTCTGAAAATCAAAATATGTGTAGATGAGGATGAGAAGCAATTTCCGAGACCCTGAAAGTTTAGGTTTATAGACAGATAGATAGATATAGATAAATAGATAGATAGATACCAACAGCACATGTAATAAACACACTAAAGGCCAAACAGAATTTTATATCATGAATCACATTTGAAAAAAAATCTCACCTTATTCAGATTTTAAAATGCATGCACTGGGGAAATCAGAATGTGGCTTTCTCAAGGTAACATTTTCAATACAATGAGAGATATTAGCTATGGTATTTTGAAGAGGAAATGTTTGATGAGAGGGGATCAATGTCTAAGAGCACACACGTCTTAGGTACCATGACATAAGAAATCCTCTTATAGACGTGGATGCTAACAACTGAGAACAACTCACAAACAGGAACTCCCATAACATGAACGAAGAAACCCTTAAACTTTATGAAATACAAAAGTTTCTACATTTACTTGTCTTGATAATTCAATGGATAGGTTATATATCAGATCTATAGAGATAAAATATTGTAATTACAGAAATCTAATATAGACTGACAATATTTAAGTGTGTAATTGAGAGTCAATTCTCCAATTTACTGTTAATTTCCTCAAAAATTCAACAGAAGGGAGAAAACTTCATTCTGTATAACCATCAAAAATGACAGGGAAGTGCCAGGAAATTACATATTAGTTGCTACTTTAAATTTAACTAAGCAAAAATACAGTCTCATATTTTCCTCCTGTGCTGAGGAAAGAATGGCTCCCAGTCCAACTGCTGGCAGTACAGAATTATTTTACAGAGCCAGGACTATATGTCCCCACCAAACAAATAATTAACCTGAATACCAACATTTCAATGTTCACAGCAACACCTTGTTCAAGAGAGACAGTGAAATCACACAGAGGAAATACAAATGCAACAACATTCAAACAAATATTAAATCAAGGCTGTTATTTGTTAGGCTATGTAAGTGCACTTCTCTAGGATAGTTATTCTATTTCAAAGGTCAATTTTTTATCCATAACCACAGAAGTAATGTTGATGTTTTTGTTGTGCCTCTTTTCATGTACAAAAAAATGAGTGAAGAGTCTGGATTCTAAAGTATCTCTCTTCTCTCCCCCAGAATCCTGGTAAACTACCTCCCAATAGAGATTTTTATACTTATATAAGCATATTTAGGAATATTTTCTAAATAAGTATCCTTATAAAACTAATTCCTAAATTAGATGAAGAGAGAATGCCTGACCCTAGAAATCCTGTTAGAGGGATAAACCCCTCTAAACCTTCTCCTCATTTCCTCCCCATTGTCTGATACTACTGCTGTGCATTTTCTAGTAAGAAATGTGCACTGTGTCCAATACTTTTTAAAAATAGTTTCAAGAATAAAGCATTACTTAATTAATATGTGTATCTATACTGAGTGGCTTTGAAATGTACATATACAGTTTTATCACATGGTTTTAACAGCTTAATTTATCTGTTTCCTGCTAATCTAGGACATTGACTTCAGCAGGAATATTCCACACACAAACCAAAGAGAGCACAACTGGACTCTGAGAGTACAAATGTGCCTTCAGTACAGGCATCTTCTTCAGCTGAGAATGCCCCCCAGAGAGTGCCCACATAAACAAAGCACTGAGCAATCTCTGGAGTGCCTGGTTTCTGTGCTGAAAAATTTGTCTCAGCCCCTTACAAAGGACTCGATTCTTCCTCCTTCTCACCCAGAGCATGAATGCACTCCGCAAGTGGCGCCGTGATTCCCATCAGCAGCAGCCCAATCCCTCACTGTGCCTCTGCCTGCCAGGGATGTGCAGGCTCCCAGCTCCCAGCTCCTGCTCTCTCCAAGCCTGGTTTCCCAGTGCCTGCTGTCAGCAGGGGCCTGCAGCCCTGCTCTGCAGGCTGGGGGTGCAGCACGGCAGTGGGGGACCATGTGTGCCCATGGGAGACCGTGGGCTGTGAGCCCTGTGCTCCATCACCCACCCAGCTCAGGTGCTCATTTGAACAAAATGCCCCTGGACAAAAGCAGATGGGACTTCAGGGGCTTTGTTTCCTCAAATGTGTGTGTTGCACCAACACCACTGGGAATATACAAGGCACAAGTGGCAAACCTGACAGCTAGCAGCAGCCAGCAAAGGTACCGTGGCACATTTTGGAACGTGGTTATGCTATCAGCACTGAAAGGCTTTGGTTTACAGCTCATTCTCTCAGCAGGCACTAAATACAACATTATGTTCAATAGGAAATTAAGTGTATCTTTACAGAGAAGGTTACTATAATTAGTAAGCAGAAATTAAATAGTCACATTATAAGATTTCTGTGGAATATAAATTTTGGCATAGATAGTAGATTCTCAACAGTGGATTTGTTGGGCCATATGTATTCCTTCTAAGTCAAATTTAAAACCTAAATGTTTCTTAAATATGACAGCAGAAAGAGTAACAAGAACAAAACCAACAATATTCACTCCTGTGACAAGACCATAGATATCTTGAATTACACCTGGAATAATTTTGATACAAAATATGCATCTGTTAATCCAAAAGCAAAGGCTATTCTCCAAACGATTTTATACCTATGACTTGCAATGATGTATAGGTACAATCTTCATATCATGTACATAAAATACATACATGAATTTATATATATGTACATATATGAATTTTCCAGACTATTATGGAAACAGCTAATACTTTTCCTATGCTAAGAAAGACAAAAATACTGACAAAACATCCCCCCTGGGCAGTGAGCCTCCTCAAGCTCACTTTGCATCCAGTGAAGAGAGGCAGATTCCTAGATGGGGTATCTGAGTACCTACAGGTAGCTCTCACATTTAACTTGGCCCTGGAGGAATCCATGCTTTTCAGAGAGTAGAGAGGGAGGTCACAGAAGCTAAGAGCTAGCTGAAGTTACCCTTTATAATAATTTCCTAAATTACACTCGTCAATTTGACTGATTCTCATGATGTAACAGCAATTTGCAAGATTTCTGCCAGAGAAAAAAGAAAAATCATGGGGATAAATACTACATTTTACATTGCAGTCAATTTCTGAACTCCTTAGCAAAGAAATCTATGTGTCATTGATTCAGAAATATCCTTTGACTAATACTTAAAAAGGGATAAACTTTTCAAGAATAATTTTTATGAATTTCTGTGTCAAATACATCATTTATTCCCACAATATTTTTTCTGAAAGCACTGATAGAATCAAGTATCTCAGGACCATTAAAGCTTGAATGTGGATGAATTTATAACTTGCTAACTTCAATTATAGACAAATTATTTAATAACTGTAATTTATTTTAAATAAATAGTGTATTTAATTGCATCATTAAACTAATTCCTCAAAATAATTGTTTCCTCTCTTGCTATTACCATAGAGAAAATTCAGATATATCACTGTACATTGTCCTCTGATGCTATCAGCCAAATGGTCTAAATCAGCAACAATTCTTCCTTTGATTTTTGACCTATCCTTCTTTAGACCAAAAATTTAAGTAATGAATAGTAACATCTTCAGAAATAGCTAAATTATTTGCAAAAGTCTTATTGAAATCAATGGAATCTAAGCTGAGTTACTCAAGAACTTCTGAAAACGTGGTTACCACTATGTACATAAACTCCACAAACCCAAAGCATAACACAAACCCTGACTGCAAATCAGATCAATGGCTAAATTGGCAAGGCTGACCTTATTCTTTCACTAAGATTTAATTGTTATTTGATATCCTGAAGTTATTTGACATCTTGGAAGTATTTAATATTTATACCTTACTCATTCAAAACTAAACCACATTTTCAGAATGTCAACAGCAGCCAAACCCCTAAATTGAATACTGAAATGGAAATAGATGAAGTCTCTGTTGATATAATTACCTTTTTTAGAGTTCCCCTTACTCCTATTAGATATTTTTTTGAAGAATATTTGTAAAAAAACTGGAGGTCCCTATGCCTTTATAAAGTACTTTACGTCTCACAAGGTTGGGCCTTTATTATTGAATTTTTTCCTCTTTTCTTTGTGCAATTTTATTACAAGTGTTAACACAGTAATATGCTAATCTAAAAACACACAGCTTCATACAAAATTTAGTTCTCACTGTGTCAAAAATAAATGGAGAAAATATAAAAAAGGAGGACTTTAATTTTCAGATGGAAATATGCAACTGAAAGGCTGTAAATAATGAGGTAGGCACATTTTTCTTCACTAAGCACTAGGAAACCTGTAAGACTGAAAAATTGCTTAGGCTAGAAGATTAAACTGCCATCCATGCTATGAGGACAACTCTCCCCTGTATCTAAGATTTGGAGATCTACTGAGATCCTTTGACCCTACCATCCTCTAAGGACTGACCAAATCCCTGGGTGGAGAGCTGGGAAGTGCTGGGATCTCCTTTTATGACCCATGAATTCCAAACCCAAACAAACTGAATTGGCCAGACAAGCTGAGTGCAAATGTCACCACCATCCATCAGCATCTTGCTCCTCATCTGGCTGCCGAGTGACTCCTGTTTGCAAAACAATTTATACCCAGTGCCCTCTAATGTTCTCAGCCTGCTTTTACTAAACATGGCTTCATTTTTTACTGTACCTTGTCATGTAAAGCTAAACAAACTTCTCTATGACCTTCTGTGAAAGGTCAGTTCATGATTTATTGCAGTTGCAGTATGGAAAAAAAAAATAAAAAAAAATCTCCTACTGGCAAACCATTGTTTTTCATGGCTCTGCCATCAGAGCCAGGCAAGGGCAATTCTGTTCTCTTGAAACCAAAAAGGACATCATTATCGCAGGCCACAAACACTAAGCCAACACAGTATTTCCTCCTAATTAAATACTCCCATTTTGTTCAGCACAGCAAGCCTCCAGTACATGGGTGGTAAGTGGCTCTTCTCAGCATGTGCTGGCTACAAGATACATTTGAAAAACAAATTTTAATTAAAATGTGCATTTCTCAGTTGTTGAAAGGGAAAGAAGGTAACAAGGGATGTAAAAGGCTCTAAACCACCATCTTACTTAATTTAAATGCCATTTAAAAGTTAAAATTAACTTTTCAGTCTTTACATAGACAACTAGTATTTGAGTTCAATGCATACCTTCAGTCATACAGAATTCTAAACTTGGAAAGTAAGTATGTTGGAAACTACTACAAAATCTCTCCCAGATCAACCTATCATATGCTCTTCATTCAGATCTCTATTATTATCTAGCCAATGTGAAATTCTGACCACACTTCAGACTGCAGGCCCATTTTGTGGTGTATTTTTGTAAGGATGCTATCTCAGTGCTGTTCTGCTGAAAACTGGAATAAAATTTTTCAGCACACTCCCACCCTGTTGATTCCTAAAGGAGCAGATTTTGGAGCAGGAAGGGACACAAAGCTTTTAATGGCATGACGTTTGTCTCTTCTGGTGAATAAAATGTACAGCTGTGTCTGAGACTGTGGGACTGCCTATGTCTCCAGGACTAACAACAAAGGAAAACAGATCTCAGATGAAGGCTCTGACTGTGTGACCCCAGACAAGTTGCTTGGGGCCAGATTCCGATCCAAGTGACACTGCTCTGGGTCACTGGCCTAATTGCTCCAGTGCTCTTCAGCTGACAGTGAAATTGAGGCAAAGCATTGCCCTTAGTTTTCCATTGCTTTTAATATTAACTGTCTATTAGAGAAGTGACTGGCCTTTCATGATTTGTGCCTCCACATGTCACTAAACAAAGGAGAGAGACAAACAGTTCCATTTTGGTTTATTACTGTGAACCTCATTCACATTGGTTTACCTCATTCTTTGGCTGGCAACAACTTGTGCCATTTACTGCAGCTGTGTCTTCATCTAAACCAAAAACGTGTTCTCTACTTCAAGTTGAGTCATGTGAGTTCAAATCTAGCAAGATGAGATGAGGCAGCCTTGTATTCACATGAGCTTTAATGTGACCTGCCAGCTTCCCTGAAACTGCAAGCGCCTTGATCACAAAAGGATTTTTTCATTTAAAGTCCACTTCCTTTCACCAAAGGGAAGCCCAGACAGAAAGGCAAAACTCATCCCTTGAAGGGCAGCAGAGAGAACTCAAGGCTGGGGAACATAGTTTTACTAAGCATTTTCCTTGGGAAAGTAGGGTGCTCAGCATGAGTGGGCTTTTGTAACTCTCTGGGTACCCTTGGCAGCCTGCAGCATGAATGAGCATTTCTTTACTTCAGTGCACTGGCAATTGCTGGGTGCTTTTCACACACATCTCCTGTAAGGAATGGGATTTGGCTCTGGTTTACACCAGTTTGTGCTTTTTAGCTGTGATTTGAAATGTATTACATAGTCACAATAGTTCAGGAAATTCTACTTTGTAACTTGTACTGTTCTATTTTACATTTAAATTGTATGCACGTTTCAGAATTGTATGCCCATTTCAGACTTTCTCTCAGACGCTAAGAAATAAAGGATATAGGGGTTTTGAGAGTCCTTTTTTGGCAGGAGTTGTTCTGTTTCATTTTTAGCTGGTTTCCTAGGGAAACTAAACATTGCCAAGGCCTTTAGATGCAGGTCTGCCACTGGTTGACTGTTTCTAACTTCTGAACCTCTGACAAGAGCAGAGAGCTCACAGATCACATAGGTTGCTGCCAGTTTCATTAAGGCAGGCAAGCATGCAGAAATGAGAGGATCCTGCTAAATACTCCTTATCAAGAGGAAGGCTGCAATGAGGTGAAGCTTTTCACTGTTACTAGAATATAAAGATGACATAGTTATGAATATTGTAGCCAAAAGAAATCTTTCAGCAGAGTCTTCACCACACTGGAATTCACCCCTCACTCAGACACAGTATAGCATACTGACCATGCATATTTATTAAAAGTCTCAGCTGTAGCTCATCAGCTTCCTGTCCTGATGGCATTTGTGACAGAACTCTCCTGTAGGTTACCTAATGAAAATTGTCTAATGGAGAGGACAAAACTCAAAGCGAAGTTTTGATGTAATTAAGTTAAAAGAAACCTACAACAATTCCAAAAACATCAGATCTACGGTCCTCAATAGCTCTCAAATTGCTCTTTAAAAAAAGCACAGCTCAGTTGGATACTTACAATATTTCCATTATAAATTTTTCTGTAGTCTTATTATGCAGGCTATCAACAGCCATTGGACTGCAACAATGGCACCAATCATGATCAAGACAAGACAAAAATTGATTAGCTATAGAGGAATAGCTGCACAACCTTCTACAAGTTCACAATGCTAAACAAGTTCCCTTGGGTATGGTACTTAAAAAGAATTCATATTTAGATTAGTTTTTCATCTTTTGGATTTAGAGCATTTAAAAGCATCTCAAGGAATGCTTTCCAGTTCCCACTCCCTACCATATGAGCTAATCTAATAAGCATACTGAGATACACTGAAGGATTTAGTTTCCCTCTCTGGCTTCCATCTCCAGCACTGCATGCTTGCACCAGGGCTGACAGCCCCACCAGGCAGCCTGGGGGGCTCCCTGGTGGTCTGCTCGAGGAAGCAACACAGAAAGCAGCTGAGCAGTACAGAATATACAAAAATAGAAAAAGGAGAATGACTACACATGGAGATCATGGTTCTGTCTTCCCTGCACTTGTCCAGTTGTGAGAAAGCAGAGCACTAGATATGTTCCTACCACACGAGCCCTGCTGGGCCACCTGGCTACCTGATGTGCCACAAAACCTGAAATTATACTCTCATGCTCTAGAAAGGCTGTTCTACTCAGATCTCTGGATATCAAGCATGATTTAACAACTCCATGCTACCTAAACAGTGACAAAGAGAAGTACAGAAGCGACACATTCTTTGTGTCAGGCTCCCAAAGCATGGCACAGAGCTGTTCACAGACAGAGCAAACAAAGAACTGTAGTCAGAGTTTCAGGTGCCTCCATCTATGGGGGAAAGAAAGCAACATCTACACATGGGCAGAGGTGAGACAATCAGAATAAATGCCATGAGAAATCTTACTGCCCAAACCTGTCCTTTCATGAGGAGTAAGGTGGTAACTGTGTCATCACAGCACAGGTAACATGGCCTAAAATTCCAGTATGTTCCATACAAGAGGGACATAAATTCCCTGTGATCTACTGGAATCAGTCAGCAGCCTGAGAGGATTTTCAGTTCCTGTGAAATATGGAACATATTCCATATTTAGAGATATGTCTTGGAATTACACTGGAGGTGTAAAGACTAGAAGTTCATCAGAAGCAGTGCTCTGAAAATCACATGCTTTCTACTCAACATCTATATTAAGCTACCAGCATAAAGTTCATCACAAAAGTGTAAGTACATAGTATTTACCTTATGTTGTCACATGGAAGATGTTCCTTAGTAGCATTAGAAAATACAATCTGCTGCACACCCTGTGTTTAATTTTATCCCTTCCTTTATATAAACCCACATATAATTTCCCTTTACATAAGTTGCATTAAAAAGAACAACACAGCATGAGTCACTCCACAGATACTTGTACACTAGAACTTACAGCTGGCCAAGACTGAAAGAGCCTTTTAACATCTTTTAATCCTGCTTGTTTTGAAGTCCAAATGTTTTTTGACTATGAGTACACATAGAAGTGAACTGTAAAAAAATGCTTTAAAAGAATAATCTTTTAAAAGTGTTCTTTCTAGCCGGAAGTTAAATGCAGATTATAAATACGGTATAAAAATCTATCTTATAAAAAAAGACAGAGTAAATTCAGACAAACTGCAACCTATAGAGACAAACTCCAAATGAGATGCCTATCTGTATGAAATAAGCTAGAACACACACACCAAAGACCAGGAAAATACAGCCCTTGTAAGATCTTAATCATGCCACATTATGAATGCAAATTGGTTTTTACACAAACTCTTACTGAAGTCAACGGAATAGCTCAGGAAATAAATTTATGGGTTGTTTCAGATCATTGCAAACCAAAGAATTCTCCTAAGAAGAGTGCTTGGATATACAAAGGTTAATACTGCAATTCCTTCAACTCTGCTTCTCCTAGAGCTGCCAGCTGGGAATGACTTTCTCCAATATCGAAGAAATAAACTCCAGATTCCACTCCACGTGGAACTAAGAGTGCAACCCTGATAATACCTTCTGTCACTCTGCAGGAATGAAAGAGCAACACCAAACTAATTTTAAGGCCTCCCATTCTTGGCAGCAGCTACACCTGTCAAGACTCAGAGGAACACTTGTTAGGTTATGAAAACAGTACAGCTAATCATTGCTTTTGGAAACATCCATGCAAAACACCTTGTTCATTCAAGCAGAAATCAAACAAGAACACTCAGAGAACAATAAAACAAAACTGACTAATGATTCAGCTACAAGCACCACTGTGAAAACTGATTCGGTTACAAACGCTACAATGAATTCTGAGCAAATCTTCTGTGCTGAAGGAAAACATTTCAAGGTCAAATAAAGAATGCTCCACTGTGGAACAAACCCTAGTGAAGAAATCACACAAAGTGTTTCTGGAGCAGAGTTTTCTTTAGTTCCAACTGCCTAAACACTGTCTTTGTTGTACTTTTCTATAGAAGTGACATATTTTATACACATATCCTGTACTGGAAGTGTTAGTACTGTTTCTCCAGATATGTTTACAAACTTTTGAAGAAAGTGGTCTGCAAGAAAAATGCTGAAAAATTCTGTCAAAAGAGAACAGAAGACATAGTTTAAGCATGTCTAATTCTGCATTCAGCCAGAAATAAATATAGCCTTCAGGTCACAAAAAGCACGAAAGGCCACACATGCTGGCAGAACAGAAGATGTACCTACTGTCCTGAATGGTCTAAGAAAAACTCAGACTGGGAGGATTTTTAAAGATTACCTCCTCAGTCAGGGTGGAAGATAACACCACTACTTCAGCAGCACAAGGGGATTGAAATCTACCTTATTCAGAAAAGGCACAGCCTTCAAACCTGCTGTTTAGAAGCCATGAACAATAAAAGATGCAGGAAATTACAAGGAATGGGTAAACAAGGAGATCTTTCTAGATTCTAGGGGAAAAAATGTAAAACTAATCAGGCAGAGAAGTCCCACAATGAAAAACCAAGGTCAGGAAGACAGGCTTCAGCAAGGCTTTGGAGACAACAGAACACAACAATGCCTGACTGGAACCCATTCAAAAATCAATGATGAAATACTAGAGAAATCTAAATAAGAATATGATAGAGTCTTTCCTCAACACACCTCACATGACAGAAGGGATTCTCTGCCTATTCTAGAATCTATGGTTTTGGTACCAGGAACCTCACTGGGAAGCTGTTGGAAAGACTGAATTGGCTTTCTGAGTGTACTCTGACCCAGATCATACAGGCAGAATGGCAGGAATTTGGAAACATAAGTTCAGAACATTTCTCACAAGAGGTGATAGAGCCACCAGATTAGTAGGCTGAGAAGAAAATTGCTAGTAGAATAGAAAAATCTAGTTTAAGATGAAAGATGAAATAAATGAATCAGATAGTAATGGCTTATCTCTTCCTCAATAAAAACAGCTCAGTCTTTGAGATTTGCAGAAGATATATGAAATTTTAAGTGAGGGGTGGGCTCAGCTTCTTCTTCCAGGGGCCTGCTTCTCAGATGCTGGAGGGGTTAGAATTTCTCTCCCTAAATGATTCCTCCTGTCCTTGTACTCACTGAGAGCTGCTGATCTGCAGGGCTGAAGCAGGGCTGGCAGAGGTGAGACTGACATATGGGAAAACAAGGAAGGAGCTCACATGCCCACTGGGGTACCATAGAGCCTGGTTCCAGGCTTTGTGTCTGTGAATGATCTAAAGAGAGATCACATTTTTGTATTGAGGACAACCTTAAACAGAAGGAGCTGCAAGCACAAGATGGCTTACAAGCACAGGCAGGAAGTGCTCCAGTGGATTCTGTTACAGAATAAATAAAAGAATGCATCTGGGATCTCTAATCTGAAATGAATACCAAGAAGAAGGAACACACACAGGAGACAGTGATGATTAAAATGCTTTAAGTATAAAATTGACTTGAAATTAACTACAAAAGCTATATTATATGTTTGAGTTTCAAGCTAGCAATATCAGCACTGGGAAAGAACAGTGATTCTGTAGGTGAATCTAGCATAATTACACATCAAGCATTTCAGTAGCTTTATAAAGGATCTCATGGAGTTGCAGGAAAAAATAATTGAATGAAAAGGAGATGAAATAGAATGGCAGGCAAAACATAAACAGCTTATAATATACAACTTGGTCATTGCCAGACAAAATAACTGATAAAATCATAATCAATAATGTAGGTTTGGGCATCATAAAGCTCTAAAAGAAGATGAGAAGGAAGAAGGAAGGAAAATAATCCCAAAAATTCATGAATATAAAGGAAGAATTTGGATGACTACATTTCTTGACACCAGGATGTTGAATAGCCAGTTTCCAGCAAAGCCTTGCTACTTAGTGACATCATTACTTATGATATAAACCAAGACAGGATGAAATACTTGCTGAAGTGGAAAACAGGCAAATCATTAGTCTTCTTTTCTTCCACAACTCTAAAGATCATTCATGAAGACTTGTTGCTCCATTTAGTATTTTTCTGTTCTAACAATGAGGAATATATGAAATCTTTGTCTCTAGCAAGAATGTAAAGCTAAAATATTAATTAGCATTTTTCTTTGCAGCAAGAGAGCTTTTGAAGTGATGCACTAGATTTTAAGTCCTACTTGAAGCAGAATTATCATTTGTCATAAAAAAAAAAATCAAAAATCACAATGCTCAAGTTCAGCCAGGTTAGACATAATTTTATGGAAGAAATATATCAATTAATTTAAATCTTCAGATTTGCAGCCAGGGAGAGGAACAGACCAAAAATAAGCATAACCCTGAATTTTGTGTCATATCAAAATATCACAAGTACAAGCACTTCTCTTTTATGCTGGATGTAGAAAATATGAACTGTGCTCAAAACTGTCATAGTTTAAAAAAAAAATAACAAAACTATTCAACAACAAAGCTTCAGGACACTAAGAATTGCTGTGAAATTTTTGGATCTCTCAGTTGTCCCTCATGTGGGAGTCTACCTAGATATTTGATTTTTTCCCATCTCTCAGACATGCATGACATTTCAGAAATAACAGAGACCTTGCTCCATAATGCCAAAAAGAGGATTTGAAGATTGCATCCAGAGACTGGATGGTGCCACTTTATCCTTTCTGTTTGAAAGGTGAATGTGTACACAATATGGCAATGTAAACCACAATTAATGAACTCCAGAAAAATATTTCTGAATCCTCCAATAAATCCAGCATGGTAATAAATTCCTGAAATAAATCTGAAAACATGAGACATACTCGAATAACATGAGGAGCCAAAGATGCAAGCTGTTTACATAAACCAGAAATGACACCTTAGCTTATATGATGTAATGTTTTTATACAAGCCTGGTAGACTAAACAGTTGTGATGGTGCCAAGTGTTTGGAAGGTGATGAAATTAATTGAATCTGGCCAAGACACCAGTTCCAGCTCTGATCCTGATTCCTAAGAACTATCTTCAAATATATAAGGCAAAGTGTAAAAGCACATTAGTGAGATTGTATAGCTCAAGCCATCAGTGCTTAGAAATTACCAGAATGAAGCACACTTGAATAACCTTACATTGGACACTTTGTTTAGATTATGATATAGCCTTTAACTGCATGATTACGTACTAATTTTTCCACATAAATTCTGATTCATTCAGCATACATAATGAATAGTGCCTTCATAATGAACTATTTTTCTTGTAACAGCCAGTTGCTTTTGTTCAATGTGTAGTCCCAGGACTTATTTGCTACACATTATTCATATTCTTCTCTGAAGACAAAATTATGAATTTCATCATGGGTTTTTCCATGCACCTCATGGGTTTTCCAGGCTACTACAGCGTCTGTCTGATTAACAAACATTCATTAGTTTATTTTGAAAACATTGCTGTGAGGGGAGGCAGCAGTATGCCTTCCATTATACACATGGAAAACTAAGGCACAGGAAAATTACTTAATGTGCTTGATGTTCTCTTCAAAGCCTTATTTTTTAAGTCCTACTCTCACAGAAGTGAGCAGCAGCCATTGAGTCTGAGTACTCCATGGCATCCCTCTCTGCTGGCAAATGCACAAGGAGAATTTGTCATCTTGGGGTCCTGTGTGACTTTGGAAGATGTCATGCACTGATACACATTGACCCTTCTCTGGTAGTCACACCAAAGCATGCCCTCTTCTGTCCTGTTCCTTGAACTTCTTCCTGCCCCTCTTCCTTCTTCTTTCCCAGTCACACTTCAACAGTCTTGTTCTTCATTCCTAAGGCTGTCCTTTCAGTGCCAGTCTCTCTGCTCAGCAAGTCCTAGTTTCATTCCTTTACTCCTGAGCTCTGTGGTCCAAACTGCCCAGTAACCCCATCTTGTACTTCCTCATTCTTCAAATTAATCCGAGTGAACATGCCCGCACTTCCCTCCCCAGCCCCAGCTTTACTTCCCTGAGCATGAACTTGGATTGCCTTCCTTGCTCCTTTATCTTCTTTTCCCATTCTGGGTTATTTTGTACAATTCCCATTTAACCTAATCCCCATCTTGCAAGTCTTTCCTGTTCTTCCCCCCTTAACCAGCCACTGCTGTCTGTTAGCACCTCCAGGAGCCGTTTTCTTGCCTCACTCCCTCATCTACATGCCCCAAGTTCCAGCATCCTCTTTGAAGGTTTGTTTCTGTGCTTCTCTCCTTTCTGCATTCTGACAGGTGTCATTTGGGTCGGTGTCTCCTGCTTTCCCTCTGCCTGTGCCAAGGAAGGGCAGGGCAGTGGGTGACGGTGGGACCCACGGTCATGGTGCATCGTCTGTAGGGGGAGCACAGCCACAGAGGAGCTTCGGGACATTCAGCTGCCGACATCCAAGACTGTTCTACCAAGCCCAGGAAAAGCTTGCTTTTCCCCAAGACTTTCTGACATCAGCTATATTTCTATAGCATTGGCATGCTTATCACACAAAAGATATCCATTCATCTACTCAAGGTTTAATCTCCAGGTAAGACTAATACAAATTTTATAAAAAGGTCAACAGAATGTTCAGCGCTGATTAAACATTCATTCCTAGCCTAAGCTTACAGAAGTATGGCTACAATGTTTAAATAAGTCAAAGAAAAATAACAAATGCTACACTTTTCCTATACACAGAATGAGTTCAAGAGAGTTCTGAGGAGCTACAGGTTAGACTGTGCATCAGACTGAGCTGTGCTATTAGACCCATGTAAAAGAACAGGAGCAAATAATGCAAGATGCCTTTGAAAATAACAGCTCATAAATGGATTTGCAATGTTGCATTCATGTTGAACCAAATCTTATCAGGAGTTTTTATCTAAAAAAAAAATTTCCAAAGTGCACATATTTCTTATCTCTTATTTAACATTTGTATGTTTTTAAATTGCTTTGATTTGTTAAGAAAGATGACAATGACTGAAAAACCAACACTGAAAGAAACCCAGAAAAAAAATCCAAAAAAAGATGAACTGCCATGATATTATTAATTGCTTACTCCAATTTCTAGATTTGTGGCTCTTGTATAAACCTTCACAGAAGGTATAACCAAATTTGCTGAATACAAAACATCTCAATATTAATCCTCTTGTCTTAGAAAATAAGAAAAATATTTTGCTAGCTACATAAATTTTTCATTACTGCTTATGTTTCTACTGCAGCAGTGCTTGCAATTCCAACTAAGTGCATTGCAGAATTTGTCATAGTTGGATGTATAATGTTATGGTTTCACTGGCTGTCTTTCCAGTTAGTACAGCTTAAAGACCAAGGACATTTTCAGAATATGAAAATCTAGCATGATTATAATTTACTATGTGCAATACATTGCTATTTATCACAAGACTTTGTTGGACCTCAATGAAGCCAATCACCTTAAGAACATCACCCTTTTCAACAAAGATACCTTAAAATAAATTGAAAGTATTTATAATACAAATGTACCCATGTGCAGGGATCTAAACGTATGGTGTGTACATCTGTACACTTATCTCAACGATGAAAGCCCTACCCTTTGCTTCCTTGTTTGGTGTTTCCATTAAAACAAGCTTTTTGATGCATAAGTGCCACCTGTAGGAAATATTGGAGTATGCTCAAGAGCAGCCCTGTGCCAACTGAGGCACCGAGTTGTTTCCCTGCCATCCCCAACACACGCAGCTCCTGTGGAAATTCAGACGTGCATTGAGGAGCAGCCCTGGATGATGGCAGCTTGCTTGATGAAGGTTAGTTTGTAAAGCCACATCTACAGGAAAGTTGTTGTTTTCAAGTCTAACCAAAAAGGAACTGAAACAAAAATACTACATTTTTCCATTTGCTGGTCTGTATGACATTAATCCATAGGAATCAAGCAATCCTTTTCTATAGTGTGTTGATGCAAATAGAGTTTGTCATGATTAACATGGGCTACTTCACTACAATTACTTAGGGTACACAGATATGAAAGATTGCATAATTTAACTATTTTTAATTATATCTACTATTAATTAAAAGGAATATATGTGAAAAACCCAGTGTAATCTCCACTACTATAAACATAGTTCAGCTTCCTGTGAGTTAGGCATGAATGGATAGAAGTGCATATATCATAATTCCAACATTGAAAGAAAAAAAATCCAAGAAATTCTAATGTAGCTAAAAAAATAATACTGATAAAAAGCTGATACTGATAAGATGTTCAATGCCTTACTTTTTTTCCCCCTCCCCCCAATATTACAAGAAAAAATAAGAGCTTACAAAAATTCAGGTTCTTAAATGGTCTTAGAGTCTGCCTAGGTCAAAAAAGTGAAGTATTTAATGCCATTTTGTAAAAAATAACAGAGAAAACTGGCCTGACTCTCTATAGCCATCAGCTTTAACTCTTGTGCTCCAAAAATATGCTCACCACAAGGAAAGAGTTTCATTAATTCAGCCGTACCAGTCACTGATACAGTATCCCCATTCCTTGGTACATTTACTAGGTTACAAATTCCACACCCAAAGCACAATTTGCATCCAAGAATGAGAAGTGGTTTTTAATAATTCGATGTGAAACGACAAGATAGAAATTTTCTGATACATGAGAAAAAAATGATATACTGCTCTACGAAAAAAAATATTAGTTCATTGTTCGACAGCCAGCGAGTCTGTTTAGTTTTGTCAGTCACAGCTGGGTACAAACGACATGTCTCTCTTCTGCCCTAGTCAGCCGTCAGCGTCGCTTCGAGCACGTACACTTGTTTTGGCTGTCCCCCGTCACCACCTGACATTTATCTGCTTGCTTCAACACAGACAACCTTTAACACCCGCCCCTGCTAGCGTGGAACCGAACTTCGCGTGCCTGCCGGGGAACAGACGGGCGGCCGGGCTGACAGCCGCTGTCCCCAGGGCACTGCGGTCTCCGGCGGCGGTGCGGGCGCCAGGCGCGGCGCGGCGGGAGCGCGGCTCGGGGCTCGGGGCTCGGCTCGGGGCTCCGGGCCCGTCGGTGCGGTGCTGTCCGCGGTGCTGAACCGCCTCCCGCTCGGTCTCCCCCCGAGCCCCATCTTGCGAGCCCCAGGCTCGGTCCGCTCGCCGCCTCATGGCTCTCACGAGGGACCGGCAACAAGTCTGGCCGCTTGCCCACGGCAGCCGGCACAGCCGCCCGTCTACCTGGAGCACGGGAATTGCGCTGGAATACAAAGGACTTTGGAGACCGCGGGCAATAAAACCCCACCAGGGCCGCTACCCCATCCCTAGCTCCGGACTCTCCGCAGCTCGGGCTCTGGCTCCCGTGGCTGCCTCTCCCAGAACAAGCCCCAGCGTCCATTCCTGGCAGGGGCAGGGTTGTGCATCAGGCTTGCCCGGGGTAATCGCGCCGCAACGCCAGGCACGGCTTAGGGAGCGGCGGTTTTCCCTCCCTTCCCTCCAGCAAGGTGCAACCTTCTCTTTTTCTTTTGTTCTCAATGGCAGGAGGGTGGCGGCAGCGGCGGGAGGGGTGGGGAACACTTGCACCTACAAATTCATGGGGGATAACAAAGGACCATACGACGCGCGGATTAATTTGCATTAGCATCCATGAGGGCAGCAGCATCTTACGTCTGCAGGGATTAGCCGCGCCGAGCCCGGGCTTACCGTCCCTATCGCAGAGCTGAATCGCCTCCAGGCTGAGGTTCTTGATCACCTCCTCGCAGGGGCTCGTGGGGCTGCTCATGGTGTGCGCCAGGCGCGGAGCCTCCATCGCGCCCCTCGCCGCTGCCTGCTGTGGCTTGGCCGGGGGCTGGGGCTGGGGCTGGCCGGCTCGGGTGCAGAGCCGCGCGGCAGCGCTTCCCGGCGCCGCCCGGCTCGGCTGCGAGCGCTCGGCGGAGGAGGCGGGCGAGGAGCGGATTTGTCACCGCAGCGAGCCGGGGAGGGGGCAGCAGCGAGGCGGGCGGCCGGCGCGCCCCGGGATCCGCGTTTAAAGGGGCCGCGGCCGCCGCCTCGGAGCCGTCCCTTCCCCCTCCGCTCCTTATGTAACCGCAGCCGCGCTTCCACGGGAAGCTCCCGGCCAGTCCAACCCCTCCGGGTCAGGCCCTGCGAGCGGCCGGTCCGGGTCCCAGCCGGCCTGCCTCGAACACAGCTTCCCACCGCCGCGGCGTGGCTTCTGTCGAGGTTACTCCATAACCCGACAGAGTCCCCAAGGCAAAACCATCCCCAAGCCACAGTTAGCGACTTGCCGTTCCCTAAGCGCACAGCCCACCATGACCGCGCTGTGCAATCACACCTAGCTGCAAGGGTCTGCCGTCCACTCTGATCCTTCCTGATTATGGAAGAATTTGCAGAAAGAAATATTAGCCTTTCTAAATATTAGAAAGAAATATTTAGGCTTATCAATCTAAAACCTAGAAAAGCTGGCAGAAGGTAACTGATTGCAAGAGAGGGTATGGGAATGAGCAATTTCTTGCTATCTGCCCTGCACACTTCCCACCTGCCTTTTTTGTGGGAAGGAGAAATAATCCACATAGTATTGGTACCATTCCTATCAGGTCTTTTTGAAAAGTACTTATTTATCAGTTTCCACCTTCAGGAACAAGAATGGGGCAAGAAAATGAGAAAATTTAAAAAGGAATAGGATAATAAATTAAACTTGTGTAGCTCTGTGCCATCATCAGGTGTGACAGCGCAGCTTCCTGCCCACCACAGGCCTGCAGGCTGGACAAAGGAGCAGCCTGTGGGCCTGGGGCTGCAGGAGTGCACTGCTTTCTCCAGATTATGGACTGGCTGTGGGATCAAGCTCACTGTGCTGGGATGGGATCACCAATTTCCAGACAAAGTGGTTTGAGCCCATTTCCTACCGCACATTAACAACAAGCATTCCTGGCACCGGTTTGTTGTTTCACCAAAATAAAATTGACACTGTTTAGCCACTGATCATTAGATATCAACAGTGGTTGCTTTGAGAAACAGCAGTTCATTGCATGCAGGCTCCCACCAAGACTGAGGCTGTGATGTTTCTTGGTCAGCATTGTGTGACAGCAAGTCCAGAGAGTCCCTAAAACTCCCATTTCTCTTTCTGCAGTCCCAAGTTCTCCCTCACTGATCTGGCACAGCAGCAAGCTCCAAGCACAGCTGGATGTCTGTGTAGACTAACACTGGACTTTGGGATCCTTCCATGCTTTATGATGGTTTCCAGAGACACTAATCTCAGAAAATGAACTCTGATGTTGCCCTTCATGAAGCCACAGACAAGTGCTGCAGCCTAGAGGCAAGGAACAGTTTTTAGGAGCCTGGATTCCTCTGACACCTTCAAAAATCTGTAGTACATCCTGGGGAGAAAGAGCAATGCTGAGCACCCTTCTGGGACTATGTACTCTTTACACCCCCC
Source organism: Ammospiza caudacuta (assembly GCF_027887145.1). Lineage (NCBI taxonomy): Eukaryota > Metazoa > Chordata > Aves > Passeriformes > Passerellidae > Ammospiza > Ammospiza caudacuta. Next base: position 10,733,926 of record NC_080601.1, read on the forward strand.
ACCCTCCATTCTTTCTTGTTCATCTTTTTTTTTTTCTTCCTGCTCTTTATGTCTCTGATGTTTTTCATCATGATGTAAAATGAGTGCAGAGGGGTCAGGCAGAGGAGAAATGGAATGAGTGGGAAGGGAACCTAAAGGAAGAGAAAATGAAAAGGAAGTAATAACAGGAAGGGAGAGTGTGAGTCAATGGGGAGGTGGGAAGGGAGAGGAATATATGAATGAATGCACAGACAGAATGAGGACAAATTTAGAATCAGAAAGGGAAGAAATTAAAGTGGGTGAGACTGCATTCATCAGGTTTTAATTTTGTCTCTGACAGGCATTAATTCCCTGTGCTGAATCAAAACCTTTCTCCTTGATATTGCAACTGTTCTTAGCACACAGGCATCTCCTACGTAAGGCTGAAAAATTTCTTTCCCTGAAGATGGTGTATTTAGTCTCTCAGCCTTATGTTCCACATTCATTCCCTTCCACAATGTGGCAGACACTTCAGCAGCTCACACAATCTTGTTACTTTGCTATAACATTATATAAAGTCCATTTGAAACAGACACTGTTCTTGAATACTGAGCGAATTCCCACTTTATTCTCTCTGCCTCTATTTTATACACCTTTCTCTCCTCTACTTCTTATTCTATGCAACTGAAATCAGGTATTTAAGAATGGATGGATTTTGCATAGCTCTTTGAAAGCACACAGCTTTGGGGGTATTCCCATTCCTCAGAGGCCTCTCATTTCTCAGCTACCTTGTAGCAATAACCCCTGTCTGAGCTCTATCTATTTCTTTCTCCACACCATTACAATTCTTTTAAAGAAAAGACTGATTAACTCTCCAACTACCAGCAGACCTCAGTGTAAGTGTAGAGCAGAGAAACCTTTCCCATAGCTCTGCTTTTCTAAAGCTAGACCTGCCTGAGACAGTATTTTGCAGAGTCACACTTCAGGCTGCGTGCTTCCTTCAGCCTATCACCACTCCCATCACCTGGGCAGGGGATCAACATTTTTTAAAGCTCAAATTCCTCCCAGATGTGATTCCATGCAAACACTTGGCAATGAATTTAGTCCTAGGTATTTCAGTCTCAGAGCACACAATGCTCTCATGGTGTTTTTTTCACCTGAGAGAACTATACTCTGCTTGTCTTAACAAGGAATATCATTGTCTGAGGCACAAGTTATGTTTGTGCTAAAGGATGACAGTCTCAGCATATAATCAGAAAGTTTATTCTGTGACAGATTATCCCTGACAGTCTTTAGCAAAAAATGTCACATATCACAAATATGGGTCAACATTATGTAATGGAAAGTCTGCCAATGGCAGCACAACGTTAGAGATAGCAGAGGGTCATGTGCTTAGGACTGCAAAAGCTTGCAAAGAATTTACCACAACAGCAACCTCTCAGACTTCCAACCTTTAGATAAACAGAATCTTACCAACTTCTGTAGTTCAACAACAACAGTGTGTCTGTTATTACAGCACCCTCACACAAGGAGAGCAGAGCAGCATTTTCTAGCATGATGCACACACCCAGAAACGTGAGCTGTGACACACAGCCCTTGCCTGGCAAGGTCCAACAATCTCAGTTCTCCTGCCTCAGCCTGGCATTCACAGTGCCCCAGGTAGGTCAGCAAGATTTTGCTGCAGGGCTACACTCTACAGCAAAAAGGCACAGAGACTGCCAGCCAGCTGGAGAGGTGTGTGGCTTCTTTCCTAAAAGGCAAAGCCTCATTCATGCCATAAAAGCAAGGGGAAAAGGGATTCCTGGGTATTCCTTTCCTCCCCTCCTGCACAATTACAAAGTTCAGCCCCACCTGTGTTGCACTCTGTTTTGGGAAAATTGCTGTGCATTAGCAGCAGAGCACAGCACAGAGCTGGGCAACCCCATTCTCACTATTTGAAAACTCTTTTGTATTTTATTGTAGCAGGTTTTTATCTGCAAGTTATAAAAGAAACCCCCTTTCTCAGACCTCAGCAAGACTCAGCATTCCAGCTCTACCTTCCCACTTGGGAATAAAAAACTACTTGTGTTATTGCTCAGTCAACTGTGCAAGCAGAAGGCAAAAAGGCTACAGACATGGTTTTCAGGAAAGAAAAATCAGGGAGGAATTAAAGACAGCATTTTGGGATTATTTTCCTCCTAATAATATGTCACTTTTGATGAGAAAAGCAAAATAATAAAGGACAGATAGAAAGAAGGATGGAAATCAGTATTGAGGATGAGTCCTAAAAGATACACTGGGCAAACTTAGCAACTAATCCCTGAAGTTTCATGGAAATAAATTATTTGCAATTTCACAGTCATTCTCTGTCTTTAATAGACATGTCAACTGTTTCAAGAGTGCAAAGGCACACACTTGAAAAAGGATATTTTGTGTGCAAAATATCATTGAACCACCATAGAACTGAAGTAAAATCCACAGACTGGTGACAGAAAGACAAAATACCCGTCCCAAAACTGAAGACCCTAAGTGAAAGCCATGACTCCATAGAGTTAATGTGCAGTGTGAGACCTCATCCTGCTCAGACAGACATTGGTGTATGACAATTTAGAGCACTGGGTGCAGTATCTAACCAGGAACCTCTTTTTTTTTTCTCAGATAACAAAGCAAGAGCCTCCACAAGTGCTGAAACAAGGAGGATGATGGCAGTGGTCCCTTTTACACTCTAGGAAAATCCAAGGCAGAGCAGCAGTGTTTGTTCTTAGCTCTAGAGTGAGTCTCTGTCCCTCTTTCTGCAAAGGTAGCACCCATGGCCAGGCACCCTGACACCAAGTCACAGAATCACAGAATCACAGAAGTTCAAGGCTGGAAGAGACCTATAAGATCATCAAGTCCAGCCGATGTTCTAACTGTTCAACTAGATCATGGCAGCAAGTGCCACATCCAGTCTTTTTTGAATTCTTCAGGGATGATGACTCCACCACCTCACTGGGTAAATGATTCCAGTATCTGACCACTCTTTCTGTGAAATATTTCCTTCTTAATTCTAACTTACATCTCGCTTGAGGCAGCTTGAGACTGTGTCCTCTTGTTCTATCTGTTGTCGCCCGGAGAAAGAGACCGACCCCCAGCTCAGCACAGCCACCCTTCAGGAAGTTGTAGAGAGCGATGAGGTCGCCCCTGAGTCTCCTTTTCTCCAGGCTGAACAACCCCAGCTCCCTCAGTCGCTCTTCATATGGCTTGTGCTCCAAGCCCCTTACTAGTCTCGTAGCCCTCCTCTGGACACGCTCAAGTAACTCGAAGTCCAGCAGCGAGGCTCCAGCTCTCCTGGAAATGTCTCTGCCTGCTGCTTTCTGCTTCAGCATTGTTTGAGATGCTGGGAAACCTCACAGCTTCTGCGAACTCTACAGTGAGGTGCATGCAGTGGCTCATACATCTCAAAATGTCTCTCCTTCCCTGTTCACAGGGCTTCATTGCAGCAACTGAATTCAGTTTATGCATTCAGGCTTCTCTTGAAAGGCCATAAAGCATACTTTGAGACATCAAAGATACAATTCTGAGGCAATCTTGTGCCAGCGAACCTACTCATGAATCTGGAAAAATGGCTTCAGTGTAGGCAAAACCAGTCGACAACTTGCAGAAAAAGATAATCAGTCCATGAAAAAGACAACCAAGGGCATACAAGATAGAAATACACCAAAGCACAAGTGGCACAAATGGGATGGCCAGAGTCTGGCTCTGCCAAGACTCCCAATACAGGAGTTAGAGGGTGTCAATTGCAGTTAATAGCAGCAGCTTCAGAGCAAACAAAAGGATGTGGTACTTCCTGCAATGAATGTTATTGTTGTGAGACTAAAGGACAGTGCCAGTGCTAGAAATTTTTGTTCATTCAAGGGAAGGCTGGAAAAGTTCACGCAAAAGGAATCATTTGGAGTTACTAAAACCACAAGTGACTGAGCTGAGAGTGACTGAGCCCTAAGCTGAAAACCAATAGAGTCCAGGGAAGAGTTACTGAAAATTGTTATATGTGCTTGTCATGCCCTTCATCTTCTGTAAAATCTATTTCAGCCACTGTTAAAGGGGCTGCACTATCCTGGCTAAGCCCTTGGTCTGACCCAGGACAGTCACAGAAGTGCCCTGCTATCCAGCCCTTCATTCCTTACCACCCACTACTGCCACTGTCCTCATTCATGAGGAAAACTTCAGAGTATGGAGCCCTCTGATGGTACCAGTTGGGTGTGCAAATCTCAACCTAATCTGAGCAATACAAACAATCTAAAGGGAATATTCCTCTCAGAACAAGAAAGATATCAAGCAAATTATCATTTTATTATTGTTGCTTTCTGAATTTGAGTTTTCTGATTATACAGTCTGAATAAGCATCTAAGAAAGACATTCTTTCATATGCAAAAAAAAAGTATTTGTAGTTCATAAAATTTATTTGTCCCTTAATGGTCACAAAGTGCTGTTAATGCTTAGCATTATTACTTATTAATTTAATTTTAAGTTTAGCCTCCCTTTATGAGATCCAGAGTAACCTTAGAGAACAATCTGAACCTCTCTCCTCTGTGCTGTAAATCAGTCTTCCTACTATTGTAACCACTTTCACATTTAATTAATGCCTTATCCTCCAGACATTGGACCATATCTTGACCTTTAAAGGATACTACTGTCTGCTTAACCTTGACCATGCTGACTGCTATTCAGATTTAGTTTCTGTCTACAGTTCAGTGGCCAGCCTTGATACCTTTAAGTGAATTTTAGCCCCAGCTGACTTGTTTCAGTAATTTCCTTAAGATATTATGTGGCACAGCATCAAATGCCTTTGTAAAGTCTTGATGCTGTTCTGTCCTCTGCTTATCTTGTGGCTTCATTGTAAAAGATGTGGAGGATAAACATTCTGATTGGCCTGCCTTGGTGTGCTGCAGCACACCTGGGCCCTAGCAGGGTCTCATTACACTATTCACCTCCATGTAAATACATTGCCCCCTTCAGCTTCACTATTTATAGTATTTGTTAAAATTTGGAGCCATGCCTATAGGACAATAGTTTCCATAGTTACTCTTAATTCAGTTTTTTAAGACTTCTGGCATGCTGACACTTTATTAGTCTCCTGATACTTCCTCAATTCTCTGTGGGGTTTTTTAGCAACTAGCTGTTCCATCAGTTCTTTAAATATCTGAAGGGATACCTCAGATGCATTTGTTCAAGTGATGATATTTCATTATGTATTTCTTAGTTACTTTTCCCCAGCAGTTCATAATTACATCAATGATTTCTTAAGCAAGCCATTATTTAAAGTTTAATCTCCTTCCCAATAAACTTCATGGCAAAAGTCCAATTAGTCTTAGGGAGAATAAGAACTGGTCTCAAAATTTATCTCCTTATTACAAATTAATTACAATTAATATTTTCTTGGTCAAGTAATTTTATGTTATTGTGCCTTCAAGAATTATAACACAGTCTTTTCCTATTATTTTTAACCTCTTGGCAGCTGTTTCAGTGTATCCTCATGCTGTCCCTGTTTCTCTCCTGTGTACTAAACTTGGAACGTAAACCCTGTTTTGGTGACCCTCCAATTTTCTGTTTCTAGCACAGTTCATATTTTAGTTTTACTTGTTTAAATAGCCCACAGTGACCCATTCTCTCTTCAATGTTTCCCATTTTCATTGGAACTAGACACATTTCTGCTGGCTTTTCCTGACAGTATCCTCTCATGTTCCCCCTACTGCCCTTCCCCTTTCCACAAAACCTTTTCTGAAACTCTCTCAACTGATCCTGTGAATGAGATTTTCCTCATAATACTGCACCCTCTCACTGGATAACCAAAACTCTTCAGATAGCCAAGAAGAATGTACATTAATAAAGATAACGAAGAAAGTCTAAATGATTAGTTCCTGAGGGTCATCTCATGATGTCATTTTCTTCTAACTATAGAACTATAAGCATTTTGCATAAGCACAGAAAATGGGATCTAGGTTGATGTCACTGCTTTTGTACCACCACAATCTGCTGTGACTGAGCTGATGTGGCAACACAGGACTGACACCATTGCCTCATCCCCCACTGCTACCATGAACACAGCCAGTTAACCACTGAGGAAACACCAGGAAGATTGGGTTAAATCAGTGAGAGCAGGAACACCAAGGCATTCCCACTCCTTAGCCCAGAGACTGGATGAGTAGTGAGACTGATCTTAAATTTCTTTCATTTGGTTCAGTCACTTACTAGAAGCTCTCATACTGTTTTTCAGATCTATGATTATTTATATGCATGTTTTGCATTGACCCAGCCTGGATACCAGGTGCCCACCAAAGCTGCTCTGTCACTGCTCTCCTCAGCTGGACAGGGGACAGAAAATGTACAGAAAACCTTGTGGCTTGATATAAGGGCAGGGAGAGATCACTCAGCAGTGACTGTCATGGGCAAAATGGAATGGACTTAGAGAAATGAATTGAATTTACCACCAACCAAAATTAGAGTGAGATCATGAGAAGTAAAGCAAATCTTAAAAACGCCTTCCCCCACCCCATCCTACCCTCATTTTGGGCTGCACTGCCTCCCCAGCCAGTGATCTAGAGAGATCAGGAATGGGGATATGGGTAGTTCATCACAGATTGCTTCTGCTGTTGCTCAGGGAGAAGAGTCCTTCCCTGCTCCAGCACGGGGTCCCTGTCACAGGAGACAGACTTCTCCACAGACCTCCCCAGTGTGAGTCCTTCCCACAGGCTACAGTGCTCCCTGAACTGCTCCAGAGTGGGCACTGTCCCATGCAGTCCCTCAGGACCAGTCTGCTCTGCATGGGCCCCCCGTGGGCTCACAATCCCTGCCAACAAACCTGCTCCAGCGTGGGCTCCTCTCCCCACTGTTTTACATGTCCTTCCCAGGAACCTGCTCCAGCATGGGCTTGCCACAGATTCACAGTGCTCTTTAGGGCTTTCCTGTACTCTGGCATGGTTCTCCATGAGCTGCAGGCTGGTCTCTTCTTCCCTGAGGATTTTCTTGAGCTCTTGGGGGTCAATCTGCCCTGCCATGGTCTGCACCACAAGCTGTAGGCGAATCTGCTCTGGCACATGCAGCACCTCCTGCCCCTCCTCCTGCACTGACCTTGGTGTCTGCAGAGTGTTTCCCTCACATATTCTCAGTCCTCCCTTCCCTGTCTGCAATTATTTCTACACAATAACTTTTTTTTTTCCTTCTTAAATATGTTATCACAGATGTATTACTACAATTTCTGTCTGGCCTGGCCTTGGCCAGCAGTGGGTCTGTCTTGGAGCTGGCTGACTTTGGCTCTGTTGGACATGGGGGAAGCTTCCAGCAGCTGCTCCCTTAAGCCACTCCTGTCCCCTCCCTGCTACCAGAGCCTTGCTACACAGACCCAATGCAATATGTGATCCACAATTAAAATGTCACAAAATTTCACAGGAAATAATTTCACATTAAAAACAGCAATGAAGAGCTGTATTTTCCATAGGTTTTCTCTGGTAGGAATGCATGTCCTCTTTGCACCCACATACAGGCAGATTAAATAAAGAAATAAACAATAAAATGAGCATTTGTCTGTAGCACTGTTTCTTTAACAACATCCACAAGCATTTTAATTAAACCATGTTGTGCTCTGAATTATGTCCTACTGCTGTTACTTGTGTTCTGAATATATGTCAGCCCTGCAGTATGTTACTTATTGGTAGTGTAGCAATCCTTACAGATTTCCAGTTGCTGTACATACACAGTGCCCTGGAGTGTTTAAAGTCAGTGGAGGAGTTGTGGCTTTCTGTGAGCTTGAAAATCTTAGAACTGACTCAAAATCTGTTAGTGACTGATTCACTGCTCCTGCTTCTTAAACCAGGCTGCACAGGAGGATAACTGCAAAGGCCATCTTTAGCCTAAGGAGTTTATTTGCCTTAGGATCTTTCTGCAGTCAGTGGAGAGTAGAAAAATCCTCACCTGTGTCTCAAAGGGAGTTCATTGTGGGTGCTCAGAGTTGCTCCAGAGGAAATGCCTCCTCTTGATCCTACAGGAAGCAGGGGGAGAAAAACCTTCTGAGGCTAAATTTAGTCTTTGTGAATGCCCTCTAAATTGTTCCTATGTGTGTTTGCAAGAGCCATCTTTGATAACCTGCACTGTATTCTGGAGTGCGAAATGAGAGCAGCAAACAAATTTGTCAAAACTCTCTCTCCAGGGCTGACACAAGCTCTTCAGCTTCTTCTCCAAGGTTCAGGGGGCTTAATCTCCACATGCTGATAGGGACAGGGCTGCCTGCAAAGCAGAACAAGTGTTCATTTATCCAGCACAGCTGTTGCCTGATGACAGAGGTCCGACAGTGGCTCCTGTGTGATGGAATGTGGGGCTGTGTTCAGACTTGTCTGATCACTGCTTATCTGAGACCTGCTGAACCCACATCAAATGCTCATCATTTGGAAATTCTTTTCCTCTGATTTCCTCTATTTCTTCCATAGAAATAAGTTAACTGCTAACCCAATATCTTGCATTGGTTTTTAAAATCAAATTTGCTAGGGTTATTTATCTAATTTTTCTTTCACATACCAGTATTTTTCTTCTTGATTCTCTCTGTTCTTATTTTATCCATTTTCAGTCTAACCTCCCCTACTCCCACCTGTCTGAGAGCCAGCTTCTGATTAATGCATCTCCACATAAATTCAATTTAGCCATTGACTGTACATTTTTGGGTTGATCACATGACATCCACCTGGTTATTTCTGGGATGAGGAGGGAAAATGAGGTAAAAAGTAGCAAAATAAGTTGCTTTCTGTGTTGAAGCAGTTGATTTTAATTAATGAAATTTAATTTTACTTGCTTTGCATGGCAAAGTTTTGGTTGCTACAGGGAGAAGTTGCTGAATTTTCCCCCAGGTCTGATGGAGCCCAACCCAGCCAGCTCCAAGGTGGACCCACCCACGTTGGTGGCAGCACCTCTGGGATAACAGATGTAAGAAGAGGGAAAAGACTGTGCACGAGCAATCAGAAGGGAGGAATATGTGAGAGAAACAATGCAGCAGACACCAAGGTCAGTGGAAAAGGAGGGGGAGGAGGTGCTCCAAGCTCTGGAGCTGAGATTCCCCTGCAGCCTGTGGGAAGGACTCATGTTGGATAAGTTCTAGAGGAACTGCCTTCCATGGGACAGACCCCATGCTGGAGCAAGGGAAGAGAGAGAGCAGCTCTCCCTTGAGAAGGAAGGGGCACCAGAGAAAATGTGTGATAAACCAACCAAATCCAGAATTCCCATTCCCCTGTGTCACAGGTTGAGAAGGAAATAGAGAAGATCAGGAGGGAAGATGGGGAAGAAAGGAGAGGAGGGAGGGAAGGTGTTTTAAGATTTAGTTTTTATTTCCCATTATCCTACTCTGGTTTGATTGGTAATATATTAAACAAATTTTCCCTAGCTGAGTGCATTTTGCCCATGACAGTAATTGCTGAGTGATCTCTCCCTGCCCTGATTTTGACACACAAGCCTTTCATTACATTTTCTCTCCCTTACCCAGCTGAGAAGGGCAGTGACAGAGCAGCTTTGGTGGGCACCTGGTACCCAGCCTGGGTCAACCCACTACAAAAATTTTCTGGTCTCTGGTCTTTAGCAAGCTACTTACAGTAGCTGCCAGTTGGCAAGAAAGTTGTCTGTGTGGATTTTATCAATCTTATAACACATTGCCTGTCATGCTGTGGAAGTATTAATTTGTACACATAAGTGACAGTAAAGTTTTCTAATACCATATCGAGCACAGCAACAGAAGTAAGGGTATGAGGTGGAGCTTTACAGTTTTGTACCTTAAATACCAATCTAGATTAGCCCTACTATTTTGTGTGGGCAAAAACTAGACTACTGCAATTTAATTTCTTGCATTTTTTAAACAGTCATTATATTTTTAAAGCTATTTTAATGCTGTAGCTCCATCAAATTAATGTAGAGGTTGCACCAGCTTAATTATACACACCCCTACAGTGACACAGCTACAGTTCACCAAATCTAAAGACAGCCTTCCCCCTTAATTTCTGTGTACCACCAAACTGCTCCTGCCAGGAATGAAGTAGACCTGGTATTAAGGCAGTACTGAGCCCTGTATGGGTTTTTGGAGGAGAGCCAAATGTTCACGTATATTAAAATCTCTAGAAATGTATTACTACATATGTGTTTGCATTCATAAAATTTATGAAGCAAAAGTATTCAGAAAAGAAAGATATTACACAGAGTCAGCCTAAGGAGAGATTGAAAATGGAAATATTTTATCACTAACCAATGACTGTTTTCATTTGTTTAATAGTGCAATAGAAATGAGTGCCAAATCCTCCACTCTCTGCAGACAGTTTGAGGCCTGAGAAAAAAATCATTACCACTTTTTTATTGTTCTTTCTTGAAGTTGAGTAATATATTACTATAAACTAGGGGAAACAAATGAGGTATAAATTAAGCTAAATTCAAGGATTAATGAGATTAGCAGCTATCAGATCCATAGGCTATCTATAAACTGACCACTAAGCCTTATGCCCTCAGGAGTTAATTACAGAGGTATCACAACCCTGAAAATGCACATGACTGGCCTCCACCTGAATTGCAAACATACCTTTCTAGTCCTAACACAGGAGCAGTGATGTCTGACAAAAATGTGGCAGCAAATAATTCAGAGACAAAAGACAGAAAAGCACTCCTTAATGTCTTCAGGGCCTCCTCCCATGCTTAGGAGGCATGAGGGAATGAGGGATGCTCAGTGACAAATAAGATAAAAATTGGGAAGCCCAGATGTCAAAGCAGAGGTTGGTCCCCCCGCCTGCTCTCACCAGAGAGTTCAAAATTGCCTTTATAATTAACACTTGTAGAAAATGATTAAAAAGAGTGCAGTGATCATGATGGACAAGGTGGGGAGACACAAGCTCTCTGGGTCTTGGTTCTGTTTTGGTGCAGAGTTTCTGCAGCTGAAATGGTGCCATGCAGCCCTTTTGGAAACAGTTGCTGTCAGGAAGCATTATGAACTCACAGTCAGTCTGGACAAAATGCTCATTCCAAATGTGGCTCTTTGGCTGCAGGAGGCAAATACAGGGAGTTAAGAGGAGTGTCAATAAAGACACGGGAACAAGCAGTGGGCTTAGACTACAGTCACTTTGGGGGTTTGAGCACTCATTAAAATGACTGCCTGACAGCACTGTCTAAATGGAAATGTTATGCAAATGGTGAATTCATCCTGGAGTAAAATCTCCTTCCTGTATCTTGCTAGCAAAAGCACTTTTCAGGCTGAAATAGATCATGCAACCAGTTTTAGAGAGAACAAGTCTTATCCCTATTTTCTCATTTTGGATTTCTCCATCCTCTCGAGGGATGGTGGTCTGAACTCCTTATACTGTCAAACTGCCACTGACCTCAACAGAAAACAGCTCATCTCAAAACCCAGCTGAGCAGGGCAGCTAGCTGCCTTTGCCTGAGCCAGCTGTTCCCAGACCAAGGTTGCAATACCACATGCAGCTGCAAGGCAGGCAGTGAGAGCAGGGTCAGTTCTCCAGCCTATTATGTGGTGCTTCCACAGACTGTGGGAGCAAAAGCTTTGCTACAACAATGATCATGGGTATCTTCTTTCACTGCTTTAAAGTTGTTTTCCCCTCTTCCTCCCCCTCAACTACTGATGGAGTCTTATTACTGCTTGATCCAGCTGAACCCTAAGGCAAAGTTTTCAGCACTGGGCACACTCCTGCAGAGAGAGTTTTGTATGAATTATAAAGTCAGGGCATTCAAATATTACATCAATTCACTTCCCACAGGCTGTCTTCATGAATGCTTATTCATCTTGAAATGATGGCACTCTAAGAAGTCACTTAAGCTCTTAAGCTTTCCTGATCTCATATCACAACTTCAAGAACAATCAAAAGGAAAAATGCTTGGAAAAGGATAAAAACAAAACCCATAGTCAGAAAAATTTGTTGCTGCAACTTCTGCTAAATAAAGAGATCACTGCCTGCACAGATACAGCATAACATGTTCTGCTGTATAGCGCATAAAAAAGTTTGATTCAGTCATTTCTGTCACCAAAAGATTATTGCTGTGGTGTCCTCTTTGTTTTGGGACATAGACAAACATAAAAGCCCCTATGCACACACCCTTCTAGAGACTAAAGGAGGAGCAAAGAGATGCTCCTCCTGCTTTATTGGGGGAGGGCTGGTGGCTATTTCTGACAATCAGATTTTCATTCTGCCAGAGACACGTTAAAAATTATTTTTGCTGTCATTACATGTAGCAGTATTGGTAGCCTTTACAAAGCACTTTTGTGTTTCAAAGATAATGCACAAACACTGGCTGTGCACTTCCACAAAGGCTAAGTAACACATTTCTTGGTGCCTTCAATCATGTCTCCAGTCCTGCTGGAGATCAGAGGGGCTGGCACAGGGGAGCAGCTAAGTGCAAGTCACTTGTAATGTTCTACCTGCTAACTAACAAGCAGACAAGCCCTGGCAGGCTGGCTGGAGCTGCAGGCACACAGCACTTGCTAGAGCTCATCTCAGAAGTGCAGCACTGCTTTCCTCTCTCTCATGCCCTCTGCCACATGCCAGCAAGCAAACAGGAGCACGGGGGCAGCTGACCACTGGTGCTGCCAAGGACTGTGTGTGTGCTCTGTAACAGCCTGTGCTCGCCAGCCCTGCTCCAAGGAAACCAGAAGCCAGTGTTCCTCTCAAGCCTTGGCTGAGGGCAGGGAAGGGAGGGGGAAGGAACTCCCCCATACTCTTTATCCTGTCGTGGGAGCTAAGCAGAGGAAGCCAGGTTTAGGAAAGTGTGTGAATGTGAGACCATGGCTGCTTGTCCCTTTCCACACAACACAGGAATTGAGGGAGTGCTGTCAGGGCCATGGCACCAGCTCTCCATGCAGAGTTCACACAGTCTGGGAAAGTGAGCAAGGTGGAGGCACAGGAACCCCTCTGCATCCTGATGCTGTTCCTTCCCTTCCTAGGGCATAGCACAGTGCCTGGACAGACAAAGATGTAAACACAGGGCAGAGGTGCTCTCACAGAGTCACAGAAAATGCTGAGCTGGCAGGGACTCACAAGGATCATCAAGTCTGGCTCTTGGCTCTGCACTCTTAAATGTTAAGATCCCACTCTTAAAATCACTTTGCCCTTTTTTTTTCCCAAAGTGCTTTCTCCTACTCACTAAGCTTACCAGTGGTTCTCAGGGAAAAGAAAAAAAAGGAAAAACTGCAATGGGCAAATAAAACTTGTCATTTCCAGACACCAGCCAGGACATGGTAGTGATACTCCTCTCCTTGTCTATAGAGAAACTCTAAATCTGAGGAGTCAAGAGACATCTTCTTGCCGTGCACATCCTGACTGAGTGTCCCCTCCCCACCCTGCCACAGCACTGGGTCTGCAGGATGACTGAGCAGCAAGAGGCTGCTGGAAAGAGTGGACTCCACATATTTCCATTGTTCAGAGGCAGTTTATCAATTGTTTGAGGACCTGTCCAGGTCAAGTTTGGTTCTATTTTCAGAGCTGAGTAATGACTGTTGATGACATCTGCCCACGACTGGCAGCACACATTGATGAGTACTGTAAATGACCAGTTTCCATATGTACAGCCACGTGTCTCCTTTCTGCTCCAGGCTGCTGATAAAGATCCACTGGTGGTAGCTGCTGTTTAATATGGTGAATGATTTTGGAGATTACAGTCTTCTCTTGTGTAATCTTCTTACGTAAGGACTGAGAAAGAAAACACGTGAAGTGCAGAATTTGAACATCAAAACAGCAGTGGATCTGGAGCTCAACATCTTGAAAGTATTTTCTGACTATTCCAAGCTAATAAAAAGCCAACAGAAATAAAGTTCACCCTCTTATATATACAAGAAACTTAAATAAGAGTTGCACATCACCATAGAACCTTGTGTGTTAGGCCACTATGTGGTACTTACTAATCAGATGTTCAGTGAATAATATGTGAGGTAACTAAGCAAGTCAATTTTAATCTAAGTAAAAATCAACAAAACTGAACGAAAAAGTTTCAAAACTGGAGCTTAGAGATTGTGAATGGATTGTTCCTAGGTTTAGGTTGGAGAAAACCATGTTGCACTTCCTAACCAGCTACCTCATGGTGAAACACACATTTTGAGACTTTTTGCATGCTGATTTATGATTTCAAGCCATGATATTCCATTCAGTCTCTTCATGTGCAGCATTAGCAACTCCTGCTGTGTGTTGCTTGTAGCTCCTTTTGCTCATTCCTCATAACTTATGCTTGTAGTAAAGACAGAGGGACTGGCTTAAATTGTTTAAAATCTTGGTGGAAGAGAGTGAGGAACGTAAAAAACCAAAACAAGATAAAGAGAATGGAAAAAAAGTGAAAGTAGCAGAATGGGTGGAAAATGCTGAGAGGCTCTTTTGTCCTTTTCATTCCTATTGATTACTGTCTGCTCTGTTCCTTCCTTTATCTTTCTTTGCTGTATCATGTGGCATACTGCAAGCTTTAGAACACTGCGCTCAGATACAAGGGCAAAGGGCCAACACATGCAGGACCTGAAAATGCCAAAGAGATGAACAATGTTCACGGGTGGGGGCTGTTTGCATAATGTGAGAAATTTCATGTCTACGGAAAAAAGGTCACGAACAGGAGAAGGTCTGCCCTGTCCTCTGAGCATGAGGGATAGAGGGCTCACAGATTTACAGAACTCAGGAGATGGAAGTTTTTCATTGCTTTTAGATGAGAGTTGTATGAGTTCTTAAGAGAGCTGAGGAAATACTGGAAAAACCCTCCACCAGCATTTGCTCAAACTTTTAAATGAATTCAGTTTAGCTCTGTTTGTCCTTCATATGCATTCTAATGAACAAATATGCTGGTGATGAGACTCATAGCCAGTGCAATCATTATGCAAATTATTCAGTGAAGGATTTGGAATAATGCATTGGTTAAGAGTGGATTCCTAAAAGACAGAGGCAACTAATGAAATTTCATCTCTTCCCCATTGATGCACTAGATATAAACAAAAGGCCTTATCCACAGAGGGTTTTGTCCTATTCTAAAAGTGGTAATTCTGAAATTGTTTAATATTAAAATGTTTTCCCTGCTGGACCTGATCAGTCTCTCAAATGGAAAACACAGCCTAAGCATGCATATTTTATCAAAAACTTTTCATTTTGCTTTTCTGTTTCTGTTTTTTCCTTAAAATGCAAAATCTTGGTTGAGGTACATTTTCTTGGCAGTAAGATGAAGACTGAACTCTAGGAAAAAATTGTTAAAGATCCTAACATTGACTTCACAATAAAAAACCACAGACATAAAAAATCCTAATACCATAGATGCAGCCATCTTCTCTGCATACCCTGCAGAATGGCTCTGGTAGAGAAAATGTCCAAAAAGAGAGAGAGTAAGGAAGAAAAAAACTCCAGACTAGGGGAAAATTTATTGCATATTTTTGTTTCATGGTGGAAAAGGAGTAATGACCCACTGATAATCTCTAGATCCAGTCAGTTTAAAAACTGAGAGTTTCCTGTGCTTGTTATTGAATGAGAGCAGTAAATGAGAGCAGCCCTGTGAGCACGGTGGCTGATGGCACGGGCCCCACTGGGCTCTGTCCCTGCTGCTCTGTGCTGTCACTGCACACACCAGGGCTGCAAGTCTGCTTTGCTGGGCTGTGCCCACCAAGAGAACCTGCTCATGTCTCTCACAGGTGCTACACTGGCATCCAAGTTCATCATTCTTTAGACAGACTCCTCAAGGTAGTTCTGGAGAGCTGGTAACTAAATCATAGTGTAACATGCTTATCTGCAATTTCTAAAAGAAGTGTTCTTTGTGAGGCAGACAATGATAGCACAAACAAAACCAAAGCTAAACCCCAATATGTTTAAAAACTATTTTGCTCTCATCACACAGAAACACAGAGCCAGGGGAATTTCAAGAAGCTAACTTTTTTCTCAAATCTATCTTTCCTATTAACAATTTTCTATAAACTATTTCTGCAATTTTCATAAGGTTCTTCCAGTGCTGCTCCTCCTTCCAGTTGCTGTGTTGTTTTCCATGCTAAGCAGTAAGTTGGCTGTCTGGCTCTCTTCATTCATTGTGACATTAGGTACTTAAGCCTAAGGCACCAACAGCTCTCAGAAGGTTGTGCAGGGTGGCAATGCTTTGATTCAGAAGACAAAATGCATCCAGGCATACAACTCTGAGTTTCACTTATTTCTTGACCTGTGCTGACAATGTGCACTCTTTTTTCCTCCACTCCCAGGAGGGAGACATTAAGTCATCCAAATATTTGTTTTGGACACAAATACAGCTTAGTTGCAAAAACCACTGAATGTATATCAAGTGCAGACCTTATTTATAACTGCTGTGTTCTGTATGTGACTGATTGCTCCAGGAGGGCTCCCCAGATGGAGCTGGGCTGTTTGTGTTGGAGGCAGTGGCTGCAGAGCAGTGTCATTTGGTGGTCACCAGATAGCTGAGCTTTCTCAGTGCTCCTATGCACATACCCCAGCATACACTATTACTTTAAAATTTACTAATAGTGCTTACTAAAATTCTGAAGGAAGATTTTTTTTCTCTGGTTCTGCCAAGTTTTTGCTTTTCCTTTTGCACTGAGGTCATAGTTCTACTTCTCCTCTCAAACCTCTTTTGCCAAGTTGTCTTTTAAATTCATTCATCTAATGACATAGCATACACAATATAATTATTCTTTATTTATATATAACACCTAAATATTTTCCAAGTAATAGAGGGTAAGGAAAACCGTAAAGATGAATCTCCTATGAAGTCACCTAAGACAGAGATTATGTTCTTTCTTCCCAGAGTGACAGCACAAAGGAAGTTCACTGACTCCAACACATGAGATGAAACAGAGAGATTCAGCTCAAATACACTTGGTGGATAAGTAAAAAAAGGATTCTCACAGGAAAACATTCTATAAATAGATCTGGAATTTGATGGCACTGTATTTCAACAATAATGATGATACTAATAATAACAACAACCAATACTACTTTATACCTGTTATGACACCACCTCAAGTAATTAAAAAACAATATGCCCTGAAGCTATAAACAAATAATTTGGTGATTATCTGGATGAATGCTTTTAGTGCAGCAAACCCAGAATAAACTCAAGGAATGAAGTTATGAGAGAGTCTGAGCAGCAGAAGCCCTTCTGCTTTAAGAGATGTACATGTTGATATCTGTTTCTATACATTTCTTCTAAGCTAACAAATATGTCCCTATAATAACATGACACCAAAACACAGATTAGGTCAGAAGGGAATGTTGACAATACAGAGATCCTCCAGGGCTCCACTCAAAAGTAAATAGTTCCACATAGCCATGAGTACCCAATAGGAGCTGCTGAAAGGATTAATTGTGCCCTGCTCAGGTTTCATCTCTCCAGTAAATGTCCTACTGAGAGTAATAAAATACTGGATAACAGTAGATTACAACATCAGGAGTTCTGAAAGCATTCAAAGAGTGACACTCCTGAAGAACTCCTTTAGACACTATACCCAAACTCCACATAAGAATGGTACTGGTGGCATTTTAGAAAGATGCTGATACACGATTTAGATATATTTTTGTATTCTGTGTTTCTATTTCAAAGTATTTGAAATGATCATTAAATTCTGAAAGAATGCACATAAAGAGCTGAAGCTTTTTTCCTCACATTTTGATGATTAGTAAACTACAGTATGATCTTTATATGTTTCCTATTCATCACAAGTCTGAGGAATACAAAATCCCTTAGGAACAGGGAAAAATTACTATGCAATCACAGAAATTATATGCTCTAAATTAGGTTGATTTATTTGGTTTTTAAATGTGAGAAATATAACTCCATTAGAAAATTGTGTCAACATCCTTAGGAGTAAAAAGGGACACAAATTTAAGTTTTGAATATACCCTTGCAGCATATTTTGGAGGCAAGCAGGCAGAGACTATCTTAGATCTGAAATAAATACATCTGAAGATGAAAATTTATTAGAAATGATCCTCACCTCCAGTTCTGTGCACTCAGGAGGGAAATGCAGCTCCCATGCTTTGTCTTGTTAGTGAAAAGACCATCATGGGCTGGAGCAGCACAGTCCATGAACAGAAGGACAAAAGCCTTGTGTGCAGTTTAGGTACAAATGCTGATTATGGAAGTCACCTCATCTTGTTGCAAAGCAGCCCCATGGCTGGAGGAGCCCGGTGTGTCTCTGTAGTGCCCTAAACAATGTGTCCTCCAGCAGCCACTGCAGGAACCCATCCCCTTGGGCAGGATGGGAGGGATGAGCTGGGCAGCTGCAGGGAGACCTGCTCCACTACAACTAAAACAATGGCTGTCTGCTCTATGTTCTGTGCACAAGTGCTCATTTTAATTAAGCTTTAATCTCCTCAATCTCTACACTAATCCTTGGTTCTCTATAATATTATTCCCACAGAGGACTCCAGGGTATTTTCTGGCAACAAACAAGTCTTAGCTGCTGGGTTTGTTCTGGTGTACAGACTCCTGCCTATCCATCTTTATATTCTAAGAAACATGTGAGGCAGCAAAAATATCACTGTTTAAGCATTAATTGGATGATAATGGCAATTTGTGGATTCGAGGAGGAGAAAAGGTGCCACTAGAGTGTGTAAAGTGGGCAGCTGGCACAGTAGCTTTTGCCAACATTTGTGTCAACGTGGGAGTACAGCAATATGGTAGCTGTTAACGTTGCACTCAATAAATATCTCCCCATATGTGAAGATGTGACTAGCCTTTTGGAGGAAGAAGCTGAGTATTCTCTGTATCTGTGGCAGGATTTTAAGTGTAATCCTAACAAATCTCAGCAGGCCTTCATGTGTGCTTAAATACTGTAGACATAAAATTGCTTTCTTGAAATGAAGTGTATAGGGAAGCAGTGAAATAATAATGTAATAATTCACACATTGAATTATCTGGAGAAAAACAGTGTAATGTTCAACATGGCACTTTTTCTCAGCTGATTCAGGCCTTAAGGAAAAATACACAGGCCTGTTGTCCAGTGCATGTGACTATTTTTGTTACTAAGTGACTTGGATTCTGTATTATGTATTTGTGCATCCACAAAGGCACTTAAGTTATTTCCAGCTTTTTTTTTTTATTTTCTGTTAGAAATAGGAAGGACATTAAAATTATTATTTTAGGACCAAGGAAATTGTTTCTGTTACACATGAACTTGTAACTATTGCAGTTAAACAGCAAAAATGATACTATAGATAAAAATGGCACTAGACGCTTTTGGGGTATTTTTCTACAGATATTTCTTGCCATGAGGTTTCCTCCTGTGGATTTTCTACAACACTTAACAATGATTCACTAAATTCTTTTAATAGGGAAAAAACCTGGTGTTAGGGTTCTGTCCTCTAGTCATGTTTTTTTTCATTTTGTCATGACATTTATCTCTGTGAGGAGTGTGCCCCTCCCTTTCTCCACCTCTTCAAAACCCTTCTTCCCCTGCCTCTGTCCACCACTGCTACTCTTCTGTCATCCCTACACAACTATTAATTCTGAGTAAATCCCACAGCCGCATTCCCTTAGAAGAAATTTCTCTATAATAAAAATTTATCTTGACATCAACAACTGAAACGTCATCATTCTGAAGAATCAAACCCACTGAGATTTTAAAGAATTTTTGTCTGTGAAGACTCAAAAATCTTGATTTATAGATACAAGTAAAACAAACAGAGCTGTAGAAAATTCAAAATATATACTATGTAACAAAGTGTCCAAGCAAATCATTTGTAAAATCAACTGGCTACACAGGTAGAGAAAATTTTCCATTCAGTTTTAATGATGCCTATTCACTCTCCAACCAGCCAACAAAATGAGGATTCTACCCACAGAACATCACCCATGCATTTATTTTCACATTGGCATAAGCAATAGACTGTCTTTTATGAAAGGATTTGGGAATGTAAGGTGGTGTAGGAAAAAAGACAGTATTAAATGACAGTGCTACTTCAAACTAAAATGACATAATGCCTTACTAAAGTGCTTTGGGTTCTATGATGGACAAAAATCTCTTGTATGCATAGGAAATTGAGTTTGATAGTTTCACATGCAAATATAAGAAGGGCCATTTACACTTTCTTACTGAAAAGCTAGTGACTTTCACATTTCCTAATAAAACACTTTCAACAAGCCTCATTAATGCAGCTATTTACATTCACAGTTATTGGCATAAGCACACAAAAAGGGAAGATACTTTCTCCACCCTATCTCTCAAGCCTAAAAACTTGAAATTTATAGTTGTAGAGAGATATCAAACAGCAACACTGCCTCACAGCAAAACCCAAGCATAAAATAGCACCCTCTAAATGGAAATGAAGATCCTGAAATGTTGCTCTGGAAAGTGAGACATCAGCAGGCTGATTTTAGCAGCAGGTGGCCAAGAAAGGCTAAGGCAGAGGTGAGTATAATTTTTTCCTGCCAGCATGGGGTCAGCCCATCACAGAGCAGTGAAGAGCTCACAGGGATGGGTCTGGATCTTCTCCAAAAGGGACAGAGGAGTGGGGAACCTGAGCACTCTGCAAAGTCACCTCTTCCAGTTGAAGAGCAAGGCTGTATTTTGTTGTTGCCTCATCTGTATTTACCCAAGAGGCGGAAGAGCAGCCTCATGCTGCCATCACTGGACTGGTGGGACAGCACTGAAATTGAGGGATGAATCTCATACCTGCTCTCTCCTGTGGTGTTCCAGTGCCCCAAGAAGAGCAGGAATTTGTGCACTCACTCTTTGCCCAAAGGGGGCTGAGATCCATCTCCATGGCTGCTGCTCCAGCTCAGAAAGCTCTTTTTGAGCAGATCCTACCTGCTGAGTTAGGCCTGGCTTGCAGCCAGTCCCTGGGTGGACATCTGTCCTGTGGATGCTGCTGCGTGGTTTGTGTGTTTGATAACGACAAGATAAGGCTGCAGCCATGGCTGTGCTGGCCAGCTGTCCTCAGCCTGCCTTCCAAACACCAAACAAGTCTTGGGACAAATACCACTGGGGAAATACTGCATTTTGCATAGAGAGTATTCTGCCATGAACAGAGACCCTGGTTTCTTAAAGTGTCTATGTTTCTTAAGTTTCTTAATCAAGCAGTAAATAATCTTGTATCAAATTAAAGACAGCTGGGACTTAATACTCCACATAACTAATTTTCCAATAAGAATTAAAATGAAGGAAAAAACCCAGTAAATCCAAGCATGCTGACCCATGTGAGATACATGAAAATGGAAGGTTATATTTATGAAATTTATAAAGCCAAGTAGACTATAAAACTATTTGTTTTATAGTTTCTGGTGGGGTTTTGAATGCTAAGGGAACTTTAAGCAAAACCACTTCAGCTGCAGAGTAAAAGCACCTATTTCTTAAAATAGGTGTCTGACATCCCTCCTTGTAGAACAGAGCATTTTGCACATATATAAATAAAAATATGAACTTCCACTCAGAAAACAAGCAACAAACAAACAAGCAAACAAGTAAATCTTTATCCTAGAGCACCCGTGATCCAAAGACATTCAAGTCCAAGAAAACAAACCATATTTGAGCTTTGTACAAATACCAAAGAGCAGGTCTAACCATCCCTTCAGAAGAGGGCACCATCTCTTACATCTTATTTCCAAATCACATACATGTTCTCCCCTCTTCCAAAAATAAATATTGAAAAGTATGCATTTCATGGAAACAGCCATATTCTTTTGAACAGATGGGAAACCTGATGGACTGGGATGCAGTGAATCCCTTATTTGCTGATTTCAGGAAGAGATATTTCTGATTTTTAAAGTTGGTTTTAGAGAGCTTTCTGACTTCATGGCTTGGGAGAAGATCAATAATGTAGAAAATACAATTGTATGTTGATAAATTCTGGAGATAAGTGGGAATCAGACAAAATAAATTTAAGTCATGTATCTGAAAAAAAATACATATCGTAGTTGTCTTCATAACATGGGTATTCCCACTCAAGTCCCTCAGTCACTGCATACTCAGGATTGCATCAAACCCTTAGCTGTACAGTAAATTCTGCTTCTGCTCCCCATAGGATCAGCACTCCCTAGCTTCTGCATATATGAGCATCCCATTGAATCTTATTTTCCCTTCAGGCAGTGGGTCAGGTTCTTCCAAGCCCCTCCATCCCAGTTTCTCTGCTCTCTTTAGCCTGTTCCTTTCTCAGCTGCTCACCTGTCTCGCAGTGCCCCAGCAGGGCTGTACCTCGTGCTCAGGGTGCCCGTGGGATCCTGGCTGGGGGAGCTGCCGTCACTCACTCCAGCTGGAGATGGAAACTTCTCCTGGGCCCTTCCCGTCACCGAGGGCTCCGCGCTGCCCTGCTGCTGCTCCTCCCCCTGCTCCTGCCAGCCCCTAGTTTGGACTCAGAGAAGAGAGGTTTTGTTCAAACTTGTGTTGGGGCCTCATGAGGGAATGGTCCTGCCCACTCTGGCCACCTGCCAGACTCCAAAGACACCTGAAGGGAAGGGTCAGTAAGGATCTGGGATATTACTGTTCCTGTCCCAAAGGCAGATGGGCATGACCTGTGAGCTCTGAAGGCACTGTGCCTACCAAAATCTCTTTGCAGGCAGCACTCCTGGTAACCTCCCAGTACCAGAGCTGGGGAGGCTGAGCAAGGGAGAGGAGGAGGTGGCTGCACAGCCTGGCTTCCCCTGCTGCCACTGTCATCGCATTTGCATTGCAGGGAGATGATCTGGCTGCCTTTGTGTGGCCCTTTGGCAGGAGCCCAGCAGCATTTCTGTGCCACTGCTCACATTGTACTGCAGGAGTATAAACACAGGCTTGTCCACAGTGCTCTCAACAGCTCTGGAGGAAATCCATGATTGCCCAGTGTCAAATAGGCCAGAGAGGCTGGGCTTTCTGTACACCAGCTACTGTCCTTATCCTAATACCCTGACTCTTGTAGGAATGTGGAAATTTGCTGGTATCAGAGAAATAGGACAGCATGATGTTACTGTGATATTCTCATTCAGGGCTTGATGCTACAACATTTTCTTTAATGCTCCACTATTTCTAAAGACTCAAACTGGCCAGTGTCTAACATTCCTCAAGACCATGCCAAGGTGCCACAGAGAAATATAACTGAGGCAAAAAATAATGTTTGAGAAGAAAAAAGTGAGTTGTTAGTGTGAGGAGAAAAATTATTTCGAAACTAGAAAATAAAATCTCAACCATTCCTTTCCCTACACTATAAATATTTAAAAGCATAAACTGTGTTATCAATACTCTACTCCTTCCTGTCCAATTTCTCTTTGACAGAGAGAATAATTCTGTAAAACATAAAGACAAGATCTTTCATCTACCTAGAAGTCTTAGTACCCTACAGGCTAGGCACTGTATATGAGCTACTTCTATGAGATACTGGACCATTATGCTGATTTTGCATGGATTTGTGTGATCACACAAATTTCCAGGCCTGAGAACACAAGAAATAGATCAGAGAAACCCCATCAAGGCTGGTCTTCTCCAAGCTTTGAGATCTCTAGGCTGGAAATAAATTCCACTGCACTTCCTGAATTTAATGCACAAACTTGAAACCCTCTGGCCTTCCTTGCTGATCTTTCTGCCTCTTCAGCCCCAGCTGGACAGGCACTGGTCCAGTCTGCCACAAACATGGGGTGTCCACCTCCCCCTGGGCCCCACCACATACAGAGCAGGAGCTCATGTTGCTCCTACAGGGAATGGGGGAAATTCCAGCAGCTTGAACAGAAGCTGGTGTACCTCCTACAGCCCCAGATGATGTGGGGTTTTTTCATTTCTGTGTTACCACTTGGGCAGAGCTGCTTTGCCCAAGGAAAGCCGTTTCCTGTCTGCAGCATGTGGTATTTAGGAAAGCATAGGTGTGCAGGCAGGACCTCCATCTGCTCCCCTTTGCCTGTCCCACAGTGCAGCAGGCAGAGGGGTGAGGCACACACAGGAACACTCTCAGCTGCTGCTTCACTTGTCTGCATCACAACATGGCACTTCATGAATAACCTCTTTTCCACAAAGACAAAAGCAGGATTTTGCTGCTGACTTCCCTAACGCTGCAGAGACCAGCTGATTAAACTCTTTGGAAATGCATGTAAATTATCTTTATTGCACTGACTTCAATGAAACTAGACAAACTTACACCCACTAGGAAACGAATCCTTATGTATTACTGCAGTGATGTACAACTGGACAAAGAAATACAGCTACAAATGTAAATATGAAAATGAAAAGAAAAAGAATCTTTCTCTTTCCTAGAAGCTGTTACCCCATCAGATTTCCACAGGAATGTAGAAGTCTTCAGGCTACAGACTTTATTCTCTCTACCTTTCACCTGAAATTAATGTTGTTTTAAACAAATGCAATCTTTATTATTTTTCCTATCCCAATTCAGTTGCTATTTCCTGCTCTGCATTTAATTCCTAATAAGAAATTAAATATGTATCCTGATCAAAAAATTATTTTCCTTTTGAATTACAAATGTTTGAATTCTGCTTCTGTGGCAAAGTGATGGCACTCTGATGAACAGACGCATCTACAGAAATCTTTTTGATAATGGTGTCCTTCTTTCAAATCCAAACATTTCCTTGATGTAGAATACAAATTGAGCTCTAGTGTATAAGTCAGCTAGGATTTCAAAGTTGGCCTTTATACTTTGCCATTAATTAATTCCGTCCAAGAAATTCAAACAAAGATACAAACAAAAAAGTTCTCTAAATACATTACATAAGGCATTCAGAATATTCTAATTCATTCCCCTCCAGGAACACAGCAGAGTCAAAGAATAGTGTACACAGCATGTTTGGACTGTATAAAGAGCACTAGAAACTGTAAGAATAGTTTAAAACCCATTTATTTAAAGCTCTCCACTATAAGAGCTATTGTAGAGTGTTTGCTAATCAACCCACACCTCTGAGTTCTAAACAATTGCAGGCTAAATGAAGTGTGCTTTTCTTCACTTTCAGATGCAGGAACAAAGTTTCCTATTAAAAGAGGAAATGCAAGCAGAAGGCAGAAGACCTCTTCCAAAAGTTACTGAAACTTCTGAGTAGTTTAAATATTGGCTAGAAAGTCAGAAACTCTTGTTTGTGATCTGAGAAAGAGACATTTTTTCCCAATACATCCCATGAACAGCTTTAAGTCAGGTAGAACAACTGTTTTCTCTGATACAATGAGGAAAGCCTCCAAAATCAGGGGAAACTCATACAAATTACTTAATTTTTTTTTTTTTAAATCTCATTTTCTTGGAATTATCATAACATGAGTAAATCAGAAGCTGATAATATGGGTCAGTGGTCAGTCAGCTTAGTGAGATCTTCCAAGCTGAGTAATCAAAAATGGTTTGTGCTTAGGAGTAAGTACAACAGCATGAAGTAAGAACGGAACAGCTATGCCTGCTCAGCCTGAAAGCACACTAGGAGTTTTATTCTTCTCAAGATTCACTTAGTTCAATTTGTATAGAAACACAAGGGAAACTTATCACCTCACACCTTTAGCACAAATCTTGGTAGTATTCATCCACCTGAAACCAGATTTCCTAGACTGAGAAAGAGGCACAGTCACAAATGCAATGTCAGAAAGTAAAAGAAAAAAGAAAGTGAAAAGCAGGTTTTGCTGTGCTCCCCACTAGTCCAGAGATGACGCCTCCTTCCTTGTCCCTCCTGTGTGACAATTTCTATAAAAGGCCACAGAGCTTAGCTGATACCACAGTGTTATAAGTACCATTAACTGCTAAGAGATTTCCCTAGACCATTATCTCCTACTCTTAGCTGATTATTCCCTGGAGCCCAGCTCACAGAACACTAATTTGTGCTAGGACCTTGTATGGTCATTGTTTTTGTGCAGCCCTTATTTACTGTGCAGTGAGACCTCGGAAAGTCCCACACCAAACTGGATACTTTATAGGACTAAATTCCTAACACTTGATTGTGAACATGCTGCATGAGAAAGCCAATATTTGACATAATCTTCACTTTTTATTTTGACACAGACCTACAATAATGGACAATCTCAACAAAATTTTAGGTTACAATAACTTGCAGCATTGCCTGAGACTGTTTGAGAAGATGCAGCTCCTGTAAAGGACAGAGATTAATTCCAGTGCCTATATGGGCATAGAGAAGCATATGTATTTCTATTTTTCTTTGATCATGTTTGATAACAAAGACTATATTTCCATCATATAAATTTTGAGGGATTTGAGGGTTGTGTTTAACATGCAGTATAATTAGTGCAAGCTGTTTAAATATTCATCAATGCTCTTTAGGCACTGAACCACAGGCATTGAAAGGCAAAAAAAAAGAAATAATTTCACTTACATGTTGTAGGAATCAGCTACTGGAAACAATCTAAATCGAAACCAAGAAAAGATCAATGATTTACCTCTTTCCTCCCTATAATAAGTGCCAAATGTCTGGATTCAGTCTTTTTAATCCACCTGGAAACTGAAGACACAACTAAAACCATACTGAATGCATTGTCTCTCTCACCTAAATATCCCAACCCAGAGGAAGTTGATGCCTGCATTCTCAGAGCTTATCTATCTGCAGAGCTTTGTAGTCTCTCATTCAAGAATTTGGATTTTCTCTGAGATATGTGGCTTGGAAATGAGTCTGGCTGGCACAATATAATCTTTTTTGTTATGTAATTGGAAAACTTCATATCTTCTTTTAATATTAGGTTTCAGAGGAAAGAATAAATTCCACTTTTCTTAAGGAAACAAAGCCCATCTGATCCCACATCTTTGCAATGTACAGACAGATATCCAGGCATGAGGAGCAGGCTCTGCTGATTGTCCATGAAAAGCAGCATCATGAGATGCTATCTGTATTTTTATTGTGACTACAGTTTACAGACCACATATTCTGGTGTGCTGACAGATGAATAGTTCCCCAGCACAGCGTGGGATGATGGCCCATTATACAGCTAAGGGTCTGTAAGGAAGGTTTCCATGACAGCATTCTGTGTATCACTGGTATTTTGGAAATAACATTCAGCTTTGATCTCTGACTTCTACAGGTTTTGCTGTTCCCATGAAACATTATATTCAAGCAGAAAAAAAAAAAAAATACAAGCCAGGGCTAGCATGAATATTATATACACAGCCAGGAATGCCTGGAAGTGATATTCCTGTGATAAACTGTAGAGTTAAGTGATAAACCACAGAGCTATTTGTTAAATGCACCTATTAAATATCTTTAAATACCTGTTCTACTCTCTGGCCAGTAACCATTCTGTCTTGGGACTTATTCTGAAGTTTTATACTGCTGAATAGGTTGAGACAGCTGGCATTTCCAGCCTGCTGTCTACATTAAAATATAGGATTTTTTTGAAAACAAAAACTGATTCAAAGCCCCAGAGAAGTTAGCTTCAATCCTGGGCCAAAAAAAAGGGCTCTTCTATACATTAAAACATGATGGTTTTTATGGTCCACAGAGCTGAGGATGAGTTTAGCACTGAATGACAGGGGAGAGTCGGGACAGGAAGGGCCTTCAGAATACTTCACATTCAGATGTTGTTCCAAGTAAAGTTATAATCTGTTTTGCAGCTGTTTATTCCTCTACATTTGGACAGCAATTTCCAAGGGGTCTGAAGGATCTAGATGCCCAGTTCCTATTGAATTTCAGTAGCATTCCACCCCTTAACTCCAGTGAGCTGCTCTGAAGGCTATGAGACATGAAGCACAGCCTCTGTAATGAGTTTAAACAAACAGTGGGGATCTGTGATTTTTCAAGAACAAGGCCACAATACGGATCTTATATACAGCACAGGGAGAGGTCCTGTGCAACTTTCTGCTAGTTTGGAAATGAAGACTTTTCTCAATCCACACATGACTCTGCTAAAGCAAAATACACTATCACATTATGCATATCTGTCTGTAAGCATGTACTTACAATTTATATACAATAAAATATCTAACTGGCTGCCATCTGCTTAAGGGGCTTTTCTCTTAATCATGTGAATTTCAAAGCATAGAGAAAATTGCAGAAGGATTTTAATTGTATACAAGATCTGAGCTTAGATAAACCACCTACATGGATTCTTAATCTTTTGTGGGCAGCCAGTACTTCTTAATCAGTGTAAAAAAGAATTCAATAATAAACACAAACACTGAGTGACAATACAAAAGCATGGATTTTCTAGCACATTTGAACATATGGTAAGAAAAAATTATCTCTGATAAGGAAGAGAAGATGTAGTGTTTCCAAAATGCAGCTTTTATTAATCAATTTCCCCACATTTTTTAGAGGATTAAGAGTAAAATCTGAAGATGGAGAGAATGAAGTGTACAGAATTCCTCAGCTGTACTCTCATGGACAGAGAAGAGACCTACTCACATTGTCCATTCCTAAAGTAAATCCCAAAGTGTTTTTCTGTATCGATGTCAGGCAGGAGCATGAGCCACTGGTGTCCTACTTTTCTGCATGCTCCTCCATTTCAAGCTCCAAATAAGCCAATAAAATATACCAGTGAACATTTCCATCCTTACAAATGTTTTCAATTGCATCCTGTCAGGAAAGCAGTTTTGCTGGGGCATGCCAAGGAAATGAGACTTTTGCTCCTGTTTGAAAAAATGCACTGATTTAACTTGTGAAAAAGTTGGGTGTAAAGGATTACCTGATATCCTTTGACAACAGGCAACATGAAATCAGAGCTTCCACAGAAATCAACAAGAGCAAGATGCACTGGTGGCACCACAGTTAACCCAGCACAGCACTTTGCACTGAGCCATGGTATTGCCTAATGACTAACACAGTAAGAATTTGTGTGAGACACCAGGGCTGGGAGAAAGTCTAAGGCCCTTAGCACAACCCTAGCAGTGAGGGTACTACATGTGACAGAAATTTGTTGCTTCTCTAAATTCACAGCAAGGGAAGGGGTGAGATGGAGGAAAGCAATGCTTCATCCTCCTCAGGGTTGTGTAGCACGCTCAAGAGACACACTTGGCTCTGGTAGCTTTCTTCCAAAGGAAAGGTTGTTCTAAACTTGCAGCCAGCTCTGCTCAGCTACTCACCTGCTTTCTACCCACGTCTCATCTTGTGAGTTCAGTCATCTTGACTGAACTGTGGGTTCAGACCCTGTATAGGCCATTCACTTTAGAGTTGGACTTGATGATCCTTGTGGATCCCTTCCAACCCAAAATATTCTGTGTTTCTGTGATTTGGAGAAGTTTGGTCTGTGGGAAGAGGCAGTCTTCAATTTCTGAAGAATGCTAGTAGTAGTCACAAGAAGTAGTGATGGTAAATTACTTGATGGGATGCACCAGGAATCTGTGTAACTGCATGTAGGGCTGTTCATTGCTACCTCAGCTCACTTATCAGGTCCAAGCAGCACTCACTTCCATAGGAAAGGGTTGTTACTTTACAAAAGAGAGCAAATGAAGAGAGAAATAAGTGCTGCTCAACCACTGTCTTCCCTATTTTTCTCACCAGGCTTTTGTTTATTCTTTGACAGCATTCCCTATCCTCATCGTAAGTACGAGATAGCCAGGTTGAGGAGGACATGCTTGAGGCATTTGCAGATTTTTTGGGATACAGAAGCTGGAGAATTTCCCAGGTAAGCAGGCACTCTGAGCCCCCAGAGAGGGCTGGCACTTTGCCCTGCATCCCCAGCTCCAGAGACCCTCCTCACATAGAGGGGAGTGTGTTACATGCCCTACAAGTCTGAAGACTGGCTCCTCTCTGTTCCAGTCTTCTTGGCAACATCACTTTGGAAAAAGCATGATACAAAATGTGGGATGGCAATCAAACAAACCTACAGTCAAGGGCAAAGCAACACTGTATCAATAGTGAGTTTTGATGATGAGGTATTCCCAACCCAAACAATCTGGATATGTAACCTGCTCAAGCCAAAGCCAGAAAATAAAAATGAAGTATGAATTAACAAGCTGTGAAGGAAGCCAGAGGATTTTTGACTTTTTGCCTTTCTTGATCTCTTGGCAGCTGACAAGCTTTTGAGCTGGCAGAGGCTGCCTTACCTACCAGGACTGTCCAGCACAGGGAGGGCTGAAGGAAGGCTGCAGAGGGCAGGTACAGGAAAATGGGCAGAAACAGCAGCACTTTACAGCAAATTAGAGCACGGAAGTGTACAAAGCACTTAGATACCTCATTTTTAAAATTGTGTGTCATGGGGAAGTGAAGATAGATGCATCTTGGGAAGAGTTTTACTTCTGCTCTGAATGTTCTGGCAGCATGATATTGTGCACTTGGCAAGTTTCCCTAAAATCAAAACCTTAAATCAATGGGCAACGTACGCCAGTATTTCTTCAGCTCAGAGATGGGCTTCTCTTCTAGGTTTCCTTTTTTAATCTTTTCCTTACTGATGAAAATTTTAAGGAACTTGAGCTGTAAAAAATACATTGCAGACCCCCACTTTCAAACAGATGCCATTTTATAGAACCTGGTAAAGTCTGGGGCTCCCTGGTTGTTTTGCTTTCTCTCCCTGACTGCAGTGAAACCCAGCTATGTAATGTCTGATGCCTACAATTCACTCATCAGCAGCTATTCTGCTTTTTTTTTTTTTTTTTTCCCAAAGAGAATACCAGGCAGCTCTAATCAGAGTTGATATAGATCAATGTGAGCTTTTACTTTCATTATATTTAAAGGGACATACGATTTATTGATTTGTGTATCAAATTTTAGCACACGTGTTTTCTCTTTTGTCTACAGTCAATGCAGCAGATCTGTAGATCCAAATGTCATGCAGTACAAAACCAGAGTAATATCAGGAAGATGATTAGGGAAAGATATTGGCATAGGACACATTTATGTTATAATTTCGAGTTTTTAATATGCAAAGATGACTACTTGAGTGCAAAGTTGGAGCCCTGAAAAAGCATTAAATCTGAATGTCCTTGCTCTGTGGGGATTTATAAAATGCCTGTTTGTTTGATTTAAACATGATGTCCTATTTCTAGATATATTTAAATGATTTAAAATTAAAAGCTAATTTATCTTGTGGTGTTGATAATTAGTTGAAAAAAGCAAAGAGCTGTTTTTTTTAAAACAAAGAAAAAGCCCACATACTGTGCTGTCATATATCCTTTGTTTAATATGCCTTGTTCTTCTTGTATTCCTGAACAATATGGTCCAATTATACATCTGACATAAGCTTATCACCAGAGTCAGGAATTAGGTAGTATTCACCTCAGTGGCCATGTACAGGCATGCACATGTTAGAGATTCAGTCTGACAACTGCCTAGGCTCCCTCCACAGTCCAAGGAGCAGGAAAGGCACCTCATTCTACTCCATCCCCAGCTTGGTGTCCTGTCCAGGGACTAGCTCCACCTACACAGCTCACCTTGACTATTTAGCTGAAATTTGTAAAGCCAGATACAAAAGATATGGGTCCCAGCTGCAGTGAAAACCGCTGCTTTTACTTGAGATCAACTCTGCTTAATTTCACAGGTCTGACCCAGCCCCAGTGCCTCCCTTCAGCAATGCATTACAGGCTACTTCCGTGAGATTAGAGCATTCTTACTGACAGGCAAAAGCAAAAGGGACTTGCTGAATCATGTCCTCAGTCTAAAAGAAATACTGATGTTCACTTGTTAAACCCTATAAATTATATAACATTCTCAATGGGGTTAACTAACACAGTATTAAGGACAGAGCAAACTGACAGCTGTAGTTCCTCTAACATAAGAGAGGAGCTTTTAGCACCTTTGACCTGTCCTGCTCCTTTCCTTGAAGCGCAGAAATATCATTCAGATTTCTTTCTCCTTTAAAAAGGGAAAAAGAACATGAAATATAAGTTAATACTTATGAATGACAGCATGATTGTCCACTAAGGAGGCATCATTAGCCACTAAAAATTCATTTTTTCAGGGCATAATGTACATCTATCATATGTCTCCTGCATATTAGCAGAGCTGAAGCTGGGGACAGAGAATACCCAGAGTTTTGCTTTTGCTGTGTGAATAAAGGCATGATCCCATGTGAATGACTCACTGCTGTTGTGTAAGCTTGTAAGCATCTTTCCGTGAAAGATGAAGGCATTTTAGATGAGCCTGCTCGAATCAGTGCCATCCTCCCAAGCTTGAGAACGTCATTCTGAAGAACACAGACTTGAAATGCAACAAGATCTGACCTACAGCATTACTGGAAAAGAAATTCACCAAAGATCAGCTAAGAAGTATTTGTTAATTCAATTTAAAATTCAGCTTGGCCATGGAAATCCTCTGGTCAGGATCCTTTTGAATTACAACTCCAGTCATGCAGCATTTCTGAGGAAAGGTGTGATCATTCCAAGTCCATTTTAGGGAAACGATAAGTCTGAAACACACACTAAAGGGAAGTTAAGTTTCATGGTAATATTTTTAAGAGTTTGTTTCAACAATAGCAGATTGATCAATTTCTTTAATTATTTGCATTTTAAAGGAAACTTTATTTCCCTGCCTCCAGTTTTCACTGAACTTGACCTATCAGGATGAATGTGTGCTCATATGAAACCCCACAGCATGGCTGTCATAGGCTGGGTACCAGCCCCTGCTGCTGTCCTCCTCTGCTCAGCCATACCAGCTGCTTGGACAGCCAGGGGAGGAGAGGAACTCCCTGGGAGCCCAGAGATGCCCTGCCTGCTCCAAGGCCCCCTCCCCTCTCTGTGGCTGCTGGCTGTGCCCCCATGTGTTGCCTGATGCATCTAGAGGAGCTGCTTGGCTCCCAGGGTGGCACACAACCCTTGCCTGGGACATGGAGGTGTGTTCAGAGCCTGGGAAGCTGGGAGGGGCACAGGTGTCCCATTTACAAGAGCTGGTACATTCCTTTGTCACAAGACTGAAAGTTCATATGGCCTTTATGCACTTAGAACTGTTATTTCTGGCACTGGTTCCCGCTATCTCACCAGTCCTGGAAACTCTATGAGCAGGTACTGCACAGATTACATCAATCACAGCCAAACATGAAAAATCTTGCAAAAAAATTATCATCTTGCCTATGAAGTCTTGCCTAAGAGACGACACAAGGAAGATAATACAAACTTGAGAGACAAAACTTGTTTAGCAGGTCCTTGCTCTTTGCTCATCCAGGACAATGTGCTGAGCTCTTTGCTTCCCTGGGCAACTGCACTGAAGCTGGAACACTTCCCTCACACAGCCCAAATGCCGGTTTCCATTTTGTAGAGCTACATAATTCGATTTGCTCTGGTGGTTCAAAAGGTCAGTGGGGAAGGGCTCCTGTGGAGAGGAGAGCGAGCAGCTCTCACTAACAAATGGGTGCTTGCCTTGGAAAACAGCACATGTCTGTTCACATCATCCAAACTGCTAAAACATCCCACTGAGAGAGAGCCTGCCACAGGAGGAGACTTTACAGATCTTTCAGCCACCAGGAGTTACACAAACATGAGCCAGAAAAAACATTTTGCTCTTTAAAAGGGAATCATTATAAATAGTGCTTGATAAAGTTCATTCTACTCATTTGTGGAATTGGGAGGGAAAACAGGACCCAGTTGTTTGAGGAAAGCATTCAGATGTAAAATGTGACTTCAGCTTGGTGGTGGTGTTGTGAAAGGATAGAGACAAAAGGATATTCAAAACACACAGCTAGGAAAGGGGGAAGGAAAGCTGAATCCCAGCTGCCATGTAAGGACAGTCATGGTGTGTGAGTTGGAAGGGAACCACCCAGGTCCAAGTCCACAGCCAGGGCAACAATTAATACAAAGGCAGCAGTTCTTGTAAAATTTCAAATATGCATTGCTAAGGTAAAGCAAAAGCATTTTCAGAGCAAATGAATAAAGGTAAAAAATACATTTCTTTCCACAAACAGAGCAGGTCAAAGCAGTGTTATTCCACAAGCACAATGGATAACAAGAAATGCTCCTCAGAAGTACTGTCCTGCCCTGCTCCCACTGGAGTGAGAGAACTCATTAAGGGAGAAGAATTAGATCTGTACAGGAAGCATCAGTCTGCCACATTTGTACAGCATCTCTTGTCACAAAGGGTTTGAAAGATATTTAACATGCAGTGTTAGCAAGACCATTCAGCTACCAATGAACAGGAGCTTCTTGATTATAGCACAACAAGAGTCGACCCCTCAGCCTGGGAGGCTCTGCAGTGGCGGGGCAGGAGAGCCAGGCACATCCTCCTGGCACACACACTGTGCCCACTCAGCTGCCAGTGGTCACCCTGGCTGCACTGAGGGCACCCCAGCAACATCAGCACCACCTGAAAGCCTGCACAGAAACCCTCAGTGCTTTCACCTGCACACACCTCACTGCTGAGGCAGAATTGTGAGCACGGCAGATGCTGGCCCTGCTGATCTGTAGCTCCTGGGCACTCAGAAAGGAGGACGGGAAGGGAAGTGCCAAATCCACATTGACTGGCAGACAGTGATGTCCTTGGTGCTGTACAATCCTCCTGCTGACTCAAAGGAACACCAAAACCCAGCTGACTATAAGACATTTCTGAATAACTGCTCTCTGGTTTATAGAAGAACTGTGTGGAATGGTTCATCCCAGAGCACCATGCTGGCATAACCTACCAAAGAAGCTGCACTACCTGCTGAGCTTGAGCAGACCCAAAGAAATTATTCGGACCTGAAGTTACCTGTAGGGCACTCTCAGCCTTTTGAGCCCTGTGCTTAAAATGTCTGTTTATGACCTCTTCCCTTCCCACCCAACACAAGAGAAGATAAGTAGTATGAAAAAGCGAGATGCTGGTAAGAGAATATTGTGAGGTCAATATGTTTTATACATGTGGTTGAAAAAATAAAAAGCAGTTACTAAACTGTGGTTTACATAAAGTGCTCTTGGCATTATTTTTTAAAGGCACAGCAGTCCTAGAAATACTCAAGTTGGGTGGTCAGTATTTTTGTTTCAGTTTCAAGCAACTGGTGGAAAATAGGAACAGACAAGCCATGAAAGCTTAAACCTAACTTTGGCTGCTTTTCTGGCAAGAAATCACTGCTCAGCCTGAGAATGTTGCCATAGTCTACAAGAAAAAAACTGCAGATCAAATGGTATCCCAGAGTAAGTGTCAGTTTTAATGTACAAGGTCTTTATCATGAAGCAGAACTAGGAAAAATACCCCAAAACCACTGAGGGCATTGTGGCATTTTTTTTTCCCAGACAGTAACAAAACTCCTGAATGGTGCTATTTGTGGTTTGTGTCTGTGCATCAGGAACATGTGAATTTTGGCTTGTAATTATTCAGACACAGGACAGGAAGTCTGAGCCAAGGATGGGTTTTATTTCTGCTCTGAAGCTGCCTTTCATACTTTCTTGAGATTGTTGAGGAATAACCCTCAAATCCTGGAGTGATACTCTGTGTTCTTAGATCAATGTGCAAAAACATTAGGAGAAAAATTTTGTCAGAAACCACCTTTAGTCACTTCACACACTTTCAACCTTGCACTTCACAACTTTACAAATAAAAAAAAAAGTGTTTCTAACAGCAGGGATAGCAAAGTCCTTGATAAATGACCCAGGAAAGAAACACTGCAGTGTTTAAAGAGAAGCTTAAACAAACACAAATCAGAAATGTGTTAAAGCTTCAGGAGCTCAGCTGGAGCTGCTGCTTTGCAGCTGGGGAGGCAGAGGATGGCTGTAAGGCTGTCCAGGCAGCACTCTAAGGTGAAAGAGCCCAGTATCTCCTTTTTCACCCTCACCAAGGCAGGAACTTTGCCTTATGTGCTGGGGGAAGTCCCAGAACTGACAGCCCCTAACCAGCCTAACCTGAAAATTTAGCCCAACCTAGAGGTGTTTTGCTCATTATAACAATAAAAATCAAAGGAAGATTAAAAGG
This sequence comes from Ammospiza caudacuta, assembly GCF_027887145.1. Classification (NCBI taxonomy): domain Eukaryota; kingdom Metazoa; phylum Chordata; class Aves; order Passeriformes; family Passerellidae; genus Ammospiza; species Ammospiza caudacuta. Next base: position 10,769,518 of record NC_080601.1, read on the forward strand.
AGAGGAATCACCTGTCACCACAGGTTATGGGATGTTCAAAAAGCTTTGTAGATTCAATTGAGTTCAAAGCAATGTTTGCTACCCTGCTGACACAATTGGTTTTCCTGCTTTCTTGTTTTGAGTGTTTGTGCTTCAGCTGCAGCTCTGTCCTTTCCTGCACAGTGGGCCATCTCCCTCCATGGCTCTGTTCCAACAAAAAGAAAGCTTGTACATGGGAAAAATGACAAAATTCTATCTTGTCCCCACAACCTTTCATCTAAAGTCTTGACTGTGTGCAAGAGGTACCAAATGTACCCAGGCAGCCATTTTCTGCACTCACAGTAAATCAGAGCTTCTGGGTTTCTAGAGTTCAGCCATGGTTGATTCTTCATAAATACTGCTGAGTTCCTTCCTCTGCCTGCAAAGGGACAGCTCTGTGTCCTCATTTTCACTGCTAGGATGTTTTTGAAAAACTAACCATTATTTTGTACTTTGAAAACATGCTGTCTCTTCAAGCATAAAATTTTGGCACAGATAGACCCTGGGGCTTTTATACAGTAAATTGATCAGATTATTTTGTTTAAAACTATTGTTCTGAATACAATTAGAATTTCTGGCTCTTGGACTGTGTTCATTTTGGCCTCATCACAGCTAAAATTCTGACTTGAAGCCCATATAAATATTTGCCCTTTTAGCATTTATTTTGATTCTAATCATACTCATAGTTTCGTTGCCTTTTTTTAAAGCAGAAAATACATATAAATCAGATTAAATAGATCACTTTGCTACAGTTTCACCATGAATGCCTGCTCTGCAGAGCAAGATATCAATGCCAGATTTTTCCAGCAACCTCTGTAGACATTTACTCTACTGTCCTGTAATGGCTTTAACATGCATTTTCCTGCACAAGCTAACTATTCACCATTAATTTTATTAGCAGGAAGACTCTGCCTAATGTTCAAACTCCAGAAATTTCTATACTCATTCGTGTTTACCTAAGTACCCCAATCAGTCTTAGCAAATTTAGTACTGTGCTGTGCAAACAGGCTGACCTCCAGCACCAGAGCCTTGCAATGAAATCCCAACAGGTTTGAGGCCCATACCCCAAGCCTATTCAGAAGAGATCCATTTCAGCCTTTAAGCACATGAATCTCTGACACTGATTTATCCAAGAACAGTGTTTTCCTGTTCACTTCTGGAGCAGATTTGGATTAGATGAATGGCTGGTAAATTAATATATGTCTGGCTTACAAAAATGGAGTTCAGGTTTTTCTAACAAAAACAAAATCCATTTTTGGATGGACTTCAGCCTGTGGACTGACTCTCCCCACATTCCCAGGTGTGCTTTGGCATTTTGTAGTGAACTGAGCCAGGACAGTAAGTCAGAGCCTTTAAACTCAGCTTGCCTGGTTCAGCTGAATAATTTTTCGGTGCGTTCACAGCGGCAGGCACTCGTTTCCCAGTGTACATAACAAAAGTCAGCATTTACAGCGCTGCTCAGGCTGCACGCTGCTGTGCCGCTCCTGAGAGCCCGGCAGGGGCACGGGAGGGGCAGGGCCAGCCCCAGCCCGGAGCTGCAGCCGGCGGCAAGGGGAGCTCCCGTCTGCACACACCGTGTGCGCCTCGTGGAGCACAGCGCGCTGCTTGAGACCACCTCATTTAAAACACTGACACAGAAATTTATCACGATTAACATGAATTATTGCCTGCCTTGCCAGTTTCTGCAGTGCAATGGGAGGTTTATTGTGGTCAGGACAGAAACACTGGATAACCTACAGTGTTGCTTACTCAGAGCAGCTGCTCTGCAAACACACACGATTCGGGTGATCTGGCTTTGGGGTTGGGAATGCAGGGCTTTGCAGAAGGCACAAATCCCAAAATTGAAATGTGAGAATCTATACACCACAAATTTCTTTTGCCATATGCCACAGGTGCATCATGAGCTGTCTGAGATTCCCCAATGCATCACTCAAGATCCTATTCACTGTCTTTGCTCTGAAAATACTTTAAAAAAACCCTCAGTACACAAGGCACCCCATTTTTACTGCAGCTTTTGGGAGAGGGAGAAGGAATTTATCAGAAGCATATTTAAAGGCAGGTACAAATTTTTCTAGCTTTACAAGATTTTGGTTTTTCCTTTTAACAGAAAAATAAACACATGTTCCAATCAGTTCAACATATTATACAATAATGAATGTGCTGGAGCTCATTATTATGGTCAGTGATGTTTCCAGTGTTCTTTACTCAGTATGAGTGTATCTATACACTCATCTATCTATTAGAAGGATATAAACAAAGGGCCAGATGGGAATAAAAGCAGACATTATAGCCAGACCTGATTATGGAAAGCTCCAGAACTGAATCCAGTGACTTTTTGTCAGACTGATGAATGCTATGCTGAAAGGCAGCCAGTAAGGAACTGGATACTTCTGGATAGCAGAATATGACACTTTCTTGGATATCTTTTTCCAGTTGTGACTGTTACTGTTAAACAGTCCTGTCTTACCATTTGCATTCATGTGGCTGCAGCTTCCAGCTGATGATCTTCCTCATGCCTCTCTCCACTAGATTCAAGAGCCCATTAGAAACCATTAAAGTATTTATATGCTGTAATCAAGTTGCCCCTCAAGCATCTTCCTGATGTACTGCATAGATTGAGCACCTTAAAAAATCTCTCCCTGGAAGGCATTATCTCTAGCCCTCAAGTGAGTCTGGGAATACTTGCATGACTCTGCTTGCCTCCTAACAGCTGGCCTTTTTATTTGTTTTCTTTTTTTAATTTGTCCTCTTTTTAAAACCCTGATCAGACCATCTTCCCCAATACCAATTTACCAAGAATATACAAAACCATATCACACATTTTCTCCTAATTATTATGCCTCCTTCAGCCATCTGGGCATTTTTTCCCCAGGGCTGAATACATATTAGCAGTTACATATGAAATATTGTCTCAGTTGCCTGATACATCCAACAATAGACACAGCACCCCTTTCCACAGCTGTAGCAGCCAATCCTTGTTCCTAAAGATGATTTTTTCCATTGAATCACTCAAACAGTTTAGGAAGTGGTTCAGATATTTGCCTGACACTCTGCTCCTCCTGTTATTTAGTATTCTACCAGTCACCGTGTTATGCCATTTTTAATGCTTACTTTCAGACTATGGAGAAACTGCACCTCCCATTGAACCTGTGCAGTGAGGTGCACTTTACAGGCTTGATTTTGCTATGATGATTAAAATATACACTGCAGTAAAAAAGTAAACTTAACCCAGAGGTTGAAATCAGCTTTGTCTGACCACAAGAATTACACTGTTAGACTTCAGTTCTCTCAGTGTCAGAAATCTTTTTCCTAAGATTTTTCTTGCTGTTCTATGCAAAATGAGAACTATACAATTTTTATGGAAATGTCATTAAGTAAATTCCCTGATCTTACACAATGATGGTGATTTCTTCTGCTATTCTTTTGCATTTCAAAACTTTTAATGTATGCTGTTTAGTTTCCCCCCACTTCTTACTTTCTATGTTTGTAATTTCTTACTTTGTTTTCTCATAAAGTAGAATATGCTTTTAGGTAGAACAACATTTTCATGTAGCCAAAAAACTGGCTTTTTGTCCATCTAGAAAACTCAGAGATCTTTGAGATTTCTTTGATGTTTTGTGTGCACACACGTCATAGTTGTCATTATTTTTGTTCAGCCCTGATAAAGCAGACCTTGGGGTCAGTCACTGTAGACGTCAGTGCTTGGGACTGGTTCTCTCTCCACTGGATCATATCCATTACTGATGTAATCAGGACATGATCATCAGCTTCTCTGTAAACACTGATTTCTGGCTCACCAAACGACTCCTTTTACTCCATATAAATTAGACTCCAATTGCAGCTACTGTGTTTAAAGATAAAGAAATTTTGAAATAGAAATATGCCTTTAGAATTGGGAACTTTAATAATGCTCCACTTTAGGTGCCTAAGAACTATGATATGTAAGCTTAAGGGTCAAACTGGCCTTCCCCTGTAAACCTTGATCTTTTCACCACATTTTGGAGAAGAACTTGGGAAATTATGAATCATGTTCTCTCATTTTATTTATCATCCACAAAAGGTTCTCCACCAGTACCCTCTGATGGGCTTTGCAGCAGTAATGCATTTGAATCAGAACTAATCTGTTCTCATTCACCAATGTAATTAATACAAGCAAAGGTCTCTATAATACCCAATTAGCAGACACGTGCATCATCAGAAAACTCATTCAGATTCATCCCCTTCCAGGCTCCTAATTTTACCAAAATATTATCTGAACTCTGTGCAAACCAAAGGCTTTTGATAAACTTGGCAAATTAAATGGTTCCAGCTACCTCAGTGCAGATAGCTCTATTCTTCATGGCTTAAAATCCTATCTGCAAAATCCTATGACTTAGAAACACTGTCACAGAAGAAAAAGATAAGCTGCTTATGGTAGTTGGAAAGTCATGTTAGATTACAGAGGAATTTGACTTTTTTCCTGGAGGAAATCCACATGTGTGTCAATTGTAGCAGCTAGAATTGGGTCTCCTGGTTATTTATGCAATTGGGGTAAAGAGAAAATTCCCTGCACAAGCTAAAGCTGGGAGGGCAGCTGCTGTTTCCCTCCCTGGCAGCATAGCACAGCACAGCAGCCTGCTGGGCTTAGGCAGCCATGCCCCCACCTGTGGTCAGGGCTCTTTGCACAAGTGAAGTGCAACTGGAAAACTGCTAAGCCAGAGCCCACCAGGGAACTTCTCTTTACTGCCTTGCTGCAAAGCTGTGCAGTTCATTTTATGAATGACTAGTACATTGCGTGACTATTTCTATTTTTGTTCCCTGTTTCAGCTGACAGATTATATAAATGTGTTGGTACAGCTTCACATACAACACAAGAGAGCTGAGTTTTCAAGCAGGTTATTCTGGAAGCTCAACAAAGGAAACAATGATCCCAGGGAAGAGCTAACATGAAGAGGAGAAGGAGGCTCAGATCAGTGTGTGAAGGTAAGATCAGGGAGACAATATGATCTATTAGGAATGTAATTTCCGTCTGTAATTTTCTTCTTTCATTCTCAGTGCCAAGTGACAGCAAGTGTACAGAGACCTGATAAACATGCACTGAAGAGAGCAGGGAATACAAGACACATCAGTGTACACTCACAGCCCAGGGGGAGCAACTCTGTCCTGGGCTGCATCAGGAGAGGGGCCAGCAGGTTGAGAGAGGGGATTCTACCTCTCAGTTCCACCCTTGTGAGACCCCACCTGGAGCACTGCATCCAGCTCTGGGATCCTCAGAACAGCAAAGATGTAGACCTGTAAGAGCGGGCCCAGAGGAGGCCAATAAGGTAATCAGGAGGCTGGAGCACCTCTCCCATAAAGGCAGGCTGAGAGAGCTGGGGTTGTCCAGCTTTGACAGTGGAAATCATTGTGTGCTTTGAGACCATGCTGCCTGATGAGCACTGAGGGTGATTTGTGTTTGAAAGCAGCTTAGTGTTTAACCACCAAAAAAATGCACTGAGAATTACCTGCTTTTCAGATGAGACAGGTAAGCAGGGTGGACACAAGGCCTGATGTCCAGAGCTTGTTTTTCTGGAGACTGCATCAACCAGGAAACCATTTCAGAACACCTGATGTAATCAAGCCTTCAGACAAGGACAGATGTCATCAAGCTGCATCATGGGATTAAAGTCAGAGGTTAAACTGACAGCATAAAATGCAGCAAATTGGCAAAGAAAGAGCTGAACACCCATAATAAAAACATTATAGGAGACAGATGATTTTATTACAGCTAACAATGAACAGGAACCAGCATCTGCACTGAAGCAGAAAAAGCAGTGAGGGAACACCAGCCCAGTGACTGTGACTGCAGATTTGCTGAACTCATTGAGAGCCATGACAAGAAAGGTATAAGCACCCGATGCAAGATTAATGATGCTGCCTGCAGGAGAAGTTTGGAAGCAAAAATTGCCAAAGGAAGCAAGAACTAAAATGATATTACTTAAAATATGTGTAAGCAAAGTACATTGGCAAATAAAGAGGCCCTGAGAATACCAGAGGAAGTACCCTAGACATTAGGGATGTACCCAGACAGAAATCCCTGTATCACTGTATCAGCACTTTTGCCCTGCACCAGGAATCTTGAGGGAATGACATTGACAAATGACTGCATGCCTGGACAAGTAAATCAAGTTTTCTACTCATGTATGCCACAGAAAGTCACAGCAAAGAGGTTCTCGTGTATTTTTCAGCCTGCTGTGCTGTCTGCATTTCAGTTGGGAAACCACAATTCAATTCAATAAAATGGTGAAGCACTCATGCCAAAGTAACAAATTGGAAGTCCTAAGAAGCAGGGTTCAGCAAAATATGTGCTGGAGCAGACAGATATCTGATCTAATTTTTAACCCTCCACCTTTCCCAAACCTTGTTTATGTATTAGCCAGAGAGGAAATATAAGGTGAAATAAACATGGGGTTTGGTTTTTTCCTTTTAATATATGCTCTGATCAAAAGTTGGGATGAAATTTCTGTGCTGTAATTGGCAATACTCGAAGCATATTTCCTTTTAGAAGTCAGTGATTAGCAGAGATATCACTCTTCTCTATGGTCCACAGTCAATCTAAAACAAGCTACATGAGTGATTTTCAAGGCTGTTATTATTTTTGGCTGTTTGCAGAAATTTTTCAGCTATGACTTTTTAAATTGAACTGGACACTTGTAACTGACATGACAAACTTTAGGCAGGATGTCTTGAATCCCAACCTCCTCTAGCCCTCATGCTATCTGAAGAAAAAGCTGATTTCTTTTCACAAGCTGCAGGCATGACAAGTAAGCACTCGTTGCAAGGAACAGAAACAAACTCCTGCTCTCAGGCTAGTTCCTGATGGACAGCAGAAAAGGAATTTCTGAAAAAGCCTCCCATGACACCAGAGAAAAAAAATAAAAAAGCTGTGTTAGTAACACAAATAAATTTGTTCTGCACCCACAAGGGAAAGACAGCATTTTTTGCACATCTCTTGACAGTTTTCTGGTAAATGCCTTGACCCCAAACATCACTGTTTTCTGTCCTCTTCTGTTCCCTTTTGGCAGGTTGAGCAGTGTGTTGGTGGTACACCCTGCTCTGTTTTGTCAGTTCTGCCTGTGAATGACAGCTTGTTTCACTGGGGTGTGAGCAGCCGGTCATCTGGCAAGGACCCACAAAGACTCCAGCCCAAAAAGCCAAGCTCTTCCTAGCTCCAAGCCTGCAAGTCTTTAATGAGCTCTTGTGGATAAGCAGCAGCTATCAGAGATTCATTAAAGATGAGGACATCCTCACACAATTGCTAATTGCTCCAACTCACTAGATTGTGTTGTTTGTGAAAACTGGAGCCTGCAAGGCGATTCTCTCAATTTAAATTTTTGCAATGCTTTGTGCCTGTTTTGAAACTTTCCCACTCTGCCCATGAATCAAAGCACACAACAGTTTTATTTTCTTTTTCATAATAACAGAAGAGAGTTATTCTGCTGGGGTCTGTGCATAACCCTGTCTAGATAAATATTCAGCCGTTGAAAACTATGATATTGTTACCTTTCTGAGAAATAATTATAAGGGTATCATCAATACCATGTCCTGTCTAGTGTATAACTATTAGAATACAACCTTTCTAAATATCCATGTGGACAATATTTTGCTCCTACAGGTTTGATTAAAAGCCTAGCCTTTTAAGAAGGGATGTGCAAGGGATGTGGATCAAAATGTATTTCCTCAGTGAAATTAGAAAGCCTCTAGCATATATCAGTTTTGATCTCATTAACAAAAAAAATCTGTTAATCTGTTCATGCTTTTTATGAATGCAATGACTTCCAGTTTACCCAAACAGTCTTTAGTTCTACCTTGTAAATTCATTAAAATATGGCACTTGTCATTTATAATCTACCTATCAAAGTTTATGTTCGAGGGTGTTTAAATTAAGGACTATATAGACCAGAGCTGTTAGTACCACTCACTTTGCTTGGAAATACACGTTAGAATCAAGCCAGTGGGTTTTACCTCCAGTGTTGCAAAATTATCTCTCAAGCTGCATTTCTACAGACAGATCACAATCTGTGAAACTGAAGCTCAAGTAATTCCATTAGAAGCATTTGGGGATAATATCAGCAAAGAGTTTTGTAAATTAAACACAGCAAGAGATTTTAGATCTCAGAGGGCCATGTTCAGAACAGCCAAGTGGCAAGAGATGTGCACCTGCATGTGCCAGCTGAGCAGAGGTGACATGGTACCTGTGAAAATTTACCTGCAGCCCCATCTTCCCCTCACCTGACATACTCAGGCAGCACTTGCACCTGACAGGCACAGGGCTGACTGGTTTTGCTTCTTTTCCTGGGTTGTTTTTCTTCTCATGGAAATATTTTGCAAATATGAATTGACACCCCAACTGGCTTTTTCTAGCTTATTGTAAGAGCAGACTTGAAAGAGGGGCAGATTCCTGATCTGAAGGAGGAGCAGAGCTTTGCTCCACAGTGCAGATTTGCCTTGAAGTGTCTCACTGGGCCATCTGTGATCTCTGCTCTGAAGCTGAAGATGCTTTTGAAATAGCAGCTATGCAGATGCCCTATTCAGATGCTGAGAGCCTGCAGTGGTTTAACTGTTTCTAGAGAAAGAGCTGAAAAGCTCTGCTGTGCTGAAAGGCTGTCTAATGTCCTTCATGGAATGATCATGGTTAACACCTTTGCACTACAGGAGACTCAAACTGACCAGAAGGATGTTTACCTGAATAGATAACAGTGTGTTGTGTGGGTCAAAGCTATGAAATAATCCTCTTTTCCCATGGAAAGGGCATCAGAAACCTTGCGCCCTCCTTGCAAAAATGGGAAATAAACACCTATGTGGCTAAAAAATAGGCAGAACAAAGCCCCTGAAATACAGCTATAAAATCTTAAACTACAGCTCATAAAGGTCAGGCTGTCCAGGTATTCAGCAGAGAGACTTGCACTTGCTGCTGTGGAGGCACTGGCTGAGCATTTAGCCTCAGTCCCTCACCAAACTGCTGTGAGGTGCTGGGTTGCTGCATCCCCACAGGGCTGTGCCCCAGCTGAGTCTTGGACCCCTGCTATGCTTTAATGCCCTCTTCCCACTGGAGGATGATTTTGGTTTCCAGCTAAATCTGTAGAAAATCTGTAATAGCTGAGAACTAAAATACTTTTCACACATTTTGAATGTGTCACAGCTTTTACCAAGGGAAGGACAGGTCAGAAACAACACTCTTTGGAAAAGCAGTGTTGTCACTAAGTCTCCTTTGCTTTCCTAGTCCCTGAGGGTCTGACAGTCTTAGGAAAGCAGGATTTCCTTGCCTCTCTGGGTTTGTCACTGAGATACTGGATATAACCTAAGAGAGCAAAATCCATTGCTGCTGTGCAGGAGCTCCCTGGCAAGGCCTCATCAGCCATCCCCAGCAGGTAGCCACAAGCGGCGTTGCCAGGGTGACCTCCTTGCCAGCAGCCTTGTCATCTGCAGGGACAGCCACAGCTTAGCTCTGCCTGGTTACAGCAATTAGGTTCTGACAGTGGAGCACTTAGCCAACAACTCCATAATGCAAGGCTTTAAGGAGCTCCCTGAGACAGGTGAAGCAGCCTCACTTCCAAAATGGTTTGCAGCCCATGGGAAGGTAGCCAGAGCTCCCAGGTGTGGAGTCGCACTGCAAAACCACACAGGGACACAACCTGGGGAGACATCCCACAGCAGACACACAGGAGCACCCAAGGGTGAGTGAGCAGCACATAGCTCCCCAGAAATCTCCTGGAGGAATCTGCTTGTACAAGGCATTCAGTCAAAAACAGAACAACAAGCACACGTGCAAAATCCCCTTACCACTTCCAAAGTGGGAGAAGAATGCTGTCTCCCTAACTATACTGCATGGACTGCAGTGCTGTCTTAGCACTCATTAAATTATTCCAATGTTGTTTCATACACTCTTCTAATCTGCTTGAAATGGCACCTTTTCTTACAGTTATTCAGCAAGGCACCTGTCTTCCTGCTGCATCCTAGAAATGCCTGCACAGTCCCTTGAGATTGGGCTCAGGGCCTCAGTGTAGGCTTTTATTGTATAAAAGTAATTGACAAGCATGCAAATACAAGTGCTTCCAGAAATTAAAAGGGAAAACCAGAATACACTATGTTTTCAAGAGGGTCCATGTAGTGAAAAAAAAAAAAAAGTAAAACCTCCATGCTGTAAGACAGTAAAGCTACACAGGTAAGAGTAAGCACAGGGATGTTTCTAGAAAGTACTTTACACAGCAGTCATGTTGTAAAACCTATTCTAACCAGTGCTGAGAAAATCAAAACAGAATTGATGCAAAGAGGAGAAATGTGGTGGGATGAGTTAAGGGAATTAACATAGCTAATAAGAAGCATGCAGAATAAATTAACTATGATAGCTAATTTATCTTCAACAAACACATTTATATGTAGGATTACATGAATGAAGGGGACAAGCAGATTTTAACTCTCTGCAGGTAAATGTTCTCCCATTTGCATTTACACTGACTCTCACACTGCTTTATCTACAATAAATTATAAAGTGGGTGACAAGTCCTTTTCCTCAGCAGTACTAGAGGGAAAGGTGCTTTGTCCAGTCACCAGAGATAATCACTAGCTGTGTTGCTCAGCTTCCCTGTGCCACCTCTTGTGTCTGTGCATGAGAGATGGGAGCTCTGAGCCTCCCAAGTAAATTAGTACCAGCACAACACAAATTAGAGGCAGGAGATGCAGAAGTCCTTCAATCAGAAGAAGTGTAAAGAGAAAGTGGAAAGTGAATTTCCCTTGTTTCATTCTTTAAAAATGTTGAGACCAATGACATTTCATATTCTTGCCATACTGAGGGACAAAAGCACGGGCTTAGGGGCTGCAGCAAGGAGAGCTTCCTCCTTGAGCCAGGCTCCAGGTGCCCTGGGACATGGTGCAAGAGCCACAATAATTCTCACAGATACCTCAAAATGCTTCTATTTAAACAAAGGGAAAATTATTTTGATGACAACAAGCCTTTGCAGCTTGAGAATCTGGTGTTCAAAATGAATATTCTGCCATCAGAGTGGATGAGCACTTGAGTCCACTCGCTTCAGTATTCAAGATGCCATCTGCTGTCTTTGCTGGTATTTTTCTCATTCTCCTTCTAAACAGTAGTTCTGGTTAACAATGTCACCTTCTATCAGTGTCTGTGGCAGCCTGTACCATGTACACAGTGTGCTGGACATGAGCTGCAGGGTTCAATTCCAGCTCAAAACAGCCCCTGAGAGCACCGTGCCCCTCAGCCAGCACCCAGCAGCACATACATCACCTTCCATGAAGCCTCTGGCCACCAGGGGCAGGGTCTGGCCCCAGATGACAACAAATTAAAAAGCAGAGCCCTACCAAGAGACACCATAATGACTTAGATACCTCCTGGGGATTTACACAGGCAAGAGCAACTTGTTTTTGCTCAGATGTGAAGGTGCTACAGGTTTAGAAGGGCTAACCTGTGCCTGCTCTCCAGAAGGCAGCTCTGTATCCCAGCTGGAAAGCGTTCATGGACTGTCAGTGATCACCAGTTTGGCATGGAAGGCAGGCTAAAAGAATGGTTTGTGAGCAGCACATCATGCTCATGTGAATTCATTGCAGCTACATGGTTTCTCTGCTGTACCATTTAGGATCATCCTCCCTGCACAGTAAATTATTTACTGTCCCCTTTTCAAAGAGGACTTCCTATAGTACAGAACACATGGAAAATCATCATGACTGACAAAAATCTAGCTTGTGAAAGAGTTCTTGCACTTTCTGACTATGAATAAGTTATGTCCTATTCACAAGAACTTAGTGTAACTACAATATTTAGCTGCCATGGTATTCAGTATCATCTTGCCTGCACAGTGAATAATTTATCTGTTTATTTCCACAGGAGATGTCCTATGAGCAAACTTGAGTGGCAGCTGATTGCATGCACAGCATGTCTAGCCCCTGCTAGGGGTTTCAACAGCCCTGTGAGAGCAGCCCTGGTTCCTGCTGCACCTGGGGCAGCTGAGAAGGGAACACAGTGCCTGTTGAGAGGCTTTTTTAGGAGAGCATGCACAGCTGCCTGTGTGCTGGGATGTTCCCCAGGACACTTCAGCATCCTGCCAGCTCTGCTCAGTGCCTCGGGTGAGCCTGTGAGGGAGTGAACAATAACAAAAATAACAACACCCTTATCCACTAAGGGTAAGGTTTGCTTGTATCATATTCATCTTTCACATTCACTTTGATGCATCTCAATGGAATGTTAAAAAGTCGTTCACACAGTTCTATGATATTTGATTTTTTTTTTTTAAATCAGATCATTGCTATTTTACCAGGAATATCCTCAAGCATTTTGTGTGTGTGGGGGGGGGGTTCCAAGTTCTAGTCCCCCCTTTGCCACTAAGTGTATGATCCTAAACAAGGAGCAACTGTCTCTGACATAATTGTATTTCCTCACTCCTCAAGGGAGGCTGTGAGTCTGAACTAATGTTTTTAAAGCCCTTTGCATGAAAGATTATAGCTGCAGCCTACTGATTTGCCTGCTACTCCTTTACCTTTTGACTGATGATGCATTTTTGTGTCTATCACTATGCTGTGTTGGCCTTCACTGGGACAGGTTTTATTCCAAGAGCTCTCTCTGAAAACAGAGGACAAGTCCATATCCAGAGCTGGCTACCCCAAAGGATCAGGTTCCAGCTGCACACTTTATACCTTACATGCTCCTGAATCTCTTGTAGCAGTGCATGGTCTAATGTGCTTCTCAGAAGAATTAAGGGGAGTAAATTCTCTTGGTAGATGAGCAAATTAATCTGATTTATAAACATATCCACACATCTCTAGTGCTTATAGAATATCACATAAAAATGCACAGTTGACTTAGCAGGTTACTAACGTGCTCCAAATGAGGACTTGTCACCAATGTAATGCAAGTTTCTTGAACTTCTACAGGAACTCAGAACATTCAGCACTTTGCATAACTTCTGAGTGTACTGGGTTGGGTTTTAAAACATTAATTTGGACTGTGACTTCAATGAGATCTGCTTTCTTACAGCAATTATCCAATCCGACTTAATTCAATTAAGCTACAACTGTTTATGCTGGTGTAATTAGGGGGATAATCTAGCTTGATAAAATACAACATGACTGAGAAATTCAGTGCTTAGGCTGCACTTTAGAATGCAGTTACATGATGAGGTACAAAGTAGCTTTTCCTAGTCTGCCAATGTTACCAACTGAGACAAACAGCCAAGACAAAAAATACAATTGTTTGGAGACTTCAGAATTCCTCATTGACCTCCTTAATCAGCAGAACCAGGTTTTATATGGAATGGAAAGTAATGGTGCTGTCAAGTTTGTTTTATTGACATTCTACACTTTTACACAGTATGTGGGTCCCCACTGGCCTGGAAAATTCTGGTGGCTTTTTATTGAAAGTAATCTCAGTTTGTATTGAATCTGCAGAGACATTTGCCATTTCATGTACTTTGGAAGACATTTTGATGACTATATTATTAGTTTCAGAATCATGAAAGTTTTGCCTTGCAATGAGATGAATTACACTTAGGATAAGAACAGCTCTGCATTTTGCAGGTAACATGTTTCTCTTCTTGCTTGAGCAATAAATTACACCTGGAACCTGGGGACAAGTCTGCCCAGAGGTGATAATCAAAATGGATACTCTGCAAAAGTTATGCCAGAGTGCCACACCATGAAAATTTTACTTCTAAGAAGAAGACAAAAGAGAAAATAAGAAGTAGAGTGAAAATTTTTCTTTTGGTTGTGATGCCTGCCTGGCCTGAAATGTTTTGCTTCACCTGAAATGGAATATCAAGCTTTTGTTCCTTATGAGATCTTTCCTTGCCTTTCATTTGAACACTTCCCTAAAAGAAAGACAAAAGTTCATTTCATTTGTACAGTTTCAGCCCAAAACCCTCCTTATACAAGGAATCAAATCCAAACTAAACATGGAGACAGCTTTGTTTATGCACAACTGTTTTTTTTTTCCTGACCCTTGTTATCAAGAAAGTCTACTGCCCAGGGAAAAAGGGTTTCTTCTGCCAAGAGTGCCATCATGTACTTGAGCAGATTACAACAGGGACCCTGGCATTAATTGTGGCACCAATTTGCCAGATTGAAGGTGGGTGAGCAGAGATAAGCACTGGTTACTGGACAGTAGAAAATTATAGTCTTAAACGCCAAACAGGCAGAAAGGGAGTTTACGTCAGAAAAATCCTACAGTCTGATAAACACAGTGGGCACAAGGAAAAATGACTATATTCTATGGGGAACTGGCATATATGGCACATTTCAGTGGACAAGATCCACTGTGCCCCCAAGATCACTTTGGTACACCAGCCAAGCCTCTCTCTTTGGTATGGTTCTATAGAGCAACATTGTATATGAGCTTAAAATGATGCAATTTATAGTTTTAAGGCAGTAAACAATTTTTTTTCCTACAGATTCTCCCCTGAAAGAAAAATTAAAGCATTTATCCTTGCAATTCCTTCTTTCCAAAACAACGTTGAAAAGAAATATTGACATTGATACTGGGGTTTAGCCCAGTTTTCTTAAATGTTTTGGACAAGCTTTTCCTGTGGGACTCTCAAATCTCCCTTCTTTGTCATCCTCCTGGAGAACTTACTCAAATAACTTGGGGCAGGAAAGGAAACAAAAATATCCAAACTGTAAATGCACACAATCTAGCTATTTGTTCTAACTGCATAGCTCTGAAAAAACACTCCCAATATCTGCTTCTAGTCACCTCAGAAAACAGAGTTGAGAAAGAAACAGCCTCTTGTCCAACACATTTTGCATTCAAAACATTTCACATGTATTAGCTAAACAACCATTGGGATGTGCCCACAAGACAAGTAATGTACTGACTTGTACTGACACAGTGCACAGCCACGGCAGAATCCTTCCATTCCGGAGTATTTCTGTGTGTTTATTTCAGCCCTGAATTATGCCAAGCCTCATCCCAGCCCACATGCCTTTGGGAGTCAGTGGTGGGGCTGTGAAAGGCTGAGCTTGCAGGTGAATTGTGATAGTCTTTGGAGAAGCAATTATTCTGCACTAAAGGGTACGAATTTTAAATTGTGAGGGTTGAAATTATGGTATAATTCTGATTATATTCCTGGCAGTTACACACTGTCTCATTGAGAAATTTAAATTTATAGAGAAGACAAAAATGAAAGGTGACAAAGACCTCACATTTTCCCTGAAATTATAAATTATTCAGTAATACTAAAAACACATGAGCAGCAGTCAGGGTTCCCACAATTCTGTGACATTCTAGTATTTGGAAATTTCTATTGAATTCAGCGAGAGACTCAAAAGACATTCTACCTGTCTTTTTTTTTTTTTTTCCTAAATCTATTTTTTTTTTTTTTGGTAATAGGTGGTTATAGTTGTAATAGAAATGTAACAAAATAGTCAAGCAAATGTGAAAAGCTAACTACTAAAATAATGGGCAATGGCATAGAATGTATTAAGAATGAAAAAATCAATTTTTTTTTCTTACAACAGTGTGTCTTGGGAGCACTAATAATGGTGCCTCTTTTCTCTCTGAAATGACTTTTCCCTTCTTTGCACATAATCTGACGCAGGACTTTTGTCTAACTGCAATATCTAGATGCAAAGTAAGTGAGGAAAGGAACCTTTGTCTGCTATTTTAAACACAGAAATTCTGTCTGCAGAAGGGATGATTAAAATGCTCTGTGTGGCAACGATACATGAGCGACTGTCTCCCTGACAACAACGATAATGCTGATATGAATAAAACCCCAGGTTTACATAGAAGTTTGGAGTCTCAGGTCCTAGAAATGTCAGAAGCAGCTGAGCTTGGCATACCATTGAGTATTGTTATTGATTTCTTAATTATTTGGCATGCAACATCAATATTCTGTTTCTATTTTCTGTTGAGTTCTCTCCTGTTGGTATCTGAGAAAAATTTAACAGTTCTAGAACTGTGACTCTAACAGCCTCATTTTTCCCACTAAGCCCTTTTAGATCCAAAGCCTGATACATTTATTGCTTTACAATTTCTGAACTGATGCATTACATCAAGGCAGGACAATATTTGTTTTTCTATATTGCTACAAGACATATTTCTCTCAACTAATTCCCTTGGATGTTCACATAATTACCCCTCCTTTCTGGGGCAAAAAAAGGTTAATGTTGTGTAATTCTGGGGCAAATTATACAATTAGTACTTTTGAAGAACTCTGAGAGGAAGGGTGCTTTATTTCTGCAAAATATAGGCTTAGGCTTTAGAGCCAGTTGTTTTTTTCAAAGTTTAAATCAAGCAGCAAGCATCCATAGCTTCATTAATGGCTGAGAGATTGCGTGTTTGTGAGCTGTAATCAATAGATAAGTACCGGTTCCCTGAACTAAAATATACCTTTGCACATAAATTGCAATCCGGAGGCTTCCCAGGCTGCACAGCCTCTGTATCCTGCACCTGTCGAGCACTGGCTGAGGAGGGTGGGGCTGTCTGGGATTGTCTGGAATGCAGGTGTGGGTACCAGCGATGCCTCATTGCTCTGGGCAGTTATCAGCAGAGAGCCCGTGGGGCCGAGCAGCGGCAGCCAGGCTCCTGCCAAACCTTACGTGTTAAGAGATTCTGCTAAGATAAGATGTCAAACAGCAACTGGACTACGGTTTCCCACTTCTTCCAGAGCTAACAACTGCGGAGAGTCAGGGTCTCCTTACAGCTGTTATCTCCGAGTTTTGTACACATCAGGAACATAATGTACAAAACCTTTGGGGAGACTCCACAGGTTTCCCCGAATGCTGTGCTGAGACTCCACCAGGACCACGCACAGACAGAGGGATTATCTCTCGCCTACCATGATTCCTACTCCAGTCCCTACCTGTGCCAGCCTAACTGCGTTGGTAAAAAGCACCCAAATCACGGAGGGAAAGGAGCAGGCGCTCTTACTGTGCTGCAGAGTAATAATCACCTTTCCAGCAGCCTGGCTTTAGGAGCGTGCCCCTGGCAAGCCCAGGAGCCGCTGGGCTGGTTCAGCTCGCCGCGCACTCGGCGCAGCGCAGCGGGCACCGCGCTCACCCCGGGCCGCTCCCAGCGCTGCCCGGAGCCCGGCACAGCTGCAGGGGCAAAGACAGCCCCGGTGCTCTGTGCTCAGCCCGGGATGGGGGTGAGGTGTGCAGAGCTGCACAGAAACAGACCTGCACTCTGCCTAGGCGTGGGGATTGTAAACCGCACCAAGTTACCCCCATTTTCTTCTTGCTTTTACACGACACATCAGCAGACCGTTCCCAGAGGCCAGCAGGAAATGGCACATCATTCTCTCGCACTCCCAGCCGTGTTTGTTAAATACACACAAACACATGAAGTGCAGCAGGAGCAGGCTGACCCACGATCGCTTTCAGAAGTGCCACCGAGACGCCAGAGACAGAAAACGACTCAAGGGAGGCACGCTGGCCCCGGCCAGCTGCAAGGGCTGGATGCGCAGCAGTGCTGCTGCCAGATGCTCGCTGCAGCCCAAACCTGCTCTCGGGGCCCTGCATCCAGGCAAGATCTCCGGGGGATCTGTCTTGACAAAGAAGTTCCTGCAGCGACTGGTGACAAGTGAGAAGGAAATTATTCATATGGCATCAACTGTCATTTTAATGGGCTACTTATCACACCATTGCTACTCGTTCCTGCTATAGTAGCGCTCAGGTGCCTAATTGTTCTGAGCACTGTGCTAACACAGGGGAAGGTGACTCCCTGCATGCTAATCATCTTCCACAAGTTATGTTGGATATTCCTCTAGTTGTGGGGTGTGGGGGAAAACCTGTGTATAAATGCATTGCTCAATTTTCAGATACAGCTTTGATAGCAAAAGAAAAGTAATTAGCATCTTGGTCCCTGGATTGTGAAAACAATAATTTGACAAATTTGCTTTGAATACTTACTTCCAAAGTGTCTATTCAGAACACACTAATTTAATTTCTAGGAGATGACTAGATGGAAAGCTAAAGGTATTTTTCTTTGTTGGAAAGCTACCTCAATCTAAAACGTCCTTGATATAAGAATAAGGAAATCAAATTAGTGATTAAAGTAAATTAACTACAATTATGAAATATTTGCTAGAATCAACATATTAATTTAGTGAAATTGAATTTTTGTTAATTTAATGGAATTAAATGCAACCATAAATTTTTACAGGAGCATAAAAACTAGTAGCATCAAAAGACAACTACAGCATATGCTTGCTTGTGTAGCTGATATTTTCAGTTAATTTTAGCATAACTACTGCTGCTTTTCAAACTGTGCACAACTGAGCTTTACATGGAGGCTTTGGTAATGTATAGTCCAATTTGGTATGGGAGTGTCTCCCAAAAACATGGAAACGGGGACCATGATGCTTGCAACATTTGTCTCTTCTGCCTTTAGGCTGTAACTTGCAGCATCACTTCCAGTCCTCCGGTCTTCCTCACCAGGACACAGAGATGGGGCTCAAACCATTGGGATGAGTGTCAAGACAAAGTCAAAGCAAATGCTTCAGACTTGCAATTTTTTGCTATACAGCATTTAAGAAGGAATTCTGAAGGCTGAATTAATTCATTAGAACCATCTGATCACAATAAACAGGAGGAAAACCAGCTGAACAGATTGTTTCCTATGGATTTTTTGCCAGGCCCTGCCACAGCAGCCGCAGCCCTTCCGTGTTTGCCTGCTCTGAGCACTTTGTCAAACGCAGCCGAGGCTGCAGAGCCGACAGGGATGGATGCTCTGTTCCCTAATTCCCAGCGGAGGGCTACTGCGAGCACAGCCAGTGGAAGTTTTCCCACGTATTTCAAAGAGTGGCAGGGTTGTTATTCAGCGTGAACCGTGACACAAGCAAAGGCTCTGCTATTGCAGACCTATTAACATTAAGCAGATTGGTCCCTTGAGCACAAAAGGTTCTTCAATAAGCAATGAATGTTACTCAAACCACTGTGAATGTTTTTCAAGAACTGCTGCACCTACTATTTTTTAAAAGTACAGAAAGTCTTCAAGTTTTCCTTAACAAAGAACAGCTATTGAGGTTTTTTCCCACTATGCCTTTTGTTCCAGTTCATAAAAGCTTTAAAAATTCTTATTTGCTCATCAATTTTTTTTGTGAAGGCTGAAAATCATGATTTTATTTCCATTTTATATATGTGGCTACCTTATGCTGAGTTCTCTTCATGATGGCTTTTTATTTGAACCAAAATAGTTTTCCATGGTGATTCTTTCTGTGATTCATCTAATTTAAGGTGATCACAGCTCTTCTTGCCCTTTCCAAGTTGCACAAATTAAGCCCTTCTGGTTTGCTCCCATATGATACTCCCCACCTGAGGTAATGTTCATCATTACCTCACACCTAATCCTGTTTCACATCCTCTTTCATGTACCTTTCATGTACCTGGGTGATGAAGGCACCATATATTTTTCCAGGATAACTCTTGCATAAACTGTCATCACACTGCACATTTATCACAACTGTATTCTGTAAAACTGAACTATTTTTGCACTTACATTTTGTAATTTATACTGCAAGTTTTGTGTCTGCTTGTGCTAGTGGCTGGTGAGACCTATCAGGCAAATATTCCATTGACTGTGATGCATTCAGCTGGAGTTCAGCTATGAGACTGAACATAGCATTTTAAAGGCATTTTATTTTGCTAGGGAGGGATTTCCTCAGTTTATTTGTCTTAATATTGGCTGTAGGTTTTAACTATGATAGCAGACCATCCCTTTTTTGAGCAAAAAAGCAAATATTTCAGGGAATTAAACATTTCTGCTAGAGACTATAAAGACATG
This sequence comes from Ammospiza caudacuta, assembly GCF_027887145.1. Taxonomy (NCBI): domain Eukaryota; kingdom Metazoa; phylum Chordata; class Aves; order Passeriformes; family Passerellidae; genus Ammospiza; species Ammospiza caudacuta. The sequence goes on from NC_080601.1 coordinate 10,789,286, forward strand.
ATCACCAAAAATTTTGACTGGATCTACTTCTGTCAATGTCCCTTTGCCTTTCTCATGAGTGGCATATTTAGATATCCTCCATCTTTCCAGGAAATAAGGATGACAATAAAATATAAAACTCTGGGAGATCCTCTCCTCACCACTACTGTTTAATTTTCAAATTAAAACTTGGTTAAAATTGTTTGGTTAAAACTTCTGTTTTTAAAACAGGCTGTTACAAAGTGACAAAGAATTGCTTTATTTTCTGTGCTGCAGTGAAGAACAGACCTGTGTTAGTTGATCTGGAATAAACATGCATACAGCCCACACTGTGTTCCAGCACCGTTGTTTACAGTTGCTGGCTCTGTGTGCTGTGCTGTAGACGTGGCCTGTTACAGATGTGTGGGGTGTCAGAAGGGCCAGGCTTTGCTGGCAGCAGGAGGCAGCTCTCGCTCTGTCTCCCAGCTATTTTCATTAGGACTTATTCATGTGCCCCTGAGAGTGAGAGAGTCAAAGTCATCTGCCTGCTGGTTATTATGCTGCTGCACAAAGGGGTCCTTCAGCCTGCAACAGCACACTGAAAACAAGACTGTTGATAAATTATTGTAGCCCATCCTATTCCTATTTACTATCACTGCAGCTGTCTGAGGCTGAAGTTAACACCCACATCTGCACATTACCAGGGTGTTTTTACACCCAAAACCAGAACAAAAGCTCCATGCATGGAGATCATATCAAGAAATTCAAGCAAGTCTGAAACTATCTCATGTTGTTTCCTCAAGTGTTGGAAATATCTTTCAATCACATTTAAAATATTTCTCCATGTTCACTGCAATTTCTCTCCCCTGGTTTGTGTCACAAATCTGTATGTCATTTGGCTCAAGTTTTAGTATTAATAGAAGCTTATGTCAGGAAAACTAATGAAAACTACTTTAGCTAGTTGCAATTGATTAGAAGACACTGCTAATCAGAATATAACCTGTCTCATGGGCTTGTCCTGTATGCCACAAACCCCCAAATGACTGTACCAACAAATATACAAAACTTGCTATGGTTTGGGATATGAATATATCCACCTTCAGGTGTGTACTGGGAATAACAACAGGTCACAGTTGCTTCCTGGCTTACTGAAAATGAATCTGCTGCAGTTCTTGTTAAAAACAAAACACAAAGCACCTACTGAAAGGAAATTAAATCCCTCTGTTGCCACTGGAGCAGCCATCACTGAGTAACTGACTGTGTGTTACAAACTACATTGACTTTCAAAGCCATATTTGCTTCTGATATATATCTTTTCTGTCTGACATGATTCAAAGTGTTTTATCACATGCAAATCCCTACACCAAGGAAGACAAAAATCAAATATGCTGTACAACGTCAGTGATGGCTAGTCAAGCAGCAATACATAGAAAAGGATTAGGAGTCATCTTGAAGTTTGCAAAGCAATGCCAATGAGCAGGAGGCAGATTTCATGGCCTGCATTAATAAGGCAGGTTGTTATTCCTTTTTCTTCAACATTGGTAAGGTCTCAGTTGGAATAAGTACAGTCCAGGGCCTGACACACAATTTTGCCTGACACACTATTTTCTTTTTTGATAGTTGAGGGACTCTGTATAAGGTTTTAAGAAGAGGTTACACCACTATTTCTCAAAGGTAAATAGGTTGTCTTAAGGTTGTACTGAAGGCTCTCCAGACAGTCTCTCCAAGTCTTATACAATGTTATTTACATTTGTGAATATCAAGTTTAGTGTTCCAGGTTAAGAGTAAACCAAAAATAATTGTAAGAAAGAATGCCAAAATAAAACCAGAAAGCTATTGCCACACAAATAGATTTTTCTGCATATAACCTAATATTGGTTTTAATGATTACTACATTAAGCCTTTTTACAAGGATTTGTATTTAACAGCTGTTTACAAATTATTCACATGTGCTTAAATGTACTCAAATTTAAGATCAAAAAACCTGTGTCCTCACTACAACCTCCATCTAATGATGCAGATCATTTTCCAGAAGTTAATTATAAGATGACAGCCATATCCTTCCTGAAAACAAAGGACTTGATCGTCCCACTGGTGCTCTGCACTAAGGGCCCTTCTCTTCGGGCTAATTTTGGCAGAGATGGATGCTCTCTCTGCCCTGGCAGGGAAGGATTTCTACAGGAGCTCATGCACTACCATGCACAGAGCCAATCTGCCGGCACAACCCTAAATGGGGCTGACAGCTCTGTGTCCCAGGAGAGCGTGACCTTGCAGAAGCGGCTCTGCTGCGCTTTCCTGGGTCCTGGGAGAGGCGTGACCGCCCCCAGCCCGTGCTGCACCGATCCTCTGCAGCGCCGAGCGGGGCCCGGGCAGAGCCCCTCTGCGGAGCACACACCGACACTGCGAGGGATGCACGGAGCTCATTCATCACCTGCCTTCGGGATTTCACAGGCACAGCTCAAGCTTTCAGCCAGGGCTGTACGGATGCAAATCAAGCCCTGATGTTGTCTAAGGGAACTCTCACTGCAAGCACCCCAGCCTGATTCAATTAACAGGTATGGGAGACATTGAATCGAATTCCCTCCTGCAGCTCCATCATCCAGCTCCTCATAAACAAGCTCCCTGTCCAGGTGGCATTGTCAGCCCACGCACAGAGAGACCTGCAGTTACAGCCCATGAGCACTGTCAGTAATTTATTTGCCACATTTACCCACCTGTGGATCCCAGCTATAAGGTAACAAACCCAAAGCAGAATATGATGCATTTATTCAAACTTGTTAGTAGAAAATCACCTCAGTGAGCAGTTTACTTATTGCCTACAGAGGGAGGGAGTAGCCTAAGCAATGTTACAGCATATTTGGATTGAGGCTGTGGTTTACTCCTGGAAAGCAAGAGTATTCCTGGAACACCTCTTCTCGAGTGGTCCTCCTGCTCAGGAAGGACATGTAGCTGTCAAGGGGCAGGAGGATGACAGGTTTAGTCTCAGAGCAAAGTGGTATCAGCCATAGGGAAGAGGAATGAATCCTACAAGGCAATACGAGGCACCCAGCCTAAACAAAATATGCAATGTGCCCAGCAGCTGGGCAGCAGGGGACAGAGGCTGGGCTGGTTTGCACAAAAGGTGGCTCATCCTTGCCCTTGTGGCAGCCCCAACAGTGTTCCCGTTTCACAGAGAGATCAGCTGCCCTGTGACTGTGCAGTGTGTGTGTCCACAGAGATCCTCCTGGGAGGAGATAATGCACCCCCAATGTTCCTTAGATCAAGACCCAAGACAAGCTTTGTGGACCTCTGAGATTTCTCCTGTCTCCAGAGTCCTCTAATCAAACCAGAGTGAGTCCCCTGCTTGTGTGGGCTGCCCTGCTTCCAAGGCTGGGGCAGAGTGCTCATTTCACAGGGGAGCTTGCACAGAGCTCTAAAATCTCCAACTCCAAAAGGATTCATATTAAAATTCTACAGGAAGAAAAAAGCTGAGTGGGAGAGTTGCTATCAGATTTATCAGGGGAGAGGTTTGAACTAAAATAAAACTTTTGGATAAAGCAAAATATGTAATTGGCACTTTGGTAGGTCAGAGTATGCAGTACACAGTGACCAGGTGGAAAGGACTCCACTGATTCTGCTGCAATTACTGCTTAGATTCTGAAATCCTAAAGTGGCTTCAGGGGAGCTCCCCTCTACTGATTACCATCCTGCCAGCACCACAAAGTGAATTTCACCCTCTTTACCAGTACCCAGTGCCCATCTTCCAGGGAAGAACCTCTGTTTCTGTCAGGGATGTTTTGCGGACATGCTGAATTATCAACTACTGGTCTGAATAACTCTCAACCTGAAAATAAAATCAAACTTTCATTATCTAGCAGGAAAAAAAGAAAGCCAGCAAGGCTTTCCAGATGCTTTGTCAAAGTAGATAGGAAATTTTTGTTAGAATACAGTGCACATTACCACAGCCCTTCTTGTGCCCACTGAGCTGAAGGGGCCTGAGATATTCTGTGCTCAGCATGAGAGATTTTTGTTTACAAAGAACCCAACATCCAGCATTTTCTTTATAAAAGCAAGGAAGAGCACAAATTCCGTTTCTTCACTCCATTTTCTGGACCTGCAGCTGCTTTGACACTGTTGCCAAAAGGTGCAATTCACAGTCATCTCAGACCAAAAATGAGCCTAAGTCTCATGAACCAATACTGCTGCTTTGATGCTCTGCACCTTTCTAGGTGTTTCACAGGGATCCCTGGATGAAGCAGTGAAAAGGGGACCCCTACAGCTAATCCATCCCCCATGAAATGTGACCCCAGCTGCAGCTTTAGGAGCTGTTATGATGATTGTTTGCAGCAATCGAGCTCAATGGAGGCTTTCGTGTTCAGCACACTGCATCATCTCCAGGGAGTTTCCTTTACAACACTTCTAAATGAGAAAACAAGATAACTTTAGACTGCACAGCTGCAGGCTGCAGGAGGGAAGCGATAAAATAACACAGAATTAATCCATTCATTCAAAGGCCACTGAGTTGCAGTGCGTGGATTTAATGAGGTTGGAACTCTAAATGGCTAACAAGTTTAAAAACAAAGTCATTATGCCTTCACAGCCCACATCCAGCCTCCTCTGCTAATCTCCCAGGAACTGTAGCAGGCAAACTTCCCACATTTTGTAGGTCATCACCTACTCTAGAATTCATCTGTTTTAGTGAAAATAGAGGGCAGGCATGGGGGATGTGCTCCCTGACCCCAGCTCTACAAAGAAACATAGCTGGAAATTACTGGGTTTTTTTCCCAACACTCTGTATCTTGCACATTGCAAGGCTGAAGTGCAGCCACAGCACACAGAACAGGCTAATGCTCCCCTCAGAGCTGTGCCCAGGCTCTTACAGCCAAGCTGGAATGCCTTATGGCTGTTGGGATGAACTGGGAATTCACAGTCTGGACACATGCATTGCTCATAGAGATGCTGTAACTACAATCAGGTAAAAGAGCAACACATCTCTCTGGCTAAGACAATGATGTACTGTAAGGTTTTTTATTAGTGGGAGAGCACTGAATAGAGTAAATTTTTACCTAGTAATATACTATTACTGGCACAAACTCTTGGATGCAGGCTATGGTGAACTCTGCCCCTGGCCAATCATGCAGCAGCCACTGGGTACCCAAAGAGCCAGAGTCACCTCAGACCCAGCCATTCCTCCCTACCCTCATCTTCACCTTTCTGGGTACAAAACTTTTGCTTCCACAAAAAACAAAACAAAACATTCCACAAATGTGTTCTTGCTCCTTGAGGAAGGGGTGGATCATCACAGGTGACAAATAAGTGACACAATATTTAGAGCACAAGGCAGTTGTAATTCAGTCTGGTCAACCAGATAAGAGCCTAAGCAGGATGGAAGTGGTCAAGAAACTCGATATTTTTCAGAAAACATTTGCTAATATGGTTCTTCAAATAACAGATGTGTATCACAGGAGCACTCAGGCTATTGCATCAGGGTGGAGATGGGGCTCATCATCACATCACTGCAGTGCTGAGTCAGAGCCTACGAGTCACCACAGTGCTGCGTGCAGGGCTGGCCAGCCCCTGAGCAACAGAACTCCTGCAGCACTTTCTGCAGGGGCAGCTGCAGTAACAGAGTGTTCTGAACAGATTTCTGGGGAATTGAACTTCCCTAGGTTTTCAAATACATCATTCAGTCTTCATTTCTGTCTTATACAGGCTTCTAAAGGTAGCTGATTTCAGGTTGAGTGCAGTGACTTTCACACCAGCTGAAGTACCTATAATCTGCTGACATGAAAGCTGTTTATATAAAACAGATTATTTCATGCATACAATGTATTTATTTGGGACTTGTATTCTTACATATAAAGATATGAAAATTTTCTCTAGTGATTGATATAATTGTCTCCATGTGCATTAGTTTTGTTTTAGTAGCAGTGAGAGCTACAAGGGTGGCTTCAGTGAGAAGTTTCTAGAAGCTTCCCAGTGTTCTGCTCAGCATAGCCCATGCTTCCAAGAGAGACCTGCCACAGATCAAGGCTGAGCCCAGCTATGAAGGTGGTAGCACTACTTTGATAACAAATTTAAGAATGAGAAAAAATCCTGCACAGTATCAATTTCAAACAGAGAGGAGTGAGAATATGTGAGAGAAACAACCCAGCAGACACCAAGGTGAGTGCAGGAGGAGGGTCAGGAGGTGCTCCAGGCACCAGAGCAGATTCCCCTGCAGCCCATGGTGCAGCTGTGGTGAGGCAGCTGTGCCCCTGCAGCCCATGAGGTCCATGGTGGAGCTGAGACCCACCTGCAGCCCATGGAGGACCCCCACACACTCAGTAAAGCACCCTGTCCTACTCCAGGGCTCTGGGGGAACAGAGACACCCCCTGCTCCCAGGGCAGCTCTCCAGCTGCCTCACACATCACCCTTGCCACTGGAGGCCCCTTGGCTCAGTGCTCATGTTCTTGGGAATCAGTAATGCCACCAAAGCCTCACTGCAGCCTCTGCATGGTCAGGTGCTCAGAGTTTTCCACAAAGCACTGAGTCCTTATGTTTGGCTGGATTTCCAACACCAGGTAATAGCCCATAACAGAAAACACCTCACACACAGAGCAGATCTTATTCCAAACTTTGTCACTGACTGGAACAAAACACTGCCTGGTCAGGAAGCACAGACCATCTGGGGAAAACAAATCTCATGTTTTTTATCCCAGATGCATATATTTCCAGTAATTTATCACTTCTGTAATCTAGTGCCCTAAGAAGGATTATTTACAATCCCTGGGGATGTTTGGTGAACTCCCAAGAAGCAGGCAAAGGCACAGAGTATCCCAAGATTGTGGACAGGTTGTGAGTGACGCAAACTATCTGAAATATTGATAGCACAAAGTGACAACATAAATACCTAAAAACCTGCTGGTGGGAAACAGTAAAAATAACCAGGTCAATAAAAACTACATCAAGTGAACAAAGTTAAATAAGCTTGCAAAACCTGGAGTTGAAGGTAACTCAGATCTGGGTTTTGAAAATTATAGATTTCTCATTTCCATTAATTTAATCCTAGTTCAACTGGCTAGGTTATTTCTGGTAGCATAGTTTAAGTGTGCCAGACCTTCAGTCCATGCATCTAAGACATCTTTACAATCTTAGCTGCACCTTTGCAGGTTGTCCAAGCTCTGTGCTGGCAGCAGAGATAACCCATAACATAATGGCAGCCCCTGTCTGGTTTCTAAATATAGTTTAACTCTACTGAAGACTTAAGAACTTTCCTACAGAGGTTAACATCTCTTCAGTGCAGACTAGTGAAATATATATATACACATACAGAGGTAAAACACTCAGTGTAGGTGCATTTGACTCCATTAAAAAGATGTGCCCACTGGACTGTGAATAGTAAAATTAATTCTGCATGAAAAGGTTCTTATTTGTGCTTTTGATGACAAACACTCTCACATAGATGGGAGAGGTATAATCAGCAGTCTGCTATTCTGAAATCCTAAAGTGGCTTCAGGGGAGCTTCTCTCTACTGATTACCACCCTGCCAACACCATAAAGTGAATTTCACCCTCTTTACCAGTACCCAATGCCCATCTTCCAAGGAAGAATCTGTGTTTCTGTCAAGAATGTTTCATGGACGTGCTGAATTATCAACTACTGGTCTGAATAACTCTCAACCTGAAAATAAACACTATCAAACTCACACCCCAAACAACCTCTTTACATTCCCCGTAGCTTTCTATTATCCCAGGAAGTGCAATTCCTGCCATCAATGCAGCTTTACAGATGCCAAAGCAACCACATAAAATCAGGGTTTATCCAGATGAAGGCGAGCAAAAAACTGCTTTGCAATCCATTGCACAGCCTGTCCATGGTATGGCCAGCACAGACCTGAGAGTGATGGAGGGACAGGGGATGGAGCACACTGAATGCAGCTGCCCTGAGTGGGACTGGTGGGCTGCGGAGACACCCCAGGAGCTGCTCCCTTGCCAGAGCACACAGACCGTGGCCAGCCCAGTAAACTCACTATTGCCCAGGGATTTTTGCATACCTCTGCCATCACACATCAAAGTCATCATGATTTTTAAAGGGTTCTTATTTTTTATTTAAAAAAAAAACCCCTAACACTGAGAGTTTAGTTTGTTCTCAACTAGGATTTACTGTAATTTGTGTCCACATGCTACAGTGTACAGTTTGTCAAGACCCATGAAACACAGAAAGGGATACAGTTTAATACAAGTAACACTCCAAGTGTGTGGTTACTAAAATAAGGAGCAATATTGTTGCTGGTGGATGTTTGTTTTTAAATGGAGCATGGTTTAACTCTTCCTAGCAGCAGGCATGATTTCTGTTAAGCAATATATTTGCTCCAAAATCAGAATAATTTACTCCAGAATGCACACATGTTTATCTCATATCTACATCTCTTTGGGTTCTGTTCAGAGGGTGCTTATTTATCCCAGTACTTCTGCATAAACCTCTTTAAATGAACTGATTCTGAGAAAGGCTAAAGTTTCATTTTGTTATTGTCTTCAGGTTAATCCAAATAGGAGAAATACCTGTCTTACTGCAGACAGAAAGAGACAGGAGAGAGAGAGACACTTCCCTTACAGGAAACAAAGATGGGCTTGTTCTGTTCAGTGCTTAGTGCTATCTTCATCTCAAACCATTTAATCTCTGCTCAGTGCTCTCTCCCCTTTAATATCTCCTCACATCTATTACTGTCCACAGTTTGAAGCATAAGCAACTCCCAGCCTCCAGGTAATGCAACCAGCCATTGTACACTGCTTGATGGGGTAGCAAAGGCTTTTTTGTCCTGAACAAAGGGTTTGTTTTTAAAATATTTTCTCATCATGCTAATGACAGAATAAAGGAATAAGCATGGATTGGTCAGCACATGGCCATGTAACCCATTATTGAATGACTGCATCACTCTGGCAACGCACTGTTTTCCCCAGTGGGGAAATTTTTAGGAATTTGTTAATTTTTAGTATATTTGCTGAGACCCTTTGTGCTCATGGCTTTGCTCTGAGCAAAGTAGAGGAACTGGGATGTTTTCAATCAGGACGACAGGAGGAAATTATCAAACTGCTCCTTGGCAGCAACAGAGCAGCACATCCAGCACCTTGTGGCTCTGTGAAGGGGAACTGGACCTGCTGTCCCTAATCAGCACGAAAGAAAAGCTGCTTTTATAGCAAGACTCTTTCTTCTTTTCTACTCCTGCCCAAGCTGCTGCCAGCAGATACTGGCAGGGATTTCAATAGCTGTTTTGAATCAGTGCCTGGCAGAAGCACAGGCAAGTTGAACCTGAACATCCTCTATGGAGCTACACTGAGGTTTCAGCGTATTCTTGCTCTAGCTCAGCCCACAGACAGAGCTGCACTTTCCATGTGTGAGATAAGGGAGCCGAAGAATACAAAAGCAGTGTGTGTGTATTCCCTGCCCAGTGCTGTCCTCCTTGTCCCCCTTCTACTGTTGCCACCATTGTGTACAGAGTTGTCCAAGTTTACTTCTGCTCTGCATCTGTGCAGTTGCTCAGATGTTCACAGAAAGTGAGACAAACATAAATCAACAGTTTGTATTTCCCTTTCAGACTGGGACTCCATTTACCTCAGACCCTGAAGACAGGGACTGCTTTGGAGCAGATTCCTATACTCTGAGAAGCCAAGGCCAGGTTAATAACATAATTGCTGCAGTTGGAAAGTATCACTGATAGTTAGAAAAAGTACAAAACTTCACACTCTAACTCAATTTTCTCCTGAGCAAGTCCCTGTGGTGTGCTTTCCTCCCACTAAAAGGAAATGGTACCTTGGCATTTTACTGGCTGGGGGAAGCAGGGCATGGGAAGGTGGCAGTTTTTCAGTCCCAGCTCCTTCCTGCTCCATAAGAAAACAACTCAGCTCCTTCACCCTCCTGATACTTTCTAAGGAGAACAGGGTGCAAGTGGGAAGGTGAAAAATCCTTTTATGCTCTTTCATCAGCACTGGGATTTGTCATGTTGTGCTCATGGAAGTGCCACATCCAGAATTGCAGGGCAGACAGTACCCATTTCCAAAGATGGGGTGAAGTAATGCAGTGTAGCTTCCTTTTTCCATGCTGCCTGCATCCCCATCAGACACAGTTCTTTATGGCTTCAGGCAATGGTTTCAGTGATTGCAATGTATGCAGACTCACAGCAAGACTTTTGGCAGCAGCCAAAGCCTTAGAGGCTGACAAAGAGTGGTCACTCCTTCCTGGCAGCAGCAATAGGGGCTGCTGCACATGAGCTGGAAGGCAACTAGAGGCTCCCTGCTTAAGTGCAGAACAGGGAAAAAAGCAAGGCAGAAAGGAAAACAAAGTGGAAGATCAGAAGAAAAGCAGCAGCAGACTACAAAACCAAATGGATGGCTGCCTGCACCCGTGGGAATGTGCTATTCCCTAAAGCATTTTAGAAGTTCCTTCCCTAAAGCAGCACATCAGGGGACTGGATGAGAGTGGCACAGAGCCAGAGCCCAGGTGAGCAGCAGCCCCTGAGCCCAGGTGTGCAGCTCTGCAGCTCCCCGTGTGACAGCCCCGGCTGTGTCACGGCAGCTCCCCGTGTGACAGCCCCGGCTGTGTCCCTGCAGCTCCCCGTGTGACAGCCCCGGCTGTGTCCCTGCAGAGCCCGGGGCTCCCGGCAGGAAGGGAGCACAGCCAGGTGTGCGTGGCCACACGGGCTGACGTGTGACACTGCCTCTGGGAAGTGCTGCTTGGGAACACATGCATTACCAAAAATGTCATGGAACTTCCAACCCTCCAACACCCCACTTTCCTTCCATTGCTGTCTCATTTATTTTTTCACAAGCATTACCAAAAATGTCATGGAACTTCCAACCCTCCAACACCCCACTTTCCTTCCATGGCTGTCTCATTTATTTTTTCATGCCCAGTATAATCTCTGATGGTGGTTTAAAGCCTCAGCTCCTCAAGCCATGGGTACACACATCTAAACCAGCAATCACTGCTGTGCATCCCTCAGTACATAACAAGCCAAAGAAACACAGAACAGGATGCTGAGTGTCACTGCTTCCTTAGTGAGTCAGCTAACAGTGATCTACCTTTTTCTCCCCTTAAATGAAGGCCAAGATTAATTCATCACTTCCCTGCACCTCCCCAGCTACTGCCTTCCTCCCTGTTTCTCTGAGTCAACCTGAGAGATCAGTGCCAGTGGTTCAGACCTCTCAAATTCTTGCCAGCCAAAGAAAAACATTTTTCTTCATGTTGTATTTTATATGTGGAATAAATTGCTTTTGTGGTTATTAAATGCCCCTATGATGTGCTGACATTTAACCATCCCTTCAAGCTCTTTAGTTTATATTTTTAGTTTGACATTACCCCTCAATTCTTTTAATGAATTGTGCAGTTTTGTAGTAAACTGAGCAGTAAATCATACAACCTCTTTACAGCTGGTTTTACAAAATGGGCTTTAAGGACAGCACAGAGGTAGGACCACATTACTAAAAAAATATTAAAAATAGGCAGTCCTGTTTTGCCTCCAGCTTTGAGCTGAGCACTCACTGAAAGCCTGTTTCTCTGGCTTTCAGCCTTTGCCAGGGTCTCATGTGCTTGAAGACTGCATATTGCACACATGGCTGGTGGGCACACCCAGCCCTCCCTCCCTCCTACCACCCAACTTTTGCTAATATTGTTTCCCTGCCCCTATTTCCCAAAGTGTGCATGGCAGGTATTTCCTCATGCAGCTGGAGGCTTTGCAGTCAACTCCTCTGTAGGCTGAGTGAGAATGGACAGAAACAGCAGTATTGTGAAACCTGTGCATAGCCCAGGAATTGCTGGGTCTGGCCCAGCACACCTGGAACAACTTCAGCTCTTTCCAGGCACAGCTCAGTAGCCACCCAGATGATGCAAGACAAACTAATTGAGAAGTGCAGGTACTTTGATGATGCCAAAACACTTGGTGGAGGTAATTAATACACACTTTTGTGCAAGGAAACCACTGAAGCTCTGTATTCCCACTGCAAGAATCAAGTGGAACAAGTTCTCAGTTTGCAAACCACTTCATGCTGAACCAAGAAAATGTCTGAGTTTAATAGCAGGGTTAGGATGCAGCACAGCGTGTTTAGCTGCCTGTGCAAGCTGCCTCACTTTGACACCCTTCAGCCTGGGGTGCACTGTGGGGGAACCAGGTACAAAAGGGGTAACTATTTTGATCCCAAAAGCAAAGAAATCACAGGATGCAGAAGAATCTGTCAGAAAACTCCATGAGTAGCTAAATTTAGGTCACCTGTCATGCCCAGCATATGAACTGGGAAAGAAAGTATAAAGTTCCTTTGGAATATTCAAAATGGGAATGTCACATTCCCTTCTAAGAGCACCAAGCCACACCCTTTGTCCTTAGGCAGGTGGAAAGTCGTGAGGAGGTGGCAGATTTTGGGAGACATGAAAATCTGACTGCCTCTGAGTTGTGCCATGCAATGTCATTGTTGCATTGCACAGATTATAGAGCATCCCTGTTCAGCCTGCAGCTGTGTGTATTACTGATGTAATTGAAAGCCAAGACAGAAAGAAGATAAAAAAAAAAAGAAGAAAAAAAGAGAGCAAGAGAGAGAAAACAACACATTTTAGTTTTGGCCTACAACACTTGGGACATTTTATGTCAGAACAAGTGGACATTTGTCTGGGGTTAGTCTGCATGGACGCATCATCAGAGATGCATTTATTATTTATCCAAGCTCTGGACCTAGAGAAAGCAAAAGGCTTATGTAAACCCCCAGTTGGGATTTCTAGATCTTCACTTAGACATTTTCTGTACCAGCTGCCCATGCAGACAGCCCACTCAATTAGAGAGAGAGAGGGCAGAAAGGATTCCTTCGTCAGAGAGTGGGCACCATTAAGTCCATGACTTTGAGCTGCTCTTGTGTAGCTGAACTGTAATTTTCCCCAAAGTGGAGATGGGAAGAGCTCTAACTTCCTACTGCTGGAAGGAAACTACAGGTATTACCTCTGTCAATACAAAGCTGTCCAAGACCAAGCAGCTCAGCTCTTAGTGGGAAAAGAGAAAAGAAGTGGTGCTTCTGTCCACCCAATGTAGCCACCCTGGCAAGGAGGGAGCATGGAAGGGCTATCTCAGGTGGGGTATCCCTTTCCCTTCCTTTTTCACTATGAAGGGACAGTCACAAGTCCTGCATCCAAAATTAATAGTGAAATTACACACTGTCAACCTGACTGTTTACACTTGGGTATTCTTGTTTCTGGATGCAGTCATTCTGTAGAACTGCTTGGAATGGGATCAATAATTCCAGGTGGTGCTGCACCTCAGGCAATTCCACAGCCTAAACATTGGCCTTCCAATGGTGCTTACCCTGACGAGGCAGAGGCTGGGGAGATGAAGGTGCACATTGCGTACAGTAAGGGTTTGAGAGCAGACTCAGTTTGAGTAGAGTCTCAGTTCTTAGGAACAATCCTATCCAGCAACACAATATTTGGTACTTAGCTTTGTAAACATTAGCTCACAGGAATTCAACCATATTTCAGTAATTAAAAGCCTTTTGCTAATAATGTTGGCTATGAAAGAGTGGGTGGCCAAATGACGCTCACACTGTGTATCAAAGGTCAAAGAATCAAATCATTTTTAATTGAATATGCAAATTGCACAAACTCTCTGGATGTAAAGGAATTTGAAAGCAAAGATGAGAATTTGGTAAGTGATTCCAGAAATCAAAAGAGATACATCTATCCTTTAATTAATTATTGGCAATTAGAGAGCTCTCAAAAGCAATGGGGGACCATTCCCTACTGGCTTGGGAATTTCAGCCTAAACAACTGGAAGAAGACAGAAAATTTACACTTGTAGACAGAATATAATTTGGGCTTTGAAGGAACATTTCTCTTTACTACAAATCTATCCATTTTCATTGTTCAGATAGCTACAGGCACCACACTACTGCATTCCAGCTATTTATTTTGTGATTTTACAATCCTGATGGTTCCCTCCATGAGGCATGCAAAAATCCCACAAAACCAGAATCTGACAGACTAGGCAGGGGAAAAGTAAAACTGACTTTACACAAGGTGTTGTGAAATGCAGTGAACTAAACAAATAGAAAAGAACGTGGTATATTTTCTTAATTTGTTTCATCTACCTTGAGTGTTGCTTAGAAACATTCAGTAGGCATTTGCTAATAACTGTGTGTGCTGCAGCAGATGGTCCTCCATTAAAAATCAGAGCTCAGACAGAGAGCTCTGGGAAGCCCTTGAAGGGCTGAAGAAACTGTCACTCATGTATTTGTGCCTCTCCAGCATTCAGGCTGTAAAGCCAGCCTGTGTGAGCCATGTTCCCAAAGGATGTGCAGTTCTGTCTCTATCCTGCTGAGGTATGGATCATGTACATGGAGCATGTGGTCTGCAGCTTTTTCCTGTAACCCCTAGTTGCAAAAGAATGGTGGGAAGCAGCAATAAAGCTCAGTGCTAGCTCCTGTGCTGGCCAATGACTGGCCATAAAGAGATCAAGATAACAGACACCTGACTGGTTCTTGAAATGAGCATAAACTACAAGCTAAGGCTGTAACAAGAACATTTCTACTACATTTCAATCTCAGGGAATGCTGGACTGTGATTATGTCTCACCTCTTTGATTTTCCCATGTTGGCTCACAGATGAATTTTTAAAACCTAATTTTGATGCAATATATTTGGACCTCAGCTTCACCTAACATGGTGGGGAGCTGAGAGGAGTCCTCTGCCTTGGTACAAAAGGGCTTTTTGTAGCTCAGGATACAGAGTAACCCCCACTTGACTGGAAAAAATTAAAGAGAAGAAAGCACCCCATGCACATCACCAAGTGTGAAAGACAGTTCAAAGGCAATAAAATGCTTTTCAGTGCCATCACTGCAATGTGACTGAAAGCAGTCTTGCTTCCTGGGATACCAGAGCAGTGCTCAGTTCTGCAGCCTGCTGCAAAAGCCTTTGAGATCCAGCCCTGTCCTGCACCGCCACCACGACCCAACAGTACCTCCACTAACACCATGGTCACCCCTCCAGCACAACATAAACAAATCAGAAACTGGTGTAAGAGATCAAACCAGGGCATACTGATGTTCATCTGCCTTTCATCCAAACCAGCACCTGGTGTAAAGGATTTACAGTGAACTCTGCCATGCCATACTATTGTATGTCAAGAGTTGAAGACGCCATATACTCTAGAATATTTTCAATCATGACGTCAGGGCAGATGCCCTGGAGAATGTTTGCCTCTTCCTCCTGTCATTGAAATGTTCTTAGAAAATGCATTTGTCCCATTTGAAGCCAGCTCACAGATTGGGGTGGGGAGTATGCATGCACAAAGGAACATTGTCTGCCTCACCTTATTTACAAATCCTACTTGTATCCTGTATAGATGCAAAAGCAGGTGAATTAACAATATAGAAAGAGTACCTCTATTCCGTGGCACAGAAAAGACTGGCTGCTACTCCAGCACCTTGGCTCCCCCGAGCACACACTGCCCTGCTGCTCCTGTACCAGACTTGCTCAATTTGTGAAGAACCTGGCCAAAGGTTTCCCTTGTGGAGGCATCCCTATAAATCAAAAGTGAAAAACTTCCACAAATCATCCTTCACCAAGCAGTGTTATGTATATCAGAGACAGCTTCTTGCCAAAGTCACAGATGTAAAGGAGTCTGTAAAATTTCCTCAGTCAGTGTAGACTCCTAGTGCCAAGTCTGGTTAAACATAAGATGTCTTCCTTAACAGCAAACCCAAATCACCCACAGGATGATTGTACCTGCTGCTCACAGGCATTTTCTTTCCTTAATGGCTGACTTCCAGACTTCAATCCAAAGACAATTTCTCCAATAAAGAACATGCAGAATAAGCACCCAAGAGCTGCTAAAATATTTGGTTCTCTAGTTACTTAGTGGTGATATTTGAAAGGGTATAAACCCATCCATATTTTTGGCTAAGCTATTTACAGCAGCTCCAAGTGCCAAAAAGATGCAGGTGTGCTTGTTTAAACACATTCCTGTGGCTTCCTTCTGAGCTGATATTGTTTTTGGGTAACCAAGCTTTCACAAAAGCATCCATCAGCTGTGACAGGACCCATCATGGTCAGTGCAGGCTCCATGCAGACCCTGTGCCCCACAGAGCCTGGCAGGGAGGGGTGGGAGCAGACTGCATGGCCTGGGCCATGGCAGCGTGAAGGTAACTTCTGCTATGGCTCATTTGCCTGCCTGCACAGATAGAGGTGTGTGTTTTTATAGCTGCACTGCTTTAAATATCTTCCCCACAATAGTACGCAATACCTTTAAAGAAATACAGCTGCTTTCCAAAGTTATATTGTCTTTAAAAGTCTAAAAAACTTTACATACCTGAGCAAAAGGCACATCTGTCCCGTAAGTAGCACAACACAGAGAAGGTTGTTATTGAATTACTGTAGCACTGAGTCAAATCAGTGCTGCAATCCTGTCACACACCCTGCAGCAAGGGAAGTCATCCCTGTGACCTGCACTCCACTTTTTTTAATAACTGAATCTTTAGGTCATTAATCACCTTGTGAACTTACAGCTTTGAGTAACCCAAAATGGACTATAACCAGTCTTATATAACCAGAGTGCCCAGCTCTCTTACAAGAAAAAGGGTTCATTGTGTCCTAGAAGCTTGTTACTTAAATCAGAATGTTCTAATGGTTGACTGCTGATACTGGTCACATTTGAGGCAAGATCTTTAATAACCAACTTTGAAACATTACTGTGCTGACCAAATCTTCCCAGGCTTTTCCCATTAATTTCTCTGCCCCATAACCAGTGGTCTCCAACCTGCAGGATTGTCAGACCCAGTGTCACCATACAGGTGCCACTTTTGCCACTGTTCACAAATGCTTTCATCATGAAAAAGTCAGTGGCCTAGCAGCTACAAAGTACTGAAAGCAAGAGAAGACCCTGAGCACAAGTTGTTTCATGTTTCTTTTTCCTGCCTTGAACCTGATGTGAGTTCTTGGATGCCCTGATGGTTTCCTGGCTTCAGGAGCTCCCTGTTCTGAAATTTGTTGAAATATTCATGCCCTCTCCCTGTTTCCCATGTGAAGCTGTGGGGTGCATGCAGGGCTTGGCAGTGGGGCAGGCAGCTGCTGGCCCCACTCCACAGAAACCTTTCAAAGGAGGGAACATCTTTAAAGGTCAGCTTTGCAAATTACCTCCCCAAAAGCACCTGGGTCCCAGCACAGCTCAGCAGAGCCTGACTCCCTGCAGAGAGGGAGTGGTGGTGCTGAAGAGAGGAGCAAAGCCTTGAGTCATCATCATACACCTCTTGCAGATAACAGGCTTGATATGCTTCATTACATCAAAAGCTGCAGCCCAGCTGCCAGGATCCATTTTGCAACCCAAAAATGCAAATGCAATTTCCCCATCTAGTGGTCCAGCAGAGTAAAAAAGCCGCTTCTCTTGCAGCTGATGGAGGAGGAGCACCTGGCAGGGACATCACCCAGCTGAGTGCTCATTCATCCACAGCTCTGCCCACCTCAATAGCAAAAAAAAAAGGCAGCAAAAAACCAGAGATAAACCATACAGTAGGTATGTAGACCTGCTTAAAAAAAAACAAACCCAAAAACCAAAAATTTAAAGAATAGACAAAGTAAACAAGCAAAGTATGCTCTAAAGGATGTGTAAAGAAGTGTAAAGAATTGTATTCCTTAGGCAGATGCAGGACTTAGTCCAGTGCATTTTAAAATATTCAGGAAACTGGTCTGAAAAAATATCAGAATTACCCTGGAAACTTTGACAAGCCATTAGCTGTGACAGAAAAAAATTGTTTCCTAGAGCTCAAATTCTCATTTACTGGGTATAGGGTCTGACAGCCAGTGTTACTGGAGCAACATGCAGAAATAATAAACGAAATCCCTTTGGTGAGGCACCTTTCAGCTGCTGTGAATTACAGGTTTACATGGGCCATTCATTGCCATGATTCTCCTCACTGGGATGGGATTTTAAGCAATGCAGGATGGTAGGCCAGGCACTGCTGCCCCTTCTCTTTCACCGCCAGCTGGAATCCTCAGAGGTTTCTCAGGAATGAAGGATGGGGCAAGAGCAAAAGCAACCCCCACTGAAAGTGCTGTGGGGGCCACAGTGCCCAGATACTTCTCTTCTCCAAACACCACAGAGACAGAGGATGGCAGAGGCCACTCTCATGTGCTTTCCAACACATTCCCTCAACGAAAGGCAGACTCTGACTTTTGGCATTTCTGGGGAGGCAAAACACTTCCCTCATGGCACAGCCCCACACAGTGAGACCCCAGCTCTGGCTCCTGCTTGCCTCCAACCATTCACCTTTTTCCTGTGTCTGGTCCTCACAGCAGGAAACTAAACCCCGTGCTGGAGACGCGCCATCCCTTTCCAGTCTAACCCCAAGCCACACTCCACTCCCTTTGTTTTCCACTTTGAGTAATTACCCAAACACAATTGGAGATGACTACTCTGACATGAATGATTAAAGGTTTTTATGGCCAAGAGCATTTAGTATCACAAGCAATACAACCAAAATCCCTTGACAGCAAAACTGGTGTCCAAACCAATGCCAGCACTATGCAGGACTTCTGACTTGTTCAGGTTTTTTTTTTGGAAAGAGTAGTCAGGAAGGTATTTTTGCTTGACCCATTATAATTCATAAACATCCTCCTTTCTGTCATTTTACATCAGCAGCACAGAAATGGTCTCTTGTTTCTCATTTTGTTTTATGGATTTTCCATAGAGACGATCCAGTGCATGAAAGAATGAGATACACCCACTTCTGTTATATAAAAAAAAAATCACTTTTAAACATATTTCAGCTTATCTGCTCCATGCAGTTTATATGTAGTGCTT
Source organism: Ammospiza caudacuta (assembly GCF_027887145.1). NCBI lineage: Eukaryota > Metazoa > Chordata > Aves > Passeriformes > Passerellidae > Ammospiza > Ammospiza caudacuta. The sequence continues at coordinate 10,808,031 of NC_080601.1, forward strand.
GTAGTGCTGGGTCTGCTCATGAAAAAAAATCCTAGCTATATAGAGAATGAGATATTCCCATAAAGATCAGATTTCATTTTAAGAGAGAAAGCCTAGCTAAAAATCACAAGAGAAAAGGAAATAAATTGGCCAAATGGATCCTGCCTATTCAGAGATTTTCTTTGGGGCTTTTCTCGACCACTCACTTCAATGTAACAGACAGCATTTCTTCATAACAACCATCCGTTCAAACTGGCCATGGCTGGGAAATAGTTTGATCCTTCTGCAAGCCATGCAAAATATTGTGCTGGCAATATTAACAAGGGAAAATCCCCTAGGGGTGATCTGGTCTGCACAGCCTGGGAGTGAAGCTGCTTCTGGCTTGTTACTTCAGATGATTCTGGGCTTGGAGAATGTGAAACGCACATGAGACATCAGAGGTGGGGAGCAATGGGCATCAAAGGGAAAAAATTTCCCTGACTAGCACATGCTCCCCTGAGCTGATCCTTATCCCCATGATCAGCTGTGCTCATTCCTCACAGGGAGGACTTGGAAAGAAAGAAAGGGAGCACTGCCAGATAGCTGAAGGGGAAAGCACAGCTACATCTACATCCATTTTGTTGTAGCTGTAAAGAGAACAAGGGAACAAGCCTTTTCAGGTTTTATTATTATTATTGGAAGAGGCAGAGGTTGGGAACTTGGGGAGCACAGGGGTTTGGTGCGAGTTTCAAGTACAGGAAGGTAATGATGGGGGTTGGGGTGGGGCAAGGCTGTTATTTTTTTGGTTTGGCTTTATTGCATAAAAATATAATTGCATACACACCACAGAAGAGAAATTAGAAGTTCACTCATATCCAAGGGAGACAGCACAGTGGGTTCAGCTGTGAAAAATCTAAGAACAGTCAGAGCAGCACCTGGAAAAGCACAAGGTGCTGGGACTCCCATCATTTGCAAGGCTGGAAAGTGTCTTGAGAAAAGGGAGTTTCCACTCGCTTTAGCTTTTAGAGACTTACAGATTCTTTGTAAATTTCCCAGCATTCTCAATACTCACCATCTATCTCATGAGCAGGAGGTGAAACCTCTGGGAAGAGATGTCCCCTTGTGACTGGTCTGACAACACGGACCACACCAGGTGGTTTGTGCATTTCTGGTACAAAGCAGCTCTGAGTTCCTCCCAGCATTTTCTTGTTTCAGTGCTAACTGGCAGATGTAGTATGGTGCTTGTCTGGAAAGCACTGTCAAAAGGCCATCACCTTACACCTCTGAAACCACCAAGATCTCATTGCTTTCCCCTCAAGAAGGAGCCTCTTTCCTCCTTCCCCTACACCAATGAATAATTTTTCTCAAACATGCAGTTGGATTCAGAAGACCCAAACCACTCTCTCCGCAGAACATAAACAACTTAGAGAGCAGCCTGAACACTTTCCCACACTGAGGTTGTCACCTTCTCCCCTCCCTGTCAGAGGATTGTTCTGAAACCAGGACAGTAATTCAGTTTTCTGGCTCTCTCCCTTTTCACTCCCTCATTTAGTGTTAGCAAAACACAACTGCGTGCCAAACACAGCGCAATGTCTGTGGAGAGGAAATGCATCTGGGACAGGCAGAATCAGGAGCTGCAGCTCATTTCCCACAGGCCACGTCAGAGGGTCCCTCCCCCTGGGCCACCAAGCCTGGCCAAACCACGGCTGCAGGCACAGGGCAGAGCATCCCAGTGGCTGGGTCATGGAGGTCATGCCATGGAAACTTCATGTGACCTACAAACACTGACACCAGCTGCCAGCAAGCGGGCAGGGGAGAAAAGACTGTACACAGTAAAGACCAACGTGCCAGAGGAAGCCCTGCCCACAGCCCCACGGGTTGGCCACTACAGACTGATGGTGCTCACGTCTGGCAGCATCATCCAGCCCCAGATCAGGCACTTGCCCCTCCTGGCCTCCGTGTTTGCTTGTCAGCTTCCTCAAGGAAGCTTAGCAGTCACTCAGTGATAAGGGGTGCAGAGACAACTTTCTCTCAAGAACTGAAATGTCAAGAAGACATAAGAAAGCCTGGTTGGAGCCTTTCGCAACAGGAAGGAGGTTGCTACAGCAGTAATTTACTGTGGTAGGTTTTGCAGCATGATTGCAACATATCATTACACCAGTTTTATCCTTTTCCATTTGGCAGACACCAATTCCTCCCCCTGTTCCTCACAGAGCATAAGCCAACATGGCTGCATTTCAATGGCTTCCAACTCTGCCAATAAAAATATATTAAAAAAACCCCAACAACTGAAAATTCTCACAATTGCATTAGCTTACTCAAAACTAATACATACTTATATACACACACATAAGTAAAAAATATACACAGGTCAGCCAACTTTAAAGGGTGGCGCCATGAAATGGTGGGGTTGGTCTCTGAGTAGATAAAACAAACAAAAGATAGGTTGAGTAGGAGCCTGAAATGTGATGGGCTGTGCAGGTCTCCAGGCAGATAAACTTGTGCTTAGTTGATAGTCTGGTGCCTCAAATGCTTTAGGTACTTCCAGGCACAAAGAGAAACCACACACCCTCTTTGAGAGACTTCTGTGCATTACAGACCCTGGAGTGGGAAGTCACAGGCTGCAGGAATAGCAGAGAACCAATGTTCTATTGGTACCAGGGAAGGGAGCATAGAGGAATAAAATGTTTACTGTGATTATTACCCCAGGATGTGCTCATCCTGCAGACCAACAGTCCTGAGGCAGAAAGAGAGGTGCTCATTAGGAGCCTTTCTCGGAGAGCCTAAAATGAGTATTTCAGTTGCTGAAGTGCATCCCTCACCAAGCTTGGCAAAACAGGGATCTTTCCAATGGGTTACAGACCCATCACCTACAAGAGCCTCTGTTGTTTGTACAATCAATGTGTGGGGAAAGGCATTTTCCTCCCTTGCTATGTTTTTTGGAGATGGCAATGGGGCAATTTTTGGGCATATCTCAGCTGAAGGAAAGTCTGAATTCTCCTATTCGAGCCCATTTCAGCTCTTCAGATTTGATACCTATTTGAGAGCAAGGCATTACATTACATTACATTAATCTTCCCATCTAAGTAATGGGGAAAGAGAGGGTTGATATCAATTCAGATTAGGCCACTTAATGGAAGATACTGCTGAGATATTTCCAGAGGATGGATAAAATAGGACAATGTATCAGTTTCTTAATTGAAAGAAAATAAATTGCTGCAAGGTACTTATCCTTCCAGGGAACTGTCTGTAATTCAAATGAACCAATGCAGTTCTCACTCAGGGAAGGAACCCCATTTTAAAAGATATTAAATAAAACATTTGTGACAGTTGCAACATTCCAGAGCTTAGTCTAAAGAATTAGCAATTAATGCTCTATGATAAGGCTGTATTTGTACTCTAGATATCAAACTTTGCCTGAGCTCCATGCAATCAAGAAACACTCATTTTTCAAATGTATTATGTACAAGTGGATTCACTGTTGTACCAGACTTTAAAGGGATGGCGGGGCTGGGGATGGGGGGGGGGCGGGGAGAGAAAAGAGGAATAAAGAAGCAGCCAGTAATCTTTCTTCCACTTAAATTCTTGTTTATGATTTCAGCAGTGCAGTGTAAGTAATGATGAGAAATGAAGGAATTTATATTTCTCATTTAACAATGAGAAGCTTCAAAAAAATATTTTCATTAAAAATGGATTTCAATATCTTGTCAGAACAATAAGCCCATTCTCTTAAAGGTCAGCTATTACACTTTGAGAGAAAAAAGAATAATCATCTTAATCCTAAGTGACTACTTCAAATGAAACAATAATGACTTATTTATTTCCATCCTTCTACATATATTATCAGCCAAAAAAATTAATGAAAAGCAACTCCAGTGAAAAACCCTCTGAGGGTTTTTTTAAATGTGGATCAGTTCAGCACAGAATAGCAAATCTGTATCTGTGTGGTCAACAGAGTGAACAAATTTGCAGGAAACAAATCTGCAGAAGGAGTAACTGATCAGTAAGAAGGAAAAACTTGAATGTTGTGTACTATTTCTATATAAAATACATTTGAATATGAGTCCTTCTATATTCGATATTGTTCAGTCATGAAAAGCTGTTTTACAGTTCATTTTAATGATTAAATTTCATAAAGCAAACAATCTACTCCCTCATGCTTTCTGTACTGTGGTGGGCCCCACTTCTTGGGCACCTGGTCAGCTGCACTTGGGCACAAATCCCAAAAGCAGTCCTTGGGAAGAAATTTTACCCACTCAGCACTCAAGGGAGCAAAACTGAGTTTGTATGGGAAGGAGGAGAAGGTGTGCATGTAATGATCCAGAAAAGGAAGATGGAGATTTACCATGGTTTAATTATTTTCCTATACAATTCTCAATTTGTTGAATGGTTTTGCAGAAGTTTCTTGCTTCTGCTCTGTTCAGGAATCCAAACATAATTTAAATATTTGTGTCCATATTACAACACTGAAAAAATAATTAATTTGTAAAAAGTAAATAAATGGTTTAAGTCACAAGGGAGACGTCAAGAGATTTTAATACCACAAGGTTCTTTTCTGACTATTTAAGAAAACTTCATTTTAAGCACTGTGCAGTCAATCTCTGAATAGAAGTTCTTAAAGAACTAATCCTTCCAAAATTAAACTTTTATGAAATCCATTTATTGCTCGTATTAAATAACTTTTTCAGGTGTAATTCTCAAATTAAATGCAAGCCTACTAACATCAAGAAAAAACTGAGCAAACAGAAGCAGCTGTGAATATCTACTGTAGATAATCAATGTGTGTATAAAACAAAATGATACATTCTTTTGAGACAATTGAGAAATTCCACCAAGTTTGCAAACTAGAGATCACCTCAACTGTAGAAAATCTTTACCAGTGCTGGATCTCCATTGAATTAAATTGTGTAAATCCCTGATGTAGAGGAAGTGAAGGTTTCTAACACTTAGAAAATTATATACAAGCAGATTAAAAGAAAATACCAACAGAAAGCCTTTGAGAAAATTCAGAGCAAAACCTTTACACTAGAAACTAGGCTGAAGCCAAACCAACATAATTCCAATTTTAAAATAGGAATGCACACACTTCCAAATGCCAGAGGATTAAGGTGAGGGATGGAAGATGTACTTCATTTACTTTACACAACAGCATTAATAAGATAATTTACTTGAAACAATAGACATTTTATAAGGAAAACCCTACCTAGTGGTCATCAGGGAAGAAAATGTCATTGGATATCTTCATTAGTGGCACTGAGCAGACATTTTCAATCAAGTTTCCATAATGACCAACTCCTCCCTAAAAAGGCAATAGCTAATTTGGAGACCATCCTGAGTTAGCATAACTGGAGCTACTTCCTACTGCTATTGAACTTAGAATTCAGTTTTTATCAATAAAATTCCCTGTCCTTTTCTCATACAGCTGCTCAGAATTGTAAGAATAATGTCCTAGCACTCTGAATAATTCTGAGGAACATCTGCTTGAGCTGTCCCAAATGACCTGACACCTTCAGCAGTGCTGTCCCTCACTGGTCACCTGTTTTCCCACACAGCTGTGAGTGCATTAAACTGTGGATTGCTCTGCATTCTCAGTGGAGATCATATTCCCATGTGAACACTGGCCATTTGTTCCTCTCTTATTCTATTTGTGTTTATAAATTCATTAAAAAAAAACTCCAGCCAAATGAAAAAAATCCCAACCAAAATCATCTTATCCTAAAAAAACTTAGTATCTATACAAATGTGTAGAAGTTCTTACAGTAATTTTACACAAAGATACTACATGAAGCAGGTGATTTTTTTATTGACACCACCTTAAAAAACTTAGGAAGCTTACTCTTTCATGGTGTGAGCTGCCATGATTGTATGACTTGTGTCTTTTTACTACAGCAGTCCATTTCTACCAAGCTTTTAATGTAACTTTTATTTCTATATTCTGACTTAAATTGGGTATTTCTTTTCAGGCTCTTTTTTGTTTGTTTATATGTGCAGTATTTGTTTCTTGTCTGGTTTTATGTGCTGTGATTGACAGGGGCTATTTACTTGTAATAGAATTTGCTATTCCCTCTCAAATGTATTATATTCTATCATTTTAAATCCTGGGACTACAGGATTTTCATTATTTGAACTGCGTGTGTGTGTCACTTAGATTTCTGAAGTCACCCATGCACAATGGCTTTTCCAGTTTGAAAAAGAAATGCATCTAAGCCTTGAAGAAGTGTAATGCCACCAGAATAACCACAGCCAGCCAGGTTTGGCTGAGGCAAAACCCATCTTTCTTGCAAACAATTTCTCCAAATGCTGTCCCACTTCCTAGGAGACCTAAACCCTGCATCCTAATGCTCCCTTTTCAACTCTGAATCCCCTTTTAGTGCCCAGCCTTGGCTCTGCAGATGGTCACAGCCTGAGTCCCTCCATGAGAGCACTCTCAGCATGAGGGTGCAGATCCCAACATGATTCTCACCACAGCCTCTCTCTCCCCTCCATCTCAGCAGCACAGCTGTCACAGACAGAAATGGAAACACAATCAAATGCTTGGATGTCTTCATAGCAGAGTTAAAAAAAAAAAAAAAAAGAGAGAAGGTGAGGCCTCTCTGATCTAGGAAGCTGCTGGCATAGCAACAGCAGAGAGGGAAATTGGTGTGGAATGTTTTTCAGCAGCAAATCATTATTTTTAAGGAGTCTAAGGGTGACCCTTCCCTGCTTAGTAGGCTCCTTGACAGAGGGCTGTCTGTAAGGAAGGAGAAAAACTGGTTCTTTGGCCATTTGGAATTAAAATTTCCAAAGTCTCCCACAAAAATTGGATTTTCAGCAGATGATGAAGCAACTTCAGATCTGAGCATGAAATGCTAATTGAAAACAAGGTCGAGGTGACTCACATCTTTACAATAAAACAACACATGTTCATTAAATATTAAATGAAAATATTGGCAAACAATCTTATTTTTAAGAAACTGGACTGAAGAAATGAATTGGAGATAATTTAATGTTTATGGATTTCAGTAAGAAAGCTGATACACCGCTGTTTGAGATCCTGAGGGAAACCATTAATTAAGTTGGCTTGCTCTGAAATGCAGTTAAATTGATACAAAGCAGACTACAGAGCTTCAGAAGAAAAATAAAAAAGTATAATCATAAACTAGATGTAGATCCTTCAGAATCTGCACAAGGGAACTGAATAGCCAGGTTGGGAGAAGCTTTCCTTTTCAACTAGACTTGGTGCTAAATACCCAAGAAGCTGCTGAAAATGACAAAGACCTTGATGGCAGAGCCAATGAAGCAAGGTTTGTGTGGGACCTTGCCTGCACTACGGTGTCTAGGAAACAGGGAATCTGACTGGAACTCTGGCAGTCTTCAAAAACAGCCACAGCAAAAACGAGCTGGCTGTGACACCAGAGAGCAAATTACACTACAGTGCACAGGGGATGCTATAGCCAGGTAACACAGGAACTGGGCAGCTACATTTGCCTTATTTTAAGGATTGCTGTGTCCACAGTCACCAGCTAATGTTGTTGATATTTCCTGCTGGATGTATGCAGGATCCAACACCTTCCCTAGCACACACGTCCGTCTCTCTGACAAATGGATCTCTGAGTCTGAGCCCACACAGTGCCATTGACCTCTCAGTCAGCTCTCAGGCTGCCAACACTCAGTCTGTCACAAACCCTCAGCAGCCAAAAAGCAAATCATTGGAGAACAAATGGGTGAACTCAGCTATTAGTACAAGCCCCAAACATCTGGAGACTGGTTTATTGCTGAACTACAGCTGAGCCTGTGCCTGAGCTGGGTACAAATTGGGAAGTCAAGGAAAATGGGCTTTCCTATCAAAGTTGCAGAACGTTCTGTTTTGCAGTCACAGCAGAAAGTGAAGGTGGGAAAAATATTTTCATAATTTTGGCACTTCATTCTCTAGCTAGAAGAAAATGGGGAAATACAGAAACAGCTGAATGGGAAATGAAGACTCTGTTTGCCCCTCCCAACTTTAAACTGCATTTTCTATAGTTATGAGAAAGGTTTATGGTGGCCTAAACTCTATTTGAGCTTTAGGGCTTTACCATACATCTATCACAAAGATTTCTCCCAGGTGAAGGAGTTAAACAATTCTGCCCTTGATGATGGATTTTGTGTTCCCAGCCTATGCTCCAAAGCCTTTGACACCAACTCACAGCACACTGGCAGCTTGGTGGGAACTGCAGCCCCTACTGAGGCTTTCCATCTCATCTTTGCTGGAAACCACCAGTCTGGAGCACAGCAGCCCTTGCCTCCCAAACAGAGCAGGGCTGTGCCCTCCCCACAGAGTCCAAAGCCTCTGAGGACTTTGGGGGCTAGTTTCCATACGTCAGTGGAAGAGCCTGTCTGTAAAGGGCAGCAGTGGGCTGCAAAACTTGCTCGATTCCCACAGCTGCCTGAGGAAACAATCACAAAAGCCAGGTTCACTGCTCTGGGAAGGCTTTCTCCTTGAGGAAAGAGGAAGGCAAAGCAACAGCCTCCCTGTCTCCCTCCACACCAGGGCCATGGCAGTCACCAATGCTGAGGCAATCAACTCCCTCCTCTGAGAGAATTGTACCTTGGCAAGCTTGGCTTTGATGACCAGATTAATTTCACCCACTTGTCTCTCTGAATGTTTAAATACTGTATGGAAACCTTTAGAGTGTTCCAAACTTTTATTAACTTCTAATGGGTTTTCATAAGAACTGAGAAACAACTGCTATTAAGACATCTGTAAATAGCTTGTTCCTCATCCTTGGGATATAATTCATTCCTAGTGCATGCAGGAATGTGGCACTAGGTCCAACATATGGGGGAAACTGGATAAAAACCAAATAGATCAGAAATAATGTTTTTGAGCATGAAAATGTCTGTACAATATTCACAAGTTTTTTGTGTATTTTTCTTTCTCATTTTTGCAAGGCTCATACAATTTCAATTATTCAGAGTATTTCAAGGGAAGCAAAATGCACTAAAGAGACTAATACCAAAGCCCTGATGAAACACAGTGTTTTACACCCTCAGCTCTGTTATGAATGACAACAAAGCTGTCCTAGCTCATAACATGGGAGTTTGTTCCATCCTTGACATAGTTTCTGGAAGTGCAGCAAGTATCCCTCACAGACCAACATGTTTTCACTGTTAACAGTAAATGTTTTCAGAAGCTGTGAGATTAACACATTGCTGCAGTGCACAATTCACAAAAATCTCAAGTTCAAAAGATCTCAGGCTTCAGATTTGCTCTGAGACTTCACAAACATCACCACTCTTGTTCTCTGCACTCAGTCCTGGACCACAGCTCATGTCCAGTGACACAGTTACAGTGCTGCCACATTGGATGCAGGGGCTCCAAAGCATATTTTCTTTACAAGCAAGTACATTTAGTTGCTAGTAAATTCCTGTCTGCTCAGGAGCTGCTGCTGCTCAGGGCTAAGGTGGAAAGCTCAGCAAATGCATCTGCAGCAAGTACAGCTGTAAAAAATCACCACTGAGGTATGTGTAACTGGATTTAAGTTCCTCACATCCTTATCCTATGGGTGAGAAAAACCCATCAGAACTTTCTGTGCCTTTAAAGGCCTTCAAAGCTTTAAAATGGCTGTGCAAGGAACAAGAAGTTCACAATTAATCAAGCTGCTCTTTATCTAAGGGGTCAGATTGAAAGGCAGACACAAATATCTTGATGATATTGCTCCTCAGGGAAAAACCTGCCCAGTAAGAGTCCATGCCCAGCTCCTGAAGTGACACTTGATACAGATTTTAAGCAGAGAAATGCTTCTAAGTGCCCAAACTCCCAAGTTTTTGTTTCACTTAAGTTTCAAAACAATATATGTTTTTATGCATGCCTGTTTGAAAAGTCTCCATTAAAAAAGAAAAAAAAACCACAAACCACCACTCAGTTCTGCAATGTCTGTTAGTTCAAAATTATTTTGCAAATTGCAGTAACATACTCAATTGCTGAAATTTCATATCAATGGTTTAGTCAAGTTGTCATTCTCCAAATACTGGCTGAACAATTTTAGGAATGAACATCAGGAAGCTCAAACTGAGATGAGGGGAACTGAAAACTCAAGCCTAAATTTTTTGATTTACTGAGGGTGGTTTGTTTTCATTTTTGGGATTAGATTTTTAAATATAAAACCTTTGTTAGCCTATTAAATACACTGACTTATTACATGAAATTTTATTCTGTTGCCTCTTTATGATAAGGATGATAAAGCAATGGAAATCCAGGCTTGGATGAGAAAACCCTCTTATCTTTTATCACCAACACCTTCTAAAAAAAGTGAGTTCATTACTATGGAGACAAATCCCACTTCTTCCTGGGAATTAAGTGTCTACATGTCTTGAAAGCTGTCTGGCAAATTTCACACCTAAGCAGAAGAACTGAGAACAGATTTTTTTTTTTTTTTTTAATTTCCTGCTTTACAAAGGGAAAAAACCCTCCAAACTGTCCTTATATCCATTAGTTGCACTCTTTATCTCATCTATTTTCAGGTGACTTCACCTTGCCAGAAGACCACCAGGAAGGCAGAGAAAAGAGTGGTATAAGTGGCATATGAGATGCATTAAAAATATATGAGATGGAGGTCTTTTCATACACATGGATGTTCCCTGGAACCTGATAATTCACCTTTTATTACATGGGCGCCCTGAATTGTTGCAATAGGGATTTAAGAACTTATTTAACTTTTGCTCAAAGGACTTGAATAAATGGTTGAATTGGTCCCAGATTTTAATCTCTCTTCAACCTAAAAATGCTGGTAAGAGATGTGTTGCACCACAGGATTTAAAGAGCACTGGAGCTTTGCCCCTCTCCCATGTGAGCCCCAGCCATGTGGTCTCTGGCAGCCTCTGTGCCTCAACAAAACACCCACAAAGCTCTGCCCTGCACTTCTGACACATATCAGCTTGGAAGGCACATGGGGAGGGCAGGAGGAAAGGAGGAGCAAAAAACAGCAGGGAAAGTATTTTCCTTTTGACATTGGCTATCCACCACATCTCATCCTAAGACCAAAGCTTTGGATTTTCTGGGAACACAGAAGCCACTGACAAGCTCTTGCCTGCACCTCTGTCACTTGCTCTAATCTAAATTGCCTGCAGGTTTTGGTCCCTGCTGCTGCACTATCAGTGAACCATGACTTACATTTACAGCCCAAGGATGCAACTGGAGTTGAGAACATTTCAGAGAGCTCAGAGCTCTCAGATTTTCTCCACTCTGCGTCAGTTAAAATCCCTCATCAATGTTATGCTCTATGAATGTCAATAGGCTGCAATAACAACACTGAAATATTAAATGTCATGTCCAGATGTAGATCAAATGCTTTGCCAAGCTGTGGTAATCTCCAACACAAACGTGGGCAGCAGAAGCACACAGCACTGTAGCTTGAGCACGAGTCCTAGCTGCAAGGGTCCTGGCCCCATCAGAAATTATTCAGGCAGATAAATATTGGAAGTGTGACTGCAGTTTTAACTAGATGGGATAAAATGATCAAAGGGGAACAGACCTTTGCAAACCCAAGATAGTGGGGTCAGGTTCTTGGAAAACAACCTGCTTTTTGATGTGCCGCTCACTTCTGCTTTGTCTTTATTTAGGTGCCAAACAAATGCAGCCACTATTGAGTACTGAGGCAGGAGCTTATTTTTTTGGAGCAAACTGAGAAATGGAAAAGATTTTCTCAGATTCTGGAAACTCCAGTTAGAGGTCAAGAGAGCCCAGCTGATAAATTCAAGGGTATGTCTTTATCAGCTCCTCAATGGGTGCTGCCTTTCCCCTGTGGCAGGAGGGGGACACAGATGTGCAGCTCTGCAGGGCAGGGGCCCAGCTGTCCCCTGGGGCTGGGCTGGCCCTGCAAACACAACACCTCCACACCCTTTGTTATGCTGTCAGAAATCAATGCCAAGTAGTGCTGTGCCTGCAGCCCTGTGATGGAAAAATAATTTACAAACAACAAAAAAAATCAATAGTCTAACAGACCCTGGCCAGTCCTGGTCTGCTGAAGAATGGGGGCAGAGAGAAGAGCTCAAGCACTGGGGAGCCACAGTGCAAAATTTACATTTTTGCACTAAGCAAAGCAGCAGGTGGACTCAGAAAAAGCCCTGCTTTAAGAAAGGCCAAACATCAACAAATCTCAGCACTCAACACCAGGAAAGTTGTCACAGACCAGCCCTGGTAAGGAATAGCATGACAAAGCATTTTACCAAGGCAGGAGCAGCCCTGCTGAACTTGTAGGAACACTCTCAAGACCCTGTATCTCTCAGCTGGCTGCAAGATCATCTCCTTTACTGACAGTACTTTAGAGAGGTACCTAAGACAAATATTAAGACAAAATAATCCCTAATGACACAAAGCATTAGAGTTTAAATTGAATTGGCTCCCTAACAAGAGCAGATGCATATTGGAACCAGTTTCATTGGTGAGAAAGGTTAAAATTTTTCCCCACTCATAGCTATCATTTGTTCCTTAGAGGTTGAAATAACCATAGTGGTTTTTCTTCTAGAGCACAGGAGCAAGAGGCTGTGTGCTGTCCTTCCTCAAAAGCATCATGATGTGTTTGTCTGGAAAGGCAAGTGGCTCCCAGGGGCTGAAGAGACCCAGATGGGCAGTAGCTCAAACTCCAGAGGCTCATCTCTTGCCCAGCCAGCAAATCAATGCCAGAAACCAGAGTTACTCTTCACAGCTCTCATTGAAAATGGGGTAAAGCTTTGCTCTTGCTGTGGTGAGAGTGTGCAGCTCTGCTGATGGCAGGGCTCAGTGTGTACTTGAGGAGCTGCTGGTATTTCTCCTGTGTCCAAAGTCCTCTGTTTGTTTTGAAACAGCAACAAAGACTCTGCTGCTCTCCAGACAACGCTGTTGCTGTGTCAGTACAAAACATCCCCCCTTCCTCTGTGTCTGTCTGGCCACCCTTCCCTGCCCCTGCCTGTCTGTGTGTGACGGGTGGGAGGAGAGCGATTTCCTTTTGCAAAATTACCCCTCTAAATCCTTACCTCAGTTGTTTCTGGAGCAGCCTAGTGCTGCATTCCTCTTCCAGCCACATGTGTCTGCTGTTTCCCAAGCTATGGCTTCCTTTCTGGTCTGTGAGCATAACCCCAGAGCACAAGGCACTGCCCTCACTGTCCCAACTGCTCAACATCAAGCAGCTCTTTGGGCTGGCAGGAACCCCTCCAGTTGTTCCCCAGAGTGAGCAGAAAGAACCCTTCTGAAGGTGAAGGTCAGTGATTTTATATGCTATGTGAATGTTTTCTCCTTATGTTCCTAAAATCATTTCACAGCAACAAAAAACAACCAAACCACAACAAAAACAAAACAAAACCCTTTCACAAGAGCAATTTCAACCCATTATATATTTCCAGCACTGAGCTTGTGGGTGTTTTACCAAGACAGAGATCAGAGCCCGAGTTAAGGAAGGCAGGCAGAGCTGCCAAGCCCTGTAAGAAGCTGTAAATGAGCAAACAAGATTACTGGTACGTTTTTCAAAATACATGGGGCTGAAAGACAAGAGCATTTAAACTACTTGGGAAAAGGTAAAGTAATTGAGATTTCTATCTGAGCAAAGCCCAGAAAAGTCCTCCATAAGAATCAGGGTGTATCACTTGCAGTCTTTTGGATACTATATCACAAGACACATGTTTTACTCTTTATCACTTTCCATACAGTTACTTAAATTATAAAAGTGAACCCAAGCTAAAGCTCAAGGGAAAAAATTACAACAGCTGTACACATGTATTGGCCAGGGGGAGAGAGAAAAAAACTGAGCCTTTCCAGAGCAAAACACGTGAGCTGGGCCAGAGCACGGGGTCCCTGTGTTGGGCCACAACACATCCCAAAGGCCCATAACTGCTGATGTGGAATTTACATACATCACTTACACACCACTCCCTAAACCACCCTTGCTGCAAGGAGACGCCACCACTGTTACCCAAAATCTAGGCAACAAAAGGCAATACACTGCATGGGAATTTTTTTGAGTTATTTTTCAGAGCAACTTTTTAAAATATATTTCATCATAGCAAAAGAATGACTCCAAGGATTTTTAGGGATGGGTTGGCTTTTAGCCAGGTTGCCAGGGCTCTGACTGCTGTTGGGTGCTAAATTGGCATGCAGAGCTCCTTTGCTCTCTCCTCCACAGCTGGCCTGTGTTTGTCCCCAGCTCTGCCCTCCTGACCCTGCCACTGAGGTCAGGCCCTTTTTGGGAACCCTGCCCATGTGGGGATCCTTGTCCTCAAGGATGGAGTCTGCCACAGGAGGGCATGTTGCCTCCACATCTGCAGGCTTGCAGCCATTGTTAGCAAAAGTCTTCAGGACTTCCCATTTGCACAGACAGCATAAGAAGAAACACCTGTGCACCCTTAGCTGATGGGGTAACATGTCCAGCATCCTCTGCCCACAGCAGCCTCACAAAGCCTCCACATGGCCAGCCTTTTTCCCAGTCACTCACAAGGACCAAGGGATGCTGCTCTGTTGAGGGTTTGCAGTCCTGGAGAAAACCCAGAGCAGGCAGGGCCAGACTTCAGCTGCCTTCACCGGCACGGCACAGCCCATCCTCCCCTCAGCAATGGCAACAGGAGAAATTCAACACGGAGAAATGCTAAACCCCAGCCAAAACCAAAAGCCAACAGAGCAGGCAGCCAGCAGGTCCTGCAAGTATGCAATACGTGGCAGCATGCTGTGTTTTATTAAACACCAAGCACCTCACAACAGTAGAATGGTCTCCAAAACGTTAATTTCCCTGCAGTTGATTAACTGTCCAGCATCCAGACTCGCATTACCTCCAAGACCGAGCACGCGTGGGAGGGAAACTGGCAGCAAGCGCCGGGAGCGAGTGCCAGTGTGCGATCCTGAAGAGCTCTCACACCACATTTGGGATTATTGCATTCCTTGGGCAGCTGCCAAATACTCCCCCTGCCCCCCTGCCTAAATTTCCCCTTCTTTCTTGGTGGATGCAGATTAGGATGAGAGGAAGTGGGTGCCTGTGTGATTTTCAATCAGACGCAGGCTGATGGACACAGACGTGCTGCCCACCCCCAAACACTTGCGTGTGAGGCTCTCAGGAGCCTCCCAGCTGCAAACACCTCTTTTTAATACAAGTGCTGCCTCTTCAGAGCTGCATGTGAGCACAGAAAAACCCCTCTCAGACAACAGCATTGTTATTTTGTTGTTGTTGCTCGTTTCACTCTGCAAACAGGAAAGGGACCGAGCTGTCCCTGTCTCCCAGAGCATGTGGCTGCCACACACAAATGTCAGCCCCAGCAACAGGAATGATCTTGTTCCCGTAAGTCAACAAACAATGTTTAGAAAGGTCTGTGCTGTGGGAGGATTTCCTAACGTAACACAAGTCATCAGACTTAAAACACATGTCTGCTCTGGTGAATTCAATAAAGCAACAAGGCTGTGTAGGAAAAAAGATACAAGAAAACAAGAACTTCCTCCTGATGACTTCATCCCACAGGGTCCACAGTAAATCAAGGGCAGCGTTTGTTGGGAAGAGGAAGCTCTGGTGATTTCTTCCAGAACTTTAAAGGAAATTTCTAGTGTTTAATAACAAAACCAACACTTTTTATATTATAAAAACAGAAAACCCATCATTTTCCCAGCATTGTACCACGAGAGCATCACTCATGAAAAGAATGTGGTATCATCAAGGAAGGAGCATGGCCTGAGCCACTGAAGCATTTTTTTCACCTCTTTTTTACAGCATGGGCAACACATATTGATAACATTGCTTCCCCACATACCACCCATGTGTTTTACTCAGGCAATACTAGGGGAGAACAACAAATGGGGTTAACATTTTTAAGCATAAAAAGAAAAATCTCCCCACAAAAGCCCCCAGACTTCAAGCCCCACTAAGCCAAGAGTTTGAAGAAGTTATATTATGGTTGCAGCAACAATGGCAATTTGCTCCTGCCTGTAAAAAAGGCAGAGCATGATGGACACCCAAAAAAAGGTCACTGGACTGCCCAAGGCAGGCACCCAGACTGTGCTCACCTCACATGCACTCAGAATAAAAAAAGACATTTAGGAAATCAAATGGTGGATCTTTTTTCCGTGTTCTCTACATAACTATCAAAATGAAAGCTGATCCTGTTGTGTGGAAGCCTCTGAGTAATCTGCTGGGGCCAAGAGGAAATCCTAGGGGATATTTGTGGCTCTTGGCAGCACGGTCCTGGACCAGCTGGACCTTGACCTACCCCAGAGCAGCTGTTCCCAGGTATGCCACTGCCTGCTTCCACCAAGCAGGGCTTTGCAAAGTTGACTTTTATATTTTTTTTGTATGTACTAAAAATAAAAGTAGTTTAAATAAATTAGTGCATATTTGTGCAATACACTGCATTTATAAAAGTTTTACCTCTCTCCTCTTTGTACTGCTTGGGAGCACAAATATATTTGTCATGAATTGCCAGGAAGATCTTCCTCTTTGCAAATTCAGGCCCTCTAAAGATGAATGGTCTGCTAATCTTTTATTTTAAAACAAATCACAAAGTAGGACATTGTAGAAACTTGCATTAAAACCCCACATTCCCACATGCATGCAAACAATACCTTTCAGAGGTTTAAGACAACAAAAACAAAGCCCCCACACACTTTCATTAACTCTCACAATCAGCTTTTATCACAACATTTAATCTACCTTAAGCTTTTGTACAAACAACAGGAGATGCACGAAACCTCCCATCTCCAGTACAACATTTAATTCAGCATTCACCACTGGGAAGAGCAGGGATAAATATACTCAGAACAGCAACAACTCCCTGTGATTTCTCCCTGTGACCAGAGCTAAAGTTATTTAGAACACAATACAACATTCACAGAAATAAAACATTACTCACTGGCTCCCTAACCTCAAGCCTTTATCAGCCTTCTCAAAGTTCCAGAAATCATGTGCTCAAACACAAAAAATGAAGCAGCTGTTACTGAAATTTCACAGGCCATATAAAATGCAGAGTTATTCAGTATAGAAATTTCTAAACTGTGAAAATGTTTAACTTCTCTTTGGTTAAAAGGTTAGAGAGTAACACTCAACAACACTGACCTACTTCAGCTACCTAATTCAGAAGATGAAAGAAAGTTTAATAAGCACTAGATGATTTTCCTCAGTCTTTAATAGTTGTGGAGCCTGTAGGCATGTGATGTTTTTATGTAGTCTTGTAAAAGTACATTTAAAATTCTTCAGTATGTGTAGTTATATTGACCTAATGAAGTTTATAATTTCGGCCAAAGGATGTTGTTTGTGAGGCTGTTACCGGCAGGTTTCCAGACTCCCATAAAATGCAGCTGCTTCATGACTCCTGACGAGTCCAGACAGCGCCCCTGGCTACCTGAAAGCTCAGTGACAGACTGAAAAATACAATCCACAGGTCACTGTCCTCAGACAAAGCTTCAGCTAGATCTGTGTTGTACTAACCCACCAAGTGCAATTTTAACATACTGGAGCTTTACATGCAAAGGAAGAAAAAAAATCTTTCACTTCAATGATTAATCAGTAACACTCAGGGAGGTTTCTTTTATTGCTTCTGACCTAAATATGAGCTGCAACGCTCCTTTCACTCCTCTTTGACTCCAGGAGCTTTTTAGCCTCCCACAGAGCAGTCCAACAGCGCAGTGGATGTGCACTTCTCATTGCACCATACCAGAGAAAATGTGAAGTCCCTAAATTTTAAGGTTCCTAAAATAAACAACCTCATCAACACAAACCTAAAGAGCAAAGATTTGCACATGCTAATCTGACCATTGGAAGGGCGATTTCAAGCGTCAGTACTGCAAAGATCACTTAAATAGAGCAGTAAAATCCTCTCATTTTGCATGGCTTGAACTAAAATAGGTTGCAAGAAAACACAATGCATGGTGTAAAATTGCAACTAACCTGTAAGCTTCCATAAAATTTTCTAGCAGCTCTGAAAAATCAAAGTTGTAACAGAAAAACGTGTGCTCCTTTCCTAGCATAATTAGGCATTATTTGAAACACCTGATGGCAAGTGCAGGTGACAGCAGTTAACTGGATGATGAGCTCTCGTGTATTTAAGTTCGTTTTGTCTCAGAAAGCACAGGCTGTGGAGATTTTGAATGTTTTGCAGAGGTTTACAAAACGCAGAAATGCCACCTGTGTGTGTATGTGTGTTTGCATTCAGGCACAGGCTGGGGGAAAGCCACAATTCTGATCTCTCGCCTTGGAAAAAGCCATAAAAGGTCTAGAGAGAGGAAAACCTCAGAGCATCATTACGAGTTTGGCTAGGTGTTTGCGGTGCTTCTGGCATGCCCTCCCTTGGCATTTGTCACCTTTCCCTCAGCCCTGGCGGACCCGGCTCTCGCAGCGCCCTCCTGCCTTGCCAATCCCTCCGTGCGCTGCGGCGGCGGGGGAGCTGGGGAAGCTCCGTGTGCATCTCACCCTGCATGCTGCTGGAAACTTCTGCCATCTGCTACTGCCTTTCCTCCCGTGCCTCTCAAAAATATCGCTGGCTAAACAGAAAGTAATTCTTTTATCAGACCTTTTAAAATGGTGCTAATTCAAATAATGAACTTGCTAATTATTTTTTGTGTTCATGTGAACCTAACAGATCAGCACAGATTAAAGAATAAAGACACAAGGTCAGATTTATATAGCTAGCAAATAGCTAAATATATTCAACAGCTTATTTCTTACAAAAACATATTTTTTGCACTATGATTTGGATGACTTTTGACCTGTGTGAACAATACCTGGTTCTCTCCCAAAGCCAAACCCTAAATTCATCACACAAGTTATTGCACTGGAATGTAATTTCAAGCCACAGAATATCCTACACAAACACACCCTGCCTCTGCCCAGGCAGTACCCAGAGCTGGAGACTGAGCTTGCAGCAGTGCAGGGGACCCTCCTTGGGGTGCTCTTGGGTTTAATGAATTTGCACTCATACCGACAAGACAAGCCTTGGATAAGACCAGATAAGCAATTCAAAATACACCTGGCTACAAAGAAACATTTAAAGCAGGGAAAATCAAGTATTTGGTGATGCAAATATCCTCTACAGTCCCTTTGTGGTCACACACTAGGGACTTTCAGATGACCCAGCACAGAGACAACTTATTGCTGAGGAACAGCAGACCCAAACCCCGATATGAAACACTTCATCATGAATACAACAGACAGCTCAGAGGGACCACACTGCCTGATGACACAGGTTCATAACCAGCCTGTTTTTCTACACAATTATAAGAGAGGACTTACCTTTGTGGGTGCTCCGAGTGCTCTGCCCCTCCTGCTGTGCTCTGCTCACCAGGGCTGACACTCTCCTTTTCGGGGTGACTCAGGCGGCCGCTCGTGGCAACGGAGGAGCTGCTCCCCACACAGCCCACAGCCCCAAACCACCGTGCTGAGGAACCCCCTCCTGCCCAGGGAAGGAAAGGGGTGGGGCAGCTCATCCCCTAAATGGCCTCCACCTGGGTAACTCCTCTCCAGGTGCACCTGGGCTCCCAAATGGCAGCTGGGCCATGCTCACCTGTGTGCGCGTGGCCTGAGGCGTGAGGGGAGCGGCAGCCCTGGCGTGGTACCTCGGTGGCTGAAGGTGCCCTCCTGGTCCCTGCAGTGTCCTCTGTGTCCCAGCTGTCCTCTGAGCACACCTGGGCCAGGCCAGGGTGGGATCTGGGCAGCAGCAGCAGGTCAGGGGGCGGCAGTTGGGCTGAGGGGCGCTGTGAGGGGAGCGCGGGGCCGCCTCAGGCGGGTCACGGCCGGTTCTGGCTGGTTCTGGCTGGTTCCGGCTGCTGGGGCACAGGACTGGGGAGCACAGGGAGCCTGAGTGGGAACAAACAGGCAGAAACAGGGTTCAGTTCCCTTTGTTCCTCACCACCCAAAGGTATTCTAATTGTCAAGAAATGGAGTCAACTGTCCCCAGGTGGAATCCATTTCTCATGTGACGGTACAGAGTGAGGGATGTCCCCGTTCTTATTGCCACCCACCAGATGCCACCCAACACGGCACGGCCCTGCTGAGGTGGGCACCTGGCTTTGGCCAGAGCTGGCCCACCACAGCTTGGCCACCTTGTACTGGCCACAGCAATAAACTCTCTGTGAGTTGTGTCCTCTGAGACACTCAAATCCCATCAACAAACCCTCTGTGAGCAGTGTCCCCTGAGACACCCAAATCCCAGCAACAAACCCTGTCCTGTGGGGCACCCAAATCCTAGCAACAAACCCTCTGTGAGCAGCGTCCCCTGAGACATCCAAATCCCAGCAACAAACCCTGTGGCCATCAGTGTCCCCTGAGACACCCAAATCCCAGCAATAAACCCTCTGTGAGCAGTGTCCCCTGAGACACCCAAATCCCAGCAACAAACCCTGTCCTGTGGGACACCCAAATCCTAGCAACAAACCCTGTGTCCGGTGAGACACCCAAATCCCAGCAACAAATCCTGTCCTGTGGGACACCCAAATCCCAGCAATAAACCCTGTCCCGTGGGACACCCAAATCCCATCAACAAACCCTGTGGCCAGCAGTGTCCCCTGAGACACCCAAATCCCAGCAACAAACCCTGTCCTGTGGGACACCCAGCTTGGGGCTGGAACAGAGATGGATTACCTGGAAGCCCTGCAAAGGAGGATAGTGAGAGGGAAGGTAAACCAGCCAAGCAGACTTTGGAAAAGGTGGGGAACAGGTTTTCAGTGATCCTAAAACCTCCAGTAAGAGGAGTGAAACCCCATCTAGCCAACCCACAGGGACAGAAATCAAAGCATGGCTTGATTGCAACCTAAGTATCTCCTTGGGGAAATCCAAGGTATGATGTCATGTAATTTATATGACAAATATTCAGAAGTGGATTGAAACAGATTCTGACTTTATCTGCAGTTAAAGTAAAGGTTATACTTTTTGCCTAGAAGAGAAGCTGTCTATTCCAAACCCCACTGAAGTAGCCTATCACTGAAAATGAAAGGTGGAGATTTTTGTTGTCATCTCTAATTGAAAACTTTCAAACACAAGAAGGTGAAGGAACCCACAATTTATATAATATAGGCTTAATAGTTAATGAAAAGATATAAAGAACATTAATAAAACATTACCTCCCTCTTCAGAGCAGTGATTTGGTGATGTTTCTTAAAAGGTGCACCACACACCCAGATTTCTCCATTAAACATTAAGCATTACCACTCCATCTAATAAGCAATAGCAAAGCAAAGGTTTGCAACATTTTCTCTTTCTTAAAGACCTGATGCAGCAACTCTTGCCAAAGTCAAATGTGGAGACTGTCATCCACAGTTTTTCTAATAGTTGTTCAAATTAACCTTCGACCATCCAGCTCCTCACTTTGTTTGTAACATAGGAATATTACACTTCCAAATAATAAGAAATTGTGCTGGCTCAATTGTCCATTAGGATTATTACATAATGAGAGTTGTAAATGCTGCAAAAGGAAAATAAGCCATTAAGAAAGTGTACACCTCTATTGGGCTCAGTTATGGGTCCCCATGGAATAAAACTCAATTTTATGAGGACTTGGGTAGCTGCCAGGAGATAAACCATAACATTTGTTTTGACAAATTTGGGGCAGTCCTCTTTATTTACCAGGAACTGAAGGAACTCTGCTTGCACCAAAGCAGCATAGCAAGAGAGAGCTTTTATGGGAAAAGGAAGATCTGAACATTTATACTGTTTTGGTGTGCTGCCCTTCCATGCTTGAGCATGAAACACGTGAAATAATTGGTTCCCCTGGGTACACAAATTAAAAGCCCATTCACCACGGAGTGCAAAGCCTCTCATTTCTGAGCAGGTGAACATGTAGCAACTAGACATTTCAAACAGGATTCTGTCAGGTCTAGAAGCCTGGAGAACTTGTTTTCAAAAAAGGCAGGCAAGGTCACAGCATGCACTGAGGAAGGAAGTGTTGCTCTTCCATGGATTTCTATTCTGTGCTTAAACACAGAACAACTTCACCAGATTCAAGCCACAGGAAAAGTTGACCTGGTGAAGAGTTAAGGGGTCAAGCAAGAAAGCTTTCAACATATTTTTGGTATTTCTGCACACCTCCCACGTTGAATAGCACATGAAGACCCACTGGAGTGTTTATCAGAAAGTCATTTGCCTTCAGGAACCACAAAAAACTTGATTTGTTTTCTGCCAAATTTTGTGAGCTTGAAAAATCTCAATTAGATTAAAAAAAAAGCTTTAAAATCAAACACTGACTTATCTGCTTTCAGGAAGGGAGGTGAAAGGAACAGAGTCTGTGATTCTTTGTCATAACAATTTGGGGTTTTATGTATAAACACAAATTCTGAAATGTCTATAAAATTTCACTTAAACCCAAAATAGACCAAACATACAAAATACAAAATATTCCCTTTCTAGTATAGCTTTGAACAGACAATGCATCTTTATGTAGTATTTGATTTAAGGCCCATTTTCTCACAGATGGTATAATCACAAAAAACGGAACACT
Source organism: Ammospiza caudacuta (assembly GCF_027887145.1). Taxonomy (NCBI): domain Eukaryota; kingdom Metazoa; phylum Chordata; class Aves; order Passeriformes; family Passerellidae; genus Ammospiza; species Ammospiza caudacuta. The sequence continues at coordinate 10,830,378 of NC_080601.1, forward strand.
TGAAAGGAATTTGACAAACAGAACCAGATGTAAAACATCTTGAAGCTTACAAATTCATCACAAAGATTAAGGAGGACTTGAAAATACAGGGTTTCAAAGCTTCCAGCAGACCAACACATCTGTTCACTCCAGAAATGCTTTCCTACTTCCTGATGTGTTTACACAGTGAGAAGATGCAGTAGGGACTAGATCAGATGCAATTGTGTTTGGGGGGTTCATTACCTTGTATCTGCAACAGAGCCAGGGACTGAATAACCACACAAAAAAATGCAGCTGAAGAACAGGGATGCATTGGCCTCGGGAGAAATATTACAGGCAGGTGGGAAGCAAGGAAGAAATGTTGTACTCCAATAATTAATGTTGAAGTGGATGGATCCTTAGGAATCCTTGTGTCTATAACTGGTTAAGGCAAGGGCCCTGTGAAGTCACTTTTTCAAAATAATTTTTAAGCTGTAATAAGAACACCATGCAAAAGGATGCTCCTTTCTATGAATGTTAAAAAAAAAAAATCAACCAAGCAAACTAACATTTCCTTTACTTAATCTTCACGAACAACTGCTCACAAGAAGAAATTATGCCCTCATCTACTCCAGCCTTGTAACCACAATGTACTGTTTATGCTGTGCTTACAAATTTATTACCTCACACTGGCCAAAGATGACCATTAGCACCTGTATCCTCACTGCCACAGCTTTAAAGTCCAACACAAAAAGCAAACACTAGTCTGCCTGAAAAGTTAAAATGCCTCAAACTTCCCAGAAGTACTTGCTTGAAACTTGAGTGCTGATCAGAAGAGAGCAGAAACTTGAGCCAAGCAGGGAGAGCCAAGATGTAGGGGAGGTGAGCAGACACCACCAGTGGCCAGGAAAGGCAGCGGTGCCAGAAGTGTTATTTCCAGTCTCCACTCATGGTTCTTAAATCCCTTAAAAAAATTCTTTCAAAGCTCTCATCCACTCTAGTGGTTCTGGATACTGTCCACACTAATCACTCCTAGGAAAAGAAGAAAACATTATGCTTGTGCAAGCAAAAAGCTCATCAAGCTGCATGCAAAATTTAAAAGTTTGCCCTTTGTAGCGTTTGGAGTCCAAGTACAATGGAAAGAAGGAAAGAAAGAAAGAGTCAACAGTGGAGCATCTGCAACCAATTTCAGTGAAGATGGAAGATAACCAGTGCTGGAGGCATGCTCAGGATGAGCCTTCCTACATGACAGATGCCTTCAGCATTCCAGTTTGCTGGCTATTGTCACCATTTGGTTCAAAGAGAAGCACTGCTAGCACGAAGCTAGTTTTAATTTAGCCACACCAAAACACCTCTTGCCCCACAGGGATTAGTTACCTCGTTGTTTCCCATCCAGTTTCCAAGCAAGATTCAAATCTTTCAGCAATTTAACTTTACCATGTCAGTTTTCTTTGTAGTGATTTTTCTGTGTAGATGCTGGGCTACATAAAGAGATCCTGTAGTGTTGGAAGAATCAGCACTCAGTACTCAACTGTCAGTGCTAAGCACCCAGTGCTTATTTAAGCTACTTCAAAGAAAGGGGTTTTTTTGGGACCAGGCATTGTCAACTTCTCTCTGAGGTGAGCTTCAGCATGAAAGCAGAAGAATACTTTTGAGGAACCAAAACACTGTTCAGCTGCATGGTGGAAAAACTCCTGCCAAAGAAAAGGGTTGTGAATATTTTGTTTTATCTGAACTTTGGATCACCTGAAAGTAAAAGGAAATTATCCTTGGGATCCATTTTGTTTTCCTTTAGTATATTTATATGTAACATACAGTAAGCTTTACTGTCTACAGAAAATTTCTTATGTTCTCAATCTCAAAAATACTCACATCCTCTTCACTTTGGTATTGTATATACACAGCATGAGATTGCAGTTCCCATGGATGGCTTTAGTTTTGGAACCATAAGTTATTGCCATGTCCATTTCAGGTCTCTTCAACTCTTCTGTCCTTTGTGGGTGACAAACCATGACGTTTATCACAGCAAAGAAGTGTAGCAACATCCATATCAGTTTATGCTCCTGGGGTTATTAAATTAGTAGCAACATTATTTCCTAAAACATTAATCACCCATTGTTAGAAGTGACAAATTTTTTGCTTCATTAGATAATTATTTTAGGTTTGTTTTTTTTTTTTTTTTTTTTTCTCATATTATGTTTTGCTTTTTCCATCTGTTAGTTTCCATGAAGTTGCAACACAGTTTTGGCACAAACTTGGGAATTTCCATCACAATGTATTCATCTTTCTTCATATTTTCATCAACATCTGGAATCATTCTGCATTTCTCAGAGAAAATATTCCCCAAATCTTACTCCTTAAGAGAGCAGGGAAATTTGACACCAGATGATGCTGTAATGCAAAAACTTTCTACATTGTTTGAGTCTGTTTCTTTAACAGTACCTTTTCTTCAAAGTGAGAGGAAAAAAAATCTTTATTAACATTTAACCACTCCTAATAGCTGTGTCAGTATTCAAAATTGGCAAGTATGACTGTTCTACTACTTTAAAAATTAAAGTCTGCTTTACTAACTCATGAAAGCATGTAAAATATTAAAATTATAAACACTATAAAAAAGTACATCTGCAGCACAGGAAACAAAGATAAAACTCAAATTTTCCTTAATACAAGATATATAATCTACAAAAAGCTTTTTATAATTTCTGGATGCTTGTTACTTCTGCTCCAGATGCTATCTTAACCCAAATAAAAAGAAGGGAATTTTATACCAAAGCACAAGTTTATTGTGTGCTTTTCAGATTACAAGATAGTCCTCACTCACAACTACACCTAATTCAAAATAAGAGCTCTTTTATCTTTAACCATGCTAAAATACCACCCCTCCACCTGCTTAAACATCCTTACAGCTCACCATTTTCAAAGCAGCTGTCATCAACATAACAGACACCAACCATTCATATTGCAATTTTTTCTACAAGTTCCCCAGTTTATACATCTTCTGACACCCTCAAAAATTTTGCAGCAACTCCAGATAAAAGCAAACCTTCCTTCTGCTCCAGGATCAGTGATGGAAAGGAAGCTGGTTCTTCAAGGATAAAATGTAGCTCCAACTGTATCCAGACTTGCCTGGAATCAAATACTCCTGGGCTTATTTACAGGGTGAGCACAAGCTTTTGAATACCCCTGCCCATCACACCTGTAGTGACCAGCTAACAACAGCACTCATAAAAGTGGTGTAACTGTGTTTTCTGGGATTTGGAAAAACAAGATTCCTCCAGCAACTGTTAGATTGGAGTGGGATTCAACAGCAAAGAGAGATGCCTCATTTTAAATCTTTACAGAGTTTGGAGACTCCATCTATTTTCTCTTGTGTATTGGCAACAATTCTTAGAATGCAACTTTTTGTTCAGACTGAAAATCACCAGTTTTGTTCCACTGATTGACAGCAGAGAGAGACATGCCCAGTTTGTTCAAGAAGCAATCCTGTTGATGCTGTGCCATGCCAGCTGCTGGTAACACTGCTTGCACCATAAGGAGAGCAGCCAACAAGCTCTAATGCTCCATCACCTCCTTCTCTGTCCCACACCAGCTTTACACTCTACTGACTAAAGCTGTTGGAAGCAATATGCCCAAATAAATGGTCCACAAAGGAAACAACCTTGCTTCAGACCCTTGTAGATCTCTATAGGTCAGACAACAGAAACACGGTGCAAATTGCAAGCCCATCTGCCTGTAAATTTCCATGTAATTTATGTCAAAGCCTGGTAAATTGGTGCTCAGCACCACACCCAGTACTGAACCTGTACCAGCAGCTGTGGAGCAAACAAGAGGATTGACTGTGCCTGTTGTGTGCATGTCACCTCAGTGCCTCTGGCCAGCCTGACTGGTCATGTCCCAGCAGCCTGCAGAAATAATTCCCTTTCCCCTCCCCACCACTTACTGGACTTGCCAGTACAATGACCACTGTGAAAACACACAATTCTCTGCTAACCTGACCACAAGAGTCAAAGCGGGAGGACCAAAGGAAAGAGAGAATTCATGAGCCAAACCACTAAAACCTGCTCTGAATTGAACCTGTCATAATTTAACTCCTCTTGGATTAAGAAAAGGCACCCCAAAACAGCATTCTCATTTAAAATCCAGACAAAGACACTGTATGTGATACAAAATGAACAGTAAAACACATAAAGCATTAACATGTGAAAGAAACATGTTGCCATTATGTCAAATAGTGCTTTTTATATTTTATTAACAAGCAAGCATCCCTGGAACTGGGTCTATATAAAAATATTTCATGAACCAATCAGAATACAAGGGAGTTATATAAATTTATTTTATGCAACACTGATTAGTTTTGAAAATCTCCATTTTTAATGTTTTAATTTCAACTTTCATTTTCTTAAAAAAATCACTAAAAGGACACAACCCACAAAAATACAATCTGTATCTGCTCTATATTTACAGATAACTGGTCACTGTTAAGGCACAGATTTAAAACTAACATTTTATGTAGAAAGTCAAATATTTGTGCATAATGTAACACTAACGATACGATACACTGTACTGTTATATTCCCTTTGTGGAATCAAAGTAAGTGAGAATTTACTTCCAGTGTGGTTTTTTTTTTTTTTTTTTAATGTGAAGCCCTACTGAAAAATAATGTTGTTCATGGGAAATTCTTCACTTTGGTGTAGATTAAACAAGCTGCTCAGCAAAAGACCACATCAACTTAATACTGTAAAAAAATCAGTTTCTGAGTATAGTACCATCTGGATGGATAGCACGTACCTACAAAAGGCTAAAAATTTGAGTGCAAAGCTTCTGGATGCTTTTAAATTTAGGCAAAAAAAGTAAGAAGGGGTTGCAGAAAATTCTGTAGAAAGTGCTGCTGAATATTTAGTTCATTAAAAACATTTGATGAAATAAGGAGTCTGAATACAATTTGATTTGCAAGCGCTGGGCTTGCAAATGCAAACATTTAAACAACAGCTTATCTGTAAGCACATAAATAGTCTGTGTGAATGGAACTATCTGCATGCTTAGAAGCAAGCACAAGTGTAAATAGCTTTAGAATGAGAAGAGGTGGCTTCCAAGAGGGTTTCCATGAAGTTGCTCTTGCCTGTGCAACACACACACACACATAAATCTCTCCTAGACATGTGGATATTGACTCTTGGCATTGAGCAGAGGAAGCTGCTGTGAACAACTGTGTGAGTACCAGATACAGCTTTAGCCAGTCACGTCTGCAGTGCCATTTGAAAACCAAAGCTGCTACTTGATCTACAGGGGAAGTCACCCAGGTATACACCATTAAGTAGATATGGCTGAAATGAGCACTGAGCAGCAATTTTTAGCTAACCACAAGACTTTATATTATTGCTTAATCATCTATGCCCTCAAATAATAGTCTCTTGAAATTCCCTTTGTGTGTGCAATTTTTGCCATAGATCATTTTGCATTCTCACCTTAAAAGAAAGAATTACCCATGGAAAGTGTCAGAACTCCTCTCACCCATTTTTACATAAACCCCAACTACTGTAAATGTTATTCTAATGCCTTCTGTTAAGAGCACAGTGGTTTATGTCCATCTCAAAAGGCTTGTACACTGAACATAAATAATACATTACAGTAGAGGTAAGGTAATTCACAATATTTCTCATGGGAATGCTTTTCAATTAATGCTTGGAAACTACACATAGCATTGCAAAAAGAGGCACTTAATGGATTCCTTCATTACATTGAAACCCTTCATAAACCCATAACACAACACCTGTAAAGACAGAGGAATAACATTGCCAAATCTTTCGGACTTTCACAGTATAAGAATGCAAAATTTAGCTCTAGCCACTTATAACATGGACTCTTTCTGTTGAACATAACTTGTTTCAGAAATAGTTCATCTCCAGAGTTTCAAACACTTCTGCAGCTGACAATTACAAATCTAGATCGAACAAAACAGATGCTATTACACCTATTTTATGTAGGTCACATCATTGCTGCATGCATAGTCATGTAAGTAATATGTGTCATTTATTAAATGGCAACAGTGCTGTCTTGTCAAATTAGATTAGTTGTCTGTTTAATCAAACTGACAGCCCAGAGCTCTAGTTTGATGAATGCCTTTTGGTCTCTACCATAAATCTGCAGTAGATCAGTTTAATCTGTTACGTATTGTAGGTGTATAGAATCTAAAAATAAAAGTCTGATATAAATAAGTGTCCTTTAGTGGCAGGGTACTAAAAATAGCCCTTTGCTTTGAGACAACCATTAAAAACAGTTTTAGCATAAAGGCAGCAGTTAAATATGTTGACTGAAAAGGGTTAATATTGCAAGGTCCATTTTGGTCTTTCATTGCATTTGTTACAGTGAGTATTATTGCAGGCAGTAGTAGACTGCTTTATAAGAGCATAATAGGACTGGTCCACTACCAAGTGACTTGATTTTGGAACAATCTCTTCAGATAACTAACTACCTGGGAGACAGAGAGGAAAAACAAAACTCTGCATAAGAACCAGTTTCTAGTACCATTATAGTGAGATGTGACAATGTAGGAACACCTGAAAAATTTTGATTAGTGCCAATATAAAAATTGATATGGAAATGAAAGAGAAATAAATTTCCACAGGACAAGAAATCAGAACATGTAAAGTGCAGAAAGACCTCAATAATTATTTTAAGCAGTACCAGAAAAATCCATCTTGATAAAGCCAAATCTATGCTCTCTGGCATCCCAGCTCTTCATTCTTCCTTCATTCAACAAAGTACAAAATTCAGTGCATACATTATAGTTATAGGTAATAAAATACTAAACAAAGAACCCTATATTATTATTATTGCAAATTCTGTCCAATCTACATGAGTAAAACGTAACCCACATTTGGTGTTTCGAAAGACAACTGACAAAATGTGTTCTCTCTGATTTTTTGGCACAGGATTGTGCAGACACAACTTTGCTTTGGTCCTTGACACCCAAACTCCCAAAGTGCAGAGGGTGGTGTGCAGTGAAGGCTGTCCACAGGATTGCCATGTCCATCTTTGCAGCTGCTTTCTGAGCCCAGCCTCCTGCTACCAGCGCCCGCTGACGCTGGCAATGTCCGAGTGATACTGGCGCGGCAGTCTCCCACTGGCTCCACCTTCCAGGAACGAGGCACGGATGTTGGATGGGTCAAAGAGCTTTCTTCGGTTTTTGTTCAGTTCTGGAGGGGGCAAGCACACCCACAGAAATCCATTTTAATGCTTTCTGTCAACCAAATGCACTTCTGTTTGAATGAACAAAGTATTTCAGGCAGATAGGGTATGCACTAAAAATATCTGTGAGGTAGTCCAATTAACAAACAGTCCAACAGGATAATTAAGAGCATCAGGTTGAGACTCAGAGGCTCTACCTGGGACAATTCTTATTTGGCACTGATAATTTTTTGCAATATTGATTTAAATCAGATTGACATAGCTGAAACTTTAAAAAGTTTCTCTTACAATACTCAAACACTGCAATCTTCCTGGAAGCCCAACCATGCAGTGTAGACTGAGACTGACAGAAATGCTTGTTACCAACTTGATCATTTCTCAATGCACAATTCTTTACTTCTAACATAAAACTGAAGCAGTATTTTAACAAGGACTTTCAGAAAAAAACAGATGCTCAGCTCTCATTTAAACATGAACCCTAATCTTGTGTTAGTAATAGCTCATCTAAAAGATTTTTCTTTTCCCCTCTTTCCTGTTCTTGTAAACAAATTCTGTGCTAGATACAAATTGCTGAGAGATTACACAGATTTTCAAGACTGCTACTGAACTAAGTACCTTTGCAAATCAAAAAACAAAACAAAAAAACCCCAAAAGCCCCCTGCAAGTAGGCACTTTTTCCCAGTAGGATGACTGCTCTGCTAATCAATAAAATGGAGGACAGGGAACCAAGAGGTTGAAAATGCCAGTTGTGACTGGTAAGTAGTGCTGTTCAGGTCCTGCAGTGCCTGTAATCTCAGAAATTCCTGGACCCACAATTTTGGGGCATTAAACTTCACAATGTGAGATGAACTTTCTACCAAGCTGCAGCTTTACAGGACTCTTGCAAGTGAGCTGGTATTAGGTAAGGGAAAAGCTTTATAAAGCCTGGGTTTAAGCACCTCTGGTGAGGGGCAAGTTAATATTACCTCTATAGACTCCAGGCATACTTTTCACTCTTTCCACTCTTTGTTGGCTGCAAATACACAATTTGAGTGAGAAGAATACAAACAGTGCTTAAAATCAATACATGGCATTCTGAGTTTTTTACCTGAGATTGCAAGCAGCATTTTTCTTCTGGCACCAAAAGTGGTAATTCCCAGCTCTTTCAAATCTTGATCAGTAAGAGTGAGGAATGTCTGCAGATCAATCTAGAATTAAAAAAATAAGAAAACTATGCAAAACAAGTCTTTCCACAAAAGTATTAAGTAATAAACGTGGTTCAGAACAATCTCATTTTTTCCCCCTGCTCCATTTTACAGTTACTCATGTAGGCAGCAATCATGGCTTTTCAATGGCTGCTTCACATAGTTAGTTGCTCAATTTGCTACACTTGTGACAGAAAAGGAGAAATTTAAAAGTAACCAGTTCAGGAAAAGCAGAGAAAATCAGTTAGTCTTATTTATGAGTCTTGAGGTTTTGAGTATTTACCACAATTGTAAGATCTATGACCCAGCTTTGAAAGAACAGCTCAGGAAAACCCTGTCACAAAGTGAGTTCTAAGTGGCTTTTGGTGAAGAGGCAGCACAACTGGTGCTGGAAAACATCCTACCAACACAAAGCTGCCTGTCAAAGGAACACCAACCTCTTGCTGCTGGAATACATCTGTGTATTTGCCCAAACCAAGCTTGCTGAAGAGCTCAGGCAGATCAGATCCCTTGAACAAACTGTTGAGGCTACAGCCATTGCTTCCTGTCAGCGAGGAAATGCAGTCCATGTAGTTACTGCTACTGAGATAGTGTTCAGCTGGAAGGGAACAAGTGCACTTTTCAGACACATCACAGAAGAGCATGGCTTTGCACCAACACTGTATTCAGCTAGATCATTATAGTTACTAAGTATTTAGATCTTTATTTTTCATTTAAAAAAAAAAAAAAGCTTCCCAGTGGTCTGAGAGAATGAACAACATAAAGCAATTTTTTTGTTAATTAAGTTCTGGTGTTTGTTTTCTATAGACGTACTTTTGTCCATCCAATTCATCACTTTTACCCTTTATCCATACATTTTATTTTCTGGGAAAGGTACAGCTGCCACAGAACACTGTCCTTCACTGCCAATGTATTTGTGTTTCTAATTTTCTTCTAACACACATGTAAACACATTTTTAATCCTTAATTATTTTAATTAAACTAGAACTTCCATTTTTGTCCAATTAGGTTGAAAACATCAATAGATTGATTTCAAATAAACTTGTCATCTCTTTAGCTCTTCAAGTACTTAGAACACGATGTGCAGCCATTCACAGCTCAACTAATGTGCTTTTTAAAACCGTGAATATTTTTCTAATTGGAGCTATCCTTTCTTACCATGTCCAAATTTTATTATGTATGTACTTTGAGTTTGGGATTTAGGTTTATCCACTTTTAAAAGAAAAAGCAACAACAAAAAGTATAAACAGCCATAGTCCTTATTTCCCCATAAAGCAGAGAGGTAGTATGGACTTAGAATTCTCTGTCTCCAGTTCTTACTTTTTCAGAAAGGCATCTATTAACCTATTAAAAAATAAAGTTTCTAAGAGTTCAACTAAAGTAAAATTTCAATTATTTAAACTTGCAACAATGTTTAAAAAGCCATTGCAAAACATAGAGCCTGTATCCACAGAAACCAGTATTTAAAATTATGTTTGCCCATGCCAAACACATGGACAAGCTTCTTTTCATAGAATTGCCTGGATTGGAAGGGACCTGAAAGACCATCTCATTTCAACCCACAGCCATAGGCAGGGACATCTTCCACTATCCCAGGCTGATCCAAGCCCCATCCAGCCTGGCCTTGGACTCTTCCAAGGGATGCAGGGGCAGCCACAGCTTCTCTTGGCAACCTGTGCCAGACCCTCAGCACCCTCATAGGGAAAATTTTTTCATAATATCTGGGCTAAACCTACTCTCTTTGTAGCCACTCCCCCTTGTCCTGTCACTACACAGTGTTCTTGTAAATTTTATCCCCATGAGGAGACTCATGCTTTAAAATCCAGTTTCAGCATGGCTTATAACTTCACTAGTGAGCAAACAGCCCAAAGCCCTGGCTGCTGTTGCATTGGCAACAGAGCAGAATGAGAGTGGTCTAGAAATAAGCCTTTTTACAGATCTGCTTTTGGTACATCTTGAAAAACCCACTCCATGACAGCAAAGAGTTTTCAGCAAGGATGCCTGGCATTTAACAAATATCCTTAAAAGCTTTCCTTTCGGACCATTATTTGGATTATCATGTTATACAAGCTTCTTGCTTTGTTTTTCTAAGTTCTTCTAAGCTTTCTGATGTTTACATTTTTATAATGGAGTTTTTCACACATTTTTAATGTAAATAATAATAATTGTTTTACATTTCTTTCTAGAAGAAGAAAAAATTGATAGACTATTAGTTTGATCAGTGTGGCTTGAGAAGTAGCAATTTCATCCTCCAATCCATAGTCACTTTCAAAAGTCTATAAATATTAGAATTTGAAAATAAACTACCCTCTTTTTACCTTAAACATTTCAGCTTGTGTGTGTCATTCATTTCGTGTCCTACTGCAATACAAGCTCACACTTCTCAATTTGTAAAAAAAGTAATTACAAGGTGTCAGTAATTTAAATCCCTCGTGAAGTCAGGGCACATTCATTTCAAAATAAATACTGGTATCGAAATGATTATTTTCTTTTAAGCAGATAATAAGAGCTTATTAACCTGATTTGTTTTGTTTCCTTTTGGGGCTGCCAATTGAGGAGACAAAGTCGTGAGCAGAGGGTCCAAGGCCGTTCCGGTCTCTCCAGTTATCAGCTTCACTGCCACTGCCCAGGTGCTCTCGACTGCTGGACCGGGACAGAGACATGGATGAGCCCTGCAAACCACAGACAGAAAATTCGGGCTGAAAACAGAGCTTTCATTGTGACTCAGATGTTTTCTTTGAAGCAGCTTGCTTGAAAAGCAGCTTTTAACGCTCCCAAACATTCTTCTGGCAGTTGATCAATAGGCAAATAATTGCAAACCGGACACAAAAACAGCAGGTGTGCCTAAAACATGTGCAGCTTACAGTTTTTAAGCAGAAGTTATTTAAAGGACATGATTCAAAATAAATTGCTCGGTATTTCCAAGTTTGTTTCCAAAACATTCCATGGTATCAAATTCCCACACAAATTCTAGACAAAGCAGTCTATTGACTACAGGGAAGAGAACATAACAGAACATTTATCTGAAGATAAGTGGATCAAGTACACACTACTTGACAACAGTTTTGCACACCATACTACAACAACAATTCTGCAATGCCGTGTAAATTTGTAGTTGTTTTGTCTGGGGTCTTTCTAAATAGATTTTCACATACCTGTGAAATACTTATTATCAGCTCTCATCACTGTGAGTCAGAATGTAGCAATACAAGGCAGCAGTATTCCATGGGAACATACCCAAAAGAAATCAGCCTTGTAGATATCACATACTTACATGAGCTAATAACTATGGAAATGAACAATTTAATTCTATACACTAGTATCAAATTGCAGTTGAAAAACATCACTTAGGAGGCAATCTTTTACATTATTTAGTAAAACTGGCAGCCCTGAAGAAACACTCTTCTTGGTTAGAATCACAGGCCTATCTAGAGATTTTAGACACCAAGGCCTTGGGGAAAACCCCACCCCATCTCAACCAAGACAGGAAAGAATGCAAAAGAAAACTGCAGATTTTGGATGCAGTTTTTTCTTTCCCCTAGTTACTACTGCATCTCGTGTAGCCAAGCCTACTACATGTAGCTGAATGGCTCAGGAAGTTGATATGCCAAGTGGAGAACACCAAGGCACATTTTTATCCCAGCTGCACATTTCTTTTGTATTAACAGACAGGTACATCCTAGAGAACTATGAAGTCCCCTTCTTCAAGGAGCATACAAGCAGGAGTGAAAAAGGTGTCTTCATGGAAGATGGAAAGGATTACAGCAAGAAAGCACAGTAAAAAACAACTTCAGCATGCCTTTGAGAAGAAAGGAACAAATTCCCTGCAAGATTCCCATGCTGGGACTCTGAAGAGAATTGCTGGACACTGTTCTGTGCCTTGGAAAATTCTGAGCCCACTGAATAGTGCAAGTAGAGACAGCTGTTCCAGTTCTGTCCACAGAAGGAAAGATGAGCTGCTGGTTCTGCTGTTCTCCTCCACCATGCAGTGGTACACATGATACAGTTTATCTGTCATATATACTCTGTTCTCATTAGGTTAAAAATTCCTTGCTGCTGGTTTGCAACTACTGAGATGTTTGGTCCCGTAAGTTGTTCAAAGCTCCTTTAAACAAATATATTTTAAGAAGCAGACATCTATGCTCTATGACTTATCTGTGAAACAGATATAACTTGGTGTGTTGGGCTGAATGTATTCCATATGCCTTAATATTTGTGTAAGAAATATTTTTCACCATAAAAAAATATTTACAACATCTATCTGCAAGGCTTTGTTTTCACAGAAGTTAGACATTTCTCAAGAGAAACAACTGTATCATTCACTAAAAGTAAACTTCCATTACAGTATACTTTTATATACCTCATATGTGGTTGTCATGGAAGGCTTGTATGATACATGATTTGCTCTTCTTAGTTCCTTGATCGTTTCTGCAGGCATTGATTTAGAGAACCCCAAACCACTCCAAGTATTTGTTGGAGTTCTCACTTCTGTTACAACTGGCTTCTTTAACATAGCTGAAAATAGAGACAAATCAGTAAATCTCAGCCTTAGTCAGGGTACTGAGAAGATAATACTGAAGTGATGTTTGCTAACAGCCTGAGCCCAGCAAACAGCAAACCCTGAACACCTCCACTTGCTACATTGCTTTAAGGAAGGGTAGGATTCAAGCTATCTACTCTGCCAGAAGATAGTTAAATCCCACAGGGCTGCATGGAAGCTAAAAAAAAAAAATCACATCTGTTTCAAAGAGAGGACCTTCTGTTTTTCTTTTGGTGAACAGATAATTTGGTTTATTTTATAACAAGGTCAAAAATATGGTTAAGTCCCTTACCAATTCTACAACTTAATTTATCCCTGAAATAAGAGGCCATTTAGATGATACGGCAAACACCTTAAAGTTTAACTTGCATCCAAATAAAGTGAAGTGCTAGAGAAATAGGCTCTCTAAAAACCATATTGATCACTTGCACATGGATGTACTTACACATCCCATCTGCAAGCTGCTTATATCACATTTTATACTAGGTTGGTATTAAGAATTTTTTTGGAACATAAAGCTAATATACAAATGTTTCACTACCACTTTCAGATTTTATTTAAAATCAGATTACAAAACTGAAATTTCAGGAAATCATTTCATCCACATGCTAACAAGCTTTTCAAAAGTCACTGTTCATCCACATACCTTTGGTTGCTAGTAGTTTCTTCTGTTCATAGTCAAATGCCTAAAAATTAAACATACAGAAGATAATTTAATTGCAATTCTAACTAAACGTCACTCCCGTACTTCTCTGTGAAAACAAATGTTTTCAAAGTGGCCAATGAATATATCTAGAAGAAACCTGAAATACTGCACAATAATTTCATGGTAGCTGAGTTAGAGCCTTAGTTAGTTAAAGTATTCACTCAAACACAGATTTTTAACAACTATTTGATTTCGATATGAGTGAGGCTGCAGCAGTATTTACAAACTCCTAAGGAAGAATTTTTTCTTCAATTTTTTTTTAATAAGTCATCTTTCAAGCATAGTTTCTCATCCTTAACTATCTGTTCTTAGCATTTACAACCTTCTGTAGCAGTACAAAAAAGATAATATATCTTTGCAAATCTGGGCACCACAGTTATTTTCAATAATCTTCCAGGTTTGGTTCTCCTCCATGCACTCATCTTGTGAAAGGAAAAGAATGTAGGTTTTGAGAGAATATAAAGAACTTTTGCTTGCATTCTACCTATGTCCATGGAAGATGTGAAGTTTAAATACCCCTGATGAAACAATCTACACTTTGTTGAATTACAAATTGGGAAATCTAAACACAAAATTACAAAAATGCTGTATTAGCCTGAAGTACTGCATTCTCTACTGAAAGTAACTAGAGGAATAACTGAAGAAAAGGGCTGCAAAACACTAGTCTGCCTCTTGTTCCACTACTCCATACAGTCTGGTTGTGCTCTCTTTCAACAGATCTAGTCTGAAAATAACCCTGTTACTGCTTCCTGAAAAACAAAGGGGTCTCCTCCCTCTTTGGGGAGATTTGCAGTAACATGGCAGTAGTTTATATTTGTAGGCTGTAATTAACTGAGCTGTCACTGCACATGAAAAGCTGCAATATGTATTTTGTAGCTATAATGTTCTCCAAACAACAATGTAAGATTTCTAACAGGCAAATGATGCTTGTGGAGACAAATACAGTCACACAATTTTCTGTACTTAAATTTTTCTTACAGAAAAGAAGAGCTTTTCAGCTTTCAAGACTTTTCATTGACAACCCACTCCTCAGCGAAACAGCTGTGAATGCTTTTACTGAACTGATGACAATTCAGTCTCCAGGGCCAGTCTCCTCTGCATTCTATGGTAACTTCACTCTGCACTTATCACTTGGCCTCATCCAGGGGACCCACCTGCATGTTGACGAAGGAGGGCTGCGGGGCCAGGCGCGCTCTCTCGGAGTTGTGCTGGGCGGCTGCCGCCCGCTCGGCCGCGCGCTCGCTGCCCGGGGCCTTCTTGTCAGCCACGGGGCCCTCGGGGGCGCCCAGCTCGGCCTCGGCCAGCAGCCTCTCCGCGGTGCTGCGGGACAAACACACTGTCAGCGTGGGGACACCTCGGGCTGGGCCACCTCAGTGCAGCCCTGCCAGTCAGCTTCACCCTGAGCACCCCGGCAGCCAATTTTGAGACGTGTCTGTACACAGAGATCTCAGTGTTTTTAGCAATATTTCCAAACATGCCAGATCTCCTGTGTCTTTTTCTGTCAGTGAAGGAAAACAAGTGTTTATCCTTCCTGTATTACCAAATACAAGGTAGAGCTTACAGATTCAGTTTTGAGCTGTCTGGTATCTGGAGTTATTGCATTCAATCCTACACAGTGTGATTTCCTGTTTAGCCTTGCTCAGGCCAGCAGTTCTAACAGGTTCATTGTTGTAAGATAAAAAGGGATTGCATAATAGGGACTAAGAAAGCAGACATAGGCTCTGCTTGCTTTCACAGATTCAATAACTGCAGTCCTTCATGCCTACATTAACTCTTGGTGCAATTGCTTTTCCCCCAAACTCAGACACATTTTAGGGCTACTCTAGAACAGTATAAACTCTTATTTTAAAGGTGTGGCATTCTCATTTTCTGGAAAAATCCCTTTGCCCAGGATTTTTTTCCTGGGAAGCTGAGAACCATGAGAGAAAAAGGAAAACAATAATTATCTGATTTGCTTCTCCTGTGTTTTGCTTCTTTGGAATGTGTTTGGAGATTGTTTACCAACAGGTGATTGTTTAACTAGTTTCTGGTGTGGGCTGTTTTCACTCATGGGCCAATTGCGGCCAAGCTGTGTCAGGACTCTGGAAAGAGTCACGAGTTTTCATTATTATCTTTTTAGCTTTCTGTAAATATCCTTTTTGTGTTCTTTAATATAGCATTCATAGTATAGCATTCTTTAGTATAATATAGTATCCTAAAATAATAAATTAACCTTCTGAGAACATGGAGTCAAATTCATCATTCCTCCCTGCCACAGGAGCACCCCACAAATACAATAAAAAGTCATCATGTTTAGAAGCTGTAAACTACTATCCCCAAGGAAACTGTGAGCACTATGTCCTCAACAAAAAGAACAAGACACACAAACAACCAAATTTGGTAAGCAGGATTCCTCAGATTTTTAAACTGTGAAAGCAGAATGAAATACATATCATAGCCTTGACAGTGTAAATAAATGAAGCAAAAGAAAATATGTGTCTCAAAAGAGTGGTGATAAACAGTTCCCAAACAAACAGTGAGAACATGAGTACCCTGGACAAAAACACTGCATTAAGAACACAACCTGAGTTGCCAAGATGTATTATGACTCAAACAAGCCTTTCCTACTGCTGGGTCATTAAAGAGACAACCCAACCAAAATCAGCACTGAGACAAGTGTCTGAGCACATGCTGCTATGCCCTGAGCACAGCTTTCCTAAGAAGAAAATAGCCTCAGGTACAAAAGGAAAAAGCTGTCAGAAATCCTTCTCTAAGCAATCAATAAAGAAGCAAAAGCACATACTTTAGCAACAGGTAATAAAAGTTCCTCTGATAAGGATCCTCCATTCTTTTGTGGAAGAGGAAAGACATTTTTGAACTCACAGTCAAATAGGATGAACAAAAAGCATTCAAAGTCTGCAGTTACCAGACAAACAGGGGGCTATATTAACACCTAAAGTGATGGAAAATTAAGGCCAAATTAAATCAGTTCTTTAAATATCTTATGACTGAACCACCTATTCTGTGTATAAAAGCATGTGAAATAATTTTATGTTGTGGAAGTTCCCCTAATCTGTGTTTATACACTCAGCTTACTGTAAGTGGGAGTTTTTGGTGCCTTGCAGTAATTCCACCGTTTGTCTCTTGGCACAGGCCTGCTTGGAGGAGCTCATCATCTGCTTCAGGTCACTGGTGTTGGCTGAGTGCGACGGGCTCCGAGGCATGCCCACCTCCACAAAAGCATCATTGCAACCTACCAGGCCAAGAAAGGAGACGTCAACAACCACCCTGCTGGGCTCCAGGGAGCTCTCTGGGGGAATGAGCTGTGGGAGAAACACTCCTCTTCCTCATTACAGGACTGTATTCAGGTCAAGGTTAAGCAGTCAAGATGTGCAAGTTCAAATGCACAAAAAAGGCGTCAGTATTCACATATACAGTAGTCACACTAAGTATTTTCTTTCTTAAAATATTATAAGTAATATTTATTAATAACCAATGTGAAGACTGACAATTCGAAGTGACTAAGTATTCTGAAGAAATTTGATTTTATACCCAGTTTTAATAGACTTAGCCAGGTGCTCAGGTAACTTCTGCAGGAATAAGAGCTCCCCCCACTTTATGTTCAAATATCTTTATAACATGTTCTTAGAAATATTTATCACCCTAAATTGGCAATGTACCTTTTATTCAAATCAGCATTTCAAATGACCACAGCCCTAAATAAGAGATTATCTCCTTGATCAATATTGACAAGGGAAACAAGGCCTTTACACGTATTTGCTCAAGTTGAAGTGGAGCTGTTTTTCCCCCCTCCAGGAATGATGGGGACAGTTAAGTACTTTCACTTCTAAAGGGCAGCATAACTGAAATGCTGCTGCAAAACACAAAAAATTGTTTCCCAGTGTCATCTAGGTTAGAGCTACACAATTTTCTGCAAAAAACCTTCTCAGTAACATTATGTCCTTTTGTTAAAAAGCAAAAAAGACATCATTTAAACCAGCAGAGTTTAGTTTTGGTGCTGTAAAAAATACTAAAATCCTCATAGGTTATCTCCCTCTGCTCCTAGGGAATAAGTAAAATGTTGCAAGTACATTTATGTTGATTTAAGGTGTTTCTATCAACAGCACAGCTCAGTTACTACAGGCTCTATTTACTTTCCTTGACAATGAATCTGGGACATCCAGCAATATTATCCCTAAACATGGTTGCAAAACCAATTCGGAGAGAATATTGTTATATTTTTGTATCGTGAACTGTACACAGACTGTACAAACACTACCAGACAAAGGAATGCAGTGTCAAAAACTCACCTTCTTCACTATTTGCCTTGGCAGCCACTTGTTCTGAGGCACCATGAGCACTTGTTTGTCTTACTCCATCACTGTGGTTTGTGCTCAACACGTTTTCTCCCAGCGATGTGGCAGACAGTGCAGCATACTTGATATTTGAGGCCTGAAAAGATTGCCACAAATCACTGAAGTGATTTTTATGCTTAAGGAAATACTGAAACAATTTCCCCTTTCTGTCTCTGCAGGAAAATGAGAAATTCATTCCTGGTACAGCAGAAGAGTATGTTTGGATCTTCTATTTCTCAATCTTTAAGTCATATTTGAAAACACTGTTGCGTATTTTTAAACTTAGAAGCTTTATAAATCTACTAATATAGCTAGTTTTCTATTTCAGCTTTTCTTAGCAGAGGTCTAGGACAAAGAAATCAGATTCTCTAGTGTAGTATCACTTACCTTTACATGACCATTTAATGAAGGTGAACCTTTTTTACTTTCTGATTGCATGCCATTAACGTGGACTTCAACAGGAGTCAAGCCTGGTGGTGGAGATGGAGTGTTTTGACCATAATTAGGCACTCCAGACAGCAGAATACTGGTTAAGGTTGCTTGGGCAGTAGATGGTATCATTAGGTGTGGAATAGCAGAAAAACCTGTAATAAAGTTTGGTTATGTTCTGTTCAAGTGTCTCATTTAACTTCCTCAGGCATTACACTATTTTACCTGAATTTTTATGTAGCTATGATACTTTACTAAAAAGTTTCCATTAGAATTGCATGCCAAAACCATAATGCTTTATTTGGGTAGGTTAACCTTGTTTTCTACATAAAACAGATGAAAACACTGCCTTTGACAGCATGTTATATAGTAGGTTATAACCTTAAATTTGCATATTTATTCATCCGTGCCAAGGTAAGTGTAGGAATTAAAGTTCCAAATAATTAATTAATCTCGACTTTTCAACTGCAATTCTAATAAGCTGATGTTGCACAGTTCATTTAATTCCCATTAAACTTCCACTGACCTGTGGTGTTTGTGTTAGCGAGAGATGTTGCCCACAGTGTGGGACTGGGCGTGCCTGAACTTGGACTCTGCAGAGGGCTCACAGAGCTGTTAAGGGCATTCAACAGAGAGTTTGGAGTAGTTGAGGTGTTGACTGACAGGGCTGTTGGACCTAAAAGGCCTGCAAAAAATTATGCAAGATGAATATTTAGTTTAGACTTACAGGAAAGCATTTTTCACACAAGTACCAATTGAAGAGAAACAAACAAACCCCCTGGAAATTTGCACCAGCCTGTATTTCACAAACCAATTTTAACATTACACCTGCTGCTCATTTGGTGCACATTAAGAATTTTTGTTCTTAAACTGGGCATCATATATCCAAGAAGAATTGGAGCATCTTTTTTGTCCTTCTACTGGACCCTATCTCCTGTCATAACATAGTTTGAACTCGCTGCTTCTCAGCCCCAGCATCCCTCTGTATCCCCTCTGCTGCTTCTGATGGTTTGTTTCAAAGCAGCATCAGAGACAAGAAAGAAACTGTACTGCACCACCTCACTTTCATTTCACACAATAACCTTTTGCTCAGAAGCTCCTGTGTGAATCAACCACTACTTGCACACTAACAACTATTCAATTTCTTTTTGCACCTTCAATACAGGCTGCAAGTGATCCCCCAAATCCATTGATTACTTCCAAAACATTCCTCCAAACCAGCTCTTTGTGCAAAAGCACTCACAAAGCAGTTCAGCACTACACACTGAAAAGGTAAAAGCCCCAAACCTGCAAAGTGCAGCATGACAAGAACAGTCACAGAAGCAGCATTAAAAATCACAGTCAAATGGCAGAAACATATTCTCCTGTGCGACCCGAGGGAAGCATGCGAGATGGAACTACACAGCATTCCTGCATGGCAGGTCACAAGGGACAGTGCTGTTTACACGAGAACTCAGAAAATTCAAGTAGACCCAAAAGAATCTAGTGACAAATCTTGACACAGGTCTCAGAAACTATATCTATACATTTCTGATACAAACATATTTGCAGAGCTTGAAAAGAAAATGGTAACTTCAGTCTGGACTACAAGCTGCTTCTATACAATTAAGCTAAGTAGTTTAGTCATTTTTGTCCTAAATTTCCTACTGGTAAGGTCTAAACTAGAAGCACATGGACCCCTCAATTACAGTGAGATACTGACCTGAAGTATGGTGTTTGCTACGTTACCTTTCCAGTACTGTTGCCAGGCTTAAGCACCCACCCAAATTCAGGACAGCCTGGGACATCACACAGCCAAAGCAGCTGTGAAAGCCATGCCCTGCCTCACCTGTAATTGCCTCCCTTTCAGCTGGGTGGTTTGCACACTTACAGAGATTTTTCTACAGGGATGAGTCCCACACCTGATTACAAAAGCCTTGGAGAAGTTTTATAACAACAAGCCCTTGAGAGGCCGCTGTAATTCTCTGACACTTTAACCTGATTACTTACACAAAACACACCTCTGGTACTTTTTTCTAGTACAAGTGAATTAAGTTAAAACAAAACTATATAAAAGAAAATATAAATATAATGAATGCATACCAAGCCCAGTGAGTCCTAGTCCTGCTGAGGACAAAATATCCAAACCAGGACAAGACAGACCAACAGGGCAGGAGACAGTAGAGGGATTTGATACTACGGTGACTCCACTACTTTCAAGTCCCAAGAGACATTTCCGTGCCTCGTACATATTTAAGGCATTTCGTTCAACACTTTTTACAATCACAGACTGCAGGGAAAGGAAACAACAACAAAAAAAGGAAAATCAGTAGGTAACACTGCTCCATAACACAGATAATTCTTCCTCATACCATTGCAAGGCTACCACAACCACAGCAGTGTGAGACAGCATGAGCTAACATCCATTAGCAACTATTTAAATTCAGGGGTATGAAGTTCAGGAGAGCAAGACTAGGGATTTCACAAGGATTTGCAATGAGAATGATGGAACACCTCTCCAAGAAAATTAATTGCTATAGTACCTTGGTGATACTTGGTAGCCCAAATGTTAAGCACCTCAAGAGCTAGATAACTGAATCAATAATTAATAAATTCTCTTTTACCTTTTACTTTTTGTCCACCTTGAAGTGAACAAAACCCCAATTGTTCATTTAAATTTACTAATTAAATTCACAGCTGTCTGAGAATAAGGTAGTAAGTTTCTGGAAAATTAAATTACAAAATCCCATTGCTTCTTGTACATTTTCTACAGGATGTTTCTTTGTACTGATTATATATATATCCCTACAGAGGGAAGCTCACATACTGACACAATGGAATGATCATTTAAAATTTTAGAACTTTTGCCTGCTTTGGCATTTTATACAACACAAGAGTGCCCTATCTACACTGGCCTAATATTTTACAATAAATACCTCCTACTTTATCAATGTATTCCATACAAAAGCTAATTTCTTTATTATTAAGCATTTAATGAAAGTCAAATCACCCTAAATCAGAGCTGCTGGATTGTTTAAACTGGTATTTCAAGTAGAAAATACATATGGCTTTCACAAGTTTATGATCTGTTAAATCGGGGGGAAAGAGCACACAGCAACTCATCAGCTCTAAAACTTTGTCATGAAAGCCTAAAAGGAAAATATTAGCTTTGCACAAACCTTGCTTGGTTGTTTTGGCTTAGGCTTAATGCTTATGAAGACATCTAACTGCTCCATTAGCTGTGTTATAAACTGTGGTTCTACTTCAATTTCTTCCTTCATATCAAACATGAGCACGAGGGGAAGGCAACCCTGAAAAGGAAGGCACAAAAAATTCCTAGAACTTGTAACTGGACATTTCCCATAAAAATGGTAGCAATAAACTGAACTACAGACATTGTAACGTTTACACGCCATGATGTGTAAGGGTGTAAGGAAATTTCTGTAAGTTCAGAAAAAATAGCAAGGATGACATTTTTGGGAAAGACATTTCCTTGTATGCAAGAATACAGGTGTATCTTCCTGTCCCAGGACTCTGAACAAAGAGTCTGGTAGCACAAGGGTGAAATGATTAGCTGAATATTTGACATTCCAATCAGCACAGTCTTGTCAGGAAATGATGTCAGGACACCCATACTAAAAGTCTCCTGTTAAACTGTATGAAATAAGGAAAAACACTTGTAAAAAAATGTCTAATTCACCATTGCCTAAGTCTTAACTTTTATCTTTTCTTCCCCATTCTAGATCAGCTATATAGATATTTCTGACTGATATGGATAACATCTGTAATACACTTGAAATACTACAGCTAGAGTAAAAACCCCAAAAACTGAATGGTCCATTCCCCACACATTTTGTCCCTCAATATTTGTATATATGAAAAATGTGTACGTAAGTTAGTAGTAAAATAATGGCTGAAGGCTGTTGTAAAGTTTAAAGACCAATATAACAAAAATCACCACAAATAATGATATTCACCACCAGAGCTATGTTTATAAAAGGCCTTCTAGAATTGTGGCTGTGGTACTATAAAGAATGTAAGACATCAAAACAAGTAATTATTTCCTATGGCTTCCCAATTTCATTGAACACTTGCCTACATGGGAACTGAGGAATTCCAGACATTTCCCTCAAAAGAAACCTAATTGCCTGACAAACATAGAAAAGACAGGTTGGCAAAATAAAACATAACCCATCACCCAACACCCACAAAATATTTCAGAAAACTGCCTCTACTCAGAGGCATATTGTTGTAAATTTAAATTACTTATGTCAGATTTATATTAAAAAGGTTATTTTTCAAGTCATGTTACCAGAGATTACAAATATTTTCAATAACTACAAATAATGACAAAACCCTGACAAAAACTGAATCAGCTGTTTGCAGTGCAATAGCAATCCTTCCTCTCTAAAGCTAATTTACATGTGACCTGTAAACACAGGCAGAACAAGCATATTTTCTATGATCTGGCAATTTTTTCACACAAAAGCTTCACTGAAAGTATTTACCATGAGATATTGCCTGGCAAGACAGACAGACTCAATGGTGCCCTGGAGGTAGACAGTGGATTTCTTCTGTGGGTTACTGGGGTCAGGGAAGTGGATCTGAGCACCAGTCCTCTGCATGATATGTTTGATGTTGCTGCCGTTGCGGCCCATCATAAAGAGATGATGCTGCGCCGCGATGTCCAGCTGCGTGCTCACGGGGATGGCAGAGGCCAGGCTCCCAGCCAGGTGTTCCAAGAGCATGGCTGTTCCTTCCTGGGGGAAAGGGGAGAAACCAGTGAAGCAGGGCCCACAGGCACACAAAAGGACAACTCAGACTGCTTTCTCTCTTGCCATGCGCTCCACAGGCAAGATGAGAAAACGCTGTTGGGTTTAAAACCACGATCCATTTGTTAAAGGTAACAAAACTCTGCCCATTACTCCCATTTTATGGCCAAATGCAGCATTTAATTGCCACTCTGTAACAGGCAGTAAGACAATGGCACATGGAGTGGTCCCAATAGACCTTTTGTGGTCAGTAAGTCACCAGAGATTAATCTGGGTAGCCACACTTGCAAAACTTTGCTCTCAGTGTTGGGCTCAAATGTTCTTACTGGCTTGGGATCCACCTATCTGGGGCTGTATCAATCTCTCCTACTGCCAGTTCCTACCAAGAACACTTTTTTACTTTATTAAGATGAACAGGCTCCTGGCAGCTCCTTGCCTTGGCTGTCAAATTCACACCTCCAAGAGCTGGATTCAGTTTTATTGACTGGGCAACTTTCAAGGTTATATATTTGTGTGTGTGTTGAGAAGAGTTCAGCATGAACAATTTGAGATGGGAGGTGTATTTTGTGGTTTTTTTTTTTTTTTTTTGCATTGTTTTTGAATTAAAAGATGGGTAAGACCAGCACATATTCCAGAATTGCTGAAAACCTGAGCAAGTGTGCAGGAGTTGAACACTGGATTAAAACCTCACCACCAACAATGCTAACTCCTAAACTTAAAACTATTTTCTATGCATTTTTACACTTCACCTGTATAAGTTAAGTATAGGAAAAATTCAAACCCTCAGGGTTTGCAAGTAATTACACAATAACATGTGCTGATGAGGCAAGATATCCCATCTTAGACATATAAATATATGACATTCAGAAGCCTTCTTAGGAGCAGAGATTACCTTCACAGCACTAGTGTTGTTTTGTGACCCTCTGACAATGACTGTAGCACCATACATTCGAGAGCGTTGTTTGAAGGAAACTGAAATGTTGTATGTCTGACACATGTGCTGAATGGTTGGAGAATTAGGATCTGGGATGGGTTGGAGAATTCCAGCAATAGGCAATTCAAACATGAGTACCAATGGAAGCAGCTCCTACAACAGTAATGAAGAACAGATATTGAAAACCAGATCGCTACAATTTTATTCCTCAGTCATGATACACTGGTCAGTGATGATTTAAGTGATAAAACACATTCTCTGCCCAGAGTTCATGGATAAAAATATACTGTCACTTGCAAAAAGGCACCTCTTTTTTCCAGGAATACTAGAGTAGTTTTTTTTTTGGGTTTTTTTTTTTTTTTTTTTGCAGAGGCTTTTTTGAGTTTTGTTTGATAGATTTTTTTTCTCCAAAATAGTGGGAGCATGTGGAATAAGGTTTGTGTGACACATCTGGCTCAAAAATTGCTGTAAGCTTCTGGTAATTTATTTGATTTTTCATTATCCATGCCAAAATACACATAAAAGTTAAAACTATAAGGAAAAGATAGAAAAAAAGCTACAAGTGGAGAATGACACTGAATTATTTACACAAATTATACATGAAAATGGTTAAAATGTGAGAAGCAGAAATTTTGCCTTTCCCAAGTCATAGATTCACACAGGATGCCTGAGCTTCCACAGGCCATCTGTGGTAGGTAAGTTAAGATATGATTTTCTACACAGTATGGAATTAATTTACATCTTGCTTAGAGTGTAGACTGCGTGTTCAGGACCCACTTTGGGCCAATTAAAAATTCAGCCAGAATGTGAATCACTGTTTTAATATCCTTGGCATATTTCTCATATGGATACTCACATTTGTTCCTACACTTCTGCTGTCACCAGACAGAGGCAGACAGGAGTTCCCAAAACTAGAGTTGTCAAAACTATGCATTTTTTCCCTGTTTTTAGGGGTACACTACACTGAGCTAGAGCATTACCCGAATTCTGACTCTTGCAGACTCCACTCCAGCTGGCTGTCCTGCAATAGACACCTGGAAAAGCAAGAATGTGAAAAACATTGGATTGCATTTTCAAGTGAGGCATGGAGAAGTTATTCAGATAGCTGTGCTCTCCTTAAAAAAATAAAAAATCTATGAAAAAAAATCAACATATTCCACACTTGCTGACATCCTAATTGTTCTCTAAACACTAGTTGAGAACTGCAGCCAACATTAAAAAAATGTTTCAGCATCTTAGGTTATATATATTTAAGCAACTAGAAAAAAAGGATACATCAAAAAATACAGTGTTTTAGGTTAAATAATGGAATTACTACTGCATACATGTGCTCAATGCTAATATTCAGGCAACAGTAGATTTTTCTGAATGTTTTGAAATTACTGCATTTTGCTCAGCAGCCATTAGGATGCACAAGTGGGAATTCTAAGTACAAGGATGAGAGACTTGAAAGTAAACATTCCACCAATATTAGCACAAGAAAAGATGAACAATTTAGGCTCAATGATTTATTCTAATGAAGTTGAACTCTTACAATAGGACATTCATTTCTGCTGGCTATTTGCTAAGTTTAGTCTTCAACAAAGTTACACCATAAGCAAAAAGCCCCAAAAAATCAATCAACATGTTGAATAAGTCATTGTGTTGAACAGGAAAAAAAAATTACAAAAGCAGATTTTTTCATACCACTTCTCTACCATTCACACTAAGTTGCTGACTTCTGTATGCGCAAAGTAATTTTAGCTTAAAAAAATTAAAATGATTCATGAGCCATCACAAATTGTTTCCATCTGTTTTTAAAGATTTGCTCACTTAGGAAGCTCTGTACTTTCCACACAGTGTGAAAAATAAAAAATCTACTTCCCTGAATATGAACACACCATCCCCAAAAAACCCATATTGATGAGAGAAGTTTAGAAATGTTTTATACTCTCAGGAATTACAACACAAACGAGCTCAGTATTAAACAACACTTACTTGGTTGCTTTTCTCTGCTTGATTGTTCCTATTTGAGTCTGGAAAATGGATATGGCATCCTGTTTCCTCCATCACTTTTTTAATATTATTGCCACCTTTACCTATCACATGAGAATGTTCTGTATGTGAAACATCCATCTTCAAGGTTACCCGATTGCTCTGGAAATCAAGCAGCCACAGTTTGACTTGGTCATAGCAGAAGCCCAGTATTTGTGTTTTTAAGAGTAATATACTTCAAGAATGACATCAAAATTGTATTTCCAAAGTATTTCTGCTATTACTTCTACTCAAGGATGTTTTTTATAGGAATCAGTTGGATGTTAATTTGGTCTTGTTTTCTTTCTAGTGAGGAAATAAATAGTGGAGATAAATACCCCAAAGATCCATCTCCAAAAACAACTAATGCTTTTAAAATACTCTTGAACTTTTATCAATTGTGACCTAAGTGTCCTTCTGCAATTTATTCTGATTTCTTTTAATTCTGTGCTCTTTCAAC
Organism: Ammospiza caudacuta; assembly: GCF_027887145.1. Classification (NCBI taxonomy): domain Eukaryota; kingdom Metazoa; phylum Chordata; class Aves; order Passeriformes; family Passerellidae; genus Ammospiza; species Ammospiza caudacuta. The sequence goes on from NC_080601.1 coordinate 10,856,875, forward strand.
TGAAGTCATGCACGCCAGTTTGATCTGAAAGGAATACATTGTGAAGACTTTGCAAATCACAGCCACGGGACCAATTAACTGTTTTTTCTTCCTCAGTTTTTTTTGGTACATGAATTTTTAAAACACACAAACATTGCCTACAGCTATTCTTAAAAGCTCTATTGTTAGCAGCTCACAATAATGTTGTTAATAGTTGTTAAAAAAGTGGTGCTTATCACTGGAGTGCTCCTCTTGGCAACGTGCTCAGAGAGCCAGGAAGGTGCCAAACTGGTACACAGGAGCCATATACACTGCCCCAAAAGAGCTGCTGCTGAATAAAAATAACATCTGATGAACAGAAGAGACCTCAGCCAAAATCTAGATGTTTTAGAAATTCTGGTCCTGATGTTTCAGAGTGCAAGAATAGAGTAACTGTTAAACATAAACCAGCATAAATGCTCCTAAAATCAAATTTCAAACAGAAACAAAATTTTAGGTTCTCTGAAGTGGTTGCATAATCTATTGCTTGCAGTGAAGCTGTATTTCAGATTTCGAAGTAAAACTCCAATTCAATGAACAAATCACTCATGCTTTTAACCATATGGCAGGAAATATTTTTTCTATATAATTCATATCTGGAAAAGCTGCTACAAGCAAGTATTTTTCTCTCAAAATGTTTAAATATGTGGGAATACACTAATATCAACATCTGCAAGGCATTTATTGGAGACTTTGCTTCAGAGCTTCCATAAATACCTCCTCTTGAAATGTGCCCATTAAAGAGATCAATGTCACCACAAAATTAGGGGCTAAGGAGTCATTCTAAGAAAGTTTTCTTACTTTTGTGTCCAAGACAGACATGATTTTCTCTTTTGCTTCCTTAACGTTCTCTTTTTTTCCAGAAACTTTAATATGGGGATCTATAAAAGAAATAAGCTTGTAAGAAAAATACAGTACAATACCTATAAAAAAATTTCCTCACCACTCCAATAAATATGAGCCCATTATTCATAATCCACTGATAAACCATACCACCAGCCTTTGGGATTCAGCTGAAGGCCAAAATGTCTTATTCCATCCCTCCTGCCCCACAATTAGTATTACCAGAGGAATTTATTAAACACAAGAACCAACTCAAAATAAACAGAAATCAAATTTCAAATGTATATCACAGTATCATAAACACTGTCTGCAATGCAATTACATAGCTAAGCCACCGTATCTTCTCAAACCAAAAGTAACAACAGACAATTCAAAGCTTTTTGGCAGCCACCAAACTCAAACCCTCCCTCATCATCACTTTGATATATTTAATTAGTCTCTACAAATACTCTTTGCAGTTTTAACCTGGCACTAAAGGTGGCTCCACGCAAAGTTTCTGATTGCAGTTATCAAATGAAATTTAAATGACATTTATTAAAGTAAATTGCTGAAATTCAAGTGCATAAATCAGCAGGAACACCAGCTGATGGGGGGTTTTGCCCAGTGAGATCTAAAATATTTAGTCTACAGCCCACTTGGTTTACATGATAATCTTCACACCACTGCCCTTAAACAACACAAGGTGTTGGGCTGAGCTACCAGGTGCAGTTCTGCATCCCATAATATACACCTGGTCAGGGAGTACAGATCCAACTCTGGAAGTAAATCAAATACCAATTACTGCAAGTGTGAAAATGACACATCAGCCAGTTTAGCAGCACCATCTGGTGTCCAGGAGCACAAAGTGCCACCGTGCAAAATTACCGACAGAGCATTAAATGTAAGTTCAGTTACAGCAAACCAAGAAATGCCCAACTCCCACCCACATTTCTGTGTGCTAGAAACAAGGGTATGACATTGCAGGTGATGCCTCTTGCCCCTGTTCTTGAGCCCTCTGCCCTTCTGCAGCGCCTTTTTCTCCTGTATTACAATGAACTGCTCTTAAAACAAAAATTCTCAACCTTCTTCTGACCCTTGAATTAATGTAATTCATTATGCTAGGCAAATACATACATCTTAGGGAATATAAAAATAAATATATTCTCAATGGCCGGAGAAAACAGCTGTAACACAACAGATCTGCCTTTTGCATCTGAATGATTGAAATCACTTCCCTGCTAAAGAAATGTGAAATAATACAACTTAAGGCTGTAAACCTGTTCTATTCAATTGAAAATTGAAACTCTTTAAGTCATGCCTGGATACTCTTTTCATTCCAACAGTAAAAATAAGCCTCTAGTCGTTACCACTGAGAAGTCCTGAGCACATTCAGCTGGGGATACAAAAACACTGAAGGAACACAGGATTCACTGCCAAGTTTCATGAAAGTCAAGAAAAATGCAGCATTTTGAGTTCTGAGAAACAGACATATTTTATTTTTTAAAATGGAAAAACCGTAGTCACAAAAACATGGTATGCACATGGAACCTACAGAGGCTTCAAAAATCTGCTGCTTCAGCCTTTCACAATGGAGCAAAGTCAAACAAAACCCCAACTAAATAGTCTTAAGGGCAAATTTTCTTTTCTTTTTAAAGTTGTCAAGAAGCCATGTGGTTGTAATGCATTTAAGCTGTGAATGATATTTGAAGTGGATGTTGCCGTCAGAAATTCCCAGCAGCAGATTCTAGCACACTGTGTGTGCTCCAAGTGCTCTTCATTTGCAACCAGGAAAAACACAAGCCCAGACCATCACCACCACTGTGGAGCTGATTTTCACATATTTGTAAACATTGTATTTAAATACACATTTGATTATATGTAGGAAAATTACCTGAAATCAAGCCTGGCATCCTATTAGTACCAAAGGAGATTACTATCATTCCATATTTGCTCACTCATGAGTGAAAATACAGTTTAGAATACCTATTTTTTCCATTTCTCATCTCAGCTGGACACCTCTTTTCTGTTGATACTGACAGCTTCAGCCAAACATCCTGTATTTCTACACTTGCTTGTTCTTTTAAGATGAAAAAAAGCTCAATCGCTCAGTTTAAAAACAAAATCAAAAAACCCACAAAGTAAAACAGAATCCATTGATGCCAGAGACTATTCTAAAATGTGCTACCAAATCTTTTAAAATTGGTCTTAAGTACCCTCTCCTTAACTGATTTCATCTCAAGGACACAGTGGTTGGAAATGGATATGAAGCAGGTCATTTTAAGCCAAAGAAATTCTTACTTGGAGTGTTGTTCCTTCATTCCTTCAGTGAAAAACTAATTAAATACAACATCCTCATCAAATTTTGCATGAAAATAATTACTCGTAACTAAAAGATTCTGAAGTGTTTGAATTGGCCTTGCATGAGTTGAAAGCACATTGAAACTAGAGATGATCTGCAGGAAAACTCACAGGTACCCAAATAGCAATCAACAAACAGATCATTTCAGCAAACAATTAAGAAATTAGAGAGACAATTAGATCATAATAACCTGACTTTCTGTGTATTACAGAAAGAAAATTAATTTCTTAATATAGCTATGGAATCAAACAGCTTGTTTGCTTTGCAGCTGATTCCATGGATTAACAGTTACATTTAATTTAGGAAAAAAATCCTACCATGTCTTAGGCATTAAGACAAAAATCTTGGTTGGATAAAACTCTATATTTAATATTTGAGTTACCTACAGGTGTGATGGCAGCAATGCACTGTCAAAGCCCCCAGAAATCCCCATGGCACTCTCAGAAGTGTGGAGAGGATTGTCAGGCACAAATCTGTGCCAAGTGTGATGATGTCTGGGAGTGACAGTGCAGATAAGCACAAAGCAGCCCTCCAGTGGTTACTGCCACTGAGCCACCTGGCCATGGCACCCAGCACCCACTGAACCAAACAACTCCCCTGGCTGGGGCCACAACCATCAACTTCTGTCCAGGTGGTGCTAAGCCATCCCTCATCCCTAAAGAACACCTGTTTTTACTGGGGGGAAAAAAATCACCTTGTTCTTTAAGTTCCTCAGTATAACTGGGAGTAAGCTCCATATAAAACTGGAGAGAGCAAAGAGCAGGTGCCTACCACAAATAAAGACATGAGACACCAAAGCTTTGCAAGCTATTTGCAAACACAGAACAAAGGTCTGTGCACTAGAGGCATATAAGGCTTTAACACTTTATATAAAGTGTAGTATCAGACCCTGGAAAAGGTTTTAACTCATAAGAAACAACATGATTAGTGTCATGCAAACTATTAAAAATGCCATTCTATAGTAATCCATCTTTTCCATCAATTTTTGAAGGGCAGTATATTTTTCTTTGGGAATGGAAAAGATAAAATGCATTTTAACAGGCCTTCCCCCTCCACCTCAAGAATGGAGGAATATTTACATAGAATAGAAAGCTGAAGTTATGCAACAGACACTGCTGGAATTTTTTCTCAACAGTCTTCATGTTGCCAGACTCCTGCCTTCAAGTGGTCTTTTATTGCTCCTATCCTCAAATTCCTCACTCCACACTTTGGCAGAGTTTTCTCTCCCCAGTCTTTGTCCACAGCTACACCAGCAAGCCTCCAGCTTTATTGCTACTATTGTGTGTGACACTTCAGCAAACAAAACAAAATTCCTCCAAGCAAAAGTATATTTGTGCCAGTGCAAATGCATCTACACCAACTTCTCCCAGGCAAGAAATATTGCTAATAATGAAGCCATTTAACTGTATAGGACTCTCCTGAAATTCAAGTGTTACATTTAATGTCTGGGGCAGCTCTTCAGACTACAGCTATGCATCCAGCTTGTTTACAGGATGAACAGCCTTAAGTTAAGTAACACAAATACCAAAATACCACTGCTCTAAAAATAGCCAGACAACTGGGCAACACCAGGGCAGATGACAGTCATTCTTAACGAGGGGCTGATTAAGATCTGAATAGCCCAAGAGCATTACAGAACTTGAGCCATTCAAACAAAAAGACAAAAGAGACCCAGCATTTTTAAGGGACAAGTTATGAGAGTGTCTGTCCCAAAAGTACTAACAAAAACACACTAAGCTATGTGAGAAGTTAAAAAGAAAAAAAAACCCAAGCAACAAATTAACACATAGAAGTTGGTATGTTCTCATCTGAAAGGCCAAATGCACTGATCACCCTACAATAAGATGACAAAACAGACCTATAAAACAAGTGAGTTAAGCAAAAAGGTCAAACAAGGCTTCTTATTAATATGGAACAAAGGATAATTAAATTGAAACAATTTACTTAACGCCCATAAATTAGGAAATACTGGGTGTACAGTTTTAGGAGGGGACATTGCCTCGCCAAAGTAGATGATTGGTAATAGCAAAGAGAGACTTGAAATGGCTCATGGAAAAGCAACATGAAGGCTAAAAGCATGGCACAAATGCTCAGGATTAAGGGCACATGCAAAGGAGCTTGACTGAATAACAAAGTCAATTCAGCACTTGGACACTTGGTGCTGGTGGCTTACCCAGTTTAAAAGAATTCTTACTCTCTCTCCAATACAAGTCAGGACACTCACTTCTCCTCCCAGTGCCTAAACCACAGAAGGAAAAATCTACTCGTGTACTGAGGCAGAAAGCAATGAGCCATTTCCTACTGCAGACTCCTGTGTATTCTCAGAGGTATCACTCAAAAACAACATGTAGTTTTTTTCATTTGGGGCTGGTCTTTTTTCTTGCTTTTAAGCTGAAGTTAGACTGCAGCATCATTTTGTCTGAAGGAGATTTCACCCAGCTAACTTGGGCATGATCAAAAGCCTACTCAGAGCACCATAAAACTCAACATGGGCTGCAAGCAATTAAAAGTGTCTTCAGAGGAGACATATCCTGAGGCTCTGGGCATTCTGGGGGATCTGTTTGTTGTGGACAAACAACTGATTATGAAATATCCCTGGGAGGAGCTAGAGCCACTGCCTATATGTGAGCACACATTTGAAGGACTGTTTTCTCAGCATTTTTTCACTCTTAACTTTCCCATTACTGGCACCTACTTCCAAACCATCTTTAGAAGAATTTCTGGTCAACTCAGGACATAAGAAGGAAGCTGAGAAAGAGCAAACACTTGTTGCACTGTTCTGCACACTTTTCCCTCCAGGGAAGGCAGTTTACACACAGCCCTTCACTCTTGTCACAGTTTGGTTGCTCTCACATGGGAAGTGTTAACCAGCAGAGCACTGCTTTTCAACCCTGCCCTGTAACAACTGCATGATGTGCAGCCAGCAATCCCCTCCTCACTTTTCTCCACCATTTATAGTGACACACTTACATACACAGGCAAACATACAGATATTCACAAAGCAGAGACTGAGTAACACACCAACCTTACGCATACAGAAACCTGAAGAAATGCAGCACAGCATCTGGTAGAGCAGAGAAAAAAATTTTCTTCCTCAAAGATTTCAGTGTAGCTCAAAAGAAAGCATCAATATCTGCAACAGGCTACTTAAAATGGCTCTTGGAGTGAAGTATCTGTTTGATGTAAGCCTCACAAATTAAAAGAAATGAGATGCCTGTACATGAATCATAGCTGAACCCCACATTTGGATCTCCTAGCAGCTTTGAAAAATCCCCATAGAACACTGAAAATTCATGTTCAGAATGACCAGAATTAAATGAAAATTAGCCAGAAACATCAGATAAGCTTTAAAAAATAGATTACCTGTACAACATTACGTTTGGAGAATTAAACTATTGATGACTGGATTTCGGACCACTGACAGAGGAAATGAAGTTGAAAAGACTTCTCTTAAAGCATAAGCAAAGAGGGAAGACAAGGAAGAGGTAACAGATCATATGGCAATTTAAACAGAAAAGTGACCAGATTTCAAGGGAGAAGGGGAAGCCAAGGTGGAGAAGAAAACCTGAAAAGAAGAAATGAGAATGAATTAATTGTAATCACCGAGACACTCCATTTCAGTTACACAACTTTAGTTACCACCATGATCAGCTTAAATTCCTTCTTTTATTTCCAAAAAGAGCCTTCAGGGACATTTTGCAAATACAGTCAGCTACAAAAAGGCACATATCATGAAGCCCTTCTGCTGCTGCTCTTCAGCCTTTAGCCCAAGCAGCCACCCAAAGCAAGGCAATCTCTCAGCTGGACACAAAGCCTGTTATGGCTTATTTTTTTTCAGCACGGACACAACAAATTCACAGTTCATGACTTAAACGTCTGTTGCCATTGCATCTCAAAGCACAAACACAGAATCACAATGCCTGGGAAAGAAAATAAGCAATACAGAGAGGAAAAAAGCTATAGTATTGCAAGATCAGCTTAATAGACGACCTAGAAAACAGCCACGACATTCCTGTCAGAAATAACACCACTGTATCTTCAGTGCACATGGACTCATACTCAGGGTTGCAATTCTGATGCATACATCATGAGATAATTTTAGTTTCTCTCACACACATTCTCAAACAAGTCCTTGTGACTCCTTTTTCTAAATAAAAAACATCATCTGACTCATGAGCTGAAGTTCCTGCCTGAGGCTCAGCCTTCCTTGCAGCGCTCCCACATCCAATCCCTGGCTGCACCTTTCAGTGTCTGATTGCTCTGACTGACTGCACGCCCTGTGTGAGCTGGGCTGGACACAGCCCCTGCAAGGAGGAATTCTGGGGCTGGACCACCAGTAGAACAGGCAGTTTGCAGCTGATTTGGGAAGAGAACCTTCATCTCCTGAAGAACAGCGACTTAAAAACTTCCTTCCATGGAGGGGTTCAGAGCAAGCAAACACTGCCCACACTGCTCCTCTGCAAGGGTAATTTCCTTGTGATATACTGAGAAATAACAACACCAAACACCTGAAAGATGCCCAGTGTTGCCTTTCAAATCAAGAAGTCATTCCTGAGCTGTTCTCAGATGAATTTTCTCTGCATCACTTCTGTCCATCTGTCTCTCCCAGTATTACACTAATAGCAAAACTCACCTCTGGGAAATTAATCACCTATTGAGCATCTCTGCAATGTGAATTTCAGCAGTCACTCTGATAAATTGCATCTGGTGTCCCAAAAATTGAGTTTAAATAGAAAGATGGGCCTCAGAGTAGAATACTCAGTCTCCAGTTTACCTGCAAATGCAGTGCAGAGCACATTGCAAGGTATCTGCTTGCTAGAAGCTCCTAAAAATCCAAATCCAACTAATTCAAATTTTCACTGAAAGATCATGACAAATTTGTACTCTCAAGTAATTTAATTACAGCAATAAGTTTATATAACTACATTCCAGAGCTTGAAATTTCAGTTTTACTATAGTTACTGCCAAGCACACTCACTGGATATTAAGTCCCTTGATAATTCCCTTCATATTACAACTGTGTTTGTATTCTACCCCTCCCTTGTCTGGCCAAATGTAAGCAAATCATTGCTCTTCCCAAAAAAACACAGCAAGCCCTGATCAAAACCAGAAAAGCCCAAAATCTTCCTGCTCTTACAGGAATGACCAAAGTTCAAATCACTCTTGTGTGAGTGTAGTTACAGTACAATGCTCACCTGCTGGCTCCTTTGCTACCTAGAATTTCCTTAAAACATTCACCAACGTGAAACATTGACCAATGTGACCATAAATACATTTCATCTTCCTCAGAGCCAGTACAAATCCATGAGTTTAAGCTCTGGTGGCTGCAGGCACACAGAAATGAGATAAAAGGCTCAAACAAATGTGACTTTCTTTAAAAGCCTCCTTGCCTGTCACCTACCCTGCAGAATTAATGGCTGGGGCTGCTTTCTGAAGTGGCAGCAGTCTGGGAGAAATGACTCCAGCAAATGAGGGATTTGCTGCCAGCTGCTGGCACAAGGGATGCTGTGGGTTTGTGCGTGTCCGACTGCTTGGATCAGAGAGAACCAACACCAGCTCCTGTGGCTGAGTTTCAAATGCCCTGGGATGGTCTTTCTGTCCATTTATTTATTGCAAAACAGGGAGGAGTCATCTGTGCTTGAGTCAGCTGCTCCAGAAACAAAAGAAATAAACAAACTTGTGATCTAAACACAACAATTCTTTAATTTTTAAAGTACACAGTTGTGGGGTTTGGGGGAATTTTTCTTCAGAATGTAAGAAACAGTCTGCACTGACAGTTTCTCATTTACAGAGAAAGTTAATAAAAAGCAGATGGAGGTCACAATACAGCAACTACAATACGTGCTGTAATTAATCTGGCACTCCAAACAATCAACACAGTGTCAGCAAGAGACTCACTTTAAGTCTCTAAGTCAATTACAGACTGATTAACAGCAACACATTACAGAAATTATTGACCATTTACAAAGTTGCACTGAGGTAAGAAATCCTTCAGCTGCAATAGGTACCCTGTAGGTTAATTAGGAAAAGTACTTCTCCCAAGTACTTGCTCAAAGTGAATACTTGGGAGAGGTACTTAAACAAAAAGAGGTTTCCCCTCAAAATATTCACAAACCAAACATCATAAACACAGAAAACTGTGGAATTTTTCCACCTTTACATCTCACACTGAGGAGAGCAGCCACTGGCCAAAGAAAAACTGGATAATCCACATGCATGCACTCATTTCAAACGGCAAAATATGCAAACACTGTCACTCCTGGCAAACTATTAAAAAAACTAGACTAGAAGAAAGTGAGGCATAGGAAGTTTGAGCCTCCAGATAGAGAGCATGTCCACTCAGAAAAAGGGTGGCAGTGCTGTTCCATTTGAAATACTGCGAAAAATCAAAGAAAATCATCCTTGTTTCAAGTTCTACATCCACAGCTGGAAGAAAAAAAAAATAATCATCCCTGTGTTACTTTTCCAGTAACTGTTTCTCTAAAGAAAAAAATAATTACAGTCCCTTTCCAGCCATCTCCTACAAATATTTCACATCCCACCAACTTGCATCAGGAAAAGGTAGTCCCAGCTGTGGATGAAAAGCATAAGTCAGCTGAAAATTGTCCCCACAGTGTATCTGTCTAAATACTTGTGGGAGAATACAAGTTTTACATTAACTGTAGCAAAATCAAATTCTAGTTCACAAGTACAGCAAAAAAACACCCTAAAAATTGGTAATTCCATCAATAATATATTTATGTTATATTCATAAAGTTGCCTGCAACTGATTTTACTTGGGTAAATTTCAACCAGCATTAGATCAAAGGAGTTCTGTAAATACTTGTGTACTATACCAGGCATGAGAGTTACTTCAAAAATTACCAGCAAACACTAGACTTAAAAACCAGAGAACTGGTTGAGAGAAACCACAAAATATGACCCACAACTGCCCATACTCCACCATGGCAGTCTAACTCCTGAATGGCAATGCTGGGCATAGGTTTATGTCAATATTTTAGTTAGCAGCTTCAATATTTTAGTTAGCAGCTAAGGCCTCACATATCTCACTCTCTGGATAATATTTAGCCTGCCCATGAAAAAATGAACAAAAAAAAGGCTTGTGCCATGAGGGTGATTAAGGCACTGGCAACTGAAAGAAGTCAACAGGACCAAAATTCATATCATTATCAGCAGTAGGGAGCATCACCTCTCCCTACGGCTCTTGCTCACATCTTTTCCCTGCCAGCAGATGAGAGCAGAGCAGCAAAGGGCACCACTTGCAGACACAGGTTTAGAAATTGCACTTTAGGCACTCAGGTCTGAGTTACCAGATGTTCATTTTCAGTTGCTGCTGATGCTGGCAATGAGTGAGGTTAAAGTTTTAGTTGTAAAAATAACAGAAGATGGAGCAGAAAATATGCAAAAAATATCTGCGTCCGTTAATGTATGTTAGGAAGAAAAAACGAGAGTTAATGGCCAAGAGGCTCTTAATTCTTGATAATTCCTTCTTTTGGCTGATATGCTGCTTACACTGCTAAGAAGCAATTTTCTATATAATGAGTCAGCTGATTAAAAGCATGACCCATTTTGTAGTAGCTTTCTTATCTTGGTCTGGCACTGCACCAGTAATTCATTCTATAAATGAACTTCTCTGTAGTAGTTTCTTTTGGTTTATTTTTTTCCAACCCCATCACTCTGGAACTAACTCCATCTTACTTATGGAATCCAAAATCTGCTCCCCTCCCAAATGCATCCATCTACACTGTCATGGCATTCCTACATGGATTCCTTCTTGCAACATCCTTCAGTAAGCAAATCCACAAGAATAAAAAAATAATTATGCACCCAAATAAGCACTTCCAGTATTCCTTCCCATCACAGAAAGCACACATTCAATCTGACAATTCAGATTTCTTTGATGTGACCAAATGTGCATCTATGAGCAAAGTCAATTCCCCTTTGCAACACTCCACATGACAGTGGCAGGAGAGCTGAGCACGAGCAGGAATTTGCACACATATAGCTACAAATTTACTGCTGGAAATCTCAGTGGGGGTGTTTGGCATTAGAGGATTTTACGCCAATTCCACAAAAAAAAAAAGCTTGCACTTTCCTGAAGCCCAGTATTTTCACAGCTTACTTTCTTGGCCACTACTCTCCTCCAGCACTGCAAAACCAAGTTTACATTATTTGACATTGCACTGGAAACAAATCCAATCAGCTGGATGAAAGCTGCACTCAGAATTAATCATTTTTATTGCCATCTTGGTTTACTTGCACACATTCTAACTCTGTGATTTTTTTTAGTAGAAACTGCCAATATCCTCAGCTCCCATGGACTAGAAATTCATATTTTGCATTCCTGGTATTTTAAGTCACCCATATGTTTTGATGCAAAATAAGACATCTGGTAAATGTTTAAGAAATTTAAATTGCAGTCATCAAAACTGCAACTTTATGGAAGCTGCACAAAAACATCAAATGGGAATGGTGCATGTTAGACACTGAATCACTGGTTTAGGACAGTAATTAAGGTACACATCAATACAGCAGCATTTAGCAGCTTTTTCCTAGGATATTCATTAAGTAAGAACCTCAGAGTTGTGTCTGATCTGATTTCCAAGACAAGGATATGTATTGGAAATCCATGCCAGGCACCTATGAACAGAAAGCTGGAATCCTCCCCTCCATCTTTTGGAATATGCATTTTCACCACCCTCCTCCTTTGCACCTCCCATCTGTTTTCCCATTTACACCATCTTTGGCACTAACTCTATCATTCAATTCTTTCAAAATCCTTATTTCTTTAAGACTCCCACTCCAACCTCACATTTCTTGCCATCCCACCTACCTCTTTCCAACTGGCTTCAGTCTCCTCATCGGCCTCTCATTTCCTCTCCATGTCTCTCTCCATTCCACTTCATTCCCAACTTTGTCCTTTCCCACAGCTTTGTTCCCATTAACAAGAGCTCATTTGCCTTTCCCTTTCACAGGAGTTAATACAGGGGGAAGATGTTGCCAGCAGCCCTCTGAGACTGGCCATGGCTGGTGAGCATTGCCAGAAGGTTTTGGTCTCCCCAGCTAAACGAACCCAATTCCAAAGACAAAACTACCAGGGTGCTTAACAAGCATTTACCATAAAAACACAAAGTTTTTTAAACATTAAAAATCTGGACCAAAATAATCACCAGAACACTAGCTATGCCCGGGAATTTGTTCAATTTAGATTTGACTTCCTTTACAGACAAAATAATCTTGCCAAGTAATCATGGAATTAAATGACCAGCACAGTTTTATGCAAGGTTAAGTTTGTACAGATGAAAAGTCTAAAATTCTGAAAACTCTATTACAGCTATTTTTCAGATATTCCCTCCTACTGCTACTTCAGAAAAACCCTGATTCAAATTACAGCTTCCAGAGGAAGTCATTAAAGAGACCAGAATTTCTATCAATGATGGTTTTGTAAGTTTGCACTTTGCCTTTGGCACAGACTCTGTCTATATTTAGAATGCTTGAAATCAAAGCACACAAATATATCACAGTTTTAATAGTAATACATGCAATTTGCAGGGGGAGGATGATACTCATGCAGACTGTAATTTCAGAAGGTTTTTATAGGGCTTCATGAGGGTTGGAGCAGGGAATGCAGCATCCAGCCCTACCTGAAAGTGCTCCTGTCCCCTGGAAAGCCTCTTTGGGGAAGCTACAGAAACACTGTATCATAACCTGAAAAGACTATATTTTTTTTGTCAGCTACAGAATATCACACATTAGGTATAATTGCTTCAGAGTATAAAAATGTAGTGTTCCCCCCAGTAATATTCAAGGGCATATGATCTTTTTTTCCTTCAAACTGTGACAAGACTCTTAAGTAGATTTCCATCATGCATCTTTGTTTCTCTAAGCTTTTGAGAGCTGGAGGGTTCTGGCCTCCTCCACTCAAAGCATTTTTTGTTCCAAACCAAAACAAGAATTCAAGTCCTGTTTGCTAACCTGACATATCATTGCCACTTACTAAATAATGCTTAATTGTGCTTAATGCATCATTGGTGTGTTGAAATTAGCACCCTCAGTTACTCATATTAGTGTCAGATATTTTCATTCAGTAATGCATTATTTTGGCAGCAAGAACTTCTCAGCATCCCTTTATGCCTTCTCAGCCATTGGGATTGAAACACATGGTAGCAGGAGTATGTCATACTCTAAAAAAATGAAACATGACACTTGGCCTTTTTAACACTTCTCCAACCAAACCCAAGAAAAAGTACATGGTGACAAAAGAACAAAAAAGTACTATGGACAGTTAACACCAAGAGTTCATCTTCTCTCATGAAAAATACTCAAGAGGATGAATAATCCTTTCTCTGAAGGAAAAAACACTAGAGTAATACAAATAGTATTAGTTTTGCTGTAACAAGGTCGAACAAAAATAAGCTTAATGCCACTCTAAGGAACAGAAAAAACTTCTAACTTCCCAGACCCCTTACCAGATCTGACTGAAATTTTATTTTGTGAAGCAACTGCATAGATAAGAAACCATGCTACTCCCCCCTCCCCAAACACTGCCAGTATTCTCAAGAAACATTGCAGAGCACCCTTTATCTCCTGGCATGAGCAACTTTCAATTGCATTGCAGAATCATATGTGCAATTCATCTACTTTGAAGATATGAGCAGAACCTTTTATAAAGAAATCTACTTATATACACAGTCCTTAGCTGGACAATTGCATAACAGGGTGAATGTTTTTTCCTGTTTTTAGTGAGGTCAAATAAGAACTGCAAAGGAATTTTGCTGCACACAGAGAGAGCTGACACAGAATACCCAAACCAACAGTTCTGTTGTTATGGGCACCAACAAGGAAAAGGTTTTTAAATGCCAAGATTTTTGAGAAAAACTTTACTGAACTGGTATAAAGTCAGACCCAAAACTTTACACCTTGGGAACCAAAACTAAGCAGCTTCAGGAAAAATTCTGCTGACAAAGGAGCACTGGCCCCCACAAGCCAGCGGCCCTGAATGCCCCCTGTGTCAGTGGGACTGGCACCAGGGCATGCCAGGCTGCAGGGCTGGGCTGCCTAGCAGGGAGCCATGGAGGCAGGGGACAGCCTGCAAGCATGCAGCAAGGCAGGAGAGACAGGGAAGACCACAATTGTGTTTGCCAGCTGTGAAAACAATCATGTCTCCCTGATTTTGTTTCTAGCAGAAGTAGTTACAAGTCTTGCCTTTGCAAGTGCTTGGAAAAGGCACAGGTGAGTGCACCTTTGTCATTATTCACATGTGGAATAAACCTGTCCTGGGGTCTGGTGATCAAAACCCATTGTGCCTACTGCTATTACATGGAGGTGTCTCAAACTGGTGCACTGGGATCCCCTTTCCATTTGCAGCTGGGAAAGACTCATGAAGTGAACTCCATCCATCCAAGCCCATCCTGCAGCACCTTTCTGTTGCTCACTGCGTTACCAGGTGAAAAGCTCCTCTCCTGAGGGAGCAGGGGCCCACAGCAGCCATCAAACCACCACCTCCCTCACATCATTGCATCAGGTAGGGACAGGGGCTGTTTCCTTGGCTTTAAGGGTGGGGAACCACATGAGAAAAGGAAGGCTCCAGAGCAGCAGCAGGTTTGAGTGGCTGGCAGAGCTCCAGCTGGGATAAAGTACATAACATTCTCGCTAAGCTGAAGGATAACTTGGAGCAAGTTGAGCCAACACTTCTACTGATGTGCACACTGAAATCAGTGCTGAGACTAAACGAATTAAACCTTAATAAGAGACCAATACAAAAGTTACCTCTGTGTGCTTAAGCATCCAGGCACTTGAGAGGTTTAGATGCTCTCTTCTTTCCATCACTCTACATCCCTTCATCCCTAGCTAAAGGAACAGGAAGAGTCATCACTCCATACATGTTTGGTTCCTAGCAAGAGTTAGGGTACAGCCTTTCAGGTGGCACAGTTTTCAAAAGTATCTTAGTGGGTGAGAAGCTCAAGTTTGTCAGAAAAACTCCACCTATCACTGCAGGTCTCCAAGGACCTGATTAATTACCCTACCCTTTTTTTTTAATTGGAGCATAAGGCTCTAAACCAATTAAGTGGCTATTCATAGCACAGAATTTAAGGTAGGAAAATTAGTTGATTATATCCCACATTCACTTGAT
Source organism: Ammospiza caudacuta (assembly GCF_027887145.1). Lineage (NCBI taxonomy): Eukaryota > Metazoa > Chordata > Aves > Passeriformes > Passerellidae > Ammospiza > Ammospiza caudacuta. Next base: position 10,872,207 of record NC_080601.1, read on the forward strand.
CAGGTTTGGTTTTGGGGTTTTATTGTAACTAGAAACAGCACACAAAGATATGAAAGTAGGTCAAGAGCAGGAGTGACCCAACCTATGAAAAACCTCAGTCCTTAATTCATTAACAGCACTTGGTAGTCTTGGGATGCTGTGTGACCTTCCCAGGTGGGGCTGATTCAGCATTTAAGACTCAGGTGCAAAGTAAAATTCAGTGCCTTGCTGCATTTAAAGCAACACAAAACATCAATTCCGTCTACAGTAATTTACAGTAGAGTGTTTTCCTTTAAGATTGATAAATCAGTAACACAGGCAAGTAGTGACAGGCACACAAGCAATTCCAGCACATGAAGTTCTGTTTCCTATTATTAACAACATTTTAATGCACTTTTAGAGGTTATATATGGCTACAAAGGAAAAGATTGCAATTTTAGAAGTGAATGAAATTATAGGAGGGCTTTTAATCCTATTAACATGAGTACTTTTACCTCACATTTTACTTGGGCATAGTCTTTAAGAAAGTAGCAAGATTCACTTCTATACTGAAATAATTAGGAATAAATCTACCATAACTAAGAAAAGTAGCTTCTGTAAGAAAATGTTTTCATGCAACTTAAACCATCTCTGAAATCCCCAATCTTTAATTTCTGTGGGTTTTCCACAACACCACTAGTTCCAAATCACTTTTTAACAAAATTAAAAACAGGCATAATATATATACAATGTGAAAAAAGGAAAAAAAATAACTAATGCCTCTTTGGCCCAGAAGAAGGAAGTCATTCAAGGAAACCACTGAAACCCTCTGTTATGGCTGCAACTATATTAAGAAGGAGTAACATGTATGTAAAACCTTAAAGAAAAGGAAAACACCCAAGACCTAAAAATAAGGTCATTATTTTATATGGAATCACAGGATCTTTAAGGTTGGAAAAGACCTCCAAGATCATGAAGTCCAACCTTTGACTGAACACCACCTTGTCAATTAAGCCATGGCAGTGAGTGCCATGACTGCTTAGTTTTTGGTTTTTTTGAACCCTTCCAAAGATGGCAACTCCACCACTTCCCTGTTCCAATTTCCCAATTCTTCACCACTCCTCCAGGGAAGATATGCACACAACCACACAGAGCACAGCATTATCTGCTTAGGAGTTGCATAAGACAAAGAAGCAAATAGCCTAAACTATTAGGAATTTTCAAGTTGCTTTTATGTTTATTTGACTGAACTAGGACTTGGCTAATTTCTTGGGGAAATTTCAAGTTATATAACTGCCCTTCGCAGACATGCCAGCATCTGAAGAACACCAAGACACCTGGTATTTAGAAAAGATGAAGTATGTAATGTAAATCTAGTGGCCTACACCAAAATCCTTTCAGTGTTTCAGCAATCCCAGTGATAAGAAAGCAGAGAAATCTATTAATTCCACCAAACTTTGCATTTACTACAAAATACCATCAATGCAATGACAATCTCCTGAAGAAAAGGTCCAAACCCCCTTGATACCACACAAGTTCTTTTCCCTCTACTCAAGTTTCTCAACATCTGCCTCATTGAGCTCTCTGGTTTGCTTAGGGGTGTTTTGGTTTGGTGGAGGCTTTGGAGTTGTGGTTTTTGGTTGGCTGGGTGTTTCCTGGGGGGAAGAAAACTCTAGAGACTCCCAGACATGCTACAAGAGGTTACAATTATGTTTAAAAGTTCACAAGACTCCTAGATAACGATGTTGTGGAGGGTTATTAACTCTTCTACTATCACTGATATTTAATAACAAAATACAGGTTTGGACAGAAGCATTGACAAAGTCCTACTCACATCCATTAATCTGAGGTGGGTTTTTTGCAGTGTGGAATTCCTGAGTCCTGAGCAGAGTCCTGAGTCTCTGCTCTGTACAAATGTGGGATTCAGCTCAGCTGCAGCACAAAGAGCAATATTGCATAACTTATGATGCACTTGTGCTTTAAGCAGTGATGTAATCCCTCCATGGAACACGTGTGTAAATGATGAAGTGCTTGCAATGGGATGCTGAACTGGCAGGCACAACTCTGAACTACTCATAGATTAACCACTCCTGGGATATTGTACTGCTAGAGGTTTAAAAGCAGTTCACACTCTTCTCAAAAATGATTGCATTGACAAACTGAATTGAGAAAATCAGGTATTTTGGAAAGAAATTATCTAAAAAGCCTAAAATCAGATTTATCAGAAAGCCTATGGCAAAAGAAGAGATCACCTGGCATTTTATCTGCACACTGTCCTAAGGCTGCACAGCCTGACACCGCAGTTCTTGGTTCTCTCCCTCCCTGTTTCAACTGAAAATATAAACTTCAGCTTCTATCACAGTACTGGTGAATCCAACTGAAAGTGGATTTAAAGGTCTGAAAGGACAAATATTTTAGCTTACTCTAGATATCTAAGGCAGTAACTCACAAGTTTGGCCTTGAGTTCACTAAGCAGTGACATTTGTTTTAACAAAAGAGGAGGCTCTACCTTTTATCACAACACCTCCTGAAATAGGCAGAATGCTTCCCTTGCACCTTAACAACATTCCAATAAACCAGAGTCAGCTTTTACTGATTTGGCTGAAGTTATTTGTCTCAAGCTTGGTATTGGGTATTAACTTCATTGTGCATGTTACCTTCACAGCTCAGGATGCAAAGAGGGAAACAGCTGCACTTGGCTTACAATGTAATTTGCAAAGGCAAAGTTAATAAAAAAATAAGAAACCAAATTGCCAGTGTAACCAAAAGTGTAAGCAGTGCCCAATGCCAGTTATTGCGGCCTTCCTTCCAGTACCTCCAGTACTCTGCTGTTCTCCTTGGATATGAATTTAACATGCTCTGTACTTGTGTTGGAGATATGCTAATGAAAAAAAGCATGTATGAAATGCTTTGATAACAAAAGCTAGTTCAAATTTTTTGAAGTTATTAAAAAAGATGAAAGAATTGGTAAAAAGTAAAATCAAAAGGAAAAAGTACAAATAGATTTTTATTGACCAACTTAAAATGCATCAGTGATAAGAGAGGAAAAACAGAAAAAAAGCAAAACAAAAAGTCACAATGCCAGAAACAGCAAATAAGAGAAGTAAAATAAAATAATGAAGCTCAAGAAAGAAAGAAAATAAATTGGTAATTTCAAGATATGATACAGATTAAAAAGAGCTGGAGACTAAAGAAAATAGAAGAGGAATGAAAATATGGGAGTAAGAGGAAGAAAAAAGAGCAAGAGAAGTCCTTTTTAGAAGTGAATGATGGAAGAGACCCCAGAGTTCTACCTGCTCTGCAAGTTCAATTTATTTTGCATTTCCCCTTACCATCTTTTTTAACATATTAAAATATTCCTTGCTCCAACTCTCAGATCATCTTCCAGCTTAGAGCCATTAAGTTTCCAAGAGCTGAAGGGATTCTTACGGTGGCTGTTCCCCAAAAGTTATTCCAAGCTGCATTCTGAGCACACACATCCCACAACCTCTTTATGGCTGTTGGAATGCAAAGGGACACAGGGGTATGGGGGAGGGAGAATTTAGAAATAAAAATTAGTAAGGAATATAGGTGAAATCTGAACTCCCATATATCCATTTCCTAAAGAACAGCTTCACTATGCATCCACAAGCACTGCTGCTGGTTGACATGACATTCACCTGCTTCCAAGGCATTCAGCATTCCAGTTCCATACAAACAGATGGGGAAACACATGAGCATGCATAGTGAGGGTTCAGACACCCAGCAAATGAACAAGAACGCTCCCTCTGCAAAAGTAAAAATTATCCATGGCTAGACTTAAGGAACAGTCACTCTGGTCCCCCATGTGAGCACCAATGACAGCACAGCAGAAAGGGCTGGACACCAAGAACAAGACTATTTCAGAAAGGGAGAAGGAAAATCCCATCACCTTATGCCTGCCTGGAAAATGTTTGTGGAACTACAGCATCTGATCTGATGAGTAGATTTGGCAATCTACTCATGCTTTCATACCACTGAATAAATCTTTAAAAGACAATTAACAGCATTCCAAAGGAACAGTAACTACAACAGAGTGAAAAGGCATGTTGAGAGCCAAAGTTACTGTCTCTCAAATTGTTCTTTAATTCACCAGACTAGAAAAGATCCCAAACCTCCAGAACATGAGGCTTTGATACACCCTGAGCTCCACAGCACCGGTGCCAAGCAGAGCAAACCCTGCCAGTGCCAATTCTTTCATTACTGATGGAATCAGTCATGAAAAGCTTTAAATTGTTCACTTCCCTCCCTAAATTCTGCATGTTATGGGATCTATTTGGCAACCTGAACAAATGGGTTGCTTTAAGATGCTGTGGAAGATTTATATGTTTGTGTGTTTTCTAAACATTTATTTCAAAATGCTTTAACCCTCTGCATCACTAGAGTAAGGCTACAGCATCTGGTGTTCATTAAAACCAGGAAATTCCTGTTTTGCTCTTATGAAACTGTTGAGAGTTGATAATAGTTTTTTTAAAAATTTAGCTTTGTGATGATGTGTTTTAGAAAACACATTAAATAATGAATTTGAATTAGCAATTTTTTTAAATCTGCTTATGCCTAATTCAGACATTAGTATTTTGCAACTCAAAAACCCCTTCAGAAAATATTTATCAAATGTAAGTTAACCACTATGATACTTAAAATATACAATTTTGGACTCATCAATTTAAAAGTTGTAATCCATATAAGAGAAATGATACAAAGGTTCACAAGTCATCTACTCTTGGTGCTTAAGCTTCACTATAGCACATTTTTTTCTAAAAGATCACAAAAGGATTCTGGATCTTTTAGAGAACTTATTCTTCATCCTCATCCTTGCTGAATCTTACTATGTACACCTTGGCTGTAAATTTCAATATCTTTGTGTTTCAATTCAAAACAAAACATGGTTTCTTCTTATTGATTTAGTATCAGTAGTGTCTAATTAAAACCGTCACCAGCAGTGAGAAGAACGACACCATTGAGCCCTGAGTGCTTCAGGACAGACTGACCAATATCACAGGAAGAAAAGCAATGTTTTCCTAACAACTGTTTTTCCCCTGTATTGGGAGGAAAGCTGTGAATGACCTAAGGCCACAACACACAGGATCTGAAGCTGGTGAAACCACAAGCAGATTAGATTGCAAAACGATACAAAAAACATAAAATCTGGGATGTCTGGGTGATGCCTGGGTGCAGCGTGGGGCTGGGGTAAAGCACTGTCCATCCAGAGCTGCTGCTCCCTCATGAGTGACTCAGGCTCAGCCCCAGCCAAGGAGGCAGGCAGACCATGTTCTGAGGTCAAGCCCCTGCAGAGCCAGCCAGTTATTTGTTGCAGACTCTCAATCAGAAAATGTCATTAAGTGAAGCTAAGATTATGTTAAACACTTGGAATATTTACCCCTATATAAACAGCTGCTGTAGCTGCAAATGGAAACTTACAGAATTGCAAACAATTGGTATTAAATGTAAACAGATCATATAAACTGCACCTTATTTCACAAGAAATAGGAACCTCAGGGTTAAGGGGCTCTTTGCACACAGGCTGCAATTTACTATCTTAGGTGTATATACACACAACCCAGCACACCAGAGCTGGCCAGAGAGTGGTTTAAGTCTTTAGAGCCACCCTGAAATCCACAGGCATTTGAAACACTTTTTTTAATAGTTCAGCATATTGCTAAAACGTCTTGTTTACAGCCCATTACTATCTCACTATCTAAAGTTTCTTTTGGCACAAGGACTTTGCAGGATAATCATTCCCACTGCAGATTTACTCAGTGTGCCCAGCTGGAATATGTGTTCCCTTTCCTCGGTTTTTACTTTTATGAGCCCATAACTCTTTTAGCTGTTTTATTTCCCATGGTACTCAAATTCATTCCATGTATTGATAGAGCTTCACCACATTATCTTCTACTTGAAGTCACGAATAAATAGGTTAAATTAATTTAATTTAAAGCTGCACCTCCAAGTACCAATGCAGAAGCCAGCCAACCACCTCTCTTACCCCCCTTTTTTTGCCTTTCATTCATGCTTTTCAGAACTAAGCCCACTTAAATTAGGGGGGGAAGTTACAGGCACCACTTTATTTTTTCTTTTCTATCCTCAGAAGAAAAACAACCTCTTGTGCCTCAGCTTGTTGAGGAGTATCAGGTGTGCATCAATTCCCAGCACCCCAAGGAGAGGGCACACAGAACTCCCCAGGTTTGCACAGAGACCTTGTCACTCCTGCATTACTAGAAATGTTAGTTGCACACATTAATGCCTATATACAAAACACCTGCATTTTCCCCAGTCTTAATTCCTTCCCCATTTTAGCAAGATTCTTTTTCCATGCAAGTGGGGAAAAGAAAAAATGAAATCAATTTGGACTTTAACACCATGTGGCAAAGTACCTCAGAAACAATCTCACTTTACACCATAAAAATTTTATTAATCCTTCACCTTTCTAAAAAGGTCATTTTTCTTCCCAAGAGATGTCATTAATTTACTAAGGGGAGCCCACACCTCCACCTATACACTCTATATATAACATGGAGAGAAATTATTTGAAGTTCATTTTCTTGGTTTTTAAATATGTATCAGCCTGGACAGAAATGCATGCATTGTTCCCACTTCCATTTCTTATGCAGAAGAGAAATTAAGTGTTGCTTTCAACAGTCACAGCTATGACTCCTTAAGAACAGAACAAGAAGGTTTATTTCAAAGAGAGATGTCCAGACTGTATACTTAGTTCACACTAATGGGCCAGACTTCCAAAAGAAACATAATTTAAACCACAATACTGGTCATGCCTAAGAAACAGCTCCACTTAGGTTTCTTAGAGAACCCAAAAAAGTGTGCAGGCTGTCCCTGTCAGGGACACAATGAATGTTTACTGTTCTGCTGGGCTCGGCCAACACTCATCTTTGTTCTCTACAGAAACAAACACAAAACCCCACAAAACACCCACTCATCTAAAATGTTACCAGAAACACTGGTTTTGACTGCTGTAAAATAAAGAAACTGTTCTGATTAGATACAGAATCGTACAGCAGAAGGCAAACATGCTTAATACAGCAGTTTTGATTAAATAAATACTCACAGAATTGCAAGCTCCTTAAAATGGCTTGGTGTATCAAATACCTATATAAAGCCAAGATAACTTCAACAAGAAATTTCTATAAGAAACAGCAGACTGAAATGGAAATACTTCAGGTGACCAGTATTGATGTGTGACTCTAAAAATCTAATTCTTTATTCTATGGTTGTCACTATGCTAACAACAAATCCCACCCCATAAAAAGAGCAAAGTAAAATACCTTTTTTCGATTTTGCTCCGATCTTCAACTTTGATGGCCAAGCAATCTGTGTGTTTGTTTCTTCCATAATCTATTAAAAAAGAAAGCATTTTCAAAGAATTAAGTTTTTATTTTTCTCCTGCAAAAGCATACATTCATTTTCTGAAAATATGATGTTTACCATTTTTAAAACTGTTAAATATTATTACTTTTAAATAGCACAAGCCATGAACTGCTTCTCTGGTTTTCCTGAGAACTTTTATCTGTTAATAAGCATGGCTGAGTTCTGATCATTCAAAAGAATTCCACAGAGCAAACCCAAAATGCTCAGCAGCTTCCATGAAGTTCAAATGACCACTAATAGCTACAGCAGACTCCACATCCATCTCTGAGGGAATGTCAAACCTTTACAATTCAACACAAATATTTCTTCAGTTACCTTAAAATGGTTCTTAAGTAAAGCCTATCAAATTTAAATTGAGTCTTTCTGAGTCTCCATAAGTCAAAATATATTGGTTTGCCTCACTTTTACCCAAAAGCAGCTTTTCATTATAAGCTTATCCAGACTCCAGAATTTTTACTTAGTTTAGCAGGTCAGAGCAGACATTTGACAGCATTTATTTATTATGACACAGTGTGTAACCTATCTGTACATCTCCAACCAGCCAACAGGGAAAAACTATGCACACACTCTCACACTGTGAAAACCAGGCAGTCATTTAGCTCAGTGTCAGCTCTCATTCTGCTGCTGCCTTGGGCTCAGTGACAATTCCACCAGCCCTATTACAGGCAGATTATACTGAAATTTCATCCTGGCACATAGCTACAGAGCTTCACCAACCCACTCAGTTGTAACACAGGAGAAGGAACTGCTTGACACCAAGGACTTCAGATAGATGAATGGAAATGCAGCTCCTAGAAATGCTGGGCATGTCTACTGAGGCTAAAGGACTTCTCTTATACCAAGGTCTCATCAACAAGCATGGTGAGCTCATACCTCTCATCATACTCATGAGGGAATGAAAACAATTAAAATGTCAAAATAATTAGCAAAGTCACTTGCAAGCAGAAGACTAATGCATTAACAGCTACAATACCAGTATGTTTTCCATAACAGTATAATTCAAAATTAGGCAGATTTCCCTAACAGTTCCTAATTCTTATCTTCTACATCCAAATCCCAAAGACACCACAACAACTTCCAGATTAGCATGCCATGTGGAAAAACAAAGCATCAGCCAACTTCATTATACTGTATTTTTGGTTTCAGCACTATTGGATAATAAGTTACAGCTGAAATAAAACATTTCCAGGAGGGTGAAATTCTACCAGCAACATACATATACTTTTCACCATTTTCCAATCCAGATGTGAAAAAAGCTGTTTCAAAGAATTCACTTGTCTCTGATAAAAGGCTTTGGGCGAGGATTTTTTTTTTCATTGTGCAACAGGCAGTGAAATGCACAGAAAATTGGAAGGCACTGGCTAAAAGCAAAGGGGAGATGCTAAAACAGAGAACAGTGCAGGACTGAGTTATAGAAGATCCAACATGAAAGGAACCACAAGAGAGGAGACAGAAGAAGAATGCATGTCATTCAAGGCAAGTGTTACATCCCATCAGTCCTTTACCCTCTCAATAAAGGTTGGAGACTTCTGTCTTGGAGAAATTAAATCCTCCCCATTTCTTATGCTAAACTAAAATAAAATGAAAGCCCACAACTTCACAGCTGCACATTCTGGGGACATATGAGAAAGATGCATATAAGATCTTCAAAGGAAAAGCAGTCTGACTGCCAGCCACTGGAGATTTGGCCATCTACTATCCTTAAGCTCTTTGTAATGTTAAAAATTGCCACATTAGACCAAAGAAGATAACTCAATTTGGTCTCTACAAAGACAAGATTATCTCCTATCTTAGACAGGCAAAAAAAAAAAAAAAGTCAGGATGCATTTAAATGAAGTACATTTACTGAAGTATCAAAATGCTCAGTCTGTGCTAGCATTCAACTCCAGGCTGTAATGTTACAATAAACCAGAACTTTCCTAAGAACACTTAAAAAAATTAAACTACACTGCTTACTTCTTAAACCACTTAAATAAGTAATTACTTAAGAAGTAATAATTTAAGTTATTACTTCTGTATTGTATTTATTATAACAGCAGAGTGACACAAAGCTCTGGAAAACTTGGAACTGAGTTTTTATGAGAGCAGTTAAACTTGAAAGTAAAGATGATACTGAAGAATGCATAGATCACTGTTCCATCAACTTTTTGTTTCAGCTTTACCATTCAAACCCAGGCAATTTTAAGTGACAAGACTTTATTTTTTTCCCTGAAAAATCTGGAATAATTCCATGACAACCTCAAGTTCATGTTGCAATGGAACTGCCTCATTAATGAAATCAGTATTATGCCACATACCCTGAGAACAGGGGTTCTGCTCTCACATGAAAAAGAGAACTCTCAAGTGCTCCAGCCATATTACATGCATTCCAATTGTATAAATACTTGAGTTACATAACATTCAGAAGAAATTCAGCCTAGGGATGACTCAGAGTTCATGATCTCTGCAGAACAGCACCTCTGCATAGCTTCCCTTATTTCCACACAAAATAAGAGATAGAGCGAGTACTAATCAGTGCTTGCCTTGCCTTGAGGGATCAACTGACCAAAGGGATCCAGCATACCTGTCAGCAAGGTTTAATCCCCAACAAATAACCTCATGCTTCTTCTCAAAATGAAGGAAAACCTAAGAAATTGTCTTTCTACAACTTTCCTTCCTCCCCTTTGCCCAAGTGTAATTGTAGTGTTTACAAGCCAAAATATGTAAGCTATTCTCAGTGGAGAAAAAACAGAAGGGGACAAGACACTGGAGGACACCAACAAAACAAATCAGACTGTACTCTGACCCTGAAAAAATTGGCTCTAGCTGCATATCATTGGGCCTTCAAGAAAAAAAGAGAGTCTAACTGTAAGGCAGCTGGAAGACAAGCTTTTGGCTTCCTTGTATTCCAGCTTGAAAAGTTTATAGTTTCAGCACTTTGGGGAGTTTTTACATTAAGACAGTAAGAAATTATTTTTTCTTATGCTGTATTTTTTGTTTAGCTGATTTTGGATGCAAACTGGAATGTCCTGAATGCAACAAAACCAACCAAACAAAACTCCCCCAAAGCCCACAAGTATTTCAGAATTCAAAGGAAATCTTTTACACACAGTGGATGAACAAGAACAACATATATAACAGACTTCTTCATTTAAAGCAGGCACATTAAATCAAAGTATTATTCTTTATAGTTAGTGTTGGTAAGATACCTATTTCTGACCCTCCCACCTTTGGGATTTGGGCATCTTGGCCTTTTCTGCCTCCAGTATTAATCACAGTGAAAGGAAAAATGGGTCAGACAGGAATCTGCATCTACTAGTGGGTCTCTGCAGTTACCCAGTCTGAATTCCTTCCCCACTTAAGTGAATTTCTTTTTCCAGGCAAGTGAGAAAAAGAACAAAATTAAATCAGTTTGGACTTCAATACCATGTGGGAAAGTAACTCAGAGACAACCTCATTTTACACCATGAAGATGTTATGCCTAGGCTTGGAATACTTGGTTTCACAGACTTTCAGTGTTGATCTTGCATCTTCAGCTTTCAGAGAAGTTCTCTTAGTTCCCTCAGTTTAAATGCATTTACAGCTGTATAAACAAGTTTACTCTTAGGTTTTATTTGAATATGACTTAGATGAAAATGAAAGGAAAATATGTTTCCATAGGACAAGACCTGAAGAGTCACAGCAGACAAGTGAAATTCTGCATGGGGTGATCCTTAGTTCTATCTCTTGCAGTGCATAAGAGGTGATGCAGCCCAATCTGAGAGGATGACTAATCCCTGAACATGACTTTTGGCAGCAAGAACACAGCCATGGGTGTAGCTGGAACCAGAATTATTATATTTAAGGGTTTGTTGTTTTTTTGGTTTGGGGGGAGGAGAAAGCAAGGCAAGAACAAGGATGGGAAGGAAGAACAAGATTCAAAAGAGGTTTGTGTGAAGTTACCCATTGGGAATTCAAACTCCAAAACTGGTGAGGCCAGAGAAAGCATTTGCATTCCCAGAGGACATCAGCAGGGCAGCATCAAGGATTACTGGTTGGTGAGGAAATTTGAGTATAAGGAGTTAAAAAGGAGATTACAAAACTTCGCCCAAAGCCTGGTACGCAGCTCTTGTGGAAGTCCGGCCAACATTTTGGGTGCAGCAATGGATTTGCATCCCAAGCCCTGTTGTGGTTTCTTTCCCCGAGGTGATGACCTACATAAGCAATTCCAATCAAGAATTCACAGTTTGTAACAGCCACTACTCAAAGTTGGACAGTACAGCCTGACCGCCTGTGTAAACCCTAATTCTGCAGGTAAGGAGGAGGGGCTGTTCCTGAGAAGCAGCAATGGCACATGGCTCCAGACACCCCACATCCCAGACTACACTGTCCAGAGCTTCCAGTTTGTGCTCCTGTGTGGCAAAAACCTCCACCTCCTATGCAGAGACCAGAATTAAAACCATAAAATACAGAAAATGCTTTAGCAAGTTTGCTGTGACTGCAGTCTGTCAGTACTGACAGCACACATGTAGGTGCAATCTGTTTAAAACACACAACCAAAGGATGCACAGGGAGGACAAGGATCAAGCTGCACTTGTGTGTCTGTACAGAAAGGAGCAGTGGGACAACAGACATGAGTGCCTGTGTGTCTTCAAGGGCAGGGCTCCTCATTTTCCCATTTTATAGCCAAACTGTCAGAAACCCAGACACTTTCAGAAAAGGTGACTGCTTGGCTAATCCTTCTTCCCTAGTTTTACTTGTCTTGAAAAAAGGTAATATGTAAATTATTTTAGACATTACTGTCTTGAATAAGCAGCATGGATAAGGATCAGTACTCCCATATGTTTTTGTTCATGCTTACACTGCAAGTCATTTGCTTTAATACTGCAGGAAATTGATCTTCACCTACTCACTTGTACATCTCTGTTAAACTGATTTTATTTCAAGTTTTGATTAAATGCTAAAACAACTATCAAAAAACATTGATGTGTTTCTGATTGATATATAAAAAGGGAACAGAAGGAAAACTCACCTGCATATTGCTATACAGGGTCATGTCAAGCTAAGTAGAACACCAATAATGCCTCCCTACAACTTCTCAGGGCCAATACTTTTGTGCAGAGTTTGAAGCTTCCCCAGAGCAGCACACAGGCTGTTTGCTGTCAAGGACTAATCCTAGCCCATGCTGACTCTAACAAATTTACCGTCTTCACAAAGTATTGACAGCTATTCCTAAAGAGCTTACCAAGAATTAAGCATGTGCAGGATGAAGAGGTCCTGAAGCTAAAATTAGAGGTCAAGGTTAACATCATGGGCAATGTATTTATTCTTAATTTTGATCAATGTGTATCCAAACTTTTATACTAAATACTAAAACTAATGAACAGATTATGTATAAATGCAATAAAGGCAGCAGAGTAAAAGACATCAGTTTTACAAATGAAACTTTCAGACTGCACATAAAAGCTCTAAATCACTAAAGATGGAATTGGGAAAGCTGCCTATATGGATGTGGCTTTGGAATTTTTATTGTTTCCATTTCCAGTAAGGGATTTTTACCCTAGAAAGGGTGAGAACAGATGCATGCATGCACATACACAGTGCATCTTTTTTTAACCTTTGCTTCACCTGAAAACAACTAAGATGATTCTTTAAAAAAGGGTCTTGTTTAAGAAAATATTGCAGTATTGTTGCTGCATACAAAAGCTACATTAAGTAAACCTTCTGCAACAAAAATGTTTACAGAACTTGGTACTTAATTTACAAGTACAGCAAAAAAGTTGAGAGTAAAAATCAATCAATCAAATGCCCTTACCTATGGAGAAACACTCAAGTCCTTCACTTGAATTAAAAGTTTATTTTACCCTCAATGGAAGTACTAGTCAAGGGTCACAGGTAACACATTTGTTTTAAATACAGGACAAAGCATAAAACAAAAAAAAATTAGGCATGCAAAAAATTATCTATAGAAATATCTGTCTCTACAGCATTAATGAATTACACAAGTAATATAAAAATTCTAAATATCACTCAAAAATTAAACCCCACAGAACACTGTTCAAAACACCAGTATGCATCCAAATCTCCTCTCTGAAATCAAACCCAGCAATTCTCCTTACAAGCCAGAAAGCCAGTGTATATTCTTGATTTGATTCATTCTCATACTTGCCTCCTTTATATTTTTTTTCCTCAAGGTAAAAGTACAAACATTTCTGAGAAGGAAATCCCTCCTCTCTTCTGAGGGAGGATTTGACTCTCAGAATGAAAAGCACTGAGAACCTCAGTTGAGATGGTGGTGACAAACCACTCCTCCTCTACTGCTTTACAATGCAAGGGATCTTGCACAGTGTTAAGTATAGCAATATAGTGGCATAAAGCTGAACTTTATCAACTAACTTGATATTACAGGTAAAATCTCAAGCTAGTACTCATTGTATCAGAAGCAGCATAGGAGAAACTGGAGATAAAATGAAAAAAAAAAAAAAAAAAAACAAAAAATCCTTGGAACTACTCCATTGCCTTAGCAGAATGGTCACTATACTACAGATGGGATGAGTGCCATTTTCCACAAAAATGAAGCCTTCCCACCACTCAGCTCTGCCTGAACTAAGCAAAAAGTTAAGCAAGCATTCTTGATTTACCTTTTCAGAGAAACTGATCCAACCTAAATAGCCTCCTTTCCACTGGGTGGGGTTTTGCCAAAAGGGAGACAAATGTCTCAATCCCAAGATTTCCCGCAAATGTTAACTTGCACTGACATTCTTTCAGCCCCCTAATCCACGCTGCCCTCTCCAAGCAGTCACTTCCTCTTCCCAGGAAGCCAAATGAGAGGAAGCTCAGGGTAAACTGGATGCCAGCACTCCCATCCCAGCCAGGCACTTGAAGCCAGCTCAGGAAACGTATGGCCTTAATAAATCCTTGTCACATGCTATGAGCCAAGCTCTACATCAAGAGGTTATTTTAATGCTAGTGCAGATCCTGATTTCCAACCAGAAAAAGTGGAATGTGTGGAACCAGCTCCTGCAGCTCCAAGCTGCTGCTGTGGTTGAAACAGAGACCAGAGCCATGATAATGTCTGATCAGCAGCAGCTCACGAGGTCTCACCACCAGATAAATAACACTGCAAGAAACTCAGTGGCTGCCATCAGAAATGGAAACACAGCCCTGGGGGAGCTACAGCTATAAATAGGCAGCTGGGGAATAGTCATGGCTGAAGACACATGAAAAGCCCTTCAGAAGTTAGTCCTGAATGTGGATAATAATTAGCTTGAGACATCTTGGTCTCAGGTCAATGATTAATATTTTTAATGCCTGAAAATGCCCCAAGCCACTTGCATTTGAAGCTCTAGATATGCTTCATGTGCAGAGATGAAAAAGTGAGACTGATTCACTTCCAGCCTGACCTACTGCAAAGAGAAAATTAAATTTATTTGCATCAGAATATACTACCTATACTTACAAAATGCATACATGAACACTGTGTTAATATATTCACAAGTAAGAATATTGCAACAGTTCAAAGGTTTGTCCCAGAACAACAGAAAAGAGATTTTTCAAAGATACAAGAGAAAACACAGGATGTTGCAAACCAAGCTCTTTTACTGTCTTAGAAAAGCAAACAGGGCTTGAGGAAGATTCCTTGCTGCCTTTGTTGCCAGAGCCTCCTAAATAAATAAAAATGCACAATCATTGCATATGACTACTGCATAGAGGACTTGAACAGAAATATGATTAAAGATACAGTTAGATATAGCTATTTTTCACATCTTCCAATAATCACAGGGGGTTTATCTTTTGGCTTTGGTTGGGCATTTGTTTGATTTTTTTTTTAGTCTCTTTGTACTCCTGCTTCCAAATATCTGGACTGAAAGATCACCTGTTTTTAAAGAATGGTTTCACCACATCAGGCTTCCAAAATGGCCTCAGTAACTTCTACAGTGCTAATTATTTAATAAAATCAGAAGCTATAGTTTTAACATTATACACATAAGCACAAGAAGGAAAATGAAAAGAAACCACTAGTCTTCCTTTACACTCCTGAACTCCTAATAATTAACAGAAGAGATTTTGGTACACACATGAAACTTATGCCCAGTTGCAACTTCACAGCTCCAAGCACATTTTTGTCTCCCTCAGGGAATAACAGACTCAGCAGTGAGAGAAACACAAGCATTTAAATACACTTTTTGCCTAAATCCAGAGATATCTCAAAAACCCCTAAGGATCTGCAACTGGGCAAATGCATGCAAACACCACCTCTGTTTGCTTAAAAATGGTTCAGAAGAAACTCTAAACATAAAACATAAAAGGATGTTAAACACTCAGGACCAGTAAAACACACAAGTTACAGCTGGCTGGTAGTATTCAGTGCTTCCTACAAAACCAAGCTCTGCAAATGAACTCTAAAAGGCAGGAAAGCCAGAGCTGAGGAGCCCCTCCAGGCATTCTCCCAAAGCCCACACTAACACATGTACACTGAAATAAAGAGCTTGGATGTGACCTGTGCAGTGCATCATTTCCAGTCACCAACTTCTGCATGTGCAGTCCCAAGAATTCCACCCAAATTCCACTAAAGCCACATTGTTCACCTATCACCCACCCTACTCTGCTCACAGGCCCTTGAGAAGGCTACAGATACACTCTTGTCCAAAGAAATTTCAGAATGAAAGATTACCATCAGCACTGAGATTCCCAAGTGTTTAAAAAGAAGAAAAGAAGCCAACTTGATGATGACAGAGCTAAAAGCAAACCAAAATGATGCATGAAATTCCTCTTGGTCCACAGGGCCGACCCTCACCTGTTTTGGATTATGAACTCTTCAGGACAGAGAATCACCACCTTGCATTTTATCTAAGAGTGCCACACACTTCTATAGGGCTACACAAATTATCTGTTCCCTGGAACAATGTCCTGGCTTTAAAGCAAAAGGAGATTGTTCCAGGGAATAGATAATTCCTATGAGGCGTGAACCAGATGTTGTGGAACTTGGTGGAAAAAATCCACCATCAACTGAAAATGGGCTCTGGATCAAGGACATGTAATAACTTCATATTATGTATTCCCTCACAGAATAAATAAGGAAAACAATTTAGAGAGCAAGGCCCACAAGGATCTTTTACATAAATAGTATGTAACACAACAGCAGAGCAACCCATGTTTATTTAGGATTACCTGTTACTGAACTGCAGATCCAAGAGCTCTACAGAGAAAACCATGCCATTATTTACTTATTTCTTGCTAAATTATTAGTAGCTCCCAGTGGTTTTGAAAAATCCTGATTAGGAGATGGTAGGTTTTCCCTTATCTGAAGCAGCACTGCAACTTAGAAACTTTACAAGAAAGTATGATAAAGTTTTTGGACTGTTAAAAATGACACCACCAAAAGACATTTATCTACTTTTCACTTGAATTCAGGACCAGAGGAAAGGGCATTTTTCACCTGATCTCCCTGACACAACAGGGCAGAAAAATTACCTGAATTCACCAAGAACTGGGGCTCATTCTGTAACTCCACAAGCAACTTCATTGCATGTGCTTGTTTCTGCTAAAATGCTCAGTAAAATTATGCATTTTTACATTTAAAGTGTTATTCAACTCTGGAAGTTGAAAGTTGGTAGGACTACCATCTCACATCCACTGAGATCCTGCTTGATTATGAAAATCCAAGTAACACTTCTTTCTCACATGTTTGGAGGCCAGCAGAAGACTGCTTAGCACCAAACCCTTGTATTAACTTTTAATTTTCTTTAAAATACTCTCTGCAGCTTAACAATGCAGCCTGAGTCTCTGCCAACCCCCAAGGAACAGCCTCCTCTCTCCTCCCTCTTGGTCTGCATACCTTGACATACAGAATCACCTTCCTGAATTTTTTCCTTGTCATTTGCCATTTCAGCATTCCTATGGAAACTTCTTCCACCTCACAAGCCACTTCCAACCTCAGCACATTGAGGGCAGTCCATCAGAATCCACCAAACATGGCATGATTTATGCAAATAATGCCCCCATGTTCTAGATGTGGCCTATCAAGGATGCATTTCTCCCTCCCTGATCCACTCAAAATCCTGCCAATAATGTCCTGAAGTCTCATTATCTGAACTGCTTTACAAAACCACCTTTGCTGCAGCTTTGAGTTTACACTGAGTTTCTGGAAGTGTCCTGCTGACTTAGATTGCAATGTGTTTCTAATGCCACAAATCACTTTCTTCCTCACTGCACCAACCTGAAACACATGAAATGAGTCTTCATTTTACCTCCACATACTCTGCCTTATTCATTTCACATGAGATGGGAAAAATTTAACTCTGATTAAAGGAAATTGCACAGACAGAGACGGTGAGTAAGCTATGAGCAACTGTCCAGAGATTTCTTCCAACAAAAGAGAACTCAAAGGAGATAGTTTCCATCTGGTTTTATTAGCTGTAGCATTGTGTGTATGTGCTCAAAAACTACAGAAATCCACACTGTGGAGTCGATGATACTTTAAGAAGAATGCCAGTTAAAATGAAGCAGCTTTATTTAACCTATTGCAGCACCCACACTGTGCCTAGATAATAATTATGCAAAAATATGATAAAATCTAAATGCCAGGATAGCCACTGTATCATCAGTGGGGATAAAGAGTTGCACTCATTGACATAGTGGAAGTTTAGCACATTTTGCTTTCCTCTTAAATTCAACACAGTATTTTCTGCTATTACACTAGTGACTGCATAATTGTAAGGCACATCATATCTACAGTAAATAATCAAGCAACCAAATACACATGTCAAACAGATAAGCAACTCAAGAAGAAACATTTTATCCATACCTTTAAGAGCAGATTTGAGAGAGAAAACACTGTGACAAAATGAATAATGTAGAGAATAAACCACAGGCTACTATGGCTTAGCTTTGTTTCAGCAAGTAAAAAAACTCAAAGTATTTTGATAAAATCTTAAGGAGGCACTATTGACACATTCTCCTCTGTGCACACCAATATCAGACACTTAAGCACCACATTTAGAAAAACAACTCTCACTGTCAGTAAAGAGCGACATAAATCTGAAAATCCAAACATTTTGGCAGCATATATACTCCTCCTCACCAGCCTTCATCAAGGCATCCCACAGTCACATGCAGGGTAAAGCAACCTTCAACGTCTTCCTTTCTGGAACAACCACTTAAAATTATGCAAAATACAGCAAATTACTTCAATGGACAATGACTCAAAAGGAGTGTCAAGGTATTTCAGCATACAGCAAAGTTTGCACTGTCTTTCTTCTCCGTACTAAAGAAAAAACAGCTCATCATTTTTATTAGTCTGCAACATGCAGATTTTCATTAAAATAACACAAATAATGTTCTTCACACAATTTTTGAAAAAAAAAAAAAAACAACCTCAGTACTATGCTGTTTTGTAAAAATAATTTGCAAGTCATTACTCTTGACCATGTTTCACTTTGTAGTTTAGTTGCTGCAGGACTCCCTTTTCCAGTCCTTCCGTGCCTCTGTCCAACCACAAACTTTGTTGAATCATTTTGTGGATTGTGCATTTCTTTCTTAAAAGCCCACTGCATTTCTCAACCAAATATTTATGCTTTCAACAATATCAGAGTAAGTTGCAAGGCAGTATTTTAATAACAGGATGCAGCATTTATCCACTGACAATATGCTTAAGACCACCTCACAACATCTTCTAGGTTAACAATTAATCATAACAAATGTTCATCATGTGTATTTTAACATTTTCAGTTAAGTAATTGGTAAAACTGTTAATTTGTTTTTGTGCATGGATGACAGGAGCATACACTAAAGAACCTGTTTCTCATCTCATTCCATGCCTGGCTGGTACCAAGAAGACACTGAATGACAAAATTTTTAAAAATTTGATCAATATGGTGGAAACTGCACATGAAGTTTAATTAGCTGATCACGTGCATGAATAATGGGTATCTTTTTCTTTTCTTTCTCTATTCAGGTGCTGTTATAGAATTGAAATATCTTTCTTACCTTCTGAAAAAAGTCTTCCCCACTTTTCCCTTTGCCCTCTGCAGCAGCTGTAAACAAAAGTGGGATCTGGTTACTAAATACACAGGAGACAATGTGCAGGCTTACATATAGAAATTCTCAGTGAGTACATGCTACTGTAAAATAACAACTCTGGGTATTTTTTCTCATGCAATAAACATTTGTCAACAGCTGACTAACACCCAGATTAACCTTTTACAAGTCACTTGCCAAGGACAGAGTCTGAGCCCTTTGTATTTGGGTACTCGAGCTCTAACCCTCTGATAGATATTTTAGTTACAAGATACACATGGTCTAAGTTTAACAATTTAGTCACACTGCATACTTGCCCTGCAATTCTACCAACTGCAGGATCAAAAGAAAGCCAGAAGATCAAAAGATTTTCTGTATCAAGTATCACATTATTCAGTGATCTCAAGACCACAACCTGGATTATCTCCCACCTGTATTTAAACCCATAACTGCAAGTTTAGTTAATGCAAATTATTGCGCTTAAAATGATACAAGTGTTTGCACATAGCTTATGCTGTAGTTTATCTGTGTTGAACTAGCAGGCAGTTCAAAACACAGTAGATCAAACTGATTACAAAGAGGATCATTTCCTTTTCCCTGGAGAAAAGGATGCCTTCAAAAACAACTCCGAGGGTGGAGAAGAGTTTCCTGAATGGTAGAGGATTACTGGAGCACCTTTGTATTTCTCATGTACAAAACAGACCCCTCAAGCTCACCCCATCACCCTGGCTTCAAAGCTGTGTTTAAACTATTCTGTTCTGCCCTCCTCCTCCAATTACACAACCAATTCCAAGCTCTTAAGGAACTGTTAACTCAGCTAATGCAATATGATAGCAAAATGCAAGCGAGCAGATACAGGCTGGAGGCATGAGATGACTTCTACCCTAGAGGAAGAAGTGCCACTACATCTGAAATAAGCTTCTCAAAACCTTAATAACAACACTTAAATACCACAGAGAAGAGCTCACTAGCAAGTTTTATCTAATACAGTTCAGAAGTTCATGATTCAGCTCCAGTGCAGCCAGAACAGAGGCAGCAAATGAAGCCTGTCAAGCACTCATCCTGCTGCAAAGCAACTCCAGACTCCCCAGTTCCACAAGCTTGAGAAAAAAAAAGCCCTCTCCACCTTCAAAAGCCACAGGTGCCTGCATGAGAAGAGCAAAGTGGTTCATATTCACCAGAACAAGGTTTTCTGGGAGCAGAGAAAGCAACTGGGGAAGGTTTGTTTTCCAGATTTACAAGCTACTGATACAAGCAGAAAAACACAACTTCCTTGAAGCAGCCCCTTGATAGGTACACGTTTCTTGACATGCTTTCCATTAACTCAGGAATAGATAGGAAATGCTTTTGGGAAGGGAGGAGCACCACCACTCCATTTCAAGGGGAACATGGGACCAACATGCTTTTAATCAGATGATACCCAAGATAAATTGGAGATGAGAACGTGACAGATGTGTGGCTGAAGCTGCAGTTTTGAGAAGAGACAGATTTTGTTCCAGCTGCAAATGCATAATTTCCAAACTGAACACAAACAAGAGATGGCTTAAGATAATAGCAGTGATGCTCTGCAGGGCATTAAGCAGAATGCTGACAAAGAGGATTCCAAGCTTTTTATTGTAGGTTTATTTTTAATATGAATCATTCTGGTGACCTGATTTACAGCTTGGCCCCACCAACAACTGATGGCACAACAGACAGAAACCAGCAAGCACGGACAAAGTGGGAAAGAAGAGGGAATGAAAACATCCCAAAATGTGTTCATAGGAAAAAAAGCCCACAACAGTAGAGACAATAGGAAATTTGAAGCAAATGGCACCTTGTAAAAACCTTTAGTTAGTAACTAGAAGGTTCAGTTGTTCCAACACATTATAAAGATAGGGTCTTTCATTAGAGCTTTTCAGCACATAAGGTGCTTTATGATAATCCATTTGTCAGGTCTTGTGATAGCTGTGAAATGGCAGGGCAGACTGTATGGTGGTTTTTGGAAAGACACTTAAGTTGAAGGTCTGTACCTGAGAATAGTTCTTCACATGTTAAGATATACTGTTGGAATTTGTCACTTTGTGTCCAAGATGCAGCACTATTTAATCCAGGAAGAGGTATGCCTCTGATCATACCTCATTTTTCCATATTAAGTGATCTAGTCATTACCATCTCCATTATGCATTTAATTAACAGGGGAAAGATGCTCAGAACTGTGGCTTAAAATATTTTGTTACACTTAGAATGATATATTTCACTATAAAAGTGAAAAAAAAAAAGCCTAAAAACTTGAAGACAAACTACATAAACCAATGCATAATGCTTCTTTTGAGACTAGCTATTTTCCAGCAATTGTCTCCCTTTTCCCTCCATCATATCATAGAATTCTTTGTACCAATTATCTACTTACTCTTTCATTTTACTTCCTAAATTTCCTCTGGTTTTTATGAGGAGCAATTGCAGTTAAAGAAATTTAAATTCTACTGGTAGTTTATGAATTTTGTGATGCTACCCACCATTAGCTATACTTGCATGTATGTGTACTCCCAAACCAAGCACCTATGTTTAAGAAAGCTTCCAACATGTGTCTGAAATTTGTATGATTCATGTGAAATAATCTTGAAGCCTTTCTGCTCTCTAAAGTAGATAAAGGCAGTATTGAAAATTCTGAAAAGAGTAGGAATAGCCAAAATCAAGGGCAAATTTATCCATTTTTCTTATAATTGAAAAGCTAAACAGATTTTGTTACAGCAAGACAAACCCATCATCTTTTGCAGGGAAATGAGCAAGAGAAGCATTGCAGAGTTATGAAATTTATGCAGAAGCCATTAAAATGCAAATCATTTACAGTGTTCTCTACAAGCAGATGCAATTTAGTAAGGCATTGAGGTTTACCTCAAATCAGATGAGCTGAGATAAAAGCAAACTTGAATTTGTGTTTAGGAAAAAAAATCTCCTAGGTCATCACATGCCAAGATCATATTTTCTAAACAAATCTTGAGAGTATTAACCCCGACTCTCAAAATAAACTTCAGCTTTGAAATATCATATTAAGAAGCTCACGATATTTACATCTGACAATGCACTCTGGCAAATTATTTTTGTAATCTTAGTAATAACAATTAGTTTTTCAAACCAAGCTTTATCCAGAAAAGCAGGAAATTTTCCAAGTTACCAAACACCACAGACAACAAGCCTTTTGTGGGAGGCTGAGGGGGCCAGCAGTGCTGTACCTGAGCTGCATGGAAGGTACAACAGAGTCCATCTCTACTAAATTTAAATAAGCTTTCAGATGTTAATGAACAAAGTTCCACATTTTCTGAAATTACTGAATTCAAAATACCACACCAATAACAACCAACATAAAGAAGTGACATTATTGCCTGGCACGTGCCACAGGAAACCGCTCCACCCTTCTGCCAGTGGTCCCTGTCCCCAAAGCAGGTTTGAGAGAAATCACAAAGCAAATGCCAATTAATGCAGCTGTACCCGACTTCTCACTGACAAACTGCTTCATTTCTGCCAACTCAGGAAATAGTGTTTTCTTAGAAAACAGTATTTACTTTATGGTATTGAATAGTCACTTAACTGACCCTCCAAAAACTAGGATTACTTTTACACAGGGTGGCTACATTGGTTTCAGAAATACAGATGAAACCTATGTAAATGTGCACAACAAGCATTTTATATTTTAAGCTATACTCTGTTTATTGTAATTTCTTCCATACCATGAAATATTTTATATTAGATTTTTGCTTTTCAAGACATATTGGATTGCTGAGGTTCCATCCAATACAAATATGAAACAGTTGAAACAGGTGTTAACTGTTATGGTACCCAAGAAGTGCACCATTTGTCTACTCAATCACCAAATCATAAAAAGGCCCAATTGTAATTTCCAGGTTCACATGGAAAAAATGAATTTGAGCTTTCACTTCAAATGTTATTTTAGTTATTAAACAAGTTATTACAATACAGGTCATATTTTACAGGAAGGGAACCCAAGAAATACTGATTAAGTCAAGTGTTTAAATGAATTACTGTAACTTTGCTGATCTCACACATCAGTTTTGTGTCTTATTTTCCAAACTCTTGAAGTTACCAAAAACCCAGGGTAACTGAGTGTGACTGAGTTGGTGACTCTGCCTTTACATTGATTAGTGTCCAAACTTCTTCCTCTGTCTGCATTCAAAGACTACATCTCTTTTTAAGATGTAGAGAGCAAAAAAGCATGTTCTGCTATTTAGGTCTCAACTATGCTGAAAAAAAAAATCATTCATAGCATCAAAATACTCTTTAACATGACAGATAACTAGATAATTCCATTGTATCAAGACAAATCAACTTAACAGGATTTCAAGAAGCTGCAGAATAATGTGGGTAAGAAGGTAAGTGCTCAATTCTCCTTTACCTTTCCTATCCATTGCAAGAGAAAGATTTCATAACCTTTATGTCAAGAGTGTCCTCATGTTATTTAGATTTGAGTTTTTTCCCTCAAACTGCCATGGAAACATGCTAGCTACCTAAGAGTGTTGATTTTTATTTACTCCTACCTTTTTAAATGGACTGGACAGTTATTTATTGAAAGCTTGAGCTACTTCTCCAAAGTTACCAAGCTGCTGTCATACACAAAGAAACCCAACCAAAAACTTGATTCATTGAACCAGAAACCACCTGATAAAGAGATTGTGTTCTCCTGTGCACCAAGTCAGACACTAACCCACACATGCACTGAAAGCTTGCTTATATCAAGCCAAGATAAAGAATTCCACCCCCATGACCACAGAGTTAAGCCAAATTGCTGAAAATATGCCTTTAGGAATAAAAAGATAGAGTGTACATTGTTAAAGAAAAAAATCTGACCTTAAATTGAATTTGCTGAAATCCAAACAAAACAATTTTCCATTTTTGTTGTAACTGCAAAGGCAGTCTCACTTCCAGTTTTCAGCTTAGGAACTAAAAAGTCTCAGAGACAACTCAACTAAAATATACAGGCTGGCAAGAGAAGTAACAAGGATTAAACAAGCAAGAAGTCTGCATGAAAAATCCAAATATATGTTAACTGACTTTGCAATAAGGTTATGTATTCTTTTTACTTTATTAATGATAACAAACTTCATAAAATAACCTGTTACACATAGCAATCTTTTTGGAGTCTTATTTGGCTTCATGGAGTTTTCCAGACTTGATGAATGAAAATCAGACATTCAAATGTTGTTAAACTTATATACAGAGCAATCTTCAGGTTTTGAGGATGTTCACTATAGACATCACTATGTCAACTGATGGTACCAGCAAAGGAGACTGAGAAAAGGCAGAAAAGCTCCAAAATCCTCGAGAAATTACTGGAACACTCAACAAAAGAGAAAAGAGCAAACTATACTTGTCCATACTGCATGCTGACAAAAAAAGTAATGATAAAGTCAGAACCTACATGGTATCTGGAATATTACAGAAACTATCATCAATCTACATATCTGACAATAGTACTCTTGTACTGAATGTGAAAGTGTCACCTCTCATTAAGAAGTCAGACAAAAATTTCCTAAGTCCAAACAAAACCATCCATGCTACCAACTTAAAATGTCTATAAGGGAGCATTCTTCCTCTGTTAGAGCAGCCAGGGAAGAACTGGAAGAATTTCAGCATGCTCAGTAAATGACAATAAGTAGCCTGTCAAATATCTGGACAGTTTTGGGTGGGTTCCAGTGCATCTCCTGCTGTTAGCAGGAACTCAACACACAACTGCTGAGCTATCCACAGAGAGCCCAGCTGTGCTCCTGCATCTGACAGACCAAACCAGCGCTGGGAACTAAGCAGGCTGAGTCTGGGGTGCTTCTCCCTGCTGCTGACATACAGGGTCAATGAGCCCCCTTGGCCATCCTGGGTCCACAGGCTGGAGGAGGCTCCCTGGATCAAGGCTGGCGCCATCAGAATGTGACTGTAAACACAGACAGGTGACACATCCATCATCTTCATTCTCCCCTTAACACTAGTCATATTCACTTGAAAGAATATTAACTTTTCAACTCCCCTGAATTCTATATTGAAATTAAACTGTTGATACTAAAATTAAGATAGTTGGCAAATAACTAAAACCAGCTCTACAACCAGAATTCAGGAAGCTTCACCCACCATTTGTGATGAATAAAAGGAGCAGCAACACAGAGAAAAAGAAAAAGCTTAAAATAAACTACACTTGCTTCCACTAGCTCTGCATGCATTGACAAGAAAGAATGCAAGAAAAAACAACACACATACTCTGATGACCAAAAGGACATTGATTTTCAACAAGTATTCCTAGAGATTTCCTCATGGTATTCGTAGAGACCTGACAGATTTAGTGACTGAAAGCTAAGGGGAAAAACAAATAGAAAGGGTAAAAAAAGGAAAAAATAAATGGGTTATACAGAAAGCAACTTGCCTTGTCCATTCCACCATCAATATTTTTCGAGTTGCATAACTCCAAAACTATCTCTAAAAGCAATAATTTAATACATAACAACTGTAAATTTAAGATATCTAACAGATTTTTTTCATTTGGCAAAACAAATTTATCCCTAGGGAAAAAGCTGTCTTGCCAAGATTCTGCATAGAAGTAAGTCAGCTTGTTTATTTATTTTCAGAGACAAGTCACAGCTTGAAGGCAGGCAGTGAAGCTGGGGTTCCTTGGTGGAAATCTCTCCTTCCAGAGGCACACATGGGTGCAGCTCATGCCCAGGGCCTGGTGGAGCACAGTGAGGCATTGAGGAATTAATGAGGATAATGAAGTGACTGCTCTGCCTCCTGCCAGCCCCTGCAGAACAAAGCCAGGGAAACTGAGGAGCTGTCAGCACTGTATTACCTGATTAAAACTGCTCTGCTGGCTGCCACTTGCTCACTGTTAGAGCCACAAATGCTCCATCATCTCTCTAACTGGGTAAAATATTCCTGGAAGTCTCCTACATCCCCCTTCAGAAGCACCTAAGGACTTTTGCTGTTTCCTACACAAGATTTGCCAGCTGATGCCTCCAAACAGATTTTCAAAGCCCTGCTGAAGTCCTCAATCCCATGACTGACAGAGTAAATCAATGACCCTGCTTCTGGGATCAGCAGAGGGCTTCTTGGAAACTGCTTAACTAATAAAATTCAACTGAAGTCAACAAGAAAACAACTTCACTTAGGATTTCCTCAAAGTATAAGCAATCTGAAATGAACACAAGTTTTCCATTTCAAGTTTGTAACCACTTTAATGGTACTTTGAAGGGAGAATATCCAAGCAAACACTGTACCCAGCTGCCAGGTTGGGGGAAAGAAGATGAGAATTCCAAGGAAGAAAGAAGAAAGACATTGATTTTTCATTAAATTATTCCATTATCCTCAGATTTAAAATCACAAGCTACATTTTTCTTCCATTGTAATCAATGGATGAAGATGGCTTTTTGACACCTAAATAACAGCCAAGTTGAACACCCTATCAATAGGTCCTCTTAAGACAGAAAACTTCCATCTGTGCTACTGATAATCACTTTTTTTACAAATGAGCCTATCAAAAAGTGAATTATAAGACAGCTCTGTTAAGATCCATAGCTATGAGCATGAGTGAAACCTGATTGAAACCTTACATTAAGTACATTCCAGCACTATAGCTCTGCCAGTTCTGAGAAAAACATCTTTGAAATACTACTGGAGGCAGTAACAAAAAGGGAAGAGAACCATTCTATGACTTACATGTTTATAAAGCATTTTTGCTGCCTACATATACAAAAATACAGCATCTG
This sequence comes from Ammospiza caudacuta, assembly GCF_027887145.1. Taxonomy (NCBI): domain Eukaryota; kingdom Metazoa; phylum Chordata; class Aves; order Passeriformes; family Passerellidae; genus Ammospiza; species Ammospiza caudacuta. The sequence continues at coordinate 10,899,284 of NC_080601.1, forward strand.
TGACCTCAGTCTTCCTTTGCTCTTTGCCAAGCAGCTCCCTGAGAGATGCAAAGTGCTATCAGTCACATCCAAAAAGCATCACCTATATTGAGATGTGTAAAGGACAGGTGCTGTGGTTTAGCTTCTATTATTTTCATCAAGGAGTCAGTTAATTGCCTCCCTACCTTCAAACAGGCCTTTCCGCATTTCAATTTTCCATTTTGAACTCTGTATCCAAAATGATAGGCTGGCCAGAAAAAAAATTCACATTGTATTAATTTGTTCTGAATCCTTTGTAGTGAAGAACTGACAGCAGCAGTGTGCAGCCAGCCATGAGAGCACTCTCCCACTTCAAACACAGCTTAGATGTTATCAATTCCCTGACCTGTTACCCAAAGAGAGGCAGTTCTGGAGGAGACAGCTGCAGGACAATCTCACCAACTCACCATACCACACCATACTGCTGTTATAAAATACTTCTCTGCACAGCTGTAAAAATTATTGATATTTATGCCAGCAACTCACCTGTCCACTACTCCAGGCTTCCTCTGCAGCTCAAGGGAAGAGACCACAACACTGACAGGATGAAGCCATTACAGCCCTTCTCCCACCCTGCCTGCCACAGCTAACACCCCCATTATCATTAGTGCATGAGCTGCCATGCACATAACCTGCACTAAATATGGGGGCTGTGGTTCCCTAGGAAAGTATTTAAAATAAAAATATGGAATACAAGGACCCAGGGTGCAGCATCTTGCCCTTCCCATCCAGTGTGGCCACTGTAAACACTGCAAAGGGACAGGACAGCTGAGTGAGCTGCCCCTGTGCTGTCACACATCTGGAAATGGGCCAGAGCATTCATGGGAGGGCAGGAGAAATAAGACATGTAAAGCTTGTCATTCTTCTAAAAAGCTCTGCAGTGGGACTGCCTTGAGTCTCTGGATGAGACAGCTCAAAAAAAAAAGCCTCTGAGTGCCTCAGGAGGCAGAACTTCCCTTGCTGCCAGTGCCTGACAGATCCAACTCTGCCCCAAGCCAGAGTATCCATTTAACAGGGCTTGCTGTTTACAGGAGGAAAGAAAATCATCATATCAGCAGTGCCTCGGGGGCTGACTGAGGATACCTGCCAAACACAAAAGCTCTGCTCTCAGCAGATTGATGGCTGGGGATATTCTCTCTGTTTAGCATTCAACTTTCCCTCAATGCTCAAGCACTTTTCCTGTCAGGTATGAGTACAGACACTGCATGATTCATTGCATGGGAGGGGAGAATGTAGCAAGGCTGTAAAAAAATGAGAAACAAAAACCCTACAGATTTGGATAAAAATGTACACAGTATTCTTCTGATGGTCCTGCTTGTTATGAGTCATTCACAGATGTGGAGTTCAATGAGAGAAGCCAAGATTAAGTCAAAGACAAAGCTTTATACAGGAAACCAGTTTAAGTCTGTTGCAATGCAGGTTAAACACTGAGCTCCAAGGCCTTTTCCAACAGTAAGGAGACACTGCCTGTATCTGGGTCCATTATGCTGAACAAGATTCTGGAATACATTTGACAGGACAAAAAACTCCCATTATTTGGAATTACAAAGTCTCCTGCTTCTCTAAAATTCAACCAACCCCACACTCTCCAGCTTCCTGGATGAAACTGGAATATTTGGAGAACAAAACAGGAGTTTCTTTTTTCTGTCCAAACCCACTCAATCTTAATTTCTGTCTCTAGAAGAAAAAACACAACAGCCTCAGTTTTTAAATGACACATATTGTGAACCCTTTTCTAGGCATCTGCTCTCCTGTTCCTGCACATCCATACAGCTGGTAACACTTGCAAATCCACACACCAAGGCTGCTTGGCACCTCCTTTTCCCTTAACCTGAGAATTTTGAATGCCTGCTGACTTCTATTTTGCATTCATCAGTTTCAAACTATACTGATCGCTTTAGTTGTAAATTCTTCCCCAGACAAAAATCCAGTTCAGGCTTCTTGCTATATTTTAATTCCAGATTCTAAGGCATGTGGCAATAGAGGAATTCTAGCAGAGGGCTGTTCCGTTCAGAGTAAAATTGAGAGTCACTCCTGTGCACTAAATGTGTAATATGTTACACTACTGACAGTACTACTGAAGCAGTGCCCACCTGACATCAGCTGTTACCTTGAGTATTTGCAAACAGTAAATTGGATCTTTTTTGCATCTTTTACTCCCTATAAATGAAAAACACCAGTTTAAATATACGCACAGAAAAATGTAAACCCACTTAAGCACTTGAGAAAGATAATTGAGCTATAAACCAGCATTAAGTAGCAAAGGACAAAAAGTTTAAAAAGCCAAGAAGAAAAGCATAAGATAAACAAACGTAAATAAGTGCAGGCATAAGCACTGGGGCAAGGCACCGATGCATTCAGTTAATTAAAAAAAGAAAGAAGATAAAGGTAAAAATCACACAAAATCCCATTTTGAGGAATACACCCTATGTCTCAATTCATAGCTTTAAAGACAGGAAAAAAGAGTGCCAGTTTATTCTTGGACACCATCATAATCCATGTAACATTGGAAGAAGGCAAGTTCATCAGTTTGACCCAAGAACCAAAAATATTTGTTCAAGTAATATCACTGAGGAAATTGCAAGGAGAAAGTGGGATGGATCCCCCCCAAAGGGTGGAAGCAGAGGAAGTAAATTCACCCATCCATCCACTCTAGAGCTGTGTATCACCACAACAAAATGTGCACCGACTTGTCACCCATTGTTCCATGCACTTGTTAGGCATGAAATCCAAATTATGTATGAGGACAAAAATACAGTGATGAAAGTTACTTTGCCAAACTCAAGGTTACTCACAATACCAAGATCTTTCTGCCTTTAAGAAACTAAGGAAATGAAGTAATTGTTTAGGTAAGAAGATCAAAGCACAACAGAAGTCTAGACCCTTCTGGTAAAGGTGAACAAGTCTTATTTTCACAGCTGGTTTTATGTCCACATTTTCATCATCTACATGAATTTTTCTTATGAACAGTTCTCATATTAAAAAACACAACTGGTATATACAGCTGGCAAAGCATTAAATTACTCCATTTATGTGCATGCACGTAAACAAAAACATACACATTCACAGTGAACCAAGAATGTCAAGCTGTATAATTAGGATTTCTAGACACAGTTTACAGTAAGATAAAAGCCTGCATTGGTTTAGATTACACTGGTAAAATCTGGCCAGAAGCTTGGCATCCATACCAGCTCTAATCATGCCACATTAGATGTGGACTGCATAAGGTGTTAAGAATAATTAGTTAGTTTTTAATTTAGAATTGTGGACTGTTTAGCAAAAAAGAGGACAGTTACCTTAAGAAAAGCAAGAGCATTCTGATTTTAGGGTGTTACACAAAAATAAATTAAACCAATTATGTTAGCTTTCATCTCCTAAGTGAAATTACTCCACCTGGGAAATTCTACCTGCTTTTTCACTGAGGCAGCACTACATATATAAACAGTTCAGGACTGAGACTTAGCAGATGATTGTATGCAGAAAAACACTGCTCTAAGCTGGCACCAGGAGAAAGACCCTTCTGGGCAGAAAGAGTCAAATCCACAGGGAATTCTGCACTTCTACTGGTCTCATTTCTTTTTATTACCAAAGAGTTTTTCAAACTAAATCATCTTCTAGAAGTTGTTTTCTGAATGGTAGCACATCCTTGTGAAATTCATATAGACCATAATGACATTCATTCACCATCTATTCCTCAATATTCATCCATAACTACAGAAAACCCATAACAGTTTTCTCTACAGTGGAAGAGGAGGTGAATAGCTGAGGATAAATCATGCTAATACTGTATTTAGCTTGTCATATACTTTCCTTGAGAAAACCTGAGCATTCTTGCCAAACCATGGGTAAGGTGGCATAGACAAGTGGAATTTCAAGCCACACAAGCAAGCAGCAAAGCCACAGATTCATTACAGTTTCATGGAGAAGTGCTCTACACTCCGAAGAATGCACCATGGCTCAAGTATTACACAACTGAGCTCAGGCTGTGTATGAGAGTCAAAGCAAAGACACCACAAGTCAGTCACCTAAAGGTTAAAATAAACCCAAACCAAAATCTTATCTGGCAGAACACACAGTGATATTTATTCAAATACCTCAATGCTACTGAGATTTGTCCCTCAAAGATCCCAAAGCTCTTTGTGAAATTGAATACAGACATGCTGGAAGCACTCATCACTAAAGGCTACATGCAGAGAGAAGCTTTAACTGCCCCTTCACCTTAAAGCACTGATCCAGGCTGTCAGCCTTCTTCACAGGGTGACACCTCCCAAATTTGGACTTATCTCAAAAAATTAGCCAAGGATGCAAATTTTGCAGTACTTAAATAAAAATAAACTAACATCTTACAGAGATAAAGATTATGAACAACTTTATAGCTCAGCTGTCAAATCCTGTATGTATTTTTGGGCCATGCTTTCATATAAATTAACATGCTCAAGTTAATTTTTCTTGGTTTCCAAGCTGTGTTTTCTGGCTACAGGGCAGATGGATAGAAATGCAAAGCTCTCTCTACCCAAAGGCTCTGAAGAGATGAATCTTTATAAATCCAGCTGCATTAACCACTGGATTGCTTGTGATTGCCACCTCCTAGAGGCAAGGTCCTGCCACAGGGTAGCTGAAACTCTCCCAAAAATTCCTGGCAACACCTTTGAGTTGCTACACTTGTGAGCCAAGAGGAATCTTCATTTGCACTTTTCAGTACTCAGGAAGCAACCCCACAGAGGGGTGAAAGCCCCAGCAGAGGCCTGGACTGCTCAAACCTATCCCAACACTGCTGTGGGCATCAGACTAACCCTAAATAAACACCACTGGGGAGTGTGTGCCCTAAGAATTGAAAGCCAGCCTTTGTGGGCTGCTGAACCCTTTATTCAAACCTTATGAAACCAAGAAAGGAGTTTAAGGACTGGGCAGGAAGTGCAGAGCTGAAGTTATGTTGCCTACACAAACAGGCCCAAGATATGCTCCTCAAATCCTAAGATTCCTTTCTTCTCAAGCACAAGCAAATCACAGACTCCAGTGTACAACCTCAAAGACCTGTATCTGGCCCCCTGCTATCTAATTTGTATTTTTATGGACTCAAAGCTATTTCTACAACTGCTGTTTACAAGAAATATATAAGTCAGGAAAACTCTACAAAGCTGCATTTACACAACCTTGTGATACAGTGCAGGAAATGCTTAAACTAAATTAATGACCACGAGTAAACAAGAAAGCATTGTTTTGTGGTTAGACAACTGTAATTCTGAGTTACACAACTCATTTATCTAGAAACCTTGACTATTTCTGATATTAAATTCCCCTTTTTTATGTTAAAGACTCAGGAAAGTTCTATTTAGAAGAGCTGATACAATACAAAACCCCTTAACTCCATGCAAAATAAACTGGAAAGAAACTTGTAAACTTAAAGGATATAAAATGTCAAGTGTGGAGAAGTGAAAAATTAAAACAAAGAATGTGCAATTTCTGCCAAAATCTAGAAAAACAAACAATAACAAGTAAGGAACTAATATTTGGCCCACTTCTGCCTCCAGTTCCTGCGTGGGGGCTTGAGCTGAAGAAATACCATATTTTTGCAAACAAAAAGAGGCTTAAGTAGCAAGATGTTAGTGCAGCTGATTTAATGCAATGCTGCTTTCAGGACTCTCTTACCATTTTTGCTCAACATTACCCAATTTGAATCTTTTCCATAAAAGTTTATGTCAATTTTTTTTCCTGCATTACGTCAACAATCGGCTTCTTTTCCAGTAACAAACACAAAACCAATTCTTTATCACCAAACACAGAATGACATGACCACCTATTCATAAAAACCATTGTGTAACATCCCTCAACATGTTGCACTTGTAAAATGTCCCAGTTTTTAGAAATATTGCCCATGTGTTTCATGCTTTCATAAAGCTTTTGCCAAAACACTCACTTTTTAAGTGACATGGAAAGCTTAGTAATGTGGAAGGAATGTCAGTGAACCAAAGAGAAAAATCAAGTCTACTTTCAAACCTTGCTACTTTCCCTGTTACCTGGCAATTGATGCTCTTTGGAGTAACCATAATTAACCAACGTAATTAATGCACACATCCAGATCTGCTGAGGCTGAGCTGACATGGTAGTCTCAGCAATTTTATAGTATCTTTTATAATCAATGTATGTCACTCTCAGGACTTGATAGTGAACAAAACCAAACCTACAGCCAGTTTCTGGACAAAAAAAAATATCTCAGCAGAGTGTAATCTGATAATTAGATAATGATTAGATTGCTATGGTAGTAGATAAGTTAGACTGGAAACCACAGGAAAGCGAGCTTTTACTGAAGAGGTACAGAATATTGATGAGGTTCTTTTCAAAAAGACCAAGAAATAAGTAGCATAAAACATCAACTTCTGTATCAAAGAAGACTGGCAAAAGGAAAAATATTATCCAAAGGTCTTTAACATAAGCACAAGCAAGAGCTATTCACAGGGAACACTAGAAGGGATTGCTCTTGAGGATAACTCTAGCTAGGAATGATAAAGACAGCCAATATAGGAAAAAGGGCTCTTTTATTTATTTATGGAGCCACATTTGCTCCTGAGAAATCCCTAACTGTGTGTGACTCATATGATGTAAAGCACAAGCAGGCACATACATTAAGGTACTTCCAGTTCAGCTCTACAAACAGGGTATATTTAATTTACAATAACCACATCTGTGTGCTGGCATGTGGGAAACAAGGACGCCGTGCAAACGCATAATTTCTAACTCAAACAACAGCTTTGTTTCCAACAGGCAAGGGGGCTTTGAACTGCAAACCTTGCTAAGGAAATACAGTCCACTTGAGAGCAGGGGGAAGTAGCTCAAAGTCAGCATTCCCAGACATAAATAAGCATGTACTGGGGTCAGATTTCTGCAAAAGAAATGAGTTACCCATCAGTAAAAAAAAAGAATATTTGTGCACTTGCAATACCCATCAGTAGTTTCTGCAACCAAAAACAAACCACGTGAGTGCTTTATATTCAACAGAATTAACAATAAACCAAGCCTCAAGCAGAGTAAAAACATAATGGCACTGGTGCCACTTGACAGCCAAGGGGATCTGAGCTTTGTATTTCAGTGAAAAACAATCACCACCCTGGAGCACAGATTGGTCAATGCCCCTTATGTCCCACATTTGGCTACTGTTTCCAGTAAACACCAGCTAGTAGTTCATTAAAAAAAAAAAACAAAGCATCCAACAAAGTCCTAAGACGTCCCAGTTAAGAAATACTAAAAAGATTGCTTTAGGTTTGCATTCTCTATCAAAATGGGCAATAGGAGTAGATGATGAACAATGAATAGCAGGAACAAACCAGCCCCAATAAAAATCACACAGTTTATGTAAGAGCTGAACACGGTGTAACTCAGCCTCACTTTCTCTCTGATGGCTATTTCAATCCATGTAATTTTACAACACCAAATTGCAATGCATGTATGCAAGTATCACAATCACAGAAAAACCTGTCATTTTCCAAGTCCTCCATCACTTCCTCAAAGCTTGATCAACCCCTTAGGAAAGAAATCTTTCACATATTAGGTGAGATTTGGAAGTCTTGGAAATTCTCTAAGTTGACTTGTAAGTTTTTTAAAAAAGTAAATATATATATAACAAACTCAAAATAATATCTAATGCCTTTTCCTCTTTAAATTTCACAAAAAACCTCTCCACAGAACAGTCTATTTAACTGTGTTGTTCCCAGTGTATTGAACCTCTGACATTTATTTCAGCTTTTTTTTAATCACACAGAGCAACTGAGGATCCAAAAAGCCAGGTCAGCAGTCCCACAGGTTTTCAAGAACTATGCAAAGCCTGGAATAATGCTGAATAAGCCAAAAAGCCATCCAGGAGAAAAATAAAAACAAAGCTGTACCACCAGCTGAAAACAGAAAATTAAGGCTAAGTATTTTACTCAAAATTGCCAACCCCACAATTATTTTCCTGAGAAAGGAGGGAGAGGATAGATCATGGAGCCCTTGAACATGAAAATGCCTGCTACTAAGGAATAGAAAAGTTAAAAAACCCATGACAGCCTTTGCTCTTTGCCATGCAGCAAGCTCTGCTTTAAAAAAAAATGTCCACAAAGGATTCCAAACATTCTTCTTCCATTACAATTATATAGATTTCAAGATGTTCCACAACGTGAACCAAAGCTTTGTGCAGTGCAAAGCAGCCAACAGTAAAATTACATTTTTCTTGCAGTTAAAATGGATTAGCTTTAAAACCAAGCAGAAAAGGAAAAAAAGGGAGGACTTGCTGCTCTAGTTCCTCTGCTGAATGTTTGGAAAGTTCATGTTTCAGGAGTTTTTAAGCAGAGCAAACTGCACTGGAAGAGGAAGGAGGTTAAACACTAAGTTATACTGGTAGAGTCAGGATCTTAAATCACAAATGCATTGAGAAAGGGTAAGAATGAGTCCCCACAGAGAGACCTGCAGCTGTACTCAGCCCTGCTGTCACACAGCACACACAAACACCACCAGGGAAAATGGGCTTCTCCAGCCCAGGAAAATCCTCCCCACAGTGACAGCATCCACTCCAAATAAAGTGCATTATGCCTCCTGCAGAAAAATGGCAAACACAGCCCTGCCCACACATGATAAGTATTAGGCAAAGCCTCCTACTATTGACTTTATTTAACTGGGTCTTCCTAGCGTTGCAATTAATCCCTAGGAATTTTCCAAGTTCCTAACTCTGCAGAGACTGTGGGTCATTTTTATACCAAGTCTGTTTTTGCAGCTGAAAAAAGTCCATACTCTCAGAAAAATGCAAGCCCACGATTCAAACACCATCTCCTGATACTGAAATCCAGATATCCTAAAACAAATAGAACTATAAATACATAGACCTTATTTACTCTAAAGACAATACATACCATCATCAATAGCACCTAATCTTGAACTCAAAAATAATACAGAAGTCACAACTGCATATAGTTTATTGCATAGATGAAATAGTACAAGTATGACCCATCAGATGTGGCTCCAATCTTTACAATTCAAGCTGTTCTTGAGATAAACATGACAGTATTGTGCTTCCTGCTGTGCCAACAATGACTTTATCCCTTAATTTATGCTTCTTCCTTCATGTTGTTTTTTTTTACCAGAGCTATTTCAATTATTTGAGCTGTTCCTTTAAAAAAGAATTTGGCTATTGTTTGGCTTTTTTTGGCATATTACTAAAAACAATGAGGCACTGCATACAATTAGCACTAATTAAGTGATATGGAGACCAGTAGATTGTTCTGTAAGTGCAAGCATGTAAATTTATAAATTATTCTTGTGGAAGAAAGGACATTGTAACAGCCAGAAGTTACAGTCAAAAAGCTCACTAGACTCTGAAAGTCTCTGCTTATCTCAACCATAATTATAAAGAAAAAACCAAACCCAAACCATCTAGAATTAACAGAGGTGAAAGTCTGGAGGGTGTACTCCATTTCTGGAGTTCATAAACCATTATTATTAAGACTGCCAAAAAAAGCAATGTTTCCTGTTTGCATTTTTTTCTTCTGTTTTGATTTTGGTTGAATTTGGGTATTCTGTTACAGCTCAACTGGATTTCACCATAAAATACTTTTCAGCTCTTTAAGTTGCTACCCTGAAATCATGAGACTGCTTGGCTACCACAAACCCACAGCCTTGGCAAAACCCATTTGCAGAAATTGATACAAATCCTCTCTGAAATCTAATGAAAAATAACCACCAAATTTAAGGTGTCAGAAGAAAAAATTGTTTTAGAAAAGAAAAGTAAATAAACTTCTGTTGCCTAAGCTGTCATATTGAAATGTTAACCAGCTCTCACTGGGCCTCCATGGAGCCCACTTGCCCACAGATGAGAGAGGTTTCTCCAGAAAAGGAAACTATTCTTCCATTGCTGAAGAAACAGCACCAGGGAGCTGAGACAGCCCAAGCACCAGTCCCCAAGGTGTTCAGTTCACTTCAATCTCTATATTGCAGTAATTAACCAGTTCCTGCCAGAAACACCCCAAACCAGTCTGTATTTGAGCAACAGGAGCTGACCTGGGTTCCACCTGCAGCAGTAACCCCCACTTACAGCAGAACAAACTAGTGTCAGTAGAGTGCATTAAAAAAATCGAATTAAGAATTATTGAACTTACCAGAAAAGGTGCTTTCCTCCTAAATACCCTCTTCACCTCTACTTCTGTCCTTAAAAATGTTGAGATACTCTCCCTTTAAATTCAATAAGGTTTAAATCATAGACTACTTCAAAGGAGAAATTGACTTTGTATTTCTGAAGTAAAAAAAATACAGCCCAAGAGCAGAATGTTTGAGAAGACAACATCACTTGGGAATCACAAGAGACCACAAAGATAATTATATTTTATAATCAGAGAAGCATGTTTTCACTTAGGCTGGTGTTAAACCTTTTTATGGGATATAAAATTACTCAGACCTTAATAAGAGCACATTCTTACTCCTTTGATTATTAAATGGTGGGAGAAAGGTTGAATTACAACAAAATGCTAAATACAAAGAACTTTCAAGTGTTTCATAATGAGAAGCCCCATCTCTAAGTTTACCATTACCTTCACACTACCAGGTAAAATTGACCTACTTTACAAATACGTATATTCCTCCAATCACTTTTTAATCATTTGGAAATAATTAAGATGAGTAAAACAGCACAACAGCAATCCCTCACAAAGTGACTACACTTCTCAAGTCTCTACTGTTATCCAGAAGATTGCAAAATTTCTTTTATGGCTGTGGCTCTTCTCTTCAGAAAAATACAAATCCATGCTGGCCAGCAGCTCCACACCATGGTCCTCCAGGTCACATCTTTAATGTGGAAGCCAACATGCACTGCAGCATCTGACTTTGCCTTATTGCAGCAAACAGAATGCACCCAAATGCCAAACATCCCAACCATCCTGCCTTCATTCCAGTGGAACAGGCCTGATGAGCCAGAGTAGCTGTTTGGGACACACATGACACAGAAAGAACCCATCCTGGGTAGAGACATAGCAAAGCACCTACACCAAAGCCTGCACCCAAATGCAATGTTCACCAATGATCTGTACTGTATCTGAAAGGGCATTTAGGAGAGGATGGAAGAAGGCTGTGTCCATCCAGCCCTGCAGGCTCCCTGCTCTCCCTGCCCGCCCCTGGCCTGCTCTCACTCCCATGAAGAGGAGCAGCCCAGAGTCTGGGTACCAGGTGCAGAAATGCTGAATATGCTCCAAGTGATCTCGATCCATCAGGCTGCTGGGAGGGGCAGAACAGAGCTGGTGAGTGGCTCCTCCTCCTCTCCTCCCAGGAAACACTTCAAACAGAAGGAGAGCAGGAGAGAGGCTGAACAGAAGCCCTGAGCAGCTCCTCTCCCGGCAGCGTGCCTGGCTGCCGTGCAATGTATGGGGAGATCCTTCCTGTGCTCATCCAAAGCTACTGGACTTGAATAATCCTCTTAGTCACGTTTCCCTTCACCTCCTGGGCCCTGAGATTTCCCACTCTGAAGTTTCCTATCTGTCTGGAAGTCCCGGCTGTGCTGCCCTGCTCTCTGTGCTCTGGCCAGCCTGCAGGGGCAGCTGTGTCACTCTTTCCTTTCGCTGCTCCCACGCCTCGCTCACTCCTGCCCTGGCCAGACCCTGCACTGCTCACTTGGAGGATGAACATTCCTCCAACTCACGCAATGCAGAAAGCAGGAGCACGGAGAGAGACACCAAAAGCAGCCTCAGGCAGCACAGAGCTGTAGCACGAAGCTGACAGCACTTAATTCTTTAACACATTATTAAAACCAGGCTCAAATTTTCTGCTGGCGGTTCAAGCCTGGAGGGAAGGCAGTGCCAACAGAAGCTCTGCAGTGATACAGGAGAGACACCCAATGAAAAGATTCCTGTAAATATGCAGCTGCTATATCTAGCTGCTATCTTCTAAGGAAAAAAAGTGCATTAGCATTTTACTTTTTAATTGATTTGCATTATATTCTCAAGTCAAGGAACCCTTGGCTCTCTACATAAACACAGAAAACATAATTCCAATGACATATAAACCAATTTTAAAACACTTCAGTCAAAGGAATGAGACTTGGTGTCCCTTTTTCAGGATGAGTAAGCACATCCATGGGTGAGAAGCACATCCATAGAGTGGTGAAATATTAAATTAAATTAGATGGCCTTTGTAAAGGTAAAATTCATCTGTTGTCTAAGTTTGCATCTTTCAGGAGATAAACGCCTAAAACTATACTTAAAATCCAGCAGAATAATCTTCTAGCTCTCACTACCCTCAAACATTTACAAGAACACAGAAAATAAAGTTTTGTAAATGTTTAAATACATACAAAACTTTGCAATACCCTACTCTTTTTTTTCCTTAAATGATTCCTCATGTCTCAAACACTGGAATGACTTTTTTTATTTCTGCCAAGTCTCTGAACAATCTAAAGATGTCACTGAAGACCACTTAAAGTAAAAAACCTGAGTGCTGCTAAGCAACCCAAAAACATCATTACATGTTCAATTGTTTAGTGCATTGAAAAATTTCACACATATTGAGAGTCCATGTATTCTGCATTTTAATGATGGTAATGTCTTCCACACAGAGGAAGGAAAGAAAATTCTGCAGAATATGTTCTTATTTCAAAAAGGAATTGCTTAAAAAAAACTTAAGATTTGATCAAATTTATTCACTGTTTCTGCACATGGAACAGATTAGAAACAGATTCTCTCTTATCCACTATTTTATACACACTCCGGAAGCAAATTTACTAAGCAAAAACAGCACTTGTGTTTGTTTAACTAAAAAACTAAAGACATACCAGGATTCTTTTCCACTATATAAAACAGTATTTAAAAAATGTATTCCACATCCAGACTCTTTAAATCATTGCTATTTTAACTGCTCCAGCTGCATATAAACAAAGGCCATCTAATGTAATTTAATACTTCACCACTCTATAGCACTTCTCACCCATGGATGTGCTCACACATCCTGAGAAAGGGACACCAAGTCTCATACTCCTTCAATGAAAAGGATTCCCATATCCCAGCAAGGGTGACATGCAAATGTATCCTTAATTTCATAAATTACATGTGTGTTTTTCCACTTAAATGTAAGTATTTAACACAAAGAGACATGGTTTTAAATACAGGTGATTTTAACCCCTTTCTGTTCATGGCTCATCTTTCACTCATCAAGGCTCTGTACCACAGTGGAATGCTCTGCACAAGAACTCCTTTACAACAAAGCTCCTGTTTAATTACTCTGCATCCCAGTTTATACACCCTCAAGGAACACAATCTCACCATAAAGAACATGGGGAATATCTTCAGAAGACATCAATGTAACTAAACATAAAACTGTTTTAACTGCATCACTTATAATGGACTTAATATTTATTTTGGAATTATGAATTTCATTTTTCCATCTCTCAAGATGCTTGGTTTTAAGTTAGCAATCTTGTATATTCAACAGCCATAAATTTATTGCAGGCACTGAACAGAACAGAGCCAATCAAAATAGACATAATCAAAGCCCTCCATTCATACAAAGTGATCTGCAATAAGGTAAAAGGCACACTTAAAGGTTAAACCACTAATTCAGATTGGTAACACAGATTCCCCAAACCAAAGTTTGCTTAAAATGTAGAAAAAGAATCATCACCTGTACGCAGAATTAAAAAAATTGTTTATAAACAAAAAAGAAAAATGTGAAAATCTATTTAAAATTTTGGAATATGTGGCAACCTCATCATGGTACCTTAGACTATCAAAACAATAAAACAATGTAAAGGTTTATATAGCAAGGCAGAACAAGAGAATGTCAGAAGCTGCTGCCCAGGAAGTTCCATGTGCACATGAGGCAGAACTTCCTTACAGTGCAGTGACCAAGCACTGGGACAGCCCAGAGAGGGAGCGGAGCCTCCCTCCCTGGAGATGCTCCAGACCCAGCTGGACACAGCTCTGTGCCATGTGCTGCAGGGAGGCAGCACCAGTGACCCCCTGTGCTCCTTTCCTGACCCACTCTGGGATGTGGGAGCTAAGAACAGCACAGATAAGAGGACATGTTCCAGAAAACAAAAGCAGCACTTCAAAACAACAGGATAAATCATTAGTGTTACCAACTTCCCTCTCCAGTTATCTTTTAACATTGCTTCTTTCAGACCAGATTAACTTGGCTTAGTACTGATTTTCAGATATGTTGTACTAGAGACCATTTAGCTCAGCTTGATTATAAAAATGTTGCAAGTTCTCCTCACAAGGAAATCTAGCATAAATCCTTTCCAAGAACAAAGTTTAAAAGATGAAGCCCATGATCTGAGCTGTTCCACAAGCAGCAGAATGGTATTTTGGGTTTGTTCTGCTTGTCATCTCTTCACTAGAATGGACAATCATTCAAGCTTTTACACAGACTTTGTGCCAAGTAAGCGAGAAAACACATAGCTCAATCTTTTCAAGTACATAACTTGAACTTGCAGATATATTTCACTTGAATGATCTGGAACGAAGCTTTGTTTTTTTCTTTCCTTGGCACTCTTATTTATAGTTTTGTGCTTTCAAAACCTCCTTAACATCTTAGCAGCCCAATCAAAATCCTGTGCCATTCTAACTCCTACAAATAGAAGTTATTTTTTGAGTTAAAAAGCTGTAGAGAAGGGCTGAAAGTCCTAAAAGAATTATCAACCCATAGCTTTTTAACATGTTGGGCAGGCACAAAGGAAAACAAACCAACCAAACAGAAAAACTTTTCAATGAGATGGGGGAGAAGTACCACCTATAAAACCCCAGTATAATAAACATTCCTCAGCATCTACATACTGCAAGCCTGGCAATAACCACATAAGCACCATGATTGCTGCTTATTTTTCCTCGAAACCCATTCTTACAGACCTGATTCATATCACACAGTTCTAGGGGAAAATGGAACCAAGATTTGCAAAGCCTCCCAGACCTGGCCTGCAGAGAAGTTTAGTAAATGGAAAATGGACTGCTCATGTCTCACTTGCAGCTACACATGTTCCCAACAAGTAAAAAGCCAAAAGAGCAATGGGGAATCACTATTTTCATACATTAATATCTGAGAAAAGGTTCCTCCACACAAGTTTATCAAGCTTTATACATAAGTAGCATTTTTCACAAGTTTTATTGCAACCTTTACATGCCAGGCAAGCCCTGGAATTGCAACAGAATGGGGAATGCAGCTGCATTGTGGCTGGCACCAGCTACACTGACCAGCTTCCTACCTCTGGGAAAAGGCTCAGCAGTCAAATCAGATGGGGTAAAGAAAAGCAATTTTTTCAAAGTCTCAAAGCAGCAAACCAGAGAATATTCCTTCCAGTCCAGGAAAATTTCTACCAGGCTGCATTGGAGCCCTTCTAGAAATGGCTAAAACATTTAGCTGCATACAAAACTATCACTTATCAAGGACTAACTACATCTTCAGATGGCAGATTATGTGGGTGTCCTGGAAAGCACCTCCTCAAGCCACCAGTGTGCCCCAAAGTTCACAGCCCCTAAAGCAATGGGACAAAATCTAATCTTTAAAGCTTTAGGATATATCAACCTGGGCAATTATTTAAAAAAAAATTAATAGAAGAAATAAAAAAGGAGCTTTACTCCACAGCATTTCTAAACTGTTGATCTCAAGATGCCAAAATCAAGACACAGCTGCTGGCAGCTGGCCATTTGGGAGGCAGTCAGAATGACTGGAAATCTCATGCCTTTTAAATGCATCATCTATTATTGTCTTTCTCACCACAAGTGATACGTTTACAAATACATTTTTTAAAAACCTTTCACGATTGAAGGGAAAGAACCCTACAGAACAAGTTATTTCCTGTTTGTTGTCACTCACATGTGCAAGGAAGACACTTCCAGGAAGGATAAATTGAGCAACATGTCCTTCTGTGGTTTACACAACAGAATCCAAGCAGCAGAGATAACAGGACTGTGCTCCAAGCCCAGCTGCACTCCCAGGTCCTGTTTTCACAGCTTGCTCACATACCAGCAGCAGGAACACAAAGCTCAGGAGGATGTGGTGTAACCCAGAGCACAGCATCCCTGAACTGCACCCCTGGGGCCAGCCAGGCCATGCAGCCCACAGGCAGCTCCCACTGCTCAGGCCCAAGCACCCAGTGAGTTTATCCATCCCTGGAGCCAGCCCTGAGAGCCTCAGCAAAGCCCAGCAGGCGGGAGGCTCCCAGAGATAACCACAGCCACATCCTTGGAGGACCAGCACCTCAAAAGCTGCCTGGAGGCAGCAAAGCAGCAGCACTCAGGTGCTGCCAGGGCAGATCTGTGTCCCAGCTCACCCAGCAGGGTGCAGGGAGCCTCCAGCTGTGCTCCTGTGGGCCAGAGCACCCCAACACCACCATCTGCAGCCAGACACGGCCCCCAGCACCCCTCTTGTGCATGAGAACCAAGAGCTGCCCTGGCAGCAGCTGCCTGACCCAGCCAGCATCTGCAGGGATCTCCCTGGGGGCCAGCACAACCAAATCCCACCAGGACTGCCAAAGGTGGGCTCTACAGACCAGTTTTCCCAGCAGATGTTTCTCAATGCTCTGAGGAAGGTAAACTGACCCTAACTTAATCACAATTTTATCAACTATGGAGAATGCTTCAGGCTGCAAACTGCTACTTTTAATACTGGTATTTGATCAAGGATTTACCTCAAAATGTATTTTTAGTCATCTCCAATACCTAACATTAATAAACACTGTGCTTTAATATAATAGCCCAATTTAAGATTTAGTATTTTAACTCAACAACTGAAATTGTAGTTAAGAATTCTTTAATTCCTTTGCTGTCCAAAAAAGACAGCAGTGACCTCACTTCAGCACTGAACACTGCAAAAACTGGAAAGCCTCCAGATTCTATGGATTATTTCCTTCTCACAAAAAGAGGAAAAGTAATAAGATGACATTTTTTTAATGCTTGTCCTGTCATTAAGCACCACTGAGGAGACTCTGGCTCCATCTGCCTATATCCCCTGACACACACAATCGATACGGTGTTCCCTGTGCCTTCTCAAGATTAAAGCTAAACAGTCCCAGATGTCTCAGCCTCCCCTCCAGTCCCTCAGGAGCACTGTGGCCCTTTGCTGGATTTGTTCCAGAATGCTCATGTCTCCCTGCCACTGGGGAACCAGGGCTGGACCCTGCACTCCTGATGTGTCTCACCAGGGCAGCACAGAGTGTCAGGCCCCAACCTCTGACAGTTTTCTTCCCTGGAGAAGCCCTTCATGTTCCCTTTTGCTGAACTTCATGGAATTCCTTTGGGCCATTTCTTCAGCTTGCCAGGGTCCCTCTCAATGGCTGCCCTCCATCTTCACATTCATGAATAATTTTTCCTTGTAAGTGAGGAAAAATCCCAGCAAACCTGCTGTCAGTTCCTTGATCACCTGTCTGGAAGCTGTCACAAAATACATTCCAGAAACTTCCTCCATGGTTTGTGTGCTGCCAGGCTCTTGTCCCAGCAGAGAACAAAGGGGTTAAACCCCTCCATGGGGACTGACTGCAAACAGGAGCCTCCCTCCAGCTGTTTTAAGGCCTCCTGTGCTGCTTCTTCCCACCCAGATGGTCTGCAGCATCCACCTGTAAAACCACCCAGCACTCCTATATGGCTGGTGCTGCTCCAAGGCAGAGCTCCCTGCAATCCTGCCACTCCCTCACATCAAAGGCAACACCTTCTCCCCAGCATCCCACTCTGAGCACCCTACAGACCCTGGCACTGAAGGACTCCAGTCCCCAGAGCTGTCCCACCACACCGCTCGAGCCTCAGGGAGATTGCAGCCCTGCAGTTCCACCTGTCTGCACCCATGCATCACCATCAGCAGCTTCAGGGATGTACCACACTCATGGGTTCCCAGTGAAGGTTCTCCTGGCACAGTCCTGCAGGCACACACCTATGCCTTCCCAATTTCTGTGCCCTGGTGTCTGTAACTTCAGCAGAGCTGCACAGCAGGAGAACAGCTGGGACAGAACAGTGTTGCTACGTGCCCACCAACTTCTCCATGAAATCTGGCTTGAGCAGAAAAATTACATGGAGTTATGCTACCAGGCAAGGGACTTATCCAGACACTTAGTGTTCACAGTTATGGATTTGTTTTCAATCCCCTATCCATTACACCCATCTTTTTCTGCAGAGACATCAAGAGTTTTTCCACCCAATATCCAAACTCTGCTTTCACACATGAGAGAACTTGTTGATTACTCGGATTCCTTAGACTGTATTATCTAGTGAGATAACACTCTCACTCTGGAGTGTTCCTTCAAAACATCAATAGAACTCTAACTCTATTTATTCCAGTAAAGAGGATATCACTGCAGATATCTTGACATAAATCAGCTATAAAAGTCACTGACACATGAAGAGTTTCTTTGCCTCATGCAATACACTAATGCTGCTCTTTGCCAGAGGCAAGAAACAAAAACAAAGACTGAACAAGAGCTGAGGCTATGGTCAAAGAATGGTTTCAACTGCTTAAGTCAAAATTGTTTTAGAATTACCCTTGATTAATAGGTAGCATCTTAAAGAAAACCTTAAATCAAGTGCTTGTTCCTTCAGATAGCTTATTAGGTGTGGGTATTTTCTGTAGCTGAACTCCAACTCGTGTAGTCACACCAGTTTTTAAGGCTAAAGTTCATCAAAGTCACCAAAGAGTCTTCACAGCAACAGTCACTACTGTAAAAAATATTTTTAAAAAAGCTATTAGTTCATTGACACAGAGGTTTGAAATTAAAGAAAACTAGCATGTTTCATTGTTTGAGAGGCATGAAGCCAAGAGCCTGAAATGAGTACTCAAAATAGGACATATTTTCCAGTGGAGGTAAAGATTACAATATAACCAACAGGAATGTGCAAGCCAGCAATACTTAACTCAGCAGCTCATGCCAAACCATGATAGTCCCTTGTACTACTTGAACACTGAAACTTGAGAAAGTGGTATTATTACAATTGTTAATAGTGGAATGCAAGAACTACAAGTCACACTAATTCATTTCATGTATTTATTTTTTGTAGAAATAGACTATTCAGCACTTTGGGGATTTGAAAACCTGACAAAGAACTTGGATTCTTTTTTCCTGCTACATATAAGTTAAAAACCAAATGTATATGCTATTAGGAAGGTTCCAATTTCCCCACAACTATGTCCTTGTATAGGTTATGCTGACACATTACAAGGAACAAAATATAATAAAAACCACCAACAGAAATCTCACAATTTAGTAGGAAAACCCAACATTTTCTTCCTCTAGGAAAAGTAACTGTAGTTAGGACCTACTAAAATAAAGAGTAAGATATTTCAGTACAAATCTGGTCATAGATAAGACATAGTTCACAACCCTTGGAGCTCCAAGACGGACATGGGAACTGTAAACAGGAGTATAAATCACCAGCACTCTGAGTATTTTTAACTTCAGCTGCAAGCAAGGTACACTAATTATTTGAAGGACCACAGTACACTAAGTTTTATTGGGCAGGTTTCTACCATTATCACAAACACACACAAAAAAATCCAGGGGAATATCAGTAATTGCTGCTTAGCCATCTAAACATAAAACCCCAAAATAAATTTAACATGGAACTTGCCCTCCCTGCACAGGCACCATCACAAGAACATTACAATTGCCTGTTAAGCAGCCAGATTGCTCAAAATGTGTATCTTCAGGGTCCAGCCTCTAATAAAACCATTGTTTGTAGCATTCAGCAGAAGCCTGGGTTACTTAGAATATCTGTGTTCTTTAGCACATTCCAATTAAAGTGCTTTTCTTCCCCCCACTCCATTTCCCCCAAGCTTTGCCTGCCACACGCATCGATTTCTCATTCTCTGCAGATGAAACAAACCAGTGCAGAAGACTATGAAAAGAACTCAAGCAAACTTTCCTGCAGTTATGCATTAAGCAGGGAAAATGTACTTGTTTAAACACAAGTTTCACCTGATGGATCAGCAAACAAAAGCTGGTTATCATCCAGACATCAGAAAGAGGCATTGCATAAGTGCAATCAAGATCTGACAATGGTCTCTGGGTGACCTTTAGGCAGAGGAATTAACAACTTACTGTAAGTTTCATGTGGATTAAACCATGCAAAAAAAGTTATCTAATCAAACATGTCACCTCCCCCTAAGAAAATCAGGGGTTGTTTTGGACAGAAAATTACTAGCTGAGCATTTTTTTAGCTCCCCATGGCAGGCAAAGAGCAATGAAACAGGGAGTAGGATGAGGGAGAGCTCTCTCAACACTGCAATGGCAGGACAGAGCTACACAAGGACACCTCAATGAGCAGCTTTCACTGACTGCTCATGCTGAATTTGTTACAGCACTTTTGTCCTTCCTGCCTGGAAAGCAACCAGTGATCCACTATTATCGTTAGAGTTTACATGATTCCTCTAATTCTGGCCTAGTCCAGCTGACCTGTGACATAACCAATATGGCCAGCACCATACCCAGTGCTATTTTCCAAGGTGTCCATCTGGTCTCAACGCAACCTCCTCTGTAAGATGAGCTCTAGAGCAAACTGGGTGCTCTTCAGAGTTTGCTGGGCATGCAGGTCTGTGCTTTTCTCCATGTGCTTATCAATAAATAGCCAAATGCTGAATTACCTCCTAAGGGAAAAAAATATCAACGAACAAAAAACCACCACCCATAAAGTTTTAGATCCTTGAGTAAAATTACCCTGAGGAGTCCTCAAAATCTAAGATGATGCACAAAAAAATACAAAACAAAGTGAAGAAATACAGATTTTTAACTAGCACAGTTTTGTACTTTAATGAAAGAGCCATATACAATATGGGCCCACATCATTGCTAGATTTAGACTCTTATTAAAAACAGCACGGATTTGTTTTTTTTAGCAAACTACTATCGTGTGATAGTACATTGTAAAGTCAAAAAGTATTTAACTGTGAGTGCTTAAACCACACATACCACATAAAAAACCCCTACATCTGCTAAAGAACACGACAAAGAAAGAGGATTATTTGAAATGCAAGACTGGCATAACATTGTGTAACCAAGAATGAGACACACCACGCAAGCAAAAAAAGGTGTTGCTTTCTTTGGTTTGGGTTTTTTTCAATGTTCATGGCCAACTTGTCTAAGCCTACTGATTGCTGCAACATCAGCTGATAGATTATACTTTTTGGACAGTTTCCTAAGTGTACTGTTCTGCCTCTTTACAATAATATTCAGCTCCTATGGTAACAGGCACTCACACACTGAGTAAATCATCCCACAATATGAAGTCACCTGAGCATTAACCAGAATTTGTGCAGAGCAGCTGTAATTAATTGGGCTACTAGGAAATACCATCTTCTGTCACTGCTGAAAAGAAAAGTTGATCTGTTTTACTCATATTGGCCTCCTAGAAAAAAAATATTCTAGAATAATAACCAAAAAACTGATGAAGACATGAGGCATAAGAGAGCTTACATCCCACTGTAAATACTGAGATTTGTTTATGGGACACAATTCCAGTCATCTACGTGCATGAAGTAATGAAACAGTGATACAAAGATGGACGCAAGGAAAAAAACAGTCCTTATTGGCAAGGGGTTTACCACAGCTTTTGCAGTTTCTGATATTCCAGAAACAGAACCATTCAGGAAATAACAATACAGTTATTTTAAAGTGGAGGGAGAAAAAAAAAAAAAAGATAGCAGAAGCATCCGCAAATCTATCAATTTTTTTGGCACCACAAGTCGGATTTGATTTCAGATTTCTGTTTCAGATACAACTGGTAGCAAACTACCTGCACCTCCTCTTTTTTTGAAAGAGAACTACTGAGAGCTCTTGCAACAGCACTTACTGCAGTTATTCTGTATCTCACAGGGAGATGTCCCACTCCCCTGATGAGCTGCAGAGGCTGCTATTCCCAGGTGAGCCTTGCTGGGATCAGCCCTGGCCTTCAGGCAACTGCCCACAAACTGTGGGAAAGATGAAAATAACCACAGCAGCAGCAGCACATATCAAAACTCAGCAATGCAAGAAGTAACAGAAGCACTGAGCTGAACATGGAGCTGCTGCTTATTCTTTCTCCCAGATAGTTTTTCTTACATTTCACGATTAGTTCAGTAAACAACAGATGTTGATGAGGGGAAAAAAAAAACCACCAAGGCACCCCCAAGCAAGAATGAGAACATTTCCTGATAAGTTCCTTCAACAAATGCTCCTTCAGACTTGGCTGTAAAGACAACTGAACTAAAGATAATGCATTCTCACTCTTCCATAATATAAGAAAGGTGTGGTGGTCACGAGAAGACATTCTAAGTTTTTTTATAATTTAAAAAGTAACTTTCCCAAATGTAAACAAGCTAACTAGTAAAAGCAAAAGAGGACCCTTTAAGCATTTAATATGAATAAAAAGCTGTATTTACACCAGCCTGAAATTAAAAAAAAAAAGCCTAAAAATTGGCTAACTTAAAGTTATAAAATAAAGGAAATAAAAAATCCGCTCATCACTTGGATTGAAAAGATGTTTCTTTTCCATGATGCAATTTCTGCATATTTTAAGAACTTCCAGTAAAGATCTGGTATTAAAAACCATAGGGAACACAATCCTACAAACTATCTAACAGAAGTTTGTTCCTGGAGATGATTCACACTGCTTCCATTCCATTGTCACTTTCCTAATAAGGCAAGTCAAAGCTTCACTTCCAAAAGACGGACACAAACAAAAGGTGGGGAGGGTGGGAGAAGTTAAAAAATAAAATGAAGTTTGGCTTGCAATCAGCAGCACAGCTGACTGAATTCCTGGGTAGCAAGTACAGATCTGGCTTCACGATGCTTTCCCTGGCAGAGCTGGTTGGTGCTTGAGGTCCTTGTAAGTCAAGAGATGAGACAAATACTTGTAAAGCACAGAGAGGAAACTGACAAAATGTTTACCAAACAGTTCAGTTTTCTCACATAAAGAACTGCTGTTTGCTTCTTGTTTCCTAATAAACAGTTTCTCTTAACAGTAAGCCAGACAGTTCAGATTTTCACATAAAGCCACTTATTTCCAAATCCAATATAAACTTTCCATCACATCAAGGACATCTGACACAAATCCTCCTCAAACCATCACCAGAAGAATGTGTGTTCTAGACAGAGCATACAGTAGCCTCACATCAAAAACCAGGCAGTACTCTGCTTGTATTTACTCACTATGCTCTATCATTCATATACTTTTTACTTTATACTTTATTTTTCTTACAAAGGTAAGCAATAAAATTTGAAAAAGGAGCAAAGAAAAATCTTACATTTTGACACTGGCTACTGCTGGGTCACACAACCTACAGAGTATTTGTCCTCTGCTTGGGAGTTTGTTTATCCCTTCATGCTTACTACCTCAGGCAGCAGAAGAAAGGACTGGGTGAGGGATGAGATAATGGAAATTTATTTGGCTATTAGAGGAAAAAGTTAAGGCAACCTTCATCTTCTTACAGAACTCTAACTTTTGACCCTTCTCTACCACTTCTTACACAGAAATACCCATGTGGTTTTGGTTTTCAGACACTTTTGATGAGCACATCTTTATAAATAGTTGTCGCTGCTCTGTTTCTCCAAATTCCTTTCTCTTTACTGCATTACATAATGAGATTTTTCTACTAGCTCTAAAGTATTAACTGATTAAAGATTAACTCACCCCCAGGAGAGACCATCTCAATTAAAAAAATTCCAATCATTGTAGTCACCAACTCTAAACCGCAGCTCTTCAGTGAGCAACCCAGCTCACCAGCTGCTGCTCTCCTGCTCGCTCCCACAGCCTCCCTTCCCCTGCTGCAAGGAGGGAGGCAGGTCCCTGACAGCGGATGCTCAGGTAGGGAGCACCCAAAGCTTCCAGTAAGTGACCGGAACGCCTTCTCTGTGACAGGCCAGGTAAAACATTTGTCAAGGGTTTCTTCTGAAAGTGCACACAAATATGTGAGTTACCGTGTTAGTGTAACATTGAATGTTTACAAAACACTAGTTCCAAAGGGAAAAGCGCCCTCTTGAAGCCACCACCGTCTCTCCTTGTTGACCCAGACACACCCTGAGATTTGACACTCTAAGGCCTGAAACTCACCTCGGTTCTCACGGGCTCCTCAGAGCAGACAGCCGGGAACAGCCCGAGGGAATCATCCCGCTCAGAGCATCCTCAGCTGGTTCAAACCCACTCATGTGCTCTTTAGCAACAAAACCAGCAAATTACTACTCCTGTTTTGTCAAAAGCTGCCTACGTAACTTCCACTGAGAGCAGATAATTCAAAACATACTGGAACAAAATATGTAGCCTCAAGGAAAGAAAAAAACCTTCAAAAAAACGCCAGACGGCGAAGCCAAGGGCCGAGCCGGTCCCACGGCCGCTGTCAGCCCTGCGGATCCATCCCCGCTGCTCCGGCCGGGACGCCGGGCTCCGGCGGCTCCTTGGGAGTTGGGCTGTTCCTCGAAAGCCGAGAGCCCGCAGCGCCTGCCCGGGCGGGATGTCCCCTCCTCACCGACGGACGGAACTCTGAGGGACCGGGACGCTCCGAGCCCCGCGGGGCCGGGCAGCGGCACTATCACGACACCAGGGCCGACCCCAAGCGGCATCTGGCTGTCCGGGCTGGGCCCGGGGCGCTCGGCTCCGCTCCAAGGTACAGGGAGCCGCTTCCCCCGGCCCGAGAGGCCACGGCAGCGCCCGGAGCACGGACCGGCCCACGGGGCTCCCGCCGACCCGGGCCCGCGTCCAGCACCGGGGAAGGGGCTGACAGGACGGGAATCCCGTTCCGGCGGGGAAAGGGGAGCCGGGACACGGCACGGCGGGGACCGGGGCCCCTCTCGCCGCTCCCGGCCGCCGCCGCCGCCCCGCGCCCCCCGGCACCGCCGCCGCTCCCGCCCTCACCTTGGAGCATGGCCTCCAGTTTCTTCCTGTCCACCCGGAATCGCTCCTCGCCCCACTCGGGGCTGTGCAGGGGCCGCGGCGGCCCGGCCGAGTCCTCCTCGGAGCCGGGCGCGGGCGAGTCGGCGCTGCGCTCGCTGTTGGAGCCCGGGTCGGAGAGCGACTGGGGCAGGTACCCGCTCAGCGGGTCGCACTGCGCCGCCATGGCGCTGCCCGGCGGCCGCCGCCCCGGGCCCCACTCGGCCGCCTCGCCGCGGGACGCTATCTGCCCCCAGAGCCGCCCGGCCGGCGCATCCCAGCCGCCGCCGCACCGAGCCCCGGCGCCGCCCGCCTCTGCCCGCGGCTCCCCGCCGAGTGAGCGCGGCCCCGGCCCGGCGGCGTCCGCGGCTCGGCGGCGCCCCCAGCCCGCCCGCAGCCCGCACAGCATCCCCACCTCCATTGGGCCGCCGCCCGCCGGGGAGGGGCCGGGGATATCCCCGGCGGGAGGGGGCAGCGCCGCGGCCCCGCAGGAGGGCGGGGAGGGCAGGGGAGGAGAGGGGAGGAGAGGGGAGATGCCACCGCCCCCAGCGGCACCGCCCCGCCTGCGGGAGCGGGGCCGGGGGCTGTGGCAGCCGGGGTCACCCTGCCAGCCGGCGACCCCCGACCCTGAGTGGCGGTCCTGAGCCGCACCGTGCCCAGAGCCGATCCCGAATCCCGCCCGTGAGGGCGGCAGGGACCAGCTGGCCGTGGTGCCCCGGCTGGCACATCCCCTCCCGCCCGGCAGGGCCCCGAATCCCCGCGCGGGCGTTTCGCTGCACGGATTCTCCTGAGGGAGCAGTACCTTGTGCTGCTGGACCTCAAGAGACTGGGTTACACATCCCTCACCTTCCAGCTGAACTGCTTTTACCCACACCCAGAATCCCAGCTGGATGTACTCCGGCACAGTTCATGCCGCTGTGCAAACAGTTTGAGCCCAGGAGCACGCAGTGGTGGAGAGGAATCAGCATGAGCTGCCACACTGGCCTGGTGGCAGTGGTGGCATTTTGCTGTTCCCTCGGCCAGACACTGCCCGGGAGGCCCATCACTGCCCAAGTGTGACTGTCCAAAGCACCTGGACAAAGAGTGGAGCATGGACATGCCACTGTCTTTGGGTCTGCTTTGTTTCTACTAAATCAGAGAAATCCTTTCTGACGCAAAACGTTACACACCAGGCACTCCAACAAAAGCTTTCTGCTTCAATTGATCACTGTTTTCTGCTGGTTTCCAGTCTGTTAGATAGAAGGTGATCCAGCAGCATTGGGTCTGGAACCCCTCAAGGTATCCTGCACTGCTGCAGATGCCTCTCTTCTCCAGAGCTGCAGCATCCATGCATTTCCAAACCAGGATGCACTCTGGATGCCAATACAAAATTATAACTGATGTGACAGTGAACTCACCTCGTTGATAACATCAGCCTGAAGGACCATGCTAACATTTGTGAGGAGATTTGCTGGCACTCCAGGTAGATCCAGGGATGTAGTCTCAACATGCACTCATTTTTACCAAGTTCCAGTTTGGGATTTCCAAGTTTTCACATATTTCCCACTTAGTTCCATGACAGTATGAATTCCACAACACCCAGGATTCCAGTTGTGCATTACATGCATGGAGTGAGGCATTCTCAGCCTCTGTGGATGCTAGCTAGCAGCTTGCAGGTAACTACACACTGCTCACAAGGTCCTCTGATACTTCCCATGGCCCCAGGAAATAATGTGCCTAAAGTCAAAAACACTAGAACAAAATATGATTGTAGGTCTTGAAAACAGTGCAATCTCCCTTTTTCTTAATATTTTCTTGTAGTGTGATCTCACTATAGGTGTGAGGGGCAGTCTCAGGAAAGACTGAAAGTCTTTTCCTTCCAAGTTGAGAAGTTTATAGTCATCAAGCAGTTGTTTTTTTTTTTTTTTTTTTTCCTTCTGGTAGATGGGAAAGTGAACATTGTCCTTACCAAAACAACTTGAAATCCAGCGAAGCGTGCTGCCTCGCCCCACAGCAACACCAGCTGGAGTTGTGTGTTTCCTGGATGCCAGGACCTGTCAGTTGCACAATCCAAATATTCACAAGTGGTGAGTGTTGACAGCACCAGGTACAATCCACAACAGCTACAGGTGCTTAGCTTCTCTGAGCAAAACAATTATTTGGGTATTTCCACTCATAAATTAGTAAGATTTACAGTCAGAGATTCTTAGTGTAGGAGGTCCCTTTCCTTGTGTTTTATCCATTCCTTCAATACAGCCACAGAAACCTTCTTTCTCATCAGTTAGTTGAACCCAAAAGTAATTTTTTTTCAGCAGCCATAAAAATAATATAATCAATCAAAGACCTCTTAAAAATAATTTTGTCTGCAGTTTAGTTTTTATTTGCTGAAAGGAACCTTTTCTTAATGTGCTTTTAGATTAAAAAATCAGAATTAAACTCTTTGATTTCCTCCTGAAATCCATATGAATGCTTTAAAAGGATACAGTCATTAGGCATTATTATTGGTAGTTAAATTCAGTACTCTACCATTTCAATTGAATAAATGACATTTTATTTTCCTAGTATACTGCAGGGGAAGAATAAAATGCCTTTTACACAGAAAACTTGAACTAAGTAGAAAAACACACATTTTTAATGGCTACATACTATTACATGTGGATAAAATTGGGGAAATGGGTGGAAGTTGGCAGATACAAAATCAAATGGCTAGAAAGAACATCAGCTGAAGTTGACTTTGGCATATATAATTTATGTTGGACATTTTTTCTGGGGCCAATATCTTGATCAAAGAAAAGAATAACAGGATCTTTCTCATTCTGGTGTACCATTCTATTTTGCTACATTCTCTGCCTTCTTTTTTCCTCCTGGTCTCTTTCCCTCACCTCACACACACACATAATATCTGCAAATCTCAGAAAAAGCATCACTGAATAGGAGAACATTTCACTGTCACACTCAGCCTCTGTGCAGAGCCCACATTCATTGGGGTGAAATAGTGGAATTTAAAGCAACTTCATGAACTGGGTGATCCACTGCAATCAGTCCCACATATTTGGGGCTGCACAAAGTCCCCACACCAAGAGCAGTGCAGGATCTCTCCTGGAAGGATTTGGCTCTGCCCTTGGCCCTGGGGATGAGAAGTGAGGGTCACCATGCAGGGAGCATCACTGGATGTGCATGGGGCTGATGGCTGGGTGTGTCTGCCCAGGAGGGAGAAGTGAAATATAAACAGTCTGACAGTGTAACTTACCCTTAATACAGCACGGTCTGTGTTGTAGAGCCTGCATTTATTTATTGTTCTTCAGCCCAAATTTCTCTACTTCACAGCACCACGAAGAAGCAAAGTGCTCTTTTCTGTAACTCCCTGAGGTGGGTGCAGAAAGGGTGGTTTGGAAAGCTGCAAAGTGAGGGTGGGGAAAGAGAAGGTGGCACACAGATTCTTTCATCATCTGTAGTATCTAGAAATGCTTTTCTAGGAGGAGTGCTAAAGTTGGGGTTTGTTATTTGGGAGAGGTTATCGCTAGTGAAAATTAATGCTGGTGGTGTTTTGAAAGGCTTTATTGCATTCACTATTTTACAGAAGTAAGAGCCTATAATGTTTTGTCTTTTCATGATGCTATACCATATTCCCCGAACAAGTCCCATTAACTTAAATTTCTCATAATAATATAATGTGTCTTACTCTGTTCTAAAGTAGTGGGCACCCACCAGCAAATAAATAAAATGTCTTCCACAGCCATTACAGAAACTTTTCCACTCCTAGAAATTCCCCAGATAAATTCTAACTGAAAGGGCAGAGAGATTCTGAATCATCTTTTTAGTGATACAGAATTATGGAACCATAAACCAAAAAGATTGAAAGAGATAACAAAAAATGTTATCTCATTCATCTCCTAAGTATGCTGAATTCATTTCTGATAGATATTTGTTTATTCACTCCTTTACAATTTCTCATGATGAGGTCTTCATGACCTATCCAGGAAATTCCTGTGTTTCACTTACCATCAAGAAGTATTTTCTCCCTTTAATAAGTAACTTGGATTATTCTTCCTGCAACTTAAAGCTATTAGTTTTTGTCCTGTCCAACATGGACACATTGAATGAATTATTTCTTCTTTCTATCAGACTTTGGTGCTTATAAATACTTTTATCAAGCATTGATTAATCTTTAATAGTTACCTTCATTAAGCTAGATACTCCTAAGTCTTTCAGCTCATTCTCAGAGGTATCATATTGTTGGTCTGCAACAAACTCTTCCCCTAGTAAGGTATATCCTGTCTGCATGGCATTACTGGCTTGTAACCCCCTGGTCCTTTTCTGAAAATACCATTGTCCAGCTAATTGTTCTTTGGTGCATTTTGGTGTTGAGTTCTGCTGCTCAGCATGGTCTCCTGGTCTTGTCCCAAATGAATTTGATCCTGCTTTTTCTGAAAGATTGTGTTCTTGGTTTTTGACATCTATTTGCACTAATGCTGTACTTCTGCAGCTTCAGTTTTTACATCCCTTAGAGCATCCTTTCAGTTTTCTCACAGAATCATCAGTGAAACACAGTACACAGTGGGCCCAGGATAGAATATCTATTTTAATACATCCTTCCATCCTAATGGTCACAACAGTCCTGTGTGGGGATGCTTATTACACATTTTGTTTCATTGACAACTTCTGCTGTATTTTATGGGAATGTTACAGGAAATAGGATTTAAACTCTGCTGAAGTCCGGAGTTATGGCCATGCTACAGACATTCCTGGTTTGTTATAGTAGCACATTAGTCTAGTAGAATTTATTCTTGTCACAGCCATACTTGCTGTGTGTGACTCTTGTTATTAGGTTACCTATTCCAATTACTTTTTTTACTCCAGAATATTTCTAGGAGAAGAAGTTAAACTGACTAGTCTGGAATTTATTGGTTCCCTTCCTGCCTTTTTTACAGATAGTCACCACATTTGACCTTTTTCTGTTTTCTGGAACTTCACCCATCACCAAAGGATTTAAAGAGAGCCATTAATAGTTGTGAGAATGAGCAGGGAAATAAATACAGCCTCGGTGAAACTTGCAGAAAACCATTGGATCTCAGCTTAAAAGTCTGACTGATCACACATGAGGTGTTAACATTTGGTAACATTCAATGTGCTGTATAACCTTATATATACACTGTTATTTATTAGAGCCATGCAGTTTTAAACATCTTAATCTCTGGAAGATTTTTCAACAGATGGATTATGTGAACCTTGGCTTTTCAGAAATGTTAGGAGAATTGGAAACAAATATACAAGACTCAGAAGTCCAGGAATTTTCACTCTTGGAAATGGCACGGGCTCTTTCTGGCAAGGGCAAAACCTGTCTGTTGTGGTTCTCAGAAGCAAAGCCATAGTTCACACTCTAAATCTAATTAGAAAACACTATAATGAGAGGTTTAAATATTACCAATTAGAAAAACAAAACTGATATTTGTAAGGAGAGCAACTAATGAAGAAAAGCATGAATTAGAATTGAGTATGGCACTGTAAAGAACCAAAAGGATGAGAGCAATGATCCTGCACTGGCAATCTCCTTGTCATGTCAAATGTCAACATCCTGCATTGCTGTCAAAGGAACGGCATTGGTAATCTATAAATAAGGAAAAGTTGGTTTATAATCTAAACCCTAAACTTGATAACCATGTTATTTCCTTAATTAAGAAAAAGAAAAGTTCTCTCATCTTTAGAAGCCACTGGAAGAAAGCTCTCCTGGATTAAGAAAAAGTATTCTTGTTTTGAAACTTGTCTCTTTACACTATAACCTTCACAGGTGATATTTAGGTGTATTAAATTCTTTCTATTCCACTCACATGAAGTGTCAAACGGGAAAAAGTGGTTTTATTTAAGGAGAGGGTATCTGAACTAAATTCTCATACAAGTTTACAATTGGAGTTAATACTTTGATTTAAAATACATATATATTGAATCAGTTTTTCTCTGTTTCTTCCAAAACTAATGGAAATAAAATTACAGATAGGTAAAAGTGTTTTCCGGATTCAGATTCCAAATGGATCAACCTTCTTTATTAGGAATATTCTGGTTATTTTTCTTTCCTATTACTGGGGTATGATGGAGTGTACATCCTTCTTACCATCCTGCATAGCTAAAATGCTGCATTTAACAGTGATACATTTCAAAAAATCTGTTCTTCTTTTTGTCTCAACAGATAAGATTTACTCAATTATTAGAGTAGTCCCTCAACTAAGAAAAAATTCCCCTTTACACTGCAGAGACTCCTTCAATCTCTCAAGGCTTTCATATTTTATATAATAGCTGAAGTAATTAATGTACTTCCCTTTCAGTAGTAAAGGCTGATAGCTGCTGAGATTAGCTTTGGGTATCTATCAGAAACTAAACAAAATATGGGATTGGAGGATTTCTTGTTTTACTTTGTTTCTTTCATAGAGGTTTCATATGTGGCTTCATTATTATAAAATTATTTGCCCTTGCTGAGTCACTAGTCTGTAAAAAGCACCTGGATTTGTTTAGCACTTAGAACATGGCTGTTTTTATTTCTCACAGCTACTCATCCTCGAAGGCTGGGAAGCCCCTCTGCTGCAGTGCCAGGGCTTTAATTAACAGGCTTTAATTGCCTGATCAGCCCCACCTGGCCTGGATCCCACCCACACCCTCTACCCATGGGCTCAGGAGCTCCATTTAAGCTTGGCCCAGAATTCAGTCCTGGTTTGATCTTCCCTGGTTCTTGGGCTCTTGCTTTGTTCCTGCCTTGGAGAGTTGGATGTTGGTTCTGGGGTTATAGGTAGGTGGTTTTCTGTTCTGCCTGTTGTTGTTACCATAGGGACTCCCTGGATGGGTCATTCACCTATTGAGTTTTCTTGTTCCTTTTTTGTGTGTGTGTCTTTTCCTCTGCCCAAGGCCTAGGAATACACAGAGGAATATTTCTGCATTAGAATGCATTGGTAGACTTTATATGATTAGGTGTAAAGACTTTGTTCTATTTAAATAAATGGTAGGATACAGTTGTATTGCCATGTTTCTAAAGTCTTCTGCAGGGGTTTTGTCAGAATAGTCACAAAACACTGGGTTCAGACTGTCCACACCTAGAACTTCATATGG
Organism: Ammospiza caudacuta; assembly: GCF_027887145.1. Classification (NCBI taxonomy): domain Eukaryota; kingdom Metazoa; phylum Chordata; class Aves; order Passeriformes; family Passerellidae; genus Ammospiza; species Ammospiza caudacuta. The sequence goes on from NC_080601.1 coordinate 10,931,193, forward strand.
CTTTGAGAAGTTTATGATGACAACTGAACTTCAATGGTTTGCATTAGGGAAAAATGTAATTGTTTCAAAAAAACAGATAAATCTACTCTAATAGAGCAATGGTTCCTGCACGCAGCACAATTAAAACCAGGAGCAGAAGAGGAGCATTGGCAGTTCCTACTATCCTGAAGGCTGCAGCCAAACCAGCAAAGATTTAAGGAAATGACTCACAGTACTCACAAGAAAGAAAAATATCATAGTAATGGCAAGGAAAGCTAGGTTAATGTAACCAAACTGTTCAAGTCAAGTTTACTAGCCCACAGAGGCAGAGACAGGAAGCACTGAAAGGACTGAATAACATTCCTAAAACAAGTCTGTAATAGTGTTTTGTCAGGTCAGTGACTGTAAATATCCAAGAACTCCAGTGGACATGTAGGAATACATTTTGCTCTTGGATGTTTTCACACAGATATGTTGGAGTAAATGCCTTTGGACATGAAACAGATAAATATTTGATTCAGACATCTCAGTGTAGTGAATGCTCTTTGATAATGCCATCAAGCATGTGCTTCAGTTTGCCTAATGAATACCTGAGTCTCAAAATGCTAGTATGCTAATTTTTTAAGAGTTGCTGTCAAAAAAAAAAAAATCCTGTGCTTTTTTATTTTTTGGGCAAATGTTTATACTGCCCTTAAAAAAAAGAATGTTTCTAAATGCATTCATTAGCAAGATTAATTGTGTATGAATGCTCTCTATCTTATGCATGAATAGGCTACAAAGAGCAAAGAAAAGCCTGAGATTTCAGAAGATTCTGTTGCATTTTAGAATCATCTGAAATACTTATGCTGTAATGTAGTGCTTATTTCTAAAATTAAGCACTTATTTTAATGATGTTTTTCTTGAATAATTGTTGTTGCCTTCAGCAGTGTGCCAAGATAGCAGGGCTGCCTGACTGAGAGCCCTTTTTTCCCCAAAAAAGGAGTCAGGTGATAACAGGATGATGGTAGTGGGCACAGGGTAGCACACAGTCCTGAATGGATTTTATTCAGAACATGATCACTTAAAGGTGGTCATTTACTGTAGCACTTATACAGGGAGAATGTAACCTTTTGCTATGGTTTAGTCTTCCTGCAAAGCTGAGGCCAACACTGGGGTTAAAGTAAATTTGCCTTTTTTAAGCATTGTTTGGAGAAGTGGCTGGCTGGGACTGCCAGTCACAAGTCCCCATAGGTGTAAGGTATAAATGTGTCTATACAGCAGGTGTGAAGTACAAGTAAGGTTGTAAATGCATTGTTATATGTGCAGCTTGCCTACATTCTGTGTGAATGTACACAGCCATGCTGTGTAAGCTGGGGCAGTCACCAGGGCAGTTTCAGCTATGCAGGTATGTCTTCTATAGCAATCTGAGAGGCTTGGATGGCTTCAAGGTATGTGCCTTGCTGCACTATGTCACAAATGCCAAGGTATGGAGCAATATTGTGCTTTCCTGAAAGCATATTACATTTCTGTATATGGTTATAATGCACAGCTCTGCATGGATGAAATGCAAAATCATCCAACAGTCTTCCTTTTTGGACTTAGTACATGCACTTTAAATGAGAGGAATAACTAACTTGACTTGGTTAACCCTAGGGGAAGGCCTTTTAATTATTAACTTAAATAGTTGTGGGAGTTTTGCACATTTTGCTCTAAGAATGTTTTGCATTTTATGCTGAAATGGGCCGAGTGTGTCTTATCTGACTCTGTTGGGACATTTAAAATAAATCTTTTGAATGTAGTGCAAAAGCACTGGCTGAGAGCATTGAGCTACATCAATCCAAACAGGTGCAGCAGGGATTTCAACTGATAAGAGCAATGCTATTCCACACAGCCATCGTGCCTGAGGAGCTGCTGGATTTGGGAAGAGCATTGTGATTTTTGCAGGGCGATGTAAGAGCAGGGAGGTGAGGGCTCTCAGTTATGAGGTGTATCTGAGAATATTGCAGCCCAGGGGATTCTGCACAGGTGCTGTGTTCCAAATGATGCTCCCTTAACTAATCTGCACCTCTCCTGAACCCATTTTCTGTAACAAACTGCAAAGTTGTGGAGTGGCAAAGGGCATACAGGGCTTGAGATGAGGGAAGATGAAAGGCACTTAATCATTGTGTATTGAAAAAGAAATCAAAAAATACTGTACAACAGGCAATCCTCCCCCAGTGGTTGAACAACTACTGCAGTGATGCTGAGCACTGATGTAGGGAAGAGACTTCCTGAGCCTCCTTGCAGAGTGTAGTGGTCCAGAGACACACCTGCAATGTCCTGTGCCTCAGGAGGCGAGGGAGGGCAGGGTTCAGATACCTGGGGATACCACAGCACCAACGTTTGGCTAATACCACAAAACCATGGACACATGTATTTATTAGTATTTATATATATATATAATATTTATACATTATGATATAAATATATTCATTAGTATTTTTCTATGGCCACAACTGTTGTGAAGTAGCTCAGGCTGACTGATTGTACATTCATACCTTGATATTAGCATAGCTGGATGATTGTGGATGCTGTGGGTTGATAAAGAAAGGCATTGTTCACTGTGGTGCTTAAACCTGGCTTCGTGTGTACAAACAAAATCACCCAAGTCAATGGGCTGAATTGACAGAATTCATGGGTCTGCTTAATTCCTGCTGGAAGGGAGTGCTGCTTCCAGCTGTGGTATGTGAAACAATGCACTTCAGGAGTAAAGCATGATCCCCAAAAGTATGGCATGAGAAGGAGATAAAAATTTGTATTTGACTATTATACACAAGCCTGAAAGAGACAAAGCATGGCAAGTGGAACATAACAAGCAGTGAGGAATAGGGTTTTGGAAGGTGGATTGTTGCCTGCTTATAAGTAGGTTTTTTAATTGGCGGCACAAGCATTTGAACACTTTTCCCACACTTTAGTAGGAAAAAGTTGTATGATGGCACTTAGGAAAACCTGTTGGCTACTAATACTATTTGTTAGTATTTTTTCCTCTATATTTTTTTCTGGTTTTGAGGCAGCTTTGTCAGTTAGGTATCATTACAATTCTGGTGAAAACTCATCTTTTTCTCTCATGGAGCTGATAAAACAATAGCTAATCATTGAAAAGCTTCCATGTGCTCACACCAGGTTAAGTTTCACAAGCAGCATTCCTGGGTCTTAGAAATGAGCTGCTGTGGCACTGTGATTCCTGAGCTATGAGAAAATGTTTTCTTTGGTTTACAGGTGGGTTAATATTGGAAATGCCTATGAACAGTGCCAGGTATTATTTGCTGTGATAAGGAACAACAGTTTCGTTTTAATCTTGTGTTTGAGGGAAATATATCAGTCATGTAGACTGAGATAGCATGGACAGAGCAAATTTCAGAATTACTTTTTGCATTTTTTGGGATCTTTTTCTACTGTAGTTGTAGAAATTTAGGCAGGTCCAAAATGTGAATTTTCACTTGTTGTTTTCTTTGCATTAATTAGATCAGGGTTGTGTTTTTAAAAACAGCCTATTTTTACACTTATAGCTCAGGTACTACTCTTAAAAACAGTATAATAAAGGAAGGATTAGTTAAATTGGTGACTTTTCACTTCCATGCAAGTGAAACTTGAGCCATTAGGAAAAGATTGCATTTCTAGACTCTTACACATCTTTTGCCCATGCAGTTACTTTAATGTTTAGTCTGTTCTTAGTATTTGGGGATCATTTTCCACAGATTTTGCTTACTTTTGTTGGAATGGACCAGTCTGGCTAGAAATCCTGAGGAAGAGGAGTTGGTTCTGGGGCTTTGCAGGGTTTTTACTCTCTTCACCAGTGCCATGGTTTCTTTCAGGTTTTTTGCTCAGCCCGTGGCCTGTTAGGGATTCTCCAGCAGCCTCTACTCAGGCTTTACTCCCCCTAGAGCAAGCCAGAGCTCTGCAGTGTAGGGAATGGAATCTGCTCTGGATTGAGCAGCTTGACCCAAGAGAAGCCAGGTCTGAGAAGTGCCTGCAGGGCTGTGGGGAGGAAAGCATCCCAGCCTTTGGCTTGTCTATGGATAATTGGCATTTTGTATGTTTATTGCCATCAACCTTGGACAGTCAGTCACTGGAAGCTAAATACAAAAGGACCTAACCAGTGACTTTCAACATGCTGAATTCAAGCATAAACACAGCATGAAATGACCTGTGGACCTTCACCTTCCTTGCAAGATGTGTGATTAAAACAAAAATTAACCCAGAAACATTCTTAACTTAGTGAAGAATATGCTGTTGCTGACCTGGATTGACACACTGACCCAGTACAGTGGGAATAATCCCTGACAGTTTATATGGCTCTTAAGATGATGTAATAAATTTCAGTAAGAATATGAAATATTGTTTAATGTACAAATGGGTTCCTCATGTTTTTCCCCTAGAGGTTTTATGAGTTCTGCTCCATTGTTGTGAATATATCATCGCTTTTCCATCTTGCTGTCAAGTAGAATAGCTGGAGATTCTATGATGCAGGCATGGTATGAAAGCGCATTGTGTCCAGGGCTTTGGGGTAAGGATTCCTGTGAGTGAGAACATGGCACTGGACTCAGTTTAGTCAGATGTATCAGCAATATGCATAATGTACCAGTGTCCTGGTGTTTATCCAGCTGGATCAGGATGTTGTCTTAAAAAGCAATCTGCATTTAACAGTTAAAAAAATTGTCAACTATATGGTATATTTTTGTTTTGTTATGTAAGAAAGATACAGTTCTTTTCCTCTCTGACAAATGAAACAAGCTGTTGCTGGAGTTTTCTGTAGAGCTTGAAAGTAAACGTACCTCTAATAGTTTATGGTGGCTCGGAATCAGCGTTGGTAGAATGCCTAAAAATTCCTGCTTCCTGTTGAAAGTACATTCAGCACTGGGACACATTTGTCTGGATGTGATCTCTGGGTCTACTTTTTTTATTTACACTAAATTTGCAGTGATTCCTGTTATTTCAAACCACATACACCCACACAGCTATGGTTACTTGGAATCTGTCTTTGACTGGAATATATCAGGAGTAATTGGGTTGGTATGCCATCTTTTGTTGATAATTAGAAACTCTTGGATCTGACACAAGAAGTTAACAAATTCCCTGTACTTAGCCATATGCTTTAGAAGTTCTTGCAACAGCAATTTTCAGGTCATTTGTCTGGCTAGAACTTGAGAAGAAACATATGGCTACTGCTTATGTCCTGCCTTATTATTCTTAAGAGTATTATTTCATAAACAGAAGAGAGCTCATTAGCTAGTAAATTATTCATAGACCTTGCTGAAATTGTACCAGATATGCACAGGGATTCTTGAAAGGCTCTCTTTTAACAGCCCACATTTGGAATTGTCTGGGCAGAAATATATTTTTCTTTTCAGTAAGACAAATAAAACCCCACAAAGCCGTTCATCTCAGTTAAATCCAACTGTATGGCAATTTCATGTTAAATACTTCTCGTGTATGATTAAAAGCTACTTGCTAATAAATCATGGCTGTAGCTGCAACTTGGGTTCTGATGAGCTGTGTATCACTTCTAGTTAGTAATTAAAGAGCTCATATGCATAGCAAAGAGGACTATGGTTAATTAAGACTATCCCAGTTCCAATGGTCCTTCCTGGTAATGTTCAAATATTCTCTGGTGCCACCTAATGGTAAAATTGTCCAGTTACTCTGGAGTGAGAATAAACAATGGGTGCCCACCACATTTATTGCTGCACTGATCCCATTGGGATCAGTGTTGTGGCCTGAATATGCATGTCATAAAAAAAGGCTCCTGACTCTAATTGCTTCCAGTCAAAACATTTCACTGCAAAAGGAAAAAGTGCAGTAAACCCTATATTACTTCCTTTAACTGTTCTAACTGAACTGGTTTTTAAAAGGTTTGGACACAAGCCTGAACCAAACCAATTAGAGTTTAAATCAAAGCTATCTTGTGACAGTAACCCATAATTTCCTAAAAGCCAAATGCTGTTCACCCTTATTGTACTGGGAATCCAACGTTCAGATTTGCGATATAGCTTTGTGTTTATTTTTTTTTCTATATTCTAGCCACAATGCTGCAGTTTCCAGGACATGGAGAGATGCCTCTCTGGCTGTGGCATATGCAGTAGGGATAGAAGTGAACAGTGCCCCTCATTGTGACCCTTTCCTTAGCCCCTGGGTGTTGTGGATGGCTGGAGGGAGCACAGGAGAGGCAGGGTGCAGAAGGCCAGTCTCTTTACCTGCTCAAAGTAACCTTTATGGCACATGGATCTGGCTCCTTCCTGTCTGCAGGCTGTAGGTAGCTTTCTAGTTTTTCTTTGAAAATTTAGTCTTTCCATTATCTTATTTTCATTTAATTATGCTCTAGCAGTGAGAAGTTACACTTCAAGTGTAAGTTACACTTAGAGTTCTACCTGGGGCCTTGCTATGACAGTTTACTTTCTTTTCTTGGAGTGGGCGGGGAACTGTTCTGTCAGGGATGAAGTAGCAATTTCCTGCTCCAAATAAAGTACAAATGCACATGAATACTTAGCTCAGTTGGTTTGAGCCTGGTGCTAATGATGGCAAGGCTGTGTGCTCCATCTCTGTATGGGCCATTCACTTAAGGGTTGGACTCAATAATCCTTGTGGGTGTTTTCAGAATACTCTGTGATAATTTATCTCAAGTTAGTAGGGAAACAAACTGTAGTGAGGCAATAATAGCTGTAATTCAATGATTCTTATAAGAAGCTGGTGGGAGGGACAGTGTAGCCAAAAGATGTTGCAAAAGAACACTTAAATGAGCTATTTCACAATCCTCTGGAAAAGAATGTTCGCTATGTTTTGACTGATCAATTCTGCTATCACACATTTTCTGAATACCTGGTTTAGATGGAATTAATAGAGTTGAGGCAAATAAACAGCAATACCCTAGAGACAAGGAACAGTTTTATCCAAATAGCTGAAATATTAGGTTTGCTGCCAATTTCTGAGACTCAAAAGGCTATTGAATAATGTAATTGTCAGTTATTCTAGTCAGAACTGTCTGTGCCCAACACAATGTGAGCTGCAGATTTCTACTCTAATGACCTTTCTAGCACCAGACTTAGAGTTCTGCATCACCTTTCCATTCCATTGTGGAGTCCTTTCTTCAAGAACAACCACCCTTGCAAATGAAAACCATTTGCATGAGTGGGAGTTGTGATATTGCTTTTGGAGAAGTTTCATTTCCAAGAGAGTTGTTCTGCTGCTTAGCTATGGCTTAGTTGTATTTTGGAGTTAGAAATGACTACTTCTTTGTGGAAATTCTCTTTTGGGAGGAATAAAATAAAACACCTTTCTGCTTTCTCCTGGGTATTCTAGAAAAGAAAGCTACTGCTATTGGGCATTAGTACATGTGAATAACGTGGATAAAGTAGTCACTATGAAAGTGGCATTTTTTCCCTTTGCATAAGCATGACTAGAGAGGAAAATATTGTGGGCCAAATTGTTTGCAGATGTAACTGTTGTGGTTTCATTGAGTTACAGGCAGATTTGAAAAGATTTTGTCCCAATAGGAGATAATATGTGCAAAACACTGCTGATGGTCTGGCCAATTTGTGGGTTCTCAGTCTGAGCTGAGAAGCTGGCACTCTGTTTTTGAAAATCTGGCTTTGAGGACTGTACCATGTTACAAAAGCAGAGGGTTTGGCCCACTATGAAACTAACTGCCTGAATAGAAGTACTTTCTTTTTATTTTTCAGGCCAACCAAATAATAAAATTGTGTTTCCTTCCCTGAGTTGTAGATGGAGAAAAAAAATCCTTTTCTGTGGGTGGATGGCTCTTGTCCTCAAAGGCACTTGTCACTGACTGTAGTGCTTAATATTGGCTCCCTCTTTGGCTGGGATTCTTCTAGAGGAAAAAAGGCCAAAGAATTCAAGTTCAAGCTTTCCACCATGTACAGGAAACATCTTAATCCTTCCTGTTTGTCACTGTAAGCAAACTGCTCTTGCTTTCATGATCTGCAGCTCATAAGCCCCAGTCATGGGTATCTGTCAACTCCAAATGCTTAAGAGTCATGAACCTGGCCCCAAGTCATGGCACTGGGGTACTGTTAAGCCAAGTAGCTCATGCTTAGGATCACTTTGTGTGTGTCAGGAATGGGGAATGGAAAGAAGGAATTAACTCCCTGATTGTGGGAGTTGAGAGGGTGAAGCCTCAGGAGATGAGCACTTGTCAGCACTGCAGTCAATAGCAACAGTTCTGCTCTGACTCTGGTTGTGTTTGCAGCCTTGGGTGAGACAGATCATGCCCTAAGCTCAGAATGGAGCTGCATTTAATCTCTTTAAAACCATCACCTGCCTGGACAAAAAGTGTGGGACCCAGCATGGGCATTTCCTATCTTTAAAACTGAAGTTTTTCTTAACACTTGTACCACCTTAGCTGTTCTGGCTAGTACCACTTCGGGTGTTGCTGGGCTGTTTTCTGAACTGTATGTTCCAAAGGAAAATGAAAAGTAGGGCAGCTAGGTTTTGGCTATTTGCTCTGAGGCCCTGTTTGGGTTTTGTGGTGTTTTTCATGTAGCAGATATGTCAGATGTGAGATCCAGGTCTAACAGCACATTACCTTGACAGTGGACTGTGTGTGATTATTTTCAGAGGCCTCTAAAGGAGAATCAGATTGAGTATTTCCTTAGGATCATAGTCTTGGAGCAGAAAACACTGCATGCTGGACTCTCCTGTGAGTCACAGGCTAAAGGAGAACTAGGGGCTTAGTGGGTTTGTGTGCTGGCAGAGAACCCTGGAGACAGAAATTAATCAGTAGTGAAGCTCAATCAAATGTAATCTTCTTGCTGCTGGAAGGAGAATGAAAAGATTGCTGGTATCAGTTACTGCCATGGTGCTGGTGCCTGCAAAATGCTGTGGGAAGGGCCAGGACTGATGTATCTCACTGGCAGCCCTTATCAAGGCTCCTGCAGAGCCCTTCTGAAAATGAATGTCATTCCAGACAAATCTGTCCAGGCAAATAGGCTTCCTGTCCATAGCTGACAACTTATAAAAATGTGAGGTGGATGCAAAATGTGGATCCAGGTTTGGCCCTTTGTTTCCTTAGAAGCTTCTAACAAATTTGAATTTTACCTCATTACTTTCAGATTCTTCACGGTTTTCTTCTGCTTTCACCCTGGCTCCTGGAGGTCTCCCTTCCTACTGAGTTCTGCTTTCAGAGCCAATTACCATGGGAGTCTGAGACAATCTTTTTGAACCTGAGCTTCAGGGCCACCTTCTCAAAGCCCCCGTTGTGTCACTGATACCAATGTCTGCAAAAAGAAACAGCATCTCTGGCTCTTTGACTTGGTCCCTTCTGCTGTCAGCCCTGTCCTTGTTCACGTGCTTTTGTAAACTTGAGGTGGAGAAGCAGAATTTCAGAGAGCTTTCCTCAATGCAAAAGCAGTATAGGTCAGGGTCTGCAGTTTTTTGGGGGTGGCTCCTGGCCCCTGTAAGTAAATCCTTAGTCTCTTATAGAGGCTACAAGGTCAGTGACCAAATTCCCCCCAGAAAAGGGCCTTGACAAACTGCAGTCTGTTTGCTGTGTCCCAGAGTATAGGTAGGACATCCAGCTCCAGTGACAGGTTAAGTCTTGAAATGTTGGTGAGTCAGGGAAGTAATATTCCAGGAAAGGTCCCTCAGTATAAGGGTGCTACAGGAGAAGAGATGGGGTGCCTGGGATAGGAACTTGCTGAGCAGATTGTGCCTGAAATACGCCTCCCCACCTGAGCATGATGGAATCTGACTGTCCTCAGTACCAGAGTGTTTGTTTTATAGGAGCTTTAGCCCATTAGTGATTGATTTGACATCTCAGAGGCAGTGGGGTGGGAGTACTGGTGTTTTGGTCCTTTTAGCAAGTGCTTCTCTCTTACTATTCCACAGTTTATTTTAACAAAAATCCCTCAAGCTTGGAAGACATAAAAGACTAAAAGAAAATAAAATGTGAGCTCTTTGGATTTTTTCTTCTATCTGTTCCTCTTAATAATCTTACTAGAAAAATGCTTGAGTTGTTAAATTTGCTGAGATATTTGTTGCTGATAAGCCTTATCGAGCACACTCTGCGTTCCTTCTGCAGCCGGGGAGTGCCCTCTGGTGTTTGCAGTTCTGGTGGCAGCGGGTGCTGCCCGGGATGCTCTGCTGGCAGCCCAGGATCCTCCGTGTGCTGCCCAAGATGCTCTGCTCGGGATGCTCCGGGCCCATCCTTGACTTTCATGGCATTTCTGGGCAGAGGAATGCGTTGCAGCAGTGAGACACACTCGTTGTTTGCCTCTGCTAGTACATTGATCTCCTTTTTTACAAAGCTGTTGTTTAGTATTGCCTGGCAGGCTTGTCCATGAAGTCCCTGTTGCTGTGCAAGAGAAGCACACTGGCCTGGCTCTGTTACACTGTTGGTGTCTCAGTCCTGCACGTGCAGAAAAGGGAACACTGATGAGCAGCCACACATATTTAGTTCCCCTTCTTGCCCCCAAAGCCACCCTCTATTTTGTTTTGCCTGGCTGATTGTTTTGCTGAAGGACTACTCAGTCATCCATTTTCCTCTAAATGCCAGAGAGCTTCATCTGCTCTAACAGCACCTGAAAGCCTTTGGCATTTTGGGGTCACTGGTCTGTACTTGCTGTCAGTGCTAATGCTGTTTGATTTTCAATATTGGATTTTATGCCTTGTGCAAAGCTGCATGTGGCCAGGATGTTTAACTGCAGTGTCCATGGCTCATAAATTCTTAACCCACAAAACCCAACAGGGAATAGTAAGGAAGCCCAAAATGAGGGTGGTGTGTGTGCATGTAAACCAACACTTGAGCTCTGTGTCTTTCAAAGCAAAAAATGAGCAGGATTTTGCCTCTGCACTACAGGCCAAAGTAGGAAGAATATTTTAACATGTTGTTTAAGCTGGAAGGGAGTCTTCCAAGTGGGAAAGCATCAGCCAGAAAAAGAAATTGCAAGATACAAAGTTGAAATTAAGCTTTTTTTTTTTTCTTTTAAAGCTGTGAATGCATCCCTGAATGTGGGCAGATAGGGAACGATTTATTAAGCTACCAGGTCCACTTGGGAGGCTATTTAAATTTATTAGCAAACAAAAAGTAACAGGGAATAAATAAATGCAGGAAATAAGAAAGGGATGAACAATATAGATGATTTTTGCTGTCAGTTAAATATTAACTCATAAATGCCATTAGTTTATGAACACAGTGTCTGAAACCTCTACACTAGTTTTGGGCAGCAGTATCTTTCAAAGTGTATCAATTAAACAAGCAATTGTTACTGACTTGGGTCACATTTCAAGGTTCCTATCAGTAGCAGTTCTATGAAAGGTGATGCTGGAGAGCCCCTCATTGTTCTGGTTTGTGCCCAGCAGCAGCAATTGTGCATTGTCTTATGGTTTGTGCCCAGCAGCAGCGCACAATGGTAAACTCAGGCCCATGCTCTATTATTTCACTGTATCCCATACCAGCACTTCATTTTGCCAGTTCTAGTTTCCTTTGTGAGGCTGAGCCCACAGGTAAAGTGGATGTGGAGTTAAACCTGTTCTCTCTTATTTTCCTGCTGTGCTTTTGGTACCCTGACCCTCACTTCCCATGTGCAGGGGGTGTCATGGCAGTGGAGCAATTCTGTAAAAAGGCTGGGAGGAGAAGCATGTCCTTTGATCTCAGCTGTGACAGGACTTGACATATATTAGCCAGGGAAATACTTTGGCCTGATAATAATGTTGATGGCTTACTTTAAATGATCCACAAGAACAAGACATTGCTCTGAAATGTTCTCCATGAAGAGATCTGTCTGGTGTGACTCAGATTGAGCAGGGGTGAGAAGAGCTGATGGCAGGACAGGCTGAGCTGAAGGCATTGAGCCTCTAAAAAATTGAGCAGGAAGGACTGCAGAAAGCATGAAGACAAGAAAGGAGAAATCGCTTGGGAAATGCTTTTGGTCAGACATGGCCTAGTAGGCCAGGACTAGTCAAAAGGGAAGGAAGGGAAAAGGAAAGATGCCAAAGAGCTTTGAAATAAAAGGACTTGTGGGTGCTGAAGATGGGGAGCTGTACACACAAACAGCTGCCTATGTAAGGGAGGGAAGAGCAGCAAAGGTGTAATGCAGCACCTTTGGTTTTGCTGTGGAAGAGCCTTTGAAAATTTCAGGACAGCACTAAGCCCCAGCTCAAACCAGTGCACCCAAAGGCCACTCAGGAGCAGGGTCTGGGCATGAGTGAACTGAATACAGGTTTGCAGCCTGGTGCAATCACAGTGGAAAGATCAGTGGAGAGGAACATGCCCTGCTGCTCCTGGGCTCTGTTACACAGCATGGCTGGCTGCCCACATGAGCAAAGTGGGCTCTGCCTGGAGGGCAGGTACCTGCCCTGCTGTGTCAGAGGTGATGAGCTGTGGCAGAACAGCATGTTCCTCTCTACAGCCCAGCTCTGCTGAGTGCTCAGAGGGGGCCTTGGCTGATGGAGGGGCTGGTGAGTGTGGGAGGAAGCTCCTCCTGTGAGTGAGGGATGGCATCAGCCCTCCCAGCAGCACCAGTGCTCCCTGCCCTGCCCGGCTCCCAGCCTGGGCTCCAGGACCAGCAAGCTGTGCTCTGCAGAGCTTCCCACTGGGCTCTGCCTTAGGGGGAAGGGCATGTGGGGCAGTGGCTAGGGGAGGAGGAGTAAAGAGCAAATGGTGAATCTGGGAAGAAGAGAATCACCTGGCTCTTTTCCAAGTCCCTCTGAAATAGCTGCCATCCTCCCAACCTGAACTGCTTCCTTGCAGGTTCTTAACTGTAGCACTTAACTTGGTGCAACTCTGAGCCTTTGCTTCTATGCTGCCTCTGCCCTATTTCAGGCTCTCCTTCTATCCCTTCCTCACATCTCTTGATTACAGCCTTAAACCAGGATATTGCTGAGAAGCCCAAGGCCAGTTCCATTTTCTACTTTAGTAGAAACACTCGTGCTGGTCGAGGTGCCAATGTATCTTCTTCCAAAAGACTTTTTTTGTGGCATTTCTGCATAGAGGGTAAAAGCAAGGGTTAATGCTCTGCCAGACTGAGGGCAGGGGATTAAGAATGTATTGAATCTGCAGTTAGACAGGTCTTCCTGTTCCTCTATTATAGTTATGGTTGTTATTACAGTCAGTTGTAGGGCATCTGAGTGAAATTCATCCACAATATAAGTGCCTGAAATTGAGAAGGAAGGCAGAAAACACTGAGATTTCCAAGTAGAGATGACCTCTGTTGCTCTCTGAGCTCAGACTATTTTTGGCAGGAGGCAAATGAAGCGAGGGCCTGCCTTGGAATGAAGGCAGAGCAGCTGCCAGCCCCTGTAATTAGCCAAAAGGCTGTGGAGTGTGGGCAGGAGGCTGCAGAGCACGTGGCTCCTGCTGTGGCCCTGCTCAGTCCAGAGCAATGCCTGCAGGAATGCAAAGCCCAGCCAAGCCCAGACACTGCAGCTGATCCCTGGGGAGCCCTGAGCCCCTTATCTGGGGCTGAGCAGGGACAGGGTGCACAGGGGCAGAGTCTTTGGAGCAGGAGATACAACCCTGGTCCTGCACATGGGACTGATTCTGTCCTTACCAAGGGCCTCCAAACACACTCAAATGGAATAATGGCTCAGAGTAAACTGGGACTTTGGTGACCCTGAATTGCAAGAGAATGACTCAAATACACAATAATGGATTTAATCATTTATGTATGTGCTTAGTGTAATTGTAGAGGAAAAAGTATTACTACAGGCAAGATTTCTCTGGCACCCTCTTGGTTAGTGAAGCTATTGTATCTGTTTATATGTAAATTACAGGCCTGCCAACAGCCTACACACAAAATACTTTCTACTGATAACTGAAAATGAACCTAAGGGAGTTCATGAAGACTTAATTGTCTCTTTTTTTTTTTTTTTTTACACTGTCTCATGTCATATATGGAAGGTAATCAAGGAAACAAGACAACCAAAATGTGTTTGTCAGAATTTTTACTACAAATATTTTCCTTCCATGATATTTAGTAGGAAAACCACATCAAATTTTTCTCAAAGCAATGCATTCATTGAGATAGGCTGGCTTAAGGATGCAAAGAATGGATATATTACAGTCAGGAATCACAGAATCACAGAAATGGGCTTGATATCAGAGGCTATAGATAAATCTTTCAATGGCAAGATTCCTCAATTGCTGTTTTCCTCCATGGGCAGTAGCACAGCAGTGTATTTGTCCACTCCTGAGAAAAGCCAGATCCAGAGCCAGTTCCTGGCCTGAATTTTGTATGTTTCTACCCAAGCACAGTTTCTCTGCAGGAATGAAACCAAGCAAGCATGCAGGTAATAGGGGGAGATGTAGTTCAGCCTGCTTTACTCAATGTGTGGAGCTATACATCAGTTCCTCTGCTTTTTCAATTTATTTTTGTCTCCTTTCTTGTTCAAGCAGAGAGGAATCTGTTGAAGAGCAGTCTGATTTGTGAGGTCTCTCAGTTCCTCATTAGCTGCATGAGTTACAGAAAGTGGAAAACTCTCAGGGACTTGGGAAATGTGTGCTTCATGTGAGGCATTTCCCCATCACTTCTGTGCTGGATTTCAAAAACATTTTAGGTAACCAGTCTATTTCTCATGAGTACTCTTGGGTTATTTTATTTCTATGTGTGTGAGTGTTTCACAACTCTGTTTTTAATGTTTGAATGAGACAAGGAAAGAAAAAATGCACCCCACCTTACCCAGGAGAGAAGATGTATAATCACCTAAGATGTGTTTTGCTGTAGAATCTTTTAGCTTTAAATTTCTTGTTTGTCAGCATAGTTCAAACTGCAGGGGCTCTGATTTGGATTGGAGTAGATTTTGATAGTACCTGCTTTCACTCACTTGAAAACTTTCATTCAAAACCTTCAACACTTTTTCCTGGTCTTCACAACTTTGCTGTGATATCTGACAGGGATGCCAGATGGCCCAAAGAGATAAACATCAAACAAGTAGAGTGTCCCTGCCTCCAGCCCTTTGATGGTCTCTGTGGTGACTGCTCTCTGGAGGTTCAGGTCATAGAAGTACTTGCACAGCACTTTCTCTGATTTGTGCCGAGATTCAGGCCCAGAGCACCTGTCTGCACTCTGCAGCTCCCTCCAGATCTCATCCTCCTCAATCCTTTTCCTGTACACACAGTACTTGCTCTCCTCTTGTGTTCCCAGCCAGGCAATGGTCACAGACCTGCATGTCCTCAGTTTACTGAAGGATTTGATCTTTAAGCTGTCTGGAAGTAGTGGGAATAAGGGCTTGTGGAAATGGGGGGATGCCAGTACCTTCACAGAAGAGTTAGACTCCTCTGTGGACCTCAGCTGCACCGAATAGATGTCCAGCAGCTTTCCCTTCAGGGAGAAATACCTCAGCCCAGAGAGGTTTTCTGATGCCACTGTTTTGCCGTTCCTTGTTATGTGAACCCGTATTTGGCCTCGACACAACTGAAAGGTGAAGTGGATTTTCTTGTGCCTTGCCTGGTACTGCAGACTGTAGAATTTCTGCTTTTTCCCATCCAGGACCACATGAATCACTTTGCCATCTTTCAGCTCTGTCACCTTGGGCTCAGGTTCTTCCAGGGTCCTGGCAAATGTCCCAGTGTACGCGGCGCTGGCGTTTGTGAGGAGGTTGACAATAAAAACATCGAAGTAATACTGAGTGTTGGGGCTGAGGTTGGGCACTGTGTAGGTGTTCTTGGTGCCCATGCACACCTGCCTGACTTCCCCACTGCTCACTTTGTTGATGATGCTTAGTTCACTGTTGGACAGTATCATCACCTGCTGTGGCTCCAGAAGATATGGAGAGAGGGATAGAGCTACTGTGGGTGGCAGCTTCATTCCAGAGGATCGGATGGCTGTCTCAGCAGCACACAAGCTCTTGTAGTTGTGCTTTTCATTGACCAGGAGGCAGTACTGGATGCCCTCGCTGTGCTGCAGGACAGAAGGGCTGTGTTTCCAGGCCAGGGTCACTGTTGTGTGCCCGATGCCGATGACATCGATGCGTGGATCCCCTGGGAGCTCTGGGTACAGGTGCCCAGACGTGGTGTCACTGGTTAGGTACACAGTGATGTGTGTGTCCCTCTCTGTGGACAGGAACTCCAGCAGGTACAGGGCAGAATGGGAAGACATTCCCATGTAAGTCTCTACAGAATTTCCCTTGTAGTTGAAGATAGTGGACACCAGGCTTGAAGCCTTGCGAGATTTGGAGACCTCTTGTGTATCATGGTCACCTGCAGGGCAAAGGCAGACTTGTAACTTCTGCTTTAAAAGATGTGAAATAAAGCACATCATGCAAGTTTCACTGTTAGGGAACATTATATTTTCTTCTTGAAAGCAGCAATTATAACTAAAAATATGTTTTAGTTAAAATATGTTGCTACTGGCAATTTATTAAATTAAAATTTGAGAAGCTTTTATTTTAGCAGTGCAGCTGTAGAATTATGTTTTCAAAAATACTGTAATTATGAAACCACAACTTGCAAAAGCTTGGCTTGTATCATGCCTGATGCCCCTACAATTTTCTTCTGTTTGCTATCTCTGAGGGTACTTTAGGAGACTCATTATTTCTATGCTAGGCTTTTTTCTTTGGGTTAGTTTTAGCCCATTGTCTCATGAAGAGGGAAAACTTAACAATTCAAAGGAGTGTAATTTGAACTCCTATGTCAGGTGTACCTGCTTGATGGGTCAGAACTTTTTATTGGCAGCCTTTAGATTTTTACTTTGAAAAATTAATGTGAAAAATCATGCAAGAGAAAAGAATTGCCTTTAAGGCAATGTAGAAGCCACTGCCATGGCAGATGTGGCTAGAATAAATGGCTAAATCTTGTCTGCTTCATGTGGAGAGCAAATAGTTGTCTCAAGTGACCTAAGCCACAGAAAAATAACTGAGGCAGCAGAGGGAAATTGGGCCCAGTACCAAGAGCTTATGAAGTTGCTCTGTTTGCGCAGCCTGGAAGACCTGCAGTTGTTCCCAAATATTCACCTTAGATGTAGACATTTTAATATCTAATCCTTAATTTATTTGTGTTGAGGGCAGGATCTGATGGATTTCCGTGTTTTACCCATGGAGACTGGGTCAGTCCATGACAATTTAAAGAAGGGAACCAAAAAGTGTATAGGTTTGTGGGAAATTTCCTGTAACACACTTATCCATGAGTAACTTGTGCTTTCTCTGCCTCTGCTTGGGCAGCCTGAAGGCCTTACCTGGTGCTGCTTTTCCTGGTGGAGGCTTGTACACCAGTATGCTCCACTCAATGGGAACATCACAGGGAGTCACTGTTATGGAGAAGGGGGCAAGGGCCCTGCCCTCTTCCAAAACAAAGTAGAACCTGTGAATGTGAACAGAAATAGAGGCAATGCATCAGGGAGTTCAGGTTTGCCCAAAACTCCTTGTAATCAGCCATTCTGACATGGGTCACTTTGCTCTGGGTAGAAATGACTGTTCTCTGAGGTGCATCCACACAAAGGGATGATGAGTGTCTGCAGTCTTCAGCTGTGGCAAGAAAACAGGCTGAGGGGTGTTTGTTTTTAATCCACATGTATTTGCTGAAATTTTATCCACTTAAGGCAATATTTTTCCCTCTCAGTTTTTTTTCCCGTGCTTTGGGTGAACATTGTATCTCATCCTTAGCTGGTTATTTTGGATGATGGATGTGATTTGCCTGTTGCCAGTTGTGTGTGTCTTGATTGCCTTTGTGTCAGACGCTGCTATGCATGAGCACCACAGAGTGTCATCAGTCTCTTTGGTCAGGTTTTGATTCCTGCCTTGAAAAAGCCCAACCTCCTGCCTTGCTCTGTGTTTTTTTTTTTTTTTGTTTTTTTTTTTTTTTTTTTTTTTTTTTATAGAGGCTGTACAATGTTTGGGCTTGGCTATAACATGTTTGGATTTGGGTGCCTCCCTCTGCACTTTAATGAAGGCAATTGGCAATCCAAGGGTTTTTTTGTTGTTCACCAGTGAGACAAGCACAGCCCCTATGGACAGTCCCTGTCAGCCTGGAGATGTGGCTTTCTTTTAGGGCATGGCTCCTGGGCCAGAGTGGAGCTTCCCTGGAATCAGTTCCACGTTTTTGAGTCTTTTACTCTCAGCCAAAACTTGTCATTGCTTGTCTTCCCCTTTGGATGACTGAGGTTCAGAAAAACCTTCCTGATCATGCTAAACCACTTCCTAATTGCCATCTTAGTGTTATGCCACAAGAGCATCGAAAAACTCCCTTTTCATTGTTTCAACACCCCTGCTCTTGAACTAGGAGAGCTCCTAGTCCTGCTCTTGTGAGCATGGTCACGTTATGTAACATGTGCCATGTTCCAGTTTTTCTGTGCAGTGCACATGAAGGCTCAGCAATCTGGCTCAACCTCTGCTCCATGGCCACTCGGGTGTGTGTCAAAAATCTGTGTTTGCTGGGCTCTGTCCAAAGTGCATCTCTTCCCAAACAAGCAGATTGATTTTTGCTACCCAGATGCAGTGCCAGTTGTAATATCTAGATCACCTCCATATCTGGGTATGGCAGAATACTTTTCAGATATTTTGGGAAGGTGAAGAATGTGGAATTTTCACATGCAAAGCACTTTTGATCTTAGCTGGTTGTACTGCCATTCAGCAAGAACACTTTTAGTGTGTAGGACAGTGGCAGATTTCCTGATAAGATGTCTGTGCAGGTATGCTATTGATTTTGGGTAGTAGATATTCTAGGTAAAATGTTTGTATCTCACCATGAATGTAGGATGGCTGCAGTTTGCAGAGCTGAAATTGGGCTGTTTGTCACGCAGCTGTTTGCTGCTGGAGCCCACCCATCCTGTATCAGTTCTGCTGCTGCTCTGACAGCTCAGAAAGCTGCTGAAATGTGTACAGCAATCTAAATTTCATCTCAGAGGTTCATTCCAGATTGTGGGCAGTGTAATGACCCTTGAGGAGTGGGGCATTTTTCTGGCACTTCAGTGTGCACTGCTGGAGCCCTGCAGGTACACAGGGGTTCTTGGCTTATCCTGGTAGTGTACAATTCCCAGTGACACGGGGATGTCTCTGAGAATAGGAGGGGCTGATTTGCTCTTACCTTTTGGGGATATCCTTCAGCAGGTGAATTGTAGTTTCCTTACCATCTGCAAGTATCAAGGAGTGGTAGAAATCAAAGAGGTTGCTCTTGAAGCTCTGTTGGGAGCTGGTGGTGGGTGCTTTTATAGAATGGCACAAACAAGTTGCCATGAGAAGATGGAGAGGAAGATAAAGCCAGAGCCAGGACATCTTCAGTACTGCAAAGTGAGATAACAAAAGTGAACAGAGAAAGTAATGTGACCCTCTCTTTCTGTGCTTTTCCTGGTATTTGTTATAATCCCAGCAAGCCAGGCATTCAAATAGTGCTAGTCTCCATTTTGCTGAATTCTTTAAAATTCACAGAAATATTCCTCAGAGGATCTCTCAGCAAAGATTTAATTGTGGAAATTGCTATGGAGTCTTTGATTAGAGGGGGGAAAAATGTAGTCAATGCAGCACAAGTGCACCATGACAATTATTAAAAAAAATTATTTTACTGCTGTCAGAATGAGTAGAAAATCACATTTAGAAGATTTTTTTCTGGTTTGTGATGTTCAGTTACTAAATTTCAAGGCTGAGCTATTTGTAATGGAACTGTCCCTTTAAAACTCTCAGGAGGTCCCTGTGTCCCAAACCCTGCTTCTGCTGTTCTGTCAGAGATCACTGCATTTTTTTTTGTCCACTGGGGCAGTAGGCATGTGTAGATAAGAGGATCACTGTAACTTACCCAAAGCTGTGTAAGATGCTGTTTGGTCAAAGGTGGAGAATCTTGGATAAGAATCCCTGAACTGGTGCTTAGATCTTAAGCTCTGTGGATCTCATTTGGAAGAAAGCTTTATCACTATAGGGCAATAATCTTGTTCTTAGATTTTTGTGTTGCCTATCATTCTCATACTTGCATCACTTCCAGCCTCTCTCAGCATTTGCTGCTCACTGGAGCTATAACAACTGTCTTGTAGGGCAAGAAATTTTTAGAAAATCACTTATTTTCCAACAGGCTTTATTATCAGCTTGGAATCTATGAAAAAAAAAGTACTAAACCAGTCCCCAGCAAATACAGATGTTATTTAAACTGTTGTGTGCATTGCCCAAAGCTGCACAGAGGAGGAGGCTCCAGTTAGCACAGGAAACTTTGGCAGTGCAGTTATTGACTATAACTTACAGCTCCTTTGTCTGCCATGGTCAGTTTCAGAAAGTGTGAAAGGAGCAGAGACCCTCAATACAGGTGCCAGTTGTAGCTCAGGGATTTGGAAAGCAGAGGGAGCTCTGTGTGCAAGATCCCTTTTTTGAGGAAAAAGCAGCCTATTGCATCTTACAAACAGCAAGGAGTAAAGATACTGGTTACATCTGATTATTGGCTGGTGAGGGGAGAAAGCACACAGGACAAAGTCTAATTCTTTGTAATTTTTATTTCTTTCTGAGATCAGCTCTTTCCCCACAGTGCCTGTAAAAGTGTGGAAGATTTTAGGCAGTCAAATCTCCAGTTCAGCATGCCCTCTGTCCATTGCAGTTAAAGTGACTTTATAAAAGGACTCCTTCCTTTTTAAATCCATTTCAAACATACATTTAAATACAGCATTGACTAAATCTATAGGTTTTTATGTACAAAATCTGTAATTCCCATAGTCAAGCACATCTTCAGTATCAGTGAGATGATTATGGAAATTATGTTTACCAAGTCATCTGAATGTCCCTCTCAAAATCCAGAAAAGTTGGTTTATTCTCTGCCTGCTTGTACTGTTTTAGCACTTGGTTGAATGCAGGCTTAAACACCATCTGAACAAGTTGGAAGAATAGATAAGATTTCCATATCAATTCCATTTTAATGCTCTTATAATAGAGCTTTTCCTTATGACTCTGAGTCACTTTGCCACTTGGTTATTCCTCTAGTCTAATTATAGCTTACAGATGTTAAATAGAACCCCAAATATTTTGCTTTACCTTTGACAGTGGAATCTGAGTGGCTCTGTGCTTTGGAGGGGATTTAAAACAAGTTTTTCTGCTGCTTAAATGACAGGATCGTGCAAACCACAGCAGCTCAGCTTTTCTTGTCCAGGAAAACAAACAAACCAAGTGATCAACAAACCTATAATCAGCTTATCCCAAAGAGAGCATCATCCCAAAGGCTATTTTCACTCAATTACACAAACAATATATTCTCAGACTATTGGAAATATGTTACACAAAAAATACTGTACTTACCTATTTTGTTCCTGGCTAGATGATCCTCAGACCACTCGGTTTCTTTGCCAAAAAAGCAGAAAAGAACACAGACTTTTCAGATCTCTGTAGGCAGATGAAAATCAAAACTGTGCAACCAGTTTAACAAGACAGAACTGATTTTTCCATATGGCTCCTGAACAGACATAGCAACTGAAATGCTTGCGGTCCTTCACGAAAAGAAAAAAAAAAAAAAAAAACAAGCCAAAGCCACAATGGGATTTTGGTGCTTCCTTCAGTGGGGTGTTTTCAGAGGTTGTTTTAAACTTGCCCAGCTGTGCAGTCTCCCAGGTGCTGGTTGCTGTCCCCCCAGTTCCTGGGCTGTGTTGCCTGCAGAGCCCAGGAGCTGCTCCTGCACCGAGTGTCAGCCAGGCTGCTCCTGCAGCCTAATCCAGCCCTGCCTGCCCGGGGAGCAGCTCTGTGAGCAGGGGGGTGATGCCGAGAGGAGCAAACACTGTTAACCCTTGTCAGCCCTTAATCCAAGCCAGCCAGGGGTGCACCAGTCACCTCCAGAGCACAGCTTTTGTGTTAGCAGCCTGATGGCCCTCCCAAGGAGTGTGTGATGTCCCTGCCCTCAGCCTTGCAGGAGCTCCAGGTGATTCCAGGTGTGCTGAGTTTCTGCTGGGGTGCTTTATGGGCCCAACAAGTGCTGACCTAAAGCAGGGAAGGCAACAAAAAAAAAGCTGCAAGGGAGAGAATGCTCTGTGTTTTTAAAGCAGACTGGAATTAGCAACCCTTTGAAGGCTGTCAGAAATCTCTTGAATAGAGCTGTGCAGTTTTCTTGGCTTAGGGAGGCTGTGTAAGAAAGAAACTCTGAAAGTGTCTGGAGCATTTCTGTGGCTGAGGAATGAGGCAGCAAAAGGGTGCATAGGAAGAGGCTCACAGCAAGCCAAGCACTTGCTTGTTGGGGCTACAAAGCAGTTGTAGCAAAGCCATGGTTCTTTTCAGGCCACTCCTGCTGAGTGAGAGCAGTGCACGGCCAGCATTCACAGGCTGCTCGCACTGCTTGGCCTGGGCTGTCAGCAGAGATGCCCTGGGATTGGTGCTGTGGGGATGCCTGCTCAGAAAGGCAAGCCCCAGGAAGCTGCAGGAGCTTCCAGGCAGGCACTTTGCAGGGGACAAAGGCAGAATATGGTAGGGAGGCTCTATTTTTAAATGAAGTCTCTTGCGTTTGAAGAGTGGCTTGCAGTAACCCCTTATTATTGTCTCCCTGGACTCAGATTTTGAAGCCTTCCCAAGACTAAAAGTTTGCTAAGAAGAGAGGAGATAGGGGAGAAGTAGAAAGAGATTTCAACAGATTTTGCATAGCAGATCCTTCTGAAAATGTAAATTTACTCATCAGCTGATGTAAGAGAAATATTTACAGTGCAGAAGATGGCAGGAATAATTAAGGTGGTCATGAATTTTTTTTTGCTGAAAAGTTTTGCTGAGCAACTGGGATTTTAAGAAGGGACAGCATGTGGGAGCCTTGATACAGGCACTATATGATCGGGGTATTGGTTTGATATAGGCACTGTGTGATCAGGGTGTTGGTTTGATACAGGTACTGTATGATCAGGGTATTGGTTTGATCACTCTGTGATCAGGGTATTGATTTGATCACTGTATGATCAGGATATTGGTTTGATACAGGCACTGTGATCAGGGTATTGGCACCCTGGAGCTATGAGGAGACACTGCTGGATATATCCTAGAAAACTGGCACAAGCAGAGTAAATGGTGAACAGAGTCTGGCAGACAAACCATCATTCTGGTGTGAAATCCAGCCCAGGTCAAGTCTCTGTAACAGATCTGGGAACTAATGGACATGTAAGCACCTAGCCAGAGTCAAGGTGTTTCCTTAATGGAGGAGAAACAGGAGAGAAAGATGTTGGTGCAAAGTCCAGTAAGGTCCCAGGGCAGGCCTGGAAGAGGGAAATGTAGGTCAGATGAGGTGCATCAAAAATGTGCCCTGAAAACAGTATGTGAAATTTCTTTTCACAGAAAAAAAATATTGGTCACAATATCAGTGCAGGGTCTACAGTCTGTTTTGTGCGAATTTGGAGGGACTTATGGGTGGAAGCCAGCAGGGAGAATTGTGGACCAGCAACCAGTGCTAAGCAGGGATATCTCTGGGCAAATCTCAGAAGAAGATGCCACTCATGTCTGGTAAAATCCCTAAATCTGGACAGAGCGGATGTGTTTGTTGTAAAAAGGATGGACACTCTGTCTTGTCCTCTCCAATCATCCCCACTGCCATCAAAACAAACCATTAGCCTCTGCAAAACTCAGCTTCCAGGGAAGGCAATGGGAGTATTTCCTTTGGCCATCATTTCAGAGAAGGAAGCCAAATATTTGAACAGCCCTCTGTGTCCCACTGAATAAAACATGAGCAAGGATGTCAGGTGAAAAAGGCTGGTGATGGTGAAAGTATGGAAATAATCCAGCTCCTCTCTGGACAATTTCTCACGTTCTTCCCATGTGTGACTGCTTACATGCTTTGCTGGAGCAGAATCTGTGTTCATAAATTTTCTGAGAGGTTCACTGAAGCACTATCAAAGGGGGGAAAAGTATTCTCTATGGGGAAAGTTAAATTCATGAGCTAAATTCATGACTTGTATAGCTTGACTGAACTCAGTGAAGCTACAATAGGGATAAATCAGTCCTTGATTTGGCAAAAAAATAGGTACAATGGCCTTTTCAGTAGAAAAAAGTCTGTATTGAGCAGGCTGTGCTCCCCTCAGAGCTGAGCTGGTTACTTCAGGAGGGCTGTTCAGAGATCCTACTCCTGCTCCAACCCTGCTGCCCATCCACACCTTTCACAAATGTGAGAGATGGAGCACCTCTGGCACGAGAGACTTGATTTAAACTCAGTTATGTAGTGGCTCTGCCAAAAGATCAGTAATGCTGAAACAAGGGAGCTGCTTTCAAATGGGAACAGAAAGCCAGACTGGGGTTTAGCTGGAAGCTCTCAAAGACACTTCAGGTGTTCATTTTCTGGAGCTGCAGTCCAAAGTTGTGTACTCAGGTGAGGGGTTCTGCAGGTCAGAGGAGTGCCCTGCAGTTTTGGCAGCCCTGTCCCACTGCAGGCCCTGCCTGCAGCATTTGGTTGCTGTTTCATGGCATGCCTTGCACAGGGATGCTCAGGGGCTCACCCCACACAGCACAGCTCTGGGAATTGTGTCACACTGGCAAGGAGATGCAAAAATTGGATTTTGGGTATTTTTGATGAAGAACTTCCCTGCCTGGCAATGCTTCTTTGAGCTGGTTTGGTCACCTCCATCAGGAGCCATCTGTGGGAAGGGCAAGGAGAGCTGCAGTCCTCCCTGTGCTACAGGGGAGAGTGGGAACAGGGCTGCCCTGTCTTGCATCCATCACCCAGCTGCATCAGCCCCTGGCTGTTAATTCTGGCAGCTCCCAAGCACAGCCAGCCTCCCTGTGCCCCCAGACCAGCCTAGGGAGCTCTGTTTCATGGAACTCAGTAAGCAAATTAAAAATGCATGGGGAAAGGGACATCTAATCTGTCAGTTATGAGATGAGCAGTATTCTCCCTTTCTTTTACACATGCACATATGTATTCTATCAGCAACTGAGACAGAATTGTTAGTCTTTGGCTCCCAGCTACCTGTCTGCCTGCAAAATGCCTTTTGAACTGATCTCCCTGTATGAACTACCTTCATAGCCCTGAGCAGGAGTAGCTGTGGATGTCTGATGGGGGGAATTATAGCATCCAAACATGTTCTGCCTTTTCAACAGCCTCAAGCTGCAATCTATTCCTCTTAGCAAAAGATTCTGACTTGCCCTTATGGCTATGGTTTGGGGGATGCAAATTTCTGTAAAAAACACCCTTCCCAAGTGGAAAGGTTGCCCAAATCATTGCTTTGTAGTTACTGGGGCCAGTATGTCCTTGATGAGTTCATGTACTTCTGGTTAGCATTATTTCTCAAAAAATATCATTCTAGACACACAGCTGGGCTCCAGAAAGAATCACATTTTCCTTTGAAGCTGTGAAAGTCAATCCTAAGCAAAAGTCTGGCACTTAAAACCTATTGAGAGTATTTTAGTGGGGTGGCTGCTTTTATTTCTTCCAGGTTTTGTCAAATCCTGGCAAAGCAAAGGACTGTCAAATGAGAAAAGCCCTAAGTCTGTTCCTATTCAGAGGCATTAATAAGCAGGAGGGACAGGGAATTGCTAAGCAAACTTGAACTTTTCCTGCAGCCTGTACCCAGGTGAGAATATAGAAATAGGTTGTTTAGGGTGGCGTGGCTTTGAAGGATAAAAATCCAGTGATCTACACTTTATACCTGTAGCTCCTATTATGGCATGTCTGTATTGAAAAGTTCCCCAGGGAATGGTACAGTGATAATTGTTATCTACTAACATTACCTGAGTTTTTCCTCAACAGTCTCTCTCCAGGGTAGGATGCTGGCACTTGAAAATTTTCTTTTTTGTTGCTGTTGAAACTAAAAAGGGTCTTGAAGGGTCTTTTAATGACTAGCAAAATAAATAAATACAGATACCTGATTGCTCCTCACTGTTCTCTTATTGTGTTTTCAAGAATGGTTGTAATTGCTCAGATGAGTCTGTCAAGAAATGATAGATATGATGTAGGGGGTACCTCCTGTGCAAAGCTGATTTTGCAGGATGTGAGAGATGGCTTCTGAGGTCAGTCTATTCAACTTTATGGGAAAATTCCTCATTTTTAGGGTAAACTTGTTCTTCCACAAGTGTAAATTCAGTGCAACAGAAAAATCTTAAAGTACTCAGCTAGGAGTCACTGACAACTTCTCTATGAATGAAAGAGAAATATATTGAAAGTCCTGAGCTGATACTTTCATTTCCTTTTCCTTTTACCATTGCCCCCAGGCTTCCAGGATTTTAGGTTAAGTCCTGTTAAATAATTCCTTAGAAAACACCTACAGAATTCCCTGGAAGTCATCAAAGCAGCATAACAGTTTGGGCAGGTATGGAAAAATAAGGTGGTATTTGTAGTTTAGCTGAAAACTGCTGGTTATCCCAGCTGAGAAAGTCAAAGGCAGAATGGAGTGTGCTGTCTGTCATCAGTGCACTGTTCTAATAGAGTAATCCTGTATTTTCTTGTTAGTGTTGTTTGCTTTTTATGACAAAGGATTCAATTTGTATAACCAGAACTAATCCAGCCTGGTAGACAAGGAGCATCCAAGTGTTTGCTGTGCTGGAGGTTCTGAAGTGCTGGGTCACTCCTCTCAGTGTCAGGTGAGAGAGGGGCAGGGAATGCTGAGCAGCCAGGCTGTTGTTCTTAAAACAAGCAGGGGCCTGCTGACTTTGATGCATCTTTCAGTGCTCCCTGATCCTATGCAGCTTCATAAGATTTTTAGAAACACCTTCAGTCTGACCCAAGAGGCCTTTCATCTCCTAGGTGCTCATTTCATTTACAGCATTTCCCTTTCCTCTTGGGCTGCTGGGAGCCTTCCTCCATTGCGTAGCCAGGGGAGTTTGCAAATAACCCTAATTTCTACCTACAGCACTGAGCAGTTTTCCAGGAGGATGTGATTATCGCTCCTTGCTTTGTTTGCCCCCATGGGCTTCACCAGTTTGCTCCTGAGAGCTTTAAACCAAGCCCTGCCTTTTGCAGCATGGCAGGGCAGCCTGCAGGGATCTCCCTGTGCCATCTCCTCTCTGGTGGCTGGCAGGGGAGGGGTTAAGCACTGTCCTCCTTTCTGCGGTGCTGGCTGGAGTCACTGCCATCCCATCTGGTCCAGGCTGGCCCCAGCTCTTCCCGGCGTCCTCTGGGGAAGGCACTGCAATATCCAGGAATTGTAACAATCCTAAACAGATTGGGGGCCACATATGGATGGAAATGATTAGATTATAAGGAATCCAATCACATTTGCTGCCCTAGCTGTGTGTTTTTAAGCATTTGGGATCAGGCTTTTTGCTCAATTACAAATATTTTACATACAGCATAGATAAAGTCATTATGTTTGTCTCTCCATCTTGTCCCCAGGGGAATGGTATTGATTTTCATGTTTGATTGGAGGAATCTGATGAATAAAATCTGCCGCTTTTGTCATAAATCATCATTCTGTTCATGATAATCAGACTGCAGAGAAGGAACACTGAACATGGTCATACTTAGGTCTATTGGAGGGGAAATGTAGTCTCAGTGTTTTTTTCTGCCGTGTTTATTCCTGTTTGTGGGTTTTTATTCTGTTCAATCAAAAAGAGATGGATATTTCATGGCAGGCCTTAGCAATAAGAGTTAATTTCTGTGAAACAATTTTTTATTTAGCCATGTCCTCAGCTGCATGGAAAGTGCCTTCTCACCCATGTGGGCACATTCAGGCCAGTCTGTTTCCTGTTCTTTGCACTTATTCCTTGTGCTCCTCCATGGCTCCAGCTCCTGGGAATGCTGTGCTTGCCCCAGCTGCCCCTCAGCTTACCTGGCTCCTTTTCCTGCCTGGCTGTCACCTGCTCCTTTCTGAGCTTTGCATGGGGTTGGTAAATGCACACACCAAGGAGCAGGAGTACAGGTCCTCCCATACTTGTAGAGGGCCTTGTAAAACAGCCAAGGCAGCTTTTTGTGCAAAGGGAAGCTTGAAAGGTCACCAAATAGCAGAAGAACCCCAGGAGAATCCTCATAGTGGAAAAAGGGAGCTAGCTGGTCTGGTTCTGTTTGCTTGCCTTCCCACAGACCAAAAGTTTTGCCTGGGGTGAATTTTCTACTTAGAAAGTTTTATTTTAAGAATTGTCTTGCTGATTCTTATTCTCATGTCTTGGATAAGTCAAGTCCTCAAGCACCCTCTGAAGGAAGCAGCCTGCCAGGCTGTGGCAAGTGGGGAATGCTCTCCTAGGACAGCCTAAAAAGCTCAGAGAGCTTTATCTGGCCCCTGACACTGGCCTGCACCAGAAATCTGAGCAGGAGGCTTTCCTATGGCATGGTAACACACCTAAGATCAGTGATTAACAGCAGTGGCTGCAGCTAGCTAATGCTTCAGGGCCTCTGTGAAAATCACACTGTTGATTAAAAAAAAAAAAATAAAAAAATTACTGCTTTAAATTTACAAGCTACTTTATAGGCTCATTAATTTTTCATGGGGGAAGGATAAATGAGTGGCTGGGGAGGAGGTCAGAATATGCTATTTACACTTAATTTATAAATAATGAACTTGAAAGCTGACACTTTTTGGTGCTTGTATCATTTCATAATGAAATGGAATGAATCTCTCTGCCTGTGCTGGATCTGGCATAACATGAACATTTATGCTTGTGGGCAGCTCCTAGCAGCAGTGACTGAGCACAGCTCAGCCCTTTGGTGGAAGAGGGATTCCCTTGGCATTTTCCTGGTGCTCCCCCTTTCCTATGGCAGGTGTTTGACCCTCAGATTGTGCAGATTGCAGGTTTTCCATCAGAGTCCCAGCACAGCCTGGATGGCAGAGGTGATTCTGTCTGACTCCAGAACCATGTGGCTCCATCTCCACCCCATGGAAAGACCCCACTAAATCACCCCACGAGGCCTCTGCAGCTCAAAGGGACAGCTAGGATGGCTCCAGTGGCTCATTCTGAGCTGTCCAGGGCAGGGGTAAAAGATTGTCCTTTCTGTGCCTCTGCTGTACTCAAGTGACCCCCAGTCCCCATGGCCAAGGTCCCCTGACAGGAGGTGATGGCACTGCAAGGGCAGGACCACAGAGGATGTGGAGAGCCCCCAAATGATGGCCCTTCACATGATGCTTCCTGGGGCTGGGTTTGCACTGAAGCAGAGCTCTGTGTGTGCAGAGAAGCTCAGGGGGACTCACTCAGTGACCTCCCTCTGCTTACACAGCTACTCATGAGTCAGACTGGGTCTGTATTAAAATACTGTCCCTGACATTGGGGTAGCTCTGCTGGTGTCCAGCTTTTCAGATTTATTCCTAACAGTGACCTCATTTATCTTACCTCTTGGCCAGTGACTGTTTTTGCTGAGACTCTTCTTCAGCTTTCAGAGTGAAATTAAATTTTTACCACCTTGTTAGTGCTCCCTGTGAGTGCACAGCTTCCCAGGGAGCTGCTTGGAGTCGGAGTCAGAAGCTGGATTTGGTGATCCTTGTGGGTCCCTTCCTACTCAGGCTATCCTGGTGTTCTGTGGCTGCTTCAGCACAGAGTGGTGTGAGAAGCCTGTCCCAAAATTGATGTCCTGCATTAGCAGCCCTTGGCTTCTTGCTCCCGTGCCCAGTTTCTCTTGGGGGTTCAGGAAATGTAATGCCAAACCATTTCAGGAAGAAGTTTCCTCAAAGTTTTGAAGAGGAGTTTGTCTAAGAGGAGTGGTCATCAGAAATCCTTGAGCTTTCCTTCTGTACCTGTGAATTTGATTTAGTGCCTTGTTCCTTCCCTACGTGGAGCTGTTCTTGGCTTGGGTCAGACTTGATTCTAATTTATGTTTGTCTAATATTAGAATGGATACCAAGAATAAGGTACCTAACTTTATGACATTGCCAGAGTGTTGGCATCTGTAAGCACATCTGGAATATGTGTCAGTTGACATTCAGTTGTGTTTTCTTTGAGCAATGATGAGATATTTCTTGTTGCTGGATTTCACCAGCCATAAAACAGCTTATCCATAAGCATGGCTCACCCTAGGCCATAGGAAGCAAACCCATTTTTTGACATTCCCTGCATCTTTCATGTGGAGGGCTGTTGCTGTTTAGGTGCTGTTTGTCCTCCAGACTGTTGGGATTTTATTTTTGTGTTACAGCTCAGGGTGAGAGAGGATCTGGGAGCTGTGTCTGACCATTCCACATGGGGAAAAACCAGATTTCATTGCTCCGAAGGCACAGGATTTGGCATCAGGCTGATGGTGGGATGTTCCTGTCGCAGAAGGGGCTCCTCTGTGCAAGCTATCATGGAAGTCAGCTGGAGAAAAAAGGCATCATTCCAAGATGTGCTGATCCACAGGGTAAATAGCAGGCAATCCCTGAGTTTGTGGAGGGGACAAAGGAGCAGAGCTTCAGGAGGTGTTTAATTTTCCAAGCAGATGTTGCACTAGGAGGAGTCAGGGTCATAAGGCAGGCTCAGGACATGTCTCTCCTCAGGAGCAGCTCCCTGCTTCTCTTCCTATTCATTCGGGCTTGGAACAAAAATGCTGCTCCAGATGGCAGGGGCAGCACTCCCTGTGACAGGGAGAGGGGCTGCTCTCTGAGGCCCAGGGATGAGGGGGTGAAAATGGAGCCAGGAGGTCAGGCAGAGGAGGGAGTGGGAGCAGCCACACCATTTTAGCTCCAGGTCACTGCCTCCAAAGACTGGGGCTGGCAGATGAGGGAGCATTTGGACAGCCAGGCTCTCTTGGCTGGAACAACATGCACAACTGTGTGATCTGTTATGTTGTTTCCACAACCTGGCATTACAAAGGCCAAAGAATAAAAATGTGTCCCCCTCTCACCTGGCTTCTGGGGTGAGCTTGTTGGGCATATGGCATCCCAGATTTATAGTTCTGATTTATGGTAATAAATCCCCTTTTCCCAGGGCATGAGAGGAAGGGTCAGAGTAGAATTAGCAACTGCTGGGAAAGCAGTGATCAATGTCCACCCTGAGAGGAAACATTGCTGACCAAAACTGCTCCCAGCAGGATTGTCAGGGAAGCCACAGCCAATTCATAGAGGAATTAATTTCTTCATAATCACCTTTAATGAGCATCTTTATCATGCTAGCTGAGGGATTGCACTGCTTCCAGCAGGGAACTTCTGCTAACAGATTAAAAATGTTTTTTCACTTTTTTATGCACCTGACTTATCTCATGGAGGGGAAGAAAATCTGACAATGCATTTTGGCTCTGTGAAAAATGCTAAAAGCAAGTTGGAGGAGAAAGATGGGGAAATAAAAGTGGATTTTCTCAAAGGATCTACTTGGAAATACAAAGGAGGCTGAAATGGAATGAAATGCATTCAAGGGATAATGTGTCTCTGCCATCATATTTCAAGTGCAAGACCACAAGGAAATGAAATTCACCTTCACACTCCAGCATGCCAACCTGATCCAGCCATGGATGGAAGCAAGGCCAGGGAATGCTTGCTGCAGCCACATGAAGACATGAACACCAACAGGCAGCTGAGGAAAGGCAGCAGGCTAAATGGTCAGGACAAATGAGCTGTTATTTGGTCCAAGCTGGCTTTGTTCCTGCCTTTCCAGGAGCCCACACACGAGCTCTCTGAACCTGGGAGCAGATGATCAGGTTAGCTCCACTGTGCTCTTATGAACCAATTCAACAAAGGATTTCCCAAGTGCTGTTGGGTTTTTTTTTAATATAAATGTCACACCTTTACAGAGAGACCCCATTTTCCTTTCTTCCCAGCAACAGTGAAAGTGCTGGAGGGCCTCAATCTGCAAGTGCTGCTCATGAATTATTAACAAGGCTTCTCCTGCCAGGGAAGTTGTGCACAGGGTGAGTAGTTATGGAGCTGAGCCTTTGGCCCGGGGAGCCCATTCTGCCTTAGAAAGGTGCTTAGAATGTGCTGGTAATTGCACATTTTAAAAAGCCAATTAAAAAATGATTACTGCCACAAACAGCACAGCCTGACCAGAGGTGGGCCCCTCACCTATGAGGCAGAACCCCTCAATACACACATTTTCATCATCTCTATGTAGCTGCTGAACTCACAAGAGGGGCTGAGAAATCTGGCAGTCTGACCACATATTTTCCACTTCTGAAAATGAAACGTGTGTGACTATTTCTCTGAGCTGCCTTGAGAGTATCCTACCTATTAACTTTGCACATAAGAGATTTCCCTGAGATTTTCCACTTCTCTGAAAACCCTTTCCCACCTTGGCAGCTCCCACAGGAGGATCTGAGGCTGCAGGTCCCTTCATTATTTGGAAAGCCTGAGGGGGAGGTAAGTCAGTGCTGCTATGCAGGGAGAGCACAGGTGCAGATTATATTAATGCTCAGAAAGAGATTGCTTTGATACCTTGGTGAAAAACCTGCTCCCTCTCAGCTCCTCAGCTGAAAGACTGCACTTTTTGGGGATAAAGAGTGGCTCAGTAGTTGTGACTTCTCTCCCTGACCGTTCCTGCTAGCACACAGCCTGCCCTCCACTGCCATGGCCGTGTTCCTTCCAGCCTAACAGCCAGGGAAAAAGCTGGAAGCTGCTCTTTCCTTGTGGGATAAGCTGAATGTCTAATGTGGCTTGCAAGACATAAGAGCATTCTTTGAAAGGAGAGGATAAAGCTCTCCTTCCTCCTGGAGGTGCTCTGTAAAGTCCTCAGCTCCTGCCAAGCTGCTGTGGGTGCAGAGCTCAGTTTGTGTCGGGAACTTTTGGCTGCTCTAGTCCAGGCTCTTGTGAGGGATGTGCACTCATTTTATTACACAGTATAATAAAATATATGAGTGTATACCAGTATTGAAATATACAGGTGCAAAGGCTTCAAACTGTGCATGACTTTGAAGTCCCATCACAGTGATCTTCTGATCAATTTACATCTATTTTGGCTTCTTTTGCTGATTCTGTTTTATTTGATTAAAAGAGAGAGAAAGCCTGCTTTCTCCTAGATGCCTTTCTTAGACTTCTCCTTCCATGGGCAACAGGGTATGAAAACTGGGATGGCATGGTATTAGCTGGCCAAAACAGACAAGTACTTTGGTTCCATTTCCTTTGAGCCCTGCCTCTTGCTTTTCCATTTTCCTTTTTTCTCTACATATTCCCACCTCTATTATTCTCATTTTATTTTCCTTCTATTCCTAATTTTGTCTCTACTAGGCTGGTCTTTGTCTTTGGTCTGCCCTTTGTGTTCAGTGAGAAATACAATACTTTTACAGTCTTACTAAACCCAATGTCAGGAAGATTTAAGAAATATTTACAAACCCTGGCAAAACCACAAACTGTTCTAGGTGCCAAAAATTAAAACAACTGAATAACCATCTGGAAATAATAACAATAGTTTCACAGTTAACTTATAATAGTCATAGTATGGCTGAAGCTGCTTATATTTTACCTATACTAAAATAGCAATTTCTGGACCATATGTAGAGAGGTTAGACTGCAATTTTGCAGTTTGTCTTGCCCTTGAAATTTCTGCCATCCAGCATATTTTAAAAAGCCAATTGATGACGCCCTGTGTGGTGACAATGCCTCTATTTCTGTCTGTCAGTAATGGGCAGCATGTGAGGTGGTATATCAGCTTCTCAATTGCACTGTGGTGTATCTGTTTTCTTCAGCCTGGATTGGGTCTGTGCCTTTGACCTTGGGAGCCCTGAGGCAGCAGCTTTCCCTCCCTGCTGCTCTGGCAGGAGGTGGCACAGTGAGCCCTGCCTCTAACACTGAGGGTGTGACTGACTGACAGACAGACAAACCCTGGCTGTGACACTGGCCTGAAGCAGGGACAGGGCCCAAGCTTTGGTGACTTGGTGAGCCCACAAAAAGGACCTCAATATTTTCTGTGGAGCCTGCCTTTGTATTTAACATGCACTTAGAGACCTGCAGCATCAAGTAAAGACTGATCAGATCTGCTCAAGGGTCACCTTGAATGGCTGTTTTTACTCAGTGCCATGCATGTGCAGGCACAACCCTTTCCCCTCTCCCATGGACAGAGCCATTCCCAGTGTGAGCACTTCCAGCAGGATTATTTGCAGCAGGATCATTCCCTCAGCTCCCAGCACAGCTTTCCAAGCACCTCCCTTGTCTGAGGATGAGACATGGAGCATGGTGATGTGGGGACAGTGTCAGGTGTGGGACTTCTCTCAGAGGTGCCCCAGGCACGGAGATATTCCTCATGAGAAGTCCCTGTGATCTGTGTGGCAAATCGTTGCCAACCTTTTGAACTAAAGCAGCTTTTTAAGCTAAAATAGAAGAGCACTTAGGCTCTTTGAACACTGGCAGTGCTACTTGGCGACAAATTTGGTGCTTTCCCTGCTAGCCTGTCATTCAAAAGATTTCAGCCTGCATTCCTGCCTCACCTGCTGTGCCTCTGTATTTTAGAAAGAAGAGATTCCCTCTCTGCAGAGTTGCTGCTATCCAAAGGACAAAACAGCAGCCAGCAGGACTCTTGTCTCCTCTGTCACAGGTATGAGGAAAGAGGGAACCTTTATTAATGGAAATTTAATTTGTCTTATGTGATTTTGCAGAGTGATGAACAGGCTTATTTATAATGCTGTAAAGGGGCAGTGCTGGGGATGGTGGTACAAGAATAAATTTAGTAGGATGAAATAATGGTACTTGCAGTTTAAACAGGGATCTCAGCCCTAAAAAATGCAGAGCATCTAAAGTAACATGTAATTCTGTACTAAGGAGTTTGGGGAGGAATTCCTCATACTTTTGTGTCCATCCACAGAGCCTTTGGGAAGCACTCTCTTTACTACACTGAGGGGAACGAATTCCACTCTGTAGCCAGGGATGAGAACTTGCACAGTTGGTGACTCCACCTGTGTCACAGAGTGGACATGAGTGAGAGCTCAGGCTGCCTGTGTCCCTTGTGAGTTGGTCTGGAGCCTTTACCTGTGTGACAGCTCCTCCTGCGCTGCAGTCAGGTCTGTTTGCACACCATGGCCCTCCTGTGCTTCCTCTCCTGGATGAGAGCAGGGTGGGGATCCAGACCCTGAGCTGAGCTCCTCTGTGGGGAGGCACAGCTGGGAAAAGCTGAGCCACTGATCTGCTCCTCAGGAGAGGGAGGATAAAGTAGGAGGCAAGAGTGCTTCCTTAAGGCTTTGTGAAATGAATGATAATCACTTGATCTGCTGCTGCCTGTGGCCTGTCTCAGCACATTTATCAGTGTTATCTGAGAAGGACTGGTGGGCAGGTTTGTACAGCACAGCTTGATGTTGAGAGTCCATTAGATTTTCATTGTTTATTCTCTTTATTGATTCACTGTTACACTACACTTCTGCTTCTACACTACACTTGCTGCTTCTCAGAAGTCAGGTAGTGCCCTAAAAAAAAATAGTTCCTCAATTTCCTGACTTCCACTGAAGTTCTAAATGTCTGTGCTGTGTTTCAGGTCCTCAGCTCTTTGATCTTTTTTCTGACATCAGTTAAGCAACTTGGTCACAAATCAGATCTCTGTTTTGGACGTGCCTGAGTTCACATTAAATTAAATTCAGGCCTTGGGTTCCCAATGCTTCATTCTTCCCTCCCATTCACTTTCTTCTTCACTTCTCTGGGTGAGAGATCTCTGCATTTCTATTCTCCTGCCAATATACCTCTCACTCCAGTCAGGTGTTTTTGATAAGGATCACAACAAATGCCCATCAGCACAGTCAGAGGCTGTGCAGAACCTGCTGCCACAGAGGAAAAGGGCACAAGGAGGTTATTGCAAACTGGATGGAAGGAGATCACCTTGTATAAACAGTGTAAATAGTTTTGAAAGACGTTTTCAGACAGTGAGGCTATGCAGACTCATAGCATTGAGTAAAACCTAAGCAAGCCCACTGCTAGCACTCTGTGTGGAGGTGCAGCCCAGGGGAAGGATGCGCACGCTCTTGCTGCATCTGGTGCCATTGTATTTGTCATGTCTTTCTGTGCAGTGTCTGCTCTGGGGGTGGATATAGGGTATCTATCTGCAGAGCTGCCAATCAATAGCTTTCAGTGATATTTACCAGATTTTTAGGCTAGAGAACAGTCACAGTGCACCAGGAGATAAGGTCAGTGAGTTAGCTTGGTGTGTTTTGCTGTTATCTCTCTATCCAGGCTGTTCTGAGACTCACACACAAAGTCTCTGGAGAGTTCACTCGTCTTTCTGCTGGATACCTAACTGCTAAGTTTTGTGGGGAAACTAGTCCTGAACAGTCCCACGAATGGCCCTGATGAGCCTCAGGGTGGTGGGCTCACCCACAGCCCCTGCCATGCCCATGAGCTCTGTTTAGGCTCAGACTTGGGTTGGCACTTCTGGCCAAGGTGCTGGTGCTGAAATGCTGATCTCTGGCTCATTTGTGCTTGTGCCTGGATGTTTGGGTTTCTGCTCTCCACAAGGTGAATTTTGCTCTGCTTTGTCTCAGTGCTGCCAGGAGGGCATGTGCAGCAGCACCAGGCTGGCAAAAGCAGCAACTTTGTGTATGCAGATGCACTGTCCAGGAGTGCTGCATGCCACTTTGGAGGGCTGTTGACATGGAGCCTGGAAAGATGAGGCTCTATAACGTCCTCATTGTACCCAAATCTCAGCAGCTGTAGTGCACTTTTGGTCTGACTCCTTAAAGGTAAAGAGAAATTGTATTGTGCTCCTGTGGATTCACAACTTCTTATTGCTGGCTGCATATTATCTGGCAGACTGCTGGATCCCAGTTTGACAGCTGAGGAAAAAGAGGAATTTAACCATTCTTTAAATGAAGCAAGAAAAAAAAAAAACAAATTTTATATAAACCCTCACAACTACAACTGTGCAGGGCTCCCTTTCAGCTCAGATGTGGAGGCCGTGCCCATGTGAGAGTGTTTGGAAGTAGCTGAGACACCTATTGTGCATCTGTCTTTACAGCTAATTCCTGAAAGTCTCTGTTCATCAGCATCCCTGCATGTGCCTTGTGAGCCAGCCCAGCAGGTGTGTGAGTGCTGCTTGTTTGCCTGTCACCAGAACTTGGCACACACACCCAGAGTGGTCAGGCAGAGCTGCCGTGGAGCCTGCTGCTCGCCCTTGGCGTGCCAGTGTCCCTGTCAGGCTGTCACAGCGCACCAATAACAGGCACCAGGGAGCAGGCAGGGCCACTGACCTTGGCAGGCTGCTTTCCCAAAAGGCCTGGGGCCAGCCCCTGCTCTCAGACACTCACCATTTCCAGTGGGATTGGCTGGGAAAACCAGCAGTGAGCAGGGGTTCCAGGAGCAGATGCACTGCTGTGGTGAGAGCAAAGCAGCAGTGCAGGTTGATATCCAACTTGCCAAATTAGCTCAGCTGAAAGTGATTTTGCAGCAACTGTGCACAAACTCAGCAGGCAGTGGTCCTGGAGGTGAATTTGAATTACTTGATGAGTGCTCAGCAAGTCTCTGTCTGCCTTTTATGTTTAGGGAATCTTATTCCTAAATTGCCTCACTCTGTATGCTTCTTATTTTGGGTATGTACTTTGTAATTGGGAGTGAAGGGCCAGAGTCTTGGCTCTTAACTGGAGACAGATTTTGGTTGCTACCTTTGAAATTTTCTCCAAGTGGGATAGTGTTCCTCCATGGAGCTATTAATATTGTTTGGAAGGGAGGAAAATACTGCCCCATATCAGCTGTGAATGTAATAACAACTCTGAATAGGGACCAGGTTATTAAGTTAATTTCTCCTTCCTTTTAGGTTTGTTCATTCAGGTCAAGGATTTCTTCTATAAGCTTGTCATTGTTCTTTCTAAAAAAATATTTGAAACTAAAAAATATCAGTCACATCAGTCATACTTGAATATCTGCAGTTCAAATGCCACAAGGATGGATATATTCATGTTAAAAGTCTTTGTGCATTCATCCCTCATGAGATCTAATGTCACGTGGACTATTTGAATAATCCCAAACAACCAAATTGGTTTAATCAGTAAAAAAATTGCGTAATTATCCAGTGTGGTTTGTAATTAAGGATAAATGCTTGAAAGAGGCTCCTGTGAATCCTGTGGTGAGGAAGGGTAGGAGAGGATGAGTGTGCTGGGTGGAGAGCCTGGACTCCCTGAGCCCCTGTATGGAGGTGGGAGCAGGCTGCTGAAGCAGGGAATGTTTTATTTACTGTGCCATGCTGTGCATCACACTGAGCATTTTGCTTCCTTTCAATTGCCTTCTGCAGCAAGTCAGATGTGATGTAAATGATTAATTAGCTTCAAGTGATATCACTTGGCCTGGCTTTGTCCTGGGTGGCCCATGCAGCTGTGTCATGGTGCCTCCTCAGGGAGCCTTGATTTCCAAACCAAGTTCAGGCAGGATGCAGAAAGTGTAATTCAGGATGGGCCAAGAAAAATAATCAAGGGAGGTTAGGTATTCATGCCAAAAAGCAGCCTTCCCACAGATAGGCTTGAGGGAGGGTGTGGAGTGAGGCTGCCCTGCCTGGCCCTTCCCCTGTGTGCAGGAGTGGAACGTGCTGGGAGAGCTTAGAAACTGGAGTTGAAAATGTCTCTGCCTTTTTTTAAAGCACTGAGCCCCACTCTGAGCTAAAGGTGAGCAGGAAGCTGCCAGGGCAGTCAGGCTGTGCAGTCCCATCCCACACTTGGTTCAGTGCCTGACTTGGTGCCTCTGGTGCATCATCCTGTCTGTGTGACAGCCTTCCCTCCACTCACTGCACTGGCCACTTCTTCTTCTAGACCCAGCCTGTTGGAAGGGCAATGGGGATTAAAAGGAAAGCCCTGTAGTTCCTTCAGAGCCTGGCAGCAGCTGGCTCTGCACCCCTCAGAGCCATGAAATGATGCACTGAGTCTGCCCCAAGCCTTGAGCACTAATTCCCTTTCCCCAGTGACGGCATTGTGCCCATTTCCCAAAAGCTGCTTAGGGCCAGCAGTGCCAGAGGGCTCAGGCTCTGCTCTCTCCCAGCTCTTGCACAGGCACTTGGGCAGCCAGGGCTGGTGCCAGGGGTTGAACAGAAGCACAGGGAACCAGGGGCATAGAAAG
The DNA here is from genome assembly GCF_027887145.1 of Ammospiza caudacuta. NCBI lineage: Eukaryota > Metazoa > Chordata > Aves > Passeriformes > Passerellidae > Ammospiza > Ammospiza caudacuta. The sequence continues at coordinate 10,969,829 of NC_080601.1, forward strand.
CTGGAAGTGTGGGAAGGCTGTTCCCAGATGTGGAGATTAGGGATTTGGGGAAGGAGCAGGGAGAGATCCCTTTGTCAGTCCTGTGTTGCCCCTTCCCGTAGGATGGATGGACAGCAAAGCATTTTGAGGTGTCTTGCCCTGTGCCCTCCCTGTGGGGTGGCAGTGCAGCTCCTTCAGGGGGTGGGGTACCCAAAGGCTGCCCCAAATGCACAGAAATGGGTATGGGCCAGTCCAGCTCCACTGGAACCCTGGGTCTCACTTCTGTGAGGCTTTCACTTAACTCCAGTAGGACGTGGAGACATGGCAGGCACAGGCAGCAGTCACAGGAGAATAGAAAAGAGCTTTTTTAGATGTGCCACCGGTATCATCCTGTTTCTCTACCAAACACAAAGCTCTCCTGTGCTAATTTGATTTTTAATTCACTGTATCAGCTTGGTTGCAGACAGAGTAGAGAACAGTTTGGGCCTTTTTGAATTCCTCAGATTTTCTAGTCAGAGGAAGCTCATAGCTGAGCCATTGGCATTGCCTGTTACCTCCTGTGTTCCACTCATTAATCTGTGTGGATGATCTGCAGCTCATCCAAACAGATGAATTCCTGTGGGGCTCTCTTCCTCCCTCTTTGGGGTCACATCTGTCCCCATGTCCCTGCTGTGAGCAGGTCTCCATGGGGCTTTCAGCTCCAGCAGTATATTTATGAATAAAAAAGCCAACGTACAAGTGAGAGATGGAGCTCATGGTCCCAAAATGCTGTAAGGAATTTGCTGAAGCTGTGTGTGTCCCTGGGGCCAGGCAGGGACCTGTGTCCCCAGATCCATGTGCTGATGGCATGCATGTCACCTGCCAGCCCTGTGCTCACAGATGAGCTGCAGAGAAATGTGGTGTGTGCATGGCCAATCTGGGAGCTCCAAGGGATGTGCTGCACCTGAAGATCCCTCCTGAATCCCTTGCCTGGCTCTGATGGGAGCACAGCAACCATGAATGAATAAAAGTGCCCTCTCCAGGAAAAATTGGGTTCCTTAATGGAGATGCAAGGGAAGTCCTCCAGTCTTCTCAATGTTTAAAACAAAATCTGCCTGCTTGTTAGCTGTGATTTGTAGGTTTTGCTTGGGTCCTACAAATGGACTGGATCCAGCAGGTTAAGCCCAGATGAGCTGCTGCTGTTCAGCTGGATGATATTAGGAGTTAATCCCTGTGCGTGGTCCTGTGTTCTGTAATACCTCTCAAGCCTGATGATTGCAGCTGCGTTTTAAAAGCTTTGTTTTTTAAAGATAATCTGCTGGAAGCGTGAAACTGGTAGGAATAAATATTCTCTTCTTTCCATAGAAAAGACACAGTATTTGTTTCCGTATTTCAACTTTCCTTTGAACTGACCTGCAAAACAAATGCAAGATTGACTTGAGCCCTCCAGTGATGACTTGTAAAATTCAAATCTGTGATGGTGATGCAACTGGTAATGTTTCCCACAACTGCTACAAGTAATTAGAGGTCTCCTTCACATGTCTAATGACCATTTTGTTTCGTGGCCACTCAATAACTCTTTTGTTCCCTGTGGTTTGTCTTTGTGCTGCTGGCAGTGAGCAAGGCTGGTGTCTGGGAGCCCATGAGCTGCTAGGTGTTTTACATAGCTCATCAACCAGGTAATTTTGTTGCCTTCTGGCTGTGAGGTAATTAAATGTATGTATAACAAATCTACCCTGTAGAGTGAAACTCCAAGCATGTGCTTGGTTGACCCAGGGGTCCCACAAGGGTTATTAATTCAATTCCCCTGATGGCAGGAGGTTTTGGGGATTTGCTGCTGATGAGAAATCCTTCCACCAGGGTTCTGAGCCATCTACAATCCACCCACCCTGGCTAACCTCCTTGTTTCCATCTGTGTCACAGGACTCTGAGGGTGGAAAGCAACAGGAAAATAACAGACTTGCTCTCTTTGAAGAGTTGTGGGAACACTGCAATGCACTGTTTGCAACATGCCTCTGAGCTAAATATCAATTCAAGTAAGCTTACTTTTGAAAGGAAGCCAGAGGATTGCTAACTCTGGTTTTCTTTGGATTCTCATGGTTTTTATTTACAGCTTCTGTGTTTAAAAAAAAAAAAAAAAAGATAAAAGAGACAGAGAGAATTCCATATGGTTGCAGAGAAACATGATCTGAGCAAATATTAATAACTGCAATAACTGCAAGTCAGAAAGCAGAGTAAAAGGGTTTAGTATAGGTAAGCAGGCCTGTCTTGTAAGGTCTGAGCTAAATGCAAAAGTCTCTACAACACTGTGGCCTTGGTGTGGTCTGTCAGGAAACTGAGAGGGTACCAAGGAGCTCTTCCCTATCAGTATTTATCAGTGGATAAATTAGATTTAACAGTCTCAGCTGTTAGTCTGGGCTCTTGGTGGGCCCATGCTGTGTGTGGAGGGTTGAATTCTGCAGGCACAAGGCAGTGGGGCTGGTTTCCAGATCTCTGTGCTCTGTCAGTCACTCCAGCAATTCTGAGGTCCTGCCTTTCAGTTTAGGAGTCCTTAGGGCTACCAGTGCCAGGAATGAAGCAGAAAGTAACAGAAATGGTGTTTGGAAGGGAAGTGAGTGACAGAGGAGAAACAGATGGGAGGGGGGAGATCACCTTATTCCTATGGCATTCATATGTTTCAATTGGTATTTTTTTCACGTGTTTCCTTGATTCTTTTTCCACTCCTTCCTCTGCTCTCCTTTTCTTCTCCTCACCTGTTTAGGTTCAAATATTTTATAGAAAACATTTGTTCCTACTTTTTATCTGCAAAAATGCATATAAGAGATTTGAGTTTAAGGCACCCCTGGTTCAGGTTGGAATTTGTGTAACTATAATAGATTAACAGCATGGAAATTTGGCCAAGAGTATATTGGCTCTTCTGCTGCTAGGGAATAGTTGGTCTTAGAGTTCATGAATTTGACTTGACTGGGCGAAATGGGAGGTAACTGATGCTAAACATGAGACTTTGGGGTTGATTTTTTAAATTGGAATAGCTGTAACCAGAATCCAGACCCCAGCACCTCCCTGGGTGGCTGTGGAAGAGCCTTTAGGGAGTAAATGAGTTGCTGAAAGGTCCCTGCTGCTGAGCTTTGCCAAACTTGGAGCTCCAGGAGGTGCTGCTGCCTGCTGAGCACTCAGCACAGCAGCTCTTGGGGTCACACTTGAGCACAGGGGAGATCTCCAGAGATTTCACCTGCAGGAGGTGACCTCCCATCCCTGGGCCTCAGGAACACACCTGGGAATGAAAGGCATTGCACTGAGCAGGAGAGAAGCACATCTGGAAAAGGAAGCAGAACTTTCTGCCAGCCCAATTTATCCAAATGATGTGCTTGTTATTTAAAACAGGAGGGGATCTTCACTGGAAGATTTAGTGAAAAATTATTTCAGCATGCTGTGCCAGGGGAAGGTGTCAATAATGAAGCTTTTGAGCTCTTGTTGGCCACATGTGTGGTTTCTCTTGTGCTGTGAGGTATGGACTCTCCACTGCAATATTTCCACAAGGGAGGAAAAGAATAAACTTAGGCAATCAAAGCAGAAACAGTGGCAGTTCAGGTATACTCTGTGTATTTTTAATAATGTGACAAAGCAAGAATGATGTAAAGGTTCAGAGCTGTAAGTCTGACTTCAACCACCTTTTGTTTTGCCTTAAGGAGTGGTTGAATATTTTTTTAACCATATCCTGGGGTCCATCAGGAGATCAAAGGAGGGATTGTCCTGCTCTGGGATGGTCTCACCTCAAGAGCTGGGTGTAGTTTTGGGCACAACAACATAGGAAGGATGTAAAGCTGGTAGAGAGTGTCCAAAGGAGGCCATGAGGATGGGGAAGGGCCTTGAGGGGAGGAGAGGCTGAGGTGCCTTGGTCAGTTCAGCCTGGAGAGGAGGAGGCTGAGGGGAGACCTCACTGCAGTCACAGCTTCCTCCTGAGGGGCAGAGGAGGGGCAGGCACTCATCTCTGCTCTGTGACAGTGACAGGAGCCAAGGGAAGGGCCTGGAATTGTGTCAGGGCAGGTTTGAGCTGGATATCAAGAACAGGTTCTTTACCCAAAGGGTGGTTGGGCACTGAACAGGCTCCCCAGGGCAGGGGTCACAGCTCCAAGACTGACAGAGCTCAGGAAGTGTTTGGACAACACTCTCAGACACCTGGTGTGACCCTTGGCATTGTCCTGTGCAGGGCCAGGAGCTGGACTTGGTGATCCTTGCAGGTCCTTTCCAGCTCAGCTAATTCAGCTAATTGGCTGAATGATGGCTACTTCAAAGGAAATTATGATCCTCTCATTTGCTGAACTGCAAGTACACCATTGAAACAGTGGACAAAGGCATATTTTGCTTGTGATCTCAAAAAAAAAAATCTGTTGCCAAAACCACTTCTAAGAGTTTATCAAAGTACTAAGCTATTATGGATTGAAGCAATGTCTTGGTTTACCTACAGGTTAAAAGAGAAATGATGAAAAGTTTTTTAGTTAAATTTCATCACAAAGCTGCATTAACTATGACATAGCTCAAGATCTTAAGACCCCTGTTGAATTACACAGTATGCAAGGAACTGGTTTTTTTTTGAGGTTAAGGGAGATGGACGTGAAAGGAGCTCCAAGGAGATTTCAGATCTCAGTGCCTTCCAATGGCAAATTAAACACAGAATCAATAAATGCTGTTAATGCCAAAAGGAAAGAATTCATTAATTTAAAACATGAGCACTGAAGAGGTGTTAACTGATTAATGAAAGGCTTAGAAAAAGGCTTGAATGTTGCTGTGCATTGCTCAGCACACTGTGTGACAGGTCAAAAGACAGGTAACACGTGCAGGACAGAAAAGGGGGCTGGATATGTGCCATAGCATGGGAGAACTCTTACCTGGTGCCACATTTGGTCCTCAGCAAACTGGGAGTGCATTAGAAAATGAAAATAACTTACATATCATATTGTAGAGCAGACAGAGCTTTTTGGGGTCATTGCACAGTGTCCCCAAAGTGTTTGGGTTGTGTGTCACACCCTGGCCTGGGGCAAGCTTGGGAATGCACACATTCACTTCAGACTTGTGCTTGTCTGTGTTTGACATGACTATCCAGCAGCTTGGCTGCTTTCTGTGAGCCTGCACAGCTTTTCCTGAGATGGGGGAGGGAATGCAAGGGGAGGGGTCCTGCTGTTACCTTCATCCCCTCGGGCCAGGGATGGATATTCCAAGGGCCAGCAGACACTTGTGCATCTTCAGCTGCCAGGGCCAGCAGGGAGGCTGCCCTGGAGCCCTGGATCAGGGGCCGAGCCTGGTCAGTGTTTGGCTCTGCTTGCCTGTGACTCTCTCATGAGCCAAGCCAGCTGTCCTGGCAGTTTGAAGGGACAAGTAAGGTCTAGGACAGAGGGTAACAGCTTGGACTTCACCTTGATCAGGAGTTTGTGGTACATTGAATTAGGGCCAGCCCTTGGGTCTGCCTGTCTCTGTCACCCCATCCAAACCCTGCAGGGTGGGAGCTGCTCCCTGCCTGCTCACTCATCTTCTGCCCTAGGAGTGCAGCTCATGGCAAGAAACCTTCATACCCCAAAGCTACTGAGCATTTTTTCACTTGAAAGGTTTGGCTGTGGAGGGGGAAGAAGGGAAGATGAGGTTATGCTGTGATTCACAAAGGTTTCTCCTTGGGAAGGAGGAGGAAGGAGCAAATGCCTCAGGCTTTCACCATTCTTTCCAGGTGACTAAGCAGCAATTTTATTTTTAACAAAAGCTAATGCTGGGCAAGTGAACAGAGCTGATAGTACATCTGAGAGCTCCTGTGTCACTGCTTGCATGGTGAGAATCTGCTCAGGCTGTGGGAGATGCATTGCACTGCCTTGTATTGATTTTTCTCCGTCGGCATCAGAGTGCTGTGAGCTTTCTCCCCTGTGACACATGAGGTCATCCCTGCTCAAGGTCTCCGATGGCTTTCCAGCATCTTTTTCCCGGCTGGAGGTTGGGGTTTTGGCTTCCCTGTCTGTGCTTGTTTTGGCCAGCAGAGGGTACTAAATGAAAGGTTAATAAAGGAAAAAGTTTTCTCGTGTTAGGCTGGGCTCACAGTTTAGAATAAAAGTTGAGCTTCTGATAATGGAGAGGCTTCTAACAGACAAAACCCAATTAGAAATGCTGATATCCTCAAATTGGCTTTCTATGCAAATTTTCTTTGGTTTATGACTAAAACATTTGAATTTAAAAATTTCTAGTCATGTAAATGCTGGTTTTATTCAGTATTCCATTACCAGTGCATGTTGTTTCCTTGATGACATCTTTTGTAGAAATTAAGAAGTGATAATAAGAAATCTTTTCATAAAAAAGAAGCTTTAAAAGCAGTCATGAAGTGATTTCATTAGGAGGAAACAAAAAATAATTTACTTTAAAGAATGCATATTTCAAGCTAGTGCTTGAAAGCATCAATCTGAAGTGTTTATCCTGTAAGATTACCATGGAATTTTCACTTGCTATTTTTATCCTCTTGCCCCTTCACTCCCTCATAGGTCAGAGCTGGTGTAATCCATCTCTCATTGCCAGATGTTGCCTGTCCTGCCCTGGGAGGGGCATTAGACCCCCCCCTACTCTGCCTCTTTCCTGCCAGGCTTTGTGCACAAGCTTGGAGCAGGATCAGGCTCTGCCTTTCCCTGCCCATGGTGACACAGGGATGCAGGCAACTCTCCCTGCTCTAGCTCATTCTGTGGCATCTCCATGTGTCACCATGATGCTTTCTGGAAAATCCCTTTGCCAGGATTTCTTCTCCTGGGAAGCTTCAGCTTCTCCCTGTTTTTACTGCTATGTAATGTGGTCTGGAGATTGGTCATTAATTAAGAACAATTCACATGTTTGGATAAACAATCACCATCAGCTGTGTCAGACTCTGAGGAGTCAGTCACGAGCTTTCATTCTCATTCTTGTTAAGCTTTCTGATGTATCCTCTCTCTTTCTTTAGTATAGTTTTAGTATAGCATTCTTTAATGTAATATATATTATATTAATTTCTTTAATATAATATAATATCATAAAATAATAAATCAGCCTTCTGAGAACTTGGAGTCAGATTCTTATCCTTCCCCTCATCCTGGGGACCTCACAAACACCACATCCATGGGTATGAGTTCCCCCTGCCACCTCTGCCAAACTAAAGTTAATGCTGTAACATTTCACTGCAAAGTTGTGACCTGCATTAATTTATTTTTTTAAAGTATGTTATTGCTGTTTTGTTAACTTCTCCAGTCTAAACTTGTATTCCCATCTGGGAGCAACTCTATGTGGAGGAATGAAATGTAACATTTGCCAGGAAAAAAATAGGGTTTACAGGATACATTGTTAGAAAAACAGGCTAGAAAGAAATAGTGGTGGCATTTTTCTGCTTGAATTCCAATACAATATTGCATCTGGGAAATTCTTTCATCTAGCATTAGAATGGTATTTTTTAGGTCTATTTCATATATAAATGTGTTTATCCTTTTGTCTTCCTGTTTTGTATGTATAATAATGTGGATAGTAAAAGTGATAACCAAATATTTATCAGGGAAATGCAACTTAAGGTTGAAATCAAATGGGAGTGAAATGGAGAACTGAGGTTTAAAAAATCCCAGGTGAGGTTCAAATCCCACTTTTCCCCTGACCTGTGACACTGCCTGTTGGAATTGGATGTTAATTGTGTAATTATGCCAGCAGCACAGGGAGCATGGTAAATACTGGCTGTGTGGAGGCACCCTCAGAAATGCAGCACAGGGGGTGGAAAGGCCACAGTCCTTTGAGTCTCAGCACTGTGCACCTTTCACCCCCTAAGCTGCAAAAAAAAAAAACCATGGAAAGCCACAACCTTTAAGGATTTTGTATCAGAAAATGAGAGGGTGTGAAAGAGGTGTTAGGATGGGAGCTGGATGATGGGAAGCATGTGTCTGCTGGCTGGCAACATAAAATGGGAAAGAATGTTGAGAAACCTTGCCATGATCTCTTTCTGCTTCTCCAATTTCTGCCTGCTCTCCTGCTCAGTGCTGTCTGTCTCTGCTGTCTGGAGCCCCTCTCCTCCAGCCTGCTCCTGGGGCTTGGCTTTTTCTCTGGTGATTCTCCCCATGCCACCAAAGCCTCTTGAACACCACAGAAATGAAATCAAGCACAGCCTCTTCATCCTTCTGGGCCAGTCAGCTGCCCTCAACATCCCTCCCTGGGCTCTTCCTCCCCAGTCTGTCCTTTGCCCTCTGTGACCCTGTCACTGTCCAGCCCTTTGTCAGCCCTTCAGCAAAGTCTGCTGGAAGGTTCTGGAATGGTCTGAGAGGCTGCTGGCAGGATTACAGGAGTTTTCATCCCATTTTCTTCCTCCTCTGCAGCTTGGCTGCTGGAAATCTTGCCTGAAAAACCCCAAAACCACTGCCTGATGTGGTAGATGTAGACTTCAGTACTATTCTGACATTCCTTCCCTTGGCCAGTCCTGCTGGCTCCTTCTCAGTGTCCACCTTAGCACAGCTTTTAAGCTTTTCTTTTCTGATTTCTGTGGGCACCACCACGTCCTGGTGTGACTCAGGGTGGTGTCTGCTGTGTGTAGATGCCCCTATGTATAAGAAGGGCCTTTATTTCACAAGCTGCCCTGGAGGGAAAGCTGTGAAGGATCCAGTCCTTGCTTTTCCCATCTCTGTGAGTGCAACATGCTCCTCTCCATCTTTAGCAAACCTTCCTGCACACTCATGGCAGGCTGAGGCAAGGACTTGGTCTTGATTTCAGTCTGGTTTGAGTTTCCTGCCTTCCCCCCTGCTCTGTTCTAGCATATGGGATGGTATTGATCTCTCCTTTGGCTGTTTTTACAGTCTAGTGCCCCTGGGCAGTGAGATGCCAAACCTTGCTTCTGACTGGCTTTCACCAGCCCTTTGGCTATGGCAAAGTTCTTGTTATGTTTGATTTCAGTGCAACAAATTGGTTTAATTCCCCTGGGCTTTCCATAACTAATATTAGCAAAAAATTCTACTGAAAAAAATCGATGTGAATTTCCATCTGAGTGTTTTCCCAGCTGTCCTGTGTCTCAACTGCAAACTGAGAGGTTTAAGAGTCAGACAGTGCTGGGATTGCTGCCTGTCACAATGACCAGTGCTGTTTAATTGAGTTTGCACTCCTGTGCTTGCCCCTGCCACTCCTGTCCTGTTCTGTACTAGATGTGAGCCTCTGGCAAACAGAAAGGCTTCAAGTTTTCTCTCTGTGTTCTATCTCCTCCTAACTGATAGAAAACAAAGGATTAGTGGACAAAATGAGCCCCACTACTATTCCTAAAATGAGCACCAAAACAAAAACTAGAGGAGTTTAATTTATAAACTTGGATTGCCATAAGTGCCTTGGTTTGTTTGCAGCATAATCTCCCTGGAGAGACTCCATTGAGGTGTGAGCTGGGAAGATTATCTCCACTGCAGGGATAGAACAGCCCTGCTATGTTGGAAAGGTGATTGGCAACAGGAAAAGTAAAAGTGGGGTGCTTGATTTAGAAAACAAGCATCTGGATATACTTCTAACCTCTATTTTTGCCATGATTTTCCAGTTTGAAAAACACCATCAGATTTTAAAGCTTTAGATTGCACCACAATGCCACATTGTGACTGACATCAGATGCTCAGCTGGTGCACAAACCTGCTTCCAGAGGGGGATTTGAGTCATTCAGTGGGTTTAGGTATCACCTAATAGTGCTGCTGTATTATATATTAAGCTGTGACATAATCCTTACTGCTATTACCTCCTTGTATTGCTAGATTAATTCTTGAATTTCCGAGTTTTATTTGCCTCTTTCAGAGGTTTGTCTGTAGATCTCTATACAATTCAAATCTTTAGGGGTTAGGGTTAGGTAAAGTTAGGAATTTCAATAATTTTCAATCCTGTTTTCCCTCAGTTATTTGCACTAAGTGTTCACTTCTGCTCTTGGATGCTCAGCATGCTGAGCAGGTTAGATGGATTTTTCTAATTCCTAGATTTTTTTCTAGCATTTAAGCCACACAATTCTCTCTAAAATCAGTAAAAGATGTGTGTTTTTAATTCTGTGTGACTGCCCTGAAAGAATACCTGTAGCTATCATTTAACTGCAGCTATCATTTAATACTTCAACAGTATTTTTCTACCTTTGATTCTTGGGAACAGCTGTAGGTTAATTGAACTATAAACTAAGCTTTCAGTGAGTGATTATCATAATTATTTATTCAGGATTAATAAGGCTGGTGGCCACAGCTCCTTGTGCTGTGACAGAAATTGCTTGTGTGTGTCTGTGTGTGCACTCAGGACGTGTGTGCACACAGCCTGCCATAAATCCTGCCAGCTGCACCCTTCCTTCATGTTTTGTGTGGAACACAGCCACACACAAAATAAAGGTTCATTGTAAACCCCTCCCAGGGCCCTGCTGTGGGCCTGGTGGGTCAGCAAAGTTCAGCTCCCAACACTGGGAGCTTTCATGTGCCAGGAGCTCAGGAGGAGAAGGGATTGTGTCGTACAGAGCCACATAATCACAGAGAGCCCTGTAACTCATCCTGCTGCCCCAGGCTTGTTTTTTCACTTTGGGCTAGGCTTTACAGCTAGTCTGCTGGCTGAGGAGGAGCTGAAACATGAAGCAGCCTTGTCCTGCTCACATCAGAATCACCAGAATGCTGGCCCAGACAGCAATTGGAGAGTTTGGCTCAGCTGTGATTTCACATCCTGAGCTCGTGTGAGGAGAAGCACAAGGAGCTGCTCACTGTGCTGAGGTTTACAGAGCATCTATGGCAGCCTCTGCAAAACATTTTTCAGTCTCTTACAGGGCTTTGCACTGGCAATTAGAGTAACTAATGCCTCACAGTGCACCCAGGAGGAACTCGTGCTCTGAGCAGGTGCCCGTGCCTGCAGTGGAGTCTGGAGGAGAGGCTTCATCCATTAACACTGGTCTGAGAATACAAACCCATTTAGCCAGCTAGCAGGGCCTCTGGTTACTCTCAATTCCCATCTGGACAGATTTGATCCAGTGACATCAAGGTAAAAATTCCCTGAAGCTCCTGTTTCACCAGCTCTCTGTACTGGGAGAGCTTTTTCTGTAATGGCTGCTTTCACATCCTGGCTGGATGGGGACTTCTCCCCATCCCTGGCCTGAAAATTCAGGCAGCCTCACAACTAAATTACAGTTCCAGACCATCAGTAATGTTTCTAAAAATGCCTGGCTGTCTTGAGCATCCAAGAAGGGATTAGCCCAGAGGCATCTTTTAGTCTAATTGGATAATCACCCTGTGCTGTAAAGGCAGCTAAGCATGTGTCCCCCCCACTATTTTTCATATTATTTGCATGTATTTGGGTGACATAATTACCAAAATGCTCTGAGTAGCTGTTGATGCTAATTACAAGGCTGCATCTGGAAATACTTCTAACCTCTATTTTTGCCATGATTTTCCAGTTTGAAAAACACTGTCAGATTTTAAAGCTATAGATTGCAGCACAGAGGAGAGAATGGGTGAACAGTCCCTTGGGATTTTGCTATTAAAAGAAGCTTTCACAGTTTATGCATCAACTTTTGATTGTAAGGCATTGTTCAATACTCTGAAATGTCATTAATTCAGCAGATAGGAGAAAGAAAGCTCCTCCAAATGTATTTTAATTTTTCTCATGTAAAATTCCACATCTTACAAAGTGTTTTTTTATTGTTAGGGTAACCTTATTCCTGTATCGAGGATGTAGTGTCAGGTGCACTGCAGATTCTGTCCCCTTAAAGAGGAACTTGACACCCCTGTTCATCCAGGCCGTAAAGCCCCATCCCAGTGCACGTTGGTAAACAGCTCCCTTCATTAGGCAGAAATTGCAATGACTCCACAACAGCCACTTCCACATTTGATTTCTTTTCTGTACACCTCCCTAGGAAACTATCAGAAACCTTTCAGGATTTGGCTGTCCAATAAAGTATCTCATTTAACAAAAACTGGAAAGCAATTTATGTGAGACATGGGAGATGACTGTGTAAATTATGTTTAAAAAATGTTTTTCTTATGTCTAAAAAGATTTTATTTAGCATAAAGGAATGCAAACTGTTCTGGACGCTTTTTGTTTTGCAGCTGGAATATTTTGCTTGTTTCTTGTAATAGGTGAGTGTTAGAAGTAACATTCTGCATTTCATTTTGTTGGTGTAATGCTTAAGAGTCTAAACTGAACTTATGCTGGAGTTTTAGTTGCTTCTGCAGTATCAAGCCATGGTTCTTTCCATCAGACCTTCAGTCTGGCTCTGCTGATGTGAGGCTTCTGTGGGGACAGCCCCTCTCTGTCTGGCAGCCATCCTTTGGTTCCTCATTGTCCTGTGCTCCAGAGCTGAGGGATCCCACTCTGGGATAAACAGGTCAGGCTCCCTTCTCCCACCTCCCAGCATGCGCAGAAGAGGAAGCTATGCTAGTTCTGGTGATTTAGGGTCTTGTTTATGTGGCTAGAGGCATTTGATGGAGGAAACAATCCTCTCCCCTGAAGGGACAGTACAGCATTTTTACAGGGTTAAACCCCATAGCTGGTCTGGATTCAGCTGGGGGAGAAGAGGGAGCAGCTCCTGTTTATGCCATGCAGCTGCTGGAATGAGCACATTGCTGGCTGCAGGCACCAGCACAGCTGCTTGAAGTAGCTGATTGAATCTGAAGCTTTGCTGTTTACTGCTGCCCTTTTATTTCTTCTCAAAACACAGACAAAAAAATTATGTTTGTTCCTACAGAATAAATACCTGTTCGACTCTTTCTCTAGGAAAAAAAAAAAATTGCTTGTTTCTGAAAAGCAACGCAGGAAGCTAAATAGTAAGCACTAAGATTTATCCCAGTTTCCCATGGTCCTTAGGAATGGGCCCTTTTTCCTCTGCTCCATACCTTAGGGGGTAGAGTTTCCTCTCTCTTTCTTTCCTCTCTCTTTCTTTCCTCTCTCTTTCTTTCCTCTCTCTTTCTTTCCTCTCTCTTTCTTTCCTCTCTCTTTCTTTCCTCTCTCTTTCTTTCCTCTCTCTTTCTTTCCTCTCTCTTTCTTTCCTCTCTCTTTCTTTCCTCTCTCTTTCTTTCCTCTCTCTTTCTTTCCTCTCTCTTTCTTTCCTCTCTCTTTCTTTCCTCTCTCTTTCTTTCCTCTCTCTTTCTTTCCTCTCTCTTTCTTTCCTCTCTCTTTCTTTCCTCTCTCTTTCTTTCCTCTCTCTTTCTTTCCTCTCTCTTTCTTTCCTCTCTCTTTCTTTCCTCTCTCTTTCTTTCCTCTCTCTTTCTTTCCTCTCTCTTTCTTTCCTCTCTCTTTCTTTCCTCTCTCTTTCTTTCCTCTCTCTTTCTTTCCTCTCTCTTTCTTTCCTCTCTCTTTCTTTCCTCTCTCTTTCTTTCCTCTCTCTTTCTTTCCTCTCTCTTTCTTTCCTCTCTCTTTCTTTCCTCTCTCTCTCTTTCTCTTTTCTCCCTTCCCTTCCTGATGGCTCCCTCTCATTGATCTCACGGGAGGTAGCAGAGGATTTGGGGAGGACAGAGAGAGCCTGGAGCTGCAATTAAGGCACTGAGTGAGGCTCTCTGAGCCTGGCCCTGGTCAGGCAGGGTGGAAATCAGCACATTGAGCTGCTGCTGTTCTTCACCCCCTCAGAGCACATCAGGGCAGCGGATGCTGAGAGGCCCTAAGCTTGTTCCAGTTTGTAGTGGCTGTGCAGAGTCTGGATTATGACCAGGTTTGTTAAAACAACTTCAAAGCACAAAGGTTTTACAGGGCAGCCTCTTTTCCCTGCTCCTCTCCCTGTGTGGAGCCTGGAGAATTGGGATCTCACACACTGGCTTTTCACAGCCTTTGATACGTGGGCATAAAATGCTGTAGTGCTGGTCAGTGCCTCATAGGCACATAAAAAGGGGAAAAAAGATTTCAATTTTCTATAAAACTCAACAGGATAATTAAATCCCATGCTGCTGAGGCAATATAAAAAATGTTGGCACTCATTCTTTATTTATTTTAAAATGTGAAATTATTAGGTAGAGCATACCAGTTTGTTAAATTATATTGTTATAGATGTCTCCAATATAGTGTGCAATGTGTACTCAAATCAAAACAACTGGCTACTAAGGAGCCAGCAACAAAACACTTCTTGTATGAGCTTGTGAAAGGAGTCAGCCTTCATTTTATTTTTAGATATGGGCCTGGAAACATCATAAAACTTCAATTGAATAGTATAGAGTTGAGTAATTGCAATCACACTGTAACTTTATCTAAAATTGAGGAACCATTTAAATATCTTTCCAGAGAACCCCCCATTCTTTTGTAGAAATAAAGTTTCAACAATAGAAATACTTTAATGAAAGCCCTTACTGAGAACTGAAGTTAATTACTGAACTTCATAAAAGGACTTAAATGATTAAATTAATACGGTAGAAAATTCATAATATTAATTAAAATATAAATGGACTATGAGGAGAAAATCCTTCAAAGTTGCGGCTTCAATGGGAGTTTTCCGTTGACTCCAGTGGGGCTGGGTAGGGCTTTGATTGCAGCAGGGCTGGAAGGAAGGGCTGAGAGAAGGCAAGCAGGGAAGGAGTAGATCAGTGAGCAGGTCTCATTTTCCTGGAGGTGCTGTGGGAATGGGCCCCAGCTGTTGTTCTCCCTGTGCAAAAGCACCCTCATCGCTGTGAAGTGTCCATCAAGTGCAGCCCAGGTTGGGTCCCCTCACTGTGACATGTCCAGCAAGTGCAGCCCATGTTGTGTCCCCACTGCTGCAGGTGCAGTCTCTGTCTGAGATATGCAGATTATAAGAACTCTCTTTGGTGTTCTGATGTCTCTGAGTGCCAAGGATTTATGTTTATGTCCATCTATCCATTATGTGCTAGGATGCTATAGATCCTGGCATCCCTCTGTGCATAAACCCCATCACAGCACCAGGTATTGATGCTGCTTATCTGTCAGCTGAGGAAAATCTCTCTGTCCTTGAGGTGCTTCTGACTGGGGTAGAAAGAAGTGACTCACCCAGAAATGTCCAAAACCTGCACATTGCACCAGTTCCCCATGTTGGTGGGGCAGTCCATAAAAATGTCCTGCACTGATTCCTGCTGTTTGTGATCAGGATGGTCTAAAGACAGCCTGTGTACAGCAGAAAAGGGCTTGGGTTCAGTGGGGAGCATTAATCTCCATGCCCAGGTACTGCCATCAGCTGTCCTGTGAGCTGGGTTAGGTGGATGGACATACCAACAGGAGCATGTGGATACTTTAAAATTAACCTTTTTTTACTCACCTAATTATAAATGGCTATGCTGTTCATTTAGCATTTCTGGGCTAGAACTTACATGATCTACTTCACTATTGTACAGCTCGAGACAGTTATAAAAGGAAGAAAATGGCTATTCTGAATGGAAAAACTCCTGAACTATAATTACTGCATCACCATTTAGATCTGGCAATTTAGCTACAAATGTCATTGCAGATGGACAGCATGCTCTGTTCATGTGCTAACTGCTGAAACTTTTTTCCTTTTATCCTTGAATTTTCACTCCCCTTTTGTTTAGGCTGGATTTGGTGTTTGGGTATTTTCAAGCAGCTTCCATGAGCTGTCATACACTTGGAAGAGTTAACCTGCAGTGTGTTCCCCATACTGCATGTAGGCTTAACCTAATAAAGGGTGCTTTGGAGAAAGAGAGGGAGCTTTAATCTGCTTTGTAGCCCAGGGTGAGCAGCACTAATGCTCTGCTCTCCTCCAGAGCTGCATTGTGCCCTTGGGCAGTGACCTTTGGGAGGCTGAGTGCCTTCACAGGGTAAAAAATACTCACTGTACACACAGCTCCCAGGGCTGCTGGGCACAAACTGCCCTCCTTGCTCTTTCTTTGGGTGGGCAGGAGGGAACTTCAGCATCCACCGTGTTCCTGCTGAACATGGTGTCTCAGAAAGGACAGCCCCCATGGCCAGATGAACACATGTAATATTCTGGAGTGGCTAGGGTCAGGCTTCTAGCACAAGCAGCCTGTTTCTCTGCTGGCTCAGGAGCTCCCAGACTGATGACAAATGACTAAGACAAAAACCCAAATGACCCTCATGCAGCTGGCCAGGTCCCTGGAAGATGGCTGTGTCCTTGCCTCTCTGCAGCCAGCCTTGAGAGCGCTCCCATTCGAGACCACAGAGATTTTAGGATGCCACAGGGTAAATGCTCTGCAGAAATGACTGCTATTACTGTTCTGATGGTTGTTATTACTGCCATAATTATGGTGATGGTAAGAGCCAAAAGCCCAAGAGATTAGCCCATTGATCCAATTTCAGATAGCTTCTCAAATGTTCAAGCTATTTACATACAATGGACAAAAAAGAAAAAAAGAGAAGCTGGTTTATGAAATTGGATCAGGCAGTGTTTGAGCTGAATGCCTTCCAGCCTGCAGCCAGCAGAGCTGCTACAGACTGGGGTGGGGGGGACCTTTAATTAATTTTCTATCAATGTCCTGTAGCTGTTGTCCCTTGTATTAACTATAAGGAAAATTCTGGAGCATTTGCAAGTTAAACTCCTGTGTGGCAAACATTTTATTGATGCAGAATTTACTGGATGCCCTTATATAGGTCCATTTCAGTCTCATAAGCACATTAAAATCTATTTTAGATAGTTATATAGAGTGCTCAGGTACCAGAAAAATTCCTCCTGGATCCCTTGGGGTGCAGCTCCCTCATTCTGCAGTGTCATCCTGTGGTGCATCATTCTGCTGTATCACTGCAGACAAATCAATTCCCTGGCCCATTCCATTAACCCACAGGGCTCTGGTACCTCCTGAGCACATGGAGAAGCTTCTCCTGTCCTTGTGATGGTACAAGAAGAGATCCCTGCTAAGGACAGAATGTACCAGTGGTGAGCAACACACAGGCTGCACTGCAGAGCTTGACTTGGAGTACTTAAACTCTGTTTTCACATTCATAAGCAAATACTCCTGTAAATAATAGTTTAGACCTTCCACAAACATTCATTACTGTGGCCTAGAAAGAAAAGTTTGTGTTCTGCACTTTAATATGCTGTTATGGTAATTGAAAAGCGTGAAAACCAAGAGTCTTACTGGAATTGGCATTGTAGGAAGCATCAGGAGTATTCCTGAAGCTGATGGGAGGTAAAAGCTTTTGCAGTCTAAGTGTGCCCTTGGGTTTGCTTACAAAATGTTTGTCCGTGATCCTACTGGAAGTAACTGCTAACACTTGCAGCTCCACAGCATTGTAATAGTGAGGTTATATATCAAACTGCCTGGAAATCAGTGGGGGAAGAGCTGGGAGAGGATTTCTTGCTTTTGCAGGAGGGTTTTCCTGATCTTATTTGTTATCTAAAGCTTTGCTTTTGCAAGGGATTTCAGCAAGTGTCCATAGGTGTGTTTCTCTATGCTTTGTTTTTATAGGCTCCTTTGAAAACTGTAGCTCAGCAGCTTTAGATAAAACAGGAGAGCAACTCCTGTTACTGCCATTCTAACACCAGGAAGACCCCGAGAGCTATTCCAGTTCTCCTTGGGCAGCGTGAAGCAGTATATTGTGCAAATCTGCACCTCCAGACCACGCTGCATTTGTCCTGTCTCATCACTGGTGCCAGAATATTTGCCAGGAGCCACCTGAAGCTTTTTCTCCAGAGGGACTGGCTGAGTTGGATTTACTCCATGCTACCTGGCTCTGCTGACAAGCACCCCATTGACTGAAAAGTGTTTAGTGATTACAAGCTCCACATTAATAAGGTAATGCAAAAAATATTAAGTTAGTATCTATGTATCTGTCAAGGTGAAGCAGAAATACTATAAGCATAAATGAGTTATCATTGATAAACAAGGGAGAATAATATGTGTAACAATAGCAATAACAGTTATGGTGAAATAACTCATTAATATTTTTCAAATAAGGGCTTTGGTGGGCACCTCATCTCCAGCCTTGTTCAACCCATCAGAGAAACTCAAGTCTTGGTTTTTTTGGCTAGTTTTTTCTTTAGGGTTGTATTTCTGTTTGTTTTAGAGGGTACAGTGTGGTAATTCCCTGTCTGAATTTTTCCCAGTTATGGTATCAAATAGTTAATATGTAAAATAGTTCAGCCCCACATAGAATATTGATTTTATGTAGATGTTTGAGAAGTACAAATGGGAATGATGTACAAGTACAATGAGATTTCCATTATATGATTAACTAAGTATAGGTCAAGCCTTACTTTAAGTCATATGATAATTATTCTGTGAACATGAATGTATTTCCTTACAGTACAGTAAATAGAACTGGATTATATTATAAGTAATAGTTAAGCACAGCTTTTGAATTTTAAAATCTCAGAGAAGCCAGGAAATGAAAAAGTGAAACACATTATTCAAAGACTGCTGTTGATTTCAGAGAAGCACAGAATACCCTGAGCTGGAAGGGAACCACAGGGACCATCAAGTCCAACTCCTGGCCTGCACAGGGCAGACCCAAGAGTCACACCCTGTGCCTTAGATCTTTGTACAAACACTTCCTGAGCTCTGGCTGCTTGGTGCAGTTGTGTAAGAAGCCAACAGACCTCACCAAATCCTGTCCTGAGGTTGCGTTGGAGCTGGCAGCTGCCATCCATTCCTTTGCTAGCTCCAAATTAGAAAGAATAGAAATAAAAATAGTGTACCAAGCTGTTAGAAAGCAATTTGTTCTTTTCATAATTAATACTAATGGGATATTGGTGTTCCTGCTGCCATTGGGCTTGTGGGACCCAGGAGAGGCTCAGACCAGCTGGACAGCACTTATCTAATATCTCTCCCTATAAAAAAGCATTTCCCTTCTGGAGAACTTGGTATGGAATCTGTCACTACAGAATTCCAGTTGTTCATCAGTCTGATCCTGACAAAATACCTAGGGGTTGTTGCAATAAAATACAAATAGATCTGTATTTTATTGGCAGATCACTGATTGCCAGTGGAGAAATCCAGAAACAAGCCTTTTGTTCTTTTTGCTCCAGAACCAAATATCTGGACCTGGAAATTAAGTTTGAGTTTCTTGCCTAGATGTAGCAGTCCAGAGCTGGTTGGAAAAGGTCTCACCTGTCAAGCTGAATTTTTCTAAGCCTTTCCCTTGGGAAATGATAGAGGTCATTCATTTAGGATGAATTTTGATGAGCTTAAAAAGCTAGAAGCATCTCTTTTCACTCTTGAGCTGCACCTAAAGTCATTCCAACTCTGTTTTAGCCAGAAATTGTAACAATTTAATCAATCCTCCCTCTCAGCCACGGTGTAATTGCAGGCCAGAGCAGAACAGCCAGTCTTGAGACTTCAAATCATCCTGTCAGCTTAACTAGGCTGTGTGTCACAGAACACCCTCATGAGGAAAGGGAATATTCCCATAAAGGTCTTGTGAGGCTGA
Organism: Ammospiza caudacuta; assembly: GCF_027887145.1. Taxonomy (NCBI): domain Eukaryota; kingdom Metazoa; phylum Chordata; class Aves; order Passeriformes; family Passerellidae; genus Ammospiza; species Ammospiza caudacuta. Next base: position 10,989,068 of record NC_080601.1, read on the forward strand.
TCAAAGCAGATTTTTTCTGCCACTGCTGATATGCACAAGTAAGCAACTTCTGTGCCGCTCTGCAGCGCTGCTGTAACTCATTCAGGCACCTGGGATCTTCCCTGAGTTAATGGGTAAGGATTTTTTTCTGACCCAATGGATAATGTGAAGGATAAGGATTATTTCTAAATTTTCCCAATCTATCAATCATTTTCCCAGTTTAAGTTGCCTCCTTGCTCTATTACAGCTGCTGTAGAATTTTACAGTAAAATAGTGTAATGGGGAAAAATACTGCTAATGGGGAAAATTTTAAGAGCATCATTTAGAAAGGTGCATGTCCTTTCTTTCCATCCTTTCAGGAGGCAAATGCATGGCCAGTGGCTTGGGTTCAAGGAACATGGCCATGGTTTCCAGATTCCCTAGAACTCTCTTGTTGTGGCTGCTGAAAATGTTCTATTGCAAAACAATGGGGATGAGCAGACTCTTCCAGAAAAACGCAGCTTCCTGCACTGTAGTCAGTGCAGGTATCAAATACACAATGGTTTCTAGAATTTTTGAATCCATTTGGTTAATTCATGAGCCTTTTTCAACACAGAAAGAAACAGTAAGTTGTGCATGAAAGCAAGAAGAAAAGCATGAAGGGGGAAATTGTAAGGCAATGAAGTACATTGAATATGCACAATTACAGGGAGAAAAATACAGCAAATCTCTTCTTCTCCAAAATGTAGACCTGTAAAAACTGTTTTTAAACTGGATGCCATGTTAGTAATCAACTGCTGTTGTCCTCTTTATCCTGCAAAATGCTCCTGTCTATGGCAGAATGAGCTGGAATCAGTAGTTAAATCCTCTTTAAATAAGCAGCAGTTTGCAAATTGTTTTTGAGCTTAACACATGGCACGTGGGCCTTCCACAGCTTTCCTGCCTGGAAGGCATCTTTGGTAGGATAAAATGAACTGTTCCAGCAGCGTTCCAGGACAGGATTGCACTGTGAGGGCTCTGCACATCACTGTGTGGGAGCTGCCAGCATCACATCTGTTACCTGTTGGGTGATGCTCAGGTGCCTCTGATCTAACCTAGGTGTCAAAGCTGGGGGAATCCAGCTGTAATGTGTGAGCTGACTGGAGGTTAAGGTTTGGGGTTACATGGAGTGCAGCTGTTGGATGCCCTTTACCTCTCGCCTTCATCAATTCTCAGCTGAAGAGCAGCGCCTGTGCTTTGCTATTTTGTGTTTAGCTTTGCACACTGTCAAAGGTTCTCACAGGAATGACCTTACAAACCCTCCAGTAATAAAATCCTGCAGAAAATCACAGCTCAGCCCAGGATAAGTGCTCCATTTACATCCCAATCCAAGGAGCAGCACTTGTGATTGCTGGCTTGCGGGCCACAGTGAATTCTTTTGGTTCTGAGCAGGGAAATGGCCGAGGATATGCACAGCAAGGCAGATGGGATTGAATCATTAGAGTTCAGTAGGTTATCATTGCTGTAGGAATAGGTAATGACAGATATTCTAATTAGAAAAAAGGACCCAGTGGTTAGGGTAAATTACAGGCTAGAGCTGGTTTGACCCCAATCAGTACAAATGAGGGTACAGTGCTCCATCATGCCGACAGCACCAATAGCATCAGGGTTCAAAAGCCATCTGTTCCTTCCTGCCTTTTAAAAAAGTGTGCTCAAGGGTGTTTCTAGGACTCTGGTGTTTCAAACCTCAGTCTGTCACACAAATGGGAGTAAGCTAGGCTTCTGCAGGGCAATCATTTTAATTCTCCTTTAGGTCATTGTAACATTTGGGTAAATTTTAGCTCAGAATTATCATGAATGCATTAGCTGGAAACTTCAGCTAAGTATTATTTCATATTCACTTGAAAGTAATAGAGCTAACAGTTCATTCAGATGAAAACACCAGTCTTCATTGCTCAGACTCATGGATTGGTTTGGGAGGTCTTGGGCTTGAACAAGTACAGACATTGTAGCTTCCTCTCTGATCTCATATTTCTGGTCATTTTTGCAAGTCAAAGGGCTGAAAAAGAGTGTTTAAGCTATTTCAAAGGAGATGCTAACTTTGGGACATGACTGCAAGGGAATGGAAAAGTGAATGGAGGCTTTTCACATCAACTACAGATGCAGAAAGGGGGCAGGAATGTTTAAACCAGCTGGGTAAATAAGTGCAAGGGTTCACAGCAAACCTGAGAAAAGAGGGGATTTCAAGTTTTACCCATCTCTGTATTCAGCCCCTTCAAGCTTTCAGGAGACAGTGTCCCACTGCACTCAGAGCTCTTAGCAAGGTCTAAAGCGGCCTGGGATCCTTTGGGCAGGCTGTGGGGGACACGAAAGCAGGGCTGTGATGGAGAACTGGTACTCCCAGTTGAAGCCCCATGGGGTCCTGAAGAAATGAAAGGAAGGAAGTGTTGCAGTCTTGCAGTGGCTTTTGCAAGTCAGCCTTGGCATGTTTCACTTTTATGAAAATGTGTGATTAGCAGTCAAGGTCTTAGACTTTGTTTTTAAGTATTCCCCTTATGGATGAAGTCTTTAATTGCTAATGGAAGTTATTTAAGGAAGAACATATGTTGAAAAGTCTGACTTGAACTCACTGTAAATTATTTGATAATGAAAGCTTACTGCCATATAAGCTGAAATATAGGGGTTTTTGGGATCTGTATGCTATTCTGGAGTATCAGGAATTTTAGAAGAGGTATATATTATTATCCATATCTCACTTCTGTTGAAACAGAAAAATAAATCAATTAAGGAAGACTTTCATACAGTCCAAATGTGGAAGAAAATTTCTTGGGTAATGTATCATATGACTTAGAAGAATGTTAAATAATGCTAATAGAATATTGCTAATTGGAACTTGTATGTTAGAATATAATGTTTAATTGAGAATAAGAAATAATATCCTTTTTTGAAGTATTAGTTTGTAAATTTTTCTATTTTTTGGCTTAAGAAACCTAACAGAAATACAAATAGGTAAAAATTACAATCAATACTTTGTCAAAGAAGGGACAAGGTCCAAAATACAAACTGAGCAATATTTGCTTATTTTGTGTAAGAGAAACCTCACCCTGGTATAACCCTTGTGTGGTTTTGATTCCAAAAATAGGAAAATAACCTTGGACTATGCTTTCCATGTTAAAGCAGCTTTTTTCAGTTGATAAATGTTGGCAAAAAGTCTTACAAAAAACACAGCTTTTAAATGAAATAATGTATAGCAATGTATAATGTAGCCAACTTTAAAGTAGGTTGTAAAACCAGTTTGGGAAGACAGAGGCTTGTCTTTTTCTTTTTTTCCCCCGTTTATTTTTTTCTATGTAATTCTACCCTGTTCATCAATTTTATTCCTAAAAGGATTAGCTAAAGTGGAGTTTAGATTCCCTACCCCACTTAGTTCAGTTGTTTCAATTTATGGATTGCTGATGCTTACCTCTTTGGTAGAGAGGTCTCTCTTCCTCAGACAATTATTTTTCACACCCTTGGACCCTGCTCTGCCTAGGCAGCTGTACAGGAACTCTTAAGCATCTCCAAATGGTGCTCAAGTTCAACCTGGATCCCTTCCAGTGAGGAAAAAACATTAAATTCATCTAGTTCTGTTTACTACAGCTCTATCCAAGGTCAAAACGCTCAAGAGAAAGGATGTTTCAGTCACAGCCACAGTTTAAAAAGGATCAGAAATAAATAATACAGTCCTATGTTTACTTACAGTGGCTTAAGGTGATGTGGAGGACTGAAAGTCTGGTGGGGCAGTGGCAAGTTTCCCCTTGGCCACTTGATTTCACTCCTTCAAGAGTCACTTCTCACCTGTGGAATACTTTGATGAAATTAAATTTAAAAATCCCTTTCTGCTTTGGGCTGTGGTAGTTCAGATTTTGCCTCACATTTTACTTTCTATTATTGACAGCTCAATACCAACAGTTTCTGTAACACCAATAAGCAGGGTGCAAAATTTTGGAGCCCAGCTCTGTGGCCTTAGCTCCAGTGCAATCACAGGTCATCAGTTTTAGTCTGACAAAGAGTTCTTTGTCAGAATGTCAAGAAAAAGATGCAACCAAACAGCAGCATCCTGTCTACTGCTAGGCCATATTTTGTTCTTGGGGTATTATGTTGACACAACACCTTTTATCCAGGATAGAAATCACCATATCACATTACTGGATGTGTGACTGCAGTGCAGGGAGTTTAATTCTGAATAATTCTCTCTCTCTGCTCTGAGGTGAGGAATCAGACTGAGACTTTTAGCCTTTACTTAAAGCATTTCTTGAACTGCTTGGACTAAAGGCTTTCTGTTCTGCTCTTGGAAGCATTAAAGTCACATATGAAAGGGAACCACAGATTAATTCCTCTTTTCTGCTCTTTAAAGGCTACTGTGAGAGCACAGAAGCATTAGTTTACAAAGCTTTAGGATCATGTTTCCTCTTGTCATGGCTGCCTTTTGATCATGAACTCCATCTTGGTATTCCACCAATGGATTTGAACGCATTGGGAAAGCTTTGTTCACAGTTAAACACTGCTCATGCCACCTCCATGAATTAAAATTGGGACTGGGGGCAGGAGCAAGGCAGGGAGACAAAATTTCTTGCTTTAAAAATGCAACAGGGATTTAACACCTTGTGGGATGAGCAGGACAACAAAAGAGCTCAGTTTCAGAGGTTTATTGAGCAGATTAAAAGGTTGTGGTAGGAATTTTGCAAATATAGTTAAAGAGTGAAACTCCATGGAAGGAGAATTCACTTAGAAGGAATATCTGTTAAATTACAACTAATTAATTACATAGGTCTTCAACAGCAGATGTCACTGAAGCCTTAAGATTTAAGAGAGGATTTCAGGAGGCAGAGAAACTGAAACAAATGAGCCTTGCTGTCACTTTAACCTTGATCATACTTAGCATGTACATTACTTTTATTACTCTGAGACTCTTATCTCTAGAAGATGCAACAAATTGGCAATTTTTAAATTGCGCTCGTTACTGTTACATTTGACTCCAGCTTTACCAATTTACAACTGTGCTTTACGTTTTTCTCCTTAAAATTGCCTTTCATATTCATAGCTCAGTTTTATCAGCAGAAATGCTGATAGGAGTCTGCTGTGGAGGAGCCATTGGGATGAAGATTGTTCATATTTGCCTTGGATCTTCAGCCCCTGATCAGACTTGCCCTGTTCTGTACAGCTCTCAGTGAGGAATGCGTTGTTGTAGCCTATTTAATGCAGATCTTAGTGACAAATGGTGCTTAAAAAACTGCCTGCCTTCACTGAGCTGAGGATCAGTGAGAGGCTTCGTGGCCTTGGGGCATCCTTTGGGATGTGAGGCTCAGCTGGGAGCCCTTGTGGCTGTCCCTGTGTCCCTGTGTCTGTGTCTGCAGCAGGGCCAGGTGCCTGCGGTTTGCAGCCTGGAGCTTGTGTGGCTGCCCCAGTGACCTCAATCACTGCAGGACCCAGATCTTCCCTGGCCCAGACAGGACAAGGTGTCAGCAGAGACCCTGAGAAGGAGCATCCTGAATAAACACAGCAGAGATTAGCCTCCACATGGTGAGAGTGACATCAAGCTGCTCAGTTGTCCCAGTTTTTCAGGTCTTAGTAATGCTGCTTAAAGTGGAAGGAAGCTTAGTATCTGTGTTTGTAATGCTGAGTGGTACAGCTTGGGACAGCAAAGTTGTGTGTAAGCAGGCTCAGACTGATTTTTCTTTACCAGATTTTCACCTTTCCTTATATCCAGCCTGTTTTGTCACCCTGTGTTAACATAATGCAATTGTAATTCAATTTTCAAGAAATTGACCCAGCCTATCTGTTCTAAAATACAGTGAGTGGACAGTCACAATCAGTTGGGGCTGGTGTGGATAAGCCCAAAAAATCCCTATGTATGGAGTTATAAAACATCTATTATAATAGATGTATATATAGATTATATTATAGATGTATAATATATATATTATATATATCTATATTATAGATGTACATTATTATGTATGTTAGACACTTGCCTTTTTAAACGCCTTTTGATTAGGGTGGGAGACTCTGGGTTATCCAAGCTGAAACTTTGATGGAGGAAGCTTAGGGGAATGAATCTACAACTCTTCATTTCACACCCTGTTGAGATGATTTGCATAAGAAAATTTAGATCATGGTACAAACATCACATGCTTTCCTGTTAAAATGTATGATGTGAAAAAGGTTATTTTTTTCCTGTTTTCATCTGCTTCTGTGAAGCCACTGAAAACAAGTCAGCCTCTCAAGGTCTTCTGAATAGCTTCCTAACCCAAAATATCTGAAAGCACCATTATTTATAATTCATTGCTGGTGTGTAGAAATACTCTGAGGCAAGGTCAGAAAAACACCTCACATTAAAATCATAACCTTAAAGTGGCAGGAATTGTAATGAGATGGTCTGAACCCACAGACCCACAGGTAAATGTGCTGAATTTAGGTGGGCTGAAGAGGAAAGGAAAAACCCCCAGCGGGGCTCTACACCTGCTGGTCTCCCATGTGAGCACAGTGGGATGTGGCAGAAGAACTCCCACGTCCTGGGCTGTGTTTGGCACCACGTGGCTGAGCAGAGCTGCCTTTCCCTCTCCCTGTTCTCACCAGCTCACGTGGCAGGGCTGGCTCTGCCTTTCTGGATCATCACACGCTGCTTTCCTGCCCTGTGCAGCACGGGGAGAGCTGAGCACTGCTCAGCTTGCACAGATGAATAATGAATATCGTGCTGGAGATGTTCAGGCTCAGCTCCTGCACACCTTGTAAATGTTGAAAGCATTAGTAATGCTCCTGCTTTATTGTAAAAAATTCACCAAAGGACACTCTTGGTGATTCACCTTAGAAATTTCTCAGCTGTTCTGCATTGTGAGGAAAATCTCACTGCACTGAGCTGACACGATTTCCTGGCACACACACAGGCTGTATTTCATACCTTTGGTTTTGGCTAAGTGATTGCAAATAATGAAATCTGTAGATACTTTTGTCTGTTGCTTGTGAACAGCCACAGGTCAAGAAGATTTCCAATTTTTAGCTGTGCTCTCCAGGGATCACTGAGAATACTCCTAGACAGACTCCATATAAACAAACAAGCAAAAAATATTTCAATTTATACTATAATATTGTCACAGGTCCTATAAGACATAGTTGAAGGGTCTCATAATTTGAATTTTAGCTATTTGCTTAATTGTTCAGGCCCAACTTGCTCCCAAGGAAAGAGTACTCTCGGGCACAGAAATAAATGGGATGGCATAGAGATGCTGACAAGCTATTTAAACATGTCTGTGGGGTAAAACACTACTCTGCAAAGAAATCAGAGTCAAAGACGAGGCAGTAGGTCACAGTGACAGAAGAATTACTGAGGGGAATAAAGACAGATCACAGGCTATACTGTAGTCATTGTATAGGACAGCAATAAAAAAAATCACAGCTCTATTAGCAGCACACGATGATAAGTAAGCAGAGACTGGAGCACAATGTATGTGCACCCAGAGGAAGGGATGTGCACTCATGCTTGGAGCTCCTGAATAATGAAAGCTGAGCCATTTAATTGGAGAATTTCTCCAAACCATTTTTTATGCAGTGCTTGTTAACTGGTGATAACACTGGCAGACACAGAATCAGAATACATTCTTTTCTCTCACTACTGTTATTCTGCATCTGTTTCAGTCAAAAGGCAATTTCAAGAAATCGTTGATGTTCTTTTCAAATAAATAAACAATAGCCAAAGCAGAGTATGAAATGAAGAACATACTTTAAAATAAGTATTGACTACTGAGAATGTACATTTCAGAGCTGATCTGAGTGCTGCTATGTCCAGCTGTGACAGCTGTGCCATAAAGAGGGATTGTACTGAGCTGCCAGTTGCCAAGCAGAGAAGCTGAGGTGGCCAGGACAGCAACAGGGCCTTCTATGTTTGTTTGGAGACTTGCTTCAGTTCCCAGCACTGCTGAACACACTTCTCCAAAGCAAGGATGCTTTGCCTGTCCTAAATTTAATCTAGTGGAAGAAATCTTTTAGATTATAGCTGTGTCCTTTACTGCCCCTCAGCTCTTACCAGTAGGTCGTGGTGCCAATATCTTAATTTTTAATTTTATGCTGCTTGCTTTAACAATGTGTTCTTTGGCAGGCAGCCATGTCTACAGCACTCTGCTATTAAAATGTCTGCTCTCTGCTGCAGCTGTCCATTTACTTTATGAACTGATCAGCCAGTCGAATGTAATTTAAGAGAATAGGGATAAGTCATAGCTGAGGGCACAAAGTACCAGCTGATGTGCTGTATGCAGGTCTGTCCTTCAGAGATTTCTGAACCTAATTTGTCATGCTACATGCTTATTTTTTAATTAGTGCAAAATGTGAAAAGAGTGACTTGGCATGCTTCATGTAGTGGGTGAATAAAACTAATCCTGCCCTAATGGAAATGCTCTTGGTACCAGGAGCACTCAGGATTTGACAGAGTGAACACAGAGCATAATACTTTTCCTGCTTAAATGTTATTACTGGTCTAGAGGGCAGACCAATATGACTTTGTAATGGCATTAGCTTTAACCTTTAAATAAAGATGTCCAGTTCATAGGGGACACTCACTCTAGAACCAGACTGTAAGCTGGATTTTTATGTGAGAGTCATTTCACAGAATGTCCTATTGGCCTGTAAGAATGGTCTGTGAGAGAGGATGCCTGTTGAAGGCCAGGAAACAAAACCAGCTACTGGTACAACCCAAGCACTGGGTTGACATCATGTCTGGTAAACAAGGGAGGAATGGAACCAGCAATGAATGCACCGTAATTGATGTGCTGGCAATTAAAACTAACTGGCAGGCAGGGCAGTGGGGGGGTGACTCTGCTCCTTACGTTTTCTGAAGTGATTAAAAACTGTGGGAAGTGGCTGTTGAGAAAGGCTGGGAGGATGGAAGGAATTCTGCTGTCATCCCTGCCATCTTTAGTATCCCTGGGATTTGGAGAAGCACACCTGCTTCCCCCACACCCTCCTCAAAACTGCATCCTCATTGGGCCTGACCCAGAGATGTGCATTGGTGAGATAAGGCAGAGATAAGAAATGTTCAGATTACAGCCTCATTCTTCTTTGTCTTCTGCCTTATTTTACATCTTCCAGCTCTTTCTCTTAAAAACTAGGCATTAGCAAGCCATGGGAGACTGCTCAGTATTTCCATGAGCTGCTGGCCTGAGAAGCATCTGAGAGCAATGCCTGCAATGGCTCAGCAATGATGAGCCTTTGCCAAGTCTCCTAGCAGGACTGAGTGCTTGAGTTCATTCCTCTGAGAACAAGCTGCCAAGGCTATCATATAGATACATATAGATGATGTATATTCTTACAGATACAAATAGATGAACAAAATGGAGACAGGAAAATGAATGCTAAAAATAAGCATAAAATATGTATCTAGTTTTTATTCTTAAGTACAAACAAGGAAGCACCAGATGTATCATAATGATATTTTTGCCCTTTCAGTAAGAAAAGAAACACTTTTATAGACAGGTCTCCAGTATATTCCTTCCTTCTAGTCCTTCCCCCCAGTTTATCTGTAAGCTCAACAATACAGAATTTACTATGCTGTTTAAAATACAGTCTCCTGCTGTTGTCTGCATTTTGATACAGAAATATATTCTCACTTGTATGTATTATTTTACATAAGTCAGTGTTGTAGAGCAAATATGAACCCCATTTTCTCTGATCTGGTTTTACTCTTTCTGTTTGCTATCCACATGGGTGAACTTCAAGTGCCAGCTTCATTCCTTCCTGGCAGTGACCAAAGACCATCTAATACAGAGCTTTAAACATATTATTAGCCTTTAAATGGTAAATTTCATATGAAATTACATGCTCTACAAAGACAGAGGTAATGGATAATAAGATCTTTATCTCAAAGGAGCTGTAAAGGGAACAGAGGGAGATTTAATTCGCTGTCACCAAGTGGGTCACATCTCAGTGCAGGCAGTGTATTATTTCTGACAGACAATATGGTCTGATGGCTATTAAAAGAGCAACAGAGTAAGTTTTAGTCCTAGGCTAGTCCTCAGAGATCAAAATGCCACTGAAGGATCGTTTCCTCAGTGGTTATCAGCATTTCAGTCTTGTGACCATGTGCTCTTCGTTCTCTCAGATTCAATGTTTTGCATTTTGGCAAAAAGGCCACAGATTAATTAGACATGGGCTCCAAAGTGTCTTTTCCTCTGAAGAGGATTTCCTAGCTTTGAAGAGGGACACATTGGCAGTGGAACATATACTCCCTAAAGCTGTTTCAAAGTCATGTAGAAATAGAGAATTATGGTTTTCCAGTTCCTTAACCTGGTACATTTATCATCATAGCTTTCTAAATTTATAAGAAGCTGAAATCATCCTCTGTTGAATTATTAATCATGGAAATATCTGAAAAGATCCATCAACATATCTGTGGGTTGCTTTTCTTCCAAATTAACTTTTACTGTAAGAGCTGACATTTGTCATCAGCTGTGGACCCCTGTAGTAAGTCTTGGTGACAGTAAGCTGGAATAAACATAATTTTGGGCAACATCTTGGGGAAGAAAGCAGACAACTCAGTGATTTTCATGGTCCCTAACACTAGTGAGAGATTAGGTATACATATTTTTTAAAATAAAGACCTGTTGAGATGCAGGAAAAATGGTTGTGTCTTCCAATATACCCTTAATTTAAATACTAATGTTTAAAAGTAATTTATGAGGGCACATTATTTAAGCAATAGTTCTCTGTGTTCATTGTGCCTAAGTCAAAAGCATAGGAGGAAATGCTTGCATATCCATTATGCACCTACAGGAAATACATATTAGGAATAAATTAATTTAAAAAATATTTTTAAATAAAATGTTTGAAATACAATACTATCCAAGCTGATATGGATCTCCAGTTTGCACCTGGAGGAGCAGGACAGAACTAGAAGTGTCAGAGAACTGCAGATTCTTGCTTAAGCTTTTTTAAAAAGCCAATAACCTTGGTTACTGACACACCAACATTGCCAGGTAAGCATTTCTGCATTTAGAGCTACAATGGCCTCCCAGAACTCATGGGATGGCATTTATTCATTCAGTGACAAAGGGAGAGTCACATAAACACTGATTCAGAAAGCAGATCTAAGGATGATCGTGCTTCTATCCCATGCCTACATTTTAATTCACTCACTGAATATGCAAAATGTATATTTAGCTAAGTACTTGAAATTGGCTCAGGTGTAAAATTTCACAGATTGTACTTGTGTCTCCCCAGTGTATCTCTCTCATTAGGGGGTGCCCCTGTAGGAGCCTCAGGAATTAAAAGCAAATGGAGCAAGTGCAAAGTAGGGGCTTCCATCACTGCAGAGGAAAATGACAGGACTGGTTTATTCATCTCTCTTCAACACTTCATGAGACCTGATCTCTTATTAACAAGCTCGTCTTCTCCTTCTGAGTTGAAAAACTATTTTGTGACTCATTTTGTAATTTTCTGATTTCCTTTCTTCCTAATCTCTTATTTCCCTCTGTCTTCTCCCTTCTTTGGACACCACTCTGGGCCATCTGCATCTGGAGAAATAACACTTCACATTCCTGTCTGCAGCTGCTTCAATGCTTTCCAAAGCAAAATTCTTTCACTGGGACTACAGGAGAAACACAGCTCCAGGGAAAACTAAGGCTCATTTTTCTTAGCTGGAGCCTGCAATACTGCTCATGATTTAGGTGCATCAGCAGCACAGGCTACTATTTCCTTAATATTGAAATAAGTCACTTTAAATGCACACTGTCACACTGTCTCTGCCAGGATGAAGGGTGCAGTTACTTATTTAGGAGATTATACCTGTAAAGAATTCTTTCCTAAGGAAAATTACCATAAACCTTTTTTTTTCCCCCTCCATCCAATTTCTCTCTCGTGACGTATTTTGGAATCAGTTGGAGCACTTTAGTAGCTGAATTTTCACATCTGTGAGGGTTGGCATCTTGGCACGTTTTCACAGGACTAATAAGGTATCTCTTTTATAATGAAAATGGCTCCAAACCCTTTTCCCTCTGGACACCACAGTGCATCTTGAGCTAATTATGGTTAGACATTCTGGCTCCAAAAAGAGGTTTTTTTTTTTCCCTAAACTGCTTTCTGATGAGCACAAGAAGATTCTGTTCCATGCAAAGGTGTGTAACACTGAGTGTCACTCACACAGCAGCAAGTCTGTGTGAGTCTTAGCAGAAATTAAATACTCCAAGCATCCAGTGATGTGTGTCACTGCATGCACTGGGAAAGCCTTGATTCAGGAGTTCCATTCTCACTATGGTAAGTGAATCATGCAGAAAAACATCCCCTTTTCACCAAGATCCTTCTTTCCCCATAGATGCTGTATTCAAACCCAGCAGCTGTAATTGTATTACTGATTTCATTCTCTAAAATATTTGCCCTCACTTTTTCCTGCAACTTAGAGTCAGGTTGCCAGAGTACCATCCTGGGCTTGAAAAAGGATGGCAATGGATTATAAAAGTGTAGCATAAAAAAAACCCAGCAGACATATAAAACATGTTTGCAATCAAATAAACAGCTTAGAGTGATATTAAATGGAAGAAAGCCAGGCATTCCCTAGAAGTTTATCCACTTATCTGGGCATTTTACGTAGGTTTTTAATTTTCTACGTGCTTATCTACTAATACTTTCAATATGTGCATCATTGCAGTCTGAGTTGGTTCTGTACTTCAGCTGCCCTCTCAGTAAGGAGATAACCCCCAGATTCTTTGAATTGGCCTCTCCTTCTGGGAGCACCCCTGGGACTTCTGGAACCTTGGATTTAACCATCAACATTTAGGCAAATACCCACAAATAACTACTTCTCTTTGCTCACAGCTGTTCCTGTTAAAGCTGTTTTGCACTCAGTGTATCAGGTTTGGTTTTCTTTCTCTCTGCACCAGTTTGGCACAGGATAGTTCCATATAGGGTCTGCATGGGTCAGTCCTAAATGTATGGATCTGACAGGGAGGAATGGTGCATTCTGCCTCTGTCTCTGCTATGAGCGTGCCAGCTTGATCCTGGCACCTTTCTACACCTGACTTTATTTACAATTTACTAAAAGTAGCCCTAACTGTGTCAAAGCAAATTCTGAGGGTACATGCAAGTTTGTAGTACACCAGGAATTCCTTGATTTCAGAAGATCTTGAGTGCAAAATATTTTATTACAGCGACCTGAGTGGGTCGCTGCTGGTGAGAGAGAGACGGTGAATCTTGTATCTTGATCAGAAGGCTTGATTTATTAATATATGATATTATACATTATAGTTATACTAATAGTATATAGAGAGAGGTTTTGCAGAGCTGCTAGCTAAGCTAAGAAGAGATAGAAAAGAATCCCAAACAAAGTTGTGTCCAGGGACTCAGTCCCCTCACTTGCCCTGGTGATTGGCCCTTAATTATAAACATAGGAAATGAGCCAATCAAGGTGTCCCTGTTGCATTCCACAGCAGCTGATAACAATTGTTTACCTTCTCTTCGGGGGCTTCTGGCCTCCCGAAGACGCAGAAATCCGAAAGAAAGGATTTCTGTGGAGAAATGTCTGCGACAATATTTCTCACAACTGTCTTGATAGTGAGACTGAAAGAGCAGCAGCTTTTCCCGTGATTTTGCATTTAACTTTTTGCCTGCCAGCAGCTTCTACTTCCAAGCACAAAATAAAATGTATTTTTATTAATCCTAAAACATGGTTTTGGCCATTAAAATGCCAGAGTCATGCTGTTAAGAATTCGTCCTTGAGCCTTGTGACAATGGAAAGCATTATTATTTATTGCATACATTTGTAAAATAGTTCAGTTTCTCTCCAGCTTGCCACTATTTACAGTTAGAAATTATCAACTCGGAGAAAAACACCTTCCACACCTCCTGGTTTAAAAGCACAGCAGACCCTTGCTATGTGCCTTCCTAGACAGAGTAGTGACTGATTCTCTGGTGCCAGTATTGCAGGAAGCTGTCAGAATCTCTGGAGATAAATTCCTTCAGAAGTCCATGTATCAGAAATTTTATTTATTAGTAATAAAATTTCTGGTTTGTCTTTGTGAGAATCCACCTTTCTTGAGAGGAAAGCAAGCACTTATCACTCACTGCAACGGAACGATGTCAGGCTTTGAAAACAGTGTCCAGAAAGATTCAGTGTTTAGGAAGGACCCTGGAGACAGACTGAGGGCTCATCCTCTGGCCCATGCTGAGCTGGGCATCCCAGCCCCACATGGAGGAACAGCCACTAATGATCCAGTAAATTGTATCTCCAGCTGCCCAGGGTCCTTATTTATCAATCACCTAAACATCTACTGCCATTCTCCAGATGATTCCCAATACCTAAAATCATTTTTATATTTTTATATCTCAATATATGTACACACACAGATGTATGTATACACATACATGAAAATGAAGGTATATGTAAAAGTTAAGGTTTACAGAAATATATTTTTATTTGTCTACATGTCCATATATAAGCACTATTTTCCTGAGTAACCAGGGTTAATAAAATAGGAGAGATGAAGAAAATTTTTATAAAACATTTTGTAAGATAATATCCCATGATTTTCCAAGCCATGATGATTTTGGGCATGTAGTGTTAGTGTTGTTCCTGTGGAGCTCTGAAACACTGTTATTCAGTTAATTACTGCTTGGTCACACATGATTTGGGCTAAGGTCAGCTCACTCGGTGCACATGCTACTGCCACGTGCCCAGAGGAAAAGCAATTGCATCATTTAATCTGATCTTTGGTTTTCGTTGCCATTTAATACTGCAAATGTAATGGAATTTCAGCTTTCATTTTTTATCTTGGACATGTTCAGACAAGAAAGATTAGGATCAAATATATACATGGAATAAAGCTATTTTTAAAGTCCTGACCTGTATTTTGAAACCTCTGTGTGCTACTGGAGCAGTCTACTTGTAATTTTCCTTAAGTTAATTGAAACTAATTAGTTGCATATAAAAAATAAAATAGCATGACTGGAATAGTATTCATGGCAACAACATCACTTAGAGTCAACTCCTTTCTGCAGTCTGATTCAGCTATGAATCAAGACTTGAAAAATACATGAATCCTCTTGAAACATCTTCATGTTTCATCTGAGCTGGCAGGAAGTATTCCCTGTGCCAGCTCCTGGTAATTTGCAATCCTGCTCTGCACAGGGCCTGGCTGCTCACACAGCAAGGGCTGAGCCAAAGACTGGCCTGGTGCACTGGCAGCAGGGGCTCCTCAGAGGGATGAGAGGGAAATCAGGCTCAGGGAGGGGGAGCACGATCTGCATCTGTCAGGACAGACACTGAGCTGTGACTTTGCTCTCCAGGAGGATTTGTAGCCTCATCATTTCAGGTTGCTGTGGCCAGAATCCCTGTGAAGTACAGCAACTGTGCAGGATCTGTTTTCTTCTCTGTGATCTCTCTTATCTATCTGCAATGAGAAGTGAGTAATTAAATTGATCGGAGGACATATTTTATTCATTAGTGCCTCCTTACAATATGCAAAAGCATCTCATGTAATACTTTTCTCATATAATTCCCTCATCAGTGAGTGAGATTTTTTCCTAAGAAAGGAAGGTGGGGTTAATCTATAAATCTGTCTGTTTAGGATTCTTAAACTGAAAGATGACAGGTTTAGATTAGACATAAGGAAAAGTTCCTTTACTGTGAGAGTGGTAAGGCACTGAACAGGCTGCCGAGAGAATGCTCCAGTCCTGGGACTGCTCTTGGCCAGGCTGGATGGTGCTTGGAGTAACCTGGTCTAGTGGAAAGTGTTCCTGCCCATGGCAGGGGGCTGGAATGAGATGATCTTTAAGGTCTCTTCCCATCCAATCCATTCTGTGATATCATTCTGTCATTCTTATGTAGTGATGTCATTCTGAATGAACACAGAATATCTGTCACTGGTACAGTATCTAAAGAAACAAAATTATAGCTCATAAAGGTAATTCTGGGCACTCCTCAAACCTTTGTAGCAAAATAGCAAATGTTACAGTGAAACAGATAAGGAGACAATGCAGGTATCTTATTTTAAAAGATTTGAGAGAACATCATAATCAAGCTATTGTAAGGGCTGGTGAGATGACTGGCACTCCTAGAAGAGAGGGTGACAGTGAGTTTGCCAAGAATCAAACTGATCTCTGTGTATCACATTTAACTGTGTGCTATCAGCATGTAGGAACCTTTGGTCACCACACCACCCAAGTATCTTGTTCTTTCTAAATATTTTTTAACAAGATTCAGAAGAATTGTGTTTAGTTCACTTCCAGCTGAGTCTTCCCTGTGGATGCATGTTAACAGCAATGCTGTTCTTTGAGCAGTCAAATGAAAACACATAAATATGATGCTCTTGCTCTGTTCTCCTAAAGGCTTTCTTTCCTCTTACATTTCTTAATGTGTACAGCTTAGTTGGTCCATTATCCACTGTGTTGTGTGCTGATTATAAATAGATTGCAACTTTGGCAAATCTCAGGATTAAAAACTGTAATGATATCGTAAAATGGAGGATGCTGCCTATACAAACAAAAAAAGCTATCATTTCATCTTCATTAAACATTTTAAGGTTTGTAAAATTTAAAATGTTATTACATTACAAAATTAGCAAACCCACAAATTATCCACATCAATCAGTTCAGGATTAGCATTAATTTAAAGCAGACTCCTTTGTGACAGTGTTTACATAAAGATAAGCCATACAACTGCAAATAAATTTTCATCTTTATTACTGATTTCTACTGAGATTTCATTGAATTCCAGTTAACTTTTCTCATTCTGTTAAACTTGAAGGCCATTAATAGAAACATGACTGTTGTCTTTTCTCTTGTGTAACTGAATGCCTTCACAGATAAAGGAAGAATCCCAAACACACAAGATAAAGTCCCCTAACAGTGTCACCAGTAAAACGCTATTTTTTGAGTCTGGGATTATCAGTCAACCTTGCAGTTATAAAGTGCAACAAAAAAAGTTAATCTATCCTGATTTAGAAAAAAAAATTAATTACACAAAAGGAAATAATTTCCATAGCTGTACATCAAGCTAAATAAGGAGTTTTATTTATGTTCCAGAATCCTTCAAAATCTTACTGAATAATAGAAACAACAGGCACTTGGATTCCTTTGGCCTTTCGGCCTACATGAATACAAATTAAGTTGCAATGAAAAATAAGGAGGAAACTGTATCAGACTTAAATGAAATACATTATGCACTAATGTGTTTTAGCATTCAGACACTGAGAAGAAGTATCTTCTGTAAGAAGAAATGAAAGACAGCACACATGGATTTTAGAAATGTGCCACATCATTTTAATGGCTGCCCAGAAAAGCTTCCCTGTGTTTGTGAATGTGGTGTGGATGGGTGGATGGTTGGAATGAGATTGCCAAAGACAGTGCAGAAAACAAAGACTGTATTTTAGAAGCAGCTTTAACCAGGCTTCTTAAATTGTTTAACTAGTCTGCTTAAATAATTTATATCTAAGTAGGTCTAAATTATTTAGACTAATGTAGTGTTTTGAAACATCATGCATGGTCAGCCCTCAGAAGAAAGAGCCCAGCAGCAGTAGGGTGTAAAGGTTCCTGAGGTGGGTTTCAATGGCAGATGTTAATGAACTGGTCCAGCTACTTCTACTCCAGCACCACTGGAAAACTAGAGCAGTTTAAGCCTGTGTAAATTCACTGCTTTTCCCAGCATGAACAGACAGTGTAATGCATCCTGAGCATCTCTGAACCTCAGCAGGGCTGGCCACAAAATAACACATCAGAGTTTTAAAAACACATCCTGGACTGATGTTTGAGTATTCTTTCAGCAATGTTCAGAAGAAGAGATTGACCAAAAAAAAACTTTTCTGAAAGAAGGGTATGAAAGGTCACCAAACCCATAAATACAGCAACACTGTCTTTGCAAGGTAGACATCTGAGACAATTATTTAAATAACAAAGCAGCCAAAACTGCAATGAACAGGTCTTCATTTAAATAGTGTCCTATTAACTAAATATTACTTAGAAAGTGGTAGATAGCACTAAGGCCTGAAAAGATACCAAATCTTCAATTACTTAATTTGGATTATTTTTCAAAGCTAAGAAAAACAAAGGACTGTACTCTTAAATGTGACAAGATAAACATGTATTTCAGCAGAATGAATTTGAGCTCACCTCTGTGTTTTCTCTTAAGTAAAAAGGGAAAAAGATGCATTGATGGGGAACCCCTATAAAGACCTCAACTCGCACCAAACGGAATTCTTTTATACTCATACAATTATTTATTGCAGAATGGTATGAAGTTTCATTACTTTTGGACACTATAAATGGAAATAATACATATATACACATATGACCACACTCATGGTAAGTATTTCTCTATGTGACATTAGCCTATAGCTTTCCCTGTTAACTCAGTGAACAAGTTCATAAACTTGAAGTAACCATTTTAGTACATATTTTTAAGATAGTACAAAACTGAAATTACCTGTAGAGTTTAAAAAGTACAAGAAGTTGAAAAGTAAATAAGTAATTTTGGAGACAGTGACTCTTTAATGTCAAAAGAAAATGTGGAAAATATAAGAGATATATTCCTTAATGAAAAAAAAAGTAGAGACTCAGATTCTGAAAACATCTGAAAGTTCACTTTTGATGCCTGTTGATGGATGCATTTTACAGAATCATGAGACATTTTGAAATGAAGAATTATCACCCCTAACCTTCCAACTGCATGCACTGTCATATATTTAATCAAAAGTGCACCTAGACCCCAAGAAGCATATGGTTTCTAATTTTAACATCTGTTTTCCTTTTCTTGAATGTTGGTGAGCTAGGGAGAATCCATGCTGCAGTACTTTGTAAAAGAAAAATGCCCACAATGAATACATTATTACTTATATGTGGGGGAAAGACACAGTGGCATCTGGATGTTTAGCCCTTTTGAACTTGAAAGAATACAAACCAAGAAAATACAGCTCATCTGTCAGACAGCATAAAATCTGAGTTCAAGCAGAATGTGTTTGAATGCAGTAACAGAAAGTGGATGCACAAAGTAAAAGTGAAATTATTATGAACACATTAGTTTGCAGGAGTCACAGCATATGGGCTAAGGAGCAAGGATTTTTTTTATGGACATCATGGCAAAGATAATTTTTATGAAGTGATGCAGGAAGCAGGCTGTCCTTGCTTTGAGGGTAATTTTAACTCAAGCAGACTCACTCAGCTTCATTGTAATGAAGAGAATTAGGAATATCTGGTTCATATTTTCTAGAGTGTAGGGCTCAGCTACATGGTTAAATTTGAGAACTTATCTCCTTTTTCACTAGAGTGGAGTCCCTGGCATGTGAACTTTTGGGGCTGGGAGAATATTTGTGTGAATATCACTAACTGCACATCCAGCTCCTCTCAGGGTCATTGGTGTCACCCACTGCTGTGTCTCTGGCTTTGGAGGCAGCACACTGCCAGGTCAGTGAGCAAAGGGGATAATAACAAGCTTTTAGTCCATCTCCCAGTGTAATATAAATGCCCATTTAAATCAATTTCATAGGAAATCAATTCAAGGTGAAGACCTCAAGCTGAAAGCATCTGATAATAAACTGGTAGGAAAAGATAGTGCAGCTGATCATAGCTGGCCCTCAGTCTGCAGTCTGTATGTAGGAGGGTTAACACCAATTCTTGAGGCAAGCACTCAGAAGCTGGAGTTTTGTATGTAATGCTTCCTTTTTCAAAAACTCTGAGGTCTGCTTCAAGTCTGGATCTTAATCTTTAGCCTATATAAGCATATGGAAATCTGTTAACTGCCTAAACAGATAGTGGAGGTTCTCAAATCTGTCCTAAAATATCTCTAGGTTGCTTTCTTCTTTTACATGTGTAGTTTTCTTTTAGATCTCTGTTTCATAATTATTTCCAGATTATAAAAGCATGAGCTGGAGTTAAAAAATGTGGTTATACCACCACTTCCAGGTCAGCACACACAGCATATGCGCCTCCTTTGTGCTGGTTACAAGTGTTCTGCTTCTCTGATCTTTATTCCTTGATCTTGCCCAGTGTGCCTCAGAGATGCACCAGGGGAGCTCCACAATTGCTTTGTGAGAGAGAACTTCAAGTATTGATGTTAGAGAAACACCCACCAGGGCCTGCAGAAAGGCAGTGGAAATATAACTCTCCCAGTGAGGCTCTAATAGAATTTCTTTAATTTTTGGGAAGGAAATGGAGAAGAAAGTTATTAGGAAGAAATTTCATGGGGAATGGGGAAGTTTTGATGAACAAAGTACAGAAAAATCAAATCTATGCTAATGCAGTTGATGCTCAGAAGCTGAGAATGACTGGCAAGAAAGGATGATTGTGTGGTTAAAGCACCCATGCCTGACTGAGGAAATCTGAGTTCATTTCCTGGCTTTGCTATCTCTTTAGCTTTGAGCAAGAGATTAAATCTCTCTGCTTGCCTTTTTTATTTTTTTGCCTTCCTTTACCACAGGAGAGTCATTTTACTTCAGATTGTTCTAAGAATAAATGCATTAATGTGGCCAGTACATTTAAGTTTAAGCAGAAAAAAACCCCATATAAAAGCTTCAGTTCTTGTTCCTTCTTTTTCTAAGAAGGCCTTTCTGCTGCCTATGGGTCAAATGTACCAAAGGGCAAATTCTTCATGCCCCGTGTCTAGAAAGATGAGGAGGCATTGTAATGCCTGGGCTGACATCTGGGGCACACCCAGCTTCTAGTCAAGAGGTGAAGAAGGCTTATCAATTACAGGGTGTTGGTTTCATTTCTACACAAACATAGCCTGAGGTGACTGCACAGCTTCCTCCCTGTGGGAGGCCTGGCAAAGCAGGCAGGCAAAAGCTTAGAAAAATTGGCTATCGAAACTTTTGAGAGAAAAGAAACTCTCAACACCTGATGCTGAAGCACAGCAGTATGAGATGGTGAAATGCTGTGACAATGAAGGCCCCAAAACAGGAGAGATGCAGAAACTCAGTCCCCAAGGCAGAACACTGAGGTGTAAATAATGACTCAGTGATTCACCTCACTGGCGAGGAACTTCCTGAACCTTCTGTCAGTGCCTTCTAATTCCTAGCACAGGTGGAAAATTTGAGGAAATTAAACTCTCAATTAGTACTGTGAGCACTGGCATGGAGAATTCCTGGTCTCCCCTCAATGACTGCGAGTCCTTCAGGATTTTTGCACAGCTGGGTCACCACCTTTCTCCTTTGAGTGCCTCTGCTGTAGTGCGGGCAGCAGGACCGAGGCAGGGACCATCCCATCCCTGTGCTGGGCACTGCTGGGGCTGCACCTTGAGTGCTGTCCTCAGTTCTGGGTCCCTGCTTTACAAAGGACATTGAGGGGCTGCAGTGTCTCCAGAGAGGGGCAACAAGGCTGGTGAAAGGTTTAGAAAATATGTCTTGTGAGGGACAGCTGGAGGAGCTGGGGTTGTTTAGTCTTGAGGGGGCTCAGGGTGGGGACATCATCGCTGTCTGCAGCTCACTGAAAGCAGCTTGTACTGAGGTGGGGCCGTGCCTGCAGAGAGGACGGGAGGAAATGGCCTTAAACATGAGAGGTTCAGATTAGATCCTAGGAGACAATTTTGTCACTGTTTGGGTGGTCGGGCACTGTTTGGTAGGTTGTGCAGAGAGGTGGTATGGGTTTGTCATGGGGATCTGGCACTGGGTGTCGGCCGCACTGGCTGATGTTAAAGGTCTCTACCACCCCTGACGGTGCCATGATTCCACCCTTCCATGCCGCAGGGCCGGGACACCCGCAGGCCCATTCCTGCAATGCTTTTAACAACTCCCATTTGCCCTTGGTTCTGCCAGCCTGCTCGACCATTGCTGCGGCAGCATCACACGGCCGAGCTGCGGCGGCCGCGCTGGGCCAGGGGCCCGGTGGCTCCCGGAGCACGGCTGAGGGGGCAATGGGGGCCATGAGGGAAATGATGGAGATGAGGCGACGTGGGAGATGGGCCGACGCCGGAGATGGGGCGATGCCGCCGTGGGCAGGGCGGGGCGGCCGCGCTGACGTCAGGGCGGGCGGCGGGGCGCGGGGCGGCTGCGTGTTCCCGCCCTCCGCCCCTCCCTGCGCGGGCCGGGCCGGCCGGCGGGACCCGAGGGCGCGGAGCGGGCCTGCCCCGGGAGGCGACACGGCCCGCGCCGGCCGGCGGTGAGTGCGGGGCGGCCATCCTCCCCGCGCCCTCATCGGGGGCTCTGAGCCGGCGGGGAGCGGCCGCCGTCCTCCGCCCAGCGCCGCCGCCCTGCGCCGGGGCGGGGGTCGCGGCTCGGCCGGGGATGCTGCGGCAGCGGGGGCCGCGCGGGCCGCGGGAGGCCGGGGCCGGGCGGGCGGGGCGGCCTCAGCGCTCGGCTCCGGGCCCGCTGAATGTCACGGAGGGCTCGGGGACGGCTCGGCACGGCGGGCCCGGCGCCGGGAGCGCCCCGGTGCCGGCTCTGCGGTGCTTGGCGTGTCCTGTGATCCGGTGTGCGGGCAGACGCACCTGCGGGTGCCTTGGGAGCAGCTGCTGCGAGCTCCGGCCGCAGAGGTCTTGTAGCGTGAGGTTTCGTATCTCGAGGGATTTAATCTCCGAAAAGGGGAAGCATCAAAAGCACCCAGTGTGTGTTCAGAGATAACAGTTTAAAAAAATAGCGGCGGTGGAAAAGGATTATAGTGGCGGCATTTCTGCTTTAGCAGTGATCTGTTGAGGTTTATACCAAGGGGATGTTCTATACGTTGTGGTGATTTCACTTTAATGACACTGAGACTTTGCTTTCGTCACCCAGAGCCTGCTGTTCTCTTCGTGTTCTGTCAAATGTACTTTGGCACACAATGAAACGTAGGCAACCTCAGCCTTTAACTTTGAGCTGGAGGAGGTCGAGCTGTTTATCTTCAGTTTAAGAAAGCAAAACTGCATGGGAACTTTATGCTCTAGCAGAGCGTTAGTGTCCAGGCCAGACATCAAATTAAGGTAAGGATTGTCCGTCTGGTATGCTGTGTAAAGATGTAAAGCACTTTTCAGGGGAGCTGGTGCATTTTGCAGGGTTAGAGCTTCATGTCTACAGCAGGTTTGTTCTTGGTGTCTGTGGGCTTTGAGCCTTGGTTTGGTACAGAATAGAATTTTTTGGTAGGAAGGTGTTAAAAATGAAATGAAATTGAATCTAAGTTCTCATTTTGTTACATTTTTTATAATTGAGAGCCACTTCACATATGTACTGAGACTTTAGTAAATTTCTCTCTTCTGGAGAAATATACAAAACTCTTGGGTTACTGAGACTAGTAAATTTCTTCCGGACAAATATACAAAACTCTGGGTTAGCCTGAGGCAGTAAATATTTACATTGTTTGCTGATAATGAATGAAATTCACAAGACGTTTTATCGTGCTTGTAATGATCACATAAATTCTATGGGCCCATTTTGAATTACATGCCTCCAAGCTGAAGAGGTGATGGCCTAACAAATGGGACATGAGCAACCTAAATGTCAACCAATACAGCTTAGAGTAGAAAAGTTGTTTTTGAAGTTGAGATTTAATTTCTGCTCATGGATGGTATTTTTCATTATAAAAGTATCAATGTTTGGGTTCCAAAAACTGCCCAGTATTGTTTTTTAACTGTAAAGCTGTTGAAAGGGTAGAAATAGCCTCAATTAACATAATGATCTCATTTAATGTATTGTTATACTAATGAGTAATCCTGTTTAATGGAACTGTTCGTGTAAAAGCTCATTGGAGTAAAATCCATTACTTTTGGACCTGATCATCCTTTAAGAGGGATTGGTTATTTGGAATAAACCAGTTAGTAGGAAATGTTGGCATGGGCTCTTTAGATAAAAAGCCATCATGCCATCAGTCTTGAGATGAATATTTCTTGCCTGGAATCCTTAGAAAGTGTGGATTTCTCAAAATGGAGAGGAGATGAAGGAATATAAGGTTACAGAAACCAATATGATAAAATATATCTACAGTGGTTGTGGTGTTCTCTTTCAGCCACTATTCACTGTAAACAGCAGCACCATCTTCTTAATTAGAAGCTTTCAGGCAGGGTTAAGTCCCGTGCCAACAGGGATGTTAAGGAGATCAAAATACTAATGGTGCTTTTGATAATCAGGTTGAAAATCCTGTATTGTGTTTCAATTGGAGCAATAAAAACAGATTATGTCAATCTCTGGATACCTGCACACGTGTATGTTACAGTAAAATCCCAAGAGCATTAAATAGTTACCCCAAAGTTGAAGTTTGGCTGGTCAGGAAAGGTCTCTGCATTTCTTCATAGCTCTTGGACACACAGCTCACTCTACACTGCTACCAAGTAGGTGCATTTTGGGAGATACTCTGGGAATGTTGTTTTCTCCTTAACCAAAAGTAGCTGGATTTGCAGTGTCCTGGACTTTGCTCAGTAGTCATTCTCTGTTCTGAAAGGAGGATTCAGCTGCAGCAGTTCTGCTGACAGTATCCTATGGGAATTGAGGAAAGTCTCCTCAGGGTGGGGGCTTTGCTTATCCCTGGTCACATGGGGAGCTGGTGTCACAAGTTCTTGCTAAAATGCCTGATTCACTGCAGATTGTTGGGTTTGTTTTTCATGAGCACTTAGTCTGTGCTGAGCTGAGGTCCTGCTCTGCAGAGTGCATTTTAATGGCATTATTGAAGAGGTACTGGCTCTGCTGGCAATGTCCTCACTGCAAGCAGGCTTGGCTTCTTAGCCAGAGGAAATGGCTGATGAGGATTTACTTTGATGAGGTGGCTGAACAACTTATGGATCAGAATAACCCTTAAATTGTACATAATTTCTGCAATTATTCCCTGAAGCCTAAGAAATTCTGTGCTTTTAGGCTAATCAGCCCAGATGGCTTGTGACACACACAGCACAAGGGAAGCATCCAGGGAGAACTGAATGTCCCAGCTCCTCTTGACTCAATAATATGCCTACTTTAAGCTGGAGATTCAAATCTCTTCTGGATAGATGCAGAGTTAATCACTACAATGTAGATTTAGTTGATAATTCCATTCACACTCTTTTTGTAAGTTGTTTTAAAGATTGGCTTTACTTAAATGCTATTATTTTCTGATCTTGTATGTTAAAATTATTACATAGTCATGTTGATACATATTTTTGGTGGGTTGAGGGTTGCTGTGGCTTTTGAGTGACCTTCATCTCAGTAAAGCAATCCTGCATAGGTAGAAACTTGGCAAGGCCCAGGCTGCTGCTGTTGGTAGCAGGAGATTTGAGGGGAGGAGCACAATCTGTCAGCCTGCAGGGCCTTATCCATCAGTAAACAGAGTTAAAAACAGAAAAAAAAAAAATCCCTGTGAAAATCTTTTAATCATGGAAGCTTTCTGAAATGGTAATTTGGATATGTATAGCTTTACTATGATTCCATTGAGATCCTGATTAAGCAAAACAAGCAATATGTATTGCCTTCATGTAAATTTGAATGAAACACAACATAGATTACTCTGAAACTGATCCTGTGACAAACTGTCATTCCTAACTGAAGTTACATCTCAATTTCTCAGATAATCTGTTTTGGTTTTTTTTTTCTCCTTCAGTTTCAAACCTCTGGGGACATAACAAATATCTGTGTCTTCCACGCTGTAAAAAACTGACCTTGAGAAGTACATTCCAGTATAGCTGTTGGTGTATCAGAAAGCTGGTAGGAAAACACAAAACACACATTAAAATCCTGGAGGCTGCCACTCTTGTCAAAAACATCTCGGTGTTTGTTATGCTGTGGGAAACTTGCAAAGTTGTTTGGTACTCAAACATTTTCAGGGAGTCTGGTTTTGAGACTGGAAACTGATTTATATCAGTGGAATTGTAGACAGAAGCTGTATTGAGTCCAGCACTAATGAAATAAAACAATAGCAAGAAAATGATACTTGGAAGATGTGTTTTACAAATAGGCAAGTTTCAGCTGAAAGCTGTAATACACAGCTGTGTGGCTGCACTATTTTTGATCAAGGGTGAATGTTAAGAAGTGAAACTTCAAATAATGCAGTATCTTCAGGAAAACACATAAATATGAAACAAACTGGTGTGTTTGGTAGTCAGGAGAGCAGGTATCTGTAGCCTCTTCTGGCACTGTAGGAGGTTTAGAAGCAATTTTAGTAGTAATTTTGCTTGGGAATCTGTGCAAGACAATGAGATAACCTTGAAAGAATTGTTGGGGCTCTGGAACTCCTTGCTTAAGGCAGTCAAGGATGCAGAAGGTTTGGGGGCTCAAGGACAGGTTACACAAAACAGTGGACAAGAGATCTGTGGAGGGTTCCTGAACAAACTGCATCAAATCTAAGAAATTCTATGAATTGAGAGCAGTTGAAGGTTGAGGAAGTCACATTTCTGTTTTTGCCCTAATCATCCCTTCCCTGGTGCATTTTGTTTTAAGGCAACCACAGGAGTTTATGGGATTTTTGTATTGCTCACCTCTAAAGTAAAATTGTCTGGAGGAACTATATGGAGAATTGAATTGGGCATTGAAGTGTCATGATCCACACACAGTGAAATTCCATGATTTATATAATATTTCCAACTTGTGCAGGATTCACTGTCTGTCTTTCATGGTAGCAGTGTTAAGGATTTTCTCTGTTAGTCCTTTTTCTAGTATTTTTTTTATCCAGCAGTGGCTGACTTAACAATATGATTTTTTTAGATACATAGCAATGTGCTGATGTGTTCTTGTCTCAAGATCATGATCTGTGAAAAACTGAACTATGCTGAAATAGCATTGGAAATATGTAGCAAAGAGCAAAGAAAATCTCAAAACTATTTTTTTCTATCTTCTTTCTGCTTCATCTTGTCTAATCTTGCTCAGTTATCACGTGTGAACCTCTTCAGGCTTATTGAAGATATCCCAGTGCCAGTGAGTGTGTGAATTACATGCAGTCTCTTCCAATTATCTCTGCTCAACCTATAACTGCAATTCTTACTCAGGCAGCAGGAGAAAAAGAAAGAATGAGTGTATGTGGCTAGAGGGGGAAAAAAAAAAAAAACAGCTTACATATTGGTTGAAAGCTCAGCCTCATTGAAGATTTAAACCCATGGAAATTCTTAATCTTAAGATACCCACATAGAAAAACTGCTCAGCAGCAGTTCAGACAGGAAGTATTGTTTCTGTTATTAGTCATTATTTAATCATTACAAAATATAGATTGAAAAATATGTTAGTGCCAGTGTGAGAGGCTTCTAGCTCGAGACAGCTCAGTGTTTTTACTTGGAGAACATGCATCAGTTGAATAAACAAACCAGAGGAGTAGGATGGACAGCATGGCAGTCTAAAAAGGGATATTTCCAGTTATAATTAGCTGTATACCAAGTTTCACTTGGCTTTCAGCCTGCCTGTCCTTATCAACAAGAAAATCCTGCTCCAGCTAACATGTTTGTATGTAAGAAGTAGAAAACAGTAACTGGTAACCAGCTCTTTGAGTTTGTTACTGAGTCAATGGTGAAGTAAATCTTTCCTAGAAGAGTTAGAGATGGGAATAGTGTGTTTGAATCACTAGAATCACTAGGTAACAGTGGATAGTGCTGAGGAAAAAAAGGTTATTCCTCTAAGTGAAATATTTGCTAGAGAACAGCAAGTAGTTCCTGATGGTTTGCAGTAGGACTTTGCTTTTGAGACAGATGCAATCTTTCTGGATTTGTTCTTACAAGACAGATTAAATTACCCATGTGAAATGCTGTTGCTGAAGGACTAATACCATCAGCAGGAGCAGGGGCCTGTTTCTGCTGTCAGTTGCTTTGATGCTGACATAATCACAAAATGTTTTAAGGAGACATCAGGATCTGACATTTCATTGGTAGAAAGCTTTAATTCTAGACTGCAATTGATGTTTGGGATTTTTTCCAGTCAATCTTAGCCACAGCATAAAATTTAAATTGCCTTTATGATGGTGATGCACCTTTAAAACTCTTCTGAAAGGCAGGCTTCTGATTACCTGCTGCGTTATTCTTCATGTAAGAATGCCAGAAATGTTTGAGAAACCTTGGAAAAAAGACTCTGGTGGGAAAGAGGAGAGTCTTTCCAAAATCCATGTACTTGCACAGAAGCATATACACAATTATGATTTTTCTTCCAGGACAGAAATCTTCCTAAATGCAGGGAAGTATTAAGGCAGCATAGGAACCTAGATATAAATGTGCTTTGTAGCCACAGTATGTTTGTTTGGAGTTGTTTTTGGAAGGGCTTGGGAGGTGGTGCTGGTGAATGATTAACAGGTTTTGGCTTCTTTGTAGGTGTGTGCCTTTGTCTCTAGATTGCAGAGCGTTGGATCTGTAAGGCAGACAGACAGTGTCATTTCTTACTTCAGTTTTTTCCCCTTTCTCTTTGTTATCCCTGCAAATTTGGTAACAACAAAGAGAAACAAGTAAAGGCTTTTTGTTTCTCCAGCAAAGATGTTGAAAACATCTGCATCTTTTGCTATTTAAGAGCTATTAAGCAACCCTAGTGAAGAAGCCTTACTTGCTCACTGGGGTGGAATCTCCTGGGTTGGTTCAGTCCACAGGAGGCTGTTCCTTGCATAACATAAGGAGTGAAGTAATGCACATAATTTAATTCCTTCTGGCAGGGGTGTTTCTGCACTGGAGCCACATGTATTTGCCATGATTAAGGTAATTATTTCTGATAGATGGCAAAATATCCCTCCCACCTCTTGCAGCATTCCTGGGGTCAGCACACCTAATGAGTGCTGCTGTCATCTGGGCCTTGTGTTCCTTGGATGCCTGTGAAAGCCACTGTGCCCTGCTCTTGTGTTCTGGAGCTGGTTATGCAAGGGCTGCCTGGTGTTTGTGTCTGCAGGTACAGGCTTGACATTGCTCATCCAGGCTGAGCAAGGTCTGCTGAAGAAAGGAATTGATGACTTCTGCAAGAGGATGCATCAGATGAAGAGCAGGTTCAGAGAGGAGTTGTGAATCTCCAGTGCTTTATTCCAGTTTCTGGCTGACCTGTCCCTGACAGCAGTTGGGCTGTCAGCACCAGGGCAGCAAAGAGTAACTGCCATTGCACTTCACATCTCATTTATCAGCAAACCATAATAACCTGCATTAACACTTATGAGGAACTTGAAATTGCACTGTCAAGGCTTTCTCCTTCCTTACAGACCCTGATAGTCTCTTTTACTGGGAGTAATTTGTCTGTACCCTCAGGTATCCTCTTCCATCTTCTTGTCTTTGTGCTGAAGCCGTTCCTTGCTGCAGCTGGCTAAACATCTGGACCTTGACTGCTTTCCTCCTTGTTAGTTGTGTAAGAATGCCAAAAATCAGTGCAGCTTTACTTGTTTGAGAAACAGGTTTTTAGCAAAAGTTTTTCTTGTAGGTAAAATTCCCATAAAATCTAAAAGGTCTTATGACAACTCATACCCTGTTTTGTTTCAATGTTTTGGTTAGTTTTGATGTAAAAATTTGGAGTTTAAAATGCATAGTTTCTGTTTTACTAATATGAAAAGTACAAGTGGGCAACAATTGCAAAGTATCCTTGTCTGGGCAGATAACACTTTGCCCTTTTTTGCTTCCTTGAGGTGCCTGATGCTGTGTATAAACAGCATTAATGGCACAGTGAACTGACAGTGTGGCCCTGAGGGATGCAGAGGGAGGTTTTGATTTTGGAATTATTGTGGTAGCTTTCTTCTACAAAATAGAGCTGTGTTTCCCTACTTCTTTTTCTCCAGTAAGTGCTTATGTCCTCTTGCCTTATCAAACATTAAGAATGCTGATGAATAGCAAGAATGCTTTTAGAGTTGACAAGGGATGTCACATTTTCTGCTGTATTGACCAGAGATATTGCTCAATGTTAGAAATACTGAAGCTCCAATTTCTTTATGATGTATTTCTTGCTTCCTTCTCTCTTTATTCATTCTCATGTTCTGCTCCTGTTCTTTGTCCTAGTGTATTTTAACAATAAATTGAGCACAAGAGCAGCTTGGATAGCTGGTTGGTTGGTGTTTGCTGGGTCAGCCCTTCAAAGTGGGTAGAACCTCGTTAGTGTGAGGGTGGAAAAACAGAAAAGGGAGTATCTCTAAGCTGCATTGAGACCTGAAAAGAGAATCTCACAATTTGGGACACAGAAAAGCAAGGTAATTTCAGAGAAATAGAACAAGAGGCCCTCACAGTCTTGGAATTTCTTGCTGTACTTCCTGGCTATGGTACCTTCAGAAGTCAATGTCAGGGTAGCTGGTGTTAATCACTGCAGTTTACATAGGAAAGGGAGAGTGGCTGAAATTCAGGGATGCCTTCATAAAGCATTGGGAATTGAGTTAAGAACAGATCTTTTGGAGAAATGGAAGGCAGGAGAAGGAAGGCAGGCTTGGAGAATTTCACTGCAGAGCTGATAAATCTTACTGGATCTTGGAGTGAAGGTGGCACTTTGGACTGAACTGAAACCACTCCATGCAGAGTAAACAGCACAAAAAGTTGTAAATACTCAAAGTTCACTCTGGAAGCCATCAGAATTTCTGGTTGCATTCTGATTAATTTTAATTCATGCAGCATGCATGATTTCCTCAGGATTCATGATCTTGAATTCCCCAGGGCTTGTCGTGCTCAGAGCAGGTGTTTGCCAGCTGGATCTCTTGCCAGTTTTTTCCATTCTGTTAAGCTCCCGTGGTGCTCTTAAAGCTGAAAATCGACTTGCAGTCATACTGCCCATCTTGGAATGTTCTCAAGTGAGTGCTAAGGAAGCCTTTTGCTGTTTCTGTTGCAGGGACCTCCCAGATTTTTCCCTGTTAACATTCAATACCTCCCTACATTGGTAGAAATAAGATATTTTCACATAACTGATGTAATTTTAATAACCCAGAGGTGTAAGAGGTGGTTTTATAAGCTGTGCACAGGGCACAGCTGAAATACACGCGCACTTCAATTTCTGTGAGTGAAACACAGATCTGAAACTGCTGCCATGGCAGTAGGATTGCAAGGGGAATTTCTCTGGCCTGTCACCAGCCTGTCACATGTGTTCCATCCCTCAGCTGGGTATTCCACACTGCTGTGACAAGAGGAGGGGAATTCAGTCCCATTCAGGAATCTGGAACTGGAAAATGCTGTTATCTGCCTGGGGGCAGGGATCCTAGGAATTGCAGGATTTTAAAATGTATTAATACATTTTCAGATGTGTGAATCTTTAAGCTGTCTTCTTCTGTAGGGCAGAGTCTCAGGTGCAAAGCTGGACTTTGCTGAGAAGCTAATGTATAGGAAACTGCCTTCCTGGTGCTGGAACAAACTGTGAATGAAATTACAGTGAATGTGGTGCTTGCCTCTTGAAACCAACAATGCAGGATTTTATTGAGGTGTAAATAATTCTGTAGAGGAAGTACCAAGGAGGGTGAGAATTAATATCCTTTTGCTTATCACCAGGATCTTGAATATCCTTGAAGGTAAGGATGTAGCAGCTTTGCAGTTAATTCAGATTATGCTTCAGAGGGGGTCTGTGGATTTTAACTCCTTTTCCCTGGATCATTATGTAAGGCTAGGCTCTTTATAATTAGCTTAATTCCTGATTAGGCTTGTGTGCACTAGATAATGTATTTCCCAAGGCAAAGAATATAAAACTTGTTTGCCCAAATGTCAGTTTTTTAAAAATCCATAAGTTACTTAAGTCTAAAAATACTTTGAATTTCTTTATAGTACAGTAGGCTGCAATTTAAATTGTATTGAACTTGAATCTTCTGGGATGCAGAAATCATACTCTAACTGGTAACAGTGCTGCTTGATAAGGGAGTTTAATTGTGAGGCTGGTGGAATCTTTCCTAGTAAACATAACTAAAGATTAAGGAAGTTTTAGAGAACTTAATAAGAAAATCCCCCATTTTCTGGGAAACATCTGCCAGACATGATGCTGTTAAGTTTTAGTGGTTTTTTTTGATGACATTGTGTTTCAGTGAAACAAATGAAACATTTGGGCTCCCGGAAGTGGCACAGTAGTTACAGTTACACAGCTAATAAAATACAGAGAAGTATTGTTTGTTTTTTAATTTAATTATCTGAAGTGTTCTGGGCTATCAGTATGGTTTTGTTGAAGATAATGTGTTGTCTTTGCCTAATCAAGGATAAATGAGCAAGAGCCCTTCCTAGAGAACTGAAATGTCTCCTTTTCAAGTTTAATTTGCAGCACTTGGTGGAGGATTAAAGTAATCTAATTAAATGGCCTCATTTAAATTTTGCAGTCACCTAAGAGATGGTAGACAGATGTGAAAAGGAATTATCCATAAAGCATGCAAGTTAAATTAGCAGCTTTCTAATTTAACTTTTTCAATTTGGAAGATTTCTTCACAAGACTTGCCTTTTCTTTAGAGTTAGGTTATCATCTGAGGGATCTGCACTATGATGCTTGCTGGGAATGAATTCATCAGCATATTAAAGGCCATTTTTTTATTCATGGAGCTATTAAAAAAAGTTGTACTTTATTGGATGTAGTTGACATGAAATAAAGATCTTTGATGTTGCCTGATGATATTATTTTCCTGTGCAAGGTATGCAGGTAGGCAAGAAGTCTGACATTAGACACCTCAATCCACATGCAGGCAAGTGTTATCCATGTGAATGAAATGGTCTGCAGGTCCCAGGGGGAAATATTTGTGTCCTTCTTTGCACACCTGTGTGAGGGCAGTGTCTCTGCTCTGCAAGAATTCACTGAGTCTTTGAAAAGTCAGGATTTGTGTATTTCAAAATGGAAATGCACACACCAGTTGCAGAATGTGAATTCTGGTGTTCTAACAAGTTAGGAGCCCCTAAATGCCCTGTCTGCAATGCCTTTCACTTTCTATCTTTGTAATGCAGATCTGCTTCCAGAAGTGCTGCTCTGGGGCATCCTATTCAGTGGCAAATCCTCAGGGTAATTCAGTTTGCATGAATTTAATGCCACTTCGATCTTATCTTTGATTTTATCTTCAACTGTATCACTAAGAATTTAAATGTTTCTTAGTGAGTCTTGCAGCTTGGGGAGTGATTCACTTCAGGGTAATCCTTGCTGTGGTTACACAAGATATTCTGTGTACTTTGAATAAGTAGATCCTTTGAATTTGCTTACTACCACTGACCTTATGCAGCTGTTGCACTGTACCTCAGGTTTATGTGTGAATCAGATGATTTCCAAAGTAGACTGCAGTCTCCATATAAAAACGATTACTAGGAATGTGAATCTTGTTTTGGGAGATCCATAAGGTCTCAGAAGAAAAAATGTTGTGATGAGATGCATGATGAGTAGTTATTTCCTATGTTTTAGGCATTGGGGAAATGGAAAACAATCTCAAAAAATTAGCTTTTAGTCAGATTTTACATTATTGTTTTATACGGGTTTATGTTGCAGACCACAGGTTTTTGCTGTGTCATATTTATGGCTTTTTGAAAAATACTAAATCTTAATTTAATAACTTAATAATTGTAACAGTTGAAAAGTTCAGTTTGTTGCTAAAAATGGGTAAATGAAAAAAAACAAAAAAAATCATCCAACCTCCTCTCAAGTTTATTTTATTGATTACAAAAGGAAAACAAAAACAGATGGTTTATGTAGAGAATGAAAGTTGGGAGAGGGAGCTGTCATCTGAAGAGTGTATTATTGCCAGATAACTGCTGGAACTCTGGAGTTAACAAATGTGTCTGGGTTACTCTTTATCAGCATGGTGGACTTAGGCACAGAAATCTAGGAAGCAAATAGCTGGAAATGTATAGAAAACTGTGTTTAATGTGTAGTTCATTCAGGTTTAATGTTGTTTTATTTTCCTTTCTTAGATTCAAGCACCCTTTAAGGACCAATGTACCCAATAGCTCATGGAAGAAAAAAATCAAAACAGGACATCCTTGGTTTCCAGGCTACCGAAATATGGAATGAAAACTTTGGGGGCTGTTTTGCAACCGATGCCAAATGGGACGACCGTGAACTTAGCAGGGAGTAACGGTGGCAAAAATTTCAACAAGCACAATGGCACTGTTGGAATGTCTTCCTTTGCTTTCAACTGGAAAAAATCAAATAAATGTCAGCTTAACGATCAGAATGGGAGAGAGGTCAACACCGGACGCAACTCTAATGAAAAATTAATTGATTCTGAGAAGTTCCCTCAATCTCAAGGAGCATTGGGCAATGATGAGCTCAGGGTGGGTTTGAACAGCACTGCTTCGGTTGTGTCAAAAGCAGCAAAGCAAACCAATATGTTTGTATCTTCTACTGAGGAATTAAATCCAAAGTCTATATCTGGACTCTCTAATTCAGCTAAATTCACCAAAGGTACCCTGTCAGGAAGGACATACTCTGGACTCAATGCTCCAAGATCAAATTTAAATGGATTTTATGGAAATCGGCCGGTGGTAGGTTTGCAGAGACCTAGAGCTAATTCTGGTGCCACAAGGACAAGTTCAGGAGAAAGCCTGGCACAATCTACAGACAATGCCAGCAAGGCTTTTTGCTGTGACAAAATGGTAAGATCACAAAGTTTTTCACATTCCATTCAGAATTCTTTCCTTCCCAGTGCATCTCTAACCAGGTCACATTCCTTTAACAAAGCTGTGGATCTTACAAGGCCTTATCATAGTCAGAATGTCGCTGCCAGGACGTCTCAGAGGCCTGCTCTGCTGTCAAGGAACGCGTGTCAGTTGGATGTACCCAATGGAAACGAGCCAATGAAGTATGGATTTACCAGACCGTACTCGGCTGTGTCAGCTCCCTGTTCCAAGAAACCCCCACTGTCAAACGGATCTGGGTCAGCACCTTCCTATGGATACAGATTGAGTCGGCCTTCCCTGCTGAAGCCCACCAGGCAGCGCTTTGCTGGGAGTGCTGTTGTGGATGGCGGCAAAAGCGCGGCTCCGGACGCGCGCCTGCTGGAGAGCGCGGAGATCTCAGCCAGCATCAACAGAGCCGTTGATAAAAACAGCATCCTAGAGAGCAGGGCTCACAGAACAGAACCTGGGGAGGCCCTGCATGAGAGTCTGGGAAAGCATGGGTCAAAAGTGATGTGTATGAGCGATGATGGAGATGAAATATCGATATCTTCTTTGTCATCCTCTGAGAAAAATGATTTGAGTGAAGACTTCAGTGACGATTTCATAGATATAGAAGAGGCAAACAGAACTGTACAAATCCAGCAGAAGGAGAGCTGCCTTCAGGAATTAGAGCATGGGAGCAGAACGTCCATCGAGCCCTTCACGTCTCTCAAGGGAGGTGGAGGATCTCACTGTAATGCTGACGACTGGCTTGATATAAATGTGTCTGGTAAATACATTTTTTATGTTCTGTTTGAAGTTTTAGGTGCTAAATCAAAATTCTGTGATAGTAATTAAGTTATTTAATGTAATTACCCATTGCTTATGGCTTGTTTCAGAATGGAACTGCTCTATGCTGACATATGTGTTTGCTTGTGCCTTTTCTGCATTATAGTTTTTTCCCAAGCATTACTTTGAAGAGCCCTTTGTGATAAAAATGAAAGTGACCTCCTTTAAACACATTTGTGTTGTGGTTGTGGGATTCCTCATATCTTTGTTATGCCATTCATTTTCTGGGTTGGTGATATTTTAAGAAAATTTCACCTCGTGCTCCCTCCACCTCTGTAGGCAGAGAACAGCTGTAACTGCTTCTAAGTAGTGGAAATAAGTGTAGGATGTGTAATTGAATTAGTTCAGTTATAAACAGAATTGTTACTGGGTCTTTTTTGTTTTTTCTGATGCATATTAATTCTTTAAAAATGAGTTGAAGACACACAAGAAGATGCTTTTGAAAGTCACATTTTCAAATCTTTGATGGGCCTCTCATGATAAAAGCTTATTTGGGGGATGTTGCAATTGAAAGACTAGAACCAAAGGATATATTTTTGGACCCACCTTCTAGTATGTTAGCAATGATGTAGATTGGAAGATTCCTTGGTTGTAGCTGCCAAACCAGCTTAAGCTTTTCCCCCTTCTGGGATGATGGAACAATACTGCAGAAAGCTCTCAGGTATTTCTGTTACAGTACAGCTCCAGCAGAGGCAGCACACCAGTAACAGGCATTTTAATGTTTATTTTTTGAAAATTGGATTGTTTTTGTAGTCTTAACTGATGCTGTTCTCTTTAAGCAGTGGATGACAACAGTGAAAGCACAAAACACACTACTGAGAATGTCATCTCTTCAGAGATGAACTACAGAGCTGGCTCCTCCTTTGAGCTCTCTCCATCTGACAGCTCTGATGGCACATACATGTGGGATGAAGAAGGGCTGGAACCTATAGGAAGTGTCCATCCATGTGGAAGTTACGACTCTTCAGAAATGAACAGCATAGTATGTATCTGTGTTCATAACTGGCATTGCTACAGTGTGTTGAGTTCATTGCTTATTAAGTATATTTTTTAAAATATTAATTCTTTTTAAAAAATTATAATTGTTTCCTCTTTGTGCTGTGGTTGATTGCTTTGTGAAACTTCTTGTTTAGGAACTCCTGTTTCTGGACCAGGTGACCTTGATCAAGCTGTTTGCACACATTTTTTTTCTTTCCTGATTCTAAAGTCAGGACAAAACAGGTCCTTCCTTACACAGTCTCATAGCAGAACTCACAAAGAGTAAAGGAATTTGATTTCTGCAAAGTACAGGTTCAACACCTCCTAGCAATCTCTAAACATAGGAGTGAAAAAGCCAGAAAATAGCTGTTGCCTCTGTGGCTTCTTGCATCTGTTATTCTGTACTGTGTGCTCACAGGGCCCTTGTGAGCTGAAGCAGACATTTGATTTCTCTCTTCAGTCAGTCATAGCATCTTTGAGGTGGAGACCTGGCTGTAGCTCACTGTAGCAGGGCTCTTTGTGCCTCTCCAGTGGGACACACAAATGCAGCACAACGTTTTTCTCACTGCTGAACTCAAACTGATGTGCAAGAAACATCATTAAATGTGTGGAGAGTGGATGGAGAGTTGTTGCTGTGCTGTGGTGTGATCCTCCATCTGGGACCAGAGAGCCAACCTTAGAATTTCAGTGGCCCTGAAGAATGTTCTGTCTGCTCTGTTTGTACTCCTTTATCTGCACAGAATTTGAATCAAGCAACTTGGGTTTTATTAACATTAAGCTAACAATCAGAAGGTTTGACAAAACCAGTTTGGTTTAACTGATGTGTCACTCTTCGTGAGTTTCAGGTGTGTTGGGTGCTGTGTCACCACTGCAATTTAGTGGTGACTTTCAGACTTGGGCACAGATAGGTAATTACATTCTTTGTGTGTAACCAAATATCAATTCCTGATATATTTTCAGCTGCTTGTGGTATTGTTTGTTCTCTGTCTTAAATTATGATGTTGGGATCTAGTGCTTGAAAGAATTTAGCAGTGGTTATTAACTTTTTGTGGCAGATGTGGCCAGCTTGGAAAAGCTGTTAGGTATTTTTGTAGTGTGAGTTTTGTAGCTTTATTGGTGTTTACAGAGAAAACTTTCATGGAGGCCACTGCAAAAACAAATACTCTTGTTGCAGACACATGCATGACATGCCAAGAAAAAAGGGAAGTTTTTAAACTTTGTCCTTGGTAAGTTTTAAACATAGATATTTTGATGCACACTCTGAAAAGTAACAAACAAATGGAAGACACTTCTTTTACTGTGCTTTCAGAGAATGTATCTAGGTTTTGGTCTGTGTAGCCCCTGTGAATTAATTTGTGCATGGATATGAGTTCCTATTGAATCAATTGCTGATTGACAGAAACTGTTGTAAGCAGATGAAAGGCACATTAGAAGCCTTTGATATTCTTATTCACTATTTTGCATTATTTCTTTGTTTTTTGAAAGTAAACAGATTTTAGAAAGGGCTTAAGAATGGAAGAATGTACTTACTAGTTTTGGAGGAAGTGGAGAAAGGAGATTTTAAGACTTGATGTTGAATCTAGAAGATCACGTATTGTTGCGACCCATTTTGATTTTTTTATCCTGTTCCTGCTTTTCCTGAATTCAGTGCTTACTGCTGCACTGTGACATTTATCTGAATGAGAGAAACATCAGTAGTACCTTTTATTTTTACAAGACAGAAATACATTTTCAGTAGCTTGGATTTTGAGGGGGGAAAATGGAGCTCTGAAATGTTGAATTGCCTCTTAGTAGTGGGATTTTAAATTTTTTTTTCCCTGTACTTGTAGGTTTTGGTAGAAATTATGATATATTTGATTTCTTTAGCCTGAAGATTGACAGTGATCTTTTCTAATCTGAAGATGCAAAAGAATTTCTGATGCAGCTTTTCATTCTTTCTGAAAAACAGTACTCTTGAGTAGGTTTTTTAAGCTTTTGTTCCATGTTTTTCCTTTTCTCTGCAAGCAGAGAGTAGAAAGACAAAAAAGTGAAAGCATTGAGAATAATTATTGTGATTAGTCAACACGTCAGATGTTTTGATTGCTGGCAGATACGTGATCAAATTATGCAGTTTCTATCCTCTAGTGTGGTGTGTTAAAAGCAGTTCATATCTGTGTGTCAAAATCCAATTGCTGAGAGTCAGATTTAAGAATTTGGAGTGCTTGGGCTAATGCCAGCCTGCCTGCCCTTGGATTCAGTATTTCCAGGGCAGTCACCAAAGCAGTAGCTCTGGAGTTCCTGTGGCACCAGGCTGGGTGAGTAGAAGCAATGTGGCTGAGTGGCAGTTCAGGGAACTGTGTGCTGAGTAATTGGTCATGTTTATTGCACAGTTTGCCTTTTTCTTTCTCATTTTCATCCCACTGCTGTTTTGGTAGTCTTTTAAGCTGTATCCTTCTTAGTATCAACAAATACTAGATGCCAAATGTTTTTCCTAAGCTTTTCCATAGATGGCAGTGCAGCCCCCCCTAGGGTGAACTTGGTTTAGGAGTGTTTGGAGCATCTTTGGGAGGGCAGCTTTTGCAAAGGGGATTTTAGCTGTGCTTCTGAAACGAGAACCAGCATAGGAAGGCAACAGCAGGAACTTGCTGGCTTCTGAAGCTCATTGTTCCTTTTGGGGAGCAGAAAAGCCAATATCTTTGCTATTCTCAGTACATCTTGATTTTAAAGATGTGGGAACGAAGAATAAAGGAAAATTTAGCCTCTTCTAATGCAGTCCTCCTGTTCTTTACTGAGTCAGCAGCTGTGAAGAAAATGTGTAATCCAGTGTTGGAAGTTTTAGAGTCATATAAATCTAAATAATATCACAGGCAGGACTTAGAGCTTGGTAGGAATTTGTGGGGTTTTTTGTAAGGATGAAAATATTTTTATTGCCTAATTGCATAACAGAAAGTAACTAATTCCACTATCTCTGTTGTTGTTTTATTTCCACTTTCAAATGGAAATTTTGGTTATTTTGGATAAATTTCTTAGCGCTGAACTGCTTTCAAATTTCTAAGCACTGATTTTGTTGGTGCCCTTTATAGTTTTTCCCACAGCTGGTCTTTGCTTCTGAGCACCAAGTTCAGTTCTGTGTGAGCAGACTGGTGCTTAGCAGAGCAGCTGATGGCTCTGTAACTTAGCAGGAAGGGCAGTATTTATCCATAGGTGCTCTCACTCAATTCTAGCTGTGCTGTTTGCCCCTGTCCTGGATTTTAGTCACTGACAGCAGTGCCTCATTCCTTTAGTGCTTCATGGCAGAAAGCTGCTCAGCAGTGTGAGTTACAACTCCTGGCTGTAGTTTGGTTTTGTTAGATTTTTGTTTTCAGTAATTTTTGTCTGAAAATACTGTTCACCATACCTGTAAACAATGTGTCTCAAACAGGCAGCCTGACTGGAGTCTCATGGCTCTCTTGCTGTAGCAAGGTTTGAGGTGTTTTCTCATCTCCAGCACATTAAGAAGACACATGGGAAAGAGAAGCTTTAATGTGTGTTTGTTCAGAGTGAAGCTTTGAATGTTTTTGGCAAGTGCAAGTCCTTATTTACATTGAGAAGATAGGTAGTACAGCTGTTCTTGTTCTGAGGTATCTGCTTGTTTTAAAGATGCTACAATATTTTAGTGCTCAAAGTCTGCAAGAAGTAAAACTTTAAACTGAAAACATTCCTGTAATTTTGGCTTCTTTCTGTAATACTCTCAAGAGAGGTTTTTGCAATGTGATTTGGGGTTTTTTTCATTTCTTTTCAAGCAATTGCATTTGGCCAATAGGTTTGGACAGGAAGCTTTCAGAGTGTTCCCTGTACTGTCAGATTGACTCTTTTTCCTGTAGGCTCCGGTAGCAATGTGGATCTTTGCACTGTGTTCATTTTTCCTGAAGTAAATCCAGCCAGTGTTTTTGGGTATGTGCAGAGTGAGCATCAATGTAATTATAAGGCATAGGATTATGGAATAATAATTGAAATCTGGCTTGAGGAGACAGATGGGTTTTAACTGCTTTGCTGAGAATTTAATTGCTCTTGGGATGAAATCTGGATCTCACTGGAATGAATCAGTTTGACACATGGCCAGAATTCTAGCCACAGTATCAAATAGTTACATTTTTCTCTTCTTCCAGGTAATTTTTTGAAGTCTTGTAAGATTTTTGTTGTTGTTCTTTGTTGTATTTTTTCCCCTTTGTGACTGTAACTTGGGCAAGGGCAATTCTGAATTAGTTTTTGAGACTGGGCAAAACGCTTTCTGGTTCCTGAAGCATTGGTACTCAGTGGAATATGCTCTACTTCTTAAAGAAAATGAACTTGCTAAAATAGAATTGTTTAGTTCAGTTATTAATTTATTTCAGTAGTTATTTACAAGTAATTTAGTGCTAATTACCTTAATTTTGTAAATAATTCACTTCTCAAAATTACTCTGTAGTAAGGTTTAAATTGCCAGTCTGATTTCTCAAATGAGTAATTTATTAACATGAATTCAGACTTGTAATGTGTGTAGTTCTAATACATTTATTTCTTTTATTATTTTATTTATTTCCATTTATTATACTTTCTTGATATTGCCTTCTACCATCTTCCTTTCTTTAGCAGAACTTTCTTTTCAGGAGGTAATGCCAAAACACTAATTCTTGTTCTATGAGAAGTTGGGCTTTTTAAACTTTGTAATGTTTGGTTACAGCTGTAATGAAAATAAAACTGCAAGTAAGCTTAAGACAATGTAAAAAGTACATAAACTTTTCTCAACACAAACTTTTTTTTTGCTAGAACTTTCTAAAAGAGTAGTCATGAAATGAGTCCTTCAGGTACAAGCTAGGTACAAGAAGCACACATTAAAAGCCTTTCATCTAATGAGCCAGATGAAATTCAGTTCTTTTTTCTCTTTACATCTTTCAAAGAACAATGAAGATCTTACTCAAAGCAGAGAAGAGCATTAAAATGTTTCTTGACAGGCTGTACTCAAATGAGCAGTGTTGAC
Organism: Ammospiza caudacuta; assembly: GCF_027887145.1. NCBI lineage: Eukaryota > Metazoa > Chordata > Aves > Passeriformes > Passerellidae > Ammospiza > Ammospiza caudacuta. The sequence goes on from NC_080601.1 coordinate 11,030,140, forward strand.
TTAATGCATTTCCTCCTCTCTTAGAATACAAAAGGTGAGGTTAATAAAGAGAATTAATTTCATTTTGTGCTCCCATGATGCTTCCTGAAAGTAATTTGTGTACTTCAGTTGAGCACTTCTTTAAGAAGTGTCTGAGTTTGTTCTGTACCTGAAAGCAAAGGATGATTTCACCTCAGTCAGTGCATTTTGACTAAAATTCATTATGGCATTAATAAATACACACTTCCAATTTTGTATATGGTTAGAGATTTTGAAATATTTTTTTTGCTAGTGAATGTGATACAGTGAGAACTGATGACACTATTAGATGCCCAATACTTTAGTGAGGTTGTGAGGATGGAAAGAAAGAGAAGGCATAATTATTGTGGTATAATTATTTAGTGAAGTGTACTTCATTAAATATGGATTCCCTTCTTCATAGGGAATCTTGTTATATATGTTGGGGTGATTTGGATTTTGAAGTAGCTGACAAATTGAATTTGTTGGTTCTTCACACTCCTTTACCTGAAAGCCTGACTTTTGAGTTAGGCCAATATCTTTATTGGCAAGAGATATCCCAGTAGCACATGAGGTCTTCTGTGAGGTTTTAGCTTTTACTGATGCATTCTAGAAAATGGCAAACAATGTATGAATTTATTAATTGGTATACAGAAAGATTTACTGGAAATACATTGTCTGGGAAGCTGCCATTTCTGTGGTCAAACTTCCTGCTCAGGTGTGTGTGTGTGTGTATATATATATATATATGTATAGTGATTCTGGAATTGGAATCTAATACACATGTCAGCCTTGAAAGCTGTTTTTCATTGGTAGCTGCTTATTGGAAGTTGCTGTAGTTGGTAACCTCTGTTTAAGCTGTACAAGCTTCTAAATTCATGTCTTTGTCCCAATATCTTCATGTCATGTTCCAGAATCTGATAAAAATTATTCAGATTCACTTAAATTTTACTTTTATAACTTCATAGTTTTCATTTTTCCAATAATACAAGTACAGAAATCTGTGGCAATTGTTTTTTTTGTTCCTAATTTCTAAGAAGCCTATTTTTATGCCTAAAAATGTGTGTTTGGAAAACCACTAGACTGCTTGGTTCTGATTTCAAAACCTCAAAAGTCAGTGTCATCTTTTTGCCTTTAATCTTCATTATGAACAGATAATATTTGTGAATATACTGAAGTAATGGGAGAACACCCTTGAGTAATATTTCCACCATTAAGTTTTTAGTAGAAAACTGCAACTGCTATGAAAAATTCAGTCTGTGTTGTTGCTTGTCAATACAGAACTAAGGGCACAAACTCATTTCAGTGTGTTCTGTCAGCTCCTCAGCCATTCCTGTGGTGGAGTTTGCTGGCAGGCAGTTTTCTGCTCGTGGCAGAGAAAGGAAATGTCATGACATTAGGGAATGATTTTAGAGGGAAAACAGCCACCATTGACTGTCCTACCTCTGCTCCAGTCTTCAACCTCTGAGTTTAACTGTAGCAGCAAGGAGAGGTGGTGAGAAACAGAATTACTTCATGAGATGGCACTTCTGTCTGTCCTGTGTTATATAGTGTCCCTAGTGTCAAACATTATTAGGAGATAATATGACTTTATTACAGTGCACAAACCTCTTGTGATCCTGGTCTGAGAGACATGACATTTGGTGAACATCCTTTTATGGCAAATTACCTTTTTTCCTTTGGGAAAGCTTATATGTCCTTGAGAGCTGCTTCCTTCAGAACTGACACAGTAAATCTTCTCAGGCTGTTTTGGCTGGAAAAACCAAGGAAGGCAACTTCACTTTTACTGATGTGTTCTGCTCATGGCATCCATTAATTACACCTTTGGGTCTGTGTTTTGGGCAGAGTGTGGCAGCTGCTGTGATGCTGTGTGAAATATGAGAGCAAACACTGGTAGAAGTTACCACTAGGTTCATTTTCTAGGCTTGTAAGGGATGTTTTCTGTATGAGCTGGTAACTGCATGTCTATATGTGAGCTGGTTCTGAGCTTTTGTGCCCTTGGCTGACACTGTGGAAATGTATCAGGATGATGTGGCATAAACACACCTCTGCAGGAGTGCAATATGTGAGGGAACACTTCCCCTGTTGTGAGCAGCTCATGGAGAGACTGGTCAAAATAGAATCACCCAAAGTAGCTTGCAGATATTTGAGGATTGTTTTGGTTTTAATTAGAAGCAAGTATATTAAGCTGGGTGTGTAAGAATAGAACACATTAATGCTGTGTAACGTGTCATAGTCAGGTTACTCCCAAAGTCTCTTAGGGTAGAATTAAAACTCTTGCTCAGAGGGAACAACTGAGCTACTGGTACAGCCATGCCCATGCTGTTCCTCTGAGGTTGTTTGGTTCCTTTCTCAGCTGGGAATTATTTGAAGCATCTATATTTTCCTTAAACAAACATTGTACATTTAATCCAAGTGCAAGCCAGTGGAGTGAGAATAATTCACAATCATTTCTGCCAGTTAAGAGCAGCTGTAGCAATTACACATTGCTTAATAGGGTAAAATGCTCCATTGTTGGCTAGATAAACTGTAAAAGCAATGCTGAACCTCTTGGTAGCCTTTTTGTGCAAACAGACTGGAAGCAGTGAGTAGGAAGAACTGCTTCTCCTCCTCCCCTGCTCTTCCTCTGTCACTATTTATGCTCAGTGCTGACTGCTTTCTGTGATTGTGTTTAAAAGTAAACAGGAAACTCTATTTAAAAGCACCAGCCTATTAAAAAAAAAACCAAAACAACAAACCTAAAAATAAAAAATCTTTTTAAAATTTGCTGGAATTATATAGGATGGTTACAATGCTTCCCCCTTTCAACTTTCCTCATTGCTGGAGGCTAGATGGCAGTCAAGGAATGCTGCATGTGGCAGTGGGCGTTGCTTGGGCTGTGTGCTTGAAAGTGCTGTTGCTTATGAAATGGTCAAGTCTCAACAGAATGACTAATATTTCTGGTTTTCCTATTTCTCTTCTTTCATTGTGTTACTGAATTTCAGATTTTTTACACAGTCTGGCATCTGATTTTATATATTAAAAAAAAAAATTAAAACCCCCAGCAAGTACAGATGCTTTAGATACAGCATGTAATAACTTAAACTAATAATGAATCCCTCTATACCTTCAGTAAACCTAGGTAGAACATACAAATAAAATGTATGTTCTACCTCTATAAAAATGTTTTCAAGAACAGTAAATCTCTAAGACCATTCTACTTAACAGTTAAACCAAAAATGTTTCAGATTTTCCAAGCCAAGTTGTTGTCGCATGTGTTGCCACAGCAACCTTCAGTTACAGAGCATGGACAAAATTACAAAGTACTTGTTTGGCTGCTTGGCCTAATTATCTTCAGTGTGACTTGTGCAGTGTGCTCTTATTCTGTCTTTGGTAACCTGCAGAGTTCTATCCCATCTCTTCCTTGGGTGGTTTTCTCTGTTTTGAGCAATTCATTTACAGTGGGTTTCTCTCTTCAGCCCTATAGTACACTATGTGCTTTTCCTCTGTCTGTGTTTTCTGCCTTCACTTAAGAGTTCTGTTCAGTTCCTATATAACATTGCCTTTTTGGAGACTTCCTATTTCTTTTTTTATCTCAGATATTGTCAGATGCTGAAAATAGCATTGAAAAAGACCCTGGAGGTTTCCCTCCTTTCTTCTGTCAGCCTTGCCTTGTGTTTGACTTTGGCAGTTATTCTTTAGCTGCCCTTCAGATGACTGATTTAGCCAGTCTGTTTTCTGTTTGTTTTTAAAAGCCACTTCCTTTTTTTCATTCCTCAAGCACCTGAAATGATGCTTTCTTAATTTCAGTGCTGCTCTCAAATGCTTCACTTGAGTTTTTTGTCCTGATTCTCCTGTAGGTCTTTCCCTTTACTCACACCTATCTTCTACTGTGGTCTTTTTCCAGCATCATCAAAAGCAAGACCTAAGTCACTAAATCAGTAATAAAAACAATTAGTTATTTTCTTTTAGCTGTCTCCTTCCTAAAGATGGAGCAAACAAGGGAGGTCTGAGATTGTGAGTTATGGAAACAGGTAAAATGTTCCTAATGCTCATACCAGTTCATGACTCCCTCAAAGCAATTGCTTTTCCTGCAGAATATCCTAATCTGGCACAGGTACTTGGAGCTGAGGCTCTTCTCAATTCTGGCAATGCTCTCTGGAATTAGTTGAGGACTTTGCATTTCTACACTAACCTCAATGCCTGACTTCATTTTTTTTTTTAATTCCACTGTAATATACATTGTGTTATAAACTTTCACTGGTCATCATTTTTATGTTTAATAGGGAGAAAATGCAGATATCTGTCTGTCTTCTATTTGGGGCACTTTATGGTTTACTTTGGTTGCATTATAACCTTTCAATACTTAGTGCAAGAATTGGGAAAGCTGAGAATCAGACCTCTTGCCTAGGTTCAGCTGTTAAACTAAATTGAATTCAAATTGGTTGGTGGACTGAAAAATAGCACTCTTCAGTTTAAGAAAAAGCTTATGATGCATGTTGCATGAGGAATTTTTGGAAACTGAACTTTTTGAAAATATTTTGCACTCCAGTTCATTATAGCGAACATTACTTTATCATGAAATCTGCAGTTTTGCTTCAGCAAAAGCAGCTCTTCTGCACAGAGTTCCCCAAACTTCAAAGCAGTGGTGTTGATGTTGTATCCCTCTCTAGAAAGGGATGCTGGGCTCCATGCCTTCAAAAAACTGGGTTAAATCCCAAGCTGCTGTGGGTGAGCTGTTGTGTGTGCTTGCTGAACCTGTGGTAAAACACAGAATCTGAGGACAATCACTCCAGGAAGGATTTGCAGAACACTGAAGTGAACTTGCTGAAAGTGGTATGTCACATGTGGTGTCCCTTGCCCTTTGGCCTTTTCCCTTCTCCTTGTGCAGTATGAGGGCTCCCTGCACTGGGGTGCTGGAGTTCCTCAGTTCTTACAGCAGGACTCACAGCTCATCTGCCTCACCTCCTGCTCTCCCTGTTCTGTTGCAGGAAGCCAGCACAGCACTGCTGCCTGTGTCCAGTGGAGAGAGAGCTTGGGGACAGCACTGTAGTTGGACCTGGGATTTCACAGTCCCAAGCTCAGTCTCTTCCTAGGTTGTACCAGCTTGAAAATCTAGTGCTGAATCAGCCTTGTGAAAATCATACCCCCTTTAATACACATTTCTCTTGTCACCTATATAAATACAATGGGATTCTTCTTTTTCTGTGACTTGTAATAATTGCTGAAACATGGAATATTCTCTAGGGTTGAAGCTGATGCACTTGGGAAGAATTTTTTTATTTCCTGTTCTGTTTGAGCTCATTGCCCTGAATCTCTTCATGATGCTAATTGCTGTTAAGCACACATTATTAACTATGTTATTCCCATGTAATTACCTGCAGTTCCTTATGCAGTAGAAAGAACAGCAGTGGAAGTATCTAAATTTTCTTTTTTTACATACACTAATTTGCTGACAAAATTTGTGCTTTATCTTATGGCTATTTCAGGATGACATTGCTGACACCTCTTTGTATATTGTGTTTCCCAAGTAGCTCACAGGGGGAAATGCTCAAAGTGCATTCACACATGGCCCAGTGATTACAAAGTCTTGGTATTTGCAGTTGTGGGGTTTTTTTGTAGCATGGAGTTTCCTTTCCTCAGTGTGGTGAAGAATGTGTAATTAGGGAAGCATAATGAAGTGTGCTGTTGACAGGAAAGTATGTCTGGAATCTCAAATACTGACCTTCTATGACACCATTACACTTCCAAAGTTCTCATTCAGAGATATTAAGGTGGCTTATCTAGGTTTATTAGTAAAAATTTTGGCATATTGTGCTTTTGTATTGTGCATTTTTAAATGCATTTGCGCAGTGATGGCAAAGCTTTTCCACTTTTTGTGTTTGTGGCCACTGTTTCTATTTTATTTGTCATGCTTATTAAAGTTCTTGTTCTTGCAGTAGAAAAAAATAATGCTTGTTCACACTAATTTGGAAGATGAAAGCACAGCATAGAAATAATTTATCAACTACCAAACTGAAGCTGCCTCTCAAGCATGCTTGTATTTTGCAGAATTGTTTGAAAAAATATGCATTAGTTTAAAAACTCCTAGTTCCTGAATAAATGGAAGCAAAAGCAGCAAAAATTTACAGGCATTTTGTTGTCCCAAATATTAAATACATGTTTCATTTAAATGGCTTTCATTTTTTTGTGAAGCTTTTTCATAGTTGGATTTATTATTATTTCCAGTGCCTTGCTGTGTGGGTTCTCCTGATTTTTCTTGTAAATGCACAGAATGCTATTTGTGGACAAAGCAATTCAGATAGGACTTTGAAATATGACAAAAGCGGGTGGTTTTGTCTCAAGTATTCCATCTTTCTTTTGTATTGCTCATGTTTTACAAAGTACACAGTAACTATTTTCATATCACACTTTCCCTCCTAAGTCAATAAATAACTTGCCCTGCAGAAATGCAAAATGTTTAATGTCCTGTGACACAACCCAAATCCCCCCAAAAATCTTGAAGCATCTTGTCACCGTCTATAATAAAATACAGTAGTGCTTTGTGAGTGCTGTAGGAAGGCTGCTGAAGAGCAGCTGGAGCAACATTTCAGACAAATGCCTGTTAATGTTCTTCCTTTTCACCTGTGCATCTGTGACAAGGCAAATCTAACAAATGACAGCCAGCAAAGGGGGGGCTTTGCTAGGGAATATTGTTGGGCAGTGTCTTCACAGCTTGTATGCCAGTATTCATGTAAGTATTTAGTGATCAATTTACTATGAGAAATGGTTGTAAAACACTTATTTGATTTAATATTTGATAAATTATTCTATATTGGTGTCACATATCACTTCTAGGAGTAGCCAATAAACCTTAGAAAAATCTGTTTCTGGTGTTAGGAAAGAGGCCAGTGTGTGGTGCCTGAGTCTGGTGTCAGGCCTTAAAAGCATGGCTTTCACTGGGAACTCTGGAGCTGGATATCCCGAGGAGTTTGCTCAAGCCTGCTGTGTGTGACAGTCACTTGGTGTTAGTGGGTTTTATTTCCTTGGAGTGATGGAGTGAAAGGGTGTCTGGGCTCTCTGCCCAGGCTGCTGTACTTTCCAGCAGCACTGGCAGTGTCAGACTGAGCCATGAGCTGGGTGTTCCACAGCCTTGGCCTCCTCAGTTCCTCCTCCTCTTGGTATTCTTAAAGCAAGAGGGGTCAGTCTCTGTCTTTTTAACACTGACTGGGCTTGCCCTCATTGCAGTCCTTTAATATACCTGGCTACATTTAATATGTGTAATTCATTTAGCACTAAATAGCATTTTTCTTGTGCCATTAGCATACTCATGCAGTGGGATGGTTTATTAGTCCCTTCAGGAACATATCTATAAGTACCATAATCTGAAAGGCAAAACAAAGCAGAGTTTGGTGCTCATAATAGCATGTTTGAATCTTTGTTGTCCCAAAAAGTCAAGATAACATAGGCTTCCCTCACTTCCTTTCAATGATTTGGTGTTGAGAGCTGAAATAAGAGGCATTAATGTCATCTCTCCATTCAAAGCTGTTTTTGAATTCCAAGTAAACAAAGTTGTTGAGTTTCAAAACACTCCTAATTGCTAAGAAGGCAGGATATTAATGAATAAAAAAGCCTTTGGAGTGTTCCACAGGCATCAGGCAGCAAAATGTTTAAATCCATCTTTGTTTCATCCAGCAGTGTTACTGTGTTATATTAGCAGAGGTGTGATGATTATTGTTTGTATAGATGGTCTGAAATAAGGCTGATCTTCCTGAGGAGAGGAGACTGCTGGTAACATTGGTTGTGTGCACAGTAAAAATGTAACAAAGCTTTTTGTGACAGTAGGGTGTATGAAATATCATGGAAGCAGCTGTATCTCACTTTGCCTTCCTTGCAGGATATCTTGAATAATCTTGATTCATGTGATCTTGAAGATGATGATCTCATGCTTGATGTGGACCTGCCCGAGGACCCTCCTCGTGACAAAGGTGAGTAAGGCAGCCAAGCACTCTCACTGTGAAACTGGATCATGGCCTTAAGAGACTTTTGACTTGCTTTCTTCTGACTCTTGAATTAATAAGTTAATGCACTCTTCTAAGTGGAGTGTGTTTTCTTTTTTAAAGTAACAACTCTTTCTTTTGTGAAATACAGGAAGGGAGATATTTGTTTTCCCAAATACAACTCTTATATTTGAAAAATTCTGAATATAGAAGTGTACTACCTTGAATAAAAATGCAACCTCTTTTCACGCTGTTTTTTTCCTTAGGATTATTTCTAGAGAATAAATTTCAAAGTTTTAAGTTGGTCTTTTAGTCTCATCTATTCAGTATGTTTGGAAATGCTGGGACAGTATTTTCTTTCAGCTGAATGGCCGCATAATTCTTTGAGATATATAATCTTCTTCTACAAAATGACAATATCTCCTAATAGGTATACATATACTTCAGGGTAGCAGAAGATGTAAAATTTAAGATGTGTGTTTTCAAATGGTGTTTTATGCACTCTTACATTCAGTGAGGGTCCTGTCAGACTTTTCACAGAGAAGGTAGAGGTACCTAGATGCCCCTGAAATAGAACAAATTCAGAATACAGTGAACTTGATAAAGGAAATTACGGCTGCACTTTGCCAAATCTCAGACTGGAAAAGTTTGAGGCATTTGCTTTGTTTATTCCCGAGCTACTCATGGGACTGCTGAGTATTGTTGCTATTATGAGCTGTTGTTATGTTAATATGGGTATTTGTTTTACCTGCACGTTCAGTGGAGGGCAGGCTGTCTTCAAATACAGAAACACTGAATGTGTAGCACTGTCAGGCCCTACCCAGTGCAAACAAGCACTGAAAGGAAGAGGGCTTTACTTATTTTGTGTAACATTCAGCTGCTTGCTGAAGTAAATTCAGGGGTTTTTGAGAGCACCTCTGAGTTATCTGGGTGAACACTCCTGTGTGTATATTAGATATGAAGCCAAATTTGCAGTAAATAAAGCACAATTTTCCATCTGTGATGATGGTGACACATTGTATTCTAATGTTGTGCAAATGTAAAGTGCAGTACATAATCTTTTAAATCTCAGAATGAGTTGTTCAATGTGCTTTTGTGAAATGATTTGAAAACATTGCAAGTATGCAACTTTTCAACCCTGACAGGTATGATTTTTTTACTTTTTTCCTCATTTTTCAGAATGGGTAACAATTCAAGCCTAAGGCATATTCTTTCAGTAGGAATAATTTAATTCTGTTGGGGCAAAACTAAGAAGCAATTTTAAAGGTTAGATCAATTTCTCCTAAGTTTGCTTGTTTATATGAAACATGCACTGCATTTGCATCAGTAATTCCATTACAAATTATTAATTTGAAAACTGCTAGAAGGGCATGTTTTTAAAGTTAAATGTTTACCACAAAAACATTTAAAGCTAATTACTGCTACTTTTCACATTTTTTTAGAGTTTGGGTTTCCTTGTAAAATTAGCCTGGCATAAATAGGATATCTCTGCTTCTTATCTTGAAAATTCTGTATTTTCAGCAAAGAGGATCTGAAAAGAAGAATTCAAAAGCCACCGCTAGGTTTTACCTTATGTAAACATGACCACTTGAAAAAGCGAAACTTCTTCTTGGTTAATCTCCACCTGTCTTTACTCAGTGTCTCAATATTTACTTTTCCAAAGCTGAAAATCATAATTGCTTGTAAACTTACTGAGCGCTTATTTTGTTACTAATTTTCATATGTTATGAGCTGTAGAAAGACACTGCTAAAGGAAAATAAATCTTGTTAGTTAAGGTGAATAAGTTTATTTTATTATGCAATTTTTTGGTTATTTGTTAGGTGATAAAAACTGAATTGGAGGTGTGAGTACTTGTTCTAGTAATGTTTGACAGCACTTTTTGCCAACACTTTTTCCATAATTATGTGCAACTTCACTGATGTCAGCCTCTTAAGACTTTCCAGGTCCTCCGAAACTCTCCTGGTTTCACTTTGGAGCCTGGGATGCTGCTTGGCCACTATTTTTAGCAGCAGTGGTAGCTGCAGAAGCATGCAGGGAGTGAGGAGGGCCGTGTAAATCACAGGGTGACGCCGGGCTGGCTCGCAGCCCCACGCAGGCTGGGAAGGCAGCGGGAAGCAGGGCCCGTTCGGAGCCGGGCGCGCAGCGCGGCTCGGGGGGCAAGCGCTGCTCCCCTGCGCGCAGCTGCTGCCAGGAGAGCGCTGGCAATGTGAGGGAAAGCTCCCTGGGTAAGTGAAGGACCAGGTGTGGTGGCAGAATAGCACTTTAGGGCTGTTTTTGCCGGGTCTGACTCCTGGGTAGGAGTTGTTTTGGCTTTCTCTCAGTCGTTTCCGGGCTGTTGCCAAATTTAGTGTTTGTTCCCTTAAGACGTTTGTGGAATTCCTGTGGCTTTGCAGAAGTTGGAGTCTTAAAGAGCTTGTTTGGTTTCCTTGTTTTAAATCATGCTGGTTGTCCAGTTAAATACAGATTTAATGTCTCTGAATCTGAAAACCAAGCCATGTGAATAGGAGGAGGTATATCTGTATTTTAAGTAAGGAAGCTGTTTTCTTTTTGCAATGCAATACTGGCCTTTTTTTTACAATGTTGCCTTTCTGTGTTTGTGTATTGTTAGAACTTGTTAAAGGCCTGGAGATACCATCAGTAAGAGAGAGAGAGGAAAATTGTTTCTTTTAAATTTATTTTCTTCTATAATTTCTACCTCCTTCAAATGATTTTCTGTCAAAAGTAGAAATACTATTAAAGCTGGATTCTTCAGTTTCTGCTACAGGTTGCTCTTATACTTGTAACGAGTTTATGTTTTAATAAAAATGTGACATTGTTGCAGAAGCCCACTTGATACTTCTAAAATGTATACTGTTTTGGATCAGTTAAAAAATCAAAACAAACCCCACAGACTTTACACTGCATCTGTTACCAGCACATAGTTAATATTTTATTTGCAAGGTCCTGGGAACAAGTCTTACGATTTTTTGTACTATTACGCTCTCTGTAGAGGAATGTGAAAATATGAGCCGCTATGAGAGACAAGACAGAAATGCGAGACAGCATCAAGAGGGATTCTGGAAAAGAGCACCACAGCAGCGATGGAATACACAGGAGCACTATCATCTTGGCCATACTGACCATTATATCCATGGTAAAAATGATTTGAACAGGTAAAGCACTTTTCTATATCCTCACAAGCATTTAAAGCACCAGTGAGCAATTCCTTTTTGGCACTAAGGGATCTCAAGTGATATTGAGTACAAGTACAATATTTTCTGAATAGTTGTGTGTCTGAGTGGAAGCACCACTGAGGGTTGTAACAATTTCTTTTCAAAACTTATGCTTCTATTTTCAGGCCAAGTACTTGTTGCTCATGTTGATGCAATATTATACATGTTGATTAAAATAGCTTATGTGTTCCATGGAAAACTATTGCAGTGTCTTAGTACTTGCATTTTTTAAGTTTGGGGAGCTTTTTGCAGTTTAATTTGTTGGTAAAGTAAATGTAACCTTATAGTCTTTAAAGGGTTGAATGATAGTTTATAGAAATTCTGCTGTGATAGTTTATAGAAATTCTGCTGAACTAACTTTTTTTAGGGCACTGTAGTTTATAGTCTGAGAGGGATCTCTGGGAGTGGAAAGGAAAACTCTGTATTTAAGTGAAGTAGCACTGACATTTTCCAATTTATTCATTTATTTTCTGCTGTGTGCCACAGTCTGTAAGTATAGCCCACGTTGCATAACATTTTCCTTTTTACCAACCACTCCGGTTTGTCATGTCTGTGTGTCTGTTTTGGGTTTTTTAGGGGTTCAAGCTACCTGGAGCCAGGTGTGGGTGCCCTGGAGAGCTGCGCGGCGCCGCGGGCGCTGGCCGAGAACACGGTGATGCTGGACGAGATGACCCTGCGGCACATGGTGCAGGACTGCACCGCCGTCAAAACACAGCTGCTCCGCCTCAAGAGGCTCCTGCACCAGGTGAGCCCTCCACAGGTGCTGGGGAGGATCAGAGTTGGGCATGGAAGTCTCACAGATACGTGTGCTTAGCAGAAAGAGTTTTGAATGCAGAATCTGAATGAAGAATAGAGGTAGAAGCAAGATTGAATATAGAAGAAAAGAATTGTTGAGCTGATATTACTGAGTAACTAAAGAGGCAAAGAGTATGTTAGTTAGAAGGGGTTTTTATGACTTAGAGCGAAAGATAAACTCACTTCAAACAAAAAGATGTTTTTACTAAGCAGAAAGCACAGGCAAGCAAGTCAGCAAATGTTGCAAGTAGAAAAAAAGTCTTTGAATTTTCTACTGCAAGAAAACTGAAGAACAACTTCTAGCTTAAGTTGTAATGTACTAGCGTTTAGTGATTAGAGAATAATAACATGAATATAGTAATTATGGTAGTTATGATAAGCTATAGATAAAAGTTAAAGTATAGATTAGTTCTACTGTATTAAGATGCTCAGCAAAGTATGCAATACATTTGCAACTTAAGTTTTAATGTAGAAGAAAAGAATTGTTGAGCTGATATTACTGAGTAACTAAAGAGGCAAAGAGTATGTTAGTTAGAAGGGTTTTTTATGACTTAGAGCGAAAGATAAACTCACTTCAAACAAAAAGATGTTTTTACTAAGCAGAAAGCACAGGCAAGCAAGTCAGCAAATGTTGCAAGTAGAAAAAAAGTCTCAGAATTTTCTACTGCAAGAAAACTGAAAAACAATTTCTAGCTTAAATTGTAATGTACTAACATTTAGTGATTAGAGAATACTAACATGAATATAGTAATTATAGTAGTTATGATAAGGTATAGATAAAAGTTATAGATTAGTTCTACTGTATTAAGATGCTCAGCAAAGTATATAATACATTTGTAACTTAAACTAAAAGTCTGTAAGCTTCCCTGCAACTGGAGCTGACAGCTCTGTCACCCACAAAGCTTGTAGGCACAAGCTCTGGCACCCACAACCCTAGACTGCTGTAACATCCTAGAGGTAATAAACTGCATTTTGAAGAGCCTCCTAGAATCCCACATCTCTCATTAAGACTCTTACACACAGGGACTAAGGCATTAAATAAACTGTGGACTGGGCCTAGGTGGGCTTATGTTCTGTTTGGCCTTATTAGGATATTGGCATTTCATTTATACATTGAGTTACAATGTTCCAGAAAGTGACTATACTATTTATTGCTGTTTCCAGTAGTGCCTTTTCTGCCTTGTCAGCACTTTACTGACTACAAAACATGCTAAATACTAAAATTTTTAACATTTATTCACCATTTTATTCACAATTAATATTTTTTCACTAATTTATTCACAAATTTTCTTCTCTGAGGAAACATCCAAGAAAAAAAAATCAGCACATGTGAAAACCAGCTTTTATCCAATAAGATTCAAAAAAGCTGGGAGTTAAAAAAATAAACAGTATTAAAATTGATCCCATTGATCAAACTTGCATTCAGCATGTCAATGCTATTAGCTTTTTCTTAAAGCTTTGTTTTCCTCATTCTTTTAATCTTTTCATTGTGTTTTGAGAAGAAGCTTAGCAAATCCTGCTGGGTCATCTCTATTGGAAGTGTTCAAATTTAAACTTCCTATGTTATGAAATTGTCATAAGCTTTTAAGGAGCTTTTTTAATGTACCTCAAAACTTGGCAAGTTGTGGGAGTTGGTAAACTGCTGGATGACTCAGCAGAAGTATGGCATTTCAGCTACAAAAATTTCTTTGTTGCCATAATAAAGAGCAGTCCATGAGGCTTTCTTTGGAGGCATACACAGATGAGCATTGAAAAGTGTGTGACGTTGTCTTTTAATACCACATTCATTGCTGCTCTTTTCTAACAGGATAATGTAATGAGAATAACTTAGTGCCTTAAAAGTAAGGCAGCAAAACAAAAAACAACAAAACAAAAAGCAAATCAACCTTGAGGCTAATTCAAGGGTGTGATTGTGCCTTTTAGAAATGAGAGCATTTGCTTCCTGTGCTGAGATGTCCTGATTTTGTCAGGGGGAAAAACAATTATAACAAAAGTAATGCGGTGCCAGAAGGGGAAGGTGTGTTCTTAGAACCCAGTGTCTGAGTGGTGGGCTGCTTAAACTGTGCCCCCCAACAGCCCCAGGCATTAATACAAAGGTTCCCTGCCACTTCTATCTAGGACTTTTAATGCCTTTAACACAAGGACAGTTTGGCAGCTTGATGGATGATCTGTGTGTGTGGTGCATGGTGTAAAGGCTTGCACATTATAGCCAAGTAATGTGTGGCCCTGCAGAGTATCATGTGTAAAATCTTGATCTAGTTTATAATAGCCAGGTTGCAGAATAAAAACCTTGCCTCAAGTAGCTCAGATTAACTTTTTAAAAAGAACTTAAATGCACAGAATGAAACAGTTACTCTTAATATGTCAGTTTTTCTAAATTTGCTCCTGGACTTGACAAATGCCTGATCCTTCTTCCCTGTAACCGTGAGTTCAGTAATAACAGGTGTAATTCTTCCCTTCAAACTTTGTCAGGCATACTAGGCTGTATTTTCCTAACCTAAACCAACCCTGTTTTGACTCACTGCTTCCAAAACTCATCACTGGACTTCTGAATATTTATTCTGCTCTCCTGTGTATAATCCAGTCTTTTAATCAAAGAACGTGAAATAGTAATGTAAAAGTAAATTAGCCTGCTGCAGAGGTGGAAACTTCAGAACCTTTACTACCTAAATTGCTAAACAATTAGGGCAGAACTTGTATGAAATATTTCTTCATTACATTAAAGTGTTAAGCCTTTACTGTAAACATCGTGCTTCATACCAACAGGAATGAGTAAAAATACCACAATTCTTCTTTACTTCTTGAACAGAAATACAGTTTTGAAAACAAACAGTTGAACTTTAGCATTCTGAACTCTGAACTAGGACTGGATCACAAGCAGCTTCTTGCAAAATATAAAAAAAATCAAGGTACAAAGCCAATTGCTTTCAAACTCCAGTTTTATTGTGGAATCAGTTCTTCTATTAGCTCCACCAATATTACACATTTAAATGTATGTGTTGCCTTTCTCCAGTTGTGACGTTCAGCAATAATATTTAATTTGGATAGGTAGAAATAGAGCTGTAGTCAGGACTTAGACTTGAGGTCCCAGAGGAACAGTTACAGTAAAATAGGAAGAGTTAGCAATTAAATTCAGTTTTATACAATTATCTCATCAGCTGTAGCGTGACTTAGTGTAGAGCACAGCACATAATGAATGTATACCTAGCAGATTCCTGGGGGGACTTAATGTGCTGTATGGATTCATTGCTGTGACTGGATGTAAATTAGCTGGAGTATTGCTAGCAACTCAGCTGCAGCAGTGTGGGGTTGGTGCATTCCCAGTTCAGCTTGGAAAAAGAAATAGTTCTTTGAGCAACAGAGCCTTGGCTGAGCTCTGTGTGAGCTGGAACACGTGCTGGCTGCTTGCTCCTCACTCACTGCCATCTTCCTGTGCCTTCAGACAGTGAAATCAGCAATAGGAGTCTCTCTCATACAGAGCTTAGAAGATTTTCACAGTAGTGAGTTTAACCTTCTCTGACTTTTCAGTAATGTAAAATAACCTACATGGAGTGAAAAATGTGGCTTGTTCTTGTATTGAATGCAGCCATATTTGCAGAGAGGTGTACTGCTGGAGAGTGTTCTCTCTTTAATGCTTAACTGGAGTGCTAACTTTGTATTGTAAGAAGAAAATGTTTTGGAAGTCTAATTCTAGTAATAATTGACATGTAAATGTTAATACCTCTTAAACATTGACTAAGGTGCTTCATTTGCATGCTTATTAAGAAATAAGTTTTCTTCTGATCTTAACAATTTCTTCCTCCTCCTCAATTAATTTCATAAACTTGCTGCTCTGGGTGTAGGTTAATGTGTTAATACAATTTTAAATAAAGTTTTTCTGTTTCTGTTGCGCTTGAACCTTTAATCTTGGCAAGGATTGACCATCCTCTGTAGTAACCCAATGCAGCTTGGTTGCATTGCTTGCACTTGCTGTTCCTGCAGGGAGGGCTGAAACATGAGGCAGTTCACAGAACTGAGATCTGTGAAGCTCTTTTTTCTGTGGGAGGCAGGTTTTATAAAAAAATGTTTCATTTCAACTTATCTTTCATGAATGGAAATGAAATTCTATTTTTCAAGCACCGCTCTTCACTGTAGCTTATCAGATATGGCCCATTTGTATGAAGAGGTGTGAATGAAAATGTGAACCATGTAGTGCAGATTTGTTAAATGCATCAGTACATTTTGCTGAGGCTTTAGATCAGTAAGTCACTTGTGTATCTTTGAAATACATATTCATTGTGTTCTGTTCTTTTTGCATCTGGTGAGATCCACAAGAGAGATTAATCTTTGTTTATGAGAAGCCCGAAGTTGAGAAAGAAACAGAGTTACAAAATAAAAAGATGTTTTTGTGTCATGCATTAAGTTGTATAACTTGCCTCTACAATTATTATTTACTAGCCACAACATAAAATAGTTCACCTCAGTGACTTAATTGTGCTTGGAAGAAACAGAACCAAAGGAGATGAACAAACAATAGCAAATCAAATTGGCAAACTGTAAGTTTAAGCAGTTGTTTCACTGTCAGATTGTTGCTGTGACAGTGTTTGACAGTGGCAGTGAGATTGACGTGGCCTGGATGAAACTGCACTCAGAATGCCAGGCAGGCAGCAGGTGAATAGCACCCTCTGCTTGATGAACTCTTAACTCAGCTTCTGCTTGCATCCTTACAGAAATGCCATTAGCAAAGGAGTCTGTTCAGATCAGTGATTTGTAGTGAATAAAGCTTGGAATTGGGAATTAAAACCTAGACCTTCCTAAAAATTCAGTAGACTCCAATAAACTTGCCACTGCTCTGGATAAGTGATTATACCAAAATAAATAGTATGTTTATATCAAAATAAACAATATGATTATACCAAAATAAATAATGTGTTCTGCTACTGTAAAAATGACAGCAGTAGCAGTTTTCTGTATTGCCTATTGTAGTGTGATACCTTTATGGTGATACCTTTATAAAGTTTATTGTATCTTTACCAAAAGATTGAAAGTAGATATTCTTTCCAAGTTTCCAAATGTGATGATATCTTGATGTACTTGTTAGTATTATTTTTAACCTACCAAAAATAGCATATGCATATAACCAGGTGCATTTTCTTTGCTAATTCTGTCATCTTTTTGGTAATTCTGGTATCTTTTTTTTGTACGGGGGTGGCTCTATTTTGCTGATTTCCCCTGTTTCATTTTAGCAGTGTAATGACAAAGAAGCAAAAAGCACAAGAAGGCATATTTCATAGATGAATCCTAGCTTGTGTTCAAATGGAGGCTTGATTTCCTACTGATAGAGTTAGAACTGCTTCTTTTCCAGTTGTGCTGTGTTCTCTCCATGTGTACTGGGGGAATTGCAGCTGTGGTGAGGGAATTGCTGCAATGACCTTTGTCCCTGCTTTGCTGGTGAATGAGTCAGGTGTAGCACAGGCCTGGAGTGCTGATTTAAATCACCAGGGAGTGTGTGACACACTAACCTTCTTTGCTATCAGGTCTTAATCTGCTGTTGTGGAATGTCTTACTGCTCCACTTCCCTGCATTTTAATAGCAGTAAAAGCTATATTGGAGCTACAGAGCTTTGAAAAGTCATGTGAGATACTTTTGCTTGAAATAGTTTGCCTTGTTTTGTGGTTTTTTCCCATTCCCATGGTGCCTCCTTCACAGTTGTAACTGTGACCATCTGTGGCTTCACTTCTGAGTGTATTTGTTTGAATCATTGCTTAAAATAAAATGTTGGTGAAACTTTTTAATTGGGGGATATAAGATAAATACAATTAAATACAATTAAATATAGAAATATAAAATATTGATAAATATTTATTCTATATAAAATAAATATAAAATACAATATTAATATGCAAAAAATAATTTGTAAAACTGTAAGTAATTCTAGGATTCTAATTGCTGCACTTTTCCTCTAGCATTTTACAAATGTTTTGAACTAACTAATGTTTGTGTTTTTATGGTATTACTGTGCAAATTATTTCAAAGCACTCTGGTAGAACTTCTCTGTAACATGGTGTGTAAACTGCTGCTTCATCAGTCTTTCATTTGCTGGCCAAGGGCCTGGAAGGGACAAGCATCTGCTTGAGAACTGATGACAGCTGAGTGCTGGACAGCATAAACTTGACTGTTCTCAAAATTATTTATATAAAAACCCAAAATTCTCAAAATTATTTATATAAAAACCCAAAAAACAAACAAACAAAAAAAAAACCAATCCAAAAGCATCCAAAACAAAACAGCACCAAAAAACTGAGGTGTAAGTTCTGTCAAGTTATAGAAATTAAGTATAAGTGTCTGTAGCAGGGGCATCACCTGGGCCTTGTACACAGGCTGCAGCAAGGGTGGCTTTCCTGTGGGGGGAAGAAGAAAACTTGCTGTTTCAACAAGTAATTCAAACTTGTATTCTTGTCTTTGTCCCCTGGTAGAATGATGAAAATGTGTCACTCCAGGACATCACAGTCTCAGTTCCATCGAGTCCAGAACCACAAGAACCTGAGTCAACTTTTAAGGTAAATGACATTGATTGACTCTAAGGAATAAGAGATGCAAACCTGTTTATGTTTAGAAAACACACCCAAACCTTGTGTGTTACTGAAGTACTGCTTCTTGCTTCTTTCTTTGTTGAAATGCTAACCTAGGTGAACCCCACAAAGTCAGTGGCAAGTTTATTCTTTTTTAGAAAGGGTATTTAAGGCAGAAGAAGTCACAGTAGGTATAGCAAATAGAATAATCTTTTCTAGTTGGAGACTTGTCATATTGTGTTTTCTGTGGTAGTAAGGTTTTGTAGCATTACTTGGCTCTTACTGTAAAATCACTATACAAAGATCACTAATTCTGTATTTATGGGAGAGAAACATTGCTTACTGGAAATACAACAAGGCTATAAATACTTCATGAAGTTGAAGAACACTTAAAATCTAATGTTTGTTCTGGGTTCAGTAATTTCTGTTGCTGATAAAGAGGACTGTAGGTAGTGTTTGCTGACTAGACCTTTTCATCTGCATAATGTCACTTGTTTGCACAACAGATGAATTACTGCTTCAAAAATGCAGCTGATCTACTTACCCTGGAAATTTAGGGGGTCAGCTGAATTTGGCCTCTTACAGGGACTTTTAGTCAAGTTTCTTCACTCTTTTACCTGTGTCCCTGCAGCCCCTCTCTCAGTGTGGAAAGGAGGAGAAAGCATGTGCTGTGTCACTGCCATCCCTGCAGGCATGTCTGATCTCTCATGTCCTGTAGAGGTGTTGCTTAGATCATGCAGTCCTTACACAAAACCACTGTTCTGTTGCAGATGGATGATCTGCTGAACGAGATCAGGCAGCTTAAAGATGAACTGAGGAAAAAGGATGAAACAATCAACCAACTAGAGCAGCAGCTTGTAAGTATAATGTAAAATGTTTAGCAAAGTCCCAGCTGTGCACTGCAGAGTGCAACTTCAATAGGCAGTTTTGATGAAGGCTTTAAGAGACCTTAGACAGATATTTTTTTCCTACACTTTCACTGTAACAATGGTAGGTTTGAGTTCCCAGTTGTGCTCCTGGGATCTTTAATTCCATAATCTGGTCATGATTTTGTGTGGCACTAAGCAAGGATGTTTATAATGCTGTTGAAGGTATTTAATTTCCAAAACAGTTTTGAACATAAAATTCTAGAAGCTGCTCAGAAAAAACAGTAAGGAAAAGATAAGGCTACACTTAGAGTATTTTAAAAATGGATGAGGATTGGGCCTATCATTCTACTTAAAGTTTTTGTTACTGGTTTTTTTCTTCCTCTACTGTCCATTATCTTAATAAAGAATTACACCATAGAATTTAAAGCTGAGCAAAGTTGTATTCTAAGTTGATTGTTTTTTAAGAAAATAATACAAAACAAGTTGAATATTCAGATTAAATCTGTCAACTATGAACAAGTTATGGGTCACTTCATCATAAATTAGGTTCAGGGAAACACAAAGCCTCAAGCAAGAGTCACATGTGCCTTTTACCTTTTTGCTCTTGTTCTGAGTTTGGATTTGCTGTGCATATCTTTGCATTTCGTTTTGTTAAATTCACCTGCTGTGACAATTTTTGTAAAACAACCCCACATTTTCAAGCCATTTCAAGCCACAGCAAGGTCCTACAGGCAGGGTAGATGAGATGCCAAGAGGTGCACACCATACATGTTTATCATAGCTGGGGACAGTACCTGTGTGACCATAATCTCTAATGAAATGTTAAACATGTGCTTTTGTAGGTGTGTGCAGTTAAACTGAGCTATGGCCTTCATCCTCTCCCTCTCTGGCTTGGGAACATTTCCTCTAAAACAAAACTGAAAGGTGAAGATTTGGCCTTTGCTCTGCTGTTTAAACAGCAGAATCCCAGATCACAGAATCCCAAACCCAATTACGTTGTTTGTTAGCATTTAGCTGTAAATGTTGGGTTTTGGGTACATTTGGTCTCACTGTTAACAATCAGCCAAAATTCCTTGAAGGAAGTTTCTCCTTCCCTGCTCAGTCATGCACCTGATTGCTGGAGTAACCTGTAACTGCTGCAGCAGAGGAACTCTGCTGTAGAGATGGGTAAAACTTACATTTGTAATGGCTGAAAGATGACTTGAAGAACTCAGTGCTTCAGAAATTTAAGTGGAAAAACTCTTTCCAAAAGTCAATATTTATTCTGGATTACTTCTCAGTATCCTTTGGGAAAGCAGCAGTTGTGCAGCACTGTCAACAGTGGTTTCTACCCTTTAATCGTATCGTGCTCTACAGTCAAGTCATGCTTCATGTTTGAACACTGGGCCTTGACTGTACTTTTCAAGAGGCTCACTTGGTTAATTTCTAACTAATTCTTGTTTGTTTTTCTCTTTTTGGGGGTGATTAAGGCCACTAGATGTAACTGCCAGAAGGACAATCAAAAGCCTGCAGGGGCAGTGCGCGCGTGTGCCGATAAATTCACACAAACCTCCTGGAGGAGGAGTTCTGTGAGTAAAGTGGGCCCTTCATGCTTGGCTACCTCTTTCTGCCTTTCATTCCCCACTGCTATAACCTGGCTCTCACACAACTCAGCCCTGTTAAAGAGATTCTGTACTGTTTGTGAGTAAAGTCCTTCCTGCTGTGCAACCCTTGCATACTTTTGCAGCTCTGTTATATAAACAAATATTACAAACATTTATTTCAAAATAAATAATTAAACTTTAGAAGTCTGCTCTTAAAATAATCACCCTTTGCAGCATTTAATTTACAGTCAATCCAAATCAATCCTGTATATCTAGTCATACTTAAGAGATTTTCTTATATCTTGACTTTAAAGTATCTCTTTGGGTTTTTTCCTGGTCAAATTTTCATTGTTGATATTTTCATATTTCTTGAGGAAAATAAACAGTATATTCTAAGTTTCAGTGCATAAGTGTAAAAACAAAAGTTAATATTGTTTATTTTTTTATAATTCATTTTAATAACTTGAATCATGAGAAAAATAATTGTGTAAAAATCACTTTGACAAAAGACATCTTCATTCCCATATGTTGTTGCATGGATCACATTTGTTTCCACTATGTAAAATTTATGTTCTTCATGAAACACCAATAGAATGATTAAGATGAGGGAGGGACGACATATTTGATATTATATAATAAGAAGAAAATACCTTTGCTAAACAAAGCTTTTGTTAGTCACCAGCAAATAGCATTTGGATCTTGAAGCTACTGCTCTAGCTAGAAAACCTAGGACATTTTATTCAAGGTTAAAAATGGGTTTGATTTTTTTTTTAATTTTTGTTTCTTTGTTTCTACCCTACATTGAGTTACTTGATGTAAGTTTGTAATAAAGATTAATCACCCCTGTTATCCTTCTAAAATTGCTCTTTTAAATGTATGGCACTATAGGGCAGAAGCACCACGGTGCTGTGTGTTCACCAGTTACTAGCAAACAGCTTTACCCATGTTTTCCAACCACCTCCTTTCTGTCATAAGAGGCTGTCAAAGGTTATAGCCTTAAGCAGCTTTTGGTTGGCTTTGACACCTCTGCTCCCCCATGTACATGTAACCACTTGGCTCATCCCATGTGTTTCTTCTCCTTTTACTTTACTGAGCCCTTGCATTGTTTCTTTTTCCCACTTTAATTTTGTGTGTGTGCTGTTGGTGGGATGTCTTTGTGCATTGATGCTGTTACAAGGTTAGTGGCTATTGTTTCCATCTTCCTTTTTTTCCAGTTCATTTATCACATGGCTTCAGCGTCAAGATGAATTGTCATGGAAAGTTAGTTGCTAACTACAGGAGTTTTAGTCTGTATGAATTGTGGTGTTATTTGATAAGACAAAGATAGTGGAGAAGATGGGGAATTTGAGTTGCTGTCTCAAGCACAAGGAGTCACTCAGCACAGTTGTCTGGTTTGGGTCAGGTTGGCCAGTATATTTCTTAAAGTTATATTGTAGTTTTGTTCAAGAAGACTTTTTTTTTGTCAGGAGGAAGTTTGGGTTAAAAGACAGTATCTTAAGAAGAGCTAAAGGAGCCTCTGCTGTATTCATGGTTGGGTGTGTGGATATGTGTATATGATACCCATACATATTCCTAGACATCTGATCATTGCACACACAATCCAAACATCTTGCTATTTTTATCCATTAGCAAAGTTTCTCATGAAACTGATAAAGGACTTGGAAAAATTCATGAAGTGTTAACAAATTTTGTAACTGTGCTGCTTTTCAGTACCTTTTAATAGCTGGGAAGTTTTGGACAGAATATTTTGGGCATGTTTTTAGGTATTTTTCAATGTTTTCATGTGCATATTTGTAAGTTACAGGCTTTCTTTCACCCAACAGAAGCAGGAACTCTGTAATGTGGGATTTCTCCAAGGAGGACAATGGTCTGGCTGGTGCAGCCAAATTTCAGTTCTAATGGTCAGACCTCAACTTTCTGGCTTCATGCTTCCTCTGCCAACATGCATTTGGATATTTCCTTGCATATAAAATAGTTTTTGATTTGAACCTAATAACAAAAAATGTCTCTTGCAGTAGAAAGGAGACACAATCAGCTCTTCTTTTCTTGAGGTAAGAGTACAATAAACAGAAGGAGACACCTAAGTCAAGTGTATTCTCACTACTCAAATCCCCAAAATTTCTTAAATAAATTCTTTTGGTTTATTAACATTCCTGTTCAGTTTAGTTTATTGGTCTTGGCCTAAGAATAAAGACTAAGAAAAATCTGTTTCTTGGTCCTATATGCAGTATAAGTCTTGAAATATTGTTAATGTTTATGAAATTAGCAGGTCTTTATATAGACTAGCTTTTTCATATAGATAGTTTTGTTTGTTTTTTGTTTTTTTTTTTTTTTTTTGAACCAAATTGTAGTTGAAGTCTTGGCAATGACAGAGTGGTTACTTTGAGGCATCTTAGCTTTTTGCTTCTTTAAGCTAGTTAAATATTCATCAAAATTGAAAACTATTACAATTTCAGTTTTTCCTATTAGTGTTGACCTGACAGTCATTTTAAATTATGGTGGATATTAGGTACTTCAGGTATCAAAAATTTGAAAATTAATGTGACTGTTTATAAGTTCTATATATTCTATACAAATCAGAACTGATACAAGTTTTTTGTTCCTGAGGAGTTTGGACCAGTCTGGGAACACAGTGATTTAGTGTTCCAAGGAACACTTTAAATGCTTACTGAAACATGCCTAACAAACATTGTTGATGTAGTGTGTCATAAAGAATAGATGCTGGAATAAACTAGGAAACAGTGAGAGGGGAAAGCAGCTATTTCAGTTAGGAATTTAAGTCCATATGAATAGCAGCAATTCAACTGGCCATTTGAAATAGCTGGTATTTCTGATCACTTTATGGTTCTGCTACTAAGTAAATAAATGGATATCATTAAACATATTCATTTTTAAAAGTCATGTTCACATAGTTTCTTTGTTATTAAATATTTCTAGAAAATGGCCCATTCTGATGTGGCTATAAACTTGTCTGGTGTTCTCTTCAGGGACCACAGCTTTTCAAAGTGCTTTTAGGTTTTTTCATATTTAAAGGTAAATAAACATAAGTGGAAGTTGTGTAACTTTAATTTAATCCTTGGAATTTAGTGCTCACATAATAAAAACCAGGGACTGGAAAGAAATGTTTGGGAAAATTGCCTTCTTAAAAATTTATAAGTAGCTACCTATTGCCTGTCTACTGTGTCTGTGACATGGTATTTCTTGTAAGTGTCCTGGCAGGATGCTCAGAATTTGGCTAACTTCTAGGTTAGGTTTGTGTTTTATTCTTGGTTAGCCATCCTTGGGGTAAAGGCTTGTACAGATATTTGCTGGCAGGGTAGACTATGACATTTCTGAAAGGATCTCTTACAGGTCTCTTATACAGAATTCATTCCAGTTAGTGTGTCTTATGATTTAACTATCATGGAAGAAGATAAAAATTACATGAAGAAATTAATGTTAATGGACAACTAACAAGAAAGAAAAATGTGAGCATCCATTGCCACGCTTGTAGGATTGTTTCTCTAATAGTAAATACTGATGTTTTTAAGACTTTGAGGGTAAAGGGGTAGAAGTCAAGTTTTTGTTGATAAAACATTTGGTTTCTTGGGCTGGAAAGGATGTTGGCAGATGCTGAGTAGTAAATGACAAGCAAGCAAACTGCAAAGCCCTGAATTTGTTCCAAGATACCTGCAAAAGACTCTGGCCTGTGAGGACCAGTTCCTACTAATTGCTGGCTGCTGTTCCACTCCCTGCTAGAGTAGATAGTGTGTACAGTAAAAGCTGGGTATTTTCCCTTGGTAACAGCTCACAGTGGTGAGATGAGCTTTGCTGTCTAAATTTGCATACAAGTTCATTCTTGTCTCTGCTGAAATGACAACAGAACCTCTCACTTTGCATGGGAGCGTGCATGGTCTTGTTCTTTGCTCCATCTTTTCCCTGCTTTTGCACTGAGATATTCTTTGCCTTCCTTTTGAATTTTGTTCCACTTTGTCATTCCAAAGCTTTCCATGTCACTTGTTTTGAGGAACCTTTGTAATCCTTTGTCTTTGTGTATTGGTCTTCTGGTTTTGGTACCTTCCTTCTCCTTAGCCTTAAACATCCTGTATGTGTCATTGTCACACCATTAATTTAAGCTTGCAGCTTTTGAGGTCCTGTCACTGTATGTGTTCACAGCCAGCCTCTGTTTCTGTCACTGTCCAATGCTCTGCTGTTTGCTTCATGTTCTTACACATGTACTTGGTGAAACAAAACCATAGCTGGGCTAGGTGGTTATATTGTGCCCCTGTCTCTTGTGCTGACTGTGCATGACATGGAGGACTACGTGGAAGAGAGGTCCTTGAACCCTTCACAAGCAATTCCTGTTGGTTTTGTGTAAACCAACACATAAAACTGGGTTGGTGAAGTTTTTCGTCTGAATACTTTCAGAAAGACTATTGCATGTCAGAACTGCTTTTTCATCATCTCTTTCTGGGTGCTAGGCCAGTCAGAGAAGACTGCTGCAGAAACATTTTGTTTGCCTCAGTAGTGAAGTTTGTCATTCTTGGTTTGTTCATGATGTGGCACTCTGAGGGTGTATGAGACAACTGGCAGTGCTTGGTGAGAGGGAGCAAAAATCACCTCCTCATTGAAGTGCTCAGAGGTTCCAGTTGTGTGGGTTAAAAAAGAGATCTTTGCTGTATTTGTTTCTGCAGCAGAACAGACTTTTTAAGGCAGTAGCAGTTTTGCGTGTTGGTGTATCCTTGGGAGAAGAACTGGAGTATCTGGCTGTAGGGCTAAAATGACTGTGGGGCAATAGCTGAGAAATATTTCACTTCTCCTTTTCTGGCAGAAGCAATTGCTTTTGTTCATGTGATTTCTTATTCTAAGGTTGAAATCTGCTCATAACTAGCAATGAAAAACTCTGGCCTTAGTCTTCATTGTAGCATTTAAAAGAAGAAACAGCCTCCAGATTTTCCCAGTGCAATTAGAGTCAGAACTTCATAAAGCATTTGGTACAACATAAAGCAGGAGTACAATTCATCAGCATCTCAGAAGAACGTTTGTCCTTCTGGTTTGTAGTCTGCTCTATCCCAGCTGCTTTTATTTTTCCAGTCCTGAATCTCACGTTGTTTTAAAATGCTGATTCACTTCTCTTTGGGGATGCCTTTGCTGTTTCACAAATCCAGAGTCTGGAAAATAAGAGGAATGGGATTTAAGAGTAGTGACTGGATACACATAATATCTGTGGGGAGGGACTGTTCAAACTACTGTCTAACATTAAAGTCTTAGAGGAAAAAGTTGCTTCAGAACCCAGGAGAATCCCATCACACATTTTTTGTTTGGGTTTGTTTTTTTTATGATAGAAGTTCAGGTAAGTCATGGTCTCATCTTTCAATTCTAGAATTCCTTGCTTATGAGTTTTATAGACATTGTAACAAATAAGTGGTTATTCAGGTTTTTCTTATTTCTTAGTTTTAGTAGGAAACTGCCACATTGTGTGTGCATTTTGAATATGTAGTATCATCTGAGGAGATAAGGTTTTAGTGTGTTTCTTTTTTCTTCTTCTTTCGATTTCTTGGGAACCTTAGTGCACATTTGAGTAATAGGAGATGAATATAGGTTGATGTTTAAAGGAGAAAGCTTGGTAAATTTGCTGGAATTTTGTACAATAATAACTATTAGGAGAAAATTAATCTTTTTGTAAGCCAGGCATATTTGCAGATACTTAAATCTTAATGTGCTATATCAATGGGATTGCTACATCCTTTATAATTTTTATAATCAGTTTCAGTCATAAGACACATCATAATACATTCCTAGTGCTGTATCTGCAGAGTCTTACTTTTTCATTTGATGTTGGTTTTATTATCTTATTTGTTGTACAATTAAACAACCCTGGCTTGGAGGATTTTTAGAAAAAAATTATTTAATTTAATAATCTATTACAAAAAAAGAAATCTGGAATTTATTTGAAGCTTACCTATATGGAACAATTTCAACTGCAGCGTTTGGAAGAAGGGGATTAAAATATGCCTGGAGACCAGTTCAGCTGGCAGAAGATTCAAGGAGGTTACTTGCACTTTCTTCATTTGCCTCTCTTCTCAGAGCAATGATAAAGTAGCATGAAGAATTATTGGATTGGCTGTACTTAGTGCAGGGCTTTGAAGTGCTAATAGGGATGCTTAAAAGTTTCTGGAACGTATCAAGACATGTAAATATTTCATTGCCTTTACAATAGTGTCTTAACTGTTATGTAGCTCAGATAGCTTGTGCTTCTTTTAATCTCTTTTCGGAGAGTAAAAGGGAGAGATATAAAATTTTCACCTCCCTTCTTAATGTGTTAAGAATTTCAAAGAAGAAAGCCCGTTGCCAACTCAGATGAGTCTCTGCAAAATCAGACTTGTGCCCGGTGATAATTTGCTTTCTACTATGTGGAGATTCAGTTATGTTTAGGGAATGGAAAGAGTTTTTCTTGGTGTTCCAGTAGTCTGACACAATTTTGGATGAAATGTGACCAGACCTGTAAAATGTAGTATTCTTTTGTACTGTACTATCAAAATCCAAAGAGTTTGATCATTTTCTCATCAGTCATTGAGTGATAATTTATGGGACTATTTATGTATTTAATGTATGTACCTATTCAGCTGATGCAGCACATTATATTATTTTGTCACATTGCTTGACTGAATCTAATGCTATTCCAGTACTTTCATGCAGCAGCCTAAAAATTGTGATCTTAATGACTGCTGATGGAGGGCTGTAGGAACCCATTAGGTAATCAATAACTCCATCTAGAGATAATCAGACTGAAGATCTTGTTTCATTTTTCCCCTTGGATTTCGCTGCAATAATTGTTTTATCTCAGCTTCTGAAGAACAGTAAAGGAGACTTGTCAGGCTTTTTTTTAATTTATTTCCTGTTCTGGATGAAAAGTGTTCTGACTAGCAGATTCTAAGGCTTGGTTAAATGCATGTTAAGTTTCATCTTAGCAGTACTGAAACCTGGAATAGTGCTGGATAAAATCTGATTAGGTAAGGATAACTGGAAGATCAGGGAAGTTTTTTAAACTCTCCTAAGACAAATAAAAGCATAATATTCATAGAAATAATGTGATGTTTAACATTGTTTTAAAAGAAGAATGGAAGTAAAATACTTTATTATTTGTCCAGCTGTGGCAGTGTGGTCTGCAGCAGAAAATCTGGAGCGGGGGGCACACTGGGTTCCTGTTTTCTGTGATGTGGGTGCTGTTCAGGTACCTTCAGCCTGCTGGCTCACAGGGTGGCCACAATTTATTGCTGTTAGTCAGGAGGCAGTGGGGCAGTCATTATTGTAGTGCCAGTATTCCAGGACTTAGAAAAGCAGTTTTCAGCTGCTTAAATGGCAAAAGGATTGTAAATTCTTAAACCTGCCCTGCTGAAATAGGAAATCAAGATTGTGTTGTTTAAGAGGGAAGTTGCAGCTTGGATTTGTAAAGGTAAGGATGTGGGGAAAAGGAAAAGTAATAAGAAAATTACTTCTTTTGAGAATGTAGCAACCACAGTGTGTCACACTTAGGGTGATTTGAGAGCTGTGACAGGCAAACTCTGCACTGCATGGATCTGCACAGTTCCCTGATCCTTTCATGGAAGACTCAAGCTCCAAGAGCAAGGTGCAAGGAAAACAGCTCTATGTCAGCTCTTCTCTTCCACAATAAATAATACTGATGAAGTTGGAGTAAAGTGGTCTCTAAAGCACCAGGACTTACTGGAAAATTCGTTTCTATGCATTAGAAATGTTTGTTGTAAACTAAAGTTGACTGGTTTTCCAGTAGATTAGAACAAAGCAAGCTACTATTTGGTGAGGCATTTTTAAAATAATTTTGAAGGCTGTATAATTGCAATTTTATCATATATTTTTAATAATGAAAAGCTCAGCTTCTATACTCTTCGCTAAAACTACCTGGGACAGAAATGTGTGCTTATATATTGAAAAAACTTGGAGGTATTTTGTAAAATTCCTAACTAGTTTAGGACATCTGGGCTCTGGTAGCATATAACATTTGCTTTTACGAGGTAGGACAGCTGGAAATATAACGATACCTTTCTGGGGAAAAGAATGGTGTGGCTTTTTGGTGTCTTGTTTTTCCCTGTTCTCTTTTTTTATTATACTTCTCCCCCTCTCTCTTTCTGCACAGGGTGGGTATTCTGCTCCCTCCTTCTCTCCCTGGCAGGGCTCATTCCAGGGCATCCCTCGGAGTGTTCCACCGCACCGCAGACAGAGTGAGTCTGTCCCTCTCACTCATCTCCCCCACCGTGTTCCAGTAGCAGCTTCCCCTTGGCACGCACCGTCCATCTCGTAGTCTCCTCCTCTCTCAGGCAGATCTCCAGGCATACACCATAGTCTGTGCCTAACAAAGCGCTTCCTCCGGCCAGCCTGCCAGCAGCTGCCACTTACAGCTTCGTAACAGTCATTAAATGCCAATAGACCTCAGCAGTTCTTCAGGCAAACCCGAGTAGGCCCTTGTTTCCAGTCCTGTCTTAACATCAGTCGTGCTTGCTGCATTTCCCTGTTTTCCATGGCTGTGATGCACTCTCCTGTCCGTGTGTCTGTCCTGTTTGCTCACGCGCGTCTCTGCGCGCGTTCACGTCAACGCGTCGTGGTTGTACAGAAAAGTGTTGCTGGGAAAGTGTCACTTGCATTGTCTCTCACAAAAAGTTTTAACTTTTCAGAATGGCTTCCCTCAAACTAATTATTTTCCCCCGTCTCTCGGTATTTGTTGTAAAAAGGCTTCTCTTACGTTGAAGTGGCTGTTGCACAACTTGCATGATTTATTAACGTTCCTTATGTGCTAGCTACAATGTGGGCTGGTATAAGATGCATTTGTTCACTTGGCTTGGATCTGCAAAACAAAAGACAATTGCTGATTTTAAAACTGTGTGCTTACGTAGACATAGAGAAATGGTAAGTCTTATTTTGTGCTTTGGTATTGCATTTTGAACGGATAAGTGTTTGAAGAAATATAACTACTTCATAACGCTAAAGTTATATTTTTTAAATGTACTGTAATTTGCAAATTACAGTGTTTGCCTAGCAAAGCTCAAGAGTGTATTTGGACAAGAAATAAAGGCAAAGTAAAATAATGGAAACAAAGTAAGTTTTCCAGGGCCAATGCAGATCTGAAGAGTAAGCTGCACCTTGGAGAGCTAAGCTTACATATATTTCACACTGCAATAATCTTTACGTACATCAATCACCAGGAAAAAAAATCTAATATTTTGTAAACTGTGCTTCAGATACTCTCTTGACGCTTCTGTGACAATGTTCATGTAAACAACTCATCAGGAATGCACAGCCTGTTTCATGGGCTTTCTCTGTGCAATAAGGGATGTGCTTCATTTCTCTGTGGTGTTTGATGTGGGACTGTGTGTGTAATGAACATAGAACCCCAAAATCTGATGATTGTGCCTTCTGTTGCTGAGTGGAGGGGCCAGCAGTAGCACAGCCTGGGTGATTCACTGTCCTACCAACAGAGACTGACTTCAAGGAGATCAGTTTTAGATTTAAGGATCATACAAATGTTATGGTTTTGGGACTTGGAGACTGACTGGAGAGTCAGAATGGGAGGATGCTGTCCCAGCTGCCCCGTGAGCCTCTGGTGTGACATCATTCACAGTGGCTGCTTAGCTGAAAAAGAAAACTTTGCTTGCTAATCTCGCTGGTTTTCTGAGCCTCCACCTCATCCCTCACTAACAAGGGTGGTCTCTTGTTTGGGATTCCAAAGTAAACTTTTGTTACTAAAGCAGGCTGGATTTTTTAGTGTGCATCTTATATGTTGCATTCGATGAATTGCTAGTAAAGCAGGCACAGTCAATGAAAATGGGTCCTTGACTAGTTAACCTAAACTATAACAAATATATTGTTTAGGAAAGTAAGTTTCCACTATTGGAGTGTTCCTAGCTTTTTTTCTTTCAGACTTAGGTTTAATCTATAGAGCAACCCTGGAAATAAAAATAAAGTATACATTAGGAGGTTCCTTAGACATTTTAAATTAAATTCTTGAAAAATCAATGATTTATCACTGTGTGAACAGTTCTGTAAAGTAAAACAACACTGGAACAGTCACTAATTTTTTCATTCTTTCCCACTTGGTTCAGTGGTTTCAGTGTTCAGGTTTTGGAGCTGGTATGAAATGCCAAATATGCGGTTTTAAGTCAAATGCTGAGCTAAGTATCACCACTGAGTGTAGGACAGCCTGAAACACCAATGTCAGTGTTCTTTTGCACTAATACAGAGAAGATGATGGGAACATGAAGTGTAGTCTCAGGTTTTGTCTGGTTGTGTTTTCAGTATAGACTTGGCAGTCAAGCACTTCTTTCTTAACTTCTGGATCCTGAACCTAAAATACATCTCTGCATCTGAATTCTGTAGGTTACTTCACTGTGCTGTTGATAGCTGATGGATACATAGATCACTTACAGGCACTGTAGATTATGAGGGTGTAAATCTGTAAACTGTTCATATTACAGTGTGTAAACAACTAAAAATAATTTCCCTCCTGCTGTACAGGACAGGAAATATATCCCTGCTAGGTAATATTACACTAGTGTAGGTTTATGGCTCTCTCTAAGCACCAGTCACGTCAGCACACCTGCTGCAGAACTTGCCTCAGCGTATCACTGCACTGCAACATACTTCAGCTTTGGGTGTATGTTTTTCACTTTTAATGACAATTACTTTTTAATACTTCCACATTTATTAATTTCATGGTTTTGCACCAGCCTTGGAAACAATTGAGCAGCTTGCATTTCATAAACACTTTGATAACAGTACATTAATTCTTTCATTTTAGGAATAAAAACCAAATAATTTTGTTCCTGTGATTCCCATGTGTCTTGAACTAACTCCTGTGTAAGGGTCATTTATTTTTCTTTTGATCATGGGATATATTTTGATGACATCTCAAACTTTGTTCAATACAGTTAAACCCTTTCAATTTGTGTTCTGGAAATGAACCAATTATGTGGCTCTAGAAATAAAGATTTAGAGAACACATTGGTAAGGAAGCAATCATGAGTTTTTGTTGTAATACAAGAATATTACACCACCTTCTCTAGGCCCCTCACCCTAAGTGCTTCTCCACACAGAAATGCTGATCAAAACCACTTTGTTATTCAAGCATTGCAGTTGTTGCATCTCCACTTACTGTGCACATCCTGGAGGAGATATTTCAACTTTTTGCACGTAAGCATTACAGATAGAGATAATCTAAGCAATGCTAGTAGGTGACACACAGCTTGTTATCACCAGGAAGGAAGCTGCTCTATGCCCAGTGACTATAAATCAGATCCAGGCTGTGCTTTTTCACACATTTTCTTTTAAACAAAGATACCGTGCTGAAATGTTTCCAAAGCTTTATGGACTGCTGCAGCTTTGTAGGATATACAGAGTTTTGTGTTAGCAGAAACAAGTTACTTCAGAGCATTAGCTGGGAAGTTCTGTGACAAATTATTAAAAACATCCGGGAATAATTACATTACTGCCTTTTTTATGTAATTAGTGTGCTTCAAGAGTGTTCAGCTATATGAAGAAGAGGTTTTTAGGAAAAACTTCTTTCCTCCCAGCTTCAGTACTTGCAGAGTCAACTACAAGAGAAAGGACTCTTGTACCAAACTAAGTTTATGTTTGCAAAAAGCCCCTTGATTTTGTATATGGTCATATTTATCTGCTTGCTGCACATATATCCATATTTGTGGATCAAATACCTGCCTTGATGTAGTTATATATTACTTGAAGTAATTTTTCTTTGAAAAAATAAAATTTTCCAAGTTGAGGTTTCTGTACAAACTTGCAGAAAGAATAATAATGCTTTGCCACATTACCAATTATTTTACTAGCCTCATGGTTGTGGTGAATGATGCTTAAAAAAATACAATTGTGTCATTATTTGAGGTCATTCTCCATACTGCAGAATCCTGTATTTAATGCTGAAATATGGATATAAAACAGCTAGATCAAAGAGAAAGAAAAAAAAAGTTCAAAAAGAAGGTATTAGAAAATGCTACAGATTTAAGGTGTGAACTGTTGATGTTTTCCAGAGGTGGAAAATGAGAGCTCTCTGGTGCAGCCTTTCAGCAGGGCTGTGTCTGCACAGGCCATGCTTTGAAAGTACAGCTTATCCTGTGCCAAGGCAGTGAGAGGAGGGGTGGCAGAACTGATGAGGAAATGAAAGAATTATGTAGCAGAGTTTGTTATCCTTCCCTTCCACCCCTTTCCAAAAAGAACCTGTGGTAGTTTTCTCTTCCAACTTGTGAGTTGCTGGGAAGATTGAGTTATGAAAAATGAGGGCAATATGATCCAAGGATGGAATGCTGTGCCTTTAATGACCTTGCTGTTCAGGGTTAGATATTGAACATGCATATGCACAGATGGAAAATTTTTTCTTTTATACAGTTTTAATAATACACACAAATTCTAGTTGCAGTGTTTGGAGTATAAGAAATGAACTGCTAAAAACCTTGAAGTTGTAAGAGCAAAGGTATTCCATGCAGGTCCTGCTGTAAATGTTTTTGTACTGCGTTACTTAAATACTGTTGCTTCCTTTGTTTCTTGAAGGAGGATTAAAAACCAGTGGGGGACACGGTAATTGCAATTGAAATGGTGAAAAGTTGCAGTTTGTCATGGCAATTGCTCATTGTTCTGTCTTGGTCCTCTGACATCATTGTCCTTGTCTTTTTCTTGTCTCTGCTTTCCATTATGCCATTGGCAAGGAGTTGAGAAGTTAGTCCATTACTTCTGTGATAAAGCGTGGTACAGTACAACTTCAGATTTATTCCCACCTCCCCCTCACGCATTTTCACTGTTGGGTTTTTTCTTTGCCCTGTGCATGATGCATGTCTGTGGGAGATGTGCATGCAGTTCTCAGATTTTCCATTGCATTGCTTCCCTCCTTCCTCAAGACACTGCAGGGAGAAAATTATTTCATTCTACAGAGTTATTGTAAAGGGAATCGAGATGGGGATCAAGAAAACCAAAGCAAAACTGACAGGAATTTTCAGCTACTGAATGAATATCACAGTCATGACCACATTTTTAACTTCTTTAACAGTCCATTTAATATCTTTCACCGTACAACATGATGTTTCAGTTTTCCAGCACAAATCTAATACAACCTCAGTAGTTTGATAACTGTACAACAGTGCTTATCCTTGCCATGGATGTCATCTTTCTCTGGATGATGTAACAGCCAGTTGTACTTGAGAGAAATAATAGAAAAATCTCTTAGGCTAACCAAGTAGAGAGTGAAAATCTTTATTTCTTGGGTAATTTTGGTTAGTACATCAGTATTTGGAAGGCTTTGAAGCTCTTGCCAATACAGAAAAATCAGTTTCTTTGTGCAGAAAGGAGCACGTCAAATGGACTTTGTCAAATGTACTTCCAGTTTGAGGAAGAGTGTCTTCAGTTCCATTGTACTTGAAATGTTTGAGTCCAACTTTGCATTTTAGGAGCATCCCAAAGGAGTGCAGGTGTTTGTCTACCTGCACGTTTTCTTCATGGGACATAAGTAGAAGTCTGGGTAGCATGGCAGTCAATTCCAAATCATGGTGTGTCCCACCCCAGAAATATTATCAGAAGTGCACACAAAACAATGCAGATGAAACCCTATTTTAGGACTTGTGTGAAACAAAATACTGTGCCTGGAAGGCAGAATGCTTCTTGATCTATTTCTCCTCCTTCCATCCTTCGTGTGATGGAATTCACCAAGTACTTCAGTCCTTCAGCTGGCTTATTGTTTTTACCAATAACAGGGTCAGAATTTCAAAGGCTTTCTTTGTCAAAGGAGAACTTGTATTTAGTACCAAGATATGAGCTGTGGGTGACAATAATGTCAGTGTTGGATACCTTGTGAAATGTTACATGCATATTTTGCAAGTGGCATTTTGCTGCTTTTAGTGTCGTTTTGAATGTTAATGCATGTAGAAATTTGATGATATTAAAATCTGCCATTGTGATAATTGGACAGATCTTGAGTAGAAATACACAATTACAAAGCAGTACAGTATTTAAAACAAGAGGGCAAAGATGATACCAGAGCTTTAGTGTCCTCATAATTCTGAGCACGTAGCCATTTTCTATCTTAGTATCACCAACTTTCTGGGTAATAAGCTGCTTAGACCTTTTAAAGTTATGAAGGATAATGAGTGTATTTGGCTATTTTCATATGAAAAATGCAAAATTGCCTGAAGGGAAGAGCTCAAATACTACCTAGCCTTTGTCAGAAGAATTCAAAATAGCATTATTGAAACCTTGATAGCTTTGTTGTACTTCATACGTGTTTAACTCTACTTTCCCTACAAATTTAGCTTCTTCTGTAATTTACCAATTTTGAATTTTGCTGATTAGTATTGCTAGAATTATTTGATATTAAGTCAGAATTTTTATTGATTATATTTTATATTTTCCTGTGTTTTTGAAGAGTAGCATTTAAAAACCTTTTCTAGTTCCTAGAAGGAGAAAAACTTTCTGACAATTTTTTTTTTCACATATGACATAATACTGTGGGCTATAAATGTTTTAATTTTATTTTTACTTCAAGTAGGACTAGAAAATAAGATTTATTTGTTGTAGTATTTGCATGGGAATTGGGTACATATTGCTTTGATTTCTGCATTCATTAGCAGTTTTGGTTTTTCAGGTGAGATCTCAAATCAGTAAATCATTTTGGCTAACATCTGGCTGTCACCTCCTAGACTGGAAGGATAATAACTTCTGTAATAAACACTGGAAAATGGAAAAAAATATCTGGAGGGCTAATTTTATTTAAGCTGTAATTCTCTCAGTGTATGCAATTACTTCTTTTGTTTAGCATTTCCTTCCTGTAGGATTGTATAGTTAAGAAGGATTTACAAAGTTAAGCTAGTTTTGGGTAGCATAAGGAATAATGTTTTTGTACTCATTTGACACCATTTTGGAGGCCATTTTGCCTTTTTTTTTTTTAATCTTTTCCCTCTTTCCAAAAAAATCATGTTCTGACTGCTCAGGATATTTGCCTTATATGTCTATCAGTGATAGTGGATGTCACTGGTCCAGATTGTGCCTTTTCTTGCAAGATAACTGTTATTTTCTAAAGGGAAAAAACTGCCCATAAATAAAAAATAGACTGAGAAACCTTGATTTTCCTGTCATTAACCTTTAATTTTTTTTTCTTGATGAGGAATTTTAAAGATTCAGTTTTTGGTAGTAATCCTGCCAGGGAAAAGATGAAAAGCCTAAAGAGTCCTGAGATGGGCTATGGCCCTAAATGTGTAACAGTAATCTGGCATGCACAGCAATCATTGCATTCTTCCTGCTGATTCAAAGAACTAAAAAGACCAGACAAATGATGAGTTTTCTCTTTAGAACTTTTGAATAATTCAGGAGAGTGACTAAAATAACACTTTTAGTCAAATCTCCCAAACACAAACATAGCTTCTTTTTTATTCACTCTATTTCACTAGTAAACAGAATAAGCCTGTTTACTGTGTACGTGCAGCCTGTCAGCTGGTAAGAATCCAGGTAGTTGAGTGATGGCTAGTTGGCAGGAGTTTAGTTCCCCTCCTTTGTAAAGAAAATGAGAAAAATAATCCAAACCTGCTAAAACTGTAGTTTAGGTTTTAATAGATTTTGGGTTTTGCCACGAATTGCAGAATTTTTAGTGATGCTTCCAAGATCTGTGTCCAAGTTACAGGTCTAGGATGTATTGTGAAAGTAGTACACCATTAATCTTTTAAGTCTCTTTACAGGGCAGAGCAAAGAGAATAGAAATTCCCCAGAAGAGGTACTGGCAATTCTCTTATCTGATGTGTGTCTGATTAGATTGTATCTTCTGATAAAATATAAAATCTTCTCTTTATCCCATGGCTGTCGGTGTGGTAGAGTGTGGTCTCTACTTTCACATGAACTCTGCTTCTTTATCAGCCCATTTAAAATCAGTTCAAGATAAAACAGTTACCTAAGCTTAGCCACTAGCTTGATAAGCACTTACTTCCTACAGACTTTCTGGCCTCAGCAAGGCAAGGAAATGGCCTGTAAGTCCCTGTGGTCCATCCAACTGCTTTCCTGCCTGTGCATTAAAAGGGTTGGGGTAGTTGAGGTCAGTATGCAGTGAGCAGAAATTGAAGATGGATGCAGCTGTTGTGTTGGGTTAAGCACTTGGTTAGAACTGATCTGCACTGACGTTGATTCTCACGCTGTCCTGCAGATTTGGGTGAAACCATCAATCAACCATGCCTTCTTCATCTTTCCTTTTTTAGCCGGTCGGTTTCCTTTTTGTCTTTATGTTGTTGTTAATTTCAGTGCTGGTATATTTTTTCCACTTCAGTTACGAGTTCCATTTGTGTGTGTCCCATGACTCATCCTGTTTTGCTGAAGTTAAAGTTTTGATTTAAAACCCCAGATATACAGCCCTTATCAAGCATCCAGTCAGCTCACGTTGGATTCTGAGTGTACCTGGTGTCTTCTCTGCCTAATATATTCTTGTATCATTTTCTCTTTAACAGCCTCAAGTACTACAGCCTTCCAGCAGCCTTCCCAATTCCACAGACCTCGCCCAGGGAAAACTAATAAAAACTCCACATATCGAGGCCCACAGTGAATATCCTAAACCAGATCTGCATGACAGTAGAAATCATCAGAATCAAAATGCTGCAAGTGTCTCTCTCCCAAATAGCCTGAATGACATAAACTCTTCAAGAAGCGTACACTTAAACACAAAAGATGAAAATACATCATATTTGGACAATTTGAAAAACAAAAACACTGAAGACCCTGGAGAGGTGGCTAGTAATAAGAAAGGTATACCACCTCGTTCTTACTATCAGACCTCTACACGAGCAGATGCTCCAGAGGTGCAGACTGGATTACCTGTGAAAGTTCAACCCTCATTCACAAACCAGGCTTCCCAGCCAAAGACTTCGAGAATCGTGAAGCCCCCAACTGCTTTAGTGCCTCCTACCATGGCCGTTCCCGTACGATCTGCAGATCACTCCGCTGCTTCCAAGGAACGTGAGCTTCTACCACTGAGGAGTTCGACTCAGCCACAGCCAACATCTGGGCAGGATAACCTGAAGGGTAAACAGAGTCAGAAAGTGTCTAAACTTCGCCCACCAACTACGTCCTTCGTCAAATCCAAGCAAGGGAGCAGTCAGAAATCCACACCAGTACCTCCAGAGCC
Organism: Ammospiza caudacuta; assembly: GCF_027887145.1. NCBI lineage: Eukaryota > Metazoa > Chordata > Aves > Passeriformes > Passerellidae > Ammospiza > Ammospiza caudacuta. The sequence continues at coordinate 11,068,255 of NC_080601.1, forward strand.
TCAGAACACCTCCCTCAAGTCCAACATCCCCAGGCCACCAGTGCAGAGGAAGGAGGGCGTGCAGACGCACTCCGCTGGCGCGCACTCCGGGGACAGCATGCCCTCCGCTCGGCACTCCCGCCTCCCGAAACCAAAGACACACTGAGGCCATCCCACACCTCACCCGCTGCCACGCCGTGTCCCACTCCCCTCTCGGGACTGCCTTGGAGCCTGCTGTACCTGCAGCCTGCAAATCCTGCCGCTGTTCCAAACTGCATCTTCTTTAGGGTTTGCATTCTCCATCCTGCCGTGTTCTGAGGCTGATGTTATGAGCTGTGCAGTTTCTCTTGAGTGCTTTATTTTATCGTTGGTCTGTAATAAAGATAGTATTGCAATCTTTGTAGTTAAGCAAATACTGAAGTCTGTGATGACTACAAATGCCAGAATGCTGCACTATTTATTTCAGGATGGCAGAAATTATTTCTTACCTCTGTTTGAGTTATTAGACAATGAAATTGCTGTTCTGTTGAACTTCTTGGTTCTGAGTACTCGTTAGGTCAGAGTGGTAGAAAATTAGACTGACTAGCAGATGTTTTATTGGCCATAATTCTGACTCTGTATTCCAGAGGCCTATGCAAAAATCCTTGTATTTATCATTCTCTCAAGACTGACATATTTAATGTTATTTAATCTCATGGGTTGGGTGGGTTGTGTTGTTTTGTTTTGCTGTAATCTGAAGTAGCTCTGTTCTTTATTTATCCTGTTTTCACTGTTCACAGACGTTAGGCAGATTTCACAGGGTGAAACGAATCTTCTCGCTTAAACATCCTCATTTGTTAAATGACTGTGGTATGTTTTTATTGTGTTGAATAGACACATTACTGGGTAGATTCTTGAAATGCAGTGCTAAGGATGTTTGTCCAAACCTTCCAATGCAGGCTCTTAGGAATTGGTAAGTAGGGAGCCTCTGGGAATAAAGGGGTCCAGAACACCTATGTTGAGGTTGCACAACATGCATTTTAATTGATATTTTAAACTTTTATTGTTCTGCTTGTATTTATTAATTTCTGCTTAATATTGAAAGGCTCTGAAGTACCTGACTTGAAATTTTGCACAAACTTTGCCATATGTGTAAGAATTTGAAACTATTTTACAGAAATAAAACTTATATTAAAAATGCAACTATTTTTTAAAAAGGAAAAAATTACCCCGCTTATTTGCTTTGAGCAATCCTATTATGTCCTAATCCAGAGCTGGTACTCTTAAGAGTTTTTCAAAGATGTGGTATTTTGGGTTTTTTGGATTTTTCATTTTCTTTTTTTTTTTTTTTTTTTTTTTTTTTTGGTAATTTCTGAAGACGTGCATAACTGGTAAGGAGCTTCTTGGGGAAACTAAGCAGAAAAAAAATCTACATTTTTGTGCTCTCTAGGAGAAGTCTTCTTTCTGAAAGTAGTCTTGGTGCACTCTGGGACCATGACACAAATGATGCAAGTTACATGTGTGCATATCCAGTGAAGCTTTCCAGAAATTTGTTGTTATGTCCCATCTCCAATTCTTCCTATCTTTCCCATGACTCTCTTGGATGTTACTGGTTTTGGTTTTTTTTCCTGTTCTCAAGTTGGTTTTAAAGTCAGCAGCAGAAGGTTGCTGCAACGATTTGGCCCAAAATCTGTTCCTGAAGAGCACATAATGTCAGTGAAATGCAACACAGTGTTAGTTTGTTCTAGGCTCTGGCTGTAGGACATTGACATATTACAGTATTTTCTTTGAGAGAATTATAAATTAGTAGGTGTAGACATTTCATAAATGAATTCAGTATTCAGCTTCTATAATATAAGCCCTTTTACTGGGGGTATCCAGATGGATGCCTCAGTTGGGTGAAGGAAAAAAGAGTCATCTCACCTGAGTTTTCAGTACATCATTGGTATTCAAGAATTATTTTGGATTTCTTACACTGTAACTTTATTTAACTGAAGATAGAGCGGAAAAATGAAAAGCTTGGGGAGGGAAATGGGTAGGGGGAGATTCTTTTTCTGAACTACTTAGATCAGTCTGAAATAAGGGACCTGCAGGACCTTCTGTGAACTGAGGTGATGACAATGTAAGCAAGACATAGCAAGACAAATACTGTTAATTGTTATAGTTGGTATAGGATCAGAAACCACAACTTGAGATTGCAGTAACAATTATGCTCTGGTAATAATTTATTTCCATGAAAAGCATTGAATTAGTAGTATTTAATGTACATATTTACTTTAAATAAGAAAATAAAACTCACTTTTTATATTCCCCAAAACTAGCTCCTGGCAGCTAACTGTGTTTCTCAGGAGTTTAAAGACTGCTGAGGGAATGGTCAGATTCCTGGTTCATTTTCTGGTCCATATAGATTTCTATGGAAGGTGTGTTTTTTAAGTTTACTTTCCTTGAAGAGAAGCTGATTTTATTGTTAGTTGTATATGGTTTTGTGTAAAAATACAGTTTTCACTTAATGTTATTGACAGAAATTCATCATCTTCTGCTTCGTATTGTGGAGGTATCGGCAGCCTGATTTAGTGATGTTTCAATTTTTATGTTTACATTTAAAAGTATAGATATCTATACCTTTATTCATATCTGCACCTTTACTGAAAATTAAGGAGATAATTAAAGCAAATTAAGCAAAGAATATCGAGATGATCAAGGTTTTCATTAAAAGGACAGTTTCTAATTTTTCTTTCCAGAAGAAAATCTTATATTTATATGGGAGTGTATATATATATTAAAGGAACATAAATAGATTATAGTCCTTTTTTATAGCATTTCCCCGTTTTGTTCTGACAGGTTAGTGAGACACTGAGCTGGAGCCAGCGGGATTTGATCATGGATGAGACAGATGCTAGCCTGGCTTGTGTTTGTGTTCAGCTGCTAACCTGGCATCCCTCTAGGACAACTGCATGGTTGGGCTCTTCAGACTTTACCAGGGATGGCTCTGTTGCACGTATAGTAAGTCCAGAGTATGGCAAAGCCTGTCACGAGATGGGCAGCTGGGAGAGAAGTGGTGAAGTGAGGCTTGAGGCTTCACCTCAGTGAAAGATGGGGTTTGGGGGGTGATGGATGAGGGCACTGAGAGTGCTTGTCAAATGGGATTAAGTGAGTATTTTCAGGTGTCATATCTACCTTTTGGAAGGTGCAGATATATCATCAGTACTGGTGCAGATTATCCAAAATGTGTACATTTAAGTATTTGATATCTTCAGGGTTTTTTTTTTTTAGGTTTATAAAACCGATTTATTGCCATTTTTTTTGTTTTCATTTCTCATTCTTTTGTGCAATATTCACAAAAGTATTAAACTACTGTTCAGTATGTGTGTACAGAGCAATTACGCATTTTAACAAGTGAATAAACACAAAAGAAAAGAACAGAATTGCACTTTAAATGAGCTTTATTGCTTGGAGTTGTGCCTAAAATAATCTAGATGCCTCCTGCTGTGTGTGGCTTTTGTTTGAAACAAATTTCCCCGGTAGCGTTGCTGTTTCCAAGGTATTTTCACATCACTTTCACAGGATCGATATGCACTCTAGCATGTTTAAAAGCATTCATGTAGTGTACTGAGGTTTTGTTGTGCAATGACTTTAATTTAACCGTGGAATTCTAACACTGATGATACAGCCAGATCATTAATACCCTCCCCTGAAGCTAACACTTCATACTGCCAATCAAAGCCAGTGGCAAAATTTCCCTAGGACTAGCATAGCTCTTAAAGAATGATGGTCCCAGAATATGGTTGTGAGAAAACAAGTGCAATATTATCTCTCCAACTTTCTCAAAATAATTACTAAGGCCCTGAAAATCCAAAATGACACAATTTTGATACAGTTTGAAAAAAACCAAGGGGTTCCTCAACTTTCCATTTTACAGCAGTGAGAGTAGGCATAGCAACCAGACTGCATTATAGGTCACAACAGTTCATCTCAGCCTTGATCTACATGCTGATTTGGTGTAACAATGCCTGAAAACTGAACACCATTTGCGTGATTTCCTTTGTTTGCATGTCACAGCCATATGCACATTCTAAAGTCTCATACTGGGGTAGGTTGCATGTTGTGGGGGGGAAGTATTTCTGGTTTTGCACAGCACATAATCCTCTTAATATGGACATTTCCTTGCTGTACAAATGGAAATCGGTTCTTGAATTGGGCTTCCGTAGCTATTCCTTATCTCGTTACAGAGGCTTTTTCTGAGCAGAGTGGATTTCATGTGACCCTGGTGGTAGGGCTCAGTGTAGTCATCTTACAACTGTGCTTTCAAGGAAATTCAGTCACTGTTATGGTAAAGCTGCTCACTGCCTACTAATTGTAAAAGCACCACCATAAAACCAACATTATTCCCGTGTAGCAAAATCTTCAATTCAATTCAATACTAGCTAAAACAAGAGGTACCCTTACTATCTGCTTTGTTGTTTTTGGTTTTTTAACCCAGGCCAGAGTAAATACTGTATATTGGAATTTGCTTGTAAAGTTGATTAAAAAACCTGTATGTAAAAATTCTTTCCTCAATGTTGCTCTAGTGAATAAAAATAAAAGTCATAATTCTAATAAGTATCTCTTTCTCTTGACTATTCATGTCTGTGCTTTTTCAAGTCATTGGTGCAAAATATAGATAGAACTGTAGGCAGAAACTTTGGGGGGACAGGGAAATTAGACTTACATTCACGATGGATTTTTTCTTGGAATTGTATTTCTCCCACAGAAATGGCAGGCTTTTAGCATGAGACTTATTAAAGGGAAAAAGGAGGGGGAAAAAGTCTTGGAAGAGCTAAACATTTTAATGTATTGATTGCAGATGAACATGGACTGACATGGTTAATTCTTAAAGGTATGTTTTGGCACCTATAGTGCAGTTAAGACAGCTATTAAATACTCTGCCTAAGTATTTAATGAGTTAAATTCTTTATCATAAGATACTCTGAGGGAGTTATTTCCTCACAGAAGTCCAAATGAATACAACGTGGGCAAATATACAAGTCCTAATTGTGTGTCAGAATTTTGCCCATGGTTTGAATGGTTTGCTGTTCTTGAGATGAAAGGAAATCTGCTCCATTAATTAATCTGACCTATTTCAGTGGATGGAAGTTCAAGTTTGAAATTATGATCAAAAAGGGAGGAAAATCCTGTAAGTTTGAAGTAAGAACATTTAAAATATACTGCAGGCAGGCACTTGTAATCTTTAACCTGATGTTGGCTTCAAGATGGCCTTTGAAAATTTGCATGGGTTTTGGGGTGGAAAGAGCTGCACAGGGTTTCCAAGTTCAAACCAAGAAGGAAGGAAGGGAGTGGGAATGAATGAATCCTCCTCCTGTAGTTCTCCTGGGTAAGTGCCCTTTGTTTCCTGTGGCCCAGACTGTGTAAGTGTGATGTCTAATCCTTATCAGTGTGATCATCAGGTGTTGAACACCTGATGCAATGACTATGGAAATAGTGTCCCTAAAGGCTGTCATTGACAGCTTCCCTGTCTTCCTCCTCCAGAGGCAAAGGCTTCCTCCATCTGCTGCTGTCCAAAGTGACAACAGTGGTTTCCTGACTCTGGAGCAGAGCTGCTTTATTGCTGTTGGGCAGAATGTTACACGTGGGGAGAAGGTGAGAGGGGGTGAGACATGTCAGACATTGCCCTTCCTTTGCTACCCAGACTGAACACCCCTGGCACCTTCCCTTTGACAGGAATATCTGGGGGTTTTATGAGCACCATTGAATGCAGCTGAACCACAAGACAAATTAATATCAAGCTATTTGTAGCATCAAACAGGTTTGTGCAGTTGCTGCTTGCCCTTATGGGTGATGGGTATTAGCTGCTGTTTCAACAATAATTGGCTTGTAGTAGAATGTCGCAGACATTTCTCCACAGAAATCCTTCCTTTTGGATTTCTGTGTCTTCGGGAGGCCAGAGGCCCCCGAAGAGAAGGTAAACAATTGTTATCAGCTGCTGTGGAATGCAATAGGATTCACCTTGATTGGCTCATTTTCTATGTTTATAATTAAGAGCCAATCATCAGTTCAAGCCAGGGGACTGAGTCCTTGGCCACAGCTTTGTTGTGGGTTCTTTTCTATCTCTTCTTAGCTTAGCTAGCAGCTCTGCAAACCTCTCTCTATATTCTATTAGTATAACTATAATGTATAATATCATATATTAATAAATCAAGCCTTCTGATCAAGATACAAGATTCACCGTCTCTCTCTCACCAGCAGCGGCCCACTCAGGTTGCTGTAATAGTAGAAGGCACTGAACATAAATGCTCCAGCTCTAAGAATTAGTTGCTCAGTTATTTAGTGCTAATCAGTCAATCTGAAAGCTAAAAGAGTGGGTTTCTGCTAGAATTTCTGATAATTTTCTCTGAAGCCACAGGCAGTAAGAGCCCTTGGGTCTCATACAATATGTGGGGTGCAGTGCAAGCTTGCTCCAAGTCCTCACTGAAAACACAGTGTGAGTTCTCAGTAAGATGCTGGAGGCAAAAGTAATTGACCAGCAAGCCTGTTTTGAGAAGGATTTTGAATTTGATTATTCCAAAGCACAGCACAATCTGAAAACTTCTGAGCTGTTTAAAATGGTTCCCTCCATCACAGGCTCTGAGAATTTCTTCAGTTGCCTACAGTGTTTCATGACACAGGTTGGCTTTTAAAGCCTGTTACAGTGCAAGCCCCTGAAATAGCCCAAGATGAGAGGTGTTTAAAACCACTTGTAGACATGGCATATTCCAACAGTTACTTCACTTTAGTTTGGTTTGGCTTTCTTCCTGAAAATTCCATAGAAATGCAGCAATTTGGGAGAAGCATTTAGATATCAGTGGAGCTTCACATTCTGACAACATGGGGTTCTCAGCACCTCTCCAGTCAAAACAATTATTTAGATTTTATTTTGAAGAGACCTGATAATATCATTATCTTGGGTGCTACAGAAAAGCAGCCTGTGCATTCCCTCATTTGCTCATGATATCAGAGCACCCTTTGTGTACACAGTGGTTAGTCTAGGGGTAGTAAATGTACTAATTTAGCTACCTCAGAAGCATATGTATATAAAACCTATGAGCCTTTAAAGAATTGGATCATTTGGTGTGATAGGTTTCAATGCTTAGTAATACAAAAATCCAGCTATTCCCACAATTCCATTTTAATTGCTACTCAGTTTGACAAACTGTACTAATTATCCCACGCTACCTTTAATCTCTCTGCCTTAGTGTCCTCATAAATAAAATCAGAATTGTACTGGTGTTAGCAAAGTCAATGCTTGCAAGATTCTATGCTGACAGCATGAAAAAAATTCCCTGAGGAAACGAATCCACCCTTATTTTCTTGAACACTTTATTAATCTTCCTGGATTTGCCTGCTCAGGAGTCTTTAATTTTAATTTTTTTAAAAGTAATTCCTTGCATACAAATTTTGTGGACCTTGTTGAGACTCTTTTATTAGATCCAGTGAATTTCCATCTTTTAGGAGTTCCATGGCAGTTATTTGCAGGAATTCATGAAGTGTAAATGAGAGGGAATGGTCTCTCTGTGTGAGTTACATGCAGCACAGCAAAGTTCTCTGAAACTCTGTAAGGAAGTCCTCATGGAAATCTGTATCCCAAGCAGCACTGGCAGTTTCAGGGAGTGGTAGGAACCTGTGGCCCCATTTTCCAGGAGGATCCCTAAGGTGTTCATCACGTTTATGCAAACAGTTGTGAGTTTGTGGGATGCTTCCTTTTTAATTCCACTCACCTTTGGCTAAGTGATTCCGTGTCACTGAGACTGCTGCCGGCAGCTCTGAGCACAGCCCAGGTTTACAGTTCACTGCTGTGTGGTTCCTCTGGGTTGTCGCTGTGTTTTCTGTCCCCCAGGGGTGGCAGCAGCCCCCAGTCACAGGGGACAGCCTCCTGCTGGATCAGGCAGGAGCAGGGAAGCAGTTACTGCCACAAGACACAGCAGAAGGGTGTCAGGCTGAGCTCATATGCCAGCATCCGAGCTTATGTTTCTACAAAGTCTGATGTTCAAACCATATGCTTCTAAGCTGCTGCAGATCTGGTGTTCCCATGCAGGAGGCCTAATGATGCACAAGCTCTCTGCCAATCGTGCTCCTGTGCTTTTCATCCCGGCATTCAATTCCCGACTTCAAAGGAATTAGTTAAGATCTGTGCATGAGCATTATATTAACAGCTGTTAAAAGCTCTGTGTGTGGTATTTCTGGCACATACAGGGCACTGAAAAAATGCTGTATGTTTGGAGTTTGTATTTAGGCATGAAAAATACATATTTCCTTTAAAATGTTCTTCTAATGACACTTTTTTTGAGCTGCTTTGAGGGTGCTCATTTCCTCAAGGGATTATCTTGGTGAGTTATTATTCTGCCAAGTAGTATTGTCGGGTTTCATAGAAATATATTTGTTTTATAAGGAAAAAAGGGTCATGGAGGTTATTTCACAGATTATTACACTTCTTATGTTACTGACACAAAAGAACACTGCATAATTTTTAATATGATTTCTTGTGTCCCATCCTGCAATGTGCTAGTGCAACAAACTAGCAAATTTGAGGAGGGGTGTTAGAAACACACTTATGGGTACATGTTGAATGTTACAGAAGGGCTTGTCAGCTGTTACTGTAAGTAGGAGCATGGGTCTCTGTGTGTGATAAGTGCTCTAAGCTCAGTACCAACTACCCAGGCCTTAGCAAACATGTTTTAGGCAGCGTCTGAAGGGTTAACCCCAAAATCTGATAGTATACGTTTTTTTTGATAAAGCACTTGGGGCTCGACATACAGAAGACGACAAGAATTAGGACTATTACTTTAACTGTAAATTCCTAGCAGGCAGGTGGATATCAGTGAGCAAGATGAACGGGAAATCCTCCCGTGCATTCATTCCCTTTCCCTTTAGGTGAGCCCAAAGCCAGCGGTGTGCGCAGCACTCGGTTCGTGCCGGGCTGCTGGGACAGCAGAGGGCAGTGCAATGCAAGCAGCCAGCCCTGCCAGCTCCTGTCCCCGGTGTCACACGCTTTCCCGGTGTCACACGCTCTCCCGGCCACAGCTGGAGCTCTAACCATGTCAGCAGCCTCAGCTGATTTATTGTTAGGAGGTGGAGGGGTAAAGCAGACATTGGAAACCTCCCTGAAGAATCTGTGTGATTTGAACGGGAATAAATTAGTTGTTTTCCCTGCTTGTTCTCTGTGGCAGGCTTGTCTTGTTCCAGCCTGCTGTATTTATCATTCAGCTCACTGACTGCTCAGGTGGGAAGTTCACAAGAGAGATGGGAGATAAAGACTAAATGTTCAAATGTGTTGGCAACTCCAAGCCCCTGTAGAAATCTTTGACTGCTCTTTCAGTGCACAAACCCGGCAGAGCAAATCCTGCTAGGATGAAATGATCATTTCACTACACCAACACAATTTGTTGTGCTGATGGTCACTGTTAGAAAATTACTCAAGGAGAACCTCTGTGTATTTACTTCCTTGTTTAATTGTGTATAAACTTTTCTGTACATAAAACAGATGAAATAAGTAGAAATCAGTCTCCCTATTGGGTCCTGTTTTCATTGTGTTTTAAATGAGCCTGATTTCTTGAGCATATTTGTTACATTTTTAAAAAGAAATAATTATTTGCTCATATGGTTCCTTGAATTTTGTATCCAGTAGGTAAAACTTCCTTCTCAAACCTTGGAAGTGATCACTTGTGCTTGGGGTCAAAACTTTATTCAAATTTTATTCATATGAAAAATGAAGCCTGCTGTGATCAGATTTAATTTAAAGAAAAGATTTCTTTCAGTAGAGCAAGTATGAACTAAGGTTAGAAGAACTTAACAATTTCGCTTTACTGACCTGAATTGAGATAGATACAAGCAAGCAATTTTTCAGGAATTTAATTAGTGATGTATTAGACCTGGGTCTTTCGGTTGAGAGTCTCTTTGCTTGATCTGTCGCTCTGTGAAACCTTGGACTCAACCTTTTTTATTTTTCTAGCAGTTCTGTTCTAGTACACAATGAAAAGTTTCTCAATAACCCCTGAAATGCAACTATTTAAAAATATCTCTCTGACCCTTCAGGTAAACTGAGTCCACATTAGCCTGTCCCCATGTTCACATACAATTTTCCATTTCCTGTGTTTATTTAGTAAATTGTTCCTCATCGCTATTTTCAGACAGAATCTTTATTTTAACCTATAGCAAGCAAATCACACTTAAATTATGATTTATGTTAATTTTAGCAGGAAGCAAGCAGGGCTTTATTTATGTTAGCTCTGTAGAAATACAACAAGGTACTCAGCAAACATGCTGCTGCTGGATCTGTGTCACCTTTCAGGGCAGTTGTGCTTTGTACCATCCTGTAAAATAATTCGTTTTTGCAGACTGAATCCACCAGAGGGAGTTTTTTGAGTTTTGGTTGGATTTTTTGAAGTAGTGATGGCTTTTTCTCCTAGGTTCCACAGATACCATAGTATGAGTTATTGCTGGTGTCTCCCACCAGTCTGAAGAGCAGGAAGGTGCTGCTGCCTTATGGCGGTGTAGCCTTGGCAGTGCCTGTTGAGGGGCAGGAGGAGGCTGCATCAGTGGAGGTGTGGGAGAAAGCTGTAACATCAAATCCTGTGAACTCTCTTGGAGGAAGGACAGGGCAGCAGGATCCCGTGCAGACTCACCTGAGGCTGCAGTAACTTTTAAACCAGTAGCAGAGCAACTATGTTAATAACTATCCCTGTCCCAGCTCAGTGGCAATGCATAGTAGCTGAAGCCAAACACACCATTTTCTTTTTATTTCCCTGGGATATTTTCACACATGTCCACACTCTCCTGTCATGCAACTGCACAGTATTCTAGCTGCTTACATGTGTGGATTCCTTTTATTTGTAATTGTAAGTGTATCAGCCCAGTAACTTAAGTAATTCTGAATCTTTTCCCTTCCTCTGTGTTTTAAATCAATCTGCAGCTAATTTACTCAGGCCAGCTTTTGATCTCCATGTCACCTTGCCTGCTTTGCCTGTCAGTTGTAGATTACATTTGGTCTTTGTACTTTGTGATTTGATTACTGGTAGCTACTTCATCGTTCCTCTCTTCCCCAGTGAGCCATGGGCATTACTGAGTTCATCTTTTCATTGCCTAACTACAGAGGACACAAACCTTTCAACAGCAGAGAGCAGACTGACAGGGAATTAACCTCCTGCTTGTGGAACCAAGGATGTGTCCTGAGTCTGTTCCTCAGAGATGTTTCCTTGCTGTCCAAAGCCCTATTGTCAGCCTCTGTGGTATCAAAGCTGTGGGAATAATTAATTCTCAGCTTTGAGCTTTGGGTGGCTTTGTGGAAAACCAAAGCAGACACTGTATGGATTCATTTTAAGTACGCTATTTTTATAAGTCTTTTTGAAGCTGAAGCTTCGATAAGGATTCCACCTCTATTTTCTTCCTTTAATTTGCTCCATTAAGACATGACTGACCTCTCAGCGCACCTTTGGCACCTGCCTGTGTTCTGAGAGGCTGCAGCTGAGCCTGCTGCCATGGCAGGGCACCTGAGTGTGATCAGATGGAAATGCACAGCCCTTACTCCCAGAGCAGCTGGCCCAGCTGCTGGCAGCTCTGTACAGAGCTGTGCCTTGTCTTTTCCTTTTGTTTTGGAAGGTAATGGCCATGGCTCAAATAAGACCATTTCCTAGAATGGACCATTTATTCTGACACATGGTCTCTGTGGTAGATTTCTTGGGGGTTCCTTGGGTTCTTTTGTTGTTTTGTTTGGGTTTTTAGCTGCACGATGCTAAGGTGCCCTCCTGCCATGCTGGAAGGTACACAGAAATCTCTGGCCACTTGCTCAGTGCTGGATGTCCTGCAGACTTTGCTACCTGCCTGTTCAGCAGCTGTAAAGTTTGGGTTGGATGCACACTGGTGCCTTGGCTCTCTGGTGACCACAGTGACCACTTGTCATGACTGACCTGATGAGTGTCAATGCTCAACCTGGCCAGCAGTACCAGTGACAAGGATTAATGAATCCCTCATTCCTCAGCCCAGGATCTCTCTTAATTTTGTGCTTCTCTGGCACATTTTGTGGCCTGGGGGCTGATGCTTTGCAGAGGATTTGCTGAAGGCAGCCCTGAGATTTCTGTGAACCCTGGGCGTGTGTTAGACCAGGAGGGAAGTGCACATTGCAGCCAGGTCAAGGCAGCATTGTTCTGGTGCCAAGATCCACCTCTCTGTTTCTGGAAGGGGAATTGCCATTGGCAGGCATCACACTGGTGGGTGACAGGCCCCAACTCCCTCCTCTTTGGCCATTTCACATGTGTGACCCCCAGGGGCAGGAGCCAGGATTCTCAAGTGCATGGGAGAACTCCCTGCACTGCACTGCAGACAAGGCTGTGAATAACCAGCTGCTGGGCAAATTTCTGGAAGAGGTTCTGTAGCCCTGTGGTCTTGAGGTGCACGGTGCTCTGTGCAGAGGTTTTTAGCTAAAAGGTTGCAGCTGGAGCACCTGGAGTTGAACCAGATTCATGGAAAGGATTAGCAATGTGTGTTACTGTATGTGGGTGTGATTCATGAGGGGTTTGAAAGGTACAGGGGGTTTCTTGGCACTTTGAAATGGCTGTTACTTTTCCCCCTCTAAATAGAGCAATTGAAGAAAAGAGTTGCTCAGTTTGAAAAAAGGAAATGCTTTACCTCTTTTTGTCTTGGTGCCTCAGGTGCTCCATGGAAGCCGGTTCAGTCTCTGTTTACTTTGCACAGCATCAGTCATTCAGGTGACATTTCCATTTGTCTCACTGCCAGCTGAACAGCACCTTATGGGCTCTCAAGGAGCTCACTGACGTGAGTGCCCTGACTACAAGATGCTCCTTTCCCTCTTTGGGTGCCAGCACTTTGAGCCAAGCAGCTGCTGAATGTCAGACTCGGTGGTAGACCTGGAGTTTAGCTGGTGTACTCCTGAGGATGAAGCTGGGGACAAAGTTCTGACCTGACATCACCACTTGTGCTTTAGTGGATTTAATTCTGTGGGCAAGTGATCTGCTCTATGGAAATAGCTGATGCTGGGTGTCCTAAACCAAAGTGGAATGATTCTTGCCTAATGTGAGCATTAAGAGGACTTGCTTTCTGTATTTGTGTAAATGCTTTTGCATCATCTTAATGAGTTATGAATGGCCACAGTTTTTTCCTCTTTTTCCAGAAGGTTCTGCACAGAAAAACAGCTGCATTTTATTTCTCAGGTACAATGAGCTTGTTCACTGCTCTCTGGTATCTTATTAATGAGTTGTGACTATGAAAATTAGGGATGCAGCCACTTCTGGGCAGGTTCATGAGCTGTGGTGCTTTGCTAAAGCCCAAAAAGATGTTATTTTTGGCAGTGCTAGAGACGTTATGAAAGAACATCAAAGATCATTAATGCATCTTTTGTAAACACTGTCTCTTACTAACCTCTGTGCTTCTGCTTCTGGCTGGATAAAAGCTGCCCACTGAGATTCCTGCTTCAGCTGCTGCCCCTTTGGGGTCTGCTAAGTGTGAGGCTTCTGAGCTGGTGTTCATTACTATTAATTAAGGAGCAGCTCTGTTCCTGGCAACCTGAGGCACAGTTCCATGAATCAAATGCAAGCTGTTCTGAGCTGATCAATAAGAGTGTTGCTTTCTAAAACTGGAACCACTGGTTTATAATATTGAGTTACTTTATTTGTAAGTTTATTGCTATGTGATCAGCCATAAAAGGTGGCCCAGCAAGATCTACTTTCTCTTGACAATCATTGCCCTATAATAGTCCTTCACTTTCCATTTGACTGATTTGGAGGCAGATGTGTAGTTTTTAATTGGTTTTTAATTCTCCTCAGCTCTGGGAGGTGGTGACTGAACAATCTCCAATTTATTTATTGATTTGAGTTCACAGCTCTAAATTATTCTTTTATCAGCCTTTATTGCTGGCTCTTCTCCTTGCTCATGCAGGAAGCTAAGACTTTTTTTTTTCTTTTTTAAAGAATGAATTAATAGAAAACAGTTAAGTAAAGCAGCAGCTGAAACTTTTGAGCAGGTGCTCAGCTGAGTTCCTGCCTGTCTTTTCCAGAAGCCATGCTCAGAAATGAGCACATCTTGTATGAAGGAGCCAAGGGTGAGTCACTTCTGGAGCCAAGAACTGAAGGATCAGATCATAAATTCAAGCTGACTAAGTGTGTGCTGAAGTTCTTTACCAGAAGGTCTTAATATCCTTCCTGATAGTCTGTGGTGGCTTCTGTACAGGCTGTTTATCATGCTGCAGCTTGGGACCCATAAAGCTGCTACCTGAAACTCACTTGGAGCTCTTGCACAGCAGAGTTTTCTCAACACAGCCTCAGCTGGGCTGGAGGCACTGTTCAGAGGGGCTGAGCAGTGCTGGGTCCCTGTTTCTGTCCTCTTTCAATCCATCCTGCATTTTTTGGGGGGGTTGTTACTGCTGACTGGTCTTGCAGAGTGCAGGGTGTGCATGTGCATGTTGTAAAGGTGAAAATAACACTTTGCATTGCTTCTGGTTTCTGTATGCCTGGCTATGTTTGATGTGGACTAAAATGGTCCCTCTGCTCCACTATTTAACACTTAGAGGTTGTTTTGAGTCAGGGCAGGTGGGCCAACCAGGGCTTTTCATTCTTCCTCAGGGCTCTGGGCATGATCCCCTACAATGAAATGGCTGGGGATGTGTGGGTTCCTGTCTGCCCCCCTCACAAGTATAACTGCTTCCAGGGTGCTCAGCTCCCTGCAGGGTCTCTGGTCTTGCCCAAGTCCCCTTCAGACAGCAGCCATGGGTGTGTTTCAGGAGGGGAAAAGCACATTCTTGGAACATTTGAACTTCCTACCCTCCCTTTTGGGGATTAAGGAGAAGAGAGTATCAATATGGACATCGCCCATCTGGAAAGCTGCAAGGATTGTCCTTGCCATCAGCAGCGTTCCAGCTGTGGCACGCCCTTGCTTGAACAGGAAGAGGAACAGGCAGAAAAGAGACCTCTCTGCTTCCAGCAGCAGCTGCAATCCTGGGTTGAGTGCCAGAGGATGATGCTGCCATGCTGGAGACCTGCCCTGTCACTGAGCAGCATTTTGTGAGAGCTCCTGCTGCAGTGCCCAAGCTGGGTCACCCTTAGTGGGAGCTTGGTAATTAAATCTTGTTGTTTCCACCCCTCGCATGCATGTAGTAATTAAAAGAGCTTGTAATTAATGGGGACTGGGGAGGGAAATCAACTGGAACCTGTCAATTTGAGCTCTGTTCTGATGGTGAAGATTTACTCAGCCAAGTAGCTGGTGTTCTTTTACAGCTTTCATGGGTCACAGCTGTCCCTGGCCCTGTGAATAGCCAGTGGGGCTTGGCATACCAGGGGGAAAAACCTGAACTCATTAAGGATTGTAACTATTCCAGACATTTCCTATTACCTGTAAGTATCTGACACTGCCACTCTAGTGATATAAGAACATACAGTTTGTGGGAGGGAAACCTTGATTTAAACACATGTATATTTCCTTTAGCAATGAGAAAAGCTACTAAAATAGTAATTAAAATAAAATCCACTTGTATTCTCAAAGGGGTACACATATGTGACCCTAAGCCATGGGTCTTTGGAAATCACTGTAAAAAAAACACCCAAAAGTTTTTTTCTGCTGTAAACCAGCAATGAAAATTATGCCTAATTTTTCATATTTTTGTGGTATTCTTCCTTTTTTGCAGCAGACACAAATTCTACATATTTGTAGGAGCCATAGCTTGCAGGTTCAAATGGCTCCTGTGCTGGGTATCATTCCTGGCCTTCTCAGTAGTCCTTGAACAACTGAGAGAGTAACCAACCCTCTCAGAGGAGTGGCCATGGTGGGGTCTCTGCTGTGATCTTTCCAGGAACCTGCTGCTGCAACAACAACCTGAATTTGTACTTCATTGTAAATTTTACAATGTTATTCCCAGAATCCAGAACTGTGCATCAACCAGGAGAATTGATCAACAACTAGATTTAGAAAATAATTGGGCTGTATTGGCCAGAGACCAATCAGGTTCCAAGGCAGTGGCAGTAGGAATGCAGGTCCTGTATGGGAGTGGATAGACTTGTCTATAACTGAGAAAATTACCCCACTGAAATGAAATGCCACCTCTCTGGGATTTGAGAAGTGTGACATTGGAAGGCATCCTCCTTGCTCTAAGTGGCCCTGGCCCAGCTCACAGGATGGCCTTAGCCATGCCATGCATTGCAGCCCTTCCAGCTGCTGCTTTCCTGCAGAGATGCCTGGAGCATCCAGCCTGCCCTGGAAGCTGCTTGGGCACTTGTACAGGCTCAGTGTCAAATTGCAGGGTGCAGTGGGCAGAAAGCCCAAGCCAAACTGCAAAAATGCCAAATCAAACTGCCTTGGAAGAGCAGAATAAACTGCTGCTTTGGAAGCCTCAGTAACTTTTCCCACATCTGGGAAGCCCTGCAGAAGAGTAGTGCCCTGTGTAACGAGGCATGAAGGGGGAGCTGCCAGATTCTTCCTCAATGTCTTTTTAGAGCTGCTGGTTTTACAATGGCCAAACTTAGCTCATCTATTCCCCCTGTCCCCTTTCCTAAGGTAACTGCTCCCTCATCCCTCAGCCTGCCTTCCCTCCGCAGCTGCTGAATTGCAGAGAGACACCTGAACATTTAGCAGGGAGCTTTCAAAGCCTTTTTAGGGGTTTTAACTGCTCACTTCCTGCTGTTCCTAATGGAGGCAAGCAGTTAAATCCTGAACTTGAAAACCTGAAAAGGTCAAAGGCAGTTAAATTCCAGGTGTGTGGTGTTCCGAGGTTGTCCCCGTGCCTGCAGGAGCAGTGGTGACAGTGTTTAGTGCACAAGCTGCCTCTGCTGAGCCCTTCCTTAAGCCTGTGTGACACTGATCTATTAGCAGGGCCATCAGTCACCGTGCTGCCCAAAGTACCAACCTCATTGCTGCGGGCAGAGAATGCTCAACACAAGTTTATGCAGGTAGGCATGCTCCTAGCAAGGACCACCTTCTGAAACCAACTGAATATGGACCTGCTTTCAGTGAGTTTTCTAAGTGAAAAGTGTCTTAACCAAATATGAGGTGAACTGGAGAGATCTCAGCTGCTGGATGAATGGCAGAGAGGCTGTTTTGTGGTATAAGCTGGAAAACAACTTTACTAGGGGAAGAATATTAACAGGCTAAAGCTGTACCTTATTAGCATGGAGTGACTTGATTGCAGAAGCACTTGAATAAATCCCTTAGGAATTTATGTGAAAGGGTCAAGTAAGGGGTCAAGTAAGACAGATGACTTTAGTGAAGAATTTATGTCTTTAATTTTTTTAATTTGCTAAGTGTTTTTTTTAAAGAGCTGCTTTTAAATTCTACTCTTCCTGTGGAATTTCTCTCCGAGGTTTTTACAAGTAGTAATTTTATCTCAATTTCAGCTAGTTACTGCTTTTAACTGGCTGAAATGTGTATTGCCTTGTGATGTATTCCTTGTTTTGCAGTCCTAATTAGACTATTGAAAGAGTTAATAGATGCCCATTTCAGAGGCTGCTTTCAGCATCCTAATTGCAGTATAACTAATTCAAGCCTGTGTGAGGTGTACTTATCAATGTAAGGTAATAAAAACAGCCTGAAAAGTGCTAGCAAGTGTTTAAAGGATTCTCCCTGTGATTGATATTATTAATCTTTCCAGTTTGTGTAGAAGTCATCTGTGGTCAGTTCTCTATTGGCAGGTCAAATCTTGTGATGGACACTGTGTGGCCTTCCTATCCCCAAAAGCTACTCTATTTCCATTTGGATTTTGAATACTTGGTGAAGTCTTTGTTTGATTTTGTTACTATTCTCAGTTCTGGAATGAAAAGAAGTGCTAGAATCTCATTCCATCTTATTTGGTGTTATTTTTATGTGTATAGAGTTTGTTCTGTTCACGGACTTCACAGAATTCAGGGGAAATAAGATGATATATCCCCTCATAGATGGGGATATTTAAAGGAGGAGGATGCTGAAGCACTTTAGTTATTACCAGTATTTCAGACATTTTCAGATATGTAATCACTGGATTTCATAGCGTATTTCTTGCCATTTTGAAATCATAAAGAGAACTTTCATAAAGAATTATAAGACAGGAGATAGCAGCTTTCTTTAGCCTTTCAATCATGCACATTTCTTAAAAGAAAAAATGTATTGCTGCTGGATTGAGCTTTTACAAGCTTGATGGTGGGCACAAATAAGATAGAGATTTAATACTGTGCCAAAGTAAAAGGTTAAAGGGTCAAAAGGAGAAATGTTAATTTTCAGTATTCAATTAATCACCCTTAACAGCAAGCTGATGATATACTCTTACATTCACAAGAAGCAATTGCTATTCACCTTGAGGGACAGAGCTGAGCGTCCAACCAAACAAGAGGATAGGGCTTTACAACTCTGCCACTCTGTGCAACAACTGTGTGTACCTTACTCTGTGTGAGCTGCTGCATATGCTTCCCTCTGCTTTTAGTCCTGGATTTGGTTCAATGTACCAATGAACAATCAATTGTTCTCCAGTCTGGGAAGTAGCTGTTCTGTGCTTTCAGCTGCTGCCACTGTTGGCATAGCTGATCTGTGTCTCAGGGCGGACAGCATTGTCAGACCCATGTCTGAAATGGCTTCAGATCCATGGGTCTACTTTCCCTTTCCTTTCACCAGCCCTCAGCCAGTGCTCCCTATTCCCCCTGAGTTTTGTTTCTGCAAACTAAATTGACCAAATTATGCTCGGGGACCCAGGCTTGTGAATTAGTCTTAGATTGTGAAAAGCTGCCAATTGAATAGAAGCCTTAACAACATTTTGGGCCATTCCCCTGAATGTAAATCTTAAATGTGGATTAGCTGCCTTAGAGGATTAGGACTGTGATACACCAAACTTGCCACCTTTAGATTCCCGGGTCACTCATGAACATGTTTTGCTGCATGAAGCCTGAGTGCACATGCTGATCTATCACCTGTGCCAGTCCTGTCATGGACAGGTGTTTGCAGTTTAAACCTGTCTTTCTGACCAGTGCAAGTGCTGCCCAATGCACAACATCTCTCAGTCTGTAGCACTTAGGCTGCTGTGATGAGCAACATCCTTAAGTCCAAGTTAATTAATCAATGTTAATGAGCACTCATTGCCCACAGACACCCACACTCCTTCAGAGGGTGAAGAGAATAGTCACTTAACATCCCAGCAGCCGCAGGAGGCACTGGGAGTTCTGCTTGTCTACGGCTTTTTGTTGGAAGCTTCTCAAAGTATTCTTTCTCCTTGCCTTGAGCTGACTCTCCAGCATTCCTTTGTTGTGCCTTCCGTGAAGCACTTTCAGCTGGCTTGGGCACGGGGGTGCCTAACACACATCCAGCAATGGCCTCTGTGCTGTGAGGTGCTTTGAGAGGCTCTGAAGCTGCTCTGGGGTTGCTTTCTGACTCCTGCTGTAGGCTGATGATCCTGGTGAGAAGCTCTGCAGGGCAGTTCTGAGTTTGCTGCAGAGCTTTGTGCAGGAGCTTCAAGCTGCTTTCTTTCATGGCTTTGGTAATGGGACTCTGTGGGAGGCACTGCCAAAAGAGATGAGAAATCTGTGCCCAGGGCTGGAGGACTGGAGGGAGTGCCTGGGAGACCTGGCCTTGTGGAGTGAAGGTTCAGGTGCAATGGGCAGAAGGGAGTGACCCTCAGCATGTCTGAAATTATCTCCTACAGCCTAATGTGTTACACAGGAGAGCACTTGGGGGGAGTTGGAAGTGCAGTCTATAAACCAGAGCTCTCTGTTTCTGGTAGTATGAAACAGCTTTCACAAGCCTTGTCTCATGCTTTGCATGAAGGTTGAGATCACATCTTAACCTGTGCTAGGACTGACAGTGCTGACAGTGTTTTAGACACTTGCATCTCCTTGTTTTGGCAGTGAGCGCTTCTTGGAGTAAGGGGTCTTTTTTTGTCCACAGAAACAACACCTTGTCCAACAAAAGAGTTCTGGATGCATGTGTATAAAAGGCGAATCTCCCTGAGTTTTATTCTGAAATATTTTTGGTTTTGTGCTTTTCTGTCCTAATATCCTGAGCTGGGTTTGAAGTATGAAAGTTCATGATCCAGTTGCATTGACTTGCAAAGAAAGAACTCTTCCCTATACCAATTTACAGGTGTAAAGAAAAAAAAAAAAAAGAGAGAGATCTGTGAAACGTTTTTTCTCCTTACTGAGCTCTGTTAGTCTCTGAGTAATTCTACAGGTTTTGCCCCATTTTCTGTACCCCCGGATCTTTGCAAATCAGCTTAGAGGAGACTTCAGAGGCAAGGTTAAGAACTGCCTGGTAAGTGAAAGTGTGTAGTCAAAGGCTGCCTCAGTCTGTTCCCTTTTTCTTCTCTTTTGGGTAAAGAGAATGGAGCTGAGCTCCAGCAGCGATGGAAACGAACACTTTTAAATGAGGGACCATTATGAACATCAGTGCTTAGAGGAAGATGGACAGTGAGACTTGACTACCTCTTACAGACCACAATTTTGTTGGTTATTCAGAATGTATTGATTGCCAAGAAGTAGTCTCTGAGTCAAGTGGCTTTCTTTTTCCATCTTATTTTAAGTTCCCATATTTATTGTTGCAGTAACCAAGATTGTGAGAACAGCCAATAATCTTGTTGCTGCACCAGAGTGAAGCTAGAGGGGGTTATTATTACTCTGTTTTTCTGCTTGTTAAAGTGGCACGGAGGCTGTTTCCAGCAGGGCATATCCATACTATTTTTTCACTTAGTGTTTAGTGCAGTTATTAATTGTGAAGTATTTTATATATATATATATATATACACATAACATGTGTGCATATATATATATATATATACATATATATATACATATAACATGTAGAACTGTACTTTACTGGTTAGACCTGAAGACCTGAGGTTGTCTGAGCTGTCCAAAGGACCTGGCCTTGCCTATATGTGCAGTCGAAAAGAGATGCATTAGAGACAAGATGATGGTGGCAGGATGGCAGTCTCACTGTAAAGATGGAAGTGGCACTGAGGGTTCTTTCAGTCTGCCCTGCTGTGGGCTCAGTTATAAAAAGACCACTTTGCAATGTAATGGCAGGGAGAGTGTACAAAGGACAGAACCAACATCTTCCTGGAGGTGTTTAAGGAAAGGATGAAAGGCGTGGAGACAAATTACAGTAAGGGAAATTCTCATTAGTTATTAGGAAAGAACAATGGATCATGAGGATGGTGAAATGTTGAAATAGATTATCCTGAGAGCAAGCTCAGCTGCTAAGATGACCTCAGAGCACCTTGCGTTGAGGGGGAGATTGCACCTAGAGGAGCTCAAGATTCCTCCTGTACTTACTTTTTCTATTTTTTTTGCCTCTAATTTTGAGAATTCTTGTACCTTTTAAAGAAGTAATGTAAAAGCCCAGTTGGAAAAAACAATATCTTTAATGAAGGCTGCTTGTGCCTTTTGAGCACTCCTGAGGGAACAGCCGTATGGAGAGTGAGGCCTGATGCTGAGTGTGGTGTGAGCAGGCCCCTGCTGTTCGTTCCTTAAGTATTTCAGTGATATTCCAAATTTGGCTGATATAAATCATAGTACTCATTGAAATCCAGCAAATAACAAATCCTACTGTATTTTTAGCCCCTATCAGTGAGAGACAATCACCTCCATAGTTAAACACATCCCTGAGGCAACTTCCCCGGCATTAAACACAACCCTGCGCTGCCTGTGCCTCACTCCCTGCATGCTGTAAATTCAGGAGAGGGGAGCTTTCTGTTATTTTATTGCAGATATTCAATAAAATATGTCAAGACCATCATGGAAACCATGCAAAAAGAAACTGTGCACAGAAACAAGCACATATTTTCTGGATCTGCTAAAACTAGCCTGGGCTGGGTATGCCAGCCAGAGCAGAATGGTGTGGGTGAGTTGACATTGCTGTCCCATAGTGCTGCCTTGAGCATTCCTATTGGGAAATGAGGTTTAAATGACTGATTTCTTCATTCCCACAGTGAAGGTAACATGGAAGTTTTCCCTCTGAACAAAGCTCCTCAGTAGCAGATGAGAGTCTCACTCGTGGGCCTGGAAGAAGGTGTGCTGCCTCTGTGTCAGAAAGCAGCAGGACTTGAGGTAATACTACCAAATCTAACAGAAAGATTTGTGGAAACAAAACAAGCAGAGGAGGGAAAAAAGTGAAAATCAATAATTATGAACCACAGCCTAAATAAAAATGGGAAAGAAAGGATTAGTTGTGGACATGTTCAGGTCTGGAATTTCTTTTTTAGACATGCTGGTATGGGTGGACCAATGGATCACAAGGCAGAAACCATAACTTTTATATGGTTTCTATGTTGCTGAGTCTGAATTCAAATCACAGAGCACTTAATCATTGTCACCTATAGAGGACTGTTGACTTCTAGGCTGTTAACAAAATGATAGAATGTCCCAGAGAGGAAATAAAACATCCTTTGGAAGTTGCCAGGTTGGGTTGAACAGCTGAGGCTGGCTCTCCTGGAGGCTCCCTGCAGCTGTGAGCTAGCTGGCACTGGATTCAGTGTCCTCAGCTTCTAAATCAGCCATGGAGGAGGGATCTGGAGCACTGGCCCTGTCACTGTGTGCCTGGCAGGGACTGCATGGCCCTGCCCACCTCTGGTGGCACAGAGGGCTGACAGCAGGGGCAAAGCAGCCAAAACCAGTGTTGCTGCTGGCTGTCTGCAAACAAACTGACTGGCTGTAAGAGTCTTTTCCTAAACACTGCAGTGCCAATGTTTTCAACAAGTTCATTTATTTGTTTTGGTCTACAAAGCATAAAAACCAGTATCATCTTCCAGAAAGAAATGCTTCTGTGCTGTTTTCAGCTGGAATAGAGTGAATTTCTTCTCAGTAGCTGATACAGTGCAGTGTTTTGGACAATTTGTGTTTTAGACTTTATCAACCTGTGGTGTTTTACTTGCTGTGGGAATTGAAATGAGAGGCAAACATAAAACTTTTCTTGACACATTTTAACCACAGCTGCAGTTCATCATCAGGAAATGGTAAATAAACAGTATGGGGCAGCAGGGGTGGGTGTGTAGTGTGGTGATTTTCATCCATTTTTCAGTTTCTCAGCATTCAGACACACTCAGCATTTTGGAAAGATGCTCAGTATTGTTATTGGGTTTTTCTCCATTGTTTTCATAACAGCACCTTATCTTCAAGCATCCTTTGTCCCATTATTTTGTGCTGATCATTTCAAACCATAGGAAGACCCTTCTGCTAATATTAATGACAGGTTTCAGTTCATTGGAACTGCTCTGCATGCTGGAAGAAAAGGGAGTGGAAAAGGGCAAAATTGACTTTTCCAGCTATGTTTTGCTGTGATGGGCTCAAATTTCTTCTGTGGCACTTGGAATCAGGGCTTAGTAGCAAAGAAAAGGAGCAGCAAGGTGTGTGCACACTTGTGGGCTATGAGGGTGGGCTGAAATCTGAGGACACTTGGAGTTAAACATTATATTTACACAGTTTGGTCAGGTTTTGCTTTTAGATGTACCTGTTTTGCTGCCTGTTTTTGCCTCAGGGAGCAATGGAAGACAGAATCATTGCTACTTGAGAGAATGAATGTTTTGTCTTAATTTTGTCATTTAACATAATAACATGCAGCTAGAGACAGTAGATGTGATACAGCTTTCTGGGAATGAATAAATAATTAGCAGAAATATGTGGGCTGTGCTTCTACAAAGCTTATTTGTATTTCAGCCCAGGATAGGAGCAAGTTCACAATTGTTCTTGCACCACAGCTGTTTTGTCTCCTTGTCAATAAAATTCCCATGTCTTTTCTTGGCCCTTCCTCTATTGTGTGTCTACAACAGTTCCTCTGCTGGGGTAAAGAGAAACCTTGGAATTGGGTTTGCATTAAAGATTTTGTTTTACATTTGCACCAGCTTTTCTGTACAGAATTCTTTACTCCTTCTGCTCTAAAAAACAGCATTTCCCTTTCCTTGAACTTGTTTCTTTTGAAGAACATTTTGCAATAATGTGTAGAAGAATGCCACCCAAAATTAAACAGTGTGGAATTGCCTCAGTGTATTGCTCATCTTGCAACTCAGACCAGGTTATCTTCTGGCCAGGAACAAGGCAATGACATGAGAACCTAGAGCTGACTGTACAGTGTTATTTTTTATTATAGACAGAATAATAGGCTCAACCTTCTGCCAAATGCCCTTTCTTTGCCACACCCTTCTTACCTTCTTCTGTTTGTAAAAGATTAGTGAAGTATAGAGAATGTTTAATTAAGTTTAATTGCATGACAGCTTAAAAGTGGGAAGGTAATTACTCATTTAATTATTGTGCTGTTTCGTGCTTAAAGTGTGTGTATAATTGCTCTTTTTATAAGGACAGTCAACTTTGCAAGCTTGCATGAAATTATAGCAGCCCCACACCTTTTTTAAATGAAACCAAGCAAGGGGAGAGGTGCATTCTGTTACCCCAGGCATTCTCCCTTCTCCTCACAGGTTTGAATGGTGTTGCCCTCCCTCCATGACACTTTTGCACTGGGAAGAACTGTAACATTAATCACATAACCCATTCTCTTTTGCCTATTTTTCATTAACAGTTATAGAACAAGCTGAGAACTTGGGATTGTAGACATGCCAGTGTAAATTATTATTTTCTGCACTGCCTTCCTTAATTATTTCTACAGTGGCAACCCAATATATCATGGAATTTGACTGTGTTATGCAGTCAAAGGTTAAGTGACTCCTAGTTATGAGTGCTAATAGGGAGAGACTTTTCCAGTGTGCATAAAGATTCTCAGAGGTGTCTAAACAACTGCCCTGCTTTGCAACAGCTCAATTCTCTTCTGGCCTGACTAGTACTAGCTGTGAGGCTGAGATACTGAGGTTTGGGCAATCCAATAATGCCTGGAGCATCTACCCACCATGTCCAAAGAAATAATTCCCTGTAGAAGTCACCAGAGTGGAGAGAAGTGGAGCAGTGAAGGAGAAAGCCAGCTATTCAAACACAATCACTTTTGTAATTGCAAGGGGACTCAATCTGAGGTAGCTGCAGGCTCTAAAAGATTATTTTTGCTTAAATAGCAAACAGTTAGATTGCATGAAATCCCAGTGCAAAAAGTCCCTCTGTAGCCATTAGGCAAGCCACAGAATTCCCCAAACTCTCTCAAGGTTACTGTCAATTTAATTTCTGTTGATGAGTTCTTTTCCCTTTCCCAAGTGAGAGGCTGTGTGTGGCAGAGGGTCTTTATGGTGAGTCAGTGCTTTTCTGTGGTGGTGATGTGACACAGCTGTCACAAGGCAAGGCCAGCACTGTGTGAAAGCTCCTGCCAGAGAACCAAAGGGCTGGAGCTGCAGACACCCAAAGGGCTGGGAATGTCTGGACTGGGGCCCTCCCCAGCCTGCAGCTGCCCTGGTCACTGTCCCTGTGTCCCCAGGCACTTTTCCTGCTCTTGAGGGTGGGGTGACCTATGGCAGCTCAGGCTTGTCCCCTTGGTGCAGTGCAGAGCCCCTGAGGGACCCCTCCTGTGCAAAGGACATTACTCCTGGTTGTTGGCAGCAGCTTTCAGCCCTTCCAGTCTCCCAGTCTGTATCCCTCACACATCTGCCATCCTTTGATACCCAGAGCTTCTCCACTGCTCCAGCATTCCTCCTGCAGCTCAGGTTTGTGTCTGAGGCAGAACCTGAAGGAGGTGATTTGGCCTTTCAGTAGCTCTTTGGGAGCTGCTGGCATCCAGACCATATACTTCCCACTGGGAATCCTATGGCTGTTATGGAAACTTTTGTCAGCAAGGTAAAGTTTAGTGATGAGGCAGTAAGTACATTTATGGCATAAGCACTAGGGTAAGAACATTTTAGTGAAAATAACATGACATCTTGTCTTGCCTCATCTTTTTACTGCTGTCAGAGGGGAAAAATACATGATGTTTCCTTGCAAGAAAACAAGAGAGCACCAAACTTGATATGTGGATATTTCAGCTTTTGTCAGATATTTGACAGACCTGTAGTTACATATTGCCCAGTGATAAGTACTACTAGTCTGTCTGCTGGGAGAGTGCAGAGGCAGGATTTGGAGGGTGGTGCCCTGAGAAAGCAAGTTTCTTTGCATGGTGTGGAAAAGAGAGTGGGATTAGAAGTGGCATTAAAAGTGGGATAGGGGAAGAGGAGGAATCCAGAATCAGTAGGACTCCTGATGTGTTCATAGAGACAAGGAAATTACTGCTTTGCACAGGGCTGTGCCAGCCTCTGGTGAGGCCCAGAGCTGCTGGGAGAAGCATTCTTGGTAACACAGCTCCATTTAAGCACTGACTGCTGGCACCACAGGGTACAGCCAGTTCTCTGCTGCCTGCAAGCCAACATCTCCCAGCTCCTGATGGATTTGGAGAGAGCGGTTTTGGGAAATGTCCTCTGTAAGTCAATAGGCTTCTGAGCCAGCAGAGCCACAGCAGAAATGTAATGCCTGCAGAGCATAATGTTTACAGCTTAATAACGCTGTTAAATCCATGTTAAAGTTGGTTTTTTTTTTCCTAGGAGAAACTGTGAGGAGGAATAGGGTGACTCTGCAGTGGAAAAACTAATTTTTAAATTTTATTTTTAATTATCTGGAATAAAAGTGTAGCCATGGGGTGTGCAGAGGTGTGGGCGCAAGAGAAGTTGTGCTTAGTGAATGGTGAGGTGATGAGGTAACTTTGGGCAGAATTGACCAAAATGAGTGACATGTTAAAGTCATTAATGCCATTAATGTCAAATTAACCTCATATGAAGACTGTTTGGGTAATCAGCTGCTTCATTTGATGAGCATCAGATGATCTTGATTTTCTCCCACCTGCCACCTGAACCTCATCTGCTGATTTGGAACACCAAGTAATGAGGTGCAAATTTCATCAGCTGTGTGGCCTGGGCATTTATAAGCTGGAAAGTTCTGTTGGCTATTCAAGGGCTGTGATTCTCCAGATTTGGATGTTTTATTTGTACTTTAGAGCTATCTTCTGTCTTTAAAAGGATAATTTCTCTAAGGTGCAGCCATTTATCTAAAAAGTGCCTAAGGGAAACATCCATTGCCTGGTGTGGTGGATACAGCATGACTGTATGGACAATTACAGGTAAGGAACAGGAGCTGGAAATGTGCTGGAATGCTTTGCCTGAATCCTCAATTTGACTTGTTTGAATAAATGGAGTTTATTTCTTTCATAGGAAAAAATAATTAAAATCTCTCTTAATGGGTGTTTTGCAGATAATAATAGTGTCATAGAGTCAAGAAAGTTAATATAATTTTAAAATAAACTGTGCTCATCCTACAGACTATTTCTCCCCCCTTTTTTTTTTCCAATTTGGTACAAAGAAGAAATCCTTACCTCAACTGAAGTAGCAAAATGGCAACTAAGATTTATTTTTTTTCCTCCAGGAGAGGAAAACTTTGTCTTATGCTTCATGTTGAAACTACAAGAAGAACTTGATAAATTCAGTGCCTCAATGCTAGTAATTTGCTTTCTTGGAAATGTCACACAGACCTACTATAAAATCTTGAGTTGAAAGACCTATAGAAAGAAGTCTTTATGGATGTTTTTATCATTATTTTACATGGTTCCTTCAAAAAATGTAGAAATAACATGTTGGAAAAGGAAAGGTCAAGCAAAAGCAGTTCCATGTAATTTTCCTCTTGGAAGGCACAAAGCATAACTGGAATTTCAAGCACTCCTCTGGAGGTGGATCCAGTTATCTAGGGGTCTGAAAGAGTGCAAGAGATGGCATATGTGATGACAGAATTACTTTCT
Organism: Ammospiza caudacuta; assembly: GCF_027887145.1. Lineage (NCBI taxonomy): Eukaryota > Metazoa > Chordata > Aves > Passeriformes > Passerellidae > Ammospiza > Ammospiza caudacuta. Next base: position 11,095,876 of record NC_080601.1, read on the forward strand.
GGGAGAAAATGGATTAACCAGAAACTATGATTTCTGAGAAGTGGATTTACTTTATAATTTCAGTTCTTATTTGGCATTTTATTCTGAAAGACTTCAGGAACTCCTGAAATTTTCTGCTGAAAAACTCTTGCATATGGGAGAACCACACAAACATAAGAAGCTGGAAGCAAATCAATTTACACTACAACTTACTGGATGCAGTAGCTTGGCAGAATTCGGTGTTAGGTTTCTCAGCTGCTGCTGGCCTGAAGGGTAAACATTGCTCCAGTGTGGTCGTTGGTGCTCGCCAATGATGAAGTGTAGGTTTGTTGGTCGAGGCGGTGCAAATGTTGCATTTTTCTAGGAACAAAGCAGCTCTAGATCTCCTGAAGTGCAGCTCTTGTGCTTCTGGGCACTAAAGTGTTGTTTTAATCTCAACAGCTCCTTAGGTGAGCTTGCTTTGTCCTTGATGGCAGCCCTGCAGTTCTGCTGGGTCGGTTCTGGTTCTTGTTCTAGTGCCCATCCCCAGGGATGTGCCCAGGAGTGCCCTGGGCTTTAATTTGTCAGGGGAAAGCTGATATTCCCCTCCCAGGAAGGACAAGCTTCAGAGCAGAGAGGGAGGGCTTGGAAGGAAAGATCCCCAGGCTGGGAATAGCCAGGAGAAGCTGGCAGGAACAGGAGGTGATTTGTTGGGGCAAAGATGAGGCAAGGAGAGGTTTTCAAAGGGCGAGTACTTACAAAGATTAAATGTTACAGAGCTTGATCTGCAGCTGGTAAACAGGAAAATGCCAGGGTGATATTTCTGATGTGAATGTCTCTGCAGATTAACAGTAATTAAAGCTGGTCTTAGTCTGCTTGGGGCTTTCTTTTCCCTCAGTGTCCATGTTCTTAGCTAACAGTGTCCATGTTTCTAAATGCTAAGAATCAAGTCTATTAATACCATTTTAAAATGTCTATATATTTTTTTTTCCCATATGAAAACTCTAGTAAATTATGGATCAAGTCTGTACTGTGTAAACCTAACTGCTCCAGTGGCACTTCCTCTGTTTTATCGTACTTCTTTTTAACTGCATGTCTCATTTATAATCTCATATATTTATGACATATCATGCCTAAACTTCCCCATACAAACCACTCAAAAATCAATAATATTAGCTAGACTGATAAAACAGTTACCAGCTGCAGACAACTGGTGTCTTGACCAAATTCTCCTTTGCTGTAAACATGCTTAGGAACAGATTATTTTTTTTCTGTTTGGTTGTTTGCCTTTTTTTCCTCCTTTTCTCTTCTTTTGCCTCTTTTTTCTTTTTTCCCAGAATATTTGCATTGAGAAAGACCACAGTGTTCTCTGGAAGATGTTCTTTTTATGCAGGATGGCTTGTTTTTGGGAATACAGAATCCATAGTGCTGCATGTTTGTTAAATGTGTGCAGAATTGTGCCCTGAACTTTCTCACTGAGCAGTGTGGGGATGAGTCAATCTTCTTGACCTGGGCTCTGATGTGAGTCCAGCTGGGTGTTTTTCTACATTTACCCCCTGTAAAGCATGAGAAAACAAGATTCTGCCACCCTGGGCACAGCTCTCTTTCATACACAACAAGCAGTCACAAGGCAATTGCATCAAAGGCTAATTCCAGGGGCTGGGATTGCAGCTTTAATCTCTGTATTAGCATAGTATTGCATATGTATATATTCTAGCACCATCTAGCAGTTTTCCAGGGTAATATCTGAAATAATAAAACATAAAATAATAAAAGAGTGCTTAATCAAAGTTCATATGTAGTCTGGAAAGAAAACCCCACTGAGTTATCTTTGCTGCTCAAGCTTATGTACAGATGCAATCTTACTGCTAGGCTGGGACTGTTGGATCCCATTTGTTTCCCCTTCAGGTGGCATTTGGAATCAAGCAGCCACAATCTGCCTGAGCAGTTCTGCTGATAAGCAAGGTCAGACCACCGCAGAATTTGCACTTCTCAGAGTATCTGCTTGGTCACTTTGCTGTCTTCCACCTGAGGGCTGTGAGCACATCAAATGGAAGATAAAGCGCTGTACTGAGCCACAGCAGGGGGAGGCTGGAGTTCCAGTGGCTGAGTCCTTCCAGGAGGTGCAGTGGAGCCTTCCTGAAGCCCCGTGTCTGTAATGAAGCTGTTGTGGGAGATGCGGATTGATGGCACACCTGGCCTAATGCACAGCTTTTCCCCCTTTCCCTCAGGTGGTAATCCTGTCCTACATGTGCAGTGGGGCTCGCTTCCAGGAGCTAAACTGGCAGGGTTTAACCTCACAGAAACAGTTTTAGCCTGTGAAGAATGCCAGTGTGCTCAGCAGCCACGCTCTGTGGATCAGAAGCATCAGACCATCATTACCTGGTGGTGGGCAATGGGTGGGTGGGGAGCAAAGTCAGTGGATTATTCACTTTAGGCAGTTTTGAATCAAAAAATAAGAAATGCACAAATCATTGCATGTGATGTGAAATGAGACCCATGGCAGATTAAAACCTGTGATTTTTTTTTTTTAAATTTTGTTTTACTGAGCATATAATACCTCTGGGATCCACTCTGTTCTCACTGTGTGTAATAAAGTCAAGTAAAGGGCAGACAGATAACAGTTGCTGGTATAAAAGGTGAGGATGTAAATGCTATAAATACTAGGTTGCAAGATAAGGCTGTGTAAAGCATAAAGTATGACTGGCTTTTATTTTTTTTTTTTTGAGGCAAGAAATAAACCCAGTCAAAGAAACAGACAAAAACCCACAGCTGCAAGTATCAGACTTAAAAAAAAAAAAAAGCCCAAAACATCATTTTAAAATAACTAATGAAATTAAATTCCTACTGTCTTGAAACAAACAACCCACAGCCAAACAAACAAAAAGAGCAAATCACCAAAACAATAAAACAAAGCCCATCCAGGCAAGTTTTGGGATCTTTGTAAATCACAGCTTCCTCGAGTGATTTCTAACAGGCAATTCAAAACCTCAGCAGTTGTCCTCCTGATGAGCCTTTAAATCACTAAGCCCTTATCAGTGCAGAGTAGAATAACTGTTCCTCCAGCAGGTTTTTCCTGCCATTTTGTTTGAATGCAGCAAGGCACAGCACAGTGTCACTCCCCTGAGTCAGTGCAGCTGTTCTATATTTGTGTCTCTCTGTGGGGTGGGACAGGCTTTACCCTGCTCCTCATGGTCTTGTCTGCACTGTTGCCCTCATCCTTATGGGTTTATCCAAGAAAGAAAGCACATTACAGGTGCTGTGCTCTGATCTGGGCTGTCTGTTGGCCATTGTGTCTTATGTTAACAGGATTTTTGGTTTTGAAGGAAGCTCTTGGGATGTTTTCCTGCATTCTCCCAGCTGGTGTCTGGGTGAGGGTGCAAGCTCAGATAAAACATGGCAATGTGTGTTTTGACAAAGGGTGGGGGTTATGTAGAGAGCATTAAGTTTTACTTACCTAGAAGTGCGAGCAGCAGACAGAGGAACTTTGTTCAGCTTTGCCCCTTGGGCCAGGGTAGGAGCATCTGAGTGATGTCTCTGAACTTTTTCTCAGGCTGAATTGTGGTTATGTGTTGAGGAATGGACCTTAGGGCTTTAGAACCTTGAGCCTATCCCAAGATCCTGGTTGTGATCCCATTCATCGCTCCAGAAGGGAGAAAACTTCTCACACTTGACCTTATTGTGCTGCTCTGTATCCCTGTATTCCCAACAGGTATCCAAGAGTTCCCTTTCCTAATGCATTGTCTCTCCCAAAGCAGTATCTTCTCAGCAGTGGGAAGTGAAAGTCAAAACCTTCTGCTTCAAAAGCATGATCTATGTTGTGCTTCCAAAGATCTCCTTACCTACCACTGCATCTTCCAAAATTGCTCAAACCGACTAGATTTTATCTTGCTGTTACTTCTCTCAGTGCAAATGAAAATGTGGCAGGCTTCCAATTCCTAAATTCAAATAGTGTGGGAGACAGATGTCTTCTTTTTCTTGTGGCATATTACATAGGAAAATGAAAAGTGTGTGTGTTAAATCTAACAGGAATTGGAAACAGATTGTCACCTAAAGGTATTCTGCCTTTGAGATCAGCTGGTTTTGTCACACCTGTGGTTAAATTCTGCCATCAGGTTTACTTAGTTGTTGGGAATTAACAGGATTTCAAGAGGAGAAAAATCTGTTTCTTTCCATGAAGTATGAAATGACATAATGATGCCTTTCCAGATATTCTTCACTGGAAAGGGACTAGACTCAAGGATCTTCTGGTAACCTGGTCTTGGCCACTAAACCTGCACACAGCTATCAGTTTTACCTGAGATCTACAAACAGCTCTAAGTATTTCTCTCCTGCCTTAGTCTGAGGAAAATAAATGGAATTTCTCTGACACTTTCTATGTGCGCACACACTTGTTACACTGTTCTATTTTACCTCCTGTCCTCATGAGCTTTTGTGTTGAGGAGAGTCCTTTATGTGTCTTCTGTAAAAGTTAAGGAATGGCTCAGTTGTTTTGTCAGAAGGCATTTGGCTTCATCTACAGAGGGAACTGCTTGGAATCCTTTGAAAAAAGTCTCCTGAGGCTCCCTGTGCTCAGTCTGAGCCCTTACCTCACCTGCCTTTCAGGCTGTGCACTGGCCTGTGTTTGCTCCTCCGTGCCCTGGAAATGACTTGTGTTGTTGGAGCTGTCACAGTGGCTGCTCCTGAGTGCCATGAGCTGTTGGTGAGCATCATGTAAATGAGCTAAATGGACGTTTTTCACATGCCACTGAGCTCCACAAACTTGCTATTCCTCATACTCCTCTAGCCCAGTTTCCTTGGTTATACTGCCACCTCCTCTGAACCATTCCTCTACTGCCTTCCTAGACAAAGAAGAAAGTCTGAAACTAGATATGACATATTTTGCTGTTGCTTCAGCTGTAGATTTCAAGTGTTCAGGTAGATAACCTGTTTATCTATAGTAGCACAGAAAATGTACTACTTTCTCACCAAGCAAACTCTGAGGTTTTAAGTAGGAGCAGTGAGTAGAACGAACACGAAGGAATGAGATTTTTTTCATGACACAGAGTCTCTCTGTGTAACCAATCACCTCTTTGTGTTGATGTAAAATCACTTTGTCAGCCTGCCCAGCTGTTTCTGCTCTCTGTAGGTCCTGTTTTGGGTGCTGCCTGGGTTACCTTTGCTCTCCCCCAGCTTAACAGGGTGAGTTTCTAACAAAAGGCTCAGCAAAGAGGAGGTGAGTCACTGACCCATGTCAGCAGGGTTTGAAAGGATGGCAATTGGCATTATTACACTTGCATTAACCACTTAGACACACAATTACATGCATTAGGAAGCTAAGTATGCAAATGAGAATAAAATCATTTGGGCAATATCAGGAGAGATGCCTGTTAGTGAAGCAGTGATTTCCTCTGAGAGCTGTCTGTTTTGGATAGCATGTTAAAAGTCAGCTTTGGAAGCTTGGAGGGGAAGAGAGGATGGCATGGATCTGTACAGGCCTTTTCCTATGAGGACAGAAAATTTACTCTTAAAATGGGCAAAATAGATTTTTTTTGAAGGTTTATGAATGACCCTGTGGTAGCTCAGTGTGACTGGAAGGAGCCACAGAGGAAATCCTGTGGCAGATGAGTGAGCTGATCCATTGCAAATAGCAGTGTTTATTAATTTTCAGTCTAAAATGAAAACAGAACAGAAGTAATGCATTTAGTGTCCAATACGTCTGGGCCACAGCTTGGGGTAAAATGCCCTCTTATCACCTACTGAGCAGAAGTGAAAAGGCTCATCAGTGCTGCATTCTGAAGACGTTTAGATGAACAGTTGCTGTGAGACTGCACAGATGGCTGCACAGTATCCGAGTGTTGCAGCTGCACTCCAGCCACCTGGGCTCCAGGGGAACCAGAGCCTGCCACTGTAGGACAGGCACCAGCCTGGCCAGGGAGGAGGGATGGTTAAAAATCGGGAATTGAGGCTGATTGGCGCCAGAAGATCCATTGGAGTTCAACCTCGTGCCACAGGACTGTGGCTTCCAGTAGGGTTGGGACAGATTGATTTCTCTTCCACCAAAAAAATTGATCTTGGCATTTAGAAATGTTTTTTTCCTGAGTTCATGCTCCTCACAGGGTAAATACATTTTAAAGGTATGGATATTTGATGCACTTTTCTCTCCAGCTCTGCAAAAACAAAAGGAGCTGATGAGGTTTTGGTACTTCTAATTTAATCTTGAAAAAGCCATAGATTTTCTTCCTCTTGTGTGGTATTTGCTGGGTGCCCAGGATGTGAAGGAGGAACTGAGAATCTGACTCCATTTTTGAGAAGGTCAATTTATGATTTTATGATATTATATTATATTAAAGAATGCTATACTAAAACTATACTAAAAATAGAGAAAGGATACAGACAGAAGGTTTAACAAGATATTAATGAAAAAGCTCATTACTCTCCAGAGCCTTGACACAGCTGGACTGTGATTGGTCATTAAGAAAAAACAATTCACATGTTGGATAAACAATCTCCAGCCACATTCCAAAGCAGCAAAACACAGGAGAAGCAATCAGATAATTATTGTTTTCATTTTCTCTGAGGCTTCTCATCTTCCCAGGAGAATAAAACCAGGCAAAGGGATTTTTCCAGAAAATATGATAGTGATACTCTCGTTTCTAACAGGTTTTATTAAGGGAAGAATTTAAAGAAAGGCTTCATTCTTACTCAGTACAGCAGCTGCCATAAGTTTGGCTGGTTATTGAAACTTGTGATTAAAACAATAACTGTTTTCCAGTGATTTCCTGGAGGTGTCAGGCTGGAAGGGAAGGCTGCAAGGGTGTGATCAGACCTGCCTCACAGCACGGACCAAAGGCTATCTCCTAATAATCTCTGCAGGAAACCAAAACTCCTGTTTTGACTAAGGTATTTCTCTTAAAAAGACAGACTTTTGAATGTGCTGGTAATAATACAAGATAGGAATTGTGTTCCCTAGAGTAGAACACTCAAATAGAGAGCTCTGGTTCCTCTGAATACTAATGCAGAAGTTCTTGTGCAGTGGGGAAGAGAAAAGTATGCAAAATAAGCAAAAGTCTAATGTAGTTCAGTTAGAGGTGAGCACCTTTAAGCACATGGGTGGGGTTGTTGGAATTGATGGAATTATTATGTTTCTAAATTATATATTTTTCCAGGTTTAGCTGAGAGGGGTTTGGGTGGTTGATTTAGAAATAACTTTTTCATGTGGGGAGGACACAAGCAAAAGGGAATAATCTGAATTGTGTTTTGGAGAGGAATAGTTACTTCGCACTGATCCTTCTGCTGGTGCCCTCAAACTTAATTAACTGAAATTTAATTTGGTTGGTGTAGATTCACTTCCAAAGCCAGTTGACCTAAGCTGGAGACACACTTTTACTAATGGCTGTAGCTCTGACAAGTCTGTTTAGCCATGTGCTGTTCCAAAGGCATTCCTGTCCAGCACAGAGAAGACAAGTGCAGCTCTGTCAGTCCAGCAGCTCAAGGATGGGGTGATCACTGGATGTGGGGGGATTTGCCCAGCCTGGTAAGGTCTGCTGAAAGCTCAGCCTCAACTAAAAGCCATCAAGATGAGACCACTGTCAGTGGCCCACTTGCTCTCCAGCATCTATTTCACAAGGGCTCTTCTGCAGTAGTTTACATGGATCTTTCAGTTGGTGGTATTGAAATGATGACTCATCTATTTTAAACATTGCACTCAGAATTGGAAATAGAAGGGAGACTTCAGATGTTCTCTTTCATATTTCGTGAAAAGAACAATAATCAATTTTTCAAAGCTTTCCTTCTCTGACTGCTACTGCACCCCAGAAAAACCAAACCACATATCTCTTTTCTGGGACTGTCTAGTTCTCTGAATTTTGATATGCTGACATGAATATTCTGAGTTAGGTATTGATTTTAAAGTCTTAGCAATAATTAAATAGGGACACAGACAATCTGTTCTCTGCTTTTTCTGTTGCAACTTGAGTGGATACTTCTCATTTTATTTAATCTTTGACTGGAGTTGTACTGCTTGGGAGAGGTAATGTGCATCGTTGTTAAACTAATGGCAGTATAAATAAAATTAACTAATTACACAATTCCAGTTCCATTCTACTACAGTAGTTAGAAGAAAAATAGCATCTTTCAACATTCTTTAAAAGGTGTTTCATCAAAGACTGATGAGCAAGTACTAGCAAACTGAGGCTGCTTAATCACATCATAAAAATACAGAGAGAGTTTCTAGATGTGTACAATAAACATACATTTCCAGATAAATGCATCACTTTAACAATAAAGTACCAATCTAGAAGGAGTAAATTTTTTCAGTCTCTTGTTCCGTGAAATTGTCCAGAATGATGTTCATTGTCAGACATTTTGCAAATAGAGCCCACAGTGTATTTAAGTGTGATTCTACTTGTTGTTGTCTCAGTTTCTGTGGAAACAGGGGGGCAAATGTCATCACCACTGCTACAGGGAACACAACTGGATCCTTGAAAATTCTGCTATTCTGCCTTGGTCTGTTACCAAAGATCAAAGATTTGTCATGGCTAATGAATGTCTAGTGCACAAAACTGGAGCTGGGTTAAAGCTGTAGAGTAAAAGAAAACGTTAATGATATACTTTTTAATGGTATATGGAGGACTCTAGTTCCTGTTTGGTTTTTTTTCCTTTAAGTGCTTGCAGTGTTTTCTGTTTCCTGGTTTTGTGGCTCTTTAGCTGGGGTTTCAGGTGCAAACTGAGCCTCTATCAGAGCACATCAACCATTGACCCTGTGACCAGAACCATTGACAAGGCTCTAAAGGAGATCACAGTGCAGAAATGGGCTCAATAGGAGGCAGAAATAACATTCTTTCTGATAAAGATAAGCCTCACAGATTTGTCAATTTTAATTTTTTTTTTTTTTTTAGTAGCTGGGAAAGAAATGGATATGGGCATTCCCAATAATGCAGGTTACCTTAATATTGAAGATTTATCTTCACTAAAGCAGCTTCAAGAATGAAGTTGCTCACTGATTTGCCATAGGTTGCATGTCCTTGCCATTGCATGGATAAATAATTGGAAAGAACATAGAAATGGATGATCAGTTTTCAAGTGGAGAATATTGTTATTAGAGAGAAGCTTGTATTTGAGTCAGTGTTGATTAACTTATATCTTCAAGATAATCATGGTCAAAATAATTCTGAAAGTGGATTGAACAGACAGGAGGTGGTTTGTTGACATACCTAAGAATGTCAGTATATTAATGACCAAGTGCAACTTGAAAGAAAAGCAGAGAAATTATTTAAGCTGAAGTCATTGAGTGAAAGAAATGGCAGATGTAACTTTGTGTAGATAAATGCAAAGTGATGAACATGAGAGAAAAACAATCCCATCTGTACATATTAAAAAAAAATGGATTCTGAGCTGTTTCTTTCAGTTAGGAATCAGATTTTAACACCCTGATGGATGGTATGGTGAAAATATTAGCTCAATTCTCATTACTTTCCTAAATATATATATATAATGTGTTAGATATATTGTGGAAAGACTAGAACAAATCAAACTCATCCATAACCCTGTACATACTCCTGGTTCCCTCTGCTTCTGGGTATAGCTGGAAAAGTTACACAGGAAGGTGTAAATGAGGTCCTGAAACCTCAGCACAATCACTGATACAGAAGAAGAGCCTTTGAGGTAGAAAAGATGTTGCTGAGAGGGAATATAACAGAGAGGCATAAAGAGGGAAGAGTTTGTTCTTTTTTTGCCCTCCTCCTATAGAAAAATTAGGGGATAGCAAATAAAACCAGCAGGTTCAGCACTGATAAAAAGCAATAGTAGATTACAGAGCTTGCAGAATGCTCCCCATGCTAAAAGTTGACATGAGTTGAGAAAAGCAATGGGGCAATTCCTCTGAAGGCTTGGAAATATAAAAACATTGTTTCTGGCTCCAGAACTCTCCTAACTGCAGTTTTCTGGAGATTAAAGGGGAGCTTGGGGGAAATGACACAACATTTGTCCTGAACCTGTAGTGTGCTGTATCCCACTGTCAGACAGGCTGGGCTGGCTGCTGGACATGAGGGGTGTTTGATCTGTTCAATGGTTATATCTGGATGCATATGAAAAAAAAAAAAGGAAAAGAAACAAAAGATCTCTGTCTTCTGCTTTGTCCCTTCCCTTTGCAAAAAGTCCCTATATATCAAAGATGAAGGAAAAAAAGCAAAATCTTTGGCTTGTTTAAGGAGAACAGATTGTACAGCTTCTTATGCCAATTCCTTTTTGAAGTGTTGCCAAACAGAGAACTGTGGGAACAATGGAAAAGGCTGAGTCCAATGCTTTTGCTCCTTTAAAATACAGACTTTGAAAGCTTGTAAGCATTCCTGCTTTGCTGGCTATACTGGCAAATGCTATCTTCAATGGATCGTGGATTAGTGTTTCATAAATTTAAGCTTAAAATTAAAACCTGAAAAGGTAATTTCTCCTATCTAACCCACAAGGGAATGGTGTTTTGTTCAGCCTGCTGGAGCAGTCTTTTTGTGAAAGCATAGCTAATCTGAAATACAATAAACTGCATTATTTCCCATTCCCTCTGCTAACCATTTTGTTAGGCTGTCCATCCTTTTACATTTCTTAGCAGGCTAAGAAAAAAGACTTTAATTGTATAAAGGAGATCATTTGCACACAAGTGCTTCTCCCAAGGAAATAAATTATTTCTAGTCATCCTGATCGTTTCTTCAAGCCTTTCTCCTCTGTGCCTCAAGCCTTGTGCATGTGTTGGATTTGAGCTCCAGAGGTACCAGCCCTCCTGGCCAGTGACCTTGGGTATGAGCAAGGTGTGTTTGTCCTTGCTGCCACCTGATCCTGTGGGGACCAAGCAGCAATTTCTTGTGGTGTGTCAGCACTGAGCAGGGAGTTTTTGCTAATGTGGCAGGGTGGTTCCTCCTTATCCTCAGCCAAGACGGTATTCTGAGGATATTCTCTTCAGAGAGAGATGCTGCCTGAACAGAAGCTTTGCAGTGGTAGAAGAAGCCTGGTTTTCCATTAGATTTCAGTGGTGCTTCCCAAATTCCCTGTGCTTGTTGGCATTTCTGCGAGACAGCTGTTCTCTAGCTCTCAGTTTATATTTTGTGATTTGGCTGGAGGAATCACTGCAAATGAAATAATGAAGAGCTAAACATTTGTGTTTGGTATTTCTAAGTTTGCAGAGCAAAGGAAGAAGCTCAAGAAAGGCTGGGAATGGCTATAATTTATTGCTATTGTTATTATCTTTGCCTTCCAGACTCTGCAAACATTTGCCCTACCACAGGGACAGCCTGTCCCTGCCTTCTCCAACCTGCTCTGTGGGTTTTATGTATTTCATTAGAATTGGTTCCACTTTCAGGGGGATTGCTTGTTTCTGTGAACAAGCAGGAATGCTTTCCAAGCTACCCAGCACCCAACAGTTTTATGTGTGAAGGGGCTTTTTTTCTGAAGATTTTACTCTTTCAGTTTTCCTTCATTTTCTCCACTTTTCTAGCTTCCTTTTGTGTTTTCCTTTACCTGTCTCTGACTCCCACAGCACACAAGAGGCAGATTTTAAAACACCTGTATGTACTTAAAGGGCCTTACTTTTATACAGAATTTTTAGCTGTATTTCAGCAATGAGTTAATAGAATGAAAAAAGGAGTGAGAGAAAAGGTTGTCAAGTTTTGTTGCTGAAGCTGATTATACCTTAAGTTTGGGTAATTTGTTGCAATCTAGGAAGGCTGGAATGGACACTTTTTTCCCTAGTGGTTTTTTTTTTCCATCATGTGCACATAGTTGATTTCAATAACTGCAAGGGTAATTATTTCTTTGTTTGCCAGGAACATTCAAATTGCCATGGTTTCCACAGAAAATGTGCTCAGACTCCCTGAAAGTAAGCACACAATAGGTTGTTACAGCTGCCTTTTCTACTAGAATTATTTTAAGCAAAAGTGATGCACAGCAATTAACCATTTGTGTTTGATGCACATCATAGTCAATCAATGGGCACTTATAATAAAAGGACAGGATGAGAAATTTCAAGGTTCACTTCTGAAAAGTGTCTAGTTGAACTTCTGGGAACTTCAATAATGGCAATCTTTGAATAGCATATTGGATTTCTCAGAGGGTTATCTCAACCCTCTGAGAGGGTTGCATCAATAAAAATACTTTATTTTAAACTCACTTTGAAAAATGTGGAGGTCAAGTTATAACTTGGGAGATTGAGATGCCACATGTGCTGCTGGAGACAATTCTCTTGTAAGTGTTGACTTTGCTGTCTTTCCTGAAACCTGGCCAAATCACAGGACTCCACATAATTCTGCTAAAATCAACCCACCCTCCTTATTTGCCACACAGATAATTTCTGTTCCCTGAGAAAAAGACTTGAACTCCCCCTTGAACAAATACCTTTCATTTGTTGTTTTTCATTTGAAAAAAAAAATAAGACTGAGATGTTTCAATCCAAAGCTGATAATGGTTTTGAAAATTTCCAAGTGAGTGTACTAGTGAGCAGTCCTGAGCATGAAAAACAGATGCTGAAATGCTGCTCCTCTTCAGGGTTTTGAGGCAGGCAGAGAATCCTGTGCCCTGCACAGAATTACATCTGACATTGGTTGAGTTTAAAGTCCAGGTTGACTTGAGATAATGGAGAAATTTCCATGATTGGGTTCATGGGGATGGATGTAATATTTCCCTGCTTCTGGTACTGGTAAATAAGCAAGTACCTGAAAGGCAGCAGAGCTCCCTGGAAAATCCATTTATCTTCAGTGTAGAAGTATCCTGATTTAAAGGATCCTAATTGAAAAATAATAAAGTGTTTTTAAAAGATGCTTTATGCTTTCCATTATATTTTAATTAAACCTGCAAAATTTTCTGCCTTTTTTTTTTTTTTAACCGTTTTATGATGCAAGCATCTGTAAAGAAACCTCCCTGCTCTGTTCTCAACAGATTTCTGCTCTGGATCTCAAAAGATTTCTTCTTTGGTTAATTTGCTGAATGCAAAGAAAGAATGTCTCATTTTCCCTATTTATTGGAAATCACTCAGGGTGTTGGTAGTTCACATTCTTATTTACACTTCAGTTTTCTAGAGCACATTTTTTACAGAGAAAGGCTGAGTAAAGAAACACAAAGCCTGGTGGCTTGGCTGGAGTTTCTGCATTGTGTACACACATGTTTAATATATTGACATTTTCACATCTGGTAACTGTAGACTTTAGGGCTATGTTTGCTGTGACAGAATTTCTATTTTGATAAAAGAAGAGCAGTAAGTTTAATGAATAGGGGAGGAGCAATGGGCAGGAAATGCAGTTGCTTTTGACAAGCATTTATCTTTTTAAGCTGAGCACATTTTCCTCTGTGCATCTCAGTGCCTCAGAAAGCTCTGCAGTGAAATTTGGGGCTGCTTTGACTGGTGAGGGAGAGAATGGGAGCTATACATTCATGGGCCCTGTCAAAATTAAACTATTAAATGACTTGATTGAATGTAGTGCAATGGAAAAAAAATCTTTGAAAACCTTCTGTGCCGCTAAAGGGCAGGAAAATAGGGTTCTCTACATTCGGTATTCCTGCCTCTCTTCAAATTTAACTAATTGTTGGCAAAATGTTTACTTGATATCTGAGATTGTTCTGTCTTGAGATTTAAATTGTGAGGCTGCTGATGCTGTTTTCCTAAAGACTTGAAATTCTGCTTGATAAACAAATCCCCTTTACAGATCAGATGCTTCTTGCACTTGACTGCATCAGTGATTCAGATAATGACTTTGATAGGGGATTTATTGTGTTTTAATGTGACTTACAGCTGGGGATTCTTTTCCCTTCACAAGGTAATTCATGCAGTGTAGTTATGGTAACTAATGTTTAGCTGTCAAACAGGATCTTTGGTGATGCTGGTGAGAGCGGGTTAGGAGAGAGCTTCTGTAAGAATGTCTTAGGTTCATGCTCCTTTGAGGGGGTTTGTGGTTTTTGGTTCAGTTTGCAGCAGTGATTAGGGCTTTCACCTGGGCAGTAAGAGACCCAAAAGGTCAAAAAGCCTGTGGTAAGGACTGGAGAGATTTGCAGCTGGCTCCTAAATAATGCTACCTGTTCTTATCAGCTCTACTACAATGCATATGGTCTCTAATTATGAAACTGGAGAAAAAGGCTCGGGCTTACATGGAAAATTCAGTTTGTGCAGAAAAGCACTGAAAATATTAAACCTTTCTCATCAGAGCTCAGCACACAGACAATTGACTTGAATTGTAAGCAATAATAACCCCAGGCAAATCCTGAGAAGAGATGGCTCAGGGGGACCTCATAAAGGTGTGCAGGCAGGAAATCAAGAAGATGGAGCCAGGCCATTTGTGCCTGGAAAGAGGGAGGCTGGAGCCATGGGAAAAAGAAAGGCATGCAGGAAACTGCAGGTCCTGCTTGTCAGTGGAAGTGTCCCTGTTCTAAGGTCAGAGCTTGTGGGCAGCAGCAGTGGAGGCAGATCCACCCTTCATGGGGAGAGGAGGAGAGCAGGCAGGTGCAGGTCCTGGCCCTGTGTACCATGGATGTCTTGGTGAAGAAGGTAAAACCCACCAGGAGCTCACCAAGGTAACTCACTGCAGCAAGAATTGTGAGAAATGTTCCTGAAAAAGCTCTTGTTTGTATTGGGTTTCTACCTGGGGCAGAATCAAAGTGTGATGTGTTGGTGCAGCACAGAGATAGGGGTAGTTCATGTCTTGGTGAGCGAGAATTAGATTGCTCTTGGCATGTGCTTGTTACCTGGCATGTGTTTTTCCAGACAGTCAGTGTTTTACATGTGTATTTACCTGAATTTCTACATTTTAGCTCACCTCCATTTTATTACCATAAACTAATGATAAAAATGAAGCTTTTCTGAATATTTTACTAATCCTGAATTGCTCATCTCTTTGCCAATTTTCCTTTGCTATATTCCACTTTTCCATCCTCTTTAGATTATGTGCTAATAGTTTAGGTATTATGTTGCTACTTCATCTTCTAATTTCTAATTTTAGATCTCATTAAATCTTGTCTGGTTTTCTCTTATTACTTTCTTCTCAAATAACCTTTTGAATTTTGTACCTCTTCCTTTCTTTTGAAAGCAGCCTTAAAACCAATTCTATGTAATTGGGAGCATCTCAGAATGCATCACTACTCACTCAGTGCTCTCAAAGTTGTGGCTGCTTTTCTCAAAGAAAAAATGCTGCTCTAAGCAGCGCTGGTGCTTAGAGATGTTGGTAGCGATTCTTTTTTTTTTTTTCCTCCTTACAATTCTCATCAGAGGTTTGGATCTCACTGCCTGTCACTGTTAGATGGGGGAAAGACAACCAGAACAGTGCAGGAAGGTTAATACCCTGAGAATTAGTCATCCAGCAGTACCATAACAGCTCAAATGCACTCATGAGACCTGAATATTCTGAAACAGCTCTGCAAGCACCACATTGTGAGTCATGCATGCCACAAAGCCCTAGGACAAGGTAAAGGATTCACCTACTGATTCATTCTGTCTGGGGCTGACACCTGCCAGTGTGAGAATCTGAATGATCTCTGTCATTAGGCTTTGCAAAATGTAGTTGATGGTTGTTGTGGCCTTGATAGTCAAAAGATATAAAGGAGAAGCAGCAAAGACTGAATGTCCTTTATCAGCCAGATGGGCAGAGAGGCACTGGCTGTGCCAGCTGTGTCCAAGGCTCTTGTTTGGATAGGTATTTGGGCCTTGTGATGGTATTTTATATCAAAAGGTAGGGTAAAACAGGAATTCTGAGCTCCTCTGAAGTTCTGCTAGAACATTGTGCAGTGTCCTCCATGAGGAACTTTGCTTTAATTACTTCTGCTCTGCTTGTCTCTCTGCACTAACTCATCTCTCCCTGTATTTGTTGGTTAATGAAGAACAGACACCAAACCTCCCAGCCCAGTGGATTTGGTTTTATTTGGTTACTTGTACCCTATAAATCTTCCCAATATTTGTGTGTCTGTCTTGCAGGGATTTACTGCAGGATAAGAACCTCTGTGGAGCAATACATGTATATAATATATATATATTAAAAGATCCAGTGCTTTGGTTCCCTGAATCAGCACTATCATGCAAGAGCAGCCTTGCAGACAATGAACAGTGAATGAGCAAAACCAGCAAAAACAGGCAAGTCATTAATGGCTGCATTTAATCTAATTCTGCAAATGTGGCTCCAGTTAATGCCCATTGAAACTGTTTATAAATGGAAACCCTGGACTGCAAACCTGATTAGAGACTGAGGCTGCAGTAAGTTACCAAAGAAAGAGAGAATGTTTACTAGAAAGACATCTAGAAAATACAAATTAAAGTTTGTGACTTGTTTAGGGCTGTATAAACCGACTTAAACAAGATTTTAAACCAAAAAACCACAACCCAAAAAACCCCAACAAAACCCCAAATCAAACATGGCAACAAAATCCCAGCAAAATAAGGAAGAAGGTAACCTCCCCAGGCCTAAAATGGCTAAACTTGACCGTGAGTTGTTGCTGAATATTGTAAAAGCTCAGTTTTTCATTCATGGTTTATTTATTCTGCCTGCCCAGATTGGAATGGAAGGGATGATGCAGACTGACCCTCGGGAGAGAAGCAGAGCTGGCCTTGGGAGATGGAAACCAAGGGACTTTCCTGACAAATAAACTCAGCAAAGTACCTGAAGGTATTGAAAGGCCAGAGAGATGCCCCAATAATGCACCATCAGACTCCAGTTTTGTCTCTGTGCTCGATGTCCCCTCCTGGGAGGGTCATTGCAGTTGGACACCTTTCTTTCCTTGCATGGCTTTGTGCACAGCAGCCACTTAACCATTCCAAGTAAATAAGAAAAGTCACTTTAAATGATCTGGTCTGTGCCTGGGGTATGAGGACAACTCACAGCACCTCACAAGTAGATGCATTCAGTTTGTAGGTAGTGTGAAACTCATTATGGGCTGGCAGGAAGGCTGACTTCCATCTCCCCTCTCTGTGGATTAATCTTTGTGTGAAGACTCACCACTTTTACACATTTTTTTTTTTTTTTTAATTTACAGATCTCGAACTTCCTATGCAAAATGCTCTAATTGTATTTTATGAAATAATAAGTTTTCACCTTGAAACCAACAAGTGCAGAAAAAAAGAAGCCCAGGTGTGCATTTGGAGTTGACAAGATAGCTGATTGTTTAATCTCCCATGAGTCTGTGTCTATTAAAGGACTTGTGTTTTGCTGTTCTTCTTTCAATTACGGAAATAATTCTCTCTCCCAGGCACAGAGTTTTGAATCTTTTCCAGAGGTTTTTAATGACTTGAAAGCTGACAGAAATTACTTAACATTTTAAACTCTCTTTCCAAAGCCAAGAGGGTCTTTTAAGAGCCTGTAATATTTTTTATGGTCATGCTATATTGCCTCTTAATTGAAAAATTCTCTGGAAATGGAAGAGGTAGGGAAAGAAGATGTAGGTAGCAAAGGAGACATACTTTTTTTTTTGTATTTTCCTTGATTCTAGAAGGGTTTTTATACTTTGGTACCTGAATAATTGAAAGACAGTGGAACTGTGGGGAGGAGGAGGATCAGGACAAAACCTGCTGCAGCAGGCTGTGAATGTCAGTGAATACAAACTGTTCTTTGCTTGCTTTCTGTGATTTTATTGACAGTAGGCTGGAACTTTGCCCTTACAAAATGCATTGTGATATATGTAGCTACCCATTCTTTTTTGCAAGGACTTCTGGGGCTTTTTTGGCACCTGTGTGCAGAGGTTTTAGAATGAGAAAGAGTTCATATGCTTAAGTCAGTGTGAAAGAGCAAGGAAACAGGACATGAACTACTGATATAAGGTGATGTGCCTGCCCTGTTCCAGAGGAATTCTAGGTTGTAATAATTAAAGGAGGCCTTTTCTCTGGAGATTTGATGGTGGTTTTGTGCTTTCTTGGGTATAAAGCTAATGGGCTTGTCTGCACTCAACATCAATCTGAGCTGGTTAATCTGTGTTGATATCACCACCCTCTGATGACTTTTCCTGCTGCCTTTTCCCAGAGGTCCCAGTTTGTTCTTATAGCCAGATTGTTCAGGATGGGAGTTGAGCTTGAGCTGCTGTTGATGAATTGTCCTCTACCAACCTGGGTTACATTTTTGTACTTCCAAAGCTCCCTGCAGAGGAGAGTGGATTTTTGCATGTCTTGAACATTTCTGTGCCTTGTATGAATATTTTATAATCTCACTGCAATGTGGTGAGAAATAGCTTTGGGTGGTAATCTCTGCTGAATGTCATTTAAATATATAGATGCTTTGTTGATATGGAGATTTATTCTGTAAAACATTGTTCTATGTGGTTTTTTTTTGCTGATGATATGAGTGGAAGGATGTTGAGTGCTTAATCTGCTTTTATTACTAGAATTTAAGTTGTATTCTGAGATAGGGAAGTTTTATCCCTGAAGCGTAAAATTCTGGATATGGCTCTTGCAATATGGAGATGTTTTCCAGGACTGATTCTTGTGTGCTCAAGAAAATCCTAGCAACAAAAAGATCTTGCTTTGAGACAAAACCATCAGAGGCTGTTTGTATGCTTATAGATTTTTTTTCTGTTTGCTTTGCCTACTTACTTTAAGAGATGAGAAACTTTTTTTGGTTTTGATATTGGAGAATTGTATCAATCCTTTAGGCAGCTACCAAAAGACAAAAAAAAAAAAAAAAAAAGGCCTGAGCTGTAACATTTGAAGAGTGATGCCAGAGGAATGGCCTTATTTTGTTACCTCAGAGAATATCATAGTGTTTTGCTTTTCCCTTATTGTCTCAGTGATGCTTAGATTAGTAAATAATAATGATGCTTTGCTCTTACACAGTGCCTTTGTCCATACATCTCAGAGAAGTTTATTAAAAAAGAGGTTGGTGTTATTGCCCTGTTTCAAGATGGAGAAATACAGAGGTGAATTGAGTTTCTGAAGTTTATTCCATGTGAGAGAGCTGGCAGAGGAATTCCTGTCAGTGTCATTTTTCATTAGGAAAGGCTGATTCACTGAAACTGAAACCTTTCATGGAAATTCATTAGTGTCCAGGAAACTCTGCATCTCCAGAAGCTGAGGAAAGCGCCACGTGCTGTAGCAAGGAACAGCTGCGACAATGACACCTGGTGTGGACAGGGGAGACCTGTGAGGTTTCACTTTTGGAACTGTGGTGGAAAGAGGTTTGAATCTGTCCCTCTCAAGGGAATATCCCTGTCTGTAGGCGTGGAATGCTGCCTGGTCATCCCCCCTGGGCACAGCACAGCCTTTCTCACACAGCTCAGCCAGCAGTGGGTCTGCTGAAGGGTTCCAGTCTTCCCAAGTCTGCTTGCATGGTTGATCCTTGGTGGGGATTAGATTTTCTGTCAGTGGATTTTGCACCTTTCATATCTTCAATATGTAGGGAACACAAAAAAATCAGCGAAAAAATTTTACAGCCAAGAAAACTCTCTTCTATGTGGCTGCTGTTTTTGAATGTGTTTATATTTCTAATTTGACAATAGAAGGTTTTGGAGTAAAGAAGGCTGTGAGAACAGGATAGATGGGCACAAACATACTGTAAGGTCATATATGATATTTTCCTCAGGAAAGAACCCCAGGCAGAGTCATCAGAGGGTATTGATTTTACCGTGACTCTTCTAAAAAACTTTGGAAACAACAACCAACCAAATGTTCCACTTCTCAGTCCACTAACTCCACTGATGATCTTGGACAAGGGATCATGTTTACAAGCAGAGAGGGTGGTGGCTTTTTGCCAAGGAAAAGCTGAAAATAAAAATCCAGGCTGAACCTCTCAGGTTGAGTGTTTCACATGGCAAATTCAGTCACACTAGGAAATACAAAGTTCAGACTGGATATAAAGTCACTATTGCATTTGGTATATGTAAGCCTGAAGACAAGAGAATATTTTGCTCAAAAGTGCTGGAGCAGCCATTGAGCTTTGGGATACACAGCTGGAGGCAGCTTGACTTGACAAAGAGCAAGATAAAAAAAAAAAAAGCTACTTATTTTCAATAATTTAGATTGAAATACCAACGAAAGATTTTATTTTTGTGCAAGTCTTTTGAAAAAAGTGTTGGCAGTCTCACATAAGAGAGTTCTCCTCCAAGAATTTTTAGCAACAGGTGCCCATCACTGGAAAGTGCTGCTGACCCCTCTCTGCCTTTAAAGAGATCCTTGCTATTAACTAAATCAGTAATAAACTGCCCAAGATTCAGTTTAACAGCCTCCCTGACTGTGAACCTCGTTATAACTTTTTCCCCATATTGAAAGTCCACCTCTTCCTCATCTTGTCTTATATTTGTAAATCAATTCCTGCTATGGGAGAGTATTACACAAATTTTCAAAAAAAAGTAATTGTGCAGCTGCATTAATCAAAGGAGTAGTATGCTGAAGGAAATGTCAGGCCTATTAGCTTGTCAGTGATCAGTGGCAGGAAAGCTGCTTTCAGCTCGTTTGCATTGTTTCTTTGACACTAATTAACAGATTTGCTACATTTTAAAATATGATAAAAGGGAGAGGGGGCAAGACCTCAAGATGTGAGTTGCTGTGGTGGGAATGGAATAACAGGTCTTGCACATGTGAGGGTCTTTAAGATGGTTGTCCTGTGTCTCTTTTTTAATTTGCAGTATGGGTGATTCTTAGGAAGTCCAAATGTTAAGCAGGTTATCAGACAGGTATCCCTCTTCGTGCAAGGAGGAGTTTTGGGCTGCCTGGACAGATGGGGACAGCAGCAAGGGATCAGAACAGGCTGTGAGCAAGCTGTGTGGGGGCATCTGCCTGTGCTGCCCAGGTGGACACTGCCTCAGGTCTGGCTCAGCTGTGCCTGAGCAGCACACAGGAGAATGCTCTTTCATTCATCTTCTCACCCAGCCCCAGCCCTGTGTCAATGGCCTGTTCAGTGTGTGCAAAATGCTGGCTGTAATCACCTTGAATAAGGAGAGCAGGAAACTTTCTGTGATCCTAGGTGTTCTCTACACTTCCTATTATCAGAAAACACCTGAGAGAAAGGCAAACTTCCCACCCTTTATCCACCCTTGCAGTGGTTCATTCCCCAAGCAGCTGAAAGACAGAATCCTGCATGGATTTCTGAGCCCTGTGAGGAAAGAGAAATTCATGAGCTGTTTGGGTTTAGTGAGTTATTAGGTAAGCTCATCCACTGAGCACCTCATCCATCATGGGGCTCTTCCCTCAGCCACTGTTTAAACAAGATATCCACACACCATCTCCCCAGGACTTCTCTGCCAGCAGAGCAGAGGAGATGCTTGGTGCTTTCCTTGGCTGTGGGAAAAGGCAGGGGCTGTTGCAAAGCACAGCAGAACAGGAGCTTGTGCTGACAAATGAAACAGCTGCATGCCAGAGGGGCTGCTGGATGAGAAAAGTCCAAGGGAATGGACTTAAGGGTGAATTATAATCAGAATTAGGAATGGACTTGAGAAAGATTATTGCAAAATGCTTTGACCACTCATTTTGTGGCCATTCAGAGGTATGTTGTAATCCATGCTGCCCTTTCCAGAAACTCTGGTGTTTTCAACATGTGGGCAAATGGGTTCCAGAATGAAGACAGGGTATTTTTTGTTTTCATAGAGATGTATACACATATTTGCCTCAACTCTGAACTATTATTTTCAATATAATTTCAACAGTAAGAAAGTCACAATGAAATTCTTCTTTTGCCTCAGTTGGGACATTGTTTTATAAATATTCCTTCAAAATGAGGAGTAAAAATTTTGTTCATTATTACTGCTTAGATTCCTGTGGGATTACTTAAAGATAAGCATATATTTAATTGCTTTTGCTGGATAAGGATATTCTCAGCTCTGAACCTGCACCTGAGCTATGACATGTAGACAATGGCTGTTCTATTTTCCCATTAAGTACTGCATTTATTCTTCACTCTGACAACTCATAAACCTACCATGAGTCACAAGAATTTTCTGCCATTAAATTCCCCATTTTCTGATAAAATTCAGGGTGGAAATAGCTAGAAGTTGCATTACACATTATATATCTTGTAGTCTCTTTAAAGGTAATTAAGAGTTGAAAATCGATGGGAAATGAAGCAAAATATTTTTTTACAAGTTCCTAATAAAGACGAGTATAAGCTGATAGACATTTAAAGCCATTTAACAGTTTTTGTAAAGATTGTACCATATCAAAGAGTGTTGAAATGAATCCTTCCCACCTTTTGGTGGTCTTTCTGTACCAGGCATTGTGAGGGGTACTGAAAGTGTGCCCTTCTGCTCATGAGAACAACATACTGCTCATAAAAAATGCTTCACCTCCTGGGCTGGCAATTTGGCACTTCTATCTAGTTCTTTTCAAATGGGCTTTTTATGCAAATTTGGGTTTGATTGAATTCAAGTTTAAAAAAAATCAAGAGAAGCTTCAAACCCCAAAATTTTCCATAAGAAAATACTGAAATATCTTGATTTAAGGGACATAATTTAACCCAGCCTTTCTCCTTGCCCTGGTTCCTCAGTGGGGATAAAAGGACTTTATCAGAAGTGATACTCTGAGGACCTGGTTACAGGTCCTGCTCTGTAGTACCCTCCAGGAGAGCTCCTTTCTTTCCTTTACCTGCAGGGATGTTAGTCTCCTCACAGAAGTTACCTTTTGACATTGTAAATCCAAGGCAGCAGCAACACTTCCCAAGGGTGGGGATTAAAATTGGGCAGGTAGGTCTGCTTGCCTGAAAATAAAGAGAAGATGAACGTCCTCATCTGCTTCTGGCTTGCACCTGGGCTTGAAGGGATGCCATGTGAAAGTAATCAGCAGTGTTATATTTAGTCCATATTGGTTGCCACAATTGTTCAGATTGGGAGCTACATTAAAACAAACACAAGAAAGTTTGTGTGGACTTTTTTCCAGATACCAACATGAGAAAATAGATCTGGCAAATTTTATTTTGCTCCACATGGCACATTCCGTGTGGCCTTTCCTTTTGGACATTTGCAAAAAGCAGGAGCAGATTCGTTGGAAGTTTTTCCACCAGCACAGGGAAATGTGGAGTGTGTTCCCTCTTGAGAAGGCTGGGCTTAAGAAGACCAGTCACCAAATTCACCTTAGGCCCCTGATGCAAGCACCAGTTTGGGATCAGGCAGGGGTTGTTTCTGAAGGTGGAAGGGTTTGTGTGTGAGCAAGAAACGTGCACCTTGTCAGAAACACCTAAATGAGTCTCATGTAGAAGGTGGCACAATAAGCATTGCCCTATTTATTTTCTGACATTAACATCTTTTCCCCAGCTTAATGGCTGCTAAAGTTTTAATTCCCACTCAGTAGCAGACTTTTCCAGTGTCTCAGTCTAAACCATGTAGGGAAGCTTGTGTCCTGCTGCAAGGAGCAGCATGGGCCTAAAGTAGGTAAGGGTGTCATGGGAAAGATAGTCCTGTGACTCTTGATGTGTAAGTAGAAAACGGCTGTAATTTGGGAATGTTTTATCCTGGACAGTGGCTGCTACCATTGTCCAGTAAGTGCTGACTCAAGGGCTGCAAGTTGTCCAGCAAGTGCTGCTCCTGATTGCTGACAGGGTTTGAGTGCAATCCAATGAATTCTGCATTTCCAGCTCAGCAGTTTGAGCCAAGTTCTCTTAGGGTCAGTTTTGTGATGGCCAAAGCGTGGAGCCTCAGAGGCAGAGAAGCAGGTTTGACAGCTTCCTCTGCTCCTGTCCCAGCAGGGGACTACCTGGTGACCCAGTGCCCTGCTCTGTAGCTCTGGCTGCTCAGCTGGATGAACACTGATTCCTGGTAATCCTTGGTGACCCTGCTGGGAGCACAGGTTAGTCCTTTGCTCTCCAGGGGACTTTCAGATTTTTCTCAAGTTCATGGAGTTAAATCCACTGGCCATGACTGAAGCCAGCTCTTTGGGATAATGCATTAAAATAAAACCACTCAGCTGCTGCTTCCTAAAATTCCAAATGGCACAGAATGTCTCCAGACCCAGCCTGCTGCCTCCTCCAACTCAGGCTGTCCTGGCAGTGCCAAGCACCTCCTGCAAGCTGACACCAGGGAACTGGGCCGGTGGCTTTTGTTTCCCATGGAAAAGGGACAGGGTTCATGTCCAGGGGCCTGTGGCCCCCAGTGAGCTGTGGCCTCCCCCATCCCAGGGAGTTCTTGGGTTGTTGCCCAAGCTCACATATATCTCCTATAATGGGTGTCATATCAGCAAATAGGCAGAGTAAACCTTTGGCTAAAATTGCTGCATGGAAATAAGGGGCAGGTAAGGCGCTTTCTTGCAGACCAGCTCTGAAAAATTTTGTGTTGTAAATTATGGCTTTATGTTTTGTTGAAAAAAAATAAACATTTATTGCTTTTTTATTTGTCAGCCTTGCAGATTCAGCCCAGCTGTGAATGTGTGAGCTGGAGTCTGCTTGCAGGATTGTTAACTATTTGTGCTCTTCATTGAGAATCATTAACTGTTTCCTTGTCTTTACTGTTACTGGGACATCGCAGACTCGGAGCCTCAGAAAACCCAAAGAGCTTTCAGGGCTGGCAATTAGGAAAACCATATTTTCTTTACTTCTAAATTAGCAAGGTGGATTTGGAAGGCAGAGAAAGTAAACACATCCCTGCTTTTTCACAAGGTCACCCTGGAGAGTCTAATCATGTTTTAATTTGGAGCAGTGCCTTTGGAGGGTGACAGGCAACACCTCATGGTACAGTAAAGGGTGATTCCCTTTCATCAATGGCTTTGACTTTAAAAAAATAATTAATGAATGCCTTTGTGAAGTCAAGAAATGAAAGAAAAGTGAATAAATAATAAAAGTTCTCTGTACCATAGCAATAATCTGTATTCCTTTCCCTTTCAGGGTAAGGAAGAATGCCTGTAGAAGTAGCATTTGCTCTCACTCACAGGTGCTGTGTTGCTGAATGGAATGATAGCAGCTTTCAGAAAGTTGTGTTTTGTTCCAGAGTGCTAAACTCTTTGGCAAAGGATAAATCAATGACAAGATCTCCTACACAACTGGCATAAATGTGAACTGCACTTTAGCAGTTTATTTGTATTTTTAATGGGTTGCATTACTGGTGAATTAAAATTTGGCCTCTGCCAAGATTTCAGTAGTGGCTTTGGCTCTCTGAGTACCAAGGAGACCAATGGAATCAGGAAATGAAATTCAGATATAGCCTGGTACTGAAAACACTGCAGAGCAGAAGAGGAACAAGGGGCAGATGCACACTGGCATTCCTATTATAAAAGGTCTATTCTAGAGGTCTCCTGCTAGTTAGACATAGCAGAACATTAATAAGTCTCATGAAATGTCATGTCTCCTTTGGATAAAGCTGGGGATAAGACTTCATTGTTTTTTTTTTTAATTTCAGTTGTGATTTTCATGGGATTTGTCTCAATTTAATTGCCCCACACCTTTGATTTGGTAATAGAGACAATTATAAAATAGCCTTAAAAACTGTTAAAGCATTTGCCTTCTTTGCCAAATTTGTTTCTCAGTCAAACAGAAGAGCCATCTGTGTAAAGGAAAGAAATGGCTAGGGCCAAACCTTGGGATCACAATTTTGGGCAAGTTTTGACTGATTTTCAAAGCCAGCTAAGTCCTTTTATGTCTTTGCAGGCATTTTCTGTGGTGGCCTTCTTCACTGAGTGTGTTGTTTTTGAAGTTATTGAGCATTCTGGCTGTCAGATATCTCTCCTTAAATCCCTAGTTAGTATTTCTGAGATCTGTGAGTTTTTTGACAGTGTCCTAGACCTTGCATACCTTCCCTTATGTAAAGTAACCTGAAGCACTCATCCTGAAGGAACAATCTATATAGATTAATGGATTTCCTGAGTACCTACACGGTGTTCAATTATAGATTAGCATTAGCCGATGGGCACATTGAAGTGTTATGTTGTGGTTTGGGCAGTTTTGTGTGGTTCTGTATTTCTCCCTGTCAATAGGGATGCCAATAACAGTAATTTAAGTAGAAAAAAGTGAATTTTTTTTCTAGAGAGCACATAAACATTTCTGTAGGTAATGAGTTCTCCCAACATAAAAATAAATATTAAATTAGCACCCTGTCACTTATATCAGTGCAGACTTTGATGTCATAATTTATTAATTTCTTGGCTCACAGTTCAAGTCTCTTAAAGTATCATTGATGGATTTTCTGCTAGAGCCTCTGCCTTTTGCCCTTCCTCCTGTTTGCTCTGAGCTCCTGTCTGGAACGATACCAGCAGAGATGTTCCCTTGGCACAGGTGCAAAGGTTTTCCAAGAATGCTCTTGATTGCCGAGTTTTTATCTAACTCCTTTAGTGCAGTGCCTTTATTTTCACTGTAGGACAGGACCTCAGGCTGCCCAGCCCACTGGGAGGTGCAGCTGGTGCAGTGTGATGCTTCCTCTGCCACATTCAGGACAGGTGCTGTGAACCTGTGGAGGGTTCAGGTCCCTCAGACACACTGGAAAATCCCAGTGATGTGAAATACTTTTCCTCTGATCCCTGTTTGGAGTAATATCTGGAAGTCTTTGAATTTTCTCTGATTGATCTTCTCATTAGCCCTAATTTTCTTTCCATTGCATTGGTCAAGAGGATTGATCTTCATTCAAGAAATGTCTCTGATATCGTTCCTCTGTATGAATATGCAGCAGTACATGTTCATTGAGTGCTATACAATTTCTGCATTCTATATATGGATTATAAATAATTGTGCTGTTGTTCTGTGCACTGGCAGAGGTTTAAATGGGCACTATTATGAGCTGCATATTTTAAAAATTTATATCTAAAAATACTTAGTGAAGGAAATTTGGATGTGTAGCTCTTTGAAAATCTACCTTTTGCCCATAATTTGTGGAAAGACAGTAGTGATCATATTATAATGCTCATATAACACGCAATGACTTTGTCTGGAGCTCAGCACTTTGCAGTAATCAGCCCCATGTTTCATCATGATGATGCCCTTGCAGCTTTCCCATCTCAATTTTTCTGTAACTAATATAATCCAAACTATATTATCCTATTAGGAGGCTCATTTTTTTCCTCCAACAAGCAGCATGCACCTGCCTGCTTACCATGAGGAAAGCAGTGCAAGTGTTCTCCCTCTATTGTTTCAATGTTAAAGGAGGCAATTCAGGCTGTAAACAGGGAAGATTGAGCTTGTTGAGTTAAAATGAGCACATTAATTCTTGAACAGAGCCCTGCTTTATGATTTTCCCTTTCATTACTCATTTTGCATATCTTGGCTATGTCTGCAGTGGATGGGGAGAGGCAGCCTCAGAGTGTGATTTGGAGCATCTCTCTCAGGCCCTGTTTGGAATAAACAGGCTGTTCCTTTATTCCTTTGCCCCAGCAAAGCTGGAGCACAGCCCCAGAGCTCGCTGGTGGCATCTCCAGTCAGGCACACCAGCTCCTGGGCGTGCTCAGGGTGGAGGGGAGAGGCAACAGTAAAGAGGAGCTGCTATGATGTAAAAAAGTGCTCCTAAATTACAGTAAGTAATGAATTGCCAGTCAGGCATAATGCCGGGGTTGAGCTGATGGGAGCTCTCATCACAAGTAGATATAAATGCAGCTGTGTTGTCAAAACTTGGAGGTGTCACAGAGCCTTTTGAACAAGGAGTAGTGTGTTACAACAAGGCAGTTCTTTTTCTCTCCTTTCCCACCTCCAAGATTACATCTTTTCTATTCCTTCAGAGCCAGGCAGCTGGAAACCTTCTGTGCTATTTCCATCTACAGCATACCAACTTAGACTTGCAAAGAGAAATGATGCTTGGGAAGTCAGAGTTTAGACAATGTAAAAAAGTTGAAAGACAAAAATGTTAATTTTTGCTAATTGCATCCTAGAGTAAATGTGGCTCGGTTTTCTCAGCAGGACTCTGAAAACAGGTCTTTTTCAGGTGTCTGCATAGCCAAGAGAAGCCATTGGAAGCCCAGTATCAGGTTGGTAGATGACTTGCCAATGAACAGCATCAATTAATGAACTCCTATAGTGTCTGCATTTATTCTTCATATTTTTATGTGAATGTTTAAGCAATCCTGATCTTTGGGCTCCAAGATGTTTCTGCTAGCGGGTCACAGGCTGCTCAGATAAACCCATGACTGAGAGACAGGAACAGCCCTGTTGAAAGCTGTATGCTTGCAGTGGCCATCTGCTCTCTAGCTCTGTTTATGAAAACTTAATGTGGAGATAGAGCTGGTGCCTGAGGCAAAGAACTTTTGAAACAGGTTTGGATGTTTTCACTTTGCAAATTGTTCACAGAAATTGTTAAATACCTTCTCAAACACCCTTGGGAGCATGGATGGTGTTTGAATTTGCTCTGTGTATAACTTAAACACACATTTCAGCTGCAGCTCATAGCCAACATTACACGGTGTGTTTGCTTGGTCAACAATGAACAGGTTTTTTAAAGATTTCATCTTTCACAAGCAGGACTAAGACTTAAAGGACTGATACTGTTTTCCTTGCTTGCTGAGGTAGGAAAGTTACAACCATGCTGTTGCCTTGTGAATTGGGCACCTGGTGCTGAGGATCAACACCTGAGATTCTGTTTCTCTGCACAATCCTAAGAACTGGTCTTGAATTTTTTCCCCCTTTCATTTCTCACAGGTCAGTGTTCCAGTGCAGTAGAGAAAGCTAACCCTGGATTTTGCCTGTTGACCAAATTTCTTGCCTTGGCTTGATTTTACAAACCAGAGTTGTCTGTCAGCAGCATCCTTCCAGTGACATTCCAGGTGAGTGTTCCTTGGGGCTTGAGAATATTTGTGAGTCATCTCAGGAGAGTTCAGATAAAAAACTCCCGAGTCCAATTGTTGGTTTCAAAGTTTGTTGTTTTCTAATAGAATTAATGTTCCTCAACTTTACCTTTACACAATATCTAGCAAAAGTATGTGTGCCATTCAAAGTTTCAAGCTAAGGTTAATGAGAGCCTCATGAAAACTTATGCATCAGCTCCTGAAGAGGAAATTTCACCTTCAGAGTCCAGGATCAAAAGCACCACAGAAATCATTGCTCTGATGTCTCTATTGAAAAGACAGTATCATTAATTTTAGTTAGCATTTTTCTAAGTGCTAGTTCTCTCTGGTGTGCATTACCATTAAACTTCCAGTACTAAAATCTAAATTACTTTCCTTTTGAAATGAGGTTTCCCCCATCCCTGCTTGCTTGAACAGTGAATGATTGGCTCTGCATGGAGCATTTTGTAACTCTCCTCATGAAAGGAGGCAGACTCATGAAAATAAGCATTACCATCCAGTCTGTTTTGCATACTGTAGCTGGTAGTAATTCCTGAGCCTGGGATTCACTGCTCTGCTGACCCTGGCTGCCCCAGTGGGCTCTGGGCAGGTTTTGTGACAGTTTGAACAAATGTAGTGTCAAAGGATTGCAAAGGCTGCAGTTGTTATTTCTGTTATACAGGATAGAAGAACAGGAAACTCCTATATAATATATACACTGTTATTAAAGTGTGTCCTTCTTTGAAGGACAGTCACTTGAGGGCCTGTCCTTATGAAGTGATTAACTCATCATTTTCAGATTATTCTCTATGGATCCCTGTTGGTCTATTAGCTGCTGCTAAGAGGTCTGAAAAAGGTAATTAAGGAAGGCAAGAATATTATTATTATTATGCTGACATTGGGGGATCCATAGGGAAATACCTAAGAGTCTGCAAATCAGCAGAGCAGGAAAAACACCCTGATACCCACTGAATGAGACTTTCTAGGGAATATATGGGCACACCCTCTGTTTTTCAGGTCATTCTAATAGGAAATGTTTCATCTGCCTCAGCAGATTCGAATTTTGTAATCCCATTATAGCTTGGAGGCATCTTAAGGGTAGATGTTGTAAAAGGTCACATTAACTTGTATATTCCTGGCAGAAAATAACAATGAATGACTGAAATACTGGCCTGGTAACTTATATAAGCTTTTGTGAATAATGCAAACTGCTTTTTTTAAAACAATGCTCTTTGTAACTGTTCTGCAAGGCACAAGCTTCTCAATCAGGTGCTTGGTATGTCTGGGGCAAGGATGCATAAAGGGAAACAGTGTCATGTCCTTGTTTGACATAAATCTACTCTGCTTTATTGGGGCTCTTTAGTGAAGTTTAGAGATATGCTCTAACAGGATTTAACCAGGAGGACTTAAACACCAAGGGGAAATTTTTGGTTTGCTTGTGTCTTGAGAATGTCTGGAAAGAACAGGTCTTACAGAAGCTTTGGTTACTTTGTGTGCTGAAGTAGGGAATGGGAAAGGCTCAAAGCTCTGCTTGGTTGCAATCTGTGTGTTGTCTGGCCCCAGAGCAGGTTAGGTGTGAAGGTCTGCAGCTGTGGCAGTGGCATTGAGAACAGCCTGGTTATTTCTGCAGACAATCCATAGGGATCTGCAGTGGTGTGACCTGTGGGCATCCCTGGGTGCAGGTAGGAAGAGCTCAGCTTTGGTTGCTCCCTGTTCAGCACTGCTCCTGTAAACAAATGGCAGAAATGGTCTGGACTTCTCCAAATCAGCTCCTCTGTGGCCTTGGGAAGAATGTAATCCAAGTACAGTACCCACAGGAACCATCTGTGTCCAGATTTATAAACAACTCCTTCCCCTCAGATTTAAACTCCTGTTGTTCTGGGGAGGC
This sequence comes from Ammospiza caudacuta, assembly GCF_027887145.1. Lineage (NCBI taxonomy): Eukaryota > Metazoa > Chordata > Aves > Passeriformes > Passerellidae > Ammospiza > Ammospiza caudacuta. Next base: position 11,126,295 of record NC_080601.1, read on the forward strand.
TGAGGAGTTTGTGTAGCCCCAGAGTGTGCTTTACTCATGCAGCTGAACCCTCCTCTGCTTTGTCCTCTCTGTGTTTGCTCTTGTGCACAGGACAAATTTACCAGGAAGCTCAGCTGGGGCTGGGAGTCGCTCCTCTGGCTTGGAAAATGCTTCTGAATAAATTACCTACAGTGAAAGAACAATGCATATTCTGCCCAAGAGCCAGAAAATGAAACAATAAAGGGTGTTGGAATAGTTCTTAAGAACCTGGGTACCCTGAAGGAAAATGAGACTTCTGGAGGGTGGTACAGAGAATCCATTTTAGGAACCTGCCTCTTCTTTCAGTAACTGTACATGGAGGTATCAAATTGAGAATGTCTAAATTAAATGGTGTGAACACCTATCAGTGAGCAGCTTTCAGGGTGTTGAACAGCTCAGGGACAAATTTTTGATAATTTTTGAATTATTATCAGCTCCTCTTGTTCTCTTCTGAGAGCAAAAGCATTCCCAGGAGCTCTACACTTCTTGCACTGCATGGGCAGTGTGAAAGGGCTGTAACATTTCATTTGTTTCCCTCTGTTTTCTTTGTGTAGCTGGATTCAAGCTTGTTTCCATGCTGAATGTGTATGTGTGCTTCTATTAAAAAAAAAACCAAGAAATGTTCTGAGGAGTGCAAGCACTTGTGGTGAAATTCATATCATTTTACACAGCAAACAAGATTAGATGTTCATAGGAGCATCTTTAGGCCCTGCAGTCAACAGATATGTAGGATTATCAACATGTCCCTGAAAATAAATAGTTCATTTTTCGTAACAAAGCAATACTCACTGACACTGAAAACTCTAAATTAAGATGCTGAAAACAAGATCTTTATTTTGGGCTGTTTAGAAGCTTGCCTCACAGAAAGCTGACTATTGCCAAATGTCATGGGAATGAGGGACTTAAACGTGTGTACTGCAAGTTCCTTCATGATGAAATCTCAGATAAATTGGAAGCATCTCAAGCTTACATTTTGGGAAAGCCAAGCAAATTTCAGATGGAAATGAATGGAAATTAATTCAGGGTGTAGAATTAAACCCAGCCTCTAGGGGCACAGCAATTGTGCCTTTTAGGAAAAGGCCTCCTGCTCTTTGCATTTTAACTGTCTGTAATTACTTTTGTGGCTTGTTGGTTGTGGAGGAGCTTGACAAGCTGGGAATTGGCAGATTCAGTGTTGCCTTTATTTACAGGGCTTTTGCCAAGTTATTAAGTCAGCTATAGGAGGTTTTGTCCTGACAAAACTAATCCCTTGGTATAGCCAGACACTGTATTTTCCTTTTAACTTTGTACTACTATTTAAAACTGTTTTGGCTAAGATTTGGATTGGCATGAATTGTCAGAAAACCACCAACATCAGAATGGATTAGCCAGGTTTTCTCTCCTCCATCTGTGTCATGTTTTGTCTTCTCTCACAATGAGCTGTGCAAAGCTGATTATGTCCAGGGCATTGTGCAGCCCTGGCTGGCTGGAGTTGCTCCAGTGGGGATATTTGGGTACTGCCAAGGGGACAGGGGGCAGGAATTCACTCCTGCAGGGGGCTTGGAGAGAGCCAGGTAGCTGCAGGAGCTTTCAGAGCCTCTTGGATTTGCCTGCCCCATGAGTGCTGCAATATTGAGCACTCAGTGTGATCAGCCTGGGGAGGAGGAAGGGAAGGACAGGTGCAGGGTGCAGTGGTGCTGCTGACCTCCAGGATTGCTGAATCACCACCCTGGGGCAGAGATGGGCTCTGGAAAGTGCCCAGGGGGACTTTGACACTGTGATGCTAATTGCTGTTATCATTCTTTCTTAAGAAATGGGGGCAAGTTTTTATCATTATTCTGTAGCTCCTTGTACAATTAGGCCCTGACATCATCAGAATAACATTTGAATTGGAAATGAGCAAACATCTAACATCCTTACACTGGAATTTCCTCAATTCTATTAACCCTGGATATATTAAAACCTGGCATTAATGGTGATTCTCTGGCACCAGCAGAATCTAAACGGGCTTTGTGCTTTCTGCAAAGTGACTTATAAACTCTGGGATACAACTGTACTAGCTGCTGCAGCTGGGCCTCCTGTCCTCTCTGCCACAGGATCAGCTGAGCTTCAGATCGAGTCCAAGCTGAGTTAGGGAGAGGAGGAACTTGCTGAAGGACTTTCCTGTCTTCAGGAATAAGCAGTCTTCATGAGTTGCACACAGACCCAGTCCTGAAGCCCATCCAGGTCCCTCTGGATGGCATCTGTCCCCTCCAGTGTGCCCATCACAGCACACCCCACAGCTCTGGTCACCAGCAAACCTGCTGAGGGTGCACTGACCCCAATGTCAGTGTCCCCAACAAAGATTGTCACGGTTATATTTTCTGAAAAATCCCTTCACCAGGACTACTTCTCCTGGGAAGCTGAGAAGCCTCAGAGAAAAATGAAAACAATAATTATCTGATTTGCTTTTCCTGTGTTTTGTTGCCTTGGAATGGCATTTGGACATTGTTTACCAACTGGTCATTGTTTGATTTGTTTCATGTGAATTTTTTAACTTAATGACCAATCACAGCCAGCTGTGTTGAGGCTCTGGAGAGAGTCACGAGTTTTTCATCAGTATCTTGTTAAACCTTTAGTATCCTTTCTCTAGTCTTTAGTATAGTTTAATACAGCTTAATATAATATGACATGATAATAAATTAGCCTTCAGAGAACATGGAGTCAGATTCATCTTTCCTCCCCATGATGGGGGACCCTGAAAATACCACAAAAGATATCAGTGCAGGTCCCAGTGCCAGTCCCTGAGGAATGGATTTACCACTGCTCTCCTCTTGGGTCTTGGGTCATTGACCACAGCTCTGTGAGTGTGACCATCCAGCCAATTGCTCATCCACACAGCAAATCCATGAGTGTGAATCAACACATAGAGGCAACTAGGGCAGGCACCAAGGCCCAGCTGCAGTACAAAGAAGTTTTATTTCATTGCCTTGCCAATGACACCAGGAGGCAGAGGAACATGGGGATACAGGGTCTCTCAGGCCTCGCTCATCCTAGCAAATGCCACTTTTTCCCACACTGATATTCTTAGCGTTCCCAGCTGCTAGGTCACTTTGAGTGAAAGTACTCCCTGCTCACCAAGATCTTCTGGGTTTAATCCTTTTTTTCTCAGCAATGTCTCTCTGGTTTAGACACAAAGACATCAAACAAGACAGTGTCAAGTGCTTTGCACAAGCCCAAGTAGGTGCCATCAATTGCTTTTCCATTATCCACTAACTCTGTAACTGTGACAGTTTGCCATCAAATTTTTCACTTGCCCTTGGTGAAGCCATGGTAGCTGTCACCAGTTATGTCCCTATGTGCCTTAGCATGATCTTGTTGGGCACCAAGGTAACACTGACCATCCTCTAGTTATCCAAGTTTTCCTTTTTTACTTTTTTAAAAATAAGGATAATATTTCCCCTTTTCCAGTGAGGTGGGAACTTCACTGAACTGCTATGACTTCTCAAATATGATGGGTTTTAGCTTAGCCACGTCCTCTGCCAGTTCCCTCAGGACCTGCAGATGCATCTCACCAGATTCCAGAAAGGGTTTCCATGATGCAGCTCCCATTAGCTTGGCTTGCATCTCAGTGGTAAGCTAGTGTTTAAGAACAAATTCATTCTGATTAATATTTAAATAACCCTGACTCGAGGATCTTGCACTCTAGGGTAGATTACTTCTGTGAATATTTGATCCTCATTTTCTCAGTGAAATAAAGCTCTGTTCATGAAGCTATGAAGCATTATTAGGTGATAATGGCACACAGAGTGGTCTTCATTAGAGTGCACTGTTAATTACAAATGCCAGGCAATTTTCAGGCCATCTATTCTGGCTGTAATTATGATGTTGCTTGCAATACCTGTGTCTGAGAGTATTTTCCTCTAACTAGGGCTCAATTCTTTTGACTCAGCAAGGAGCCCTTTTTGATTGTGGAAATAGCTCTTTTGCTGTCTCCATGGGCAGAGAATAAGACAGAAGGGAGGGAAAACTTGGGAAACAGCCAGCAGTGGAAGCAGGCAGTGAGCCCTACTGTGTGGGCCTACACAACAGAGGAAGCATGTCTTGAATGCAGTATGAATTAAAAATAGGCTTAAAACAGGCCTGTTTGCTGGTGTGCTTTTTGCTCAGTGCAACATGTGTTAATTAGAGCTTTAGCACAGCTTCTCAGTAAACAGCATTTTCCCTCAAAGAGAGACAAACAAGCGGAGGGAGAATTTTGATGCTGGGTATAAGGTACTATGAATAAGAATCAGCAGCAACGGGTTTAGTTTAAGCTAGACTGGAATTTATTGCAGCTTTATGTTTTTATAAAGGAAACCTGTGTGTCAGCTTCTAGTGGTGACAGGGATGCTGAGAATTGGCAAGTGAGGATAATGTGATAATATAGAGACACCAGGGAGCATGTGTACACAAAAATGCCTCTCAGTCAGCCAGAAGGCCATGCTGTGATTTCAGTAAAAAGCTGTGACAGAAAATCAATAGCTTTGAGAAAGGCCCATGGTAAGGCAACAGCGTTATCTGTGTGTTCTGCATTCTGCTTCCTCCTTCCTTCCCTTCACAGAGACAGAGCTGCATGAACTCGTGTTTGAGTTTTGTTAACTCTGGGCCTGAGCAGCTCCAGCAGCGAGGCAATTCAGGAATACAAAGTATGTGCAAACCAGGCAGAGATGGAGAGCAGGGAGGGACGAGTCAGGCAGGGCATTGGTTTATTGACAGGCTCTGATTGCCTGGCAGGCAGGCTGGGGGACTGCAGGCTCCCCCTCCGTGCTTCATCTCAGCTCTGCTCTGAGCTTCACAAAAACTTCCCACTGTTCCTCAGAGCAGCTTCACTCTGCTCTGCACTTTGATGTGTGCATCAACAGCCAGTCCCTTCTCCTGGCTTCCACACAGGGCAGGACAGCCTGGCAGGAGAAGCTGGCCAGGTGGCTCCAGGTTATGGAGTTTATGTTAGGCACCAACTTCAAGTGAGGTTTTCTAGGATTTTTTGGTTTGGGGCTTTAATTTTTTTTTTTTTTTGTGTGTGTCTGTTTGCTTGTTTTTATTCTTCTCCAACTCCTTTTTTTTTGGTCTGAAATGGCAGAGTACAAATTGTTGATGAAAAGTAGCACAAAGGGCAGACTGCTCAGTATTAGCTGACACATGGTTTGTGTTGCAGACATCTTTTCATTAAAAATCCTTTCTTAGGACTTTTTCTTCTGAGAAGCTGAGAGGCCTCAGAAACAAAATGTAAACAATGGTTATCTGCTGCTGTGGAATGCAACAGGTAGATCTTTGATTGGTCTCGTGTAGATGTTTGGGATTAGTGACCAGTCACAGCAGAGCTGGCTCTCTCTCTCTGTCCGAGCCACAGACCTTTGTTTTCATTCCTTTCTATTCTTAGCTTAGCTAGCCTTCTGAAGAGAACTTTTCCTTCTATTCTTTTTAGTATAGTTATAATTTAATATATATCATAAAATAATAAATCAAACCTTCTGAACATAGAGTCAACATTCTCGTCTCTTCCCTCACCTGAAAACCCCTGTGAACACCGTCACAGGTTTGTGATTGTGTTGTTTTATTTCAGTTTGTTATGCTGCCACTGTGTTTTGTCCATAGGCATGCAGTACACTCAGAGGGGATGCTGATCTTTGGGCAAAATGTCCACCAGTAACATTCAAAAGGAATAGACTATTATTTAAATGCATGTTAGACTGAATCTGATGTAAAGGAAGTCTGCAGGAGAGGATGAGTGAAAAGGATCAATCTATCACCTGATTGGTGAATAGGACATTGCTGGGATTGATTATTCTGGGTTTTTTTATTGAATATATACAATATCTCACTTGTAGATGATAAAACCTCTAGGGTTTCATTATTCTTAAATATTTCCATGTGCTTGGGTATACAAGCATTTTGGAATTGGGAGACCTTTCCCACATTGGCATAGAGAGGTAATGCTGCAATCCCATAGCATTAACTGATAATCTACTGGGTTTCTTTTGCTAACTGATAACACTGAGAAATAGATGATTTTTTAGCACAGAGTTAGACTGAAGTGACAGCAAGGAGTAAGCCTATTCTTTTTGCTGACACTTCTGGTTGCTTCTCACCTCACTCAAAAGCTCAGTTCTTTCTCTATGCAAAACTCTGAGAAACAGCCATAGACTTGGCTCATTAAAAAGAGGTGGTTCTAATTTGATTTTTTTTTTCCATGAAACCTTCTTTCTGTCAGAGCTTAATATTTCAATACTTCCAGTGCATAAAAGATTATTTAAAGAGTTACACAGTGAAACACCCAGAGGAAGGAGAGGGCATTCTCTGACACCTAGGAAAAACACTTACATAAATAAATACAATTCAATGACTGCTTTGTTCCAGGCTATGGACACTGAAGTTCAGGCAGGTGTTTGTTAGCTGGAAAATAGAAACCAAAGTTTGTTAGGGTTTTATCCTTTGTGCAGCTGAGCTGCACAAAACACATGAAGTGCAAGAAAGTAAGAACATGCTGTGTATTTACTCATTAAGCTTTCAGGAGTGCTGGGGTTAGCTGGTGTCTTAATTGCCTTGCAGTCATAATTATACCATGGTGTGGGTCACAAGTGCTCGGAGAAGTGTTTGAGAAACAGAAACACCTTCACAGGAACAATAGAGTGGGGCTGGGCCTGGGTGACTGTAAATTACTGATCAGTGCCAAGTTCAGGTTTGCTTGGGCATGAACTGAGCAACTTTTCCAGTCTCCTAAATGCTCTGAAGGGCTCCTACATCCCCATCGGGACACTGGAGCCTGCTGGATTGACTGGTCATGTCCTTCCTCAGCCTCCAAACACCATAACTCACTGCTCTTGAGCAGCCAGGGCATGAGGAAAATTGGAGCTTGGGAATGATTGAGGCAGGGGGGAACCAATGTGTGGAAAGTCTTCCTCAGAGATCCCATCAGCACAGGCTGAACCGCATCCAGGTCAACCCCAGCTTCAGCAGCCATGAGAGCTTCCTTTGGGAAATGGAGAGCTGGGGATGAAGTGCAGGGAGGAGCAGCACAAAAATCTCTGACTTAATTGGGCACTGGAGCATGGCATTCCTGCAGGATTTGGAGGTGAGGAGGCATGTGATGGGACATTGCTCCCTAGGGATGGATGCCCACAGTCCCCTTGAAGGTCCCCTGGGTTTGTTTCCCTGGTCTGTGCTTGTTCGTTTATGTTAATGGCTGAAAGCAGGCACAGCTTCTACTGCATGAAGTCAATCACATCTTCTGTGAGGTATCCCAAAACTTAATATTTTTTTATTTTCTTATTTCTCCTCTTTCTGGATTCCTAAAAATCCTGAAATTCTTACCATTGTCCCTTGTATCATGCTGCTTCAAAATTTTAAAATATCTTGAGGTTAATATGTACTGTATGTATATACTTGTGTTGTGTTACATTGTTATTCACTTAAATAATACACTTTTGTGCATTTTAAGGCAAATTATTTCTAAACAAGAAATGTCAAGCTGAAATCTGAGGCTGGTTCTTTAATAACAGATTAAGAATCAGTGGCAGTTCTGAAACATTTGTTTCAGAAAATAGAAAATGTATCAAAGTGGATTGTGCCCTTGGGGGAAAATTATTTTTGGCAATTTGGTTTCTGCCAGCTCACCAGAAAGCTCTCAGTCAGTGAGCACTTTCCAGAACAGCACTAAATAGCATTGGTAGGAGTTGCAAAATCTTGCACTAATTGGCTTGCCAAGGCCCCAGCTCACTCAGCAGAGAAAACTTGCTTTCATTAGGTGAGCAGAGCACTTCATTAATACTTAAAAAAGGTAAGTTAGTCTGGTCAGAGACTGCAGGCTGGAAGGAAAGGCTGTCACTTGTGTAGCTGCAGAACTCCTGGAACCATCTGTGGGGTCTGGGGTGACGTGCCTGCCGGCTGGATACCAGCACGGAGCTGCCAGTGTCCTCCCTTTGTAGTGCTCACACAGACAGAAGGATCTGCTGAAATTCCCCATCATTTGGGATTTTTTTCCCCATCTTTTGTGGGTTTCCAGCTGTATTGTGAAGGTGGATGCAGAGGCACAGCACTGACATTTAAAACAGAGGTCAGGAGGCGATGGGGATTTGCACAGTTCCTTTGGGTGTGCCAGCCCATTTGGCTGCACACCCAGAGCAGGTCCAGCACAGCCAGGTGGATCTGCCCCAGCACCAGTGGTGCACAGTCAGGAGAGGCAGGCATGGCAATCACTCTGCTTTCATTACAGATGTCAGGGTTTCTCAGGAGGTGGAATTTTCAGGTCACTTATTCCAAATTCACCACTTGAATAAGTTAACTGCTGAGCTGCAGTTTTCTGGAACTGTGCTGTCTTTGCTAATTTTGATACTCTGCCTCTTGGAGGAAACATAGATTTCCTGTCAAAACTGGCATTATCTATTCAGCAGAACTCACCCTTCTTCTTGATGAGTCAAAAATTCTTCTGTGCAAAACAATATCTTCAAGGATGTTGTCATCCTATCCTATACATGGCGAGTTTGGGGTGAAATACATTTTAGAGAAACAAAAAAGTAGTCTGTCCCATGCTTTAGCAGTTCCAGGAAGATCCCAACCAGGAATATACAGCCAGCAGAAAATGGGGCTGTGCTGTTGGCGAGCTTGCCTACAGAATTTTAGTTGTGCATGAAGGTACTGTTGGGTCTCAGACATGCTGGTGTGCTGATCTCAGACATCCTGATGCTCTGTTCAAGTGAAGGACCTGCAGCCACAGCCAAATGGTCAAGCAAGAGTTCCATAACTGAACCCATCCTGGAATGTTTGGCTTGACACTGAATTTGCATCATGACAGTGAAAAATGTTGCTTAGAAATCTACACTGCAATGGAAAATCTTTCACTTGCCTTCTATTTGCTAAGGGTCAAGCAGGGTCTGGTTGCAGGAAATATCAGCCCCTTCCTCACAAATATGAATGGACTCATTGAAACATATTAATTCACTGGTCTAAGGTAAATCTCTCTCCCTCAGAGTTCAGTGGTTGTAGGTCTTTATCCATGCTTTCCAAAAGTTGTTAGATCTAGTTGCAATATAATCTGCTTACAATAATCTTTACTTGAAGTCAAGCAGTAAAAAATAATAAACAGAGTAGTTTTTTATTAGAGAAATCCTGTTGTGTTGAAAAAACCCAACTGTCAGGAGCTGGCTCCTTTCAAAGAATTCTTCAAACCAATTATTTGGAATGTTAACTGACCTAACTATAACTTTCTCATTTTTATGATTTCTTCCTTTTTTTGTTTTGAAATATTTTGATTCATTATGTTGTACCATAAAATGAAATCTGGAATGACAGATTTTTTTATACAGTGTGTTTTAAATTATGAAGGGCACATCTGTACCATGGAGCTGCTACATATTCCCACTGTTCCTGTGCAGGAGATGCCCAGGACCAGTGTGTGTCCAAGGCAGCTGTAGGAGAAAGAGGTTCAGAACAAGAGACAGCCAGCCACGATTCTGCAAGTCTGGTTTGAAGAAAAAGGCTTTTGCCCTGTGAATGACTCCTTTGTTTATTGTCAGGCCCTGCACTTCCACACACAATCAACTCCCTAAAACTTAAATCAAATATTAAAATGTGTGCTTCATAAGTCATTCAAGTGTTAACTTAACAGAATCTTTTAGTTTGCCCATTTTAACAAACTGTCATCCTGATGCTCCTGGCTTTGACACCTCCATGACAAGTAATTCCATAAGATAGATGTGTGAGTCCAGGGACCTTGGAGCACTTAAGTTGCCACTGTTATGTTATAAATAGAGAAATTCCCCGTACTAAGTAGCTCTAATGTGATTCACCCCAACACACACATCAGAGGATCTGCATGAGGATGGCTTCAGGGCAGGTTTTAGATCCAGCAAAGCCCGGAGTTGCCCAGGGCACTGGGCTGCCTCAGCTGGGGCAGGCAGAAGGGCTGGGAGATGGGGACAGGGATGAGCCAGCCATCCCTGCCCAGCCCTGCTCAGAAAAGGCTCCCCCACTGGGCTAGGCACTCCTGCAGTGCCATTCCTCCTGCCCTTGCTCACAGCTGGAAATGGAACAGCTGGACATGGCACAGCTGGAAACGGCACCGCCAGCTCTGCCCCCTTGCTGCAGGGGGAGTGAATTCACGGAACTTGAGGCCAGGGAGGAGGAAAAAGGAGTCCATAGGAGAAGCTGGGCTGTTGAAAACCAAAAAGATTTTGTCTTGCTTCCCACAGATCTTTTGAAGCCTTTATCCTTTTGGGAGAGTTTCCAGAGTTCAGTCTTTTCAGGGTAGCAAGGAGACAATAACACAGCATCTCTCATCAATTGCATGTGCAGTGTGGAGGGAAAACTGAAGAAAATTAGAGAGCTTTTGTGTTTATTACAGAAAGATATCTCTGCACCACAGAATGAAGGTGTGATGGCAGCATGTTGTGTTGGGATTCCTGGACAGGAGCACCTAGCCAGGGCAGCTGGTGGCTGTGACTGAAGAGGTGTTGGCACAAGTTGTGACCCATGCGGTAGCCGCAGCACAAAATCCTCCCAGGCACCAGCCACTAGCAGAAGCTGGAGTAGAAGCAATCTTTGTGCCTTTTTTTTATAGTGTAGAAGCATCAGGCAGTGTACCAGAAAGGTGCCTCCAGTTTCTATCCACTTTTGTAGAGAAAAAATTACTGCCAGACCTTGCAAACTTTGCCTGGATGTAACGCAAGATAAAACAAAGTCTGCTCTCTGCATGCTGGATGCCAAAGAAAATTGAACATAAGGGAGACATTTTAATTAACTGCTACAGTAATTTATTGAGGAGAGTGATTTGTTGATCACTGCTCACAGTCTTTAAATAATAAATTGCTTTCTAAGGGGAGTGCTTTTAGTTCAGCCACATTTTGTTCCTTTTGGTATAGGAAAAGCTGGGGAGCATTTCACATACTCTCAAGCAGATCTGGTGATGTGATCGCCACAGCTCTTCTTGCCCTTAAAATTAAAAATTGTTAGCATTTCCTGCTCATATATTTCAGGTTAAAATTAAAAGATAAAGCATGCTGTGTGTAATGAGGTATTGTACTTTACTCTAAATCTGTCTGTTCATTTTTTTTGTTGGAGAGGCAGATAAGGCATCTCCAAGCTTAAGTAATGAGTTGAGCTTCTCAGTTAAAATCAAAACTTCCTGATCTTTCTTCAAGAGAAATAAAACTTGGTGGGACCAATTTTTACATCTCTGACCTCTCTGCTTCCCCAACACTGAACTTATATTTCCAAAATCTCTTTCTAATGCAGCTGGGTGGTGGAAATGTGGATGTCTAGAAAAAGGAAGCTCATAAGTGGCTGATGATGTCATTTAGACTTACCTAGAGGAATCACTGCTGTTCATGTCATTAAAACAGTTGGGATTCTTTTGCCAGTATTTTTGTCTTGTTCTCCCTCCTGCAGAATGATGCCTGTTGTAGGTGAGGTGCTTGTACAAATGATGTATTAATATTAATAGGCTATTGAACAGGGATTGATGTTGATCAGACCATTTGTTTCATATGCACTGCTTCAATTTTGTTATCACTGTAAGCTTTCCTATTAATTAGCTTAGAAGGAGTAATTCCCCAACAGATCATAGAAGCCAGAATGTAATAAATGTTTCTGAGACTAAAAACACCTTATTGATGGAAATTATCTACATTGGATATCATCTGGGTATCCAGATATACCTTTTGATCTGCTTGTAATAAATAACAAAAAATATTTATCACATAGTCTCACTTTTATTTGATATTTTTTTAAAATTTATAAAAGTTTGTCTCCATATGCTTGAGCAAAATTGATTTGTTTGAGGCGAACTATTTTTTGTTGAGCCAAGGCAAAAAAATAAAATAAAAGCTTCAATTTATTCTTAGGAGACACTATTTTAAAATTATTCTGTGAAAAAATCTGGATTTGGATGGATTTGAGACAAGAGAAGCCTGCTATTCATTAGTTACTCTCTGCAAGCTGGTGGTTCTATTAAATATGGATTTTGCTAATAGGTGGGTATGATTTTTTTAGTTCACATGGATTGCTTTTTCGTGGATTCTGGGGTTTTTGCATTGAATGAGCCTGCAGAGGTTTTCAAATCTGACTGGAAGCTTTGCCCAAACAGTTTTCTTCTCAGCTGGAGGAAATTGTGTGTTGCTATTTCAAAGTCTTACTGGCAAGGCACTTTGGTCAATACAGCACTATTCTCCTCTGCTTCGAAAGAGAATTTCTCACCAGATGGGAGCATACTTGTCATTTAAATCTTTCGAGCTCCCTTTGAAATTCTGAGGCAGCTAATTTGCAAAAACCAGGGATGTGCAGCTCCTGTGCATTCAGTGGGCTATTAGAGACTCTCATTTTTGGCTGTTTCCCTCCTATCTGTGTCACCAGGTTATCTCTGGATGTGACTGGGGGCTACTCCTACCATAATCATGTGAGGAAACTGCTTTTAGCTGGTTTATGTATCAAAAACATCTCAATGGATTTTCTTATAATTGTTACCTTTTAGAAGAGACAAGAATTAGAAATGTTGATCTATGAAACTCTGCTTTTCTTCTAAATGATTTTGAATAATCCAGTGTAGTAGAAATCACAACCAAACCCCATATTTATAATCTAGTAGTCCATGGTGTAGACTTGCTTGAGTTTGCATTATCTGTGTAAAAGACTGGTGTGTGCAAAACCAAACATGAACTTATGGAATTGTATATATTTTTCTCTGGATATTCTAACACATAAGTATAATGATTATCTTCCTAGATATTGACCTGTAAACTTCTGATAGCTGAGAAGGCATTAGTGATCCTGGTCAGCTTAAAGGACTTTTTTGCATCTGTTGCACACTGAGCCTTAGAGTGTGTATGACTAAGTAGCCTCTAGGTTCTGAGAAGGCGGTCCTAGAATGATGGTGAATGGTGCTCTCTCATCCTAAAAGTGAGTGAGACTGGATCCTCCCTCATTTTCCCCTCACAGCAAATAGGGTTTCTGCATTCCCACTGTCTTTATCTTGAGGTTCTCTTCCCCTGTGGTGGCCTGGACAATGAAGGAACTTTACCTAAAACTCCAGACATTCACACAGCTGATCTTTCAGCAAACCCAAACTGTTAAAATGCAGAGGGAAAGGTGTGAAAGTAAACCATCCCTCTGCAGTAACCCATCCAGATGGATTCTGGGCAAGAGCTGAGGTGTTTGATGGCCTCTGAGATCCTGTAGCCCCCTGATATAAATCTCTCAGTCCACCTAGATCAAAAGAGAGGATCAGAGCACAGTCCTGCCAATCCCCTCTTTGAAGGTTTCTCTCCCCTCCTTTTCAGCAAGTTTGTGCTTTTGTCTTCATCTTTTTTCAATCAGAGCTGGAGAAGTAGTTTTTCTCCCCCATGGTGGGGTGGTTTTGGTGAAGCAGTACTGTTCTGTGTTAATGGGAACTGGAAAGGCGCTATTTTTCCTTAATTTCATCTGAGTGATTTATCTGTCTGGATACATCACCGGCCCCTTCCAGCAGTGGCAGGTGACATGTGCAACAAAAACTGAGTCTTATGTCCTTGTACAAAGACCTAGGGATATGTAAACTCCCCATTGTGCCTGGCCTGTGGTGAAGAGGGGACTTGTTGCTGTGCTTTGTACACACTGGCTCTCATTTCTCACTTCATAACCTTCACACCCAGCTCATAGCAGCCACATTCTCCCCAATTAGAAAGGTGGTAGAGTTTTCAGGAGCTGTAGATTAATTACAAAACAACCCTTAATACAATAAATCTAAGATGAGCCAAGGAATAAATAATGTCTTTGGGCTGCCTGCTCAGTGCTCCTTCAAGTGCACTTATAGCAGTTATTAATAATTATCATCATAGCACAGCTGTCAGTGGCTACAGAAATGTCTGCAACCTGGAACTTCTCATCCTTGTGACAAGGTGTTGAATTTAATTAGAGAAGCTTTGGTTTTGTTTGTATTTCTCTGTTGTGGAAATGGTAAAGGAATGAACAGCAGTGTGAATCCATATGGGATGGCAATCAGGAGCTCTTCTCCTCTGAGCATTCCAGTGGCTTTATTTTGAGCATGTGAAACAGGTAGGGACTGACAACCTTGTGCCCTGTGTTGGTCCAAATCCAGTCTGGGCTTCAAGCTGGTTGCTGTAAGCAGCAGCAAGAACAAAGTTCCCAAAAAAGGTTGTTTAGCAATCCCAGACTTTGTATGTGGTGTAAAACAGGGGGAGGAGGGCTGGTATTTGCTCACACATAGGTTTTTGCTGGTTTTGCCCCACTGAGCACACCTGAGGCTTGGGCAGAGCAATCTGCAGCCCCCCAGACAGACAGACAGAGCTCTACAGGCCAGGCTGCAACACCCACCCAACAGCAGCACCTTCCTGAGCATCCTCAAACAGCCCCTTCACATGGGGGGCCTTCAGTGGGAGAAAAACAATAAAGTGCCTTTAAAAATGTTTGTTCCATTTCAGCTGGGAAGAAGGTGGAAAAGATGAGAGGGGTTGAAATATTATGGGTTGTCAGAAACCCAGCAGGAACCTCGGAAGGAAGAGAGGAGGATGTGGATTGAAGAAACTGGAGCCCTGAGGGCAATCCTCTAAAAATATATTAGAACAGCACTGTCAGTAATAGTATTCTCAAGGCATGCAAGTCCTGCACTCCTAATTGAAAAGTGCCAGAGGTAAGGTGCTCACCTTGAAACTCATTATCTATTAAAAGAATTTCTTTCATTTTCTACTGCTAAGGACTTGTTTTAAACTGATGTAAGAGTTGGAGTCTGAAATGCCATTTTCATGTTGTTCTGAGGGGCAGCTCTTTCAAAGGGAATGGTAGAGTATAGCTGATAGAGCCTGGTTTGTTTAGGGTATATATTTATGATTTACCAATTATTTAGTGCCTCTGAGTTTAATAATATTCCTCTTCTCCTCCCAAAATATGAGGAGGTACTTCTAGTTTGAAGTACCTGTGTGTGTGTATATATGTATATATCATTTCATGTATCTTTGGGCACTACTGTGGTTTGGGGGCTGCTTTAGGGACCTTGTGCTGAATTGGCTGAGGTCTTACTAAACAAAAAAGCAGAAAAAGAGAAAACTATAATTTCTCAGAACATACTGAGAACAGAAGCATAAAAAATTCTGTGACATATAAAATTAAATGCGGAATCTTATACACGCACAAAGCATATTAAATATGATTTTTGGTTACTACATTTTCCCCTGATTATTATGAAATGAGAGAAGATTTTATATTAGGATTAGGAGTCTGATATTCTCTTAAAGTTCAGAGCAAGTAGTGAAAAACTAGAAAAAGGACAACCCAGAGAACCGACTCCCAGGACAGAGATGAGGTCTTCTCTGTCAGCTGGAGGCTGGAGCCCAGGGGATGTGGTGATTATTGAGTAATTCATATCAATCTGTTGCAGAGCAGAAGAGAAAGAGAAATTGCAGACTGGAGGAGCAGTAGGGTGTCACAGCTTTAAGGCCTGCTTTACTTATCTCTGGGCTCACATTGAATCCAGAGCTCAGTTCAGCAGTTTGGAAAATCGATCTCTCAGTTCTGATTCACCTTCAGATCCTTTGGCATCTCTTCGTCAACCCTGTGATTTGGGAATAAGGCAGCCATATGTGTCTGAAGGAAACAGCTCATAGCAGAGTGTTGCTCTGATTTCTTCTGGGCTCTGTGTGCTCAGATATCTCAGTTATCCCACAAAGCAGGAGCTGGGGGAGCAGGGAGCTGGATGACCCTTCTGCAGCTGGGAGAGGCAGCACTCACCTCACTGCTGCTGTTGAGACTGGCAAAGTGACTGGCTTGCTCAAACTGGTAAATACTTCATGCTTCCTGAGCATCAGGAATTAGTCTGGCCCTTTTCTGGTTTCCCTTCAGCCTTGCTAGAAGGCAGGAAGGTAACTGCCCCCCAAAAGCCATGGATGCTGAGGCAGGGTGCTCCCTCCTTGGCAGGGGACCAAACCCTGACAGCATCCAGCCATGAGCTCAGCAAGGATGGGCTGGGGAAGGACACTGAGCATCTTTGGTGGTTTGGTACCACCCCTTCTGCAGGGAGAGAAACTGCAATGCTTCACACTTAGAGCTTGCTGTACCTCTAGCTTTTCCCATGTTTCCCTTCAATATTTAAGTATCAAATCCAAAGTTTGTTTTGTTGTTGGTTATTTCTCTTTTTCTTCTTTTTCTTGGTGGTATTGAGCAGTGTTGCAGTGTCTGACTGTGTGAAACAAATGAACAAGAAAGAATCCTGACTCATTCTGGGAGGAAGGGAGATGGCAGCTGCTTGATTTCACCAGTGGGAGCTCCTCTCCAGACTTCATTAATCCTTAATCCTGTCAGCCTGGGACAGAAGGAATCACACAGCTCTTTTAGGAGCACAAAAGTTGTGTAATCCATGCTCTGAATACCAGGTGCTGGGCTGAGGAAAGGAGTGCAGTGCTGGTCCAGAACACACTAAATTCCACAACAGGTTCTGTCACCTGAGCAGTCCCCTTGTCCTGTCCTCACTGTGTCAGAACTCAGGAACAAAGCCTGTCCCTGGCACTGAACTACAGGTCTAGGACCAACACATTTCTGGAATTCTAAGGTTCATTTCTCCTCAGGTCACTACACTTCTTCATTGTCTTTTTGACCTGCTCATGACAGGAGTAAGTTATTCTTTAAGGCCACTTTCATGAGCAACTCAAGCTATGCTTACTAGGAGCTACCATTCAAGTCTGTGTTCTGTGACTGTTTTATACTTAAAATCAGTCCTTAATGTGTCATTTGAGATGTGTGTTTATGCAAAAATTTCCATTATGCTTGAAAATCTCAGAATGACCTGATTTTGTGGGATGCAACATTGCTTAAGGTAAGCGCTAAAGAAAGTTTCAGGCACTTCCTTTGTGTCTCTTTAGCTTCTATTCACACCAAAATATTCTGTGTAGTTTGTGTAGTTTTTCTGAAAAACAGGACAATTTAATTTACTTAAATATTTAAATAAGCTTCTGCATGTTTACTTCCAAAGGCTAAAAGTTAAATAACTCTAAGCACTTTCTAGAGCAGTGCCTGTTTGGCAAAGAGTGCCTCATGTGTAAGGGGTGGGCCAATGGTCAGATGTATAACAGGATTAAACCCTGGACAATGGATAAATCTGTGTAGTTGGGGCAGAAATACACATTTTTTTGCCTGTTTTCAAAGCTGACTGAGTCCTGCTGTGGAGTCTTGGTGCTGCTCTTCAGCAGAAGGAAATGCAATTCCATTCTGGTGACCAAAACACTTCAGGAACCCTTGGCTTGGTATGGTTAGTCATTGCTGTGGTGGTATATAAAAAGTCACCCAAATTAAATATGCTCTAGTTTTTCCATTTTTCCTTTTATTTTTTGCTTGGTTGGTTGGGTTTTGTGGTTATTTTTTCACTCTACATTGAAAATCTTAATCAAGACATGGCCATTTTACATTTCAAATTAGAACCATGACTTTCTTCCCTTGTTAAAGAGGAATGTCAAAAGGTTTGACCAGAGGTACTTATAGGAAACCTCATGTGTTTTTAGTGGAACAGTAGGAATGTGACTCTATCATAATTTTCAAATGAAGTAGTTTGCCTTGGGGCAAGCAGTGTGAGAAAGAAAGCAGCAAGGAACTGGCAGAGTGAAAACTTATCAATACTTGTCTTCTGTGATGAGGAGCAAACATTCCTTTAGCCCTACACATTTCTAATTGCTCATTCCAGCTTCTGGGAGCTGGTGGTCTGGGGGGCATCCCATTTGCAGCCTAGTGATAAGCAGCTGTTTCCTTGGCAAATTCATCTCTGAAAGTGAGATAATCCCATCTGAATGGAGATGCAGACACACACTCATTCAGCCAAGCGAGGAGAAAAGGGGGGAAAGGAAAGATTTTCCTCTGTGTCTTCCTTTGTGCTCTGCCATGATTCAAGGACAGATAAAAATCTTGGTCTTGTTTCTCTCCTTCTTGTTTGTGGCCCTTGATAGCTTTGTAAGTCTGTTATTTTGCTGGGAATCACAGACTCACTTCACTCTCCTTGGTGTAATTCTTGCACCTGTAAAGCTGAGGCTGTGCCAGCACACAGGCTTTTCATTCTGATTCAGCAAGGAATATAGGCAAGTGTTTAATTTAAAGCATATTTTAAGCCCACCTGTATTCAGCAGAGCTCTCAAGCCATTTTTATTGAGGAGTTGCAGTGCCCAAGAGTGGGAAAACTCCTCATAGTATTGGGAATGTGCAGCATGTGAGTGCTGCACACATCCAGGAGCCCATCTCTGACTTATAAGATGTTGCAGCTGTTCAGTGATTTCACTGATAATTTTTCTTTTTGATCTTTTTCTCCTTCATTTTAGAAGGAAAAAAAGCTTTTGGATTTCACCATGTCTTTCCTCCTACCCCTTCCTTATTTTTACATTTTCTCAAGTTGTCGCAACACGTGAGAACTTGGGTAACCATTTCTCTGGGCGCAGATTTCTCCTACAAGCTGCCTGAGCAGTTTGGTGTGCAAGCCAGGCTGCTCTTTTACCAGCTTTCCCCAGGCTCTGACCCATCAGCACTCCCTGGGTTGTGGTGGTTTCTTCTCTCTGCACTCCCTACAGAGCTGTGCATGGACATTAACCAAGGTCTGAGTGAGAACTTGGGAAGATCCTGTGAGGAACAGACATGGACATGGTGCTAAACAATGGGCCAGGGGCAGTGAGGCTCTTGGAAGGTAGGCAGAATAAATTACTTTTTTCTACTTTTCTTTTAATGACAAATGGCCCAGAATATTGTTGGCATACAAGAGAACAGGAGGATGGGATGGCAGCTGGCCAGGCTCAACTGCTTTACACCAGGAACAGAAGGAGCTCAAGCACTCACAGAATATTGAGGCTCTCCTCTGGGGAATGCACATTCTGGTAAAGAAAAGTGTTCAAAAGCATTTATGGCTAAGAGCTGGTTTAGTGTAGTTTAGGTTGGATGTCAGGAAAAGGTTCTTCCTCCAGAAGGTGGGCAGGCACTGGATCAGGGTCCCCAGGGAACTGATCACAGCCCCAAGGCTGACAGAGCTCAAGAAGGGGTTGGACAATGCTCTCAGGCACAGGGTGTGATCCTTGGGGTGGCCTGTGCAGGGCTGGGAATTGGATTTAGATGAACCTTGTGGTCCCTTTCCAACTCAGGATATTCCCTGATTCTGTGATTCCTCATGAAGTGGACAGTAACCAAACATAACCGTCTCAGACAGGTTCTGCCTCATCAGAAATAGAGACCCATTTTTGGCAGGGAATAGTCTTGGTCATCATGAGAGCACTGTGCTTATATTTGCCTGACTGTGCTGGGAGCCTTTTCAGAGCCTTTGTGCCTGTCATTCCTGTGAGCCTTATCTCCCTGATTTTAATGTTGAAAGCTCTCTTCTGTCCTAGACACATTTTTTAGATTAAGGAAAGTAACATTTCACCCTCCCTGTAGCATGTACAATATATTTACCATTAGATAACACCATCCCTAAGGCAGGATTCACCCAAGCCTATGTCTGTACAATTATATCCCAGCCTTCCTAGAACATGTCTCTGCTGTGAAAAAGAAGCTGCTTCAGTAACATGAACTCATGCCAGAAGCAGTGAGTGTCTCTACAGCAGAAAAATACATTTGTACTGCCTGCTGAGATGAGGAACTGTCTGCCTGAGAAAAAGTAACATTTTCAGATTTACAAATATGCAGTTTTTGTATTAGTAAAGTATTTATTAGCTGTAATTGATAAATCCTGGCTGGGGACTGAGTGGGTCAGACTTCATTGCAGTAGGATAGGTCTCTCCCAGCTGTAGCTTCCAGCAGTTCAAGGTTTCACATGGATGCTTTTGTGGCTGTGCAGCAGTGGCAGCCCAAAGGTTAAATGGCTGCTTTTCAGCTGCTGACAGCAGCCATAGGGGATTAGGTTTTCTCAGTGGGTTTCTAGGTACTCATGTATCACAGAGTTCCCTTGCTATGATTTCTTCCTTTTTCTGTAATCTTTCCAAGGAAGCCAGTGACCTCTTCTCAGCAAGGTTGTGCAATTGATGATATTTTCCCTGTAGCAAGCCACAAAACTTTCTGTTCTGTTCTTAGAAGGTTATTGTGGGGGGTTGAAAATATCCAGGTGCCATCTCATGAGAGAGAAAGGTTGCAAGTCACTGATCTATGATAGAGTCTATGTTGCTCTCCCCATTCTCCTGGCCCTTTGATGCATTTGGCTGATCCCTTCTTCCCAGCACTATTTCTGTGTTTACTGCCTGAATTCCCTTCTGGAAATACCAGAGTTTGTTTGTGTTTAATAAAAAGGATTGGGCAGTTTATATGTGCATGAAAGGAGCATGGCAAAGGGCAGTGAGTAAAATATGTGCCTTCAGCCAGCAGCTGGAGTGACCCTGCTGGGTGGTCCAGCTGCACTCCATTTGTTGCACTCCTGTGTAAGTTCCAGCAGATTTAACACTTATTAGGTCATAGTTATGCTTCTTGCAGGACACTTCTCTGCACCTGTCAGGGGTGGCATTGAAGTGGAATACTCTAGATCAAGTCCAGCCAGTTTACAAGAGATTTTTATTATGTTCAGCCCATCCTTTTCTCTCAGAGCGTTATCAATCTGATAATTGTGCTGTCTATGATACTAAAGGAGATTATGCAAGACAATAGTGCTTCCTTGCCAGAAATGTGTGCAAGTCAGAACAGAGGGTAGAACCAGACTGGAATTAAGTTTATGGACTTAGGCTTCAGTCTCAGAAAAATCTTTTAGGCCCTAGGCTGAATGGTTCCCAACGGGATGGAAGAACTAAGGTTTAAAATTCAGAGGCTGAGGGGAAGAGGATTGCAGCCTGGGAGCTTACCTTGGAGGGGGCTGGGAATGCAGGGGGTTCCTTGTCTGGGATGTGCACACTGACAGCTTGTATTTGACAGTTTAGTCTTGCCTTAATTTGTCTGGCATGGCCTGGGATTGTCCCAGATTCTGAAAGCTGGAAATCCTTTGAGAAAGCGTATATGTCTTGGGGAAAAGCATATTTGTCATGACTAGCATATATCACAGGAATTTGCTGGTTTTGAGGAGCTTCTGACAAAACACATGCAGGGATTGCTGGAAATGGTTTGCTGCCATTAAAACTGGGGCATGGCTCTGGAGCAGGGAATTGTGGAGCCCTGGAGCACCAGCTGCTCTAACCTGGGGAGCAGGATGTTTGTCACAGGGCTGTGGCTGGGCATCCAGGGGCCGAGAGGTGACATTTGGGTGCTGTTCCTGTTGATTTGGGTGCTGTGAACCAGAGGGGAGATGTGATACCAAGCTGCAGGAGGGGTGATGGAAAAGCAGATTCCTGCCCAAAACCAGATGGGTGTGACCCACCCAGAAGTCCTCAAGGCTGGATGGTGACTTAGGGACACAAGTGGGTGTTTGATGCTTCTGGAGGAATTGCAAGGCACCTTGGCATAAAAGAAACCAAAGATGAGGTCTGGGAGTACTTTCTCCTTTAAAAGAAAGGAAACAGTGGGCATGATGATAAATCATGCCATGTCTTTCCTGATTTGAGGCAGCATTAAATCACTTAACTGGAATTATTGTCAAATATTAAAAATAGTATGTGACAAGTAATAGATTGAAGAATTAGCAATATATGCTGAAAAAATAATGGAGGACAGAACAAAATAACATCTTTCTGGGAAACAGAGATTATTTTTCAAGGGACAATAATTTGCATGAACGGATCTTTTTTTGTAACGGCAACTTTAAAAAGAGGTCACAGACCTCAGTCTTTAGAATTTAGTAGCTCTCAGGCTGAAAGCTCCCATAATCAAGAGAATAAGAGAAAGCAGATCAGCTTTCTGGAGCTTTAATACAGAAAACTGCTGCCAGGCAAGTAAATTGATCTCAGAAAGGAAGGAACAACAGAATTTGAAAGTGCAATAAAAAATGTGATCATAAACCACAGCACAAAAACATATGTTTAATGCATTTTTATTCCCTATTTTCCATTTAGCACCGTGATTATGCCGTAGCTAACATCAGCCATTACACAAATCAGTGGCAGAGAGGCTGAAATACTGCTCCAATTACCCTGCTCACAGCAGCTCAGCCCAGCCCAGTTATAAATAACCAGCAGATCCTCCATGCCTTCCTGGATTAAGATTAAAGATGGGCAGATAATTTAAGCCCTCAACGTGGACTCCTGCTCTGCAGAATGTATTTTGGAGCCAGTTGCTTGTGTCCCCCAAAAGGGAGTACACAGCTGAGAGGCTCCCATGGAATGAAGCATTAGGCTAATAGTGTTTCATGACAAGCTAATGATAGACTAAAGCAAAGCAATTCATCTCTCTCTCTCTCTGTGTTGCATTGTGTTAGATAGGTAGGAAATGTGTTTTTCCTTCTTCTAACCTTTCCAGGCTCCTGGGGAAATGAGGCAGTGTGTGTCTGTGTCCTGCTGTCTCCACAGAAGGGAGCTATATTCCACCAGCCAGGCTGGGGGGAAGCTCCTTCCTCAAAATTCTGGTGTGTTTAATCAGTTTCAGTTGAGATGATGACAAATACAAACACAAACATAACTCCTCCCAGCCCTCTCTATTTCTGGAGAATTGGTGCCTGTTGGACATCCAAATGGCCAGAGAAGCTAAATTGTGCATGGAACAGCATCCCTCAAAAGTTTTCCTGTTGTTTGAATACCTCTGGGCTTAAAAAAAAATTGGTTTTTGAGCTGTGGAATGGGAAGGAGAGACATTCTGGGAGCAGAGTGAGGTGTGAAGGCAGCGTGCTGAGCTGTGTGCTGTGGGTGCCCTGCTGGGAGCCACAGAGAGAATGGAATTGCCTTGGAACTGGGGAATTCAGTGCAGGACAGGGCAGTGCCTGCTCTGAGCTGACCAAGCCCTCCTCAGGTTCTTCTCCTTGGCTCTAAAGTCAGCCTGGGATTTATATTCATGAGCAATTTGCTGTGAACAGGTCCTTGAAACAGCTCTTTCTTACCAGGCAGGTGAAAGAAGAGCTAAGCTGTTTTGTTCCAACTCTTCAGATTTTAGTGAATACATCAGTGTTAAGAGTTCATATCCAGGGTGTGAGAGATGTGATTTTGCTGCCCTTAACTTGACAGGACCACTGCCTGCATGTTGGATGGGCTGGGGAGTGCCCCAGCCATCAGTCTGCTGAGCTTTTTGATTTTCAGTGAACAGCAAAATATTGATTGAAGCCCAGCAAGTAAGAGTGAGAAGTAATGTGGTAGTTAACTCCTTAGTTTAGCTGCAGATTCTTGGACTTGAGCCTTATTTATCTCTTTTTCTTTCTCTCCCAGATGGAACTTGCAGTCAGCAGGCAATTAATTTTCTCTTTTTTTTTTTTTTTTTCTTTTTGTTTTCTGTGATTCAGGGAGTATTTTACAACTTTAACAGGGAAGTTAGATAAAACATTTTGGTTTAAATTTTAGGGAATTTAACTGGAATCTTGTTTATAGTCCCTGCAAAAGGAGAATGTTGAATGTAAATCTGCCACATTTTAGATAAATTTGCCAGTCACTGTGCTAAGAGGTAAGAGAAGAAGATTGGAAGACAGCCATGCTGGGGTGTAAAAAGCAGTGCATTAGTGAATTTGTGAGCTTTGGGGTACTCATGACCTTCTCAGGGTGTTGTGGATGCTCAGAGAGGCAGCATCTATCACACCTGCAGAACTCAGATACCTGGGACAATCCAGTTCCTGGGTTATATGGGCTGACTGACCCTTGGTAGGTGTTCATGTTGTTCATTCCCATCCTGCTCTGCACTGCTTGGGTGTAACTTCTTCCTGACAGTTCTAAATGGTTTATAAATCTTAAAAGAGTTTGAAATGTCTACACCATTTATCAAGGCACTGATTAATGAATACAATGTATTAAGGAAAGTAATTTGCTCAAACTTCTCAGCACACATGTGCAGTGTCTGAAAGTGCCTTTATATTATTTATAATAGTATAAAGGTATTTATATTATATTTATAAATATATAAAAACATATAATATATTTCTATATTATAAATATAGAAATATGTCTATATTTATATTATATTTAGAATAGAATATATATTTATAATATAATTTATATTATAATAAAAGTATTTATATTATATGTTTATTGCCAGGAATATGTTTAGGTTGGATGTCAGGAAGGAATTCTTCACTGTTTGTGAGGATGTGAGGCTCTGGAGCACATTGCCCAGGGAAGCTGTGGATGCCCCATCCCTGGGAGTGGTCAAGGCCAGGCTGGATGGGTCTCTGAGTGACCTGGGATAGTGGAAGTGTCCCTGCCCATGGCAAGGGGTTGGAACTGGATAATATCAAAGGTTCCTCCCAAGCCAAGCCATTCTTTCTCTGCAGTGAAGTTGTGGTTGTTGATACACTGTGAGGATGTGAGCAGATGAGTGTGTGTGTCCAAAGCAGTACAGTGACTAAAGGAAGAAGAGAAAAACATCGTCATGGGAGTGGATTTGGCTCTGATTACTTTCAGTGAGTAAAGGAACCCCTCAGATATAGCCCTGCCTCATGGGGTGCAAAATGGTCAATTAGCCATAATCTGCTAGAGGATGTCTGTGACAGCTCACTCCTTTCTTGTCAGCATGCTTGTCAGAATGATGGATGGGATATTTACAGGAAGGGAAAGTCTGTTCTCCTGTGGTGGTTTTGTCATGTTTTTGCACCAAAAAACCCTTCCTCTGTTTTGGGTTGCAATGCTGAGATCAACATTAGACATCCCAGCATTTACTGGGAAAACAAAAGTGGTAAATAGTTCAGGAGTGAGAGGGGTATTGGTAACCATGACAGGGAATACATCTGTGGAGAAAAGAACCAGCACCCTCAGACAGGCTTGAGAGGCTCAGGCACCTCATGCTGCTGGAGTTCCTGAAAAAGGCAGGGATGGACAGCTCCACAATTGCACACACAATTGGGTGTGTTGGGGTGTTTTCAGGCACACAGATTCACTTGATTATCAGCTGTGGAAGTGTCACACACACATCATTCAACCAAGGCTCCAATAAATAATTTGTTGAAATAATTTGCTCTAAAGAGTAACTGTAATTCCTGTACATATGGCATAAGTGTACCAGCCCTCCAAATGAGGTCAGACAGTCCTTTTCTGGGCTGCACCTGGTTTGATGGTAAAAATAATATTGTGAGACAGCTATTTACTTTTGTTCCAAATGTGGCTTTAAAATGGAAGGGAACTTGTTTCAAAAACAATGACAAGAGGTTTTTTTTCCTTAAAAGCAGCCCTGAACCTTTTGTTGTGGTAGGATGCAGCAGAGTCCAATTTAAAAACATGCTGGTCATCTGAAAGTCCCACTGATTACAGAAAAGTCTGAGCCAACAAGCAAACTCAGTAGTCTTGTACTCTTGGCAAGCTGAGAATTAACTCTGGTTCTGTGGAGAGAAAAGAGCACAGCTGCTTCCTTCAAGGAGTGGAACTTTTCCCCTTGCAGCTCCCAGGCAGAGCAGAGAGAGGCTCCTGAGCTGGGAGGGGTCACAGTAGCCACAGTAAAAGGCAGGGACAGAAGGAGCAGTCAGGTCTTGCTGAGAGCTCTCTAAACAGCTTGGAATTTTGGCTGTTTCTAGGAAAGGCTTGGTATCACCTCTGGGTTAACATAGCTGGGGTATAATTCCTGTGGTGGGAAGGCTCAGGTGCCAGAGGGCTCTTTGGAGGGAGTGATGAATGACCTTGAACAAAGGCAAGCTGAATTCCCTCTCTTCCAGCTCCCACCTTGCATTAATCTCCCCTGACAGCGCAGTTAACCGAGGGAATTCTCTCTAGTCCCTGAAAACAGTAGCAAAGACAGTCACCACAGTGGAAAGTGCAGGGACTTCAGCCAAAGGGAGACTGAGAGAGCTTTGCAGAGCACTTTTGTATTCTTTAAATTGAGGAGGTGTTGAAAGTTAAGAAATCTCTCAGTTTCTTTTCTGCCAGGGTTGTAAAATCACATAAAGCAGACCCAGCTGATGAAGTTTACCATTACAAAAATGAAGATACGCCATGTACAAAGAATCTAGCTTCCTTTTAGAGCAGCAGCAAGCTAAAGAGGCTGGATAAAAATTGCTTTTTGCTTATCTGTTTTGTGGACTTCTTAGCAGCTCCATCCTAAGCACTGTCACCCACTCCTAATGGCCACAAATGCTGTTGAAGATGGCTCTGAACCAGACGTAGAAACCACTTGAAAATAAGCCATCTTTGTGACAGAGGCCTCTTCTCATACTTTCCTTGAATCAGCTTAGCCTGTTTCATCTTTTAATTTCAGGGAACAGAGTAAGGTGGGGTCTGTACCCCTGTGAGGGAATGTTTTGAAAGTCAAAAAGCAGAGAAGCCACAGACTGTGCCTGTCTCTGCTTGGGTGAGCAGAGCCTGCTGTCACCAGCATTTCTGACCTGAATGTAAATTCAAGATTCAGTTCCTGTGAACATTCTCTACTTGAGCTTATTATTCACTGTTCATTTGCCTGACTCCTGCCAACAGTCCCATTCTCTGGTGTGTTTAGCTGGAGAGAACAAGCACTGGGTGTAAATCCTGCTGATGTGAATTCACTAAGGGGTTCAGGTGACTGTTTCTGTTCATTTGTGGCATTCCCTCTGTCCTGTTTGTTGCCATGCAGTCAGTTCTCAGCCATTGCTCCCCAGAGATACACACCAAGGCTAAAAACATTGTCATTTGTGATGCAAAGAAAGAATAGGAGCAAGTTCCTATCACAAGTCAAAGCCCTCATTGCTCAGCTGGTGACTGACAGGTTTTTAAGTCTTGACTTTCCCAGCTCCTCATTTTTTCTGAGCTGGAAGACCTTTGTTTATTCTGCACACATGAAACCTTTTGCTCCTTTCCCCCCCTTTTAACATTGTCTGCTCAGAAGTCTGATGCTGTCCTTCAGACTGCGTTTTTTTCTCCCTCAGAATAAACTAGTAAGAGAAGTGGGGTTTTTCCAATGCCTGTGTGCCAATATCAGACAAACTGTTTGCTCCCAGTTGTACCTGGTAGCAAACAGTTTGTTTTTACAAGCCCATGGTCACTGTAAGCAGTGACCATGAGCTTGTAAAATGGGGACCCAGGTGCCTTTTAAAGTAACCAGCACCATTACCTTATTTCTTTTATTTCTTATACACTTAGTTTTGGACTTGGAAGCCTGTTCTCTTCTCTTGTTTTCCATACAAGAAACCAAATGTTCTCATCCCTCTGCCCTGACACTGTGAGTAGAGAAGCTGTGTTTTTGTTTCATGGTTGAGTTGTTTGGCAGGGTCCCTAGTGCTGTAATGAATTAGAGTCATTGCAAGGTTGTTTCTCTTTGGTATTTCTGGACCTTGAGAGAGTGAAGCCACCTGGTTTAGATGCTTTTTTAGCCTGTGTCTCAGCTGACACTTTTCTCTCCAGTCCAGGAACAGACAGTTCTGCCATTGCCTGAACCGTCTGTCTCTCACTTCTGACAGCAGCAGCATTCTGGGTCAGTTCTCCTGGGATACCACATTTCCACAGCACTGATTTCCTGCTGGTCACTGGGAGTTCTTTAACCAGAAAAGGACTGGACACTTTTTTTTTTTTTTTTTTTAAATCTGGTCACATCCATTGAAGTTGTCCCAGATCAAAAGATTGTCTAGCAAGAGAGGAGTTTGATGCTGATCATCTCAGGGAATTGGTGTGGGGATGGGATTGGATCAGGCAATAGCACTGCAGTGGGAATTCTGATGAGAATGTGGTGCCACTGGAAAATGCCAGCCCAGTCAGTAAAATATGGGATGGCAAATGTTTGACGTTATGAAGACACTTCCCCACTCAGACCAAGTGCTTTTCATTCTGGAGCTGCTCCTCTGCACAGTGATTAATGTGTTATCATTATCTGCAACTTTTTAAGATGAATTGAAAGACATTCAGGCTGACACCAAGCTGTCAAAAGCCAACTGAGAGTAGGTCTGGGGCCTGGTTCTGGTTGCATTGCTGCTTTCCCTGTGCACGTGTCATCATTCACAGCACACAGCAAAGACACAGATCCCTAAACTGTGCTTTTCCAGCTTACATGCTGAGGTGGGATCAAGTGGTTCTACCCTTCCAGAAGGACAGACATGCCATGGATAAGTCAAGAAAATTAGATCAGAGCCTGACTGCATTCTTGATAGTTATTCTGAAATAAACCCATTCATGCTTTTGCCATTTAATCTGCAACTAGAAAGAGAATTTGAAGAATAAGTATTTGTAATCATGCTTTTAATTGTAGATAGTGCATTTTGTGTTAGGGCATGGGGTTAAGAAGTGTGGCTCTTTTCAGGGAATTCCTCTGTTAAACAGGCTCAGGATGAGCAAGGAGCAGCAAAGTGAATTCCCCTCCAAGGGCAGCAGCAGCTGTGGCCATCTGCAGGGTAATAACTGGGCTGCAGTGGTGGGCTGATTCTGAAGCAGCTTCAGTGAGCTGCAGGAGCTTCATTCCCACAGAAGCCATTCCCAGGAGGTTCCTCTGGATCTCAGGTGCTGTGGTGTCACTCCAAAGCAATGAGCATTGTGAGGAGGCTCAGCAGGATCTGCTGCTGCCTGGAGAGAGAGGGTGTGGGGCAGAGGACCTGCAGTGGTCCCCACATCAGCACCTGCCCAGCACCCAGGAGTGTGTGCAGAACTGGCTGTAGCTGCTGTGAGCAGACAGGGCAAACCCAAGGGCTCCTTGTCTGCCAGCACAGGAATCTGATTCTTGAAACCTCTTACAGCTCTGGAGTTTGATTCCACTCTTGATGTAACCAGAGTTTGAGTTGGGTGCCCACCTGTGTTTAGATCTCTGCATGCCTGGCCCTCCTGCCCGACTGAATTCCTGTGTGAGCACTGCTTCATCAGACCACGCTTTGTGGCTTTACCCAGCTGACTTTGGGTACCTTTCAGATTTTTCACAGCATTAAGATCCGTTCCTTTGTGGGAAAAGACCTGTGGATGTATTCTGTTCCACCAGGAAGCCCAGACTTCAGAGTTTTCCCATTTGCAAGCAGCAGCCACATGTCACCTTTGCATACACAGGCTGTTTCAAGCCTTTCCTGTACTTTTTTTAAGATGTTAGTGCAAGGGCAAAGCAGGGATCTGGAGGAGACTCCACAGTTTGCTGGGCCAGAGGTGCAGGCACACCTGTGAGTCAGGAGAGCTGTCTCTGCTGCAGCAGGCACAGCACACCACCACCTCCCTGCCAAAACCAGCACAGGGGAGTGCGAGTGGTGTTTGATACCATCCAAAGAGTGGCAATGAAAACCTGCCTTCTGCCCTGTGCTCAGTAAACTGAACAAAGCCTGAGCAACTGTGCTTTTGGGAGAGAAAAGTGAATCAATAACTCGATGAAGGCTGCCAAGTAATGCTGTTGTCTGCAGTGTCTTTAATGGCTTTGGTCAATAAACTGCAATTATTTTACAAATATGTGTTGTGTTCGCTTCTAAATCTATCTCTCAGCTTCCTATAATGAATTTTTTAAAATGAGAGATATCCTAAGTGCTCACATTGTATAAAATCTGTGCTTAAAATCAATGGATATACAACAAAAAGCCTGGGCTTGCTTATCCAAAGCACGTACATACCATGTCTTCCAGAGTACATTTTCTCCTTTTTTTTTTAAAGGAAAGTGCATAATATATCATAATTTATAAGTTTTCAGAGACACTTTAGAAATATATATTCTTTCTGTCTGTTTTCTCTAGAGGTTGGAATTTGTCTATGTATCTCAATATATTTTGCTTCACAAAATTTATACGAAGAAAGTAATCTCCAAACACGTCTACTATATGAATTTCTCTGTTTAAATAATTTTTATTTTGCTGGGCTGCAAATCTATACCTCTCTTCATTTTAGAGTCATAACAATATAAAGATTCTTTTTACTTTATCTAGCATTTAGTTGCTTAAGGGGAATTTATTTTTCCCTTTAAATAGTAAAAAGAAGCAATGAGGAGGTAGAAGACAGAGTTTATTAAAAATAGAAACTAAGCTCAGCATAGGAGGTGGGGTTTTGCTGTCTAGTCTTCAAAGCATATCAAGATGGTAGCTTTCAAATATTTAAAGGTGTGCTACTTACTCAGTGTGCAGGTATCTGTAAAAAAACCAAACAGCAAGAATGATCTTATCCTTAGGTAGCAGTGTTCACCCTCAGTCCTACCAGAGCAAGAGCAAAGAAAAGCAAAAGATTATTGACAACAATAATTGACACTTGTTATTTGATAATAAGAACATTTTCAAAGATGCAGAAAGGTGCTAGGGGTTGTTTCAAGCTTCCTGGGCATCCAGCTCCTCTGTAGATTGGAGTATTTCTCCTGTTTTATTTACCATTAGTTAAGTAAATAGTGAACTCAAGCCTCTGACATTAATGAAAGAAAATATTCTGTTAAAAGTCATTGAAATACTTTTACTTTAGTTCTGCACATTTTTAAAAATTTCCTAAAGCCTATTTCAGTGGCGGTAAGAACTTCTTGAATATTCTTGGCATTTAATCTTTGAAGAACCACTAAAATCTGGTCTCATTTGCCCAAATGGGCTAATCAGATTGGAGTGGGAGGGGGAAGAAAATAGAGAGCCACTGCAATAGGCAGCGGTATTGAAATTCTATTGGAAAAGGAGGAGTGTTGGCCCCTGGGGCACCCAGCATCCCCCAGCCAGCTCCTTCAAGTAGGAATTGGCATCTCCGTGTCCTCCTTGGGGCTCTGGCATTTGGGTTAACTCACTGAAGAGAAGGTACTGAGAGCCATGCAGGGACCCAGGGCTTCACCTGAAAGGAAGAGGATGTAGTCACTTATGAACAAAATGTCTCTCCCTCAGCAAACATCTCCCAGCACATCAGCTGTGTCCATCAGCTGCAGCACGCTCACCTTTCTGCTTTAACAGCCTGGTAATGCCACTCTAAATTAACAATGCTCCTTCCAGGTAACCTCTGTGTCTCACACACTGCTCAGACTGCAGGAACAGGAAATGCAAAGATCTGCTGAGGTCAATAAGAATGAATTTGAGATTAGCTACTGTGTATTTTGTATCCATTGTATGTTTTTACATAATACGGAAAAGTAACTTGATACCACTTGCTGCATCAGGTTTTATTCTGTTTGCAAAAGCAGTTTAAAAAATGCTGGGTGGGATATTTTTAGCATGGACTTTTTGTTTCTTTGCTGGGGAAGGGAAGAAAAGGATCTACCGACTTTACACCTCATAGGGTATGAAATTTGAGAAATGATGATGGAGTTCAGAGTATGCCTGCCTCTCATGTGCTCACTCAGGCTTTTCCCTATTCAGTTTCTCTCCCAACATCTGCAATAGTGCTGTCAGTTCTGTAGCTCTGTATTACTACAGAAACCCTTTCCCAGATCTCAGAGTTCAGTGGCAGGAAGGGTTGGGAGTACCTCCAGGCACCATTTCACTTGGCAGTGGCATGGGAATATTGTATTTGCAGGGAAGCCCCAATGAAGGCAGGAATGATGCATCTGACTCCATGTTCTCAGAAGGCTAATTTATTACTTTATGATACTATATTCTATTAAAGAATACTATACTATACTAAAGAATACAGAAAGGATACTTACTAAATGCTCAAGAGATAATAATGAAAACTCGTGACTCTTTCCAGAGTCTCAACACAGCTTGTTCCCCAGTTGGCCAAAGAGTGAAAACAATTCACAGCAGAATCCAATGAAACAATCACCAGTGGGTGAACAATCTCCAAACACATTCCACATGTGAGCACAACACAGGAGAGGCAAATGAGATAAGAATTGTTTTCCTTTTCTCTGAGGCCTCTCAGCTTCCCAGAAGAAAAATCCTGGGCAAAGGGATTTTTCCAGAGAATGTGAATGCCACATGGGAATGTATTTCTGGGACTGCACTTCTGGAATTAGGAAACACAGGGTGTACAGAAAGGCATTTGCAGGTTTTCTCTTGGAGAATATTAGTGTGTGCAACCTGAAAATGCAGCATCAAATTGCATCTTGAGATAGGTTAAGGTGGGAGATTGACTGTACAGAGGCACAAGGACAAAAAGGAGCCCAGATCACATCATGCCCATTTCCAGAGTGCATTGTGTTCATGAATCAGTAGGATACAGGCACTGCTATTTTAAAACAACAGCACAGAGGGTCTTTTCCTTATACCCTGTTAATCATGTGTTCAAGCTTTGTATTGGCCACCTGAGAGACAGAATTAAAGAAGCTCTTTTAAATGGAAAGCAATTTTCATCATGTTTAGCACTTGTTTAATGGCCTCTTCATGGGTTTCCTCTGAGATAATTAAAAGTATGGTTCCATAGGTCCTAGAGGTGCATCAGGACTGTGCTCCAAGAAAAGGAAGGGTTGGATATTGCTGTTCTCTTTGTGGTCAGTGGGAATTTTGTTAAAGCTGGAATAAATCAAGCCTATTGAATTTTTGCTGCAGTTTTTAAAAAAGTTGGTAAGATTTTGTAGTTGCTTCAGGGTGTTCAAAGGGTTCAGTGGCTGCAATAGTGGATTGCAAGCTTTGGAAGGCAGCAAATTGATTCACAGGAGAGGGTGGGAGAGCTCTGGGCCCAGTTACTGCACTTCCTGGAGCCCAGGCTGTACTTCAGTATAAAGGAATTTTCATGATTTATTTATTCTTGTACACCTATTCTCTCTAAAATACAGTGTGATAATATTCTTGCCTTTCCAAAACCTGGATAGAGAGGCAGTGATGCTTTCATATGTGCCAGCACTGACAGTGAATGGAGAAGGCTTGAAAATGGCAAGAAGAGGCACATCAGAATGGGCTGAACCCTTTTGAAAGTAACAATCCTATTTGACTACTTCAAAACCAGAGGAAACTTTCTCAAGGTTTTCTGGCAAGATCTGCAGATGCCCTCAGCATTCACTGGGTACCAATAAAGGACTGCAGGAGGAATTAGGGCTCCCTGCTTTGAGCCTGACTTTGTTGTGGCCTTGGCAGAGACCAGAACAGCTGGAGTGCACTCCATTAGGTACAGGCCACCAGCTGGGACCTGTGGCATTCACATTCCCTGAAAAATCCCTTCACCCAGGATTTTTCTCATAGGAAGTTGAGAGGCCTCAAAGAAAAGGAAAATCATTCTTATCTCCTTTGCTTCTCCTGTGTTTTGCTTGTCTAAAATGTGTTTGGAGATTGTTTACCCACAGGTGATTGTTTCATTGGATTCTGCTGTGAGTTGTTTTGGCTCATTGGTCAATCAGGGCCAAGCTGTGTTAAGACTCTGGAGAGAGTCATGAGTTTTCATTATATTTTTAACATTTAGTAGATATATTTTCTGTATTCTTTAATATAGTATAGTATTCTTTAATATAATATAGTATAATAAAGTAATAATTTAGCCTTCTGAGAACATGGAGTCAGATTCACCATTCCTGCCTTCACTGGGACATTTCCCTGCAAGCACAATAAGGACCTGCTGTGGCCGTGCCTGGATGTGCTCAATGGCTCAATGTACAATCTCTTTTATAAAGCAAGAAATCTTTTGACATGGGAAGGAATAATGCTGTCCGTTCTTTACCAGTGTTTTATGTGTGTATATACCCACAGGAGTGTTATCTGAGATGCCCTTTCTCTGTGTGACACCAGTCAGTCTCTCTGTTCCTTCTTTATTCCCCTCAGTAACTCCCCTGGAATTATGGTGCCTGCTCCTCCTGATGATCCTGGGGCACAAAAAAAGGAGCCAATGGAAATGCCATGGCTTTTTCATCATAACAGAAACGTGGAGAGGAAAACAAAAAAATCAGTGTTGTCAAGTGAGCAGAATTGACAGGGAGAGCAGAGTTAGCATCAGGCTGCTTGGAGAAGTTTCCAGCAATAGGATGGTGCTCGTATCCCACAGAACAGCCACAATAAGGTGACTTTAAAACTTGCTAATGAGTCTGGCAGCCCGTAAGGCACAGGCAGTGTGTTGAATTCACATTTGTGTCAGTCTCATCATGCTTTACAAGCCCTGGGAGGCTGTTTAAAGGGAAGCTAATGTTTTGGCTCTGTGCACTATTTGCAGCTGAGGAATAATCAGAACAGAGAAGTATGACTTGCCTTAGTGTCTGTGCCTTGCAAAGACTGCAAGCCCTAATCTTCTTAGTAGCTGTGTTTATATGCTATTTCTGTGCTGTGCAAAGGGCACATTTTCCAAGAGCTGTCCTTTTGAACAGAGCAGGAAGGCAATAACTCCCCCCTGGCTTGTGAGCAGAGGCCTGCAAGGAGGGGAGAGGGGTTGGCCACCAGGAGTAGCACTCCAGTGCAAGCTTTGTGATGCTGCTGTCACAAATTCCTGCTGGGAATTCTTTGGTGTAATTGCAAGGGTTTTGTCATAGAAAAATAGGCCATATGCTGCCTCATTTTCTGCCTGCATGAATAAAAAAATGACAGCATTAACAGCAAGAAAAAGGTGGAAATGTAATATTCTAGAAAACATGGCTGTTTTATTCAGAGGAGAGAAGGTGAGTGAAATTAAACAAAAGCTTTCTGCCTCACCAGTTTTCTTCTTTTAAATAAAAATTTATAGACTGCTGATAATTGTTATGCAAAACCAGAATCAATAGCTCATACTAGGGCTGAAATTTTTAAAGACTGCCAGCTTGATTCATTTTTAAGTGATGTATCTGAAATGCTTGTGCTGATTCAAGGTCAAAATTTGCAGATTGTATGCAGCATATGGTGAGAACCTTTGAATTGTTCTCAAAGTTCAGTCTCTTGTCCAAACACACTGATAGGACACAATTCACTACTAGGGTTACATTATTTTTTTAATTTCCATCTGCTCATTTAGGTGACAAGTGTAGCATCAGAGTGGCTGCTGAGGCAAACTTTGTAGCATAATGATGTTTAAGTCCATAAATCTGTGTTCAAGAAGACTGTGAGCTTAAATACTTTTTTTTTTTTTTTCAAGGATTCTTCGTGAGTGGTGAATGGTCAGTTGAAAGGAAAGAAATGTTCCCATAAAGATGATCTTGGGAAGGTCTTTTCTTTGGACTTGTGCATTCATAGCTTAAAATCCAAACATTGATGTTTTGTTTTTGCACCACTTTCTGGATGGCATCTCTTTTCTAGCTGAGTAGAACCTCATAGATAATGCTGCAATGGGCAGCCTGAAATGTGAGAGAAACATGCAGAATAGCTGTGCTTCATATTTATCCTGCCCTGCTGTCAGGTTTGAGCCTGACAATGAGCACATCTTGTTCCAGGGTGTGAACAGCTGGCCATTTAGCTCCATAAAAAGTGTTATTGGGAAATATTAATTTGGTGTTGCATATCATAATATCAAGGCCACTTCTGACTGCAGACACCTTTGATATATCTTCAAATATAATTAAATAAGACAAAAAGCAGAAATTGCTCTAGTCAGACTGAGAATTAATTTGAATGGTGTTAGGTCAAGCCAGATCCAAAATTGTCAATAGCTCCTGTTCCCCAAAAATGGGCAGAGTGTTACATCTGCAGATCAAAGCATTGGGGTTATTTTGAACTAACATGAGAAGTAAATTTCAAATTCACACTTTGGATATGGAAATTTTTCTCTAGGCTCTTGATGTCTGCCCACGTTGGGAGGGCATGGGTTTTTCTGCCCCCAGGAGCAGAAACTTTGGTTTGTGCACAGAAATGAGAGTCAGCTGAAGGATTTAACCAGAGAAATCTGCACAGGCTGCTGACTGCAGAGGAGAGAGGCTGCTTGCCCCACAGTATATTCCCTTGCCAGCTTTATTTTGATTGTGTTTGGCACAATGGCAGCACTTAGGAGGGAAAATCCCATTACAGACCTGCGTTTGAATTTCTACCACAGTGATACACCCAAATTCCTACAAAATGAGCAAGAAGGGGAGCTCCTGTGTCAGCCTGCCTTGCTGGAGGGCACTGACCATCATTCCTGCACAGTCCTCAGCCTGCCTACTACAGTCCTGGTGAGTTTCTGTGGCTTTTCTCTGGATCTGTCCGTGCCCACTTGCCTCTTCTGAGCTCACAAGAGTTTTGCTACTTTCCAGCAGCTGTTATTCTATGTGGGACTTCAGTCAGGGGTTCCTGTCTTCTCTGTATGTTATTAGGTGAAGGGGGCATATATTCCAGGGAAATTCTCAGTTTTTAATTTGTCAGTAGCTGAACAGGCCCTCTGCCAAAGCCTTTGATGGTTCTAATTCAAGCACATGTTCCCAAGTTTCCCTGGAATTTAATGGCCTTTGACAAGGGGAAATGCAAACTGCTTTAGGCACAATGCATGCTTGAAAGTTTTGAAAATAACTTTTCTCTGCCTTTGTGTCTTCACTGCTATATTCCTCTCTGTGGAAAGCTCTGCCTTTCTTACCCAACCCTTAGCTGTAAATTGATACACTTCTCTTATAGAAAATTTGCTCTGTAGGGATCAGAATATATTAGCTGTGAAAGTTGTTGGAAATGTTTTCTGTTATTGTGGGAGCTTGTCAAATCCACAGTCCATGTGGAATGCAGATGCAGCAGAAACATCCACTCTTGTGTTGATGGCAGTGCATTCCAATTATCCT
Source organism: Ammospiza caudacuta (assembly GCF_027887145.1). Taxonomy (NCBI): domain Eukaryota; kingdom Metazoa; phylum Chordata; class Aves; order Passeriformes; family Passerellidae; genus Ammospiza; species Ammospiza caudacuta. The sequence goes on from NC_080601.1 coordinate 11,162,670, forward strand.
GGTGCTGGAGCACAGGAGGGAATTTTGGGTCCTTGGGAAGCACAGTGGCATGATGCCACATGTTAGGAGATCAAGTCTCTTCCCTGATTTCAGATATAAGTGTGGGGGTAAGTGATACCTGAAATCTCAGGAGTCCAGGAGTGAGTGGTGAAAGGAGACTGATGGAATTACAATAGCATATGGAGACAGAATTACAAGATGGAATTTCAATTTCAGCCACGGCTTTTCAGCCACTCAGGAGTCAATCAGCCATTTTTCATAAGCTGGGGCTCTGTATGGATTGATTTGTTATTGTTGCAAAGCCTTTTGTGCTGGGCTCAAAACCTTTTAACCCCTGCTGTGGGGCTGGGAACAGGCCATCTCCCATCCCAAAAGCTGGGGATGTTCCTGCAGCAGGGCTTTGCCAGGGATTGTAACCCTCCACTGGTATTGTCATTGCTCAGAGGCAGGACTGGGACACTGCCCCTGGCAATTACATCCCCACACAGGACAAGCTGTGCTCCTAAGAACAAGTTCAGCTGTAAAACAGCACTTTTGGAACACTGTGGGATAATGTTCAGTGTTTGGAATTCACCAGGATGCATAAAGCATTCACTGGATGTTTTTCTCCCAGTCATTCTGACTTCTTTCCTTTTTTTTTTTCTTTCCCCACAAATGCAATGCAATTTACAATCTGTAAGGGAGACTTTTGGGGCTGCATGGCACTTACCTGTCAATCACAGATCAGATCTCACTGAAAAACTTACATTTGTGTGCCAAAAGACAGAGATTTCCAAAATGATTCCTTCATTCTGACAACTGAGTACTCCAGGATTGCAGTGAGCGAGGAGACAAACCAATGTTTTTATTGTAATATTTGATTTTTTTTAGTAATTGAAAATGATAGCAGCAAATAAGTTTCATGTGAAATGTCTGTTCTGACAGCCCTGCAAAGGAAAGATGTCAGGAATATGTATAACTAGAGGATAACTTTCCTAAACTCAGATTTGTCAACAGCAAAGCAGAAGGCAGAAACAATGTGAAAATGTCATTTCCCAGTGGAACCAGTTCCTAATTGGCACTTGTAGCCTGCAATGCCTGTTTCTCATTTAACAGCTTTCACAGCAGAGGTACTTAAACTTTACCCCACGTTTTCTTGTTTAGTCTCAATTTCTTACTTTGACACGCAGCAGAATCCTAAGGGGAAATGAAACAACAACCCTGCTGCTTGTAAGCTGATGAAATCTTTCTGGGAGAATCAATCCAGAAGAAAACTTGATATGATAGTCTGCAGCTGGCTCTATGCAAGGCTTACAAAGCAATGTCTTAAAACATGTTGAATTTTTTTTCCCCTGGAAAAGTCTCCAAGTAGAGCATGCAGTTCATTTTCAGACTGTAATTTTAAAATCTGGTGAAGCAGATCCTTGCATGTTTTCAAAAGTCATTACTATTTCTCTCCCTCTCCATTAATAAAGACCAAACTACAGATGTTGGGTGAGCTGATGACAGTAAATGACACTGTGCTTTTTGTGAATGTTTTAAACCTTCAGATAATAAAAGGGAGGATAGTGCTGATTTTTGAAAGGAAGGAAGGAAGATTATTTTACTTGGCTTTGAAGAAGATGGTTAAGAGAAGTGGTTTTGTGGATGGGAAAGGCTCCTCAAAGCAGGTATATATTCCTCTAGCTTCTGTTTCTTGGAAAGGTGAGATTTTAGGTTTGTCCTCAGGAAGTCCCTGCTGGCTCTGAGATGCCTCTGCTTGGCTGTCTGAGTTGGTTTTCTGATTCTGTGGTTCAGTTGTGGGATTATGGCAGTCAGGAGAAGAGCCTGGAGGCAACTGTTTGGGGACAATGACACTGAACACCTGAACAGGAGAGAATCCCACACCTGGGATGGCACTGCTCAGGTCAGGGCAGGTTCTCTGCTCAAGGGGACTCAGTAATCATGATTTTCCCTTGGCTCCTTAGGGTTTTCCTGGGCTGTTGTACCTCCAGTTCTCCTCACAGGGAGCACACACGCCTCAGGGAGCTCACTGGGGTTCCCCTGGAATACTTGCTTGGCCAAAGGTTGCTTGCGCTCAATATTGTGACACCCAAAGGTGTTCACAAGCCTGGAGCTTTGATTTCTAGGCCCTAATTCAGAAAACAATTGCATGCATGATTTAATATGAATCAGCTCCTCAGGAACCTGTTCTTGATGATGAATGTAATTATTTTCCTTTCCTCTGCTCTTCACCTAGCAACTGTAGAGTTGCAAATTATTTGTATTTTATGAGCATTTTTCCTCTTCTTTCCTTCATCACACTGCTTTCTCCCCTTGGTTGAAGATGTTATAGAGGGTTTTTTGGTTTTTATACTGCTGTGCAGCACTCTGCTGCCTCATATGTTTGTCATTAAACTATTCATGTTTTTCATGTGGGCTATTTCCCTGTGCCTTTCAACTCCGGTTTTTAAAATAAACAGGACAGCAAAGTCAGTGCTAGCTTTTTCCTCCCTACAGATTCAAAGAGTGAGGATTCAACTGGCCACCTAAAATGCAAAGTTCCTTGCAGGTCTTTTCATGTAATATGCAGATCTTAAATCCACATACCATAGAAGAACTTAGAGAGGTTTTTTTTCCATAGCAATATAGAATATAGGTAGTGCCATTAGTTTGTTTAGATGAATACCAGATCAAACTAGGAAAACATCTCCAAACTCATCTTCCACTCTGAAGTAATTTGGTATGTGACAGCTTTGTTTTTCCTGTTTACAAAAATTTCTTTCATCTTTTTATTCCTTTCACTGAAAGACATTTCACTTGTTTGAAGGTCCTTGATCACCACATTCAAGCTGGATGGCACTGACAGCTCCTGTGCTCAGGATCCTTGTCATGTCCTCGTGGGCTTGCTTTGAGGCTCACCTCATTTAAGGTGAAAAGGAGTTTTGAGCTGTCTCCTGCACCACATTTGTGTCTAAACTTCCAGGGCTTGTGTTGTGTGTGCTCCTGGAAGCTGGAAGGCAGCAGTGGATGGGATACATGCAGGACTGGGGGTGTTTTGGCACAAACTAAATCCACTCAGCCACCAAGGGAGAAATCTCACCTTTTCCTGTTGGTTTTTAGCCCAGGTTTCAAATTCCCCCAGCTGTCAGTGCCTGCCCTCACACATCTGGTTGAAAGATAATCTCTTTCTTTGAAGTTTAGCAGTTTAATCCAGGTTTTAGATTATATTATCTGACCTAAATTTTCTTGTTGATTTAGATGTTCCCTTTCAAGGACCAGCCTCAAATGCAGAAGTGGCGTGTGCAGCAGGGGCTGGGCTGTGTTTCAGTAAGGCCCCAGCCCTAGAAAAGTTGAGGTGTGTGTTCAAACCCCCCTGCCTTTGGCAGGACTCCCAGGATGCAGGCAGAAGGGCAGAGTGTGGAGAATCAATATTTAAAATTTCAGCTGGGGTTTGTCAGAGTGTTTAGCCTCATATTACACAAATTTTCAAAAAAACCCCAGTGCTTCCTTCTGTTTTGGTAAGAGGAAAAGAAGTTGTGCACTGCTTCCTTTCCTGAAAGAGCATCCCCAGTCCTTCCACAGTCATTTCTGCTTTTAAGGAGGCTCCTGGTGCTGCAGGGAGTCCCAACAACAGGCAGGCCTTTTAATAAATGTATTTTCTGTTAGTTTGAAAGCAGCATACCAGTAATTCCTTCCCTTTCATCAGCTCTTTTGTTTCCCTTGTAAAGTTTGGCACGTTTTCATCCCCACATCTTACACTTGGATGTTTTTCTTAACAGCTCCCTTGTTTCACCTTTCAAACAGGGACTCTGGGTTTTGCATGAAATCTGGTCTGTAGGTGGCCACAATTGGAGCTGTTAAGAATTTATCTTAAAAACAAGAAGCTCCCACCTGCTGTGAAGACCATTTGTTAAAACAATATACACAATTGAACATGAATCCTGCCTAAAAAAGGCAGTCATGGTTTCTAAACAGAAGGGAAACTGGCCACACTTATCCTGAATTAAGGGGATTTTCCAAGGCTATCTTCTCTGTTGTGTGAAATGTCTTGACTTTCACTGAAACACACTCAATTTCAGGTGGAATTCCTTTATACTTTATTTTGACAGCCATTGAGGGAAAAGGCTCGAGGCTAAATCTGAGATCTGTATCTTGTGCATTTTAGAGCAAAAAACTCGGTGAATATTCTTCAGGGAACTTATCCATGTGTGAGTAACACGTGAGCAATTAAAAAATGAAATGATTGGCTTACTTTGGCCTGAGAGTAAAAAAGGAAGACATATGGTGTCTTAAATTGCCACACAGCTCTTACAAATATTTCTGTGCTAGTGGTTCCCTATCCTTGCAAAAAATACACAGGGTGGCTGTGGCAGAAGTAGTTGGAAATATAAAGAAATAATACTGAAATTTGAAATGCTCCTTCTCTCAGTCTTCAATAGAGATATAACTCAAAACAAGACTTTGATTTGTTGGTGTAAATAGAGGGGCTCTTTTAATTGTTGAAACAACTGACTAACCAAGCAACTCGCTGCCCCAGCTGTGCTGTGAAGGGAGGTTTTACACCCTGTGCTCTTTCAGTTTTCCAGAGTTCAATAACTGCTGGAAAAATGGAGCCAAGAGCATTCACATTGTGTATATAAATCAGTGATTTGCATCTGATTTGCCAGGTTCTAATTTACTAATTAGCAAATGCTATTTGAATGTGTCTAAACCACAATTTCAAATTAGCATGCGTGGTAAAATAAACAAGCTAATTGAGAAGAGGCAAATGAAAGTTCACGTGAAACCATATCTATTACTAAAATATCTGCTCTCTCAGTCACAGAACCCCTTACCATTTGCCTGAACACAGTAATTTTTTGAAGGGGGGTGACAGTGGTGCTGGAAGCCACAGCTCCTGCCTGCACTGGGGATTTCTGGTCCAAGGTGTTGGTACCAAATCCATCAGTACAGTTGTGTGATACACTCTTAATATCTGGGCTACAACAAACTGGTCTTTGCCTGAGAAGTATGCTTGGAAACACTTTTAGTCATTTTAATATATTGAATTCTCAGAGAATATTAGTACCATGAGGAAGTAATGTTTTACTTACTCCTATTATTGAATGGAGTGCTCAAGTTAATTAGCAAAATGTCATGAATTTTCTGCTTTCTGTCACTGGGGAATAGCACTGAGTGTCAAAGAATGTATCAACCTTTATTATCATGTCCAAATGTGATTATGGAGCTACTGAGATGCACCTTAGAATTCTAATTTATTTTTCATTCTAAGTTTTCAACAATAACTGTAGACATGCCACTCTGGCTTGTATATTACATTTACAAATTATCTGTTACAAGAGTACTACAAATATAAGACCACAATTTAAAGAGTAATTTTGGTCAGATGTCAAAGACCCAGCCCAAAACTGTCTTACAAAAATAATTAACAAATTAGTACGGTTCAGTTTGGTATGAAATCTCAATTAATATTCAATCAAATCCTGTGTTAGGAAAGATGCAGCAGAAATGTGTATGTATTCAGGGTGAAGCCCTGTCATCACATAGGTCAGCGGAAATTACAGTCCCTTAGTATATTTAATAGTAAATTCTTTTCCTCATGAACTGATAATGCCAGCAAAAATAACCAGAGGAGGTGCTGGGTTGAAAAGAGAGTGCGGAGTACATTGGGTCTTAGCCAAAGCCAGGAAAAGATGCCTTTGCCTAATTAGGGGAAAAAAAAATTTAGTAAAGAAGCCACGTTCTCTCCTTCCTCTGTGAGCTCACAGCTTTTGTTACTCACCCTTGTGAAGGACCCAGGAATGAAAACATCCAGAAGCACCATGAAGAAACAGGTACTTAAGGTTTCCTTTCCTTGGAGCTCTGACCAAGAGGATGACGGCAGGAACATCACTGAGTTTGTGTCTGAGCACTTCCAGGTTAAACAAGGCAGAATTTCTGTGTTTCTGGGGAGGGATCACCAAGCCCTTGGTCAGCAGTGGTATGAGTTTGATTGATAGATTTAGCACTCATAATGTTCATGTTCATCTCGTGACACCATCCAGAGAACTTTCTGGGGATGTGCAGAGGCTTTCTGGGAGCCTGGAGGGTCTTGATCTCACTTGTGTTTCCTCCTCTCAGACACCCTGCATGGTTCTGCTGCAAAAAGAGAGCTTTGCTCTTTTGTCTTTTCTTCTTGCAAGGAGCAGCTTAAGAACTTTGGCTAAAAATTCTTCCTGTTTGAAATTTGAGGGCCATCTGTATTTGCCACAGGTTTGTTGGAGTTGGTTGTTCCCTTCTGTAGAAGCAGAAGATCTGAAAGCAAGAATCTCAAGCTGTCTCTGTTGAGCACTGGACCCATTTCCTCTTTCCAAACCTGAAGTTCTATAACTGCAAAATTGAGAATTTTGCAAAGTTGATGCATGGGGAAATTATGTGTCTGCTTTTTTTTTTTTTTTTTTTTTTTTTAATCTAATGTTTTAATCTTAAGGAAAGTAGGAAAACTCTTATTTTCACAGCAAAACTGGTCTATTTTTCCCTACCCATGGAAACATTTTAGTCTCGGAAAACATTTTATCTTGGAGAAAGTATGAAAAAGACTTAAAATATTTGGTTGATGCTGGAAGACAATTGTGAATATGGGACCCCTGTATTTGATTATAGTTGATTGGAATATGTAGCTCCACACTAGCCTGTTTTACAAATTCTGTTTCTCTCACAGACTTGGTACTTCTGTGCCAATTTGTGATTTTTTTCTTCCCCCTGGTGTGTGGGCTTCACATTACTTCCTCCAATTCTTTCCACCTCCACAGTGAACTGAAAATCCAGGGACTGATGCAGGTTAAGAAATGTGAGGTTTTCACACCAGATGCCCACATTTTATTGATTTTTCCCTTGCCTCAAGCAAAAAGTGATTGTATTAAGAACTTTTACAAAGCCTGGGTGTTATTTCCATCCACTATTGTGTGCCCTGGGGACAAGTCAGAATAGCTCAATTCCCTCCTGCAAAAGTGAACTACCATGAAGAGAGACAGATATAGTGAATTTCAATGAAGGAATGATAGGGTCTTTCCCCTTGGGACTGTACCAGAGCAATCAATGAAAAACATATCCACAAGGCCTATAAATACTGCTAAATTAAAATTACAAGCCCCTAAGTCCTGGTATTGTGGGACACCAAGAGAAGAAAATTACAGTGCTTCATACAGTCTGACACCAGAATAGATCTCCAGAACAAATTTGTTCTTTTTTTTACCAAATTGTCTTTCTAGCTTTGGTTTGATTTTTGTAGCTTGCCCATCAGCTTCATACTTATTTTCTTTTTTTTCCTCGTTTTGCCTCTTTAGTTACTGCTGAGTATGGCCCTGGCTAACAGAGCAGATGTTGTTATGCCTCTTGCAGGACCTCTCCAAGGTCCTGTGATCCTGTTTGGCTTCTTGTGATCCCCAAGGGAAGCCTGCTCAGAACTGACTGGAAGGAGATGTGGTGTTGAGACACCAGTTGAGGGAATTATCCAGAAGATGAGTCATGAGGTCTGTTGCAAACGTTGTCAGGGCTTAGAAAAAATACCTGCTGCCTGCAAAATCCCAGAAAATAGGTCTTGGAACTCTCCAGCTGTCATTGGGATTTCCATCAATGCACAGAGGCACCTGCCTAAGTATATATATGCAGACTACATACACACAGTTTACATGAATTATTTTCTGTTGTGCCAATGTCAGCAAGTGTTATCATGACAAATTCACCTTCAACACTTCTTCAGGGTTCATCAGAGGCCATCAGTCCTTGACTCACAGAACTAGTTCTGATTCAGGCCTCTGTTGAACAAAGTTTTCAACATGATTTGCTCTCCTGGGCTTTGTGGTACTTGGAAGGTTCCCAGCTTAGGAAGATAAACTTCCAGATGTTTTCCAGTCACAACCTTTGCCTGTCAACAAGATTAACCTCCCTGCCAATGAGTTGAGATGTCCTTAGGAGGTGGGAAGGCCTTTGGCACAACCTTGAACTGTCTGCAGTGCAAGGCTGAGTTATGAGGAGGGTGCTGTGATCTGTTCAGTGTTCAATCTCAAAACCCGTCAGACCTGTGAGTGTTCTGAGGTGTAACTAAACCCAGCAGTGACTTGCAGATCTCTTAGCAACAAAGCAGTTTAGGTTTGAAGGCAGGAAAGGCTTGAGGACTGCAGTCTGGACTGCTGTGGCTTACCTGAATGTCTGTCCCACAGCCACATTTCTGCTTTGAGCAGGGAATTTTGTACACCCGTCCCACAGGTATTCCCCAGCAGCTTGGATATGCTCCATCTCTCCTGTCTGCCTTGTAGCCATGCCCACTTTCACTTCCATTAGTCCTGTTCTTTAAGCTGAAAATTCACCCTCTGTGCTCTTGGAATGCCTCCAAGAAGTACTCCAAGAAGCCACAATGTTCCTCATTAATGGACACATTCATTTTGTCTGTGATTGCTGCTGAAGTGACAATGGATGGTTCACCTGCACAGTGGTACTTTTGGGTAGAATACATAATTTTATTTTCTTTTCCTTCACCTAGGTGCTAGAAAGAGAAATGGCAGCTTCCTGAATATTTTCTACCCTGCAGGAATGGCTTTGAGTGTCTGGCAGGAGTTTCTTACCAGGTATCACTCAGAAAATGTGTTCTAATGGCCCTTTCACTATGAAGAGTATTTCTTGTGTGTGCATGCTTCCAGCACCAAATCAATCACCAGTTGAACTGTCATAATGCTAAAGAATTGAGCACTAAAATAGCATAAAACACAGATGTTATGAAGGCAAATTAACAGCCTTGATTCCTATATATATATATGTTACATTTCATGGCAAATATAATTCTTTATATCTCTTATTCCCCCTTATTTACATCTCTCGCCAGAACAAGTACATCAGGGATTTTGTTAATTCAAAAGAAGTGGAAAGAAATGTTCTCAGAGCTTTCTGTCCATAAAGAGAGAGACATAAATTGCTCCTCATTGTTCCAGGCTTGATTTTGTGCTGCTCATGGGAAGGAGCCCAGGTATCAGTGTCACCCTGCCCACCAAGCTTGTCAAATGTGGGAAAGCAACAGGCAAACAGAACTGGTCCAAAATAATTTGATTGACCCAGAAACATATTTCCTTATCTTTGTATATTGAGTACAAATCATTTTTTGTGATACTCGTGTTTCAGAGTTGGATAAGTTTTTAAAACTTTAACTTTAGTGCAAGAAGAAAATTGTATTTCCCACCCAGGTTTAAGTTTTTTTGTGGAATTTTACCTACTACCCAAGGAGGGGAGGATTTTAATTCCTTACACTGTTCAGAGGCACTGAGAGAATCTGAAATGTTACTCAGGGATTGTCTATTGGTTGGTCATCTGTGCATGGAGGGAGCAGCACAGGATACATCAGGAAATACAGAGTTGCTGCTAATGAGAACTGAATTTCAGAAGGTCAAAGTGAAATTGTGAACTTTGTGTTGAGATAAAGAGGATCCAAGAAAATTTTCCAAAATTTGGAATTTGTTTTTTTTTTGTTGTTCCAAGTTCAACTTGTAATAATTGGTTTATTTTAATTGCAAACTGTGGTACAATGTTCAATAAAACCCCAGGAATAACTCAGCAGGTCAGAGCATGGTGCTGATAGCACCAAGGGCATAAGTTTGATCCCTGTACAGAGAATTCACTTTAGAGTTGGACTTGATGATCCTTGTGGGTCCCTTCCAACTCAGAATATTCTCTGAAATCTTGCAGCAGAGAAATAAGGAATAATGATTGAGCCACATGGAATAAATTAGAAGTCAGAGGAGCTGCTCTGCTATCAGCAGGTTTCTGTAACATTATCACATCCTTATTCATCAGGTTATGCTTCTCACAGGTGTAAGCACTACAGACAGAATGATAAAGAACCTTCAGCTGTGCTCCAGGCTTGGGAAACAGTGGTGCTGTTGCAATGATGCTTTTGTTCTGCATGTTTACTGGACAAAATGTACTGTATTTCATATTATTTTTTGCAGGAGAGTGCAGTTGTTTTTTTTTTTTCAAATATCAAGGAAGTTATAAAAAGGAAGTGGTGCTCACTCAGGTGTAAGCTGCATAATGAAACTTAGGGGGTTTTTAATGGCATGTCTATTTCAAGATGTGTCTTGCTGTTCTTATGATCTTATTTGAATAACCTCACAAGGAAAAGTTTGTTCATTCTGCCATCTCCACTACCTTTTCTGACACACACAAAATATGAACTGTGGAATTGATGTGTTGGGAACTTTCTAGCTTCTGTAGAGGACAGGAGAGAGTCCACTGTAAATTTCCTCTGTAAACAGAAGTCCTGGAAAGTAAGAACAAAAGCAAGTTTACAATCTGAATTGTAACTGAACTCCTTGTCTGTCTTTTTAGCAAGGAGCAGCTGCCTGATCCAGCAGTCTCTGCTCTCCAGGACAGTTCTGTTGTCACCTGCGAGGCTGAACCTGCCTTACCAGAGAGGCAACAGAACAATTCTCTTTACCTGCAGCTGGAGGTGAGGTGTAGCTCATGTTCTGGCCATGCTGGGTGAGTGCAAAAGGTGCTCTGGCTGATGGCCACAAAAACTTGTGCAGCTTCTTCTCCTCCTTTCAGGAGCTGTTTCAGTTTTAACTGCATTTATATTTGGGCTATAAACTCCAAGTCACATTTTTTCCTTTATTTCTAGCCTAGGTCTCCTGTAAAGTGCTTTACCCTGCCTGTGTTAGAGCCCCTGACATTACCAAGAATGTTCTGGAAGTGGTACAGACAGAATAGTCCTAAGCAGCAGATAACAGATCCATGGGAAGAGGGTGGAGACAAAGCGATGTGTTCTTTGCTGGAGGTAATTTCCTTTTCTTTTTCACATTTCTTTACCTACCCTTTCCAATTGTACTGCAGCATGTTTGGAAAGACTTTTTACAAAATATGGCCCCAGCCCTGAAGTCGGACCTATGTGTGTGAACTTTCTGTCCATGTGAGGATCCTTTTTATTCCAGTGGCTCTCTGCAGTGGTTTTGGGGTCCTTTCCCTTGTGCCAGTCATAAATAGGTGAAATAGGGAACTTGTGAAGATGGCACATTTAATTTTCTGCTGCACAGCTTCTTTTGGGAAGGTTTCCAAACAAAATTCCTAACAAGGAGTTGAGAAAAGTAGGTTGTTGCATCCTGAAAATAGCTAGGGATTGCCAGCTTATTGAGGCTGCAAAACAGGCACAAATGAAATTCACTGTTCTGTGCCTCCTTTTCCTTTGTGTGAGTGTCACGTGAAGCAGAGAAAATATGGGAAAATATGTTCTCCTGTCCTGCTGGGGAATTCTTTAGAGGAGGGGAAGGAAAGTTTGCTGCAAAAAGAACATTCCTCTGAAAAATAGTTTGGTTACTTTGACAGTAGAATATTGGTGATGGAGACACAGCCTAGGGCTGAGCTAGACTGCAACTTGATTTCATTTGCCTGAAAAACTACCAGTGGAAAGAGCAGTTCCCTAGCTGAAATTTAAAGAAACTGTGGAGAATTACTTCTGGAGGGAAATATAACATATTTAGAATGAAGGATAAAGTCATATGAAAGAAAGAATGCTCTCTTTTCTCCCCTTCCCTGCTGTTCCTACATGGGACACATCTGTTCTTTGTCCAGCTTTTCTCCTTTCTTCCATCCCATTACCTCTTCCCCCTCCACAGCTCTGCTCTCCAAAGGGTTTGTTGCTGCAGGATTCCAAGGAGTTCCTTTAAATCTCACACCTGCCATTCACCTGGGCTCTGCTGGCCTCAAAAATTGCTGTAATTCAGATACCTTGTCACAAGGTGTCCTGTGTGGCTGAGCTCTGCCAGAGCCTCCTCCCTTCCCCTGCTGAGCCCTGAGATTGCTGTGCTGGGCTGGGACAGTGCTCAGCAGCTTTCACAGGGAAAACTGCCTTTTTCTACATGTGGGAAATCAAATAGCACATCACCCTACCCATCCAAATGCACTCTGTTTTCTGAAATGGAATTCAGAAGTGTTGAGCAGGCTGCATCAGAGAACCAGCAGCTCTACATCAGCCCAACCTTGTTGATCAGACTGCAAAGGTTTCTGACTAATACATAAAATGGGGCTGTTCCCTGGGATTGAGCCTCGTTTTGTCTTCCAGTCAGCTCAGAAAGCCAAACCCTTTCTGTCTGTCACAATAAAAACCCACCTGGGAAACTTTAGTTTATTGGAAAGTTTCACCAAGCAGCTTATCTCACAGTATAGAGTATTTCTTACTACCTACACGCTTTTACTGGATTCTTGAAACTTATAGAACTGTTTGGGCATGCGAAAAGAGTATATAATGTCAGTAAATATTCTCTTGTAGCAGCACAAGATAAGGTCATGCCAGGGAATAGACAATACAAAGATAGTAGGCAGGCTGTTCTTTATCTCATTCAGAAGATATAAGAGGAGTTAAACTTTCTAGGGATTTTCTCATAAACCCCAGAAAATGCCACTAATCTCATAATGACTCACATAAAGATAATGTAGAAAGAAGTCTCCTAAAAAAATGAAAAAAAGGTAAACTCAGAGCAATAGACTGGAACTTTCATTTGGATTGAAATTGGAGTAATTCAACACTGAAGGCCAAACTTTCTGCAGGCAAAATTCAATCTAAAATGTAGTGCAAAGTCCATCAGCCTCATTTGGAAGCTGTAAATTAATTCAGATTTTCATACTGGGGTGTGCAGGGAAAAACTTTTCAGAATATGAACAATGTGGCAGCAGCTATGTAAAACTCACTTGGTGTGTGTAAAACTCCTTTGGATTGAGGCCTAAAACATTGAAAACAAGGTCACAGGCAGCAGGATCAAATTCATGACCAGGAGAGACAGCGTGCAAATTCCTTTTCAAACCTAGTACTGTCATCATTGGGGTCACACATGAGAAGATTATTCAGAGATTTTGGTTCCTGCTGAGACCTGCTCTTTGTAGCTGACCAATGAGCAGAAATTCTGAATTAGAGAGGGGGAGATGCTGATCTGCTTTGTGCTATTTAATGGGCTTGGAAAGGTTTTACTTTCTGAGTAACTCAAACAAATGCCTTGAGACTCTTCAGATTCAAGCAAACATCAGTCAGTCAATCAGACATTTAAATTTGCCAACCAACAGTGCAAAATTCACCTCTAAGATACCTTCAATGCTTGAGTGAATATGTAGTCAGCTACTTTCGCTATTTGTATGTTATCTTTCTTACATTTCTTTTATTTCATTGGTCCTTGAAATTCCCTTTATCTCATTATAAAAGCTGACAGTACTAAGTAGCATTATTAATCCTTTACCCCTGGCTTTCCCAGTAGTTTAATCAGATATTTACTAGAAAACAAGCACAGATTGAAAGCTTCCTAATCCGTATGATGCAGTTATTCCTGTCAGAAACACAAAACCTGACACAATCTATTATTCTCTATGGAATCAACCCTGTTGAAATTCCAGGTCCTACTTTTGAGAACTTTTATACAAAATCCTGGTTTTCTGCTCGTGCTGTGGAGGATTTCAAGTGCTCATTTGAGGCCAAATGGGTGACAGCCCTCCCTTCTTTGCCCTGGCTCATGCCAACCTCTTGGGTGGCCATCGAGTGCCCTGGCTGTTCCAGACCACAAGGGATGAAAACTGGAAGGAGAAAAATTGTTCCTCATAAATCACCTGATTTCTGCAACTGGAACCTAAGGGAAAAGTTTGGAAGGCTGCAGAGGGCAGAACAGGAAGAGACATTTACAAAGAGATGTGAAAAGAACCATAACAATCCTAAACATGCACATTTGCACAAAAATTGTCTTGCATGCAGACACAGCTAGAGTAATATTTCCAGGAATCCACATAAAGTGAACTATAGCAATGACATATAATGCCAACTTTGAATAAATATGTTGTTCCAATCTCATCTTTCATAAAAGCAAAACCCTTTTGAACATCTCAGATTATCTGAATTCTTGGCTCTGAAGCTTTGTAAGTGAAATTTATGAGATTTTGACTTGTGCTTGCTATATAAATGACAGATTTAAGTGGTGCAAGGTACAAAGATGCAGAAATGCTTTTAATAATGAATAGGCAAGTCATGTCTAGGATATACACTGTTTTTCATGTGGCTTTGAGAATCTTCAAATTGCCTTTCATATAATTGCCAGGGAAGGCTGCAGGCTCTCCAGGGTGTCACCATTTTATTGGCTGGTGGGTTGTTCTCAGTTCTCTGCAAAAGTTGTGTGACAGAGCCAAACACAAGAGCAGAGGGAGAAAAAAGGTGGCAGAAACTGATAGAGAAAGCAGCAATTAAAAAGACAATTGTAAGAGTTTTCATGCTTATCTCCACAGAGACTATACAAAATCGATGACAAAAATTAAAAGAAAATGCAGAAAAATCACAAAAATAACCAAATTCCAAAATAATATCTGGTGGGTGTTGCATGATTGATCATATTTTTCACCATCCTCATCTGTCCTGACTAGAAAGAAATGAGCTTGTGTGACAACAGAACGATGGGGTATGGACTCAAATATATATTGTGTATGGAGGATGAGTCAGGTATTTTGCACTGTGTCAATGGCAAGAACATCATATAAACCTTAGAAGGTCTTTGCACAGAGATGAGTGCAGTAGCAAAAGTTGGAAAAAATCTTCATTCATTTCAAAGTTTTTCCTGCAGCTGCCATTAGGAACTGAAGGGCCTTTGGATTTGATTTTTCATTTAGCAATCATGGTTTGAGCAGGAGCTTTCTTTGTCCAGCTTTCCTATTTCTACAGCAAAATATTATCCTTTCTAATGATGCAGAGTTTTGTGGGCACAAACACTTGACCAACACATCAGGTTCCTTGCCAAACTCTGAGCCTGCACACAATTCTTCAAAGACAGTTCTGTTGCACAGTGGAGGCAAAGCATTTCTATGTGTTAGACTGACAGTCTTGGACTTGCGGCCATGAGATCTTTACCAAAAGTAGTTTACAGTTTGAGTAAGTCACACAAAGGGAAAGCAGAGTGCAACTTTACTGTATGTTTTCTATAGGGCAGTTAGATTTAAACTCTGTATAAAAAATATCCTTGTGATTTCACTTTGTTTGTTTTGTTTGCTCCAGAAGATGCACAGGACCAATTGGAGTGCTAATGGTCTGGTATTGATCTGGAAGTCCTCATTCAGAAAAACATTTCCAGACAATCCATTCAGACACAGCCCTTCTGGTCTGCTAACCATGCAGCCCCTCCGAGGGCAGCAAGGAGCAGAGCAGAAGCAGAGCATGAAAATGTCATCTGCCATTTCTCCAGTGTCCTGCAGCCCTGGCTTCAGGCTCCACCTAGGAATAAACATCCACTGCCCAGATGTTCAGCCTCACTTGGCTGCTGGGGATATTGACTTTGAGCAATTACTTGCAAAGTTTGGAGAACCAAGGTTAAATGTGCTCCCAGAAGCTTGCACACTGTCCTGCAGGGTATTTGTGCAATATTGCTACGCCAAGGGAACATCTTAATAAATACCTCTGTCCTTCTTTTTTTTTAAGATAATTTCTTCATGTTGCATTTCATACCTGTCTGTCCTTTCCCTTTTGGAGGAGAAGTGAATTCTGTGTATGTTTGCAGGTTTCTGACAGCAAGGGAACCTTTTGAAAGCGAGTGAACAGGAGCTGCACAAGCACGAAAACACACAGCATCATTTTTTTTGTTCTCCATCAAAGTTAAGAACTTGTATCTAAACTTGGCCAGGTTTGTTCATCACTGCTGCTGACCCATGAGCAAATTTGCTTTTACAGGTTTTTTCAGGTGTCCTGAAAGTTTAAAAATTACCATTCATGTCCTTTGTTTCATGCATGTGTCCTGTTGTATCTGCTTATATCTGTGGGTATTTATGTTTTGCCACGCCTTGGTAGTGTAACTGATAAAAAGAGCTGCTTTCAATTACAGCTGTAGAAAAAAACTCTCAGACTAAATCCATGTTTGCCTGTCTGCCCTCAGCAGTGCAGTCCCTGGTTACTGTCCTTGAACTATTTTTTAGCATTCAATCCCTCCCCATCCCTCCCATTAATGTTTCAGTTCTCCTTTCTGTGTTTATTCTGTTCTTTGCTTCTCCTCCCTCTTCCACACTTTTGCCCAGATGATTGAATACTAAATTCTGTTATGCACTAAACTAATGTTTAATGTTTTTACAGGCTAATCTCTCTTTTTAGTGCAATCATTACCATTTTCTCTGCTTCCTTTGTTCTCACCTTTCAACTTAACTTTCTCCTTACCACCTCCCTTGTTCTCTTCTCAAAAATCTCTTGAAATAAGAAGACTTTTGACTTCTTGGTGTAGCAAACCAACCCCTCTCCCTTTTCTGATCTGAGACCTGCACCCCAAAGATTCCCCAGCTTGACCTGCTGAGTCTGGAAACTCTGTTCAGGTATGAAAAGGTGAAGAGAGATAATGGTGCCATTTCTTTGCTTGTCTGTAGTGAATTTACAGAGAAATGTTGGTTGGCACATGCCTTACCAGGGAGAGAACAGCTCCAGCCATACAGGGATGACCTCCTTAATCCCTGAGTCTGGAATAAGGCAGTTGCAATCTCACCTCACCCAGAACTGTCCCACCTTTCTTAGCCTTCATTTTCCTTCCAGGTGCCTGCAGTAATCAATATCCTTTCAGTGCACATGGTGTTCCTCAGAAGTCTAAATGCTAATGCTGCCATTTGGCAAGGTGAGCTCCATCAGCTATACACAATATAAGTGTGAATTGGAAATTGTTTAAGCTTTCAAATTTGTTTCATTAGATTTTCTCATGATTCGTTTGTCATTCTAATTGGATTCTAACATGTACTTTACATTTCAAAACTTGAAATGATGAAGACTGCATAACAAAGAATGCTTAAGAACAGGCAGCTCCTCAAGCTGTGTTTAATTTACACCAGATGAGTGAATGAGGAAGGTGAAGAGTCACAAAAACACTGAGTAACAAAGTGATGCTGCCTTACAAATCCAGCAATTAATTGCAAGGATAATAGGAAGAGTGATTAAGTTGATTCATTTAAATCCTTCTGCAGCATTGTAATAGCTCAGTTGAGAAGGATGCCAATGATGATTTTTACCCTTGTTCTTACAACTTTTTTTCTAGATCTTTCACCTACTCTTGGCTGACCTGACTTTGCACAGGATTACCTGAGGAGTGAACAGAAAACTTTTTCTGCTACAAGTTTGTTTTTATAGCCCAGGATATTATGCCAGTGACCTCAACCAGTTCATTCTTTCCCATTCTTTTATTCTGAATTGTGGAAGTCAAATCTTAGAGATCAATGTTCCACTGCACTCCTCTGACAGCTAAAAGTACAGCACTGAAAAAACCCAAGGGGTCTAATTCTCGTTTGGGATAGAAAACATGCATATGTAGCATCACCACTAACTGGGATTTACTGGTATATGTCTGAGATGTAGATAACTTCTGCAGTATTTAATTTCTTTCTTTGCTCCGTGACTTAGCTACCGTTTTTAGAAAGATTGAGAATATTGTTTTTCTACATCAGAAAAGAACTGGAAGAGCTCAGCTGAGACAGTTGTGAAGAAAGTTATTGCTGAGATATGAAAAGTAGGTCCATTTTTTGATCTTTTTGTTTTCTGTCCTCTGCCCAGCAAGCCCATCTTTGTGAAAACCCTTTCATTGAAGAATCCAGCAAATGTGGGTACACTAAACACAGGGGTATATCAACAAGCAAGCATATGAGAAAAAATCTCTTTATTATCCATGACTTACTTTTACAACAAGTAATATTTAACACTTCAAGCATGAATACATAAAAACTTACACAGGTGCTGCGTGTTTTTAGACCAGATGGGCCTTTTAGACAAGAGACAAGAACATATTGGATACAGCAAAACAAATTTGCATTTTTTAAGGTTTTTTTTTTTTCTTTTCTTTTTTCCCAGTGTGTTCTTTCTCATGAATACATCAGCAGAGAGTCGTGCCTCTCTTTCTGAAGCGAGTGCAGCCCAGGCAGCAGATGTGCTGCTCTCCCCACGCTGCCCTGCCCAAGCAGTGCTCACCGAGCTGTGCAGATGGGCTGGAATTTCCAAGGCACCAGCTCCAGAGGCATCCAGGCCCTTCCCTGTCAGCTGCAACATGACAGAGGAGCAGCCATTCATGGTTGCTGGTCTGAATCACTCCACTTTCCATCCCCAGGAGCTGGAATGGGGCTCTTGAGCAGCTCCTTCCCTGGGCTCGTCTCAAATCACTGACTCCACAGTGAGGTGTTCCTGCAGTGGGGGATCAGAAGGAGCTGAGTCATTTAAAAACAACATTTCTGGTAATATTAGTCACAGTTTGTATTGTAATGGCTTCCAGATGAAGGTTCATCACTGTGCAATGTGTTATACAGACAGTCTGAGAAATGACAGTCATCTTCCGCTTTGGCAGATGGGTTTCTGAGAGGATCACTCATTCCCAGGAACTTGGGGTTTTCTCAGGAATCCTGAAATGTTTCCCTACATTTACAGTGTTATCCCCCCTCTCCCTTAATCCCAGCTGCAAAAATCTTTATAATAGGAAGGAGCAATTTAGTTTTGGTTTATTCCAGAAGGACATGATGCCTGCTTTCCTTGGTGCTGTGGTTCCCTGATCAGCCAGCCAGTTTGTTACAGGGCTGTGTGATGAGGGATTTTTTTCCAAGGAAAATGTAAACACAAACCAGGCCAGAACATTTTTTAATCTTAATTTGCCTTGCAAATAGTCATCTTCTCATCAGAGAATGTGAAGACCTTCATCTAAAAAGAATTTAATTGAACAGATTTTTAGGAACATGTAATATATACCATGAGAAAGACAAATTCCATGAAATGTTTTGTTTTGTCAGAAACTCATTTTTCCCTGACAAATGGATTTCAGGGGAGATTTTCCAGAAGGCCCTGCTCATTGGTCTGTGTGACTGCAGGAAAAATGAGAAGCCTGAACCAGGAGAAACAGAGACACAAAAAATTTTGTCAGAGAAGTTAATGCCTGATGGCAGCTGGCAAGGAGCATGGCTGGGATTCCTAGATCTCTTCTTTTCCAAGGAAAGCTCACACAGGCACTTACTGTTCTACAGCAGTCATGTCTGGTTTAGGCATAGCTGGGGTCCAGCACATTTCTATAGCCTGTTTTAACACTCATTCATAATTTTAACTGGAGGAGCAAGCAACACTTGTGATCTCAACTTTGGTTTCTAAGAAGCATAAACCACAGTCAGGAGTTAAACTGGGTAATTCTGTTGAGGCAATTCATTTAACCTGTTTGAAAAACCCAAAAAACCCAAACAAAACCAACTTTCTGCAAATCCTTTTGACCAATCTTTGTCTCCTAAGTGAAGAAAGGCATTTTACCTTAACATTTTAGAGTGGTTTTAAAAGCATCTGTGTTTTTGAGCCCTTTCATCCTGCTTACCACTTAGTTTATTTTGCAGGAGGACACCTGCTTCTTGTTTTCATCCTGGGGGACTCCTGCAGCACTGCTGTGCCATTGGGAGCTAGACTCCAGTCTAGTTGATGAAATGAATCTAAAAAGAACAAGAGGCCCTCTTGATGTAGCAGGCATGTGATCATAGATTTGGAGAATGCTCTTGATATCTCTTTGATCACATATGGGTTCTTTACACACTCTTAAAAAGTAAAAGCAGCAGCAGAGCTGCTCAAAGGAGAACCCCATAATGGCTCAGGCTTAATGAAATCTTATTTTCCTTATATAATGAAATCATCCCACCTCCTTTTATTTCCCCAGGAGCACTTGGGGGGGCTGTAAGAGATGGTTGGTGGTTGTTGCCACGAAGCACAGCTGTTTGCAAGGCAGATAACTCTCTGATGAAGGGATTTAATTTTCTTGTATGTGGATGGGATGGAGCACACTCCTGCATGGCTCAGAAAGGGCTCTGTGTGTGTGTCTATCTGTGTGTGTGTGTGTGTGTCTGTAGGAGGCTGCCTCAGTCATGTTAAATTCATATTAGGTAGCACTTCCAGAAATGACTGGAAAGTGGAGCTGTTGTTGATGCAAAAGGTCGCAGACATTAATAGCCTGCAGAACAATTCCAGGGTACAGAATTATTCACAGCTGCCAAAACACAAAGAAAAGAATAAAAAGAACAAGGGAAAGAAAAGGTTTGAAACAATGGTATCTCTCTGTTATTACTGCTGTTACACTTTGGGTTTTTTAAAAGCATTCATCTTGGAGGGGAACCGGGACGTTAATTCTGAGCTGTGTTCTGCTTTCATCTTTTAAACAGCAACAGAAAATGTTTCCTTTTTTGTCCTGCTTTTATTGCATTTAGAAGCTTTTGTGGAAATATGAACAGCAGTGAGTCTTGATGAAATGCATATTCTTCTGACTGAGAATGGCCTTTAAAGGGAGTTCAGGCTTTTTTTCCTTTTTTTTTTTTTTTTTCAAAGCTCCAGACCAAGACAGAAGAGGTAAAGGGAAAGGATGGAAGGGAAGAGGAGGAAAGCACTGAAAAGGAAGGGAGGTTGTTGAAGATTCAGGCAAGAATATAGGCTGTTCCTTAGGATTGAAAATATTTTGTTGCTCAAAGAAAATCAAATTCCTCTATATTTAAGGCTGGTTGTGTACTTGTGGCAGAGGCACAGAAGGGAAAGGCAGAGCTCTTGAAAGCCTTTACATAAAAAAAGGAATGAAAAGCACCAAGAATATCAAATGATAAACTTGTGTGTGTGCTGTTCTCCCTCTCACCAAGACTCACAGCCCCCCTTATTTTCCTCACAACCCCTTGCAGACAGTCAGGGGTTCCAAGCAGGAGACAGAAAATAACAAAACATCAGTGTTTATAGTCAGGTATATAGCTGGTGTGATTTGATAGCCCAGGCTGGTAGCCAGTGCTTCTCTTCTATGTACACTGGCATTCATTATGCCAACAAAGTCACAGATCAATCATGTTCACCCCTGCTGCTGACAGATCAGGTGTAGGCTCACAGCAAGTGAGGAATTGGGCAGATTTGGAGCTAGCTCCATTGTTCTGATTACAAATCACAAAGTCTTTGACCTGCTGAGTAAAACAGGAACAGACATCTTCTCTTTTTCCTTTCTGACTGAAAAATGGAATTACTGTGATATTTATAGCCACCCTTTCCCTTCCCACCAGCATTGCCCTCCCCTTCAATACAGATCAATAGTTCTGTCCTTCCCAGCAGATATTTTCAGAACTCCAGCAGTCTGCACTCACCCTGGGAAAGGAGAAAGCCCTGGTCCATATCTGCATCCTCTTAATCTGACAAGTGCACTCCCTGACTGGTTTTATCTGTTTCCTCCACTGTTCCTCCTACAAGGAAATCTTTGTAGGGATGGCTCAGGAGGCAGCCAATGGTCTGTAACACCTTTCCCTCCTACATTTGCTCCCAGCAGTGATTATTGCCTTGTGCTCTTTGGGGGAAGTGAGTTCCCCTCATGCTCCTGGCAGAAAAGTGTCTAAAGGAGGGGATTCATGGCATTCATGGACGGTGGTGAATGGGCACAGCTGCAGTGTGATGTGTATGGACCAAGTGCCCTTCCTGGAGGTATTTGGGGTTGCATAAAACTCAGTAGGTAATGGAAAACGATTGTATTAATTTTATAATATTTTTTCCTATCCTTACACCATACCTGCCGTGTTTGAGTTGTCTGTGAATTGGTAAAGTGCAGTTTGTTGTTAATTATCTGCTGTATGGACACTTAACCAAGAACTTTTCCTAGGGTCTTGCAATCAGATGTTGATACCACAAAAAAAAAAAAAAAAAAAAAAAAAAAAAAAAAAAAAAAGAAAAAGAAACCCAAGCAACTCCTCCAAGCTAAAATAGTTAAAATAGATGTTACTACTGATAAGCAAATGGAGTGGTTTGTAATAGTTTAGCCAATGTTCCTGCTCTGAATATTGCCCAAGGGTGTACATGTTTGTCCAAACTATTGGCATGACACACAGACTCAAATAACTGTCACTGTGAAGGAAAAGAGGAAGGAGATGAAAATCCAGGCCAGGAAATCCTTTTTCTTCTAAGAGAGAGAAAGTAAGAGTCTGTATTCCTGTTATGTGCCTGCTGCTCTCCCATCCTGCCCTTTGTCCTTCCTCTGGTCACTGGTAACCAAACCAGCCAGGGAATCTGGGGCAGGCTTGATGGTGAATATGATCCCATGTAAATGTTGTCAGTGTGCTTGCCTGACTCTGGTACCAGTTCATACCTTGCAAGGTGGTGAAGAAGACTGCAGAATTTGTATTTAGCTCCTGTTCAAGGGCTGCTGTTTGCTGGAGCTTTGGCTGCAGCTGGAGCTGTGGGTGTGTGTATGGGGTGTGCAGGGAGTTTGTATGTGGCAATCTCAGGTGGGGATGGTGGTCATCTGAGGAGCTAAGGAATGTTCAGGGATGGCAGCAAATCATGGCAAAGAGTTCAAAAAAATGTTATCTGCATCACACTTCCACTAAACTTGATGTGGAGTACATGGATAAAGATAACGAGGATCAAGCAATAGTCATCACTAGAGCAGTGGAGATTTCATCACTGCTGGCACTGAAATCTATTTATGCAAAAAGAAATATTCCTATAGTTATATTAATATTATAATTTATATCATAATATAGATTATTAGAATATAATAACCTATAATAACATAGATAATATATAGATAGTATAATAATTATATAGATGATTATATAATTGTATAATATTATATAGATAATTATATAGATAATAGAATTATCTATGAATAATAATTCAGCTGCCTCTGTAAGAGTTCCAAAAATGTTTTGTAAAACAAAGGGGGTTTTTTGGGGGGTTGTTTTTGTTGGGGTTTTTTTGGGATTTTTTTGGTTTTTTTTTTATTTATTTGGGTTTTGTTTGGTTGGTTGGGTTTGGTTTATTATTGTAACTGAGAGATGATTCCAGGAGACAGATCCTGTAGCAAACAGTCTGTGGTATCCCTGCTCAAATGTCAGCCATCCAAGTGCTGCCCTTGGCGTTATGTGAAGAGCATATGAGCCCAGAGTGCACCAGAGGTTCCTTGGGATGGCAGGAATCTCATGCATTTGGAATGGTTCTACTTTAGCTATTTCCCAAGTTGTTTTTACCTTTTTACTTCATATTTATCTGTCATTATGGCAGAAATCATCTCACAGCAGTCCTGGTGTCACCACTCCAAGCTCCAGACTCAGCAAGATTCTGATGTTTTGTTTGTCTGATCTCAGAGAGGGTGGATGAAGAAGCCCTGAGGATGTGCAGGCATCACTCCCCCGGGGCAGTGGGGATTGCAGAGGCTTTTCTGCAGCAGGGTTTCCTCCTCAGCATTTAAACAAGGGCAAGGAAACTGGTGAGATTCGAATGCACAGTTCAGCAAGCTTTCCTGGCAATGCTTGTACTCGATTTGCCCAGTATACAAAGAAAAGTCAGATTTTTTAAAGAAAAAATCCTTAAGAAAATTCTGGTCCCCAGTTTTTTCATGCAAGTGTCCCCTGAAGTTCATAGAAAGGACTTGCATGTGACAGGAAAGGTTTTTGCATGTGTTATTGCATTCTGCCTTTCCTTGTTTCACAGAAACCTCGAGTGTTAACAACATTTGGAGAAGGCAGAGTCTGACTGATTGCATCCACTGTTTTCTTTCCTACTTTAGGTTGTCATGCAAGTATTTTGTGACAGTGCTTCTGAAAGGCATAAGGAGGGACAAGTCTTAGGTAATGTTTTTTATGTTTAAGCTTCATTGAAGTTTCAGCTTACTTGAGTTTGAAATTCACACTAAAGACAATCTGAGAAGAGACAAAGGCATCTTCTGCTTACTGTCAGTGCTTCATTCTCATTCAAATCATTGCAGCAACTCAGCCGACATCTTCCTGGGGTGTTGATAGTTCCTCATCACTGTGAGATTCATAGAGGGGAAATACTCTGCTTTTCCTTTCCCCTGGCACTTTGAGCCAGCATTTCTGTTTTTGGAAACCCCTGGTGCATCAGACTGAGCCCCTGCAAGGTGTGGTGCCAGTATTGTGGGAGCACCAGCTCTCCATGAGCCTGGCTTTGAGAAACAACGTGATTTGGAAATAGATCAATAACACGCTGATGTATAACACACCATCTGAGGCATGGCTTTGGTTCCCATGACAAACAGAGTCCTTTTGCAGCTACCATGCCCTGGCTCACTTTCAGAACACCCTGCAGGGCTGACCCTGCCTGTTCTTGCTCCTTCCCTCACACACAAGCCTGCATGGCCTCACTCCTGCCTTATCTTGGCAGAAACAGGAGCCTGACAGGCCAGGAGTTGCAAATCCCCCTCCCTGCCATGCAGAGCAGGGGCTTGGCAGATGGGAAATATCTTTTTGAGGAAATATCTTTTTGAGGAAATATCTTTTTGAGGAAATATCTTCTTGTGTGCAGGCGCTCTCCGAGATGGGTGACCTCAGGGAGACTCTGGAGACAGTAAAAGGCAGAAAATCTTTCAGCTGGTGCCATTTAATAATGAAAACACATTTCAGCTCCTCATTTGCAGCCACATGGATGGGCTGCCTTTTTCACTTGAGAAAGAAATCTTCCAGAGAGGAAGAATAACCACTGTTTTTGTAAGAGTTTTGCTACATGAGCTGTAACAAAGTGACAGCACTATAAAGCTATTTATAGATCCCTAGTTTCAGACCAGGATGCTCAAGAAAGGCTGATGGAGTAGATTTATTATGTGAATTTAAGTTAACTTATGTAAAGGCATTGTTTCTCTGGGAAATATGGTTCTTTTCTCCTTTTCTTAAGCAGTTTTTCCAAGCCGAACTTTGACACCTGAATTACTTCTCCAGTGCAATGGAAATGAGGAAAGGAGTGTCCTTGATGCTCCTGTTGGCACTAAATGGGAAGTCTCACTGATAAACTAAGGGTGAGGAAAATGTGTTTGGAGAGTTCTGATCTTCAGTGGTGTTTATACATCCTCTTTGTCTCTGCTGCTTTCACACAGTGACTACTGACACACTCCTCTTACCTTCCCTGAGGTCAGGAAAAATTTCTCCCGTTCTTTTTGGGAATAGAGGCAGTGAGAATTTTCACTGTTTTCCTCCTCTCTTTTTTTTTTTTTCATTGTCATGGATGACCCTTAGCTCATCTTCCTATTTTCAGTGCTTCAGTTTGATCACTCCACAGTGTCCATCCCATTCAGCTGCCAAAATGTGCCTTGTTGAAAAGCTGCATCCCTCCTGTTCTTGCAGTGACACACACTGGGCTGGCTTTGCTGCCTTCCTGGGAGCACCATGGCAAAGCTGTGCTGCTGGCATGGCCTGTGACTGTGTGGGCATCCCTGCTCCTCTCCAGGAGCTGCTTCTGCTGGAGCTGCCTGCCACTGAGCAGTGAGAGCCTCCTGCATTCCACACAGGTGGGTAGAGGCTGCAGGATTTGCAGCTTGGGCATTTTGCTCTGAAGGTTTTGCTCACAAGTACAGATATAATGTCAGTTCTCTCCGGGAGAGACTTCTATGGCTGGCAAAGTGGTAAAAATGTTATCTTAAATGTCTAAACACTGGGCAATTTACTAATAATGAGATGTATTTGATATGTTGGCCCACAGCTTTTTCACACCCAAGGTTTGCTGTGAGTATTACACTTCTTCCAATGCAGCAGTGCTGATTAAGACATTATTTCTTCTAAATGTGTAGATATAAAAAATAAAAGTCTTTTGGCAAAGGGATGCCATGCTATTCGGCAAAGAGCTGCAGCAAACCACTTACTCCACCACTGAAACATTGCAAATGTGTCTTGGTAAACTAAATCTTTTGCCTGGCACAGATGCAAAACTGATTAAGGAGCTAGAAAGCTTCATAGCTGTGTCTGTTTACACAAGTCACAGGGTCTTTGTTCAGGGTGGCAAATTATGTTGATCCTTATAAATTTAGAGACAACACGAAAAGTGTGTTGGAAGGAGCTGTAGCAACAATGGGTATTAAGGAAAAAAATCCCTTTGAATGGGTTGTCAAGCACTGGAACAGATTGCTCAGGGGGGCAGTTGAGTCCCCACCCCTGCAGGTGTTTAAAGATGTGTAGATGTGGCACTTAGGGACAGGATTTAGGGGTGCACTTGGCAGTGCCAGGTTAGTCACTGGACTTGGTGGCTTTAAGGGTATTTTTTAAGCTAAACAGTTCTAAGATTCTGTGACAAGTGTAACAACAATTGGGAAATTGTGCTGCACATCACATCTTCCTTTTGGTTATCAAGTAATTGGTTCTGCATAAAATGTTCACAGTGCTTGCCTCAAGTCTGTGTACAAACACAGGAAAAGTCCTTTAAAGGCTCGCTGGAAGGGCAATTTGGATATTTTGTTGTTACTAAAACCCTCCTGACAGAGTTTATGCTGGTATGTACAGGTCATTCAAAAAGATACCTTCTAACAGGAAAAACCTTTGCACAAGGAAAAAAACAAACAGTGTAAAACATGCTAAAACCAGAATTGGAGAGGGAAAAAATATCACAGATTTTTTTGTCCATTCAAATCAGAGATTTGCATCTGGCTTTGTATAATTTCAGGCATCCAAAATTTTCCTTTTTAAAAATACCATCAGCAGGTACAAAGGAGATTTAGCTTCTTGCAGCAGGATAAATGTATGAATGAAGGGTTTTGTGAGGCTCCCTGAGTCCATCCTGCCAGAGGGATGACAGGGCAGCCCCTGACTGAGAGTGTGCAGTGCTCTCTGATGAATGGCCTGAAGCTGTGGGGAGCCAGCAATAAAAACTGGCAGATTTACATTCTTTCCAGCACTCAAGCAGTCACCAGGGAATATGTCCAGCCTGGAGCATTTCAGAATTCATGAGCCAGAATTCCAAAAATCATTGCGGAGTTTGTGCAAATAACGATTAGGAAAAAAGTTGTGATCCTTTGCTTTCTGATACTTTATATATAACTGAATTTTGTTTGCTTGTTTGTTTGTTTGCTTGTTTTGCACTGACCACCTGCAGTTTATCGTGAGGCTCACGTCTCTCACATTCCACCAGAATAAGATTGGAAAATGTGAGTGGACATGGTGAAACTCATGACTAAGTTCCTCTTCAACATTTCATTTTAGGGAAGAAATTATATGCTACCTTGGATATATATATATATATATATATATATATATATATATATATATATATAAAACACCTAAACTCTGGAGTCAATCCCCAGGTTTTGCAGTGTGGTTTATTCTAATCAGCAGGACATTCATGTTTTCCACTTTTGCCTCAAGTTTGCTCTACAGCCTCCAGCTCCCCATCAGGGGTTGGAGGTGTCACTGTTGTGTTTGACCAAGACGAGTGCAGATATTTCTGTGCTAATCTTGCCATTGGCTTTTCAGCCAAATCTACCACAAGTCTGTGACCATGCAGACCGGGAAGAGGGAGATGGATTTTCTCTGTGCCCAGTCTGTGCTACACGAGCAGGGTTTTCGCTGTCCCTGCCCTGTGAGCTCAGCCTGGCCCGCATTACCAGCATCTCTCACTTGAGGGCCACACATCTCCAATTTAGCAGCTCCTGCCTCGCTCGGATTTATTCACTGGGAAAGGGAGCGGGGCTGCTCTCTGTCTCACAGCAGCATTAATTTCCAGACAGAAAGCAGGGTGATCAATAACCTATTCTTCTGGCAGCTTTACTTAGT
Source organism: Ammospiza caudacuta (assembly GCF_027887145.1). Taxonomy (NCBI): domain Eukaryota; kingdom Metazoa; phylum Chordata; class Aves; order Passeriformes; family Passerellidae; genus Ammospiza; species Ammospiza caudacuta. Next base: position 11,190,147 of record NC_080601.1, read on the forward strand.
TTATTCCTGTGTCAGGTATTAGTTTCCTCAGCAGTTTTGCCACCTGCAGGGTTGATGTCATCCATCCAGCCTGGCACGACCACTGGCCTGTCCCTAAGTCTGGTGTGTCACACGTGTGGCCCTGAGCCACAGCAGAGCTTGGCATGCTAGGTGAGATTAAACAATTCAGAGCTGCATGTAACTGGCCATCCCTGAACTAAGCAGTCATTTGTGATTTATCCCAAAGCATTCAGCAAATGCAGCTGTTTCCATCCACCTGCACAGCTCTGTTAAGGTAGGGAGATGCAGGAGCTGAACCCAGCAGTTCTGCTTGTTGGGGCATGTTACTTTTGTATTGAAATGTCAGATTTTGAGGTCCTTATTTGGAAAAGTTAAATAAAAAAGGCCTCCCTAGTAAGAACATAATTTGGTTTTTGTTTTATCACAAAAAGGGATATTTTTGAAGTAAAAGCACCTGAAATTAATGAAATGAAGGGCTTGAGGTCACGGTTCTATTTTCCTCATTTAGAACAAAATTAGCAAAAGTTGCCAAACAGACCAAGGAGGATTCCTTTGCAAGCACCTAAAGCATGGGCTGTACCTGGCAGAGGAACTGCATGTACATCTGCCTTTCCAGCTCTGAGCAAGGAAGCTGTCTGTCCCTCGTGCTCTGTCTGTCATTGAATACTGTTCAAAACCATAGGACATGATGTAATTTTGCACTGTTAAGCAGCAGCAGACAGACAATGAAAGAAAAAGTGGACAGTGTCTAGATCCTTAGAACAATCACATTTTTGTGGCAGATATTCTCTGTATTTCTCTTTCTCTCTTGTTTTGCAGAGTATTTATGTACAGGAAAGAGGACCTCTGTTTCCTGAGAGATCATCTGTCCCTGCTGCTTATACCCTGTTTGATGTCATGATCTTGGTTGCTGTGGAAATGATTAAGCTGTCATCAAGAGATTCAGATGGGGAATAAGCTCTGGGAGAAGATGACACAACATTCCCTCTTTTATGCAAATGTGTGCAGTTAAGAATGGCAAACAAACAAGCAAAACAGAGAGTCAAACACCCTTTAGCCTCCCAATTCACTGTTCAGACTGAGCAGACTGCTTTAAATAAGCACATTTTGTCCAGGGGACGTCAAAAGTGCCTAAAAGATGTCACCCACTGCCGTGGAAGTGGCAGAAGGGAGCTAGAGGCCAGTGAATATCTTCTCATCACTTTGGCTTGAAAGGGTACAAATTCCAAAGCAGAACCCCTTTTGTCCTGAGCTTTAAGCAGCTCATGACAGGTGCAATAAGTTGCACAGGTAAGTAAGAGCAGCACATTTTTTGTGAGTGCAAACAAAACTGTGTTCTCTGCCCTTAAACAGCTTCCCAGGGCTGTGTTAAGCACAGCAAGTCACAGGGGAAAAAAGTGATGCTCCCAGACATTAGAGGAGGTTATGTTGACTCAGGAAAATGAAATGCCTCCCAGAAGTATCTTTGGATTTAATTAATATGTGTTCAGAGTAGATGGCTATTCTCCAAAGAGGACTGGTGTTAGCCACCACCTGATTGCATGTGGGATTGCACAGGGGATTTCTCAGTGCCTGGTGCATATAAATGGGGAGTGGGTCACCTAGGTTGTGTGTTTGTAGTTGTAATTAGAAAGACAAACTGTGTGGGAAGGGAAAGCCAACAATGATCCTGATAATTAGTTTAATACTGCTGTGCACATCTGCTGTGCTCTTTAAAGCAATGCCCCTCTCTCAGTGGTGGGTGTAAATACCTTACAGTGAGTCAAACCCAGCTACTCTGACTTTCCAGTCTTGGCAGCTCTAATGTCTCAAACATGGTCAGGAAAGGGTTGGAAAATGTTCAAGAGGAAACAAACTAGGGTTGTTTTCTCATTGAAGAAACTCTCCCACAATTCTGGAGCATTTTCCCCCCAGGATCTCGCGGATATAAAGCTCAAAGCCTTTAGCTGCTCTTTACCTGCAGCTAAAATGATACCCAGCATAAGGAAAAGCTGATATGTGCATAAGATATTCAGACATGAATAGAACATTATAAGGCATCAGGGTTATATAGATTAAGGCTGATACCAGGAAAATCTTTCTTGAACTTTTAAAATAATTCCTGATGCTTCCAGAAATGTGTTGAGGGAGTTTCCACTCAAGAAATATATGCTGTTTCTTTGTTCTTTCTGATGACAACTTCTCAGAGAGGGCATGGCCTGAGACATGTTTTGAATCAGGGACTTCACTCTCTTTGGATGATGCTGTGAAACAGCACAGAGAATTCATTTTGGACGTCATTTTTTCTTTCCTGCTTCCTGATGCTATTTGGGGGCATTATGGGGGTATTTGGGTCCCAGGTTTTAAACACCCATCTACATCTTTGAACACTTTTTTGAAAAACCTCCCCAGTAACTTTTTTAAGAGGGAAAATGTTGCGTTGTAGGGTGAAAATAAGCACATGCACAAAGGGGAAGGGGTGAAACTAAACATCACATTAGGTTATTGCTTGAATTTGTAATCCATAGAATGCAGCATTGTAATATTTAAACTTCTTATTAAATAGCAAGGCAAAGCAAACTTTCCTTTTCTCTGTTTTTGATGGAGGCTGAAATTAGATTTAATCTTGGACCTAGTCAAAGTGCAAGGCTCTATCTGCCTTCTTGTTTTATGCTATACAGCCTTTCCTCTGGTAAGTTTTACAGCTGTGTAAGTCCACTGACTTCAGGGGAATTCTTATTTACAGCAAGTGCAAGAAAGGCAGCGATCTGTGATAAACCCAAAGAGTACAAAGTGGGCTTCTCCTCAGGACCTGATGTTATTCCATGAGGAATATCACAGGGATTTGTTACATGGCCATTTAAATGCAGCTCCTGGTTTGGCAGTGGGACACACAGCACTGCCCGAGACATCCTGGAGAGCAGGGAGTTGTCACAGGCAGGCCAGTGAAGGGGAGCAAGGAGAGGTTTGGTCCCTTGGCAAGGCTACAAAGTTCCTTATGTTTTAATGACAGATGCTGTCAAACACTGCACAGATATGCCTCAGAATTAATACATTAGCAGTTAGCACACAAGGTCCTTATCCGTGACTAGAAACAATGCAAATAGTGATAGCAATTACTCATGGGACTTGCAGTGTGGTTTCCCCTTACCCTTGTATCCTTTTTACCTTTTTTTTTTTACTTTCTTTCTGGAGAATTTTTTTTCACAATGTCATTCCTTTAAAAAATCAGTGTCTTCCATGATAAGCTTTTGCACTTGGAAATTTTATCTTCATCATCCTTTAGTACAGTGGTTTAGTTCTTGAGAGTATCAAGACTAATATATGTAATGAATGCTTCAAATGTTTTAGAAACATTTTAGTTCACAAATTATCAGGGAGAATGGCCCCAGCAATGGTCCCATCCAAGGGGCTGAGGGCTTGTGGGTCAGTTTTGATGGAGTTAAGCAAAGTGGTGTTCTTTGGGGGGTTGCAGACTTCTCATATTCCTCTCCTGGTTAATGTAGGAGAGTGCTACAAAAAGTAGGAGAAAAGTGCTACTGACACCTAATTCTATGGAGAGTCCCAGGCCATAGGTCACTTAGCCACCTGTCAACACCTTGCCAAATGGCAGGGGGAAGTATTTATTGATTTACACCTGTGGGAGAGCTCAGCAAATGCTCATTTTCTCTCAGAGGCTCCCAAGGAAAAAATATTCCCAGTGTCAAAACCTCTGCACAATTACTGTCTAAGTTCCCCAGGCCTGTGTGTGTGGTTTTGGTTGGTTGGCAGCTTTTCAGTGCCTCAGCACCCCTGTTCAGGGCAGTGAACGTGGCTCACATGGCAGCACTGTCCACAGCCCATAAGTCTGGTGCATCCTCTACCTGCTTTTTGCAGCATGGGAGAGGTTTGATGGACTGCCTTTGGTTCAGGCAGTAAACATATCCCATTAAAATCAGTCTTCTGAATCTAATGTTTGTCTAATAGATTGCTTCCCTCACATCTCCACATATTTAACTCCTAGCAAAGAGTTCAGGCCTCCTGGGAGGACTCCCTGTCATTTGGCATCTTCTTAGCATGATTAGAAACACAGATCTCACAGGAACATCTTCCTGTGTACTGGAGCTGTTTGGTCAGATGCTGCTCAAGCCCAGAAATGAGAGGTTTAATCAGTTTTCCTCATTCTGAGACTCAGGCTGAAGGGATAAAAGGCTTATTATCCCTTTTCCCTTGCTGCAGCCTTGCATTGCTGTGCTCTGTGTTCCATGTGGGTTCCAGCTGGTTTTCCTGCCCCAGAGGCAAAGACCTGCAGCAAACCCCCATGGGAGGGGTCATGTCCCAGCCCTGCTCCTCTCCCTCTCCTCCTCCCTTGCTGGGAAATCACCCTTTGAAATCCAGGTCTGCCACAGAGCTGGTGCTGCCCCTGGACTATAAAAATATAGGGCAAGGGAGGTGGATTGCTAAAATCCAGCCTGGAGGCAGATAGGGGCTTTGACAAGGTGGAAAATTGTTTGACATCTTGGCTGGAGCTGAGGGACCTTTAGCAGTGCAGTGCTGGGGACTGGCAGAGCTCAGCACACGCTGCTGTGTGTCAGCCTGGTTCTGCCATTCCTTCCAGGTAAGGGAAGAAATGTCTCAGGTGAGGGACTGGGAATTCAGTGGGGGACCCAAGAGATAGAGATGTGTAAGAGCACTGCTCTCTCTGCTGCACTCAGAGCTCAGCCATCATCCCAGAAAGCTCCTACTGCTCCAGGCTTTGAGAGTGTTGTTTGTTTGTTTATTTGTTTGACTTGAGAAATCTAAAAGATGTAATCACCATACTGTCTCTATCTCTGTTTTAAGCAGCAGCAGAGAGGAGTTGATTACACTAATCCCCCTCAAAGTATGGAGCTTACAAGACAGGTAAACAACTATCAAGGATTCTTTTATCAGACCAAAGTAAATTCCCTCCCTTGAATTTCTTCATTAAAGCAACATTTTTCTTTCCTGGTTTACTCAGGTTTTCTCTGTGCTGATGCACTGTTTATCTAGATTTCATCTCCACAGGGTTACCTTGCTGTTCTGTAAATACAAGTTTGTTTAGCAAAGGGAAAATTCATCCTGAGATGTAACATTTTGAAGACTGAATCATCAAACCAAAGCTTCAGTGTACCATCCTAGCCCCATCACTGTTATGTATGCTTCATTCCAGGCATCAGCTCAGACAGAAAATAAATTATTCAGACTGAAAGTCAGAGGACAGTAAGTTTGCCGAGTTGCCAGAAGTTGATTACTCATTGAAGCCTTTGTAGAGGCTGAATTCTGAGAGACAGTTTTCATGTAAACACTGCCTCCTTCAGAGTCCTGGGAGCTTTAGTAGCTCACCGTCTTCCAGGTGAAAAAAAACTGTACTTGGTTTCTGTTTTTCTGCTTTCTATATGTAATAAGGAAAATAGAAAGAGTTATATTCAAGAGAAATAAGATAAAAACCACAGAGGATCTCAGCACAAAAAAAAAAAAAAAGAAATAAAAAAGTTAAGATGAAGCTCCAGATGTGTGTTTGTTGATTAAGCAGCAAATATCTCAGGAGCCAGGAATTCATTGTTTATGTGCAGATATAGAAGTGCTGAGATGAAAATCAAGAGATTGCTTAGCAAACACCTTGCACCAGGTTCAGCTCCAGTCAGTGGATTTGGTGTTCTTGTGACCTGTTTTGCTGTCAGCATTTGAATCTGATGCTGGATGTGTTGGCTGTCATTGCGCAGCAATCTGCTGTGTGAGCAGTGTGAGGGGGCCGTGTGGGTGTGCAGGCTGCTGAGGGCACACAGCAGTTTTATTACTGAGCAGAGATTTGTGTGGCTGCAGGGCACAGTTCTGACCAGCTCCAGCTGATTCCACACTCCAGCTCCCTGGGGGCCTGAAGGATGCAGTGGGACTCCGGAGCCCCACAGAACAATTGGGGGGTTTCTCTCCTTTCCCCTCTGATGCTGCACCTTTGACAGTTCCATCCAGCACCAGAGAGGTCTCTGATGAGCAGAGGAAAGCAGAGGAACTCCAGAGGTTATTCCTTACAGAATAATTCAGATCTGTATACTATGCCTGAGTTCATCCTGGATCTGCTTTCCCTGTCTGAATGATACCTGGATAAGTTAAAAGTACATCTCTAGATCCCAGTTTATGCAAGCAAAATCTGAGATAATGCTGTTCTCCTCCAGAAGGCAACTTGAGAAAAACAACCAACCAAACTACAGCCTTATAACAAGCTGATATTTTTAATACCTTGATTTGCTATTCCTTCTTTCCCAATTTTTTGTTGAACACTAACAAACACACATATATTCATTTAAAGTTGTCAATTTGTCTAATTTCTTTGCAAAAATCTTTACAAGAATAAGAATCATAATTATAGATGCTGATTAGTAGCATAATACCTCAAACTCAGTAGTTTTATCCTTTTGACTGAATGTATCCTCTGACTCAAGGCTATGTGTAGCTGCAGTTGAAAAAGCAAAAAAGGAAAGTGGGCTCCTCTGATTGTTTTAATGTAACTGCTAGAAATCAAGGGAAAAGCTTTAATTTTCTTCAGTGATACAGAAATCAGATACAAAGAATGAAAAGGTACTTTTCAGCTTTAAATATGCTTTTTCTGTTCCCATGTGTCACCTGACATATGTCAAAATAATGTAACTGCAGTGGAATTTAAAATCAGGGAGCCACTGAGTGGTTTGGTACAGCAGTAATTGTTTCCTTTTCAAGTTCTTATGGATAATTATCATGAGTGACAGCAGTAACTTTTAGCTGAGCTACCAATTGCCAGAAGGGCTATATCATGACCCTCATTAGTGATGATGTTGGACTGGTGAGGTTCTGTTCAAAATAATACAGTGTAATTGCTGTTTACCCCCCTGTTTGTGCAGGACAGCAAATCTGGAATAAAACGCTGAAAAGAAAAAGGGGCTTTTTTGAGCTTACATTCTGTTTAACAAAAAGATTACTTAGAACAAGAATCCACAGGCTGCTGGATCAAGCCCAGTGCTGAGCAGAGTAAAATCTCAATTGAAAACTAGCATTGCAGTTCTCAACCATGTGCTGATCATGGTGTTTTAAAACCAATTCCACCAATAAAATTCCTTAGGTGAGCTGTTCCTGCGAGAGACTGAGCACTGGTTCCATCTGTAAAGGGCTTTGTATTCCAGAAAGGCTTTGCTGAAGGAGGTATCACCAAACCAATTCCTCTGGAGGGTTAAAAGTCAGCACTTGTCAAATACAGGAAAGAGAAATTTTGGGGCCCTAAGGCCATTAACAGCCCTTAACAGAGACACAGATAAAATAACAAGAATTAACAATGCTGAAAGCAGGATTGGCCTTAAATACAGGGTTAAAAGTGGTAATAAAGGTGTCATTTCCCAGGCTGACAATAATTAGATGAAGTGATCAAGTGAAGAGGGGGAAAAACTTGCTACACTTCAATGTTCCTCCTAATCAGTGGAGATTCATTATAGTTGGCTCCAAATTACACTGAATTGAGACAGGTTACTCTGTCACTGAGGGCTCTGCAATTAGGGCCTGGGATTGTTAGTGTATTTTTAAGAAGTTTAAGATTATTAGTGTATTTTTAAGAAGGATGCCTTGTGCCACACTTCATGCCTGTCTCCATGCAGGAATAGCAAACGTGCATTGAGGAGAGTGCAGCACTATGCAACAGGTGCAATCAGTTCCCCTGATGGTGTCAGTTATTGGAACCTGCTGGGTCTTCTGGGTGAGAGCTCAGGGTGGAGGGGAAACAGCTGCAAGTCGGTAACTAATTAGCAGGTGATGGTTAGGGGAGGAGATAACAGCCAGTGGAACGCCTCACTGAGGGCAGGAGCTGGCAGGTGACTGGGGAAAGAGTGAGTACTTTCTAGAAATTATTTTAAAAACTTTTTTTTTTTTAAATATCCTTGGAGTTTTTCTGTCTGTGTTTCTTTGTTTGCTTTTTAAACAGTGTCTTAGTAAAAATCTGGAGCTATTTACCAAGTGGAAAGCATCGCTGTGAGAGGGCTGAGAGTTGTGGGCCTGTTTTTTCTTTTCCTCTGAGGAGAATGCTGTCTCCTCCCTTAACTGGAGGATCTAAATGCTAAATGTTGCTGGAGTCCAGACGAAGAGAGTGTGCCTGCTTTCAGGAAGGTCTAGGAGCCTTTGTTTTGCCTTTTTACTGTGAAAAATGCAGATGAGTTTTATGCCTGCAGCTTCTGTGTGCTATGAAGTTGTGGTCCCTCCCTCCTCTTCCATGGTAGCTGTTCTTTTCTCCTGGAGTTATCCCTACCAGCAGTGACCCTGTTGGGCCTCTCAGCCCCAAACCACTGCCATTCCCAGGGCTGCTGGGGGGAGAAAAAAGAAATACAGTGCTAGCTGTGATCCCATCAGCCATTCTTTATTTGGTTTATTAGAACACTTTAGGCTTTTGCTCGTGTTTGAGAAGATATTTTGGCAGACTCTTGTGGGGAGCAGGGGCTGCCCCAGTAGGTGGAAAATGCTGCCCCTTTGGAGCTCTGTATCACAGCATTCCCAAGCATCCTGGACTGCTAGCACACGAAAAGGATTCCATATGAGTGCAGTTTTCTGCATGGAGATTTAGGAAGCATAGCATGGGAGATAATTACAAGAGGTTAAGAAGCAAGATACAAGGAAATGGGCATTTCTATCTAATAGAAATACAATTGTTCAGATTAAACTGAAGAACTATGGGTTGTCACAAATGTATTACTCTGAGAGGAAAATAAGCTCCCAAATTGCATATAGTGCAGTACTTGGCTTGCTGAGCGCCTTCCATAATGACTCATTTGTAATATTCCTCAAGTGCAAGGAGGGGAGGGGAGGATGATGTTCCTAACTAGACATGGTCTATAATTTCCTGTATTGGCAATTGTATTGTAACTCATAAGTTGCAGATGAAGGACTTGAAGTACTCTGCAGCTTTGTGATAAAAGGGGGAAATGTAATGCTTTTATGAAAATAACCTTGAAGGTAAAAGAAAACCCACATCCATCCAGGTGCAGGTCCATTAAATGTTCCCTTGGTGCACATCACAATAGAAACATTTAAGCAGGCAGTGTAGCAAAAATTGAAAGAAATATTAAGTCTGAAGTCACTGTATCACCTCACTTTTTGCAGGATGATTTTTGTGTTGAATAGGTTGGTTTCCATAGTTTTAGTTGCTCTCCTGGTAGTGAAGCAGTAGTCTTGTCTTGTCTTGTGACCAGGTGAAAAAACATCAGCTTCAGAGATATGGGGCTTTTTCTATGCAAAAATATTTAATTTCTTTTTAATTTTATAACTATGTGTGCCATTATTTACTATGAGCATTTAAAATGTTTCCCTGAACTGCTTTGGTTGAATTCCCTATTGACATTTTGAAAAGGCAGATCTGACCTTCTGGGCTTTTTCTTTAGAGGTGATTTATTTGCAGCTGGCTATTAACTGAACAAGGAGGAGATTTTAAGAAAGTATAAGAGAGGCAGGGGCTTAAGGCAATGGGAGAAGAAGGAGCAGGAAGACAATAATGTGAAACTCAGTTGGAGGTGGAGTTTTGCATGTGGGCCCTTTCTATGACTCTTAGAGTGATGAGAGGTGTACATATATATATGTATATATCTCTGTATGTTTGTTTATAATACCTTAACATCCCTTAGGCAACTATGGTGTGAAATAGTCTAACTCAGGCAGGTAATAACTGAATTTAATGGTGCTAGAATGGAAAACTTGGGGCATGAAGGTGGGGATGGAGGAGTCAATTCAAGTTTCTACCTCAGTCCTGGCAATGTCCCTAATGCAGAGGACAGGGGACTTGCACAGTAATTCTCTGCCATGAGGACTGTGGAGAAAACCTGCAGGGGCGCCTGCTCTGAAACAAGCACTGCATTTAAGGACAGAGCCCTGTGAACTGGACAGTCTGTGCATGGCTCAGGGTGTGGGAGACCCTGAAAAGGGATCATGGCTTGCCAGCTTGATGCCCCATCCTGGTCCTGTATTAGCTCCTTCTCTTAGGTGATGTAGATGTGAATTAAAGAAGGAGAGGGTCACTCCAAAAGGAGGTGCAATCTTTTACCTTTCATCCCACTGTAGTCTCTTTAGAAAGGACATTTTTTGTCTTTCTATGTGTGTTATCTCTACTAAGCTAAACTTCCAAAATCCTGTGGACAGATGCTTAGACACAAGCATTTCATAGAATGCTTTGGTTTGGAAGGGACCTTAAAAGTCATCTGGTTACAACCCTGCTGATGTGGGGGAAAAGTGGAAGCATTCTAAAAACCAGCCTGAGACAGCATGCTCTTGGCACTGGGAGTACTTTTCCTGACTGCTGTTTCTCTCTTCATTAAAAATTACCACAACTCTCCAAAACTTGATTAAAAATTGTTGCTACCCAACAGAAGCTGTGGGCAGATCTGCCTTTCCAAAATGACACCGGGTAATGCAATTGAAGCAGTGCAGGGAAACATTTTAAATGCTGGTATTTAAGTAATGGCACACATAGCTATGAAGTTGGAAAGAAGTAAAAATTATGACTGTCACACAAAGATATCTCTTTAAGGTTGAATAATAATGAAGTGAATGACTTTTGTGTGAGTGGTGGTAAAAATACAATATTACTCATGATTCCATGGTGGAGTCAGGAGACATTTCCATATGTTTTTGCTAGGAATATCAAGGCATCTTTCATTAAGCGAAAATGAATAGAGGAAATTACAAACTGTTAACATATACATGAAAAGATTTGAGGTGCTATCAAGTCAATGTCTCCTCCCACAAACTAGTACTGCACAGAAATAATACATATGAAAATGCTGTGTTTTCCTTTTTTTTCCTTCTTTACTAATTTCTTTGGGAATGAAAAGTGGAAAGAGTCTCCACTGGTACGTTTGGAGGTTTTGAAGCAGCTATAAAGGCTCAAGATGGCTTGTTCAGAGTTTAAGTGTTGCTGTGTGCCCATATATTTCTGGAAGTGGACATGGCCTTAATACTGGAAGATGTGGTCCCTGTAGCAGAGATGAATGTTAGCAGTAAAAGTTAATTTTGTCAGCATTCAATTCTTATGTGTCATTGATAATATTTTACTGATAGTAAATTCCCTAATAGGAACAATGATGAGATTTAGTGCCTACCAGCAGCCAGTGCTCTATGGCCATGTTAGTAATAATACTAGGAAACAGAGAAGAAAGAAATGCAGTGGAGGGTGAGATTTTGGTCTAGATTTACTCTGGGAGTCATGCAAATGTTTTTGGACAGTTCCTTGGTATCAGGATATTTGGACTAAAGAGATTTCTAGTGGCTTCTGATAATTTCTGCGTCATCATGCTGTCAGGATCTCTGTCTGGGCAGATTCTCACAGAACTGGGCACACTTTTAATTTCAGTGACCTTGGACATGTGTGTGTGAGGTGGGGAAATGCACTCAAAGTGAAGCATTAAACTACATTCCTAAGTAAAAGTCTGAGATGCTGAAGCATAGTTGCAGTACTTGGGATGTAGTTTTCATGAAGATCTTATTTTAAAATAAATCAGACACACATTTTTCTTAGAGATGCATAGCACTTATTTCCTTTTCTGTGTTTCCTTTCCTCAAGTGCTTGTTAAATTCTGTACAATTTGAACGGAAGCTCTTTTATATTACTTTCTTTCCAGTACTATTCTCAAAAACAAAATTCTATGACTTAAGCTCAAGCTTAAATGATGGCTCTTAACAAGAATAAAATATGAGATTGGGTGCAGCCAAGACCAAGTATTTGCTTCCCAGAAAGTGCACTGTATAAAAGTATAAGGATACTTAACTGTAGCAGATACCCAAAATCTGCATTTAAATAGATTAATGATGGGGCAGATTACATCTGTTTTCATCTGTGTGAAACTTTAATGTTATTTTGTTTTTTTGTAGCTTAAATCTGAAGTTTTGTGATGGAGGGTTAGTGGGTACCTGCAGGATTTGGGATGATTTACTTGGTTGTGTACTGGGTGTTGCATTGCAGGACCAAGGAAGGGTACTGTCCTGAAGCCCTGCAATGAAATCAAATACAATTCTCAAGATTTTTGTCAAGAAGATCCTAAGCAAAGGAGACTGACAGTTTTAATCAGACCACGTACATATAGAGCTCTTAATTAGATGGTGCTTTGAGGTACTTTTTTAGTGCTGCTTGTGTATATTTGATTTATGTAGTTAGGATTGAAGTGGGTGTACTTTTTAACAGTGCACTCTCCAAACAGCAGCACTGTTTTGGGATCCTGATAAAAATGAACCCAGAGTAAGGAATTTTTCTAAACTCTGTGGTTATATCAGGAGAGAGAAGGGAGACAGAGGAAAGTCAGCACCTTGGGGCCCTAAAAGCAGACAAAATAAAACCACTCTTTTTTGCATTTTTTTATTAGTTTTGCTTGGGAACAGAGCCTGCTGCTCTGGTGAGCTGATGCCTGTGGCCAGGGCCGCCTCTTGACCCGTGTCCATCCCTGTGTGGCTGTGGGGGCAGAGGTGCCACCCTCTGATGTCTCAGCAGCTTGTGCCAGGGTGACCTGCACACGAGAGGAGCTGGGCAGGAGGGGCGGAGGGGAGTGTGTGTGTGTGAGTTTTGGTTTGTTTTGCAGTGCAGAGGGTGCCCTGCTGTCCCTGTGGTTTGTGGCACAGTGTGTCAGGGCTCTGTGGGGACACCTGGAGCTACAGAGAACAGGGGATGGCCCTGGGATGGAGCTGTCCCCACCTGTGGGATCTGGGAGTCCAGCTCTGGGGCATTATTCCACTCTTCTCTTCACTGAGATGGTGGCCAAGCACTGGGACAGGCTGCCCAGAGAATGGTGGAATCATCATCCCTGGAAGTGCTCAAAGTGTAGGTGAGGTGCTCAGGGAAATGGTGCAGCCTGGCAGTCTCAGGTTAATGTTGGACTTGATCTTAGAGGGGCTTTCCAACCTGAATGTTCTGTGAGGTGAGAGGGGATAGCAGGGCCAGGGCAGGTGGTCTTTGAGTCCTGCCACAGAGTGCAGCTGCTTTTGAATCTGAGCTGGTTGAAGCAGCTCCTTTTGTTATTTCCCTCAGCTAACATTTACTTACAGGCTTCCTCAGATGCTGCAGAGGGAGTCAGTCATGAACTGCTACAAGGCACAGGAGCAGTACAGAATACCAGGAAATAACAGTTTCTGTGACAGGATTGGAACATGAAGCTCTGAAAATATAAAAGGGTGGCATCAAGTGTCAGAAATAATACTGCTTTGAACTTTACAGCCCTAGAAATTCCTCTTCTGTAACTCAAGCTGTTTGGGATCATAAACAGTTATTCTCAGTACTGCTGAAACCACTGTGACACTCTTATCATCATTTTGATGTTTGATGTCTGTCATGCATCAGAAGGCAAACACAATTACATTTCAGGAATATCTCAGAGCTGTTTAAGAAGTCAAGGTTAGTCACAGGATACTTTTGATGCTCCTCTTCTCTGTCATGACTGTAGAGTTTTAAGTGTAGTGAGGATGTTCTAGTTAAGGTTTGAGAGATGATTGTTGGGCAGACACTTCAACTTACATTTCTGACAAATGACAGAGTCAGTGACCTCTTGTCAAACTGTGGGGAAATGATCAGTAGTACTGTGAGCTCTGGGAATCTAAGGTGAAAAGGTAACACTTCATTTTGGAAGAAGTGGAGTTTTTAAAATGAGCCTTGTGTTGTTTAGGTCATGCTTCTCAGTTACCATTCATCAAAACACCCTGGTTTGGATTCTGTGTCAGTGATGCAGCCCATTGCAAGAGCTGCTGCTTTGCCTCAGGAATTTTGTTTTGTGGTTTGAAAGAAAATTGCTCCTGTGGTGTTCAAACTTCTCCCATGCATGCTCACCTACCTGTGCTGATGCGAGATAGAACCAAACCAGCCCTTTCATCCTGGATAAAAGTGTGTGTGCAACAGGTGCACCATGCTGTACTCAGTCTATTATTTTAGAATTTGGTGGCAGTAAAAGGCAAGGACAACATTAAGTCTATTTTTATTATCAAGCCACAGTTGGTCCTAGGGCCTTTTGAGAACCTGAATATGTTGGAAATCTGCCAAGGACTGCTGCAGACTTTTCAAGGATTTTCATCTGCCTCTCTTCCCCACACCCTTCAAGAGAAGTCCTGCATCTTGGTGTTGGGATCATCAGTGACAATCAGATGCTGCTATTATTGCTGCTGTGTTATTCTCTGGGATTGTTTCATCAGTGTGTAAAGTGAGACCACTGTCTTCCAAATGTTTTGTGCTCCTTTTAGTGCTCAAGAGTCCCTTCAAAAACAATAGAATGGCTTGGCAAGTGCAGTGCAGCACGTGTATGAGCACTTGGAGAATGAGCACTTCAGTCTCATTACAATGCAAGATGGAAAAGCAGATTGTGAGAGTGAAGGCTCAGTGTGGAAAGAGCAATGCAAGAAGAAATTAATTTATATGAAGAAATATTTTATACATAGGAAGCAATGTTGCACAGAAGCAGGCTATGCTCTGATAGTGGGACTTCAGAAGTGAAATTGCCAGATATTTGGAGAAACCACCGATCCTTAGCAGTTCTACAAACACAAGCAAATTTCATTAGCAGTGTTGTGTTTTCAAATTGTGTGCTGGGTCATTTCAGGTTTGGCAAACTCCTTTTATTTGTGAGCAAGCTGGGGTTGTAAGGATTGATCTGGATCTTTGTTGTTCTCTTGGGCTTAGAGCTGTGTGCAGAGGAGAGAAGGAAAAACAAGCTGGGTGCTAACACTGAAGGTGACTTTTGGGAGGAGTTTGAAGCAAGAAATCAAAAGGTTTATTCAGCTAAAAGTAAAATATCAAGTAATATGACAAAGCTGTGTGGTCAGTCTGCCAGAGGAGTCTCCAGAGGAGGAAAAAGGAGGATGGATTGTGGTTGGAGCACAAGGTTTTCACTATTTGATACAATAAAATATTCCTGATTTGGTTTTGTTAGGTTACTTCTCACACCTGTAGTTGTCTCCTTCCTTCTTGTTACCACTTTTATTTTTACCTGCTTTTTGATGTGGAAGCCTTTTATTCTTTAAATAATAGTGAGTAGTCCAAGGACTGAACCATGTCTTCATCAGGGAAGTGTGGAATTCACTTTGGTCTAATACTTTCCTCTAAAAAGGTTGTAACTGCTCCAGTGTTTTGAAAACAGATTTAAGAATGAAGAGTCAGTGTATCATGATGCATTCCTGAGAAGGAAGTAATAATAATGATTTTTGTTGGAAACCTGGAAATGCCACTCTATGCCAGTGTGCCCACATGGTATGTACACTCACTGTGTGGCTGGCATATTGCTCATGGGTACAGCAGTAAATGAAGCGTTTTCCCTGCTGTAAATTCCATGTTCACGTTGTATTGTTCACAAACACAATGCAAAAATGCAGGTGATGGTTTGGGCCACAGCTTTTGTTGGCTGTTGCTAAAAAAACAAAACCAAAACAAAACACAAAACCCAAATAAACAAAACAGCTCAGTCTGATTCAGATGTTTCCTCTCATGGCTGGCATGGGCTATGAACTCTTTGTGCCACCATTTAGCAAGTTTTCTGGCCAGCCACAGAAAGAGAGAAATCAGCTCCAACCAGATTCTCTCAAGATTGATAAAATCAGAGGTTTTTCACCCAACAGCAGGTTATAAGATGGGCAGATGCAAGCTAGGCTCTTCCACCAAGCACAGGTGTTGGGAAATGGGGTAAGGGAGCTTCCTTCTTCTCCCTATTTGATTTCCTAGTTGTTGGTGAAAAAAAGGCTCACTACAAATCAAATCCTGTTAAATTTGAAAATTTCACCTTACCAATGCTGCACTTTTGTTGAAGGAGTCTAAAACAAATACAGAAAAATATTGTGTTTCAAGGCAGTATTTTTATCTGGAAGGATGAAATATAGGAGGTAAAGAAGAAAAAGTTAATCAGTGTGCTGCAGACACAGCTGATAAAGCAGCTCTACTCTCAGCAGAACTATAAAATATTTCCATACTGAATATATATTGTGGTTCAAATTTTCTATTAGCAACTAAAACATTTTTTGTTTGGAGTTTCAGTAATGGCTCTCTTTTGCATGTGCTCCAAGATCTGCCTATCATGAACTGAGCTCACATTACAGCCTTTCAGGAAGTAATTATTAGGAATTACCTCCTTTGCTGGCTGTAGTTCCATTAAATGTTCAAGTATTTAACCTTGTCAGACCTTGTTGTCAGATTTAACTGAAATTAGTCATTGGATTCAGGGAATGTCCTGTCCATTGGTCTTGCTATAGAGTGGCTGACAATACCTGATAGGTGGGTTTTTTTTTTTTTTTTGTTTTCTATGACTAGCTAAATGGGTCTAATATTCACAGCAATATCCTGCAACTGGTAACTTAAGGTGCCAAAAATAACAGGCTTTATTTAAAACAAATTTTTCAGTGACCTCTACTAAGTCCTGCATATGGAGAGAAATAGGTAGTAAGATGTAGCTTATTGTTCCCAACACAATCCCTACATGCTGCATTATTCTGGTACAATTTAACAGCTTTCAATTTTGTCTGCTGGGAGAGCTTATAGAGATACTTTTGGTTTTTGTGAAGATCTTGGGATATGGCAGCTGTACAATGTCACTTGTCACACTTAGGCATGATGAAATGCTGGCTGGAGAGCTGCAGTGGCAAGGACAGAGCAGCCTGCTGCATTGTTCCTGTCTGGGAAGGCCATTCCAGCCTGTGTCCTGCTTCTCCTTCCACAAAAGGGGAAGTTGCTACTGTAAAAGCAGCCAGGTTCTTTCCGAGTGCAGCCTGCTGCTCCTAGGGTGGGTGCACATCTTCTGTCCTGCAGAGATAGCTGCTGCTGGCATGGCCTGGGGGTAGGGGCTAAAGAAAAGATGGATTTGCTTTGTTGTTTTTGTTTCTAAAATACTTAGAATGAAACAAACCCAAGCAAAATCCCCAAAGCAAACTGCAGACACCAAAACCTCAAATCCCCCCACCCAACAAGAAGCCCAAAACCTTCAGCTGTTTCCAGGACCATTTTGTGCTGGCAGCTCCACACAGCATTGTGAGGAGTGAGCAGATACACTGGATGGGATTAATGAGCTGGAGGCAATCCAGGCATGCTGCTCGGCTGAATGGGGACACAAACCTGGTTCACACTGCAGAGGGCTGTGGTGTTGAACCACCACAATTTGTCCAGTCCTGAGTCTGAAAAGCTGCAGACACTCCTGCCTTTTGTGTGCTGTGACCCAGGGGATTGTCTGCTTTATGCCACCAGATGGTGAATTCCTGTTGTGAAAGGAAATTTCAGTTCTACACAAGCACCATCTAAACCATCTGTCAAACCTGTGCCAGGCAAGGGTGAGGGACTGGAAGGTGGAGCCTTTACAAAGGCAGGGGAGATAGGAGATTGCAGTACAACTGAGGCATAGGTCTCACTTTGGTAAATGAATGTTTCCTTAAGGTTGATTTCCTATTGAGTCTCTTCTGCTGGTTAAAGATGTGCTGCAGTGGTTTGATGGACCACAGAACTGGTTAAGGAGTGATGTACCCAAAGTCTAACTTGTTGTGTTCTTCCTTCCACACATGATGGGCCTCAACAGTTGTCAGTATGACTTTAGAAAAAAGGGAAGAAAAGCCCTAAATATTTTTAATAGTAGAGTAAGGATATTTTGTGTTTATGAAACATTTAATGCTAGCTCTAGCATTTCATAATCGTCTTTAAACCACCTCCAGGGCCTCAAGAAGCAGTTCAGTGGTGTGTTTAGGAAACAAAGGGAATGACAAGAACTCAGTTGTCTTGATTATAGACAGGGAGGTGATAAGACTTTAATCTATGGTGGCTACTTGCTTTTAAAAAGAAAGCTGTGTTTTCATAACTTAGATATTTCCTGTTAATCCTGTGAAGTGTACAGGAACAAAACTCACTTGTTATTAAAGCTTATCTTTAATTTCAATCAAGTGTACAAAAAGAATTTTAATTGCTTTTATTGTTTTAGACAAATCACACAGATTTAAGTAGAAATGTCAGAAATTAATTAGCATAATTAACAGGGAGATATGCACTGACTGTTTTAAATAACTTAGATTTTGGCCTCCAGCAAAATCTTTCAGTCTTTTCATTTGAGAAATGTTCTCCCTTTAGGTCTGAATGGCTCTGAGTGACAGGAAAATTCATCAGCTTTTCATCCTAAGTCAATGGTTCAAGTGTGGATAGTAGTAAGTGAAAATCTTATTTCCCGATGCTTGGTCAGTGATTTAAAACAGGCTCCTGAGGACCAGAGGCAGCTGAGGTGCCCAGAAACAGGGCTTGCTGCTCTAGACTTTGAGCACTTGGGTGTCAGGGATGAGCTGCTGTGCTCTGTGGTTCCTAGGACAGGGTTTAGGGAGAGTTGAGTGCCTGAGCACATGGCTCTGGAGACGTGAGAACCTACCACCAACAGGTAGAACGTGGTGGTGAGGAGGATTTAGCTGAAATTTGTCCCATTCCAGGGGTCTGACTTCACTGTCAACTATTCATTGATACTAAAAAAATAGGGCAATTCCTTTCGTAGCTGAGTGCTCTGAATGATTTTTTTGCATATCCTGGGTCTTCCAACACACAGGTTACCAAATTCTTTCCTGGAATGGCTTCAACAGGAAGCAAATCTGCTCAGTTGCTCCAAGTTAACTCTTCTGGCAAACTCTTGTTCTGGGATTAACACAAGCCTGCTGTGGGTTTGCAGTCCCTCAGGCAGAGTGGAGGGCTGAACCAGAGGAGGGCTTTTCCCAGATGGAGTTCTCCAGCAGCTACAAAGACTGTTATAGGTGGAGAGGGGGTAGGTCATGCTTGCCCTCTGCCTGGGCAGTTAATATAAATAAAATGTTAATGCTGCATTTAGATTTTTAGAGTTAGTCAGGAATTTCTATAGCAGTGTTGAGCCATCAGCAGCATTATGGCTTGAATTTCCAGCTTCTGAGAAGCAGCTTGGATATGTGAACCTTAGATCGTAGTTTCACATTTGCTTTCCCCCAGATTTTGTACAAAAGAGATTTCAGCATGCACTTTTGTTGTAAGTGAGCACATGCTCACTAATCACATTGGTAGCAACCATATGCTAAAATGCATTCAGTCAAAAGTGTCTTTGCATGACCTCCCAGGCAAAAATCTCTTCACAGCTATCAGAGATGTTTCATCCTCTTTTAAGGGTTGGTAATGAGCTCTATGTCATGCCTCTGAGCCAAAGTTGGCTTTGCTGCACTTAGTCCACCATGTGGTCCTGGGTCCTATTTGCTTTTTCTCTCCTAAAAATACCTTTTGTGCCTTTGGGTCAGTTGTGATTGGTGAGGGAGCTGGGCTCTTTCAGCTGTTTCAGGTGACCTGTGGAGTCATTTATCAAAGAGCCTGTGGTGCTCACTGCTTTCCTTTGAGTCTCCCAACAGCTCTGAGAGTCTCCTTCTCAATTAAAATTCCTGTAGAAAAAACAGTGGCTGCTGCCTTCCTGGCTGTAGTCATTTCATGATTGCTTGAGGAAATAGGTGGCCAGCTGGGATGAGCATAAATCCACCATTTGTCCTCCTGTCTTTCAAGTAAATGGTCCATTGATCACCTCCTAATAGTCTTGCTGGACTAAGTCAAGGATCTGAACTGTAGCACTCTGCTAAAATGGCAATTCATCCTGTGGCTATTCAGGTGCTATTAATGACGCCAAATGGGAAAGGATATGAACTAACAGAATTTTGAATTTATTTTTTTATGAGGTAGAGAGGGAATGCATTCTTGAGAAAGCAGTTTGGCCACAAAATTTTTTTCCATAGTAAAACCTCCGACACAGAATTACTCAGCCCAGAATTACAAGGAGGTGTAAATATGCATTCTGTAAAAATGGATGCCCCAGTGTTTCCTAGTCAAAATAGAGAGTTTCTAATTCAAAGGTGTTATGATTTTGCTTCCCCTTCCCTCTCATTCTAAGCACTTTTTTTAATTGTATATTTTTCAAACCATTGCAGTTGTGAAGCAGGGGAGGTTACTCTGGTTTGCTACTTGGACACTTGAGCCTTGAAAGTGCAGGAAAACTCCTTCAAAGTTGAGAGCTGTTAAACCTTTCTCCTCCTGGAAAACTCCATCTATTCATCTGAACAAGTAATTTCAAAAGATGCAGGCTGCACTTCAAAGCAGACTCTATTGTCTGGAGGAGAGGGCCTTACACAAGGGCTGCATTTCAGACTTAAATATAGGACAAGGAACAATTGCACTAAGGCCTTCTCAGTGCAAATATTCAGACCTGTCCCTTCACTTTGTGTTTGGAATTTCCATTAAATGAGATCAATACTTGGCTTCTTTCCTGATGTCCTATCACACTCTGCTGAAGATATTTTCTGTGATCCATAATGAGCCTTGCTGCTATTCCAATACTAATCACTGCTGAATATTAGCCAGGAAACAGAAAATGCAAGGAGCTAGGTTGAGCTGAGAGGAATCTGGACCTGAAGAGTTCCTCCCAAGTTCCTATGACTTCATATCTTATATTCAACACTGTAGGTCTGTGTGGTGGGGAAGGAGTTACTGGGGTTTGTTAAAAAAACCCAAAACATGATGATATTCAGTAGCTGAATTTTACTTTCATTTTGATGTGGATGCAAAATGGTACATGCTGAGAAGTTAGTGGGAGGGAGGAGGAAGACATTGTGAAAGAACATTAAATAGCTGTGGGTGAGATATTTCATCCAGGGTAGGGAAGAGACAGCTCTCCTTTAGGGGACTTGTGCACCTTGTTCTCTTGATACCATGGCATTTGAGAAGATTTTGGGGTTTTTTTATTCCTTCATGACAAATTTTTTTCCCATAATTTCTTCATGTTTACACTGAAAGTGGAGTTGCACAAATTTTGTCTTTTTATGAACACCCTTCTCTTATTTGGGAAGGAAATTGTCAGCCAAAGCCAACCATTGTGTATTATTTCATGTAAGTTCCATTTTCTAAAGTGTAAATTAGAGGGTTTTAAAAGCAAACTTATCTTGTTTGTTACATTTATAACAATCATTTCATAAGTTGCTTGCTAGATGTATTAAAGAATTTATTAGTAATTAAACATCAATGTAATTTATTAGTAATTAAATAACAGCTATTGAGCTTCTACAAGCATAAAGGAGACAGATATGGTCTGCAGGGTGTTATCTCAAATGTTGCTGAAATGTTGAGCATGCAATTACCATCTTATTAGAGTAATAATGTTGAAAGAATTGTTCAGACATTTAATTGGTATCAAACAACATGTGATTGTCTGTTGATTGGATATCAATTGCAACAAGGCACAAGCTGACATTTGATAAGCAATGGTGAGTGATAGCTTGCTTTTGTTGTGCCAATTAAGTGTCTAAATAGAATTGTAAATCATTATAAAATCGTTTACATGTTTGGCAGCTTGTCAAGTGATCTATAAACGGGGGGTTCTGCCTGTGTGTGGGAGCTTGGACATTTTCTGACAGACTGGAACTGTTTAGCACAGACATCTGGATAACCAAATACCCAATTCCTGAAGTTATGCTATTCCTCAATAGCAAATTAATTTGTTGAAATGGAGGTATAAATATTTACTGAATTGAGTTAAACACAGCCAAACCAGATAATTCACAAGATCCTCTTACCCAATTTTGCCAGAAGACATCTTGTCTGAAAGTTGTTCCTTGTCATGGTTTAATCTATGTATATCTATATACATGTCTGCCTACACCTTGATTTACATTTCTCCATGCAAATTAAGATTTCTTCCTTTGTTAAGTTGACTAGAGCTTTAAGATAGAGTACAACTGAAAATCTTGGAGGAGAGAATAATTTTCTTTTGCTATGCAAGCAGGGTGTTATTTTCCCACATGCTCTGTAGAACAAAGATTTTGTTTCAACCTTGAAATGAAGTACCTTTGTACTGTTTGTACTTTTGCACTGTACTCAGTGCATGTTGTAACTGTGACAAGAGTTTTTACATTAAACTAAATCAATGAACATATAGGAAAGGGAACTTCTGAGGGAAGGAGAGAGATCTATGGGCATAAACCTCGATAAGACTCCTCATTAACTTGTACAAATGGAAATATTTCTGGAGTTATGTTTCAGCCCAGGGTTATTTGGTTCAGTATTTGCAGTACAGGAAGGGAAGTGATGTGTGTTCCTGGAAATCCCATCAGAAGCTACAATGCTTTGCTCTCTCTCTAGCTGTGTTTGCAAACACAGCCAGCAGACCTTTCCTATTCTAAATGAAACCCAAGGGGAAAAGGAACATTTGAAGTCAAGTTCCAGTACAGATTTCCTCTGGCTGTCCCACACTATTACACTGGAGGCAAAGGCAGAAGCTCTCAGTGCTGTGACTGACACTTGGCAGCCTTTCTTCTCTGTTGAGCCAGGTGATGCTGGCCAGGACAAGAGGAGGTGTCAATGATCCAGATGGATCTTTTCCCCTTCCCCTTCTCATTCTTACTGCCTGGGGTTTCCTGACACAGCTGATTGCTGATTTGGGTGCCTCTCCTCTTTTGTATTTGCTACCCTGCAGTGGCTCTGAGTTTTTGGTCTTTGCATCTGCATGAAAGAATATTAATGGTTTATTATTTTTTTTGAGTTAACTCAGAAGGAACAAAGCAAGCATTTCTGTCAAATGACAGATGATGGTGGTGTTTGTCTGAATTCAGTTTCCCTGCATGTGCAGCTGCGTAGAACTATACTTCAAAACACCACCTTATTAACTTCTCATGCTCCTGAAGGTTGTGTCCTATGGCATATTTGCTCAGACAACCAATGCATCTTGCATAGAGCACTGAGAATAGCTGTGTGGGTAGGGTTTTGGTGCTTTTTTCCCCTGTATGAAATGAAATTACATTTATTGCCTATGAAAAAAATTAATTTATCACAATGCAAGAAAGCTTGTCACTGAAATGTTGTAAATGTCAACAAGTGTTTTTATCATGATGTAATGTCAAAATTAACTTAAAATAGCTCTATTACATGCAAATGAAATGTTTCTTTGGGAAATGATCCATTCTGTGTCAACTTCATTACCTAAACTGCCTTTGATTACTTTGATGTATAACATCTTGCTGTAATTCAAATACCTTAAATGAGTGCTCTGTAATCATTGTGGTGCTTTCAGCAGAGAGAAGATGGATAATTATGTGCTGCAACCTGAACAGCA
Organism: Ammospiza caudacuta; assembly: GCF_027887145.1. Classification (NCBI taxonomy): domain Eukaryota; kingdom Metazoa; phylum Chordata; class Aves; order Passeriformes; family Passerellidae; genus Ammospiza; species Ammospiza caudacuta. The sequence goes on from NC_080601.1 coordinate 11,213,204, forward strand.
GTGAGGTAGCTCTTGGCTACTGTTTGCTCAGCTGGGTTATTGCCTTTTGTTTAAAACAATCTTGCTGGGAGGATGAGTAGAAGTGTACTTTTGAATAAGTTGGGAGTTTTTTGAAAAGTTTTCACTAAAAGAGTTGCTGATAAGTGAAATATTCCATGTGCTACTGAAGCCAATAGCAATCCCACTTTCTGTTATATAGAAAGGTTATTCCTTTCCTGTTTCAGATGCTAAATATGCAGGCTTCCAGCTCTTCTGTGCAAAATGTTGCTTCTGGGGAGAGAAATGTACCAGATGGAGCATTACAAAGTTGTTGTGTTTGATGGTTTTTGTTTCGTGTAGATTGTTGAGTTTTCTCCATTGAGTGGTTTTGTTTGGTTGGGTTTTTGCTGTTGTTTGGTGTATTTGGTTTTTTTTTTTCCCCCTGTGCTTTATGCAAAGAAAGAAGTCCAGACAGACAGGAATTCTGTGACTTGTTTTTTTTGTTAGAGAAACTCGTGTGGAATCTGGGCTCAATCTGTGCAGACCTGTCTACAGTGAAATGCATTATTTGAGATTGTGGTGATTCACTGGTATATCATTTTAGAAGAGAAGAAATAAACCAATCTGATGTTGGAACATTCTATTTCAATGTTTCCCACATGGTGCTTTATTTTCTTTTGGCTGTGATTTGAATGTTTTGTCTTTAGATATATTGATACAGACTGGAGAAGTAAAAATCAAAATAAGCCTTTCCAATTCCCCTGCAAAAGTGTTTTGATTAGATAAAAATGAATAGAAATAATCCCTCCTTGCCTTCCCACCTACAATTTGTCTTCAAAATATTTAAGCTTTAAGGGTTTTTTTCTATATTAGATGAAGTAAGAGAGTTGAAACAGAACTTTTGTTGCCTTACTGCATTGCCTCAGCCATGCTTCTCTGATCTGAGCCTTTTCATATTGAGTACTTTGTCCTTCACAAATGTACATAAAATAAATACATAATTGCTGTTAATCTGACAACTGAACACAGATGTATTGTAAGAGAGAGTCAGGACAGTGTGTTGCTCTGTCTGCTCACTGCACTGCAGTGGGTTAGAAATTTTTTGTTTTTCCTTCTCCTCCTCTTGCAGAGCAGATTTTCACACACACCCCTCCCTTGTGGTGAGTTTCCCCAGTACTTTATAGATGTTTCTGTGAGCCCTTTGGACCAAGGAGTCACCTCAAATGAGGTGAAGTTGTCACAGCATCTGTCTCTTCCCTATCCTAGGGAAAAAAAATCTTCCCCTCAGAAAACTTTGCAGAAGCACTCCTGCTTGCAGCAAACACTCAATTTCTCCAGTTAATTAGCTTAATTGTAGCTTTGAGCAATCAATCTCATGCTTGCGTTGCTGGGGTAACTTCTGTGCCCATCAGAGGATCTCGAGTTCCACTTGTGGCTTGGCAGGAACGCTTGGGGAGAGGAGAAATCCCGTTGAGAGCTGCTGGAGGTGATTAAAATGCTGCCAGGGGTGGAAATTCTGCAGCTGGAGAGGGGAGGTGGTGCTGAGGGTGGATTTCTGAGCCCGTTCAGATCACATTTGGTGCCAGTCTGAGGCTGGGGGTGAGGTGGCAGAGGCAGTGCCATTCCCATTGCCTGCTGACAGACAGACAGACTCACAGCAGGCACTGTGCTCACACATTCCCCTGATTTGGGGGGGATGATGAGAACAAACTGAGGGCTTTAAGCAGCCTTCCACTTCATCATTCTCCTAAACCTGTCACATCCTGATGCAAAGGAAAGGAGCTCTTTTCCCACTGCATTAGCTCAGATGGACAGAGCTGGGTTCTGTTGGCATCTTGGATTTTCTGTTGTTTCAATTTGTTTCCTAAAGTGCTCTCTTTCCATGAAGAGCTTGTACAGAAATGCAATTTGCCAGTGAGTGAGTTTGTGTTTTCAGTTAGCTTTTTTCCTTATAGTACATGAAATATGACAATGAAATAGCAGTGTAGTTCTCAAAATCACTGAAACTGAGCTGTTCTGGGGTGGGAAAAAAGCTCTTAAATGGTTCAACTGTTGATCATTTTGCTTTATCAGATGTCACTTTTTAAGAATTGAAGGAGTGTTACCACCTGGCTGTCTGCTCTGCTCTAGCTGCACTGTAAATTGGCTGTGTAGGACACAGTGCTTTAGAAGTACATTTCTTGATGTAAAGCATGCAGTGGAGATGGTGTGATGGCATTAGGAGCCCCCAGCTTCTCAGCTTGTATTTGAGGGACATGTGAAGCTTGTGTTCCTGCTCTCAGTAGGACAGATGTGACCCTGTTCCCATTACAGATGACTTACCCTCAGCAGAGATGCCCTTTCTTCCTGGCAGAGTTTCAAACACTCCTTTTCCCAGGTCTGCTCACAAGGAGGAGGCTGCTGGTGCATTGCACAGGGGAAACAAAGAGCTGTGAACAGTGGGAAAAGCAAACCTGCACCTTTCCAAGTGTCTGTGGGCTCCTGGTAACTCCTGTGCCTCTTAGATCACAGGTGAAACTCTGTGCTCATGTTCTTCCAGCTCAGTACTAGCAGCAATGCCTCAAAAATAACCTGGGAAGCAAGAAAAGATGTGATGTTGTGTCATAAGACAGTGCTCTGTCTTAACAGAGAATGCTCGTTAGAAAACTCAAATTAAATGTAATAACCTGAGGTGCTGGAAACTACCTACCAGGAAAGATCTTTTTACACAAGCTTCTTAAACTCAGAGGCTGAGAAACTGAGAGAATAGGGGAGCAAGAATGGAGACAGGCTCATTAATCTTCTTTGGATCATAAAAATAAAGGTGGAAATATCATTTACTTACCTAGATTTGTTTGAATGGTATGGACTAACACTATAAAACACATTACACAGATCTACCAGGGGGGGAAAATAAAAACACTTTGGTAAGAGTGGGCAGGATTCTTTTACCTGGAAGCAGCATTTAATTTTTTTCCCCCTATAAAAACTGCTGCCAAAAGAGCAAATTTCATCAAAACTCTTCAATTGTTTGTCTCTTTGCTATCTGTGTGCCATCTTACAGAGCAAACAAAACTTCACTTCCAGAATTGTCATGCATCTTGTTGCTGTAATTGTACTGGAGTTGAGTAGAATTAGCTAGTTAGCATCTGTCTAACACAGCATTTTATTCTGATAAGCATGTAAGAAGCATCTCTTCAACACCATCAGTTTTGTTCTCTTTTCCTAGAGCAAATCTGCTCAGGTGCTTGTCTTGCATCCTCTGCAGCTGGCTATTTCAGCCCAGGAATAAATGGCTGTACAGAGCCAGAGCAAAGGATCAGAAACCTTGCCACCTGTGTCTGAATAATGAATGATTCTCTTCTTTTAAAATCGGTTGTCTCAAACCCAGGCAGCGGCAGCCTGTTTAAAGAAGCTTGCCCTTGAGCTGAGAGTAAGGATGATAAATTGCATAAAGGAGATATTTTCAGTTTGAAGCATTTGAAGATAAATTTTTGAAAAAATTAAGTGCAAATTCTTGAAAACAAATCAGCAAAAAATAGACACTATTCTGTGCCATTGTTGAAAGTTCTAGAACAGAAGATGAGCTCACTGCTCTCCATGCTCTGTTTTAGCTCACTGATTATAGGTAAGTGGATTGAACCTGTCACCTTGGAGAACTCTGACCCACAAGCACTGGGATCTACTGTTTGTATTCCCTCACCTTTTCCTGGGAAAGTGAATTGCAGACGGTTGTACTATAAATATAGGTAAGGATTGCTTGAAGAAACTGAAACCTCACCTTTCAAAAGCCTGGAAATCAGAGTCTAGAAGCAGCCACAAACACTGGGTACCCAGTACCTTTCAGTGAGTACTGGATCAGATCTATGAAGTCTTACTTTTTCAGATGGAGCCACCTGATTTTGTTGCATTTAATTGCTTTCAATGCCCACTGCAGCATGGGGACCCAGATGGGACTTCCATGTGGTCCCACCACTGGATCTTCCCTTGGGATCCACAGTACTGGTCTGGGTGAGGAAGAAGAAATTTGGTGTGAATTCAGATTTTTTTTTACATGGTATTTGATGATAACCTAAGGAAAAAGCTGAATAAAAAAATTTAGTTACAATCCTAGAGGTAAAGCTGCTTCAGAAGTTCAACCTGAGCTTGAGTGTGCAGAGTCTGGTGTTTATGTTATGCATAACCCCATTATGCATATTAATGTTTTCAGTTCTCTTCTGAAAACATCTACATCTTGTAGTGTAGTCCTAATAGACATCATCACTCGACAGATAAAATCTTTTAGCTTGTTGAAGCTAATAGCAAAACACTCCTATTTTATTGGGTCATGATTGATTGCCAGCTGATTCTGCATTTTACTGACACTAGATGGCATTTAAAACTCTCACGCTAGCTGGAAATGGTCCATTGTCTGGGAATTATTTCCTGTGGTAGTCTCAGTTTCCTGTGTGGGCCCTCCTCCTGTGCCTCTTGATAATAGAAATTGAATTCCACATGTCAGATTGTTTGTTATTTATGGGATTTAGTGCTACTTGCTGAAATCCAGATGCATTTTCTCTGCTTTCATTCCTCCCCACATCCTGTATATTGTGAAAACCTTAACTTGCAGTGTCCTTTGCATACAGAGAGTTCTCCATTCTTTCAGTGATTGTAAGACAGTTGTTGTCCCTTGTTACCATTACAAGTGGGGTTTTTCGAGTTGAAGTGGGGTGTTATACAGATAATTTTCACCTCTATTAATGGAGTGAGGCTGCAGGGGTTGGTGGGACATGGAGCTTATATCTACATTTATTAGGCCTATATTTATTATTTCTAGGCCTTGGCTTGTCACTTGGGACACCATTTCTTCCTCGGCTCTGCTTTGGAAGGCATCCTCCAGTCAGCTGATTTGTTTCTTTCCTTGACTCTGCCTCTACTCTGGCGTGAGAAGTGCACTCAGACTGCAAAACTCTGTTGCAACTTGATAGTCATTTTTGCCAGAGAAAGTCCCTAAGTCAGATGCTTGTATTTCTTCAAGATTAGTCATGAAGAAGTGGAAGAGTAGAGAAAGATGGAGGCTCTCTGCAGATTTGCACCTTCTAATACTCCTCAGTACAACATGAGGAGTTTGCAAATGCACATGTCCCACACAAATGTTCCCAAGGCACAGAAACCTTCTCAGACCCCACAAAAACCTGTGTGCTGGCAGCCTCTCTGACCCAATTCCCAACTTCCATAGCTCTTTGCACCACTAGCTGGTGTTTGTACTAATACAAGACAAATAATGTAACAATGTCAAGCAAGAAATCAGGGGAAGCACTTTGATTTTTCTATTTTAGCTAGTACTTTGGTTCCCTGGGGGTTGGTATTCACAGGGTGAAGGTACCCGGGCAGAATACCCAAAGTTTCTGCAATGCATTTCACATTCAGCCTGTAGGACTATAAACAAATTCTGCTTCTCAGTGTTAGCTGGTTATATCCATCACTGAATTTGAATTATCCTCTGATGCATCTGGTAATGGCCATCCTGTGGGATAGAATGCCAGCTTATACTGGATATTGGGAAAATGAAGCAATTGTAAAGAAACAGAAATACCATGAAAGCTTTTTTGCTTGGGCTTGGCTCACACATGTTTATGGAGGCCACTCCTTTGCTTTGCAAAGCCTGAGATGGTTTCTCACAAACCTTTCTGTGTTTTGAACTGCAGTCTTACCTTTGCCCTGAAAATGAGTCTCTCTTACTCCACTTTGGGTTCTGAGGTCATGAATGAGGACGTGTAATTCACTGTGTCATGTAACCACCTCCTCCTGTCACAGCCTGGCATTTCAAGCACCCCTGCAGCCTTGAGTTTCATTCATAATAATGTTGCTGAGATGTGCTGGCTCCATTTAACAGGAAAAAATGGTCCAAGGCCACACTCAAGTCTGTAGCTCAGCTGAGGGCCCTTGCTGCCTGCTGACACATGTCTTTAATTCCAGTCAGTGTTTTCCACCTGTGGCACTTACAGGGTGCTGGGCAGCCTCCTGTTCACCATTTACTTGATTTGCTGATTGCTTTTGCACATTCAGGTCATTTCAATATCTTCACAATGGGCTCTGAAAGAATTCAAGTGCTCAGACCCCTCTGAAGTTGAGAGCTGCTCAGACACTCAAGTGTGGCAGGCAGTGTTGTACCAGATTTAATGAATTCCTAGATTTCATGAGAAGCGAGTGTGCTTCTGCGTCACTAATAAATGCAAGAAACCAAAGGTTGAATTGCAGCCTTGAACTCCAATCTTCCATCAATATGCTTAAATACATGCAAATTTCTTACATAACTGTTTACCAATACAAGGAAGGCTGAAGCAACTCTCTCTCAAGTTTGATTTGATGTTTACAGATAGAAGTTTGCTTCTGACACAGGCAGGAGATTTTGTTGTTTGTGTGACATGGGAAGAAAAGGATTACAGTAATCTTTTCTTGTTTTACAGCTTTATGTAGGAGGAGGAAGATTACAGCATGCTTCCATAGGAACATGGAAATGATGGGGGAATTACCTGCAGCGCTCTGAATAGCGACCTGGCATACATTAGAACATTGTCACATTGCTGCTCTTGCCACTAACCAAGTCCCTTGTGAGCCGCTAGGCACAGCTCTTCAAAGGGAAGGGAATTACCACTGATTTGTGTGTGAGTGTAGACAGCAGCAGTTAGAGTAAAATCAGGCATTTCAGTGGCATGAAGGAAAAGGCCTGGCTGTTTAATAGAAATGCAGATTTTGAATGAACTGACAAAGGCATCCTATGTGTACATTCCTTGTTTTTTTTCCCCTTAAAGAACTCAGTCAGGAAACAGGGACACATTAGCATTATAAATGGTATTGGCAAGGAAGGGAAAGGGCTAGAATGATTTATTTTTAACTTTATATTCAGAGAAAAGCTGTAGATACCATTTTTCTATTCTTTTCTTGATATTTAGTGTTGTTTTACCAGGGGTTTCAAGTGAAAAGTGCGAGGCCTTTGATCAAAGGATCAGAAAAGGCTGTTTGGTTTCAGAGAAGGAAGTCGTCTTTCTTTTCCTTTTTTCCCTTCATGGAAAGCTCCTTTGTGAGCTCTGATAGCAGAGCTTGTCAGGGGATCTCCCAGACTTTGCTGCAATTGCATTAAAGAAATCAGTACTAAGCTGAGAGTTTGCTCCAGCCCTGCAGGATTGTTTCCTTGGGGTGTCTGAGGTTCCTTCTCTGAGCAAACCCAGGGAGGAGCAGGAAGGAACGCCCTGGCTCTCAGGGTGACAGCCCTGGTGCTTGCATAACAAAGTCACTTGGAACATGGTTGTTTACTGGAGCCAAAACATGAATTTTCTAGTGGGTTTGGGTGTGATTTCTTCTTTCCTGTTGGTGGAGATCCTTGGAATCTGATGTTAAATGCAGCCAGGTGGCAGGAATCTGTCAGTGGGCGCCCATGGAGGTTTTGGAGACAGCTTGGTCTGAAGCTATTTCTCCTTGCCTGGTGCTGCTCCAGCAGATCCTTGACTGGGCAGGGAGAGGCTGTGTTGGGCTGCAGCCACCTGTGAGACTTGTTCTTCAGGAGATTGGAGGATAACAGCATTATCACAGCATTGGGGTCTGGTTTCTTCAGCTATCAAGCATTGCTACCTCTGCCTTTGAAGCCAGATAGAGAATCCCTTATGAAAAAACACTCTTAGCTACACCTCTGGGATTCTTGTGCCAACACTATAAATCATCAGAGGCTTTTGCTGGGTGCATGATGTAGTTTTTCTTGCATTTTTTCCCTGGTTGATATTTATTAAAAAAAAAAAAAAATCTGCTCCAGGTGAGAAGATGAAAATGAGTGTTAGTGAGAAAGCCAAGAGACTGACAGCAGGCATGAAAAACAGACTGTAACAACTGGTGGAACAAAACTGTGAATATTAAAGGATCTTGTTACCTTGGTAATTTAGCAACAGTGGGCTGCAGTGCAGAGATGGGAATAAAAGGAGCTTGTAAATATGAACAGGTCAAGTCACATCTGAAGCGAGAGGAACTTGTCCATAAATGTGGTGTCCCCCAAGAGAGTGTTAAAATCTCTGTTAGGAAAACAGTTAATAAAACTCCTGGGCAGCACAGCTCCAGACTGACATGGAACATAAGTTTCCTGCCTGTGTCTGCTGCAGGAGGGCTTGTTAAACACCCAAAATGCCTGGTGCTGCCTGATGTTTGCCCACAGGGCGCTTCCCCTTTATGGCAAGGGCCTTTGAATCTTCACACGTTTCAGGTTGGCTCTTGGGTTCCTCTCATAGATAATTACTAGGTCTCTGCTATTTCAGGGTAGATATAGAATTCTTCCTACTTTTCTTCATTTTCCATGTTATTTCTTTACTTCTGGTCCCTTCTCAGTATCTTGCAGCAGAGGTGAATTGGTATTGTGCTTTCTAGTGAAGATCCAGTTCAGACACTCAGGGTGTGAGAACCTGATATTGATATTCTCTTGGAACTGAAAAATCATTTACTGCAGGCCAATTGCATTCAGTAAATGGGACTGTTTTAAGCTGATTCTTACCTGGCAGAGATACCACTTGCAGGCAATCCAATCAGAAGTGTTTTTCTTTATCTACTCTGTTTTAGCTGTCATGTTGTGTTCTGCTTCTATCAGAAATAAACTAATCTGTGACTGAGCCATTCTAGTAGCTGAAGTAATAGATTCTCACTAGAATTAGGGGTATTTTGTGGTAGATTCACTAAGGGACATAAATGTGATTTTTCTTTTTTTTTTCCCTTGATGGATGTTTCTCTGCAGGTTTTTAATAGTTTCTGAGACTGCCCCTTTCTTTCAGTTGTTACAACTTGTTTTAGGACACAACCCAGACACCTCTGAACCTGCAGAAGATTCTGGGCTGACAGAATGTTCCTGTCACTGCCACCATCAGGACAGGCAGCAGTGAGAGAGCTGCTGCTTCTCCTGTGTCTCACCCAACCTACACATCTCAGAAACTTTCCTTGGGGTGTAGTGGAAAGAAGAGTTTTGTTGGGGTTTATAAAATATATTTGTAAGAGGAGGAGATTTTTACAAAAAATCCTAAAAATAGTCTCTGAAATATTTCTTCAACTGCACAGAACTTTGTGATTGAAATGTGTTTTAATCAAGTCCCTGTGGATAGATTATTTCCTCTGCTGAAGAGGATAGGAAGATCAATGTCCCACTTCCATTCTTACAGCCAAAAGACAGAGTTGATTAAAGCTGCCTTGTACTCCCTGCTAAAGCTGAAGAAAAACAGTGTCTCCTTTTAATTCAGAGATGCCAGAGGCTCCATCATATGGGCTGGACAAGGAATGGTCTGGGAAGCTCTGATTGCAAAATATGTGATTCACATAATTGCATTCATGTTTACTTTTGCCCTTCAAAATCCCAAGAACAACAAGAAAAAGGTGCCCCAAAGACACCAGTTAAGAGATGCAAAATATAATCTATGATTTAAGTCATTAATGGGCATCTCCATTATGCTGTAATTTTTATTGATTTTGACATAACCATTTTATTCACAGCACTCACTGAATGGATGCAGTAGTCAGCAAATTTTAAAGTACTCTTATCTGACCCACTTTTATCAGCTTAAGCCAGTTGTATAACAATGAGATTCTAAATTGTCATAAATGAAAATAAAAGTAAGAGGAGGAGTGGGCAGAAATAATTGGTAGAACATGTTGTTGCTTTTCCCTCACACTCTGAAAAAACATGTATGAGCCAAGCCAAGCCAAAAAGCTTTCATGGTGTTTCTGTTTCTTTACAATTTCTTCATTTTCCCTGTATCCAGTATAAGCTGGCATTCTATCCCACAGGATGGCCATCACCAGATGCATCAGAGGATAATTCAAAATCAGTGATGGAGATAATCAGCTAACACTGAGAAGCAGAATTTTAGTCCTACAGATTGAATGTGCAATGCAGCCTGGAAAACTAAAAAGCTGTTTTCCTACTAGTTTGTGGAGTCACCACTGGCTGAATGCTTTGTATTCACCAGTAGGGTTTGACCCCAAGATTTCCACCCATTCTTGCTTCATGTTAAAAAAAAAAAAAAAAAAAAAAAAAAACAAAAAAAACCCAAAACCCACCAAAAATAACCTCAAAAAACCAAAACAAAACACAAAAAACTCTAACCAAACAAAAACCTTGGGGAAATATTTGAAGAGCTCGAATTCTCTGCCTATTTTTTATTATTTATTTTTAATTTGAAGGTGTTAGTGAAACAGGTTTGTTTCTCCCCTGGGCAGGATAGTTTGCAGTATTTCATGTCTGTCTGCATGTGCACAAATGTGAGGAATAATTGTATGGATTGCTGGCTCAAAGTAAGCTTCTGTTCCCTTCTGGAAATCTTGGGTTAAAAAGAAAATGTGGGTTTGGTATCTAAAATGGTACTGGGGAAGCAATGAAACAGGATTTAATGCTTATGCAAAAGAAAACCCATTAATAAAATTGACACATTCCCATCACCACAACTGGTGGTGGGGCACTAATCCTTTGTGAACTTTCAGGAGCCCTTGCTTTATGGCTCCCACGAGCCCCTTGACAGAGCATGGGGCTCTACAGAAATAAAGCCTTGGTCCTTCAGTGCTCATTAATCAGATGGATGAATGGACTGCAGGAGCTGCAGCTCTCAGGTTTGTTTGGCTTTCTCTGGTGTGATGGGGGTGCCCTGCTGCCCTCTGAGCATCCAAGATTGTTGGCTGTGTGACTTCCCACGTAACTGTCACGCATGCTGGCTTTTGATGCATATCTCTGGTAAAATTTGCAGGCGGGTCCTCTGGGGAACAAAGAAACCCCAGAATAGAAGCAGAGAAGTAAAGTGCTGTCAGGGCAGAGGTCAAAACCCCTCCTCTTTCCGTCTTCCATGTATATAGGGCAGGTTGCACGTGCTTTTACATTCTTTGAAAACTCAAATTCTCTCCTAGGCAGACAGTGCAGCACTATCCTGGTGGGGTTTTACCTCCAGAAGCTGTCACTGAAGACAAATCTGCAGGCTATGGAGAGAGCACAAGATCAGCCATTCTGTGTCCTTGGAGAATGACATGTATTTTTTGCTGAGGAGGTGGCAGAGGACAGAGATTGCCAGAAAACCCTTTTTTTTTTTTTTTTATGGTAACTGAAGTAATGAACTCAAATGAAAGGAATAAAATAGAGGTTTAGAGTGGAAGTGCCATTTCAGTTTTAACTACATTGTTGCTACTGCAAAGCTATAAATTAGAGCAGGGTAGTCAGGTAGGATGAAATAAAGGAAGAAATGCAGGGTCCTGGGTAATAGGAAGCTCAGAAGAGCCCAACCTCTGGTAATTGCTTTACATCCCCCACTGGCATGGTCTCTCTCAGCCGGTAATTAGCAGGGCTGGCAGGAAGATGCAAAGAACAACTTGCTCAGGAGGGTGTGTGCTTTCCTGGCTGGGCAGGAAACTCGTTTTTGCTGATGATTAAGTGCCTGCTTTTCCAGTCTTGGACCAGAGATTTGTAGCTGATTACTACAGCATGTTTTTCTGACAGTGATACTTAGAGAAATCCATAGGCCACTATGCAGTGTCTTCTCCAATAAATATTCCTCATATTTTTTTACCTTCAGCTATTCCAGGCCTCTTTACCCATCTTTGTGACCCAGAAATTCTACCATCTTTCTGTGCACAGGCAGGGAGAAGCCTGTTGAACTCATTGGCCTAGTCAATCTCAATATCATCTATTTTTTTCTCCTTCTGCTTTATTTTCTTGTGAGTAGAAGCTCCTTTCTAAGAGTTCATGGAAGGCTGGAGGGATGCTGGATTAAGAGAATAGGGAAAACATAGTAACTCTTCTTAAAGACCAAAAAAGACTCGGGAAGTATTAATGTGGGTCAATTGGTAGTTAATATTGCCTTACAGACAATGAATAAGCAATTGGTTAATCCCGCAGAACACAAAGATAATCTATATATTTTTATTTAGTGTTGCAGCAGATGGGGCTGCACAAGATTCAAGTGCAACCTCCCTGACTTTTGCTGCTCTGTAGGTCAGCACTGCCTCATTGCTGCTGCTCACAAGTGCCCACTGTGGCTGGGAGGGTACCTATAAACATGAAAAAGAAGGTGAGTCAAGGAGCTGCTAAATCCCTGGGCATAAAGGACATCATTAGTTCAGAGCTTGCTGTGCTCTGGTATGTAAGAAAATGCTTTATTTCCTCTGGAAACTACCTTTCATTTCCAAGAACCCTCCTGTACTTCAGTGGCTTTGGAGGCTCTAGGCCAGGTTTCCAGCTTGCCTGCATTCATGGCAGCTCTCAAATGAGATCCTATGCCAATTTACACTCGTGAGAATGTGTCCCTGTTTGTAAAGTACCAGCTGTGCATTGTCTTACAGCTGCCTTGTGTCTGGCACACAATGAAGGGAAAAGTGGAAGTGGAACAAAGTGATAGCCAATCATTGCTGAAAACCTGCACAATTATAGAATTATAAAGAACCTCTGAATAATTTTACCTGTGGGTAAAATTCACCGAGCTGAACTTGGTCAGCTTGAGGGCGCTTTGTCAGGTAGCTGAAAGCCTCATACATTTATGGATGAGTGTCTGTCAGACCTGTTTCCTCCTTGTGGCAAACCAGAAATGCTTCCATAGCCCTAATGTCACAAACATAGTGTGTGCTGCTCAAGGTGAAGTTGTTCTTGTCACAGAGAGCTGCTAGGTGTCTTGTAAGGGGGTGTTCCTGGGGAATTGGCTTCCTACAGCCTCTTTCATTCTGGAAAATGCTGAGTCACTTAGCAGACAGAGGTCTGCACTTTTTGAGATGAGTTCAGGGAGTTTCTGGCTGGATGTGTCATCTGCTGCTGTGTGATTCAAGCAGGATGTCTCTGAATGGCTTGCAGTGCCCTCATAATACAGCACTTATTTTCCTTTCAGGGGAAGGGTTACAGCACTGCTCTGAGTGGGAAACTAAGCATTGCTTCTCAACACAGCTTGATCTCTGCCTATTTTTCAAGTTACAAAATGGAGTGCGCCCAAAAAAGCAATTGTAGTTTAACTTAGACTTCTTTTCCCCATTCCTCACCCCAACCTGCTGTAGTGCCCATGCCTGGTAATGCTGTGCAATTATGGCCTGAGATTTATTCACCTGAGTCACAGGAGCTCTTATCCTGCAACACAGTGAGCAGGAAACTTGTATTGAAATGGATATTTTTCTCAGGCAGAACTTCTCTTCTTGAATTTGAGTAGGACAGAGTTTTTGGGTTTTTACCCCCCACAATACATAGAGACTATAGGTATCAACCACTTTGATCTCTCTTTGTAAATCTAGTCCATGACAATCTTGCGTTTCTTTGCTCAGCACAGGGCTCAAGACCTCTCCATGTGCTGTGTCATCCCCTTGCATTGCCTGCAGTGGAGAGAGGTGGTTGAAAGCCCCACATGCAGCTGGCAGCAGGGCCTCACTCCTGCCTCTCTGAGAGCTAATGGGAGCACAGCCCAGCATCAAAAGGTTGCAGTAAATCAATAGTCACAAATCTGCACTCATAAATCTCTGTGCACAGAAGAGCTACAGAGGAGCCTCTGTGCAGGGCCTTACAGACAGATCTCGTTCATGAAAGACTTTGCCTGGTTCCTGTGGCACAGATAGCTGTAATGACAGAATATCAGTGCTATGGTGAGCAGCCCTTATCAGGCTGTTTGTGCTGATATGATGTGCACCTGCCTGTCATTGCCACAACTTATCCCCTCACCAGCTCTCTCCAGTTTAGTCTTTGTGTTAGTTCTCATACAGTAAAACTAAAGGGAGTGGGAGGGAACACCCCAGCAATCAGTGTAGTGGAAGGAATTTCTGGAAAAAGTGAGATAATAGGTTTTTTGACTGGTATCCTTGGAGAATCTGGATAGTCATGTGTGAATTATTTCAAGGGACAAAGATCTAACTTCTGGATGTTTTCTGTGGAACCTCATCTTTTATGGCAGGGGAGCAATTTTACAGGGACAAGTCACACATGGATTAGGTAAAATATCTTGTATTCAGATGTTAGGTGTGTCTTCACATCTCGTCTGGTCCTCGTAAATCTTGTGGAGAGATTTCCATATAATTCAGAGACTTCTTTCCAGTTTTTGGGTAAGGTTCAAGCCTGATATACTCTCTCCTGCTGGAAAGCAAGCAGCCAGTGCTCCTCCCAGGCTTGGAGCATCTCGGGTCAGAAGTGTTGTACTGCAGTGCCAGCTTTATCTCAGTGGGCTTCAGCTGCTCCAGCTCCCTCCCCTGCAGATGGGCAGGTGCACTCCCTGTCCCCTCTGTGTCAGAGGGCCTCCTGCATCCCTGGAATTCTCTTTGTGGAGATGTAGCTCTTTGCTGAGGGCAGGGACACCAAAGCTGGTGTGACAAGTGCAGGTCAGTGCTGCACAGGGCACTGCTGGAGCAGCTTGCAGGAGCACACTGCTATAGATCATCCTTTCCTGGCTGCTCCAGTTTGCCTGAGGAAATAAATCACTTGGCTGCAGGTGAGAAGCCATGTGGTTTGACACATATTCACTTTTTTCTTAAAGGAAAGAGGACTGTGCTTGTGAAAAGATGGGACAGTGCTGTGCCCTTGATTCGCTGTTGGATGTGGAAGTGATTTAAAATAGGATAAAAGATACACAGGGAAGTGTGCAAACTGCAGAGCATAACTTGATGTATTTAAAACTGGAACATACATAGAGTATTACCTTCAGTATAGGTTGCTGTCTGATTTTGAGCCCTGGACTTAGGTCCCTTTGCAATGCACTTACCAGAGGGCATGCATGAAAAGTAAATATTTTTTTACCTGTAACTTTTTGTTCAGGTGACAAAAAAATCCACAAAGTCACAGAAAATAGATCTTCGGTTGGGTTTCTAATTTGGTTTTTAATTTCTGTAAGAGTGTAACCTTTGAGTTTGCTGAGGTTTATCTCCCACTGTTATTTTAATATTTAGTTCCTGGTCTGGATTTCTCAAAGGACTTGAGCTGAGACCATTTAGGAACCTCAGGTCCAGTAGATGACTAGAGGCCAGGGTCTCTAAAGATTTGGCTCTGTAGCTAAAGCTGTACTGATAAACTAACAGAAGGAGAGGGGAAAGAGAAAACATATGATTATCAATGGTGTTACTGATATTCCTGATCAATACAGAGTTGTTATAATCTGAAATGCAATCTCTATACTCCCAAATTGGGGTTTGTTTTTATTTCCCCTCTATCTAAAGGATTTTACAGCATGGTGAGAATACCTGTTTACTGCTAATTATCAGAGTCTGAGCAGCCTCTCTTGGCCAGCATTTTACCTCTTCAGATTTTCTTGTGTTTCTGCATATGCAGCTAAGAGCTAAGTTTCCTTTCTGAATCAAGCATTGCACTCACAGATTCTGTAATGCACTACAACCAACAGGTTTCTGTGATTAATTTTTTAAAATTTTGTTTTTGTTTTTTTTCCCCAAAATCTTACAGGAGTTGTGCTTTCATACTGCAATATCTCAAGTGACCCTCATCTGAACAGGGATTCAGGGATTCATTGCCTGAATACTGCTTACAGATAGTTTTGTTTCTTGAGTTAGTGCTGCTTCTCTTAGATATTTTTGTTTTGTCAGTTTAAATCATGTCATTTACAAGTACAGAAATCCCTTCTTGTGCTCTTTTCTTCAGCATAAAATACTGTTTGAACCAGAACTCTGTATTTTACCTCCTGAGACATTAACTTTTTCCTACATGTGCCTTTAGGCACATGAAGAATTTGCTTGTAGTGGCTCTAGAGCAGCAGGAGATCGTGTCCTATGGAACTTATTACTCTTCCTTGATTAGGCATGAGCTCATGGCAAATACCTGAAACAGTGAGGGGGCATTAAGGGTGAGAATTGGAGAGGCTTGGCACTGCAGGGGCTGGTGCTGAGTGATCCCAGCGACACCAACAACCTTGATCTCAGCTGGAACTCCCTGGAGGGGAACTGGAGCATGTCCCTGCAGTCAGGTGCAGAGCCACGTTCCAGAAGGAAGGACAATTGGCTGGGTATAAATAGTGCTTTGTTTTGGTAGCTAAAGATGAGTCCGTGTGATTTGGCTTCTCCTTTTTATAGATGGACCATTCTCTGAAAAGCTGTGTGACCTCTGTGTTGCTTCAACTGCAAAACCTGCCAGACCTGGATAGCAGTTCTTGTTTCAGATTTGCTTTCCTATTTGACTGAATTTTAGTTGTAAGATTTTACTGTTATGTAGGCTTTGGAATTAAAATACTTGGCCTCTGATTTTATCACCACACCAGTGGGTCAATGAATTGAAGTCTGCTCTGACTTGCAGGATTCCTGGTTTTGACTCCATTCCCCTTCTCAGTTGTGTTTATGATACATGAATAAAAAAGGAGGAGGTGTGAAATTGTTAAAATTGAGCTTCAAGAACTACAGCAGGGGCGGGGAGAGAAAAAGGTGCTTGTGCTCAGGTGTTTGAGGCAGTGCAAGTTTTATGTTAGTGTCTCTGCATATATGCAATGCTTGAAACTGCTCTGTGTTTATCTTATATCCTTCTTAGGTTATTTATAACTGTTGTATGTCTATTTCTGTCTTGGCATTTAGGAATAAATTAGGTTTTACTGTTCCTTGGTACTTTAGAGTGCTAATGGGACTTATGTGTATTTTAAAGGACCAAAGAGCCAAGATGTTTCACTAGGCAGACAAATATTTTTTTTTTATTAAAGAGATAGTGAACAAATAAATTAATGACTTTGCAAGAACTCATTTATTAATGGACAGAGCTATGAAATCAATGAGCTAAAGTGCTAGTGACAGACATCCTGTCTCAAACATTCGCTCTGTGTTGGCTGACTCATGCTTGGAAATGTTGCAGCTTCACTTGGGACAGTATTTTTTAGTCAAGAATATCAAACAGTGATATAGATTTTAATTTCTTTTTTAAGTTTCCCCACATTTAATTTGTCTTGGGAAATAGTTGTTTTATCATGTTCTGGTAATGGGAGTCCTTCAATACAGCCAAAAGCTGGTCCTCCCTTTGAGTTATCCTGTAGCTGTCATAAATGTGCCTAGCTTCTTTTAATCCAGCAAACTGCTGTGGGAGTTTCTATCATTTTCACTGTTTTCCTCTGAAGTCATAATCACTGCTATCTTTCTGGTCATACTCCTGAACATTTACTCACTAATAATCATCTACCTTCACTGCCTGAGCCTGGAAATTCACTGAGTTCAGACACAAACTGGCACATGTGGCAAAAACTCAGGGATAAAGTTTAGGCTGCATTACAAAACTGAGTGTGCATGGTTATTTTCCTTTGATATTAAAGGCAATCCTAATATTAAAGTTCTTGTTGAGGCGCAAAATCAGTTTTGAAAAATTTCAGAATGCTTTCTTGAAAATGGTCATGTTTTTCAATCAAGAAACAGTAGTTTTCTGATAGTCCTATGAGGTCTCTCATAGTCAGAGAATTTTTGCCTGTATCTGGTCCATTTATGCAAATATACATTATGTCTCTCTATATAGGCATACAAACATACCTAAACACATACTGGTTTATTATGCTTTCAAGTTTCAGCTTTCCTTGCTATAGAAGATGTGCAGACAGCTTTTTGGATTATTTTGTTCCAGCTGTCTTAGCTTATGACTTTGCAAATTGCATTTTGCTGGTAATTTCTGCTCATGTTTCTAATCCCTCTAAATCTGGAGCTTTCATTACATGCTGTTTCCTGATCATTGTTCTAAGTATTAAATAGGACTAGCAATGATGCCTCCAAGCCTCAGTCATTTGTCATTTAGTATTATCTTTTCTTTGTACAATTTAAGCTATCGTGTATTTTGTAGGATAGGTTTCAACTCCAACATTATAAGAATTAATTGAGAGGAAATTTATGCAATGTAGTTTTGAATCTCTAAAAGCCACATCTTTTAAATCTGCTTAAGGCCTCCACCTACTAATCTTGTTTGACAATAAAAATAATAATGCAATCAGCTCAGAATCTGCCTGTTGCAAGCTCATTCTAGTTTCTTCTGGAATTTGAGAGTTGAGGCTGCTGCTGGTTCCAGGATATCTGTATCTCTTTGCTCAAATTAAAAAAGTGTAGCTGTGTCCTTATTCTGTATGAACAGAATTCTGGTGTCAGAAAAATGTATTACATGTTCTAAAGCTACTCTGCAATTATTAGCTGTGCCAGACTATAAAATAGTGTGTTGGCAGGTCTCTGGACTTGTCAGGAAAGTTACAGGGAGAGACAGGGAGAGAATAGAAATCTCCACAAGAAATAGAGGAATTTGAAAGTCTTCACTTCTGGTGAAACAAGAGAAGCTTGGTTTCAGAGTATTCTTTCCAAAGCAGCAAATAATTTCAGAAAAAGTTGCAGATGGGCAAGAACAATGTGAGATGCTTGAAAACTTTTGCAAAACGTTTATAGTGAAAATTTTATTTCTGCTTGTGAGGATTGACACCCCCTTCTCCCAGCTGTGTTTGCCAAAAACTGCTCTGTATTATTGGCTATTACTGGTTTGTGAAGGTCTGACTTACAGAAGGCTGGTTTTTATTTTTGTGTCTTCTTGCTGATGGTCCAAGCAATTATTTGTTCTCTGCTCATGCAGTGCATGTCATGTGGCTCCTGCAGTAGGAGCTGAATTTCAGAACTGGTCTGTGTGAATGTACAGATCGGAAATTCAGTTTTTCCTGCCTGCTTGCTGAAGACCTTGTTGTGATGGTGCTCAGATTCCTCTTCCTGGCTCTGTTCTCATCCTCAGGACTTTGCCTGGCTCAGTAGGTTTCAAGCAGGGTTTGGGTTTTTAGGTCCAAAATAGTGACTTAATTCAGCCTTTTCAAACTTTAAATTTATCTTCAATTCTTATGAACCTGAAAATGACTAAATATGTCTGCACTTTTTGTCATTTTGGGTTTTTTCACCATTTTGGACAGTAGTGGGTTGAAGTGGATCTTAGTCTACACTGCCCTTGTCTGCATGTAGACAAAGAAAAGGCTGCAATTCAATGTGGGTGGGTATGGAGGGAGGCTTAATTTAATTCACTCTGTGGTGCTCAGAACAAGTACAGTGCTGGGAGTTAAAAAAGAAAATACAAAACCCATAGTTTATATTCCTTTTATA
This sequence comes from Ammospiza caudacuta, assembly GCF_027887145.1. Classification (NCBI taxonomy): domain Eukaryota; kingdom Metazoa; phylum Chordata; class Aves; order Passeriformes; family Passerellidae; genus Ammospiza; species Ammospiza caudacuta. The sequence continues at coordinate 11,232,194 of NC_080601.1, forward strand.
ATCTGTTCCAATATTGAGATGCAAATCTGTAGGCACAGTCCAGAGTAACAGTCAGTGGATGTATTTCCTTATTCCATTATTCATCTCTTTCACAGGATTCTTTGGTTTCTGAATGCAAAAGACTCCCTAAGTCTTCACTACAAAATAGGATGTCTAGATGAACTTTTATATGTCTCAAAAAATTATGGAAAGCTGTGTCTGTCAGTTATTTTGGCTTTTTTTTTTTTTTGTTTTTCAGGTTAATGAAAAATGGCCTTTACAAAGCACTGTTGTGTCCGTTTTAATTTTACCCTTGTTTTCTTTTGGCTTGATATCTGAGCCTTTCTTATAGGCATAATTTATGTTCTGTGGTGTTAATTAGAATGAGCACATACAGCAGGCAGGATAGTTTAGCTTGTGTGTACAGTTAGAAATCAGATTTTTGGGCCAATGACTGCATTTTTGGCATGGAAAGCATAGGGACATATGGCCATGTGATTGAATGCAAAAGAGCTAATTTAGTCTGAAACTCTTCTGACCATGTCTCAGAATGAGGGTGAGAAATAAGTCACAGATTTGTATAAATTAAGGCTGTAAATGACTACTGTGATTTAGTGAGCATTGACTTCTCCTGGATGCTGGTTTTCAATCCAGCACCTTTGCTTCAATTAGACCAGGTGCTGTGTTTAAACCTATGCAATTGTGATTTCAAGGTGTGCAGAGAAGGAGAATCCTGGGTAAGCTCTTGATGAACCTTTCCATAACAAATGTATCTCCTGTTTGTTATCTGAATATGCCTGTCTTCAGTTCAGCTATTGCAGCCCTGTTCTCCCTTTAATTAGGACACTGAAGGGCTTTCCTTGCCCTTAAATGCTGCTCTCCCTCCAGATCTCTACTACACCACAATTAAATCCTCAGATTATAACATTATAATATAATAAGGTATATTTATATATATGTGTGTTTTATACATGTAAATAATATAAATTATAATATAATAATCATCAGATTATAATATTGAGATTTCTTATCTGAATATGCCTGTCTTCAGTCATTGCATCCCTGTTCTCTCTTTAATTAGGACGCTGAAGGGCTTTCTCTGCCATCAAATTCTACTCTCCCTCCAGATCCCTATTACACCACAATGAAATCCTCAGATTATAATATTATAATATTATTATTATTATATATTTTATATATTATGTGTGTTATATATATATAAAATAATCCTCAGATTGTAATATTCAGATTTCTTATCTGAATATGCCTATCTTCAGGTTCAGCTATGGCAGCCTTGTTCTCTCTTTAATTAGGACACTGAAAAGCTTTCCCTGCCATCAAATGCTGCTCTCCCTCCCTATTACACCACAATGAAATCCTCCCCTGACCACACCTCAAGGATAAACAACTTTTGGAACTTTTCAAAATCTTAACTAATTGTTTTGTTGTTGTTTCCTTATAAATATTTGCAATTTTCCCATATTCTAATTTAAAGCTGGGTGTCAGAACTCTACGTGGCATTCCTCTTTCTGTAGACAAGTGCAAGATTGAAATACTTCTTTACATCTCAGTGTTTCTTTGCTTTAGAGTGTGTAGCTCTTTCAAGCTGTTGCAGTCTGTGCTCAGTTTTCCATTCTTGAATGTCTGATAGACGTAAATTGGCTATGAAAATCCTGCCCTTAGCTGCACCTTCCCTGCTAAAGAAAGACAGCACAAATCACTGCTGTTATCAGAAAACTCCAAGACTTTGGAAACCTGTATCGCCATCTGAGGTATTTAAAGATTTGCTGTGTCTGTGGTTTTGGTCACAGGTCTACAACAGAATTTCAAAAGATGCAAACTTGGGTAGAGCCTTTTGAAAGCAGGCAAAGAGGGAGCTCATGGGAGGAAGATGTGAGAAAAGTTGGTGGCAGGGATGTGAGTTTGATGCAGTGATTAAAGTTTGGCAAAGCACCATGGGGATTGTGATGCCATCTGTTCCCTGTGTCTCCATTTGATTGCATCCTCTTGGGATCGGCGGCAGCTCGATGTTCCAGTGGACTTGGAGACAGCACTAGACAGCAGCTCAGTAGCTTTGAGGGTGAATTTTGCACCTTTCAGTCCTGCTCTTTTCCTCTTTAGTGGCAGATTAAGGATTGCACGGCAGGGATAAGGCATGAAAAACCCATTTTGTCCATGTTTGAGGTTAAACTTCCTCCCTGCCTTCCTGTGTTGAGCTGAGCCCCTGTCCCCTGCCACTCGTGCCTCAGAGGCTGGTTGACTGCAGTCTCTCTGTGACAATTCATTATTTACCACTCCACTTTTTAGTCACCTGTAGACTTCATGGAAACACTTTTATGTTAGCATTTTATCAAGTTATTGACAACATTTTAAAATAGATATTTATTAAGCAATCACTTTGGCTTTCACACTTGAAACAATCTCTTAACAATGCCAATTTACAGATAAAATTTTATTTTGAGAGCTCTATAATTGGATGGATTTAAATTGATTTATGGCCAGTCACATACTCTTTGATATAATCCTGGTTCCTAGCTCTATTCAACAACTCTCAGAATCCAGAACAAAGTTTATATTAGGTGCAGCCAAAGAAAAGTGGGCTTATGTCAAGGGCTTCTGAAAATCCTCCTTCATAAAGAGTGTAAGTGGCTAGAACTGTTGTTTCATTTAAATGGCAAACAGAAGAAACTAATAAATACAGATTACCTAAATAAATCAAAGTCAGGATGCTTCTGTTGAAATGCAAATCTGCTGTCATAAAAATTTCTATAAAGTTATCTAATTTCCATAAGCAGGTTTTCTATTGGATAATGATTTATTCATCTAATGTTTTGCCAGAGATCTTAGCTAGCTCCAAGAGAAGATATCTTGAATAAAAAGAAATCCTTATTGTTTTGCAATTTATGTAGAAAAGGTTGACACTGCTTTCCAAAGATTTCAGAATAAATGCTTTGTTTCTAATATACTTTTGTTTCAGAAAATAGAGGTACTCTGTCTATTCAGCTCTGTGGTCCACGGGCTGTTACCTGCCATATTTATATTTTTGCAGTTGTTTCATCTCTCCAAAGGGTGAGAGGGGGACCTTTTAGATGTCCTCTAAAACATCCAATTAAAATTGTGTTTGAGACCTCCAGACTGAATGAGAGCTGCTCTTTTCTTTCAAACCTGCAAATTGTAGAAAAGAAGAGGCTTGTAGATGTTTGGGTTTGCTACTTGAGACTGGTTTTAGTTCTGCAAGTGCACTTCTTACTGAGTGACAGTGGAAAGGACAGAGAAGTATGCTGAAATAAAATCACTGAAATAGTTGGGGGAAATTTGTTGGTTGCAGGCTTGAGCTTTCTCTGCTGCTGTCTGCAATAAAAGAATTTCTTATTTTTGTTTGGTGTTTGTTTTTGGTTTTTTTTACTCTATTATTCTGCTGGTATTGGCAGTGTGTATTGTAATCCTTGTAACAGACTTCTGACTACATGTTTAAGCGAAGCATTTATTGTGCATAAGTAGAGGTGGGAATGAGTCCATCAGGATATTTTATCAGCTGGTGAAGCAGTAGGAGTAGCTGGAAAGGAATAGGAGGAATATTGTGAAGATTTATCTTTTGTGCTTGTGAGAAGAGGTTCGGAATCCTGAGGCTGGTGAAGGCACTGGAAGCTCTGCCAGGTGTCACTGTGCTGCTCTATCCACTGAGCAGCAAGCCACAGCCTGAAGGCAGAGGTGGCTGGAATATTAGTCAGACCTGTCTGCAGGCAACATAGCTTCCTGAGATTTCCAGGTGTCTGGAAACAAAAAGCAGAAGCACATCCACAGGCCCACCTTTTTGTGATGACATAGTGCATTTTCTTGTTTTTAAAGCCACAAAATGTCTTCCCAGAGAGCTGCACTTGGAAGAGGCCTCTGTTTGAGAGAAACAGTGGAGCAGGGGCTGCCTTTGCTGTTAAAGCTCAGCACAGGCAGGATGAGTGGCTGTGCTCACTGAGCTGTGCAGTGTAACCTGCACTTCAGCCCAGCTACCTTGTCAGTGAGCACTAAAACTGCTCCTGAAACAGCCCCCCACTGCTGCAGGTGATTTTATGGCCCTGCCTTGAGTGTGACAGAACATCGATAGCCCTTGCTGAAACACGACTTGAGAGACGGTGAGCCCTGGGCTGTGTGTGCTCATTGTTATGGTCCTCTTCCAAAGCTGGCATTTCACAAAGTTACTGCAAGTGTTTTGTGAAGTGAGCCCCTTGGCTGGCTGGCATTGGCCAGGGCAGCTCCTCAGCTCTCCCAGGAGTGCTGCAGACTGCTGCTCCTCAATGAGTCAATGAGCAACCTCCCTTCTGGAGCCTCACATCCAGAAAATGCTTCAGGGTGAAACAGTTCATTTCCATAAAATGTTGGGAATACCTTGTCAGTGCAGTGCTCTTGCAGTGAAGGGAGGAATGGAGCTCACTTGAAGTCACTCATTTTCAGAGACAGCTTTTGATCCCAGGTGAGGGCAGAGGAACCTTCTGGGAAGTTGTGCCAGGTATTTAAACACTGGCTTGTGAAACCCTCTGAAACCCATGGTGAGAAACTTGTGTGCACTCTGTCCTCACAGGGAAAAAACTTCAGGGGTTTTAGCTCTTTCTTAAATGTTGTGGCTTCAAAGTCATAATGACAATATTTAGTCACTTTTGAAAACAATTACGGGATATTTAATGCAATTATTCTTTCAAAGGTAATATCCAGGTCTGTGTGGAAATGTTTATTAACTATTTGCTTTCTAGTTATGTAATAGAAATGGAGTTTAAGTGATACACATGCAATTGCTTGAGAACTGACATATATTTTAAAATGTCAGATTCTTTTCTGCTTAACCTTTGGTTCAGAGGCATCCTGATCTTCACAATAGACATTAAGTTGGATGGTGTGCTGCAGTGGAGCATAAATGTAAGCTTTTTTGATTATTTCTTAAAAAAATGATGCTTTGTAGAAATAGTTTGGAGAATGAAATGGAGGGTGATCAGTCTTCATGGCTTGAATACTATGAAAAAAAATCCAAGTGACATTTAGAGTCACACTGAGGATGTGAAGTTTTTGTGTGTGTTTGCTGCTCAATGGGGACTGCAGGAGGTGTTGGCATTATGTTGACAATATTGAAATGAAGGAAGAAGTTGTTTCTGCACAATATCTTTCTGTGACTTGAACAGCAGCACTGTTATGGCATTGTATAAATGGCAAATATTTAAATGGTATGCTTGCTGTTGCAATAATAAAACAGTGATGCTGCTTCTAATGATTTTTAGAGATAGAGTCGCTGCATTTTCTGTGTCTTTCGTGGTGTCACTAAAGAATTTATATGAAATATCTGTTTTTTCTGGGGTTTTCTGTTTCCTAGATCCTGTATACTTATATTTATTGCATGTGGCTCAGTAATGTTTGTATTTTACAACCTTCCTGGCCCATCAGTGCATTAGCTGACTGCAGGGCTGGTGATTTTGCTGTGCCTAATGGAAGGTAAATGCTTTTTTTGTTCATTTTTAGCCAAATGATGTTGGCTGAGCTGTGAGCTAAGCAATTCATATGAGAGGAGATGTGTGGATTTACATGGAGAGTGAGGCCTAACAGCAATCTCCAGGAATGAGCTAGAAAAAGATGCAAGTATGTGGACATTTGAAAACTTCTTGAAATCCACTGACCCCAAACTGGGTCAGTTTTCTGACAGAAGAATGTTCTGTTGGCTGTAGTCACCAGGCTGGTGCTGAAGCTTGTCTCTTTCTATCAAGAGATTCTTCAGTGATCAAAATTTTCCAGCAAGTTTTCCCTGGGCACAGGAAGGAAGCCCTTACAGTGGTGGTTGTCTTTATTCAGCCATGTGCCAACATTCTTTTCACTTGTTTTAACAAGGAAAGAAGCTGGAATAGGTGCTGATTTCTAAAAGGCTGGAAATACCAAAAAATGGTTGGATTACCTGTGTTACTTTGGTGCCAGAAGGAGGAAGTTTGGTTCTAGTCCCTGATGCCCAAAAGAAAGTAAATAAGACTACTTCGCTTTTTCTATTATTATTATTAAAGCCATTAAATTGCAGATGTAATAGAATTTAGCAGAACTACCCTCTGTAGAGCCAGATAGTCGAGATATAATGAAATATAAATCTATTATCTTTACACCCAATGGGACAATCAAATGCAGAACTAATCCTCTGTGTGCAATAGTAAATAGAACGAGAACTATGTATTAGCTGCTGAGGGGGAAAAAACATGTGGAAAAGGAAATTTTGGCATTGTATTTTAATCCTGTGGTGTATTTTACATTTCTCAAAAGTATTGGGTGTTTCCCTTTCTGGATCTATAACACTTTAAAGAGAGGAGCCACACAACCAATAGGTTTTAACTATTCACGGTCAACTTTCAAGCCTAAGATTGTTGTTGAAAATGAAGTCTGGATCCTTAGCAAGCAGGAGAGCATCTGGAACCAGACAATTCTCAGAAAGGTGGAAAACCATCTGTGCTAGGCAGCCATAAATGAATCAAGCCCAAGACAAAAATCTCCTCAGAGTTCCAACAGGAAATATTGAAGTTCAGCTGCTTTCTCTTTCTGTGACCACTGCTTGCTGTTCAGTGCCTCAGCGCAGATCAGTCAGACCAAGCACTGCTGAAGCCTTGCTGTATATTCTAATTGTCAGCAAAAGCTTGCAGCAATGAGTTGCTCCAAGCTTGCAGCAATGAGTTGCTCCAAGCTTGCAGCAATGAGTTGCTCCAAGCTTGCAGCAATGAGTTGCTCCAAGCTTGCAGCAATGAGTTGCTCCAAGCTTGCAGCAATGAGTTAATCAAAGCTTGCAGCAATGAGTTGCTCCAAGCTTGCAGCAATGAGTTAATCAAAGCTTGCAGTAATGAGTTGCTGAACTATGAATGGTCTGTGAGCAGTGTAGAAAGCAAAACAACAGCAGGGGAGAGGTGTTTGCTTCTGCTTCACTGAAAGTATTGATGAGCACTGTGTTTATGTTGGTACAGGAGCAGCATTGATCAGAAGGGGAAAAAATTAGAGATATACCTGCTAAAACCTGTTTGGAACTGATGAGATAGCAGGTAGCTAAATGCATTATTAAGCACAATTTTCAATATAGAGATTTTGGGGCTAGTTTTACTACTGTAAAGTTGGCTTGTATGTTGTAAACCGTCCTTCACTATAACTTAGAATTAATCATCTGTTCCTTGGAGCTAATGCTCCAAGAACAAAAAGGAAATACACCTGAAGAGATAAATGAACGTTGGCAGTCATAAGTAATGTATTGTGTGCAGTTCTTATGTGGCACCTGTGGCAAAGTTCCAGCAACAAAAGCTTTGGTGCCTGAGCTGCCTGTTACCTCTGAGGGAAGCAATTATGGTTATTTAGTGCAGGAGAGTTAGATTTAGGGACTGCAATAGCCAGGAGCACCGTGTAAAGGATGTGGGAGTAGGAAGCAGGTATCTGCTAGCTGTATGGATTATTACTCATGGCATGCACACAAGGAGATCTCTGGATTATCAGGCTCATGTTTTGTGTTAAATGTTTTGATTGTTCATTGGGTGTGTGTCAGTAGAAAAGTGATTCACACCCTCTAATTCATGCTTCCCATCCAGAGTGCAGATTGATGGTGCTCTACAGGAGCCTGCATCTTTATCTCCCTGCAGAGATACAATCGCACTCCAAGTGCCCCTTAAATCCTCTGGTTTGTGCTGTATAGAGCTGTGGCTGTCTGTACTGCCAAATTGCCCCACACATGTTTGGAAAGGTGCACCCCTCTTTCCTTCCTGACTCTCTGCCTCTCAAAGAAATAAACAAAAAAAAAAAAAAAAGAAAAAAGTGACTCCAGCACTGATAGATTTTGTTAATCCATTATGGATGAACTAGACCAGCTATGCAGGAGTTGGGGGATCTGGACAGAGGTAGGCAGCTCTCCTGTGTGTGTGTGCAGAGCTAAATACTGACTGACCATGAGTCTGCCATGAGAACTTGAAGTGAAAATGGCTGCATTTCTCTTTTATTTTAGAAGAGGTCTCTCTCTGATCTCAGTAAGACAAGTTTGCTCAATAGACATCGGCCCTGAGTTAGAGCAGAGCCTTGTCTGTGGTGGAGGACCCCGCTGGATTGATATGTTGTTTTTTATGTTTTGGGGTTTTTTTAATTTTTGTGAGTTGGGTTGTTTTTCCCTCTGACTGAGCTGACTCAGCTTTATTGGAAGAACTGAAAAAAAATGTGCCAAAAGCAAACAGCAGAGAGAAAGAGAGTTGATTTTTTTTTTTTTTTTTTTTTTGCTTTTCTTGCCTTCTTTTCTCTGGTAATGGAATAAAACTAGGCCAACTCTGATGACTCCTTAGACCTCATTTTATCTTCTGTCTCAGGCTGTTGTGCCTTTCTAAGAGCCTTGGAGAGCCCCTGCTCTCCAGAGATTTGTGGAGTCAGGCCGTGGGGATTCTGGGGACACAGACAGCTCCCTGCACACCCTTTGTCCTGCCTCATGCTCACATTGCTCTCTGGAGCTCTCTGCTTCCCTGCCCAAGTTTTCCAATGTAAACCAGATGTTCTGGTTTGCAGATGTTACCTTTACAAAGGTAACCACCTTTGGACCCCAAACTGGGAAGTGCTCCGGGGTTCTTTGCTGTTTGCAATAGTGGCCTCTATCTTTTTCTTCAAAAAACACTCTCTCCTGCAATATAGATTGTTAATTTTGGAGACCAGAAGAAATAAAAAAAACTACTTAGTAAGCATGGAATTAGAGATCAAAACAAATTACTTGGGCAATTTGCCAGAATGGGGAGTTAAATAGATTACAGATAAAGCCTTATTAATTAGTATCAAATCTGCTTTGGTGCCATATGGATCACAGTGCTTTTTCCCTTTTCCTCTTCTTCTTGTCATTATCTTGCAATTTCCTTTTCTCTTTCTGATGTGCACAAGTGATTGTGTTACTCTGAAAAGATTAAAAAATGGCTTAACCATACTGAAGGAAAATGCTATGAATCCTCTTGACTTTAATAGCAGTGAAATCTAAACACAGAGAAGTGCTCTAATTGGCAGGTAAAAAATGTTTGGGTCAAATAATCTTTATCTGATGGAAGACAGATTAGTAAAGTGGTCCCAATTAATTCTGTGGTTCATTTCATCAGATCAGAAAAGTAGTGCTCTAGTTGTACTGTAATTAGCATTTTATGTTTTACAGAAACATGTAAAAGTGTGCCTGAATACCTAATTTTTAATTTTTTTAAACAATGTCCTACAGAAAATAACATGTAATTGTAGTACAGGAGTTCAGAGGAAGGCAAAAGTGAATTTGTTAAAACAATAGAACTTGTGTTTTTGGCTTTGGAGAAACTTGCTTAGTTCATCTCTGTCCCTATTTTTTAACCTGTTTAATTATGTGCTATAGTGACAATTCAGCTCAATGCTTGAAAATTCTATTTAAAAACAGAACAAAAAAACACCCTAAGAAAACTTTTTTTTCCCTAGATTAAAGGTGCAAAATTTCTATGAAATTGTCAAAGCTTTGGTTTAGAAGAATATGTACAGGGAGAGGCATCCATTACTTGCCAATCTGAGTTTTCCCTTTGGAACTTGACAGCCTCTGTAGGTTTTTAGTGCTTGATGGATAATCCTCTCACAGCTGCTCTTCCATGGAAGGCTAGAGATTAAGTCCTCCTCTCTACCTTTCCCACCATCAGTTTTAACCTCCATAACAGACAGGAGATTTCCAAGTCTAGGAAAATAAATATGGAACCTTATAAATTGACCAGCAGTCAAGTTATCACAGAGCTGGTAGACTTGCAGCTGCTCTTGCTGCAAAATACATTTTTATCTTTTCATAAAACAAATATAGAGATGTAATTCTGTAGAATAAAAGGAAAGATGGAAAAACCACATGCAGTTATGGGATTTTTATATGTAGACAGATGTCTAGATTTGCATTATATTAAAATTTTAGGCACTGAAATGTTTACCACCAATAACTTTGTGCACAATCTACGCACTCATGATGAAAAGTAGCAGATTTGATTTTTATGAACACTTCCCTCAAGAAGTGAAAGATCAGAAATTATGTGAAAAAAAGTATGTGCTGAAATACAAAAAAAAAAAATCCTTTTTATTCCTGGTGAAAAACCACATCTTCCCAAATCCTGTAATGCTCAGGGAAGCAGCTTCTAATTAGAGAGGACAGGGAGTGTTTCTGAAGGAGTGAGAGCACTGCATGGGAATAGATATCCATGATATAAAGTTATGACATTTGGCAATACTGAGCAGCACGAATTGGGGTTTGTAATGATTCCAGAGAGCCTTCCCAAACCTTTAGAGAACTTGAATTAATCATGTGCCAGAGAAGCACATTACAGCTACAGGAAACCAGAGGATGTCATGGCTCCGTTCACCTCATTTATTGTTTTAAGTTCTGCTGTGATATTCCAGGGCTGGAATTCAGAAACTGGGCTTATGCAGGAGTGTTATATATTTGCAAGCTTTCCATGTGAATATAGCATGATTTTTTAATCAAGATCAATAGGTTGCTGATAGCAAGTGCAGCTTGGAGTACTCAGGTGTGCTTTTGGAATTTTTCATTGTGGCAAAAAAAAAAAAAAATATATATATATATACAAACAGCATTCAAGTAGCAGATGCAAAGGACTTATAAACCACCTTCTCTTGTGTTATTTTTGAGCATGGTTTAGATAAATCAATCTTCATATGTAAAATAGCATCTGAATTGACACTGAAATGTTATCTTTTTGTAATAATTTACAAAAACTGGATTGGTGATCATAAATAGATCAGCATATCAGTATTATTAGAAAGACTTGTTGATCTGGAAAGATCAGACAGGCTGGAGACTGAACGTTATCTATGCTTCAACAGTCTTGTCCTGCCCCTCGCTTCATTCATTGGAAGTTCAGAAAATTATCAGCTTAAATAAATGTCCAAATCCTTGTTCCACCTTGGCAATTTTTTTCTTTCCCTCCTCCCACAAGTCTTCAGAGAACATGTTAGAGCAACATGAAGGTTTCTTGCACTTTGTCTGGTTTAGCTTAATCAAAAGCTTTTGGCAGTGCTGTGTGTACTGGCACTTGGTTGCTCTTCCACATCAGATCCGGGTCACATGGAAGCCTGCATCGTTCCCAGGGCTTGCCCTAAAAATACACAAGAAATATCTATTATGTAATGCCTGTCTTCTGTCTCAAGCTAAATAAGTGTTAATTAACAGCAGGAAAGAACACCTTAAATTAAAAGAAAGGAAAAAAACTTTTATGGCCTTCTGCATTTTGTTTTAATTAAAGAAAACTAAAACAACAAATAAAAAAACACAACAAAAAGCCAAAAACCAGAAGCACCCTTCCCAAAAAATAAAACCAAACAAGAAACATCATCATTTCGTGTCCAAAGTAAAGATAAGGAAAATAATTATATCATGTTTCTGCTTCAGTACCCTTCAGTCCACCAGAAGTGCTTTTAGTGAAGTGAATGTGTGTAATTACTGCTCAGTGCTCTGATTGCTCATTACACAACAGACTCTTACAAGGAGAAGAGATCATTTTCCTGTCAAGATTTAGTCACAGTCATTAGCACTCACCTTTATCTTGACAGAGAATAAAATGTTTTACTCTGAGCTGCTTGTGATACGTTCTCTGCACTGCTGCATTTCCTAAGCAGGGACCCAATTAAAACTGCTGCTGCCCTGTACCCCTGCCTGGTGTGTGTGGACACTATTTTGTTTCACTGAGCAGTGTTTTTATTTATTGCTCACCCTTTCTGTCACACTCAGATGTGCACAAGCACAACACAACGAGAAGGTCACCAGTGCTGTGTCAGGGTCAGGACTGAGACATGAGATAAAGCACTAAAGATAAAGGTGTTCACTTCTGGTGCATTTTGGCTATGTAATTTCATGCTGAATATCAGAACTATAACACAAAGAATCCAGGCTGTATGTAATGAAACTACATGAAAAAATGGTTAAATATATTTTAATGATTTTTGATGATAGGTGAACGTGTCTGGGTGTTTTGTTCCTGGTTCTAGCTCCTCTGTGGTGTGAAGGTCCCACAGAGGCAGGCATATGAGTAATCACATTCCTGTGATTTCCTTTGGATGGCAATGACTGCACTGCACTTGAGTGCTCCTCCACAGCTCGTTGATAACAGCTGGTGATATTGACAGTGCTAAAACACCCTTGGATCTGTCCTTTCAGAGAGGATTTTTGTTGGTATAAACTAATACAGCTCTGCTGGCTCAAAATTTTGATTGAGTCTGAAGCCTTCAATTATTAAACAATTGTATTTTTACACATTGGGAAATTCAATTCTCAAGCACCCATAAAAATTTAAAAGGAGTGAAGTCCACTGTGTTAATTTTAGATCAGGCCAGTGAACAGGGAGCGTGTGATGTCCTCCACCCCTAATTTCAGGGAACTAAAATTATTGCATCAGGAACATGTTCTTCCACCCTTGTATGTGTTTTTAATTTCTTTTTCTGTTGCTATTAGTACCAAAAGTGCAAGCAATGTGCTTTATTTAGTCAGGATTGTTTAGGGTTTTTTTAAGTATGGCCTTGACCCATAGAGACAATCAGTCATGAAAGAACAGCTTGGTGGGAGAAAGAGCTTAGTCTGAGAGAAGAGGGATGTGTTTGTGCTGATTTGTGCTATAAAAAAAAAGATTGAAAAATGCAAATATAATTGAAAATCACAATTTGGTGCTGTGCTACACTGAACTAAAACCTTCTGTTGAATCCTGGTCCCCAGAAAGCACTATTGACTTTATCCACTGAGCTGGCCTCTCAGGGCTGCCCAAGAGTGTGCTGCATTACATTAGGGCTGATCTTTTGTTTGTTTTCTTTTCTGATCACTGGAATGAAGAGAATGGGATTCTCTAACAGTATTTGACACAAATAAAATCCTCCCCTTATCACTGAGGCTGTACCAGGGAAGAAGGACCTGCCTGAGAAGAGGTTATGGAGAACACATGATGGTGAGACAGGAGCAAACCCTGTCCCAGAGTCTGCACACCTCTGGGTGCCTGTGTGGACCAGTGATGGAAGGAAAAAGGCAGGGGAGGGCAGGGAGTGTTCCTGTGTTCAGGGCTTGGGAGTGATGCAGGTCCTTGTTTTACAGACATTTATGGCTCTTCTTGCACTTCTGGAAGCAATTTAACACTTCCGTGGAGTGTACTTTATGACTAATGGGAATTTGGCCTCGATATCTACCTGTTTAATACTCCTCATAGCTACATCTGAGGCTTCTCTTTCAATTTTTCAGTGTTGGGAGTGAGCTGAGATAAAGCACCTTACACAGCATACAGCCCTGGGTGCCTTCTTCAGTGAAATATTGTCAGGCGTTCATTGGCATTATACACACAAAACTTAATTCAGTTTTGTTGATGTTTTCTTCTGCTGAGTAGCCAGGAACAGAAATACATAATTTCCAAGTGTGGAAGAATGCTCACAGCAAAGTGAAAGCCTTTAAAACTAGGAGAGCAAGTGCTTGTGAGAGTGCCAAAGGAAGGAAGGAAGGAAGGAAGGAAAGAGATAGATAGATGTGTTGGTTCTGCTGCTTCTGTTTAGGGAGCTACAGCCAGCTAGTTTAGGAAGAAAAAGCAGTGGCAGCTCAGGTGCTCAGTCTGAAAAATTAATTACAAATAGCATTAATAAGTGTTGTTTGACATATTAGTTGCAGTGGATTGTTTCTGCAAATCTTTTTCTGTGTTGGTTGTTAGTGGATTAACTCTCAGTATCAAATTTATTAGCAATGTTTTGTGCTTGTGATGAATTTGTGGACAGAAAATTGAGCTCTGTTAGTTATGTAAATGGTGAATACTTCTGGCAGAGGCATTTAGTCAAACTGCCTCACCATTTCCCAGGTTTTAGTCGAAGCAGGATCTGAGCAGTGCCTGCAGGACTCCCTGTGGCAGTGGGAGAACTGAAGCCTTCTCATTCTGAGGGCTGACAAGACCCTTGTTCCACAGAAAGCTTGTGTCCTTAGCCAACCCAACATTTTCATAGTTGTTTTGTTAATCTTTGTCATAATCTTCCAGGTTTACGTTCAGTTTCATTTTGAAATAATTCTCAGTTTAGATTGAGGTTAAAGAGCGGTCATTTAGCACTTAAAATTTGTAGTAAATGTGTTTCTGGTCAGTCATATTGAAACCATTCCAGGAAGGGTGAGCACCCTGTAAGTGCTAAAACTGGAACATTGTCTTTTTTATCCAGTTGCTACCTGGTAGGCCCAGGGTGGGGTGGAGCCTAGAAACATTGCCCTGCTGAAAACCTGAAGGCTTGTGCCCTGTACCTACATTCATTTATGGGCTTTGTGTTTCCCTGTCATTAGCACTGCAGAATATTCAGTTCTGATCTGCCACAGGAATTATATCATATTTTGTTGCCTCCTGCCCTCGTGTGTGGCTGTCAAGGGCAGACTGAGGAGGGGTGGGTGGGCAGAGCTGTGTGACTGAGATATTTTCACAATGCCCTCTTGAACCTGACTCACAGGGACAAAGCTCCAGGTAAAACAGGACAGAATTCTGAAAATTTCAGTCTGTGCATAGTGAACTTTTAGCGCTGAGTTTTTCCTGTGTTTAGATGAAGCAGAACTTTAACCAGAGCAAGAGCTACGTCTGTGCACAAGCAGAAATTAGGACTCTTTAAACAGCATAGCAGTAGTCTACCAAAATACCCTGACTGGGGGGCAAGGACCCCAAAAGGTGTTATTTTCACCATAACTGGTGAGCATTAAGAATGTGGATGATTTTTAATGGATTTTCCATTCTCATTTCTCCCATCTAAAGCTGTCAGTGCAGAACAGAACAATTCTTTCCAGCTATTCACACTGGATAAGTGGACAAATCTTGTTATGCACACTTACTTGTCCTGGTTTGTGATTAAAGCAGAAAGAACTTTTTTCCTCTCTAAAACACTTGTTATCAAATTAGATTTAAAATGCAATCCATGTAAAGCAATTCATGTAGCCCAGGAGATTATATTGGGAAATTTCATCTGATGCTGGAACCCTTTGGGCTTCACAACAGCATCAGTACCAATAATTTCATAGTAACAGCCATATCTACACAAAGCAACACAGAAACAGTGGTCTGAACAGGAAAAAAACCCCACTAGATCCAAGTAGCTATGCTATAAAGCATAATTAATCCAGCAATACTGCATATTTCTTGTGGTAAAATGGCATTCTTAATTTTTTCTAGGGAACTTTTCCTCAAAGCCACGTTTAAGGCAAGTAACACTTGCAAACAGATACAGCTGGTAGCATAATTTGCTTGTGTAGTATAGTTCCCCATTTGTTCTTAGAAGTTCTGTTTCTATGTCCCAAAATGCTAATGGTTTAAGAACAGATTTTTGGACTGGAATACAAATACTATCAGGAAAAAGGATTTGTTTTCTCCCTGAATTCTACAGCAGAAATGAGTGATAAATTCTCCACATAGAGAGTCTCAAAGAAATGGGCCTTGATTTTGAGTCCTGTGGTAGTATCTGCATGCTCTGACACCAATCAAAAATAACTGGCCCATTGTAAGTGTATCCTCTGGGTTTTAGTTTTATTTCCAGAACTGAGGTGGAATAAACAAGGGCCATAATTCCTCAGCAGTCTAAGTTTTTGAGTCTGTTGAAAAGTTAACACAGCATGAGGAAAGAAGGTCTGAGAGCTAAAAATTATGCCCTAGTGAACTGTGCCTCTCATTTTCTGCTATGTACATTAGAAACTCCAGGCCCAAGTATTTAATTGAGACCCAAACTTGAAGAAAAAAAAAAAAAAAAAGGCAAAATAATCAGAACAATTTTCACAAGATACTGTCTAAATTATTTGCACCTCATAATCAGAATGACTGGGGAATACATATAACATGGATTTTAATTCTTCCTCATTTTACATAGAGAATAACAGCCCTGGAATTCCATCACTCCCAAGAAAGATTTAAGGAACTTTAGGATCCATCCTTAGTGGTAGAGCAGCAGAGTCTGAATGGCTCTGGGTCCATCAGGACTGACTGTGGCAGCTCTTGGAGAGCACTCAGTGGTGTGGATAAAGCTGGGGCTCCGTGCTCAGCGGGGAAAGCACTGGCGCTGTGCCAGCACAGGGATGTGACAAAAACAACAGGTGAGGCAGCAGCCCGTGACTGACTGACACTGCTGGAGTGCCATCTCCACTCAGAGGGGAGGGAGCACTTGGGAAAAGAAAGGATCACCATCAGTTTCAACTGAGCAAGCAAAAAGAGACTTCATAAATATTGTAGGAGAGAAGAAAGAAAAGGGATGCCTGTAGTCCTCTTTAATAGAGGGAAGGAATAAACTGATCTCAGGGAATTCAGGGGAGTTATAGTGCTAATAAATCTTGAGAATAGTGGGAATATATTGTGGACAGCATGGGTTTGGGCACCAAGGCTCCCCGCAGGACCAAACCCCATACAGTGCCAGTTCCCTGCTCCCAAAGGCACATCAGCTGAGGCCTCATTTTTCAACACACTGGTTCCCAGGCCTGACAAAGCATGAGCTGTGTCAGGACAGGAGTGCTAATCTGTCTGACAGCTCTCATGCAGGACAGTTGGCATCTCTGAATTTTGCATCAGCATGGCCTGGAATGAAATACCAAAAATGGGCAAATGTCTGACAGAATGGAATTAATTGAGACTGAGTTTGCAATCTGTTTTCCTTGGGAAAAAAATTAGTTTTTACCAGTGCAAATACTAAATAATTATTTTTAATAAAAATACATAACTAATGAACTTGCATATGGTAACACGGTAATTTTTTTCCAGTGCAGGGATCAGTGTTAATACCAAAGCAGGTCACTCATCAGCCTCATAGAAATTGAGGAGATGCTTTCTTAGTGTCTCCATGCAGTTTCAGAAAGTGGTTTACCATTTTGTTCTCTTTAAAATGACAGTTCTCATGTCCTCACAATAAGATTTGCAGACAACACGTTGCAAGGAAGAAATAAAGTGAAAAATAAATGAAGAATCAGAAAAAATAGTGCAGAAAAGGGTTAGAGTTTCTTTCCTTCTCTCACTCATCTTTCTACACTCGTATTTTAAATGCAAAGCAATTAATTTTCCATATTTCATGCTGACATTATGATTTTTCTAATATTTAAAGTATACTGTTTTCCCTGTAGAGAAAAAAAAAAAAGAAAAAAGGGAATAAGTATTCTGTGAGTGAAGAATTATCCAAAGAAGAGTCAGAAGCAGAACAGGGAGTTGGGACATGCATGTGGTCCTGGAGTTGTGCCCTGAACATGGAAGTTGGGTTGGAATCACACCCCAATGAAAAGAATGCATTATTAAAAGTACTCAGAAGCAAAATCTGAGGGAGACAGCCAGAAAGGCCAAGACTAAAGAGAATTAAAAACCAAACAAATGTAAACAACCCTAATGAGATATTTCTAATATACTCAAAGTAAGAAGGAAAGAAATAGAAAATAAGTATGTACGAAAAAATTATGAAACACTCCTTCTGTTTTCATTTAAGTCATTCCTACATATATTGGATATGTATTTAATGAAAATGGGATTAATGCGAAGATAGAAGTCAAAGCAGGTCAAATATATGTAATATTAAGGAATGGCGTAAATCCACAGGGACAGGACCAAGAAAGTCACCCTAAGGCATTTAAAAATGGGCCAATTGCTAATGAATTCCTAAAGGAATTATGGCATTCATTTATTTAAAGGGACTTGAGTACATTTGCAGCTGGT
The DNA here is from genome assembly GCF_027887145.1 of Ammospiza caudacuta. Lineage (NCBI taxonomy): Eukaryota > Metazoa > Chordata > Aves > Passeriformes > Passerellidae > Ammospiza > Ammospiza caudacuta. The sequence goes on from NC_080601.1 coordinate 11,249,854, forward strand.
CATCTTCACTGTAATCCCCAGGAGTGTTTTGTACTAAATTATTACCTAGGCAGTTGTTGTGTAGCTCCAGGATAGTGAGGCAGTAAAGTTAAATCCAGGCAAGGTAAATCTAGGAGTAACAGATTACATTAATTTATCATCCACTCTCCTTTTTCCCCCCCTTTGGTTACTGGTCTTGTAGTCTTAAAAAAAAATTAATTATTAAAGGACAGAGAAAAAAAAAAAGGCAGTGGTTATTTTGGCCAAGGAGTAAAGTTACCAGAAGGCCCTTATGAAAATATGTTGTGGGAATGATGTCATTCCATGCATTTGTAGCTTACTAAAAATGGAGTTGAAGATTAAACCAAAAATATTTACAATTGAAGGAAAAGATCAGGGGAGTTCAACATAAGTCAGGATGAATTGCAAAATGATTATTCAGTGCTGAATGACTTGGTGATAAAATGGCAGATGAAATCCAATGCTGATAGACGTAAAATAATGATACCAGGAAAAATAACTTGTAAGGCATTTGCCATGGTAAGTTTTACCTTAGCTACTCCCATTCAGAAGGACCTTCCTTAAGGTCACTGAGTGTAGTTCACTGCAAATATCATCTGTGTGCTCAGTCACACAGAAAAGGCAAACAGACTCGTAAAAATTATTAGGGGAAAAAAGGAGAACAAAATAGAAAACATCTTTATGCCATCTATAAATCCAGGCTTTCCCTGCACAGTGAACTCAGCAGGCAGCTCTGGCCGCTCCTTGGGAAATGGCAGAGGGAAAGCAAACGCTGACAAGGGCAGCCGAGGTACAGAGAGATAGGAAATGCATTTTTTGTGCAGATCTGGTTAGGCACACCCTGAGGACTTGTAGAAGGAATACAGCTGGGATATCCAGGCACAGGACATGTCACTAATTCTCATGTTGCATTCAGTTATAGCTCCTCTTTCCTCTAGCTGGAAATTGAGTATGGATACAGTGAAATACGCACCTTGGTCCATGACATTTCACTCATTTAAGTATATTTTGGCAGGGTTTTAAAGAAATATATGTTATGGTATTATTGACTGTATTTGCAAAAAGTGCTCTCTGCCCCATGGGAAATTAGATATTTTTAATAGTGCTCTGAGTGCTCCTCAGGTGTGGTGCACATGAATCTGAATGTTTTGGTCAATGCTACAATTCTGCAGTATGAGCACATCAGTCCTTGAAAGAGGACTGAGTCCAGGAAGAGAAAATATTGGCTAATTAGGGAGTTCTATTATGTGTATTTTTATAGTTACCATTGAGTTCTGTGTTTTTTTGGGTTTTTTTCCCAAATTTTTGTTTGGTTTTGAATTTTTGTTTGTTTTTTGTTTTTTGTTTTTTTTTTGGGGGGGAGGGGTTGGGTTTTTTTTTTGTTTTTTTTTTTTGTAGTTTTGTTTGTCTTGTTTTTTAGGTTTTTTTTTGTTTACAATAAAGCTGTAATCTTATAATTTTTGGTGTTAGGGACAGTAGTGATTAGAATAGGAGACTTAAGTAGTATGGGAGTCTATGTAGTATGGGTATATATTGTTTCTCATGGGGGAAATAATTAGCTGAATTAGTATAGGGGTTCTAATGATCTAAATATATTTCACAAGGGTTAAGGGTAATTGTTCTGCACTTGTGTGGTTCACAACTAAGTCTGTTTATGTGTCAGCCTTCACCATTATTGCAGAAAAGGCACTGAATGCTTCAATCTTCTCTGGCTCACGTTCCCCTGAAACCAAGTTTGTGCTAAAATTCAGTGAACTTAATTTAGACAGAACAACTCCATGCCCCATGCTTCAGTACTTGAATAAGGATAGAAATTGTGTGGATTTCAGGTTAAAAAAGCAAGACTTGAGAGTAATTTTTACATGTCACTGCTTGGACTAAAGCTTTGGTAGAATCATTTGTCAGAGACTTACTTGTCTTTAAGATCTGCATGCATACAGTGAAATCTCAATAATTCTAATATTTACTGATGATTTGAGTTTGCAGCATCCAGTGGCAGAGTTAGGCACTGAGTCCTTTGGGATTGAGCCATCTCTAAGGCAGGCAGCTGCATTATAGAGGTGTTGGAATTAATCCTGAGAGGTTGTCCTGTGTCTCACACGTGCCCTGGGGACCTGAATGACATATCTTAGAACAGGCATAGTCCCAGTTCACTAAAGGATATGTCCAGTGATGAAAAATTTGTCAGAAAAAATTAGGCTTTGTTCCAGGCACTGGTTTTAGTCAGCTTAATCAGCAGTATGTGATTCTGTGGCACTTCATTTGTTTTAAACCCAAATTAACCTCTGTTACACAGCTTCTGCTTAGTTTCTGTAAATTAACAATAGGATATGACTTTTTGGAGCTGAGGTTATGTTAAAAAAAGCACAGATGTGCAGAAAATAATAGCCAGCTAAATGGGAAGCTTGTTAATGCTTCTCTTGCAGTTATGCTCCTAATTACTAATTTTAAAGACAAAGTGAAACTACGTGTTTTCTGTTTGGCTGAAGCAGCTGTATATTGCTGCCTATTGTAATAGATTTTTCTTTCTCCTTTCCCTACTGCTTCTTAACCTCCAAAATGACCCAGCTCACCCAGCAAGCACTGAAATCGTGGTGCAGCAGGACAGCACTGTCCCCTCCCTGCAGTGACTGGTGAAGTCAAAGCCAGGATCTTGCAGAGCTGGGATTTTTTCTTTAGTACAGTTCCTCCTCAGGGCTGGTGTGCTGTTTGCTCCAAGCCATCTGGAAAAAGAAGTTCTGCAGTTCACAGGGAGCTCCTAAACCTAAACCTGACCTGTGGAAAACAGTGTTGAGCTCCTCTGTCACCTGTCCCCATGAGACAGTGGGGTGGCTCCTTGCTGTAAGAGTTATTCCAAGGGCCGACTTCCATTCTGAGATGATTCTTCCTGTTATGACCAATTCTTGTTATTCTCCTGCATACAGAGCTGTTCCTGCTCCTCCCAGCAGTGAGTTCAGTACACAGGCTGCTCTTAGAATTGATCCATCTGTTATTTGTCCCATGGATGTCAAAGGAAAGAGGCCAGGTGTAGAAATGGGCAAGTACAAGTCTTGCACAGCAGCTGTTTGGAGTAAACTGTGGTAGATTCTGGCAGTACATCTTAAAAGAGTTTTCCCTCTGACCTTGTGAAGTAAGTAGGGGGAAATGCATTTGAAAGTTAGAAACAGACTAGGAGAGAACAGAATAGAAATAGATTTATGGCAGTGTCAGTGAGTGGAGATGGAAGACAAAGTGCTGTTCTCAAAATGAAAGCTGCAAGGCAGAGCAAGTCCTGTGCTGGCCATCTCAGCAGGGTAAACCTGCCAGGACACAGCTCCTGGCAGCACCAGCTTGTAATCTGAAACCCAGAGGCATTGGAAAAGATCATTTACGCACCCTTGTGTGTACTTCAGAGCTGGTTAAGCATGCAGGTGCCTAAATTAATCCATATGTTGATATCAAGGCTTAATGAATCCAACTGCTTCCATTTAATATGTTACAATGGAGGTTTCTTAATATGCTTGTATTGCAACTGGTTTATTTCCAGCTTTGTCTCATGAATCTGTGGCTCCACAGTGAAACACAAACTAGTTTACAGGACAGCAGTCACTCCTGAGCTGTGCCTTGAAGTCACATGTGAGCATGCAGAACTCCAGAGCTGTAATTCCCTGGAAGGGTTGTGGTGATATTACAGACAGCATCATTGCCAGTGAGTCACAGTCTTCAATGCAAAAAGCCCCAAACCTTTGGTTTCAATTCATTAGGAAATCTTTAAAGACTCAGCTCATTACCTGTTTAAACTGTCTTCTATGATCATTCCAGTGAGTGGAAAAAATCCTGAGCCTGCTGTGGAGCACTGGAATTTACCAGCATATGCATGTTGGGTAAATATTTGAGGAGCGGCTCTTCAGCCTGTGTGAAATGTCAGAGTATTAAAGGCAGCTTCCCTTATCTGTGTGTCTCTCAAGGCTCTCCAATCTCTAGCTGTGAGAGGGAAAAAATAAAATTTGGGAGGAAAGGAAATGTGCTCAGGCTGCGATTGCTTCCCACCTTTGTGAGGAACTTATATGTGCCACTGGTGATGAGGGGGCAAATGCATTTAGACTTCACTGTGTACTATGGTCCCTTTGCACTGAAGTAAAGCACAGGGGTGGGACAGAGCTGAGAACCTGTGTGGTGCTACTGTTCATGCAGTAGTTTTGAAGTCTGCTCTGAGCTTGAGGCACAGGACACTTGTTTGCCACCTGATGAGCCTGGTCAGTGAGGTTGTGCAGAAGCTCATGGGCCCAGCTCTGCAAACTCAGGAGAGGTGCTCAGGAGAAGCAGAGGGTGCAGGGTACGGTGGAGGCAGATTTTAGCCTCCCTTTCTCAGGAGGCAGATTTTAGCCAGGACACTCATGGGAAAGGCAGCAATGAGTGAATGTCCATTTGGTTGAAGGAGAAATGAGAGGAGGGATGAGGACAAGGCAGTTTTACAATTGCCCTTTTGACTGAGATTTCTTTAGTGATTCAAGTCTCATCTCTGCTGTACTGAGAGAATGGGATTAAAAGGAAGATGGATGGAGAGAGAGGAGGAAGGAATGCTGAGTAGATGTTAAACAGTCCAGCTTCAAAGTTTGGAACAGCAAGCACCTATAAGTACACATATGAAAGCATTTAGCATTTGGTTTATAATATGAGTTTATGATATTTTATTAGCTCATAGTATGAGTTTATAACTCATATAATAGGTTGCATTTTTTCTGCTGAGTTTTGCTACTGAAGTAAGAAGTCACACTTGAGTCATTTCACAGTATGTCAGTAGTGGCAAATAATGCACCCTGAGCCTTTATGTCATGTGTGTTACTGAAGGTTTCAGAGCAGTGGAAAATTAAGCACAAAAATACATCCAGAGCTCATTCAGTGACACCAGAGCTCCCCTGTGGTAAGCAAGTTGTGCAGCTGGTGAGGAGATGGTGCAAGGCTGTGCCAGTTTGTGCCTTTCTGTGAGCACTGGGCTGTGCAGGGTGAGCAGGAACTCCTGAACCTCCATTCAGTGGCACCTGCCCTGAGCCTGGAGGGGAATAGAATGGTAACAACTCACTCTGAGCCAAAGCTGAGGGAGTAAGGCTGCAGCTAGCTCTCTGCCAGCAGCTGCTGAGTGGGATTGGAACCCTTTTATGGGATTTTCATGGTGTTGGTACAACTGAACCAGCAGGTGCTGAGATTTGCAGGATTTGTTACCTGTTACTCACTAAAGGAGAACTGCAATCAAAACAAGTCAGAGGTTCCTGAAGAAATGTGGGGCTAAAGTAAGATAAAAACCATGACAGCTCAGCACTCTTCAGTGGGATGCCAAATGTGAAAGTGTAAGATTAGATCATTAGATTCAGACAGTGGTTTATGATCTAATAAAAACACTAATGTGCTTTGGAGCAGCAGAAGCAAAAGGCGTGGGACAGACCCTACGTCTTGTGTGAAGCAGCACATAAAAGACGGGGTGAATTTCATCCTGTAGCAGATGAGAATTGCACAGAGGCAGTCAGGAGCTGTGGGCTTTGCAAAGTGCAGCTGGAAGGGCCAGGTAGATTTCCCTGCATGGCAGAGAGGAGATACACTGTGCTTGGCTAGCTAGTGACTGAATATTCAGTGTATTTTTGTTCCTAATCATTCATTTGCTTCATGTCAATGTCAGCTCTGTCAGCTGCTGTAAAAATATTTTTTACATGGAGAGCTGATCACCAGTGAGGTTTTGTCTGTGCTTTTGATATTATAAACTGCTAGTATTAATAATCTTTGACTGTTTTAACATCCTTTATATCATAACAGAGGCAGGGGAGGGGCATCGTTCTGTATCAGAATAATTGTAGTAAAAAGTTTTAAGTACTTTAAAGGTATTAATTTAATTTCTTTTTTGATTGAGATATCATTAAATGAAGGTAATGAAATGGTTGTTTTCAAGCCCAAATTCACGTTTGTTGGGAAGTGAATTAAAATTAATGTGGTTGTCTTCATCTAGTTTTATTTTGTAAGTATGGTCCAAGGACCCATCTCTTCCTGGCTATATATTCCAAGGGAAACATGCAGAGGATGTTCAGAGTGGAAGATGCATTGTGAGGGCACTTGAACAATGTTTCCCTCTCTCCTCACACTGACTGCAATCATGTGAAGTGCTGAGAGACTGCTGAGGTTGAGCTGGAGTCAGAGGAAGTGAGCATGCTTGGATAGTTAACATCATTACTGTGTTCATTAATGACAGATAAGCCAGTCAGGAATGAAAAATCCTTCTCTGTATTCTTTCCCTCTAGGAAAGAAAATGGAAATAAAGTGCTGAGTTTATATGGAGAGGTTATAAGTAGAAACAGGGGGAAATTATTTACAAAGGATTTTATTTTACTCTAAACTTTTTCCTCCATGTCCTTTCTATTTAGTCTCTAAAAATCCTATGAATTCAAAGTTTTTTTAACCTACAAAATGTTTTGACAACATTTTTCCTTCTTACTTGATGCAGAGTTTACAAACACTTTAAAGCTTTCTTTTTTATCATCAGTGTGAAGGCTGATTTATTTTTTCCAAGAAGGTAAGAGGAGAACATCTTCCATCAAAGGCACAGTCTGTTTGCTATAAGGCAGAGAAATAAAATATCTGCAGGCTATCTCACTTCTTAATAATCATTCAGAAAGGCAGGACTGATGTTTTAAGGCCAAGGGTGAACATTTGGAGAAAGTTCAGTGGAGTAAGACTATAAACACCTGATTGGGATTACTGCATGAACAGTTCAGTAGAATGATTTTCCATCACATTCTCTGGGCAGAGGCAATGCCTTAATTTTTTGTAGCGTGCCTAGAACATTTGTGTTGTATGTTTGTAAGTGAGCTGGATCTTTAGTCTCCTATGAAAGTTATGGTATTTACCTCTTGACCAGGAGATTCTTAAAATCTTTCTAACTGGGCTACATAAACTTTCTCATTCAGCGCAGATCAATCCCATAGAAGGGAAGATGACCAATTCTTCTGTCCAGTGTGCTCTGTGATTGAATAGATGGGATGTGGGCTTCAGGGAATCATGAGCTTTAACTTGATTTTAGTTCTGTGATAGGACAAGCAGCCTGGCAAGTCTGTTCATTTGGGGTCGTTATCCTCACTAGAAAAGTAGGATTGATGTTCCTGTTGTTATCGGCATCCTAGGGAAATATCTCACTTTGTAGATGGGTATCTGTGGCAGGTTTGGACCACGGGCACACATTTTTTAGGGCTCATCCCCGAGGTCAGCTTGAGTAATTTGGGCCAGTTATATGCAAGCAGAATTTCTTTAGAGGAATATTTAATATATAAATTTTCTCTTCACATGATCTAGTGCAATTTATGGTAGTTGCCTCTGTCCTTGCCCACTTTGCTAGCCTTTTCCCAGCTGACAAGTACTGGAAGAGGACCCTGAAACCATGGCCTAGCTTTAAGAGCTGGTGTTTGGCTCGACTTACTGTTCACAACAGCATGTCAAGTCAAAGTCAGAGACTTCTGGACTAAATCACAGGGGGAGCTCTGCAGTCTGCCAGGGACAATGTCTGCAGTGTGATCCTGATGTCTTTGCCATGGCCTGATGTTATCCTGCCTGACATTATCCTGTTGGGTTCATGATGTGAAATGGCATCGTGTTGCATGTGATAAAACCATGTTGCACTAAAAGCTAGAACAGTAATGACAAAGCCAAACAGGCTAACAATAACTTCCTTGAAAGCCAACAAATAAAATAACAGTTTTCTAATCTGACTATGGATCTTTCCATTCAGCTGAAGTTAATATAATTTCATGCAGGCTTAGCTTTTTACCGTTCCATGTACCTTCACACCCACACACAGTTTATTTCTGGTTCTGCCTATGAATTCTTAATGCTTGAGGTTTAATAGGAAATGCACTGGCTGAGTCAATTAGTGCTGCAGCTACTGCTACTTGTTTTAGCCCAACTTGAGCTGTTATAAAAGAAAATGTCATAACTTTCACAGCTGTCTCCTGTATCTGCATGAATAAAACAGAATTTCAAGTTCATCCGGTTTGCCAACCTTCCCGTGTCTTAGCAAAACATGCTTGTTTGATATTGCTTCTTTAAAAAAATCAGGATTATTTTGCCATCCAGCCCTTCTCCAGGGTATTGCAGCTGTCAGCATGTGCAGACCCTGCCTTGGTCCATCACGAACTGAGAAGTTGTGAGTTGTACTTGTATGGAATTGTCACTGCCTTAAGGGAAGAGGAAGGTTGGCCTGTGCCTTTGGACCACAGGTGAAATGTCCCAAGGATTTTCCTGTATGTAATCTGCCACATTCTACCTATTTGCAGCTTTCAGAATGAACTCCTGATCCTTTATCCATTAATGGCACAAGCAGAGAACTTTTTCTTTTTTTTTTGTTTTTTTTTTTTTTTACAAAGTGTGTGCATTACTGAGTTGCTTCTCAGTTTATCATTTGCAGGTGTCATGTAATTAAAGTTTAGCCTAGCCTAAGGATTTTTTAATGGTACTCATCCCATTCAGACTATCTCAGGGTACTTTGTTGGATTGGAGAATGATTATATAGGCAATTAACTTGGTCATTATGCTCTCAGCAATAGTTCACACACAGCTTTTTGCGTTACGACCTGAATTTTATAGATGAAACTAATGTTAGTCTAGACATCAGGGTCATTCACTCCTCTTTTCAAAGAAGCCCTGTGGGACATTTAAAGTTGTACTTAGAGGCCAACAGAGGGTCTGGCTTTATGATTGCTATTAACAGAGAACAGCAGCTGGACTTGCCTAGACATTAAATACTGCAGTGCCAACAGCTGGTTATAAAAACATGTCCTGATCCCCTCTAAAGCCCATGACCTGCTCCCCCAAAAGGAAGAAAGTCAATCAGTGAGCAGGAGTGCAATGATTGTGCCTTGGTTTGTAATTGCTTGGAATTGTGCTGTTGGCTCTCTTGAATAGCACTATAGCTCCAGATGTCCTGGAAGTCCTTTGCTGTTCTTTGATGATGAGTATTCATCTGTGATGCTGTGACATTTTGGCCAATGCATTATGCCCATCAGTCACACATGGTAGATAATGCAGCATCCCCATGAAAAGCCTTCTATGAGAGGCTCTCTCAGTGAAAGACAGTCTTGAATTACATGTGAGGAGCTTGTTTGTGTGATTAATTTTGTGTTTCAAGAATGGCATAACTATAAAAGGTCCTTTTTTCTGTCTTAGACTCCAATGTGCCAGATCCTGCTTGCCCTGAGAGTAGGATGCTGCTGTCCTGGTCGGCAGATCATGAACTTACTGTAGGAACAGAGCTGCTCTGTGGCCACGTGGGTTAAGGCACTTTATTTGGGGCAAGGTAGGGGTTAATGGGGTCTGTGCACTTGGGTGACCCTCAGTGAGGTAGGGAACACCATCAGTAGGACATCAGTCACAATCAAAATTAGTAAAACTCTTCCACATGTCGGAGATGTCCTTTGCTCTTCTTCTCCATGACAGTGAAGGAAGCACCAGGAGAGGAACAAAATCAGTATTTTCTGAAGAGAAGGACTCACTTGGAAAGATCATTGGATCCTGAGCACTAGTAAGGACAAGAAAAGAAATTAATTGTGAAATGTATTTCAAGAGCAAGCAGCTCTAGAGCAGGAAAAAAGGTCCAAACCAAGAAGAGTGGATTTCTGTCCAAGAAGGGGTAGGCTCCATTTTCCGGGAAGCAGCTAGAGATGGAGAAAGGGCAAACTGAGCATCTTCTCAGCAGTGGACAATTCCCTTCATGTCTTAGGGAAGGGACGTAAAAGTCATTGTAACTGTGCAAGTTAGAAGGGAATTTACAGCTGTTGTAAAACACCCACTGGGCCTAGCTAAGATGATTTTCCACTGCAAGTCTATAAACAGTGTGAAGACTTGATAACATTTCTGGCTGTGCCTTTGCAGCAGCAGGAGCCACAGGACAAAATATATCTGCCATGATTTGTGACTTGTCCAAAAACCATTGATTTCCCTGCAGTTCATATACAATTTCATGGCATTCATTCATACTTTGTGGCACCTCCTCTGTTTTGTGCCTTGTCTCAGGTGTGCATAGGGAATATTTGTTTTTGCATTCCCATGTAAATGAACCATTTCTTCAAAATGTAGCTCATTGACACAGTGCCTCCCAAACAGAGTCCAACCTGGGTTTGTCAGCTGGAAGGGGATTGCTTTGGTGCTCTCTGTGATCTGGGTATAAATTGGAGGTGCCTGATGAAAATCAGCATAGTTTAGAAGAGCTGCTTCCATAAGACAGAATTTTTTGACAGCCATATTAGGCAGTGAGATTTCTCTGAATGCCTGGATCTGGTACTTGTCTGAGAAATGCCAGTGTGGCAGCTCTTGGTAAGGCTGTGTGTCACCAGGTGCACTAACACATTAATGGAACATTATTTATACCTCAACAACATTATTTAAACCTCAACAAGGCCTGAAGAGGGGAAGAAAACAACCCACCTCCCTCTGGTTTGCAGCTGATATTCTCAGAGATGAAAGTGGATTTGTTTTCAAATCCTGTCTGCAGTCAGGATGCAGCTATCAATGCCCACCTAGCACCAGATCATTTCAGTGTCTGGAATTTTTCTTGCTAATTTTTTTCAGACATTTCCTTATGTTAAAATATTCTGTCAAGGACTTTTCTTGGCTCATGATTTTTGAAGTGCTGTTATCCCCATGCTTGTTTTTAATAGCCATTTGGCACCTGACAGCACATGTTCTCTTATATATTATCTTCCATTCTGTATGCACTACGGTTTGTTTATTTTGTTGCTATTTATAGGAGGGTCTCCCACAAGGCTTTGGGCACTGGTAATGGTTTTTAGAGAACAGAAATATCCTTGGAGAAATTTCATAAATGGAAAATAACCCAGATGATTAACAGATGCAATGAGAGAGCATATATTATAACCTGGTTTTTGTGCCTGCATCACTCGGAGGAACCTGTCAGTCCACAGCTGAGCTATTATGGATCTGTCTCAAGGAATATATGCTTTATCCTCCAAATATGATTATTTCCCCTGCCAAAAGAAAATGCCAGTAGACCTACATTTCTTAGGAAATCTAAGTAATTTTCATAGGGAAAACATGGAAATTTCTGTAATTTACATGCAAACATCATTGTTATAAGTGCTTTCCATAAAGGACCTCATAATCTATAATGCTTTAAAAGACAATAGAGGAGGAATTAAAATGTTTGCTGGGAAGGGATGAAGCCAGTCATAAAGAGTACTTTTAAAAATGTTGCAGATACTGTATGTGAGGAATAGTTATAATCATTGATGAAAAATATGACACTGAAATGCTGTTGTGATTCCAGCATAACAATAGCAGTTTTGTGCATAGCCTGTCCTAAAACACTGGCAGTGTTTGAATTCAAGAGCAATTTCTCACCTGGCCCCAGTGACAGAAGTCAGCCCTCCTCAGTGAGGCTGGCAGTGTGCTGGAAGGGTTTAGCAAAGCAAATGCCTCTTTCATTTAGGCTCAGCTTTCAAAACCTCTGTCGTGTACCTCTCCATAAAGAGAACAAGCAGGCAAAGAGCTTCAAGGAGCTCTCATTCCTTCCTAACTTTTTCCCATGGCAGGTTCATAGGGACCCCATAGCCAGAGGTGCTGGGCCATGCTTTTATACTCAGAACAGGGATTTTTTTGTGCTGCCTTCTCAGAACACAGCCATCCTCCATGTAGCTTTTAAATTCTTAATCTGCAGGGCCTGTGTTTGTGTGAGCAGACAATGTGTTTGCAGAGCAAAGGAAGGAGGGCTGAACAGACATCTGCTTGACTTTTAATAATTGCTTACATTTCCAAATATGTTAGTTCTAAAGTAGCCAATCTGTACCCAAATCTCAAACTAGGCATTCAGAAATCTAATTAGAGAGTAAAGCAAAACATTTAGATTAGGAACAGATGCCTCATGCTAGGCACCTAATTTTTGAGTGTGTTTCTTTTCTTGCTTTAAGAGTATAAATGAGCTGGGCAAGTCATTGTAGCCTTTAGTTGAGGTGTTGGAGCATTATCCCTGGACACAGCTTTCTTTCTTTCCAAGCCAAACAAAATGCTAATGGCAACTAACTGGTAACAATGGGCCAGTCTATGTTTAAGGTAGGTCTTTTCCATCATAAAGCTCTAGGCCTACAGCTCTTCTATGTTAAAGCTAGCTCAAGAGCACAGGATGAAATCTTTCATGTGGAATAAATGGAACTTTGTCCAAATGAATTCACAAGTGTGATATATAACAGCTTCCTCAGCTCTTCAGCACTTTCCTGTCCTGTTCTGTCAGTATTCAGATAGAGAGACAAAGTTATTTTAGCTGCAGGTTGCATCTCCATTCAGCTGTATGCATTAGACAGTTGTTTTTTCAAGTTATCACTGTGAATTTGCCCAGGCTATTATGTAAGCATGAAAATGTGGACTGGTGCTTGTAAACATTCCAATACTTTAGGTACCTTGTGTTAATGCTGGGGTAAAGCATGAGCAATAAGCTGACTCTTCCCAAGATAAGGAAGAGGATTTTTAAAATTCCAAACACGGGATCCAGCATGGAGCAAACCGCAACTTTTGTATATTAGATCAAATTTTTCCGTTTCGTTGGTGCTGACTGAGACCAAATGTTGTTATATTGGTGGGAACTCTATTTGGGTAAGACACACACAGTTTTCATTACCAATATCTGTCAGAAAACTGCTGATCAAAGCTTAGTAGGGATTGTGACTGGGCATGTATCTGTGGATATATATGTATAGATATATGTATTAGACAAACTACTAATTGCAATAATCACCTCCAGCAAGTTCCTCATTCAAAGGAACACTTAACAAGGGGCAAACAATCAACGGTCCCCCACTCCCAAACAGATTTATGTTGTTTCTGATTTTTGTCATGTGCATTCCAATAGGAAATATATTTTTTTATTTTTTTCCACCTGAAAAACAACTATGACTTCAAAGGAAACATGATTTCCCTGACCATGGATCAGTGGTCAGTCCAGAAGGCACTTTACAATATTGCATGCACCCACATTTTTTCTAAACAGAATAATTACAGCCTAAAATCTACAGCTTTGCTGGAACTGGGATTAAATCCTGTTAATTAAAAGATAAATATGAGATAACTGACAATTTAGAAGTTATTTGTATGTTTTGTTATGCTGTTTGCGTGCTCAATGTGTTTTCTCAAGAATAGTCAATAGAGAAGATCAAATGTGCTGATAAAAACTGATGAAGCTCAGTCCAAGTCTGTCCATTTGCAAGAGTGTTTCACTTCTTTGGATTCACTAAAGGAGATTTCTGCCTTTTGTATGTATAATCAGAATGCTGAAAAAACCCTAAAGAAGATGAACAGATTAGATTCAAAACAGTAAGGAATGAGGGGCGATTTCTTAAAAAACAAATACTTTCTTTGGTCTGTAAAGCCAGGAGGTTTCAAAATATTCTTGGATTTTCTGCCTCTCCCAATCTTGTTAGAAAATTCTGGTGCATTTTTATGACAACAGAGCTCGGATGTTGCCAGTGCTGCAGAGTCTAGTGATGAATGGGCCCTGTCATTTTACCTAGCAGTTTTCTCAGCAATATTTAGCTAAGTCTTGTAGAAGTAACTTTAAAGGATTATTCGGGGCTCAAGGTGACATTCTGCTTTTACAGTGTCTTTTTCCTGCTTGCAGTTGGTTTGACTGGTTGGGGGTGTTAGGGTGTAAAAGCTGATTCACTCTGCTCTCTGCCTCTCAGAGGGAGCCCTGGCTTCCTGGAGCTTTCTCTTGCCCTGTTTTCCTGCATTCACCTCCTTAAACATTTGATTTCACACGTCTCCATCCCAGCGGAGCTTGGGCACTTTGCCTTATTGCACACTTGGACACCATGTGGGCAGCGCTAACATCCCTGCCTGTTGTGCTGGTTTTGCTGCAAACACGTCCCATGTTCTGGAGAGCATGGTGAGATGTGGCTGTTCATAAGCAGCTTTTACACTTTACTCCTGAGTTTCTTTCTCTTCTGTCTCCCTTCTCTAGAGGCTCCTTTTCAAGCATGTGCAGAGAGCCTGAGCAGCAGCACTGGCTCAATAGACCCTGCTTATTCTGCTTATCAGAGGCTTCAAATTTGGCTGTGGGCTCTAGCCAGACTGGCACAGAGTTCATGTTCTCTTTCAAACTCTGACTTTGTCAGTAGTCAAACATTCTCTGAGCGTCCAGGGCTTGTTCTCTGTATTGATTTTTTTTTTTTCCCCCCCAATTTGGAAGTGTTCTAATCAAAAGAAGAACAAGATTCTACGTTTGTGCGTATTGTTTCTACTGTCCTCATGCCACACATAATATCCTTCCCATAATATAATTAACTTAAAGTCTGTAGAGCAATTTAGGAAGATACTTTCCAGCAAGACAGATATCTATTATCACCCACAAAAATAAAATGAAAGCAAAGAAAGCCCTCTCCAGTCCAACTGGGATTTATAAGCCACATTGTTTGTTTAGTGGTGGCTATTTGACTAATTGAAATCTCTGTCACAATGAAGAGCTGGGCTATGTTAGAATGTTAGAGAGCTCAGGAAGCCTGAGGCAGAGTCAAATGTGAGCACAATAGATGGAAAGTTTTGTAGGCTGACAGAAACCCTTGCTTCTTTATCCAAAATGCTCAGATAATGCTTATTAAGAAGAGAATAAAAACTGTGGTTATTTTTGTGGAATCAAAATTGTTTCTTTGATGTCTTGGAACACCTCAGCTCTTTTTTGTTGATCTGGACTGACCTGGCAAAATACCAAATTTGGCTTCAAATTTATATTGTTCCTTTGGGATTCATTCAACACTGACAACTGCAGCTGCTGAAAGGGTGTGTAGGTGGGGCAAATCATCTTCCCTTGCAAATCCTCTGTGCTGGCTGTGTGGCAAACCTCTCTCCCTGATGCTTTCTAGGAAATTCCTGGTGCTCTCTAAGGAAATTTTAAACCTCTTGCTTTGAGCTCCTCCACACAGAGTGAGAGAACTTGGTACCCTAGAGAAAAGCATGTTCTCCTTTCTGCTGCTCTTATTTGGGACTTAATGTAGGTTCTTCTTGTTACTGGTGGACCTAAACCTAATCTCTGCATTTCTTGGAGCCTTAAAAACCTTTCATACTTCCTCAAATTTTCTTATATGTGACAGCTGAAAGCTGATTAATTCTTATGAAACTCCTGTTTACATGGAAGGTATCACCAGCACAATTTTTATGAAGGACTTACTAAATGATTAAAAGGGTTTTTAAGAGGTGATTAGTCAAATGTCATGGGTTTTCCAATGCACCAATACCCTCATTCTCACCAGGAGCCTTGTTTTTAGTGTTCTGTGTTCTGTGTTGCTCCTGGAGGAATCAGCCTCTCCTGCTGGATGCAGCACCATGCTCAGAGGAGATCAGATGGATATGGCAGATGCCAAGAGCTTTGTAGCTGACTCAGGTTTCTCTACTCCTGGCCTGTTTTGAAACATTTTCTGTCATCCTAATAGAAAAAACAGTGATTTTTTCTCTTGCCTTATAATGTAAGCTGAGTTCCTGGCTCAATATTTTCATGGTATTGAAGCTGGACAGCTTAACACATCCAAACAGAATAATTTGGAAATAGTATGTAACAGTTTGCTTGGGTGTTTTCCTTCTGTTTTGAAACCCAAACACATTTCAAAATGTTAGAATGTTCTGGAGAGCTGAAGGTCTGTGTTTTGATTAGTTCTGATGCAGAGAGCATCTGTGGCTTGGTGTGTTCTGTGGGTGCTGCAGGATTATCCCTGTAACTCTGCTCCCCATTTGAAGCACGGATAGCTCTGCCCAGTGCTCAGGCAGCTTCTGCCTTGCAAATGCAGCCAGGCTGTTTCCAGCTGAAGTGATCACACACAGAATTTCATCATCATTTTTAATAAAGAGAATGGAAGTTTGACAAGCTGAAAAAAAAATCATTAATTTACAGTTTCCCTCAGAAGCTTCCCAGTATCAACAAAGGAGATAGGAAAGAAAAAGCTTTACTCATTTTAATGGGATTACAGATTCTCCTGAGCATCTGGGGTTAAACTCGGAAAAGGAAATTGGGATTTTTTTTTCCCCCTCTTATTATTTTTTCAGAGAAAAAGCATCTTGCAATAGTCTGTGCTCTATGCTCTATTCTATGCATGAAAAATCAGTCATAAAAAACAACCAGAGAGAAACTATGTTTTAGTAACTAGGTTTGCCAAAGTTTAGCTGGTTTGTTGTAGCTTAGTTTGGCACTATGTGCCACAGTTCTGGGCCTGAGATGCAATCAGTGAGCAGCCCCTGGTAGCAGGGACCTGCAGGATGAATGAACCAGCTCATTTAGAAGCTCCGCACTGTGCTGTGAATCAAAAACATGCTCAGCTGCCTGTTTGCTCTGGAGGCTGACTGGCCTGCTCATAATACCAGAATCATAAGCCTGTTTTGTTTTGATTCTGCAGAGGGTGGGAAAAGAGAGACAACAGGAGTAGGCAGGAACTGTTTGTTATTTATGACCATATGCCATTGTACGAGCTGTGCAGAAACCAGGACAGTGACTTTAGAAGGAAACTCACTGAAAAGATTTGAAAAGGATTTAATTAATTCCTCCCTCCCTCTGTTTTATCTCTGTCTGGAAAGAGCTGGCCTGTGTGGCTTTTATATGGCTCAGTGCAGGATCAGGTGCCAAACTGTGGTAATTAAAATTGGGAGTGAGGAGGATGTGGTAAGACAAAAAGCCATTTTTCTTGACACGCACCTCTGTTACAGTATTATAAAAAGAATTTGCTCACAATTTTTTCCAATTTTTCAAAGCTTCAAAATCCCCTTCAAGCCACCTCCTCACAAGGGGAGAAGAAAAAATAAAAAAGGCAAAATTTCACACATTAATTATCTTCTTCAAACTTGCACATAATTTCAGAAGCTCTTCTCATTATAGCCAGTTTTGAGATGATGTGGTTTCAATAATGTGCAAATCTAGAGGTTCTGAAGGGGGAGTGTTGCTTTTATGAGCTGCTCATGTCTGTAACTGCCACACCCCTGCTGTGCAGGGTGTTCCAGAGAAAACTGTCACTGAAAAGGTGCTAAGTTCAATTAGTGGTGTTCCATAATTAATACGAAATAAGTGAGAGAATTTGTGCCATTGTATGTCAAGAATTTGAAAAAAACAAAGATTTTTTTTTTTCTGAAGAGAAATTCAGGCTGAAATGATACAGGATAAGTCAGACAGTTGCAGAAGCTCTGCACTTTGCCCACTATTTGTGGGCAGTGGAAACAATAGTCACTGTCATTGATCTTGAAGGGAGAAGGAAAAGGAGCCTGTATATAAAAAAGCATTAATAGTATACAAATATATCCTTTATACTATATCCTATATTGTGTTTTATCTGTGGGAACCACTCCAAACCCTGAGCGTCAGTCTGGCTAAAAGCCCTTTGCTACACAATATAGCTGAAGAGAGCCAGATCAAGCTATTCTATGAAGAATTTCTTATTCTAGTCAGTAAAAGTCTGCTGAGTGTGTGGAAGGGTAGAAACAGCAGTTTGATCTCCCAGTCCACCATATGGGGATTTTAATGTAACACCATTGTAGGTAGGCAGGGAATTTGTCCTCCAAACGTAGGGTGGCTGCTGTTGGCACAGTTTGTGCAAAACTCCACATTTATTTAAAGGAAGAAAGATATCCTGGTTACATAGAGAGGGTAAGTACAGACATTGCTGAGGTGAAAGCACAAGTAGCTCAATTACCCCCAAATATTTTTGTCATGTCATCCTTTCCTAAAAACTGGTTTACAAGGAGCGTTCTTCAGATGCTGAATAGATTGTAATATTTAAATTCGTATTCATATGAAATTTGTCACAGCTTTGACACCACAATGAGCTATTCAGAAAGCACAATCAAGTCATGTTTACAGTGCTTTTATTGGCATTCTGCTGTGAGTTACAAGGTGCTTGACAGCTTTCCTCTCCTCCAAGTTGTCCTTTTTCCTGTTTAATAAACACTGATTTGTGTCTCCAGCCAGCAGAGCTTAGTGTACTGTCACAGCTACTGTGACAGCATCATTTTACTTTATCTTGATGAGAAAGTGTCCTCTGCAAGCAATCCTGGGAATGCTCATGAAGACAGATGGGGCACAAAGGGTGCACAGGTGGAGGGCAGAGCTCCTGTGTGCTCAGCCCCTTGCTGCTGCTGATTCCCTCCAGGACTACTCTAGGCTTCACTGCTTGAGAAGGGCAAGTGCAAAATAATTCAATGTTTTAAGCATATAAGTGGCTTTGCAGGATTAAAATGGTTATTTAGCCATGTAGCAGGAGACCCAGAATGTCAGTCTGCCTTCCTCGTGGAGATGAACATGTATCTGTAGAAGCTGTTGTTGGCAGAACATTGAGGTATTGGCTGAAATGGTGTGGGTGAAGATTTTCTAGTTGGACTCTAGAGAAACAGAAAATAGGTCTGGAGGCTATTGTAAATGCATCTTCTTGGTCTCTGGCATGAAATTACAGCTCCAGGAGATTTGGATGGGAATAAAGTTGTGATAGAGGTATCAGAGTATCCTCAGAGGAGGTATCAGAATATCCCCACTCATTTATTTAATGGTTTTTGTCAACTGAACAAAACTGAACTCGCTCTGTGTGTGCCAGCAGCTTCCTACCACCTCATCTGAACAGGTATGTCAGGACTTTGACCCATTCTGGTCACAAAGTAAAAGGCAAGGGAAAAAATAGTAAATGGCCTGGAAAAAGTGTGTTTTCAGAAGATATTTGTAATGAAGTTGTGCCTATTTTTCCTTATTTACAGCGCTCGCTGATTCCTTTAAGTAGAAGGTTCAGCTTTGTAGCCAGGGATGCACGTGTGCCTTTCATCTGCTGTCTCACCCTGTCTGATTGTCTCAAAGCTGTGGAATACCTTGGGCTGGTGCCTAAAATGAATTCAGTGTAACAGGAAGAGTGAATCAACACAGGTATGTTGGCCACAAGCTCCTGGGAGCACACACGTCCTTTCCATAATGTGCATTATTGGTGTAAGCACAGGCTGCCCCTCAGAGTTTGGCTGTTTTTCTCTGCCCAGGCAGACAGTGGGAGTGCTGGAGGATCAGGGATCTTGCTAAGTCAAAGAGCCTTGATTTACATCAATGTAAGAAGGGTTTCTCAAATCAAGGCCTAAAAAGAGTGGCAACAAAGCCAGACTCAAAACCCTCCAAGCCATTGAGTGCAGTAGGAGAGCAGCTCATTGAGGAACAGTTCACCCAGCAAACACATGGGCTGTGTGCACTGGCAGTAAATGAGAGAGAAATTGCTTCCCTTCATGCTACACCCCTCTCCCCTACTTTTTAGTGCCTGTGAAGAATGCAAGAAATGGTTCTGATCCACTGCAAATGAAAAAACTCAGCATATTCTCCATCATGTGTGGTAGAGCTGGATGGAATACATGGGGTGATGCACTCTTGCTGTCTCTGCCTCCTAACTCTACCAATCTGAGCATTCATTTTGAGATAAGGCAGTGATTTATACAGAAATCTAAACACATGGGAACATGCTGTCCTGTGGAGTGACAGGCAGGCTGTGAAATCCCCAGGATGTGCCTTTGCAGAGAATGGCTCCTTGGTGCAATCTGACAACTCCATCAAACAGCAATTTGAAATATCTCCAGAGGAGATGTTGTCCTTTGACTCTTCTACATGGGCAAAAAAAAGAATAATAAAAAAATCTTTATTTGCTTTCTACAGTGACACCTTGCTAGTTGTAAATGTGAATTTTCCAGAGTCTGTAATTCACAGCCTTAAAAGCATTCTCCCTGCCTTGTGCTGTCAGCTCCAGATAGGGAGGTGTGACATGCCGGGAAGGCTGACTGTCAAATGGTGGTCAAAAGACTTCTGGGTGAGAAATAGCTTTAAAGTGACCCAGACAAGGCCGGGGGTCAGTCAGTTTCAGTCTTGAGTTGTCATTACTTGGTGTGCTCTACACTGTCACTGTGTCCATCACCTGCAGTGACAATCTCCTTTTTACTGAGAATTATTTACATAGGAGTTTCTGAATATGCAGCATTAGTTTCAAAGTCTGTTTTTTTTGAAGAAACCTTCTGCTATCCAGACCTTTGGGGATTCTCTTCTAAGCTAAGCTGAATAGGAATACACAGCTTTCTTGAGGAATTGTTGAAAATACTGCCATGTATTGGACTGTCAAACAGCTGAAACAGCTTCTGCTCTGGGCTGTGCCTCTGCTGGAGTTACTGGGGCTGCAGAAAGCTCTGCTGAGTGGGACATGTACCTGCTCTGTCACACTGCAGGCCACTGTCCAGCCCATCAGCAACTCCACCTTTGGGGCCTAAATGGACCTAATAGCTTTTATTATGTTCTGTTCAACTGCTGTTGCCACTTAGTCAAATATTCTGGAATGCATTTAGCAATGAGGTTTGCCCAGCCTCTCAATTCTCCATTGTCCAGCCAGCAGACAGCCAAAAATGACGCAGGACTGCCTTTAGTGCCACACCGTGTAGTGATCAGTATGTGAGGAATGTTATTTATTAGTTGAATGTACAGCTCAAAGTTCAGCTTGCTTTGTGCTCACTAGACACTGAAAGCAAGTTTCAGGAGATGAGAGGCACTGGAGCCTCACAGATTTGTGAAATCCTGCCATGATTCAAAGTTACAGCATTACTGATTCCCATTTATCCAGGCCCACAGGTTTCTCTTCTTTTTATCTCATTGTGCAGAACTGTACATTTGAGAAACAATTTAAACTTGACTTTTGGCAAGACTTCCAGAAATAGACTTAAGCATTTCATCCCGTACCGCTTTCTGGATTCTTATTTTTTATCTTATTTTGTTTGGCAGTAGTTTTCTTTTTTAGGGAAGAAATTACTCACCTAGCTGCTTCTTTAAGGTAAATATGAATTAAAAGCATAAGTTTTTCAGGTATGCAGAGAAGTTTATAGTATTTGGCCAGAAACAAACTGTCTAAACATAGTGACAGATGTGCTTTATGTAGTCCTTCCAACCCAAACCACTCTAGGATGCTACTAATGGCTTATGTAGTTATAAACAGCATTTTGCTTGATTAATAATCAAGATTTGATATTCCCTGTTTGGTGGGAATCTCTTTGGGAGTACATAGTATTAATAATCCACTTTGTTGTTTCAGTCCAGTGAACCAGTGCCCTTGTGAAGGAAAGGAGTGCTTAAAAAAAAACCAACAAGACATTGGCCTCTTTAGTACATTTGTAATATTTTATAACATCTAAACTGTTAAGAATACAGTTTGGGAGTTTAAAAAAAAACGTAGAAATGTGGAATACTTGCCCAGTAAATTGCTTGGCTTTTGACCCTTAAAATTCAGAATGTTAAGGACAAAGATAAATTTAAAACAGGATCTCAGTTTAAAGGAACCTGTCAAGATACTTTCCCATCATCTGTAAAATATCTCCCCTTAGGCTGTTTGTTATATAACAATACCCCAAAGATCTTGAAATTCAAATCTCTTGTGACTTTGTTTTTTGGCTTTTAAAAATTATTTTTAAATGGTTACTTCTCTCTGTTAATTTGTTTATTGTAGGGTAGTATAGAAATCATCACTCTTGTCTTAGTGTGATAGATGATAAAGGAATTCTTAAGAATAAGTTTGAAAGGAAAACCTGGAGAAATGAAGAATGTGAAATCCTGTTTAAGAATGATGGAGAATTGGAAAAATTACATGTATTTATATAACATCTATATTATATTATGTAGATCCTGATTTTTTTGAATATGCAAGCACGTAAGTGAATTCATCAAAATATTCCTTTCTGGCAATGCTGAAATTAATCCAACACATGCTGCCAGAATGCACTGTGTGTACTTGTACAGTTTGTGTGCCTGTGCTCACATGAAGTAACCCACCTAATAGAACCTGAGAAAGCTGGAACAAAATGTCCTCTTTTGTCTTTGAAATTTCTCTGCTGGCTTGACTGAAATTGGCAGGCTCCCTCCCAAACTCCTTCCCTGCAGTCAGAACACATTACCTGTCAGGGGAAAAAAGAACCAGGCTGACTGATTCTGAGTGCAGCTTCAAGGATGCCATATGAAAAAGCTTCTTTAACTTGGACATTATCAACAATACATAGAAGGGTGCAATGTCATTTTCGAAATAACTGCTTCTCTTTGTTTTTCTGCATGCCTAGTTAATGTGAAGTTCAGAAACACATGTATTATTTTGAAGTCTTGCCCAATGTGTGCAGATATTTATATCTGAAATGGAGAAGAGCTTTAATTTGACTGGTGGCCAAGAAGGAAGCTCAGGCTGGATCAGGTTTGCATGTCTGTCAGACAAAGGGTGCAGGAGATCTAAGGGCAAGTGCATTGGCTTGTTTTACTGAAAGAGGAAAGCAGAAGGAGCATTAGTTTTAAAATTGTTAGGAGTGCTTGTAAGGTGGTATTTTCATCCTACAGTAAAATGGATCAGGACAACTAAATTGTAGTACATAAACATTCTGCCTTTCACATGTACAGTGATTTATTCAGTTTCTTAACTCACTTGCTGACTTCACTTCTTAAAATACTGAACCCAAATCAGATGTGGTGGTCTCTTCCCAGTGACACCAATGTTCAGATTAAACATCAGCTCTGGTCCCTGTTAGCCTTTGCCAGTGATGCCAAGGGACCAGGGGCAGGAAGAGCCATAGCCTGTGTGAGCAGCCCAGGGCTGGGGGCAGCCCTGGCTTGTCTGGATTTGTCACAGAGGAGCCCTGGGCAGGAATTCAGTCCTGTATCTGCACAGGTCCAGCAGCTTGTTGCACAATATCACTCTCAAACACTGCCTTAATTTTTTAATAAGTCTCTTCCAAAAAGTCACTGAGCTGGAGCATTCTTTGGATGGCCATTTTTTAATGTACAAAGTAGAAATTATGGTAGCCACACTTTTTAAGAAGGAACCATGTCCTTACATTAGAAGTGTCTTGCTAGCTCAAAAATTTATTTTAGCAACAAGGTAGGGGGTTGAGTTGTTTTTGCATTTTTATTGGTGCCCATAATTATTTTTCCCTGGTTTTGCTCATTTTTTCACCGCTGGCCACAGCATGCTGGTTGTTGCCTGTAAGTCAGTTTGCAAATGAGACAGCTGTTCCCATTTGGACACAGAGTGGACAGCATCTCCCTGGCAACTGGGGCTGCACGAAGGCTGCCTGCATGGCTCTGCCTGATACTTTGGTTTCTTCCTTCATTTTAGCAGCCATCACTCACATGGGAAGGGACACTGCAGGGTTAGGTAGGGCAAAATGCACAGATACATAAGGAATGGAACCTAAGCAATGGCATGTTTTCATTTTCTGCACAAGGGCACCCTGATAGCCTTTCAAAACTTTTTTTTAGTTAAAAATGTGTTCTTTCGTGCTCAAACACCTAGGCATGGGAACGGGTTTCATTGTATGTGTGTGAAATGTTCTCCAGGCATGTGCCATCAGAGTGGGGCTTGCTTTAATGACTTACAGGACTGAAGGCAGCACAGAGAGCAGGAGGGCATGAGCTGCCTTGTTGAATAAGAGACCTTTATGCACATGGATTATAATTTTTTTTTGTGATTTAGAGAAAATTAGCAATTGTCTTTCTTGGCATAAACCACTTGTGAGTTAGAGGAGACATCTCTCTTTCCTGACATCAGCATCCCCCCAAACACCAGCTCCTTCCCTCTCCAGTGAATCAGTGGCAAGTTAACACTTTTAAACATTCTTTCCTCACTGTGTGAACACTGTCCCAGCTGTAGGAGAGAGAAAATATGAGGTCATGTGTGAGCTTGGTGAATAGTCTAGATATAGAAACAAGCTAGTTGTTCCTGGAAAAATGTCCTAAAGGACTGACTCTCCAGTTGCTGTCAGTAAATCTGATCCACTCTGCCCTTGTGCTTCCTTCTGAGAACTCCCAGACGCAAAACTGGAGAGCAAATATGTAGAAATAAGTTACCATGGCTGATACCAAAAAGCTATGGTAGCTGTTCCCACAATTACCACCTTTCATCCTGTCACTTCAATTCTCTCTTCTCATGGACATTTGCCTTTTAGGCACCCTTGAAAACATTTTAGTTACTTTTTTTCATTAGTCTGTATACACTGGATGGGTTGCCTGGCTTTGGCTGTAATTGCTGGCAGATGCCTCGTTAGCTTAGGAGTGAAACTCCACTACAGGAAAAAAGCCCTGCCAAGAATCCTTACCTAATGACCCAAACTGTGCTAATTGCTTCCACTGCAAACAGGAGCTTCACTTGCCAGATACAGTGCTGAGTGGTGCAAAACCTGAAACAAACCCATACTCGTGCAAAAGGATATTTTTGGGGGACGTGGATAACAGCAAATGGCATGTCCAAGAGCACTGCCAAGAGCCTTCTTGCCTCAGGGTGTGATTTCTCCTTTCTAGCGCAACTGGGTGCCACTCACAGCTTGGTGGTGGCTGAGAAAATCAGGGTCTTGTAGCTTTACTGCTTGAGAGGGGGTCTTTGCTCAGGACACAGGGATTTTCTGTCAGGAAAAAGTAAGAAAATAGATTTCCCTGCAGTCATGAGCTCTCTGGCATGCCAGAAGGCATTGCACTGCTTTATTAGAGAAAGGGAATAGAATAGCAGCATGCGATGGAAATGACTAATAACCATGGGAGCCCTCGGGGCTGGGCTTTATGTTCCTTCTTTTTTTGGGTAGTTTGAGTCTCCCTGTGAAGGTTAACTAGGGGAAAAGCCTCTTCTGCACCAGCAAGATTTCCAGACTGAAATATTGCAGCCATGCCTCCTTGCTCTCTGAAGGCTGCAGAACTTTGTGGAAAACAGAGGCAGTTCTTCTCTTCCTAGAGTTTAGGATTTAAATAGCTTTAGAGTTTCTTCCATATGTGAAAAACGCCAATCACTTGTTTTTAAAATTTTAAAAGTTGCATAGTAATAAAATGGTTGTAAAGATAGTAATAAATTTAGAGTAATAAAAATTTGGACACTTAGGATTAGGACAATATGAGACAATAGAAACAAAGAGTTACAGACAGCCCAGGTACCTCTTTCTGGGCAAAATAAGCCAGAAAAAGTACACCTGTTAACAGAGGATTAACCCTTAGAAGCAACAACCTGTTGCATGTCCGTGCACCTCATACAGGATGCAAAAATTCCATTCAAACACAGGATTCTGTCTGGTCAGTGTCAGCTTCTTCCTCTGAATCCTGACAGCATCTTCATGGCTGAGCGAGGCAGGAAGAAGTTGGTTTCTCCTGATAAGAGGGCAGTAAATTCTTTTTCTCTGAAAGATTTAGGTATCCCGTGGCTGCTATTGGTGTGAGTACCTCTGTTTAAAAAAAGTATCTTACATACCATAGTTTCTATTTTAACATTTTGTTATAACCTAAAACTATATTTAACACACTAAAGATAATTAATACAGCATTACTTTCTAACATAACACATATAATATTCATTTTAATGTTTGTGAAAAGCCAATCATAAAATACACATTTTTCACACATATAAAAGTAGCATAGGTGGTACTGTGTGCAGTACAAAGGTACTGGGTTGGAAACCTTAAATGAAAGGGCAGAGAAGAGAGCAATCTACTGTAGGATTTTGAAAATGAACAGTTAATACAATTAAAGTATTTGGGAAAGAAATTTTGGAGGGAGACTTGGAAGATGGAGCTGGAAATACACAATTGCCATTAATTTCTGGAAGCTTTGGGGAATGTCAGCAGAAGAGCAGCAAAGTAAAGCAGTGTCTGTGGGAGCTGGGCTACCTCTTCTCATGTATCTAAGCTTGGAACAGGCTAATTGGTCTAATTAGGACTTTTAGGGGAGGTGGAACAAGTTCTGTGGGTGCTGATGGCTTCCCAGGTGTCCAAGAGAATGGGTCAGGTGGTTGCTGGCTAGTACTCACCTATAAAAAGGCTCCTTATTTCCAAGGGCAGAGGAAATGGGATCTCCCTCAAACTCATAGGCTTCTTTCTGCTTACTGTGTGCTCAAAATGAAAGACTAATTCTCTCTGCATGCCTGCTTAGTGTTTCCTGTCTCTTGCAGGAGTTTTAGGGACCTTTCTGTGAGCTGGTGCCCATGTTTTGGTGGCTGGAGCAGGGCTGGGTGAAGTGCAGTGCTGGCTTTGGCACATAGGCTGCTTGATAGAGTGATGCTCCTTGGTGATTGCTCTTCCCTCCAAGGCAGCAAAGAAAACAATGGAAATCTTTTATGCTTGACTCTGATCCACATCTTCTGTCAGCACTTGGCATATGTCCATTAGGAAACAAGTTGTCCTGGCTGAATTCCCAAGTGAAAAGGAGGTATTTCATTATATTTCCTGTGAGTGTACATCACAGAACCAGCCTGGCATTAATTGGTTGCAACAAAGCATCTCCTACTGCAGTGATGGGAGGAGATGGGGGTGGCACAAAGCAAGCCTGGAGTGCCTGGAGTTTCCTCCTAAACCTAATTAGATTTAGAGGACCTTCCTGTTGGGAACAGGCTTTGGATCTGACCCAAGAAGAGCAGCCTGAGGCAAGGATGATCAGCAGGGATAGATTCAGGGAGATGCAGGAAAACAGTCCAGATCTTGCCTGTGCCACTCATTGTTAGAAGTCCCAGCTTGCACAAACATTAAAGACTTCCTCAAGTGCTACACTGAGTTTAATTTGTAATCTCTGGTGAAATCTTTTTTTCCACTGCTACTTTTAGGAAGATTAAAAAAAAAAAAATCAAGAAAAAGTTCTTCGTGGGAATGCATGAATGCTGTAATATCCCATGGGAAGAACTCTCTGTTTCTACCTGCCTCCTTCATTTCTAAGAAACCTTTTCCACCTCTCCCTTATGGACAGGAGAAGCAGGGAGAAAGACTTTAAAAAAGGATCATAGTTCTCAAACATTAATAATGCTCACAGCAGAAGTCTCAAAAGGCCCCCAAAAAGATTATTTTACTAGGAAAAATTTGGTTTTGTGTTTCCAAAATTGTTTATTAAAATCCTAGCAATTCCCTTGCTCCATGCCAGAGGAAATCTCTGTCAGTGTTCAAAAATCTGATCCAAAGGCAGCATTTTTACAGTTTTCCATTGATTTACTTCCTGGTGCCTGCCAGATCACATAATCCTGGCAACATGCTCCATCTTCCTGCTTCCTGAGGCTCTTGGTATTTCTCCTGAGTTTTTCTTCTTCCTTTTTAACCTCGTGTGCATGTCCTGGTCCGTGAAACCAAAATTCACCTACTTTTCTTCTGGCTTCCCTGTTTCAGATATCAGTATCCTTGTCTTCTGTGTTTTTCCTCCCCTCAGAAGTCCAGAGGGACGTGAGTTTTGCTTTACAATGTGCATGCTTTCCCCTGATTATTCACTTTATTTCTACAATCTCTGATTTCTTTTGCTAAGGAGTTAAAATATCCACAAAGAAAGCAGCAATCCTAGAACTATCTTTTGAAAATTAGAAAAAAGCAAGAATGCAAAGCATCAGTTGCATGCTTTCAGTTTCTTTAATAGTCTCTTTTCTTTTGTTTTTTTTTGTAAACTTGATGGTTTTATACCTGTCTGTGGCAATTCCTCACTGAGTCATGGGAGGAAAGCTGATCAGGTCAAATGATGTAACACAACTTTCAGTCTCAGTTCTGAGGAGTAACAATTTTGCAGTCCCTGGATGTGGAACTCCAAATTCTGGATGTTTTTTTTAAAGAATGATATGGGGCAAATAGTTACTTTAGGTTTTAGAGAACTCACCATGTAAGTATGGAATGATACTCACATGAGAGCTGTGAATGGGAGACACCTGACTGTCTCCAGATCGGTAATAAGTGAGAGCATAGACAGAGGCAAAAGGGCTCAACTCTAAATCATTAAGATTAGTCAGGTATTTGCAACAAGTGTAAATTAGCTAAAAATGTTGCTGCATCTGTATGGTTGTGGAAAAACATCCTTATTCAAAGAGAAACAAACAAAACTGATTGGGGATTTTGGAAGAAAAAGCAACAAACATTAGTCATAGGGAAATTTGATAATCCTCTTTATTTGCTTTTAAGCAATTTTTTATGGATTTTTTTTTTTTTTTACCAGAATACAAGCTTACATAAAAGTGGTGTTTCTCCATTGAATTTTAGAGGGGTATTTCCCTCCCTAAATCTAGCTGTGGTTTTCTCCTGTTTTGTCTCAGAGTTGTTCTGCACATCTCACACCGTTGTCTTTAGGCAAATAAATAGCCAGGAAAGTTTCTCTCAGAGGTTTTCACAGTCCTCTTTTAAAAATGCAACGAGACTGCAATCTTTAAGGAGATGCAAACAGCACCTCAAATTCTCCAGGGATGTTTTTGACTCAAGGAGCAAAGCTATTTTCCCCTCAATTGACTCAGTAATGAAAGGATGGAATGCTGGAAACATTTATTAGCTGCTAGGTGAAGTGGAGAGAGACAAGCACTTTGGTGTGGTCTCAAATCTTTATCAATTAGCAAACGCAGGTGTCAGGGAGACAGGGAACAACACAAATCCTGTAGCAGCAGTGGTGCAGTTCCCATTACCTGCCTGGCTTCCTGCAACCTGAACAAATTCCCTGCACCTTGGTTTGGAAAGAGGTGTTGTTCAAAAAAGCCATAACTGTTAAATTGATGCTATTGACAGGAGTTGAGTCATCTCAAAAGTGTTAATAACTCATCAAAGCACATTATCAGCTGGCTGGTTTAAAGGCTATCTGGATGTGAAATTAAAGTTGGATTCCACTGGTGTAATATGATGATTGTGTTTGGCAGAGATGAACTGCAAGTAGCGTTTTGTTTGCCCATGGTGTTGCTTACAGCAGTTTTAGGCTGGCAGGGGGAATGAGAAGATAAACTTGCAAAATTTGCAGCTTGGCCAAGTGGTGTGGCTCTGGCTTTTGTCCCTTTTCCTGTTTGTGCAGGGTCAGTCAGCACAACACTTGCCACAGCCTCAGTCTGCTGAGGGTGCTGGGCCAGCCCAGAAGCTGAGTGCTGGCACCAGCATGAATAACTGCAGTGCTGACATCATCTGTCTGGGAAAAAACACATGAATAATGGTGAAAGACAGCATGTCTCAAAAGCCAAGCTGAAATTATGAGTCGAACCTTGTCATTTTTCATTTTTTTGTTAAATATTTACCTTCCACTTGAATTTGAGGTACCCACTGCCCTTCTGTGACCTTACAAGATAAATCCCTTGGAAGATTTCTGGCAAAACTTTCACTAAGTGAACGCTGTTCCTTCAGCTGGGGACTTTTCAGATGAACTGTTCTTTACTCAGCTCTGATGCACACCTCTCATGTAGGCGTGTGCTGCCCTGTGTGCCTCTCCACGGGCTGGTTCCATGGCAGCAGGAGCCTGCAGGGCTGCAGGTCCCAGCCCTGTGGCCATTCCCTGCTGCTCTGAGCAGCTCTCTGGCCAGCACACACCCTCTGGGCATGCTACTCCTTGTCCTGTGCTTATCCATCCCTCTGCCAGGTAATCCTCAGGTTAGGGTACATGAGAACATAAGTTTAGTGCTGCTATATAGGAATTGGAGGTACTGATGGGAGGCTGCTACCTCAGAGAATTACCAATCCTTTCATTTAGGATCCAAACCCTGGATTTAGGCATTCTGTTCTTCTGCTAGGAAGAGAGAAATGCAAAGCATTGATGCCAGAGTTTAGTGTACACTCTGTCCTGTGTTTCTGTTTTCTTCCTCATCTTTTCCCAGCTCTGGTGCTCCCTGCAGAGGGAAGGTAGAGTTAAAGGCACTGTCATGCTCGGCTTATTGAACAGCACATCTGTAGTTCATTAGCATCCAAATGCCTTTCAGCTGATTGTCTCCTTGGTCACACTGCTCCAGAGCTTACAGGATGAAAGTACCAAAAGTTCAGAAATAATGGGTTGCATTGTTGCTGAAGGAAATATCTGATTAGTGGAGGCTTGCCCGTATACTGTACCAAGGAAATGCAAAAATGCAAAGGAATTTTCTCTTCATTATTCATGTGTAATCACGTTTTTAAAACACTAATAATTAGGCAAACGTTTCTGGAAAACATGAGGCAGTTTATTCATAGTCTTCCTGTGTTTTGCAGAGTTTTGATTTTTATGTAGGTAATTAAGAAAAAGAGGTTTTGAACTCTAATAATTGCTTGGCTGGTCTCTTTTAAGGAAAGAGTTTGAATAAGAGTGAGGGAAGGAAAAGGATTGTGGCTAACTTTTCTCTCTCAGACTCTCACCTGTGCCAGGCTGGAGTTGAACTGAGGATGGGCTCACTTAGAGGAAAGAGGACTGGCATGGCTGTGTTTTGGGTAGCTGATGTGTTCATTTGTGGTGGTTGAAACACAAGTGAAGCGTGACACGTTTTTATAGGGAGAGGAGCTCTATTCATTCAGTAATGGACTAAAAGGGGACACTGCAGTGTGAGAGTGAAGTGCTTAAAGTGAGTGCCCAGCCTGGGGTAGTTGGGGTGCTGTGCCTCAGCAAGGAGGTGTTTTACAGACCCACATGGAGGAATTTCTTGTGCCAGCTCTCCCCAGGTAGCAGCATCACTCAGTGATATAAAAATATGATAACCAAATGGTGCAAAGAGATAAAAGCTGCTATCTGCTCAAAAGAAAAAGGTCACTAGTGTAATGAAAAAAGCCTTTGCTGGAGCCATTTGCATTGTCCGCTCTTTCTGTGGAAATCCCTGACTGCAAAACTTGGTCCAGCCCAGCAGCTCTGGGATTTACCTTTATAAGGAAGAAAAACAAAAATCGATCTGGTAAAGTGCCTGCATGGAAAATAAGATTTTCAGTCTCCTGCAGCAGGAGAGCAGGGGGAATATCTGTGGCGTGGGTGAGAAGCAGCACCCAGCAGTGCCTGATGAGGGGCCCACAACCTGCCAGCTCTCTGTGGCAGCCCCAGGCGTGTCAGGAGGCTGTCTCTGCCCTTTTTGCTGGCTCAGCTCATGCACAGGTAAATCTGCAGCAGGATCAGACCCAGCCCCTGCCAGCCCAGCCTCTCCCCTGCTCAGCTGAGCACTCTCTGCTCTGCCTGGTTGCACTGCTGGGGCACTCTGTCATTTTTCAGCTTGCTGCACACAGATATAAGTTACTAATGTATATATTCCAGGCCTGCCACTGCCTAGGGTTATTTATGAACTAATATTTTCTTTATCATTAGGTAGGAGTAGTTTTAGTGAATACATACTGAATGCATAAATCTGCCAGCTCCACTCAAGTAGGGGGCAGCAGCTGGAACAGAACATGCCAATTTAGGCAAATTTCAGAGAAAGTATTTTTTTCTCTTTTCACGGCCCGGGGTGAACCTGATTTGAAGGCTCGTTTCTGAAGCACTGGTACAGAGGTATAGCCTTTCCTTTAAGCAAAATAAATCTTTGGGCAGCAAAGCCTGCTGAGGGTGTCAGAGGGTCATTAGTGCAGGAGATCTGTTGTCTCAGGATGCTCTGAGACAAACCCAAATCATATACAACAGAGGCACTGATTTCTGCTTCTGGAGAAAGGAGCCTAAAGAGTCTGGCCATTTAAAATAAAAATCCATTTTCATGGCACATTTCTTTTTTGTTCTAAAGCACTACAAGTTTAGCAGACAAGAAAGGAAAAGATGATGCTTTAATTTTATCCATTCTCTGTACAGTGAACAGAAACCTGGGCTGTATTTACTCCATCTTTTGCAAAGCAGACAGACCTACTGCAAGCTGCAAATTCAGAGTTACTGTCTGTCTAGGCAGCTGGAAATGAGCCTCCTGTGCTGAGTAAAGGCTTCTCTCCAGTGAGTGCAACATACATACCCACAAGTGCCTGGCAGCCTGGCTCTGCATGGCACCAGCACTATATACTATATAACCTGTATAATATTTGCAGAACTTTGGGTGCAACCAGCTTTATGCAATGTGAATTTCCACCATGTGCTGACTGCCTCCACTGTATTTTTAGGAAGAGAAGGTGGCTGGATTTAATGTCACACTGTCCACGAGCTGTGCTGTGGCATAAACCTTGTCACAGAATGCAAATTCATTGCCTGAACAAAAGGCTTTTATTTCGAGTCCATAGCCTCAGCGGTGTCCCTGTAGCAGCTGCCGTTCACGAGGTGCAGTTTAACACCTCAGCAGAGCAGGCATTCGGGGGCTGTGAGGCAGGCAGGTAAATTGAGTGTGTCTCCTTCCTGGCACAGCTCCTCCCCGGTGGTGGCAGTGAGCGATGCTGCTGCTCTGAGCTCTAATGCTCTAAAGACTTGGAGACCATCTGTTTGAAAAAATGCCTCTTTTACCTTGCTGGCCGTGTCTGATGGAAGCCATCGCAGCAGAACAAGGTACTCTGAAGCCGTTTATCTCATCTCATGCTGCCACTGCTCTCCCTTTCTCTTTTTATCTTTCATTCACTCTCTTCCTTTTGTGAAATATCAAGAAACAATATTAACACATTGCACTAATCAAGGAAGCATCTGTAGCACCTGCTTCAGCTTTTGCATCTTGTGTGACTAAATGCAAGATGTGACAGGTTTGACAGATGTCATGGAAAGGAAAGCAGGACTTACACTCTGGGGCAAGCGCAGGAAGAAAAATGGGAAGGAAAGAGTGAAAAGGACATTCTTTGTGTCACACTGGCAGTTTCTATCCCGTGCTTGCCCCTCTAGCATGCAGCAAAGAGGAGGGTTTTGCCCAGGCAATGACTTGGGGAAACAGAGCAGCAAAGCTCCACTGATCTAGCAGACAAGCACAAAAATGGGAGGAAGCTGCGTATGTGTGTTTTGTTTGTTTGGGTTTTTTCCCTTTATTTCTCAATACCAACCTTCAATCAATCAGATATATCGAGTAGTTACCAGGGGTGGCCACTGAAAAGGCAGAAATTCATAAGGAGATGCATTGCCCTGGTAGGCACAAAGTGCCACTCCATATGAGGGCAATCAAAGGAGATATTCTGACATGTTCATAGCCCAGAATTCACTATACTGACCCAAATTATCTATAAACCTGTGAAAAAATCCCTTCATTTTGTAAAGATTTAAGAACTGTTGTGAATTATGAGGGTCATATTTGGGCATAGTTAGAAACTTTACTCCCAAGCATCTGAAGAGAAATCTGTATGCACAGACTGGGTTGTGTTTCTGTTTAAAGGCAAGAACAAAATACTGCTATAACCAAGTAGTATTAAACTGCATGTTAACAGGACCTACTATTCTCA
Source organism: Ammospiza caudacuta (assembly GCF_027887145.1). Taxonomy (NCBI): domain Eukaryota; kingdom Metazoa; phylum Chordata; class Aves; order Passeriformes; family Passerellidae; genus Ammospiza; species Ammospiza caudacuta. The sequence goes on from NC_080601.1 coordinate 11,282,881, forward strand.
AAGGTGTTTTATTTGATCAAACTCAGGCTTTTGTCTCTAAAGTTTACATGTCTCCATCTTTGTTTCTTCAGCTTTAATTCATTTTATTGAAATGGACAATATCAAAGTACTAAGGTGTTTTGGACCCAGTTCAGTCAGAAACTTTAAAAATATTTTTACCTTTATGCACCAAGGAAATCAATAGATGTGTTGAATCTCAGTCTACAAAGCACACTGGAACCAGGAGGACAAAGTGACTGGGAAAAATGAATTAGAGAAGTGACAGTTGTGGCTGCCATCAATTTCCTGCAGCAGTGACATGTTTATCATGGAAGTGACTCCAGCAAGCAGCTGCATTCCCAGCGAGTGTCATAGATCTGAGATGATGCAATCTCTCTTTCCCTCATGTCAGATATAAAAGCCAGCTGTAAAATGGCCTTTGGAGACAAGCAGGTTTGGGCTTTTTTCTGAGCTGACAACGCATTATTCATGTGTTAGGCACTGTGGAGATGGCTGGGATTGCTGTCAGACTCGGGAATCTTTTTCCATTTTATTTTATAGGCAAACATGAGCAATAGCACGAGGGTCAAGCCTCTTCTTCCCCTCTCCTTTCTGTTGTTTCCCCCATTCTTCAGGCTGTGTAACTTTGTGAGCATGACATTTTGATGGGTAAAGTACAGAATGCAATATGTGAGGAATCCCAAAAGGCAGGCACAGCATGCTGCTTGACTTTCAAGTCCTGTTCATCTTCAGCAATAATTTGGTGTCTTAAATGGTTTCCATTCTGTAAATTTGATGATGCATGATATGGGAAGGGGAGGCAGTGTGAGGGGGGGGAGGCAAAAAGGAAGGATGAGTAAAAGAGCAGCTCAAAAATGAAGTAACTACCACAAAGTCCCCTTGAGGGTGGTTGTGATTTTTGAAGGAAATTGTTTCCAAGAAGCAAAAAGAATTTTTAGACTGGGGAAAAGAAAAAAAAAAAAAAAACCCTGCTTTTAGGTTTTATATTTGTCAGGACTTGCAGGCAGTTGTAGTGGTTGGTGCAGCATTTATGTTAGGTATGAGTTTAGTGCTGCAGGATCCAGGCCACAAAGTGGAGGGGAAATGGAGTGTGCCAAAAGCTGTGAAAGCTCACAGTTCTTCTGGCCCTGGTGGAGATGCAACACGAGGGACATCACAGCAGGACAGGCTGGTTTTGGCACCAGCACAGTCTTCACCACTTTGTTAGTTTTTATTCTGTAAACTAGAGATATGCTTTAGTGATTAAAGACAAAATCTGTTATGGACCTTGAGTTGCGATCCCTGCTTGTCATACAATCTCTTTAGATAACAGATAGTGCTATCTTTGATTTGAACTAAGTGTATAAAAATGTATGTTTGTTGCAGGGCATAGGTGCCTGATGAACAAAGTCATGAAAGAAAGCCGTAACTATGTCAAGAGGAAGTGTTTTATAAATAACTAACACATTTAAGGTCTCTTAATGTTTAGAACTCATTTGCATACAGACTTATGTTTCTGAACATCCGAATTGCTTTTAAAATATTTGCCTTGAAAATAGTTTGTCATTTATGTAGTTAGGGTTTTGCTATTTGGTGTTACTCCCTCAGGACTGTGGAGCTGTTGGGAGAATATGAAAAAAAAAAAAGGAATTAATGTTGCTATTAGATAAAATGTCTGTTATAGAGGGATGGTCCATGCAGCCCTTTCCAGAGCCAGGAATGTGAGACTTTTGTATCAGTCACTGCCTATATGATACTTTGTGAGTGAAATCTTCATTTTCACTCCTTTCCATGGTCCAGGGGTGCTCCTAGTCACCCATTTTGCTGAGCAGGGTGTGCAAGGCTCACTCCTTAGAAAACACATCCTCTCAGGGCCAAGAAGAAGCAAACAGGCACTGCGAGAATCGTGCCCTGCTGTAAAAGAACTGTTAAGGCAAATTTTCATCATTTGATTTCAAAATATTTTACATAAATGTAAGCATGTTTACCCAAAGAAGCTTAATCAGAGGGTTGAGTTACAAGTAGGAAATCTCAGAGCTAGTTAAGAATTTGTCCTGGAAACTCCTTGGAATGGTTAATTAAATTGCTTTTTCTTGTCTCCCTCTTTTAATACTGCTCTGTAGAAGGAAGAAAATTTACTTCAGGGAAATGTTTAAAGTAGTTTAAAATTTATCCAGGCCATGTAAATCCTTTTAGTTCAATTTTTATGCCACCAATGATTTCTGTGAGCTGCTTTCAGTTTGAAATGCACTTGGGCAGTGTTTGTAGAAATAAACAAATGGAAGTCCCTCTTTTTGTACACTATCAGTTGTTCTCCTTTTCCCAGTTAGGGGTGCAGAAGAAATGTTATAGATGAGAGAGACATGGGCAGATGAACCTGAGAGAGACCAGAGTTTGCTGTGGCTGTTTGCTGGGCCTAGGAGACATAATTGAAAACGTATCTTTATTTTCCACCTTCATTAATGTTTGCCTTTACAAAATTGCTGATAAATTGATATATAGCCCCTCTTATAGAACAGAAGTCCATTGTCATTTCTAGACCTGTAAAGACTTTAAGTTTTGCATAGGAAGCAGTGTAAATTGTCTGGCAAGCTTTCTTGAGTCAGTTCAAATGGCTGAGAGTGTGGTGGGGGGCAGACAGACATCCTTGTTGAGGGTCTTTAAAAAAATCCATCCATGATACTTTTTTGTTGTTGCTGTTAAAGAAGTGGCACAAAGCAGAAAAGGATGCCTCAAAAATAAAAACAGGCTTGGAAAATGTAAAATGGCTAAACCATAGTGACCAGTGACAGAATATTCAGGCTATTTGGGAAGTTTGGCCGTTTATAGTTGCATTTTTATTTCTGAACTTGTACCCTGAGCCCGTTCTCCTCTAGGGAGCTGTACTGACAGCAGAGGTGGGAATGTGCCAGTGGCAGCAGTGCTGCTTTGGCAGGAGGTGGAAAGGGGTGGTTTATTTAAATGTTCAGGCATGGCCAGTGAGGTGTCTCAAAGTATGGCTGGTTTGTGCCATTTGCAGTGAGCTCTCATCATCTGCAGTTACAGCAGCACCAACAATCTAACCAGAAAATACAGCATGCCCAAAACCTAGAGGAGGTGCTCCAGCATGGCTGAGATGTTTTCCAGTTTCATACTTTCATTTTCAACTAAGCACTTGAAGTAGCCTGCTGAAAATGAAAGTGTTCAATTGCATGCATGGAAATTATCTTTAAGTGACTTTGGAGCTAAAGTGTGATATAGAAGCAGGAAAAGTAAAAAACTCTGATTTGTCTTTTCCTCAGCATGTCATTATGGGGAAAATCTTTTTTTATTTTCCTCTCCTGACCTCGTTTGAAATGTTTCTGAACTGCCACCTGTAGGAACAGGGAAGTGGCAGGAGGTGAGAGTGACTAAATGTAGGTAAATGTTGCCTACATTTATTAGCAGAATTCTTCTAACTTTGCAAATGCTCTTTTGAACCTGAAAAACATTATCTTCTGCTCCCAAAGTTTTGAAAAGAAACAGATTTTAGAATCCATTTCAAAACATGATTTCTATTTAAAATACATTTTGGCTAAATGTTTCATGAGTTTGGCATTTTAAAATAAAAATACTTTGCAAATATTATTAATACTGGGTAAAATGTAAATTCTTTTAGCAGCTGCCTTATATATCAGTTTGGGTTTTTTTTACTTAAAAAGAAAAACAAGCAAGAAAACCCCCTTTTCACTGAGATTTCTGCTTGTCCAGCTCTAAGCGTTGTGAGATGCTGTCAGATAAGGATAATTGCAGAGGAGCAGGTCAGACAGGAGAGCTCAACATCCACATTACAGGCTTGCCTCTTTGCCAGATTTGCTCCATGATCACCACAATGAGTAAATCTTACTTTGGAATTACAATACACCATTTTTTTTTAAGACCAGAGAACTGCTGTGATAGGGAGTTACACAAAACCAGAATAAAACAAAATCAATCCCTGCCCTGCCCAGGAAACAATCCCTCCACACAAAACAAAATAAAGAGCTTGTTTATTGACAATGTTTATAGAAATTTGTGTTGGGATATTTTCAATTATGGTGACTAGTTTAAGTTTCCAGAAGGCAAATAAATGCTTGAGCTAAAAATTCTTGTAAAGGCAAAATTCACTTCTTCTCACACTTGTGCCAGCTTGCTTTATCTGTATTTATACACATGTGCCATATTTATATATTTTTCTAGACAGTTCTCATTATTATCACCACCCAGGGTTGGAGAAGGAAAGTGCAGATGATGAAATAAATTGGAGTGTAGGATGAAAATTCTGCTTTTTCATAGGAAATGTGTCAGGTGGATTAATGGCTGGGCTGAGCCAAATAGCTCTATTATCAGATCAGATAAAGACCTCTCCCCTCCCTGGCTAAAATAATTGAGAAAGGGGCTCTGATATGGATTTTTTGAGAGATGAACTCCTTGAGAGTAAATTAAAGACAGGATAATAGAGTTCCTCAGCACGCATGTGTAACCACTGCTCTGATAAATTGGGATGAATGTAATCTTATAGAGGCCAGCAGCACCCAGGTCTGTCAAAACCCCAGATATATCTGTATCTATCAATACAGATGTGTTTTATTTTCTTGCAGGCCTAGGAAGGGAGCTGCAGAGTGTATGAATGAAATGGAAAATCACTGCAGTGGGTATGCCATACCCACACAGACTGAAAACTCCATTATCTTCCACTCAACCATAAATAATACCTTTGTTCAGGGAAAAGTGTGTGTGTAGGGATGTGCAATCGCCTCTCCCAGCCCAGCACATGGAACAGAGCAAAGAAAGGAAGGGAATGAGCTCAGTGTCCCACCCTGGGCAGCAGCTGGGACTGTGCTTGCCCTGAACCCTCACAGGGAGAAGCTTTGGCAGCAATTCCCACCTTCCATGCCCACAGTGCAGCTCTGCAGTGACAGGAGGAGCTCCCTGGATGTGAGCACAGGTGCTGTGTGAGGGGCTGCTGGGTGCTGTCATGCACCATTTCATCCCTGTGGAATCAAATGAAATTAAATTAAATTAAAAGTGCCCTTCACGTGGGACCAAGGGGATCAGCTCCTCCTGGTCCCACCATGCCTGCACCGTGGGGAGGCTGCTGGTCTGCACCTGCCTCACAGGGCTTGGCTGGAAAACCAACACAACAAAGGGAAAGGAGAGGTCAGGGAAACTAACTGGCAGGATGAACAAGACAAATGATAAAGGAGGCAGGGGGAAGTGGCTGCTGTGTAAAGAAGGGCTGCAGATGAGATAGGAGTGCTCCAAGCAGGGATTGCAAGGTGACTTGGCAACGTTCTGCAAATATTTGAGGGAATAAACATCACTGGGGAACTGAAATTAGTACAAGTTTTATCATAGAGAGCAGGGAGATGATCTGCCAGAGAAAGTTTTTGAAAGACATTAATAAATGGTGAAATGAACCTTTCAGGGGCAAGAGGAGATGTAACATTGAGTGAGATTTTTCAAAATGAAATTTGAAATCAGCCACAGAAAGCACTTCTGCTTTGGGTGTAAGAATGAAGGTGTGGTGTGCTAATGTAGGCAACTTTGGGGTTTTATTCTCTTGTACACCCATTGCTTCACATGGGCTTGTCCCTCAGGGAAATAGTAATAACTAAGAAAAGCAAGTTAGAGAAAATGCATCAGCCTTTTGACAGCATGAGAATTGAGTGTACAATCATGCTCAGCCTTGTTCAGAAGCCAGAATAGCAACTTGCAGTTGTCTGTGTAGGGGCTTTGTCCCTTATTTGCAGCAGGAATGCTCCTGTCGAGGACTTTTTCAAACTGTATAAAATCACTTGATATTCAGCAATTTCTTGATATATACTGACTCTTTAAGACCAAAGTGCAACACATCTTTGTGACACTGCTTGTCTTTAGAGAAAATCCATCACTGCATTTATTTGTATTTATTTTGTTATTTGTTACAGCTTCTAACAATTTATACTGTGCCATGCCACAGCTGTGGCTGTCTCTGGCTCCTTGTGCCAGTGGACCCGTGGAGGATTGCTCTCAGCAGAGCTGGGTTTAAATCAGCATCTCTGTCAGATTAATAGGTTGTGAGCGAGCACAACGGCAGAGTTTGCTCTCTGGAGCCCTGTGATTTCTGCCTTCCCTGCCTGGCTGCTGGGGGGAGCTGGCTCCCTGTTCCTGCTCACCAGGTGGAACAGCAGATGAATGTGTCTCTGAGCCTCCCTCCTGGCTGCATCTAAACTGATTCTTTTCCAGAAGTGCTTTGCTTGTCACAGGAATATTACCAGTATTGAGATCTGAACACTGATGCTTTTTTCTTTCATCCATGTTCCCATGTTTTTCTGCTGTTTATCTTCCCTGGGTTTGCTGTATGTCACCCCTTTCAAAATACTGTATCTTCCTTTTCCTTCTGTTTAAGGATTTGATTTGCCTCTGGAAACCTGGTGGTGCAGATATAATTTTTCAGGGAAAGCTCTTAAAAAGGATCTGATTACCTTCAAGTCCACACTCATCATCAGTGCTTTTGTTTGCCACCTTATCCATCATTCCTCAGTCACAGTATCCATTCAGAGATCTCACTGAAGACAGAAGAATCTCATGCTTGTCTTTACCACATCACCTCTTTCCAAGCAAATGCTTCATACTATTAAATGTCTTCTCTCTGTTTTGCCTTCACCTATTTTTTAATTTTGCATTAATTAGCTACGTGGCCTTGGTGAGAAATGCTTATCAGAAATATCTCTTTGGATACGGAAGGATTTTCTCATCATCTACCCTGCCTTTATTGCATTCCCCTTTGAAGATAAGAAGGGATGGATGGATGGATGGATGGATGGATGGATGGATGGATGGATGGATGGATGGATGGATGGATGGATGTGAGTCATGGCATGCTTCAGACTGCCACCAGAATGCATTTCCTATAGCAGGGCTATTCCCCTTTTCAGCCTATCTGACCCCTGATAATTGCAGTGGTGCTTTCCTCCTGCTTGTTTGCAGACAAATGCTTGGAACAAGGTTCAGAGCTGTAATCTGCTCTGCCTCTCTGAGAGGACAGAACTGGGGATGCTTTCCCCTGTTGAGAAGCCAAGCGGAACAGATTAACACACTTAGTGCTAACACACTTCTCAGTCTCAAGGGTTCCACTTGTTCTTCCTTCTTCAAAGCAATTAACTGTATATAAATTTGATTCTGTATGGTATATGCCTTTTGACTGGTTTAAAATCTTCTCCTGGTGATGGTGAGGTTTTCAATAAAACATGAAATAATTTACGTGACTGGATTACCCAAGGTCCTTTTTCCTACAGCCCAGTGTGACTAATAAAACTGTGAGACCTGAAATATGTCTGTGATTTCCAAAACCATAATGTCCATGCTACTTAAAATCTATTTAAATTATAAAAAAAACCCCCAAAATTAAAAAAGGAAAAGTAAGCTCGTTTTGCTCCATCTAAGAAAATGACCTGCATAACAATGAGATGCATTTTACTACTTAATTCTTTATTACAGGGTTTTGGAGAACCAAATTATTTTCTATCTCCCATGCAGGAGTTTTGCTCTGAATATTCAATCCTGTCACTCTTTTGTTATCTTGCTTTCCAAGTTCTCAATTTCAGAATATTAAAAAAATAAAAATAAAAATTGACTCCTCTGCATTATATAGAAGGAAATGGAAGGAAGGCAAAGTGACAGGAAAAGCTTGTGGGAAAGCAAAGCAGTGATCCTAAATCCCTTGCTTCATCTCCCATTTCCCTACACAACCATTTTGTTTCCCAATCATCTTTCAGCTGGGTTCCCTCCAGGCCCCCTCAGACCCTCTCATGCCTGGTGTGTGGCTCCTGCAGGAGCAGCCTGGGTTGTGTGCCAGTGTCACAAGGCATGTCCCCTCCGCTTGTCAGCAGCACGACCAGCACTAGCAGGCTGCTCACAAGTGCCAGCTTTAATTACAAACTTTGCTTGCAAGGGGAGCACTCAGATCATGCCTGGGTATCTTAAAAGGGCCTCTTGCCTTTTGAACCCTGGCTGCTGTGTTTTGAACAATAATAAGGCTTCTGCTCTCGTGATGACCAGTCCTTGCTGTCACCCTGTCCTGGGAGGAACCCACACAGAGGCAAATGACAACAGGCAATCTTGAGCATCTTGAGCTGGCTGATGGTAGGAAACAATGCAATTTCCCATTTAAAAAAAGGCATTAAAAAAGCACTGGGAATAAGTTGCTTGTGTTGTTTGGAATAAGTTGCTTGTGTTGTTTTCTCCAAAGAACACTGACCCTTTGGTTCTTGATGGTAACCATTGCAGAGGTGTCTCAGGAGCATTCAATGTGAAACACAGAGCACCACATTCCTCTGCCTGCCTTGTTTGAAGCTTGCATGACCCACAGCTGTAGACTCATCACTATGCACAGGAATGTGAAAACAACTGGCTACTAATTTCCTCCTGGATGATGAACTGCCTTGTGTGTAATCTTGCTTAATAAACGAGCCCATAATAGTTATATTAGCTGCCATTTTGGCAGTGTAAAGTGGATGAAAGCATAATGATGTTTACTCTGTAGGCCCATAACACTTCCATAGAAATATAAAGAAAATCTGAGAACTGGGTCATAGAATAACATATATTGCCTGAGGTATGCATCTATTGTGCTATCTTAAATATATATATATATATATATATATATAATCATATATACTCAGTACAAACCAGGTCCAGGCACGTGTGTAGCTCAGATTGTTGAATGTCTCTATGCAATGCTTGGGAAAGATGGCTGGAAATTGATCTGCTTACTCAGAGTTTGCTCTTCAGGGGATTGCACAAAGAGACATTCTATGTGGTGAGCTGGCCAAAGAGTTCAAGGTCAGCCCAGAAGCTTGGCAGGGCTGTGTTCTTTCACCCATGATATTCAATTATCTTCCTGACTGCATGTGGAGATGAGCCCTTGGTGACTACAAAGGAGAAAGCAAAGTTTGGGATTTTATTAGGAGGTTGACAGCTTTTTTAGACTTTGCTGCAGACCTTGGGTATGATCAGACACACAGAATTTTTACAGAAATCTTTGTAGAGAAAATAGAAATTATCCTAAAATGTGGGGCTAAGGGTTTTATGGTCAATGACCAAGGGAATTTTTTTCATGTCCTTAAAATTGTAGGGTTAAGAAAGGCTGGAGGAAAAAGTCATGTAAGTGGCTTTCTTTCAAACTAATGATACTTAATCCTTTGTAATTTTCTTGGATTCTTATCTGCTCTCTGCTGGTATAATTCCACTAATTTTCTGTACCATCTCAAAGGAATGAATTGTCCCTCAGTCAGGAGATATTAAATAAAACCAAGGAAGGTGATTTGCATCGTTCTGAGCTGCCTACTGACACTATTTTTAGCCATGGAAGGTGATGGCTGCACTCCAGCTCTGAGAAAAACAGAGATGAGTGCATTGATTCATTCAAACATCTATGCACATTCTTAATATTTCTCCTGGCTCACAAGCTGGTCACTCAAAAGCAAGCTCTTGGTGGTCCTGCTTGTTTGATTGGTTTTTGATTTCTTTTTTGGTTTTGTTTTCCTAAGACAGCATAACATGGTGTGCCCCAAACTGCAGAGGTTCTAAAAAAACAAAGTGCAGGTCATGTGCTCAAGGGGTGCAAAGCCACAGCCCTAAATCTGCTGCTTGTTGATTTATGGGCTCCAAGATGCAAGAATAAGAGACAGAAGTCAAGAGAATAAGTTCATTGCATGTTTAATTGGTAGGGATATGGTCAGCTGAGGTACAATTCTGATTTGAACCATTTATTTTTGTCATTGAATTAATAACTTCAGAAGGAAAATATTAAATTAATTGTTATAGGTGGATTTTCTTTGCGGATCTTTTAGAAGCAGGTCTAAGTTAAAATCTAACTCATTTTTTAAATGACCTTATGCAACTTTTAGAAGAAGGGTTTTTTGTCCCTTTTGCTTTTTCAAACAACTCAGTTCTCTGGTTAAGACTTTCTGGGTCAAAGCAGCTACTTCTAGAAGAGTCAAGCTGCCCTCATACATATTCCATTGCAGAATATTGACATCATGTGAAAACAGCGGTGATTAATCCTGAAATACTCTAGAGTAAGTCACTGAATAGCTGGTGCCAGGGAAATTAATTTTAGCTTAGAAAATCTATACTTAACTTTGAGTTGAAAACCAGGGAAAAGTGCTACATGAGATTCAGGCAATAGAAAACTTTTCTTTTGAAGGTAAATATAATTTTCCCATCCACTGCAGTCATTTGGAACCAGGGGTAATCTTTTATTCTTGAGAGCCCCTCTGGCACTCCCCAAGTTCTCTTTCTCCACTGCAGTCCATGGTTTTGATTAGTGCCATAGGGGCTGGATTTAGGTGAGCAAACACAGACACAAAGTCTCATTCAAGAGCTACCAGAAGGAAATAAGCACTTCCAGGGTCTGTGTCCTCTCTCCTAAAGTATTTCCATGCAAGTCAATTCTGTTCTAAAGCATCTCTTTCCTTGTGCTGACTCCCAGGCAGTTCCTGGTCATTGGCACAGATTGAGGTGTTTGTACAGCAGCCACCTGAATCTCTGAGCTCCTGGTCACTGTGTCTGCGACAATGTCCAGAGAGATCATTAGGAGGTTTCTAGGGCTGGCTGTAGGAAAAAGAAATAAGTGGGAAAATATTAAAGTATAAAATGGAAACATTTGTGCTGTAATGAAAAAAAAAAGTAAAGCTTTCTACTTGGGTTAGAATTTCCTCCATAAACAAAGTGCTTGGTGGTTTTTTTTTTCTGGTTGTAATGCTAAGGATATTATGCTAAATCTGGTTTTTGAAATATGAGAGTCTGTGGATTAGAGCAGTGGTCACCCTTTTTCAAAAAACGAAAATTCACTGCCCTTACTATTAGAGAATACCCTCTGGAAAAAAAATAAAATAAAGTGAGCGAGCCATATTGTGTGCTCAGGGTATCTCCTAGCTTATTTTCTGATTAGGAAATGACTGTGGCAGAAATCAGTATTGCTTGATCTAATAAATCCTTTGCTACCTCTATGATGTCCTATATCCTCTACCCAACTTTATCCTGGTTAAACTTCTCCTAGAACAAACATTAAATAGTAATTCAACCAGGTGAGTGACGGACTGAGTGAAAAGCAGTGTTTTCTTATTTTAGCTGGCCCTGGTTTATTCAGGAGTGCCAGAAGCTGCCAGCTAGAGGGGCAGCAGTTGAATATCCATGGCAGAGGCATCAGGCACAGTGGCAGAGCCTGACTCACTTGTGCCACCCTGCCCAGAGGCAGATCCAGCTGTGGCAGAAAGAGGAATATATTCTCTTCCAGCTCAGTTAATCTTTGTATCTTTCTAGGAGCTGGGGAACAATTAGAACCAATATAGTATCAAATGGAAATAGTAGGAATATTAATAGGAAAGAAATTAATCTGTATTAAAGAGGATAAAATGGCTTTGTGACAATGAGTGCAACTTGCCTGTGCCCATTTTGACTTCAAGACAGTAAAAGAGCAGCAGCCACAAGGTGTGGAGATAGACTTCTTCTAGCCAGTATTATAAACAGATGAAAGGAAAAGAAATGGTGTGATCATCCTGCTCAGGTCCTGAGAGGCTGGCAGAACAGGGGAGGATGCTGTGTGCAGGGCTGTGCATGGCACAAGTGGAGTGGGCTGCCCCAAGCACCTTTGTGGCTGGAGCTGAGCATTTCACAGGAAACCTCTCAAGGCTTTCTCCATGTAAAATAAAATGCCTCCTAGTTTTTTCTCTGAAGGAGCATAGCTGTAGTCTCAAGCTCCACTCAGCCTGCAGCTTCACAGTGCATTTCCCAGAGCACAGAGCATGTTGTAGCACTGGCTGGGGGCTGCCCGGGACACAGGGCTGGCAGGCAGCATTCATCTTCATTACATCATCTCATAACTGCAGGGAGGCCACTGTACCAGCCTCAAAATCACTTCAAGTTTTTAAAATTTGGAAATGCTACTAGTCACCTGTAGCAGCTTTCCAATATCCTGATTGGATAAAGACTGATAAAAGACTGATTGATAAAAGACTGATATTCCCTTTCACTCTGAGGCTTTATTTTATCTCAGAGTTGAGATTCCTTTTATTTAAAATGACTGTTTTGCTATAATAGCATAAATAAGGTTAGACTAGAAAATGGTTCCTGTTCTGTAAGGATACAGTTTGACGTCACTGAACGATATGCAGGAAGGTTAATATGGATGCATTGCCAAAAATGTTCAAGGAAATTTGCTGCCATTAAATTAAAAAAGTAATGCAAATGTAAAAAAAAAATCTCTGTAGGAGAGAAGTTGATAAGGAAAATTTCAAAAGAAATTTTTTTAAAGTAGATTGTTGAAAAGAGATATTTTAGTTGTATTGTTAAGACATGGCATAAGAGTTCATACACCTGATCCAGGGACTGGGCCACAGAACGTCTCACTGAGTAGGGTTAAAGAGTCACAGCTATAAATATTTTTACCCTGGTAAATGCTAAGGCTTTTTTTCTCAGGGGTCAAGCCATGCAGATGGCTTCTCCAAAGCATCCTGCTTCAGCCACAAGAGCTATTTGTGGCAATTAGCTTCTCCCTGAGCTGAACTGGTTTTGAACAGGCACAGTGCTCATCAAAATATTTTTAATTCCCTCCAAAAGAATAGAGAGATGGGTTTAAAGGTATGTGACAAATGAGTTCATTCAGTGATGTTTCTGTTCATTATTCATTACAGGCCACTGAGGAGAGGTTTGCAAGCAGTAGCACTTCAGACAGTGCTGACATCCCTGACTCGAAATATTCTCCTGCTGGGGCTCTTCTTCTAGGCTGGCTTTTTTTGACAGTCACAAAGCTGAAAAGCATTGGAGTCCCAGAATCTGACTTCACTTTCTCTGTTTCTGGCTGTGGCCCATGCTGGGAGTCTGTCCCTCCCAATGAAGTGCTTGTCTTCATCTCTGCTGCTCTGGTGGCTGTACCCCACCATGTTTTTCCCTGGGAGCCTGGGATTCACTATTAAGCCCTTTTTTGTGTGTGTCTTTCTTTTCACATCTTCCTTTCCCACAATGGGATGATGATCTCTCTTTGCAAGTGTCTGGGCCCAGGGACCAGAATTCCCAAATTCCCATTTTCAGGCATGCTCCCATCACCATGGATGTGCTGGGGGGGAGGCAGAGCTCTCTGCTTTCTGCACTGCTCCCCTGCCCTGGGTCAGCCCATGGGGAGTAACTGGAGTGGGCTTTGCCTCTGATTGTGCTGTGCTGACTTGGTGGGTGTCAGATAAGAGCATCCCACATGTGTCAGTCCAACAGCTTTATCAAGAACAGGATTGCCAACAGTTAAATCCCTATTGCAAATCATGTTAGACTTGGAGATCAAGCCCAATTATTTTCTCTCTGTAACTTCTGCCACCAATCCTTTTGTCACCTGCTACAACCTGTTTAATTAGTGTAGTACTGGGGCTATTTTTATGCACACTGCCAGTTTTACTGGTCTGGCTTTTTCCTGAAATGCAGAAGAGAAGTGGATGTCTCCAGCAGAGTGAGATTTGCTTCTCACAATCTCTGTTTTCTTTATAGCTCCTATCTAATAAGAAGAGAGCTTGTTCTAACTGGTGTCTGCTGATGGCAGATTTCAAGGGTTTCCAGCCTGGAAAAGGAGTGGGTTTCCACCCTCCCAGTGCATTCCCTGTGGCTCAGTGTCATTGGAGAGGGCAGCTCCAGCTGCCATGAACCTGCTGCAAATGTCTGTGCTAAGATTATATCCAACAGAGGAGTTTGACAGAGTTTGCTGAGTAGTATAAAAGGAGCACAGTGTGACAGCATGACAGTGAATTATTTGGGTATCTGAAGTCTTGTTCTAGCTGCCAACTTTACCCCATGGTCAGTTGCTCAGTAAATTCATTAGTGTTTTAGCTCCACAGAAGTCTGCTGACCTCTCAGAATAAGTAAAGGAAAAGTCATCTTTCCAGTTCTGGAAGTGTTGAAGGGGTTCCAATTCCCACTCTTGAAAACGCTCCAATCTGCTGACATTTTATTTTCTTTCCCTTATTTCTGGCTATCATAGACATGATAGGTAAAAAAAGCCATACTAGACCAAATTCTCATTTCACATGTCTGCCAATAAAAGTTTTCTCCCAGAAAATACCTTTTTAGTTACAATTAATCTTCAACTTATGTTTTGTTTTTTTTTTAAACAAATTCAAATGAAGTTTCTGCCATTTCTGCTACAAAGCTAAAACACAACGATGAATAACTTTGTGTGGGAAGTCCTTGACACTTTTTCTTTTAATATGATATGTGGCAACTTATCACCACCCATATTTCTGATTGCTTAAATGAGTAAGATAGTACCAGTACAGCATATACAGAAGATAGTATTAGTACAGCATATTTTTCTGTTTGATACTGAAATTTGGGGTGTGGGATATTTGACTCAAACCCAAACACTCACACCCAGCATGTTCCCACTGATTTTGTCACTGCAAATCCCAATCACTCAGGATGCCATGCTCGCTTTGCCTGAGCTGCTTTTGCTGGTGGTAGCGTTGCTCATCAGGAGGAAGCTGTGCCTGAGGTGTGCAGGGTCTCAGGAGCAGGAATTCTCTCCTGACTGCTGTGGTGAGCCAGGTTTGCTCCCTGTGACAGAACGTGACAGGCTGCTGGACCTGCCAGAGGAAAAGCTCTGCCCATGACAAGTAGTGAACATGCTGGGAAAAAAATGATATAGAAGGCGCTTCTGCCCACAGAGTTACCTAGAGGTGTGGAATAAAAGTTCAAGATGAAACAGGGAGTGAAAACAAGCAGCTTAAAGAAAAGGAGGGCCCTGGGCTTGCCTGTCCTGTTCAGCCCTTAAGGAGGGTGAGTGCAGCCCCAGCCTGAGAGGGGACGAGTGTTGTCTGAGCAGAGAATGAGGCATTGCCACCACTGGAGAGATCATTGGGATGGACTGCAGCTCTTGTCAAGCCACAGGGCTCTGAGCACCACAGGCACAGTCTGCTGCACTGACAGCCCTCATGAGAGGAGATTAGAAGGGCTTTGTCTGCTCCCTTGAGCCTAATGAAGGGTGAGAGACAATATGAGAACAGCCTATAAATACACCAGGAGAGACAAGAGCTGTGTGGGTGAGAGGAGTGTGCTGGCACAAAAGCCAAAAGCTGGTCTGGTGCCTATGAATAAACACAGGCTGTGCCAGAGAAGCACACTCTGATCCATAAAGGATGGAAGTTTGACATGACAGAGACAGAACACAGCTTTTGGGGAGGAATGTGACTGTTTTAAGGGGCAGTTTATTTCATAGGTTGTCTATAATAGCAAGTGGACCAGGCCCAATATTATATTTCTATTCTATTTCTATTCTATTCTAGTCTAATTCTATTCTATTCTATTCTATTCTATTCTATTCTATTCTATTCTATTCTATTCTTCTGACCCTGTCCTGGACTGGCTCTGAGTTGGAGCCCACCAGTCAAGTCAGTTCTCTCTCTCTTTCCCTTCTTCTCATTCTGCTCCCACTCTCAGGAGTCTCCTGCGCAGGGATCTGTACCCTCCTACAGCCAGTGACACCTGCAGGAGGGGGAGATGTCCTCTTGCAATGTCCCTTTTTGCCAGTGATTACGCCAGACCCTGTGATGAAACATTTTGTTTTCTTTTATTATTTTTCTAAGAAAAGCAGTTGAATCCCTAAGGCTGTGTTTTCCAGTGAGATGTGACTTTATTTTCTGTAGGGGAAGCCCTTTCAGCAGTTATGACTCTTTGTGTGTCTCCCACTTTGCTTCTGTGATGATCTAACTGTCTAATGTTATACACTGATAATTTACCAGATTTTTTAAAAAAGGAACTTTACCTGATGTAGTGTTAGGAATATGAAATGAAATTCATTGACTTGGATTTATCTATTTGACTGTGCATGTAAAGATCCTCTTCCTCACCCTAAATCCAGTATCCCATTTATTACAGCTGTGATATTGTAGCCCATTTATTTTAGCTGCAGTACTTTGCTTATAAATAAGGCATGGGACCTTAGTTCTGGATGCTCCTCTGAAACACTTCAGCTTGTAACTTTTAATCTGCTGGTTAGATAACACAGTAATTACTGATGGGAAAGGTCAATGCCTCCAGAGCTCAGTGCATCCAAGCAGAACCTCCAGGCATCCTGCAGAAGGATCTGTTTCTGCACTGACCTACCCAGCAGCACAGAAATCTTGTTTTAGCTGAGGTGGATGAATGCTTAGAGGGTGAATCTGGATTGAAGTGTGGCCTCTCATGTTTCCAATACTAAAATCCCTTTTACCTGCTGTATCATCTATACTGCATTTCAGCCCCAGGCCTTTTCATATTTTGTTTGTAGCTGTATAAAAACCTGTTTAGGGTTAAGGAGTTATGCCCAGCTCTATAGTGTCTGGCTTTATTTCTCCACTCCCCATAAGGATAAAGGCAAAGAAAGTCTCCATTTGGATATATTATGAGAGTATGAGAGCCCTGTCTCTTAACAGACATATGATTTAAATTCAGATAGATTTAATATGTGGATAAAACTACTGTTAATGTTTCCAAACACATTTTCTTGCTTTTATTCTTACTGTTGATCATTAAACATGGTGGCTAAATAGCACCATATCACCCATATGGTTTTGTTCTTGGAAATTTTCTTGAATAACAGAGGAAGTAATGTGTAAAAAGTTTGTGCAGCAATTTAAAACCTCAGCTTTCTAAAACCAAGGACGGGGCCAGCAAACAGAGTATGAAAGCAATAGCAGTCTGTGGACTCTGCTTTCTCCTCAGACTGAGCAGTTGCTTCCATCTGCGCAAAGAGTTCACCTGCTGCAATTCTGGCTTAGCTTTACAGGCTGTTTGTTGCTACTTTTGACTTGATTATTGTTTAATTGGAGAGACTTAACATGAAAGTTTGTTACCAGGTGGGACACACAAAGGTTGGAACGCGAATTCAAGCAGACAGGGACCGAGAGGTAAATCAGGGCTGCTTTCCCAAACTGGATGTTCTGCATCCTTGCAGGAGCATTGGGAAATCTGCTGGCCTTGTTTACAGCCTCTCAGGGTTAGGGGCCACAAGATGTCAGTGTAGCACCAAACATGAGGCAGTGGCAGGAGGGTTTGTGCAGCCCCCTTGCACTGTCCTGCTGGTGAAAGGCTGCTGAGTCTGACCCCAGAGGGAGGCACAGAGGTCAGGAGATGGCCCATGGGCTGGGGAGCAGCCAGGGCAGGCAGGAGCAGGCACCTGGAGGGCTGGGTGTGGAGGTGGAGGGCTGAGAGTGCCTGCAGGAGCTGGGCAGGGCAGCTCCCCTTTTTCGGTACAGCACAATCCTCTGATCCCTTAGTCACACTCAATTTAGTGGCTACTCACTGGCAGTCAGAAGAAGTGTGCTTTATTTCACAGGTCCTACTCTATTACTATGTATAAAGAGAAACAGAAACTACAGCATTTCCCTTAAACAAAGTTTGAAGCAGTAATTCTTGATACTGTGGGGGAGCATTATTGAATAGGGGGGAGACAAAGCAAGTGAAAGAAGAACAGTTCCTTGCATTGTCCTTTGGGTGACTGATAAAGAAAATCTGGTTCTGAAATTCCGAGACTGATAAGAGCTAAAGAGACATCTCCAAAAGCTTGGTTTTGTTGTTAGTTTGTTTTCCCTGTTTTCTATTTCTAGGAAGTATAGTATGAGTCCAATACTGAATAACACAGCTGTTTGTTAAAGGCATCTCAGCACATTGGAACTGTGCTTTTCCAGGAGTGGCTGTGTCTGGGTGCAAAAGGAACACTTGCTCCTTGCCTGTATGTATCTGCACCCCCAAGTGTGACAATAGAGGAACCCAGAAAAAATGGCACTGAAACAATGCAGAGATATCTGGGCCTGATTCCTGAAGTTTAACTAGCTGTACAAACTAGTCCATTCCCTCACTCATTTGTTTTCTTCCCTTTTCCCTCAGAGGTGGGTATCTCTTTTGGATTTGCTTAGTTTTCCTTACACAGTTTCCTCTTCCAGTTCAGATTTGTTCAGTCACAGTACGAGTGATTACAGAAATGAGAGAGAAATTGCAAATCATGGACTCATTGTCAGCTATCAGATTTTTAAAAAATAGTTAAAGCAAACCAGCTATTTTTTGATGTGCCAGATGAATAATTCCAGAACATATTTTATTAAAGAAGATGAAGTGCAGTGCTAATCTTTGGGAAAGTTTCCCTTCATTAGTACAGAGCTGTTAGCACAGTTGTGGCCTGGAGCTAAAGTTGTGACTGAGCACCACTCTGAGACTCAGACATCTGTGTTTGGGATCTGTTTGGCACAGGTACTACCAAAATATTCCTTGTCTCTCTTATGGACTGAAGCTAAAGCCAGTGCCACAGATTTGAAGAGCTGAGTACTTAGAATCCACTGCTTGGCCACCATTTTCAGTTTGTGCCTCTTTAAATCTGTGCTTTTTGAATTGCCAGTTTCCAGGCTGTTTGTCCATGAGGACAGGCTATGGAAATCACTGAGAACTGTGAAATGGGAGCCATGGCTGGGAGAAGACTCTGTGGGAACTGCAAACCCTTCTCTGTCCCTCCAGGGCAAAGACAGCTCATATTTGCTGACCATTCTAACTCATATTTTCTCACAAAATGTGTGCTCTGCTTAAACAGGTCTCTCAGTGTTGTGGGTTTTGAAACTGCTTGGGAAATCTGAACTGAAGGTAACAGAAACTACAGCATTTTCCTTAAACAAAGTTTGAAGCAGTACTTCATGCAGAGCTACCACTCTCATCCAAAGCAATCTTAATGACAGAAATGATTTCTGAACATCACTGAAATGTGATTTCAGTGTATTTCACAAAAGTACAGTTTATTTTCATTGATGAAAATGGTAAAAAAGGTCAAAGCAGATAATAGTGACACCAAGTCCAGACTTGCTCATGCTCTTTTAATCTGTGGCTGTGCAAGCCAGCAGCTACTGAGTGTTGCAGGGTAAGTGCTGAGCTCTGGGCTTTGATGTTTTTGTAAAAACCACTGGGTCAGTGACAAAATGATGACCTGATAAAGCTTGTTTTATCACTATGTTACTCATTCCTTTTTTTATTAGATCTGTGCTATGGTAGGATATAACCATCAGAATACCCAGGCAATTTTGTTTTGCACACTAAAACCTAATCAGGCATTACCTAAACACTTTCTTACCATTGTAAGTGACAGCAAGGTTTGATCCTGTTTCTGCCAAAATCAATACATGAAAACTCACAAAGATAATACTTTAGATGAACTATGGCACTCATCAATTCTCCTCTTCTCTTTCTCTGGTTTTATGAGCATAAAATGTTCCTCTGTACATTGTGGGCTTTTCAAACACAGATATATTTGGACTTTTTTGTGGTGAGAATGCAAAGTGCTAAGTCTTTATTAATGTAGATATAGCAGATGCATGTAGATAGATACTCTGATTTTTATTATAGCTTGTTAAATTATTACCAGTCTGCTCAGCCAAAGTATTATGCCTTAGGTAGAGGAATTAAGAGTAATTAGCCTGCTTTGTTATCTTCATTGTGGTAGTGGAGATGGGTGAGTAGATTTTGAGCTGGCAAATATTCTAAGGTTGTTTCTCTTTATGTACTGGTTAAGGACAATCTGGTGTTGAAGTATCTTGTATCAAATTGAGCTAGGAGAAAGGAAAATCAAACAGCTTGGCTTGAGGTGACATTCTTTGCACTTCTGTCAGATGTGTACACTACACCGACTTTAAAAGCTGTGCTTTGATTTCACTTAAGTACAGCAATTACATATTGCTATCACCCCAAAGAAAAATGCAAGGAATCTTCTAATCATATGGTAGATAAGAAAAAAATTAGTTACTTTTAAGTGCTCATTTGAGAATGCTAAACTGAAGTGTTTGTGCGTAGTGATTAGTATCTATTGATAAATCCAGGCATGAAAGGCTGGGAGTGCTGATGCACCTCCAAGAACACATCCAAATAATGGAGATAGCTTTATGCAATGCATTTATCTGGCAGACACATGAATGGATCTCTGTTTCTCCTCCTTTTGTATTAACATGAATGGATCTTTGTTTCTCCTCCTTTTGTATTAATGTACTTTGGTTCACCACACTATCCAGTCACCTTTTGGTGTGAATGGAGGCAATTACTTCATTGATGTCCTAATTACCATCAGGTTGTATTGTTGTTCAGTGACAGATGATCTCTGTATATTTGACCATAGACATACAAACCCCTTTGTCCTTCCTGTTGCTCTCATATCCATCACAGCCAGCACAAAATCTGCTGTCATCCTTTGTGCTTTTGGGAAGGTGTCCTTTGCACAAGGCTGGGGTTCAGAGAAAATCTTTGTCGTGCAAGCTTGTATTGCTGCCTTTTCCCTTCAGTTTGCTGTTCCTCTTCAAAACCATTTTCCCAGCTACTCCGGAAACAGGGAAAAAACCCTCAAATCTTCTTTGACCAAATACCCACCAACCCCACCTCTCCCAAGCTGCAAATCCAGAAGTTGAAAGCTCTAAAAAAGTTTTACTCCTGAATTTGAGCCATCTCCCTTTGCTCTATAGAACCTGGTTATTAAAAACACGCACATGCTCCTTTCAGGGCTAGCTTTGGGCTATGTATGATGTCAGCTGCTGCTTGTCCTTCCACTTCTCAGTCTGCTTCTAAAGGAATGTGGCTGTGGGCCACTGCTTGTCCTGCCAGGTGAGGCAGCAGCTCTGAGATCAGTATTAATGAGTGTGGGAGCAGAGCCACAGCTACACGATGGAATCAGCAGGTCGTGCTTCCCTTGACAAGGGATGACAGATTATCCTCGCTGTTTGCGTGCCTGTGTCGTGTTTGTTTCCAGCACGGATGCATTTCAGATCTGCAGTACTCTAATGTGACAAATAATGCAGCCCGAGTGTCATGCAGATGAAGAGAATGTCCACATCTTTGGCAGTGGAATTTTGCAGTATTGGTGTATTTATAAATACGCTGTTTGAAACGGGACACTGAAAACTAATTGCTGTAAAAAAGTATAAAGATTATTATTATTAATAACTTTTTTACTAATAATAAGGTTATTAATAATGCCCAATAATGCTCAAAGAGAGATTATGGAAAAATGGAAGTGCTGTGTTGAAGAGCTGTCCAGTGTAATTGCCCAGATAACCCAGGGCCAGATGATATCAGCAATATCAGCAGTGCTCATACCAGAGAACACCTACCTCACTGCATTTCACCACTGCTGGGAGTGCTCAGCCTAAGGCTGTCAGCATTGCTGCCCTACAGAGGTCCTAGGAAACTTTTAAATGTTATTGAAGCTCTGTTAATCTCAGTCACCTCACCAGCATTGTAAATACAGCCATTGTAAACCTGACTTCAGGTACAGTTTGTTAGTAAAATTTGATAGATAAAAGAATTTTTGCCATGAAAATTACTGATGACCATTTATTTGCATTCTTTATTTCTTATTCTAATAACACTGGGCGAAAACCATGCTGGTTTGTCAGGGTCTGTTACAGATTTCAAGCCATGTAAATTTGGCAAGGGTAAAGACAATCTCGTGAAAATCAGATCAGGTCAATATTCAGGTCAATAGTGTGAAGAAATTACTACAATGGCTGAGCTAAATTTCTGTGAGGATTCAGGTTTGGGTGGATCTGCAACTTGTTAAAACCTGGAGAAAGAACTGTAATTATTGTGGAGAGTTGCACTGACCTGTATGAATACCCATAGTCCTGAATGCTGCTTATAACTGGTGTTCTTAGCAGAAGAGGGTTCAAGTATAGCTGCGGTTTAATTTAGGAGAAAGGGAGTAGTAAACTTAAAGTAAGCTGGTGTGAGGCTTGTTCCTCCTAGAAGTTTGCAGGAAATCAACAGCATGTTTTTTAATAACCAAAATAGTCACTGGTTTGCACTTAGCCCCAAATAGAAGTGTTTTATTTCCTTTACTTTTATATTAAATGCTTTCCTCCTCCTTTTAAAGGAAAGCTTCAAAGTTGTCAAGCCAAAGTGACAATAATGCTGTTTGGAAAAATTCTCTGTGGCATGAAGATTCACACCAAATGCTATGAAGTGAATAAAATCATCCTGAAAAATAGCACTTGAGCATGAAAGGCCATCTCAGCATGTTTGAGTGATTTGTGCAAGATACAGTCAAGATTTATTTGATCTGAGTTTTTCCCATGAACATTAAGATTCCTGATAGCTAGAACAACAGATACTCCAGTAACATCTTTGGGATACTATCTACTTGTTGGGAAACTTCCTGGAGATCATTTAGGGATTTTTCCACCACTAGTAGCATGGTTACATCATTCCTCATCTGTCTTGGGGATGAGGAGGAAGGCAGTGTGCCTTGTGGTGCACCCCAGAACACAATCTGTGCACAAAGCAGAGCAATGCCGTGGTGTGCACATAGGCACTCCTGAATCACAACCAGATGTGTCTTTAATGTCAAACTCAGCAGCCATAGCCATCCCTTTCAGTGGATTTCAGTGAATTCAGAGTATTTCAGAAATAATCTAATGAACTTCAGGCTGCATTTTTACCACGGAGAGCTTTCTGTCTTTCTGGCCTTTTCTTGGAGATTCACTTTCTTTTCAACAGATCAGCAATACCAAAAAAAAAAATCTATTCCCTGCTTTTTTGCTTTCTTTTCTTCATGTCTTCTTGAATAAAGCCAATTAGGTCTCTGAATGAGGAGCTTTTTGGGTTTGAGGCTTTGTTTAAATAACAGCCTGGAGGATGAGGTTTGAGCACCTGCAGTCCCTTGATGGAGTGTCACAATTTGATTTTCCCAAGTGATGATATTCTTTCCCTTTTCTCTCTCCTCTTTTGGTGTCAGGCTAATATTTGTACCTTTTGATAAGCAGACCTCCACAGGGACTTCTGGGCCTTAACCCCAGCATTGTCAGGCTGTGTTACTTTTGATAAAACCAGATAGATTTGTGATCATAAAACCTTTGAAGAAAAATTCCAGAAAAAGTATATATATATTTTTTCCTTTCTCTTTTTGCCTTTTTTGGGGGATTTCAGGTCCCTTAACACTCCTCCAGAAAAAGGAATATTTTTTTTTTTAAAAAAGAGGAAAAAAAAGGGAACAAAGTGCTGTTCCCTTGGTGCCCTGAAAGAAGCAGAGCAGGGAGCACAGAATACTTATGTGCCTGATAAATGGCTGTGTTACAGAAAACTAAAACTCTGAAATGGCAAGACAAGGCATGGAGGTCTTATCTTGCATAAAGGATGATGAGCTACACTTGTTTTAGGGAAATCAGATTGTTAGGCTGACTTAGGGCTTTGACTTACCTGGGACTTGATTAATGCAACAGATTACATATAAAATAGCTAACATGATGAAAGCCAGGAATAGTTCTTTGTGGGAAAACAACAGCATTTGATAATCCCCTAACCAGCCTGTGAGATGATTCCCTTCCATATGAATCCAGTGATGTGGAACTGCTCAGGGAAACCCTCTTAGCACCCTGTAAAGAAGCCAGAACCTCACTGCAGATGCAGCTTCTCTGAGGATTTTAATAATGGGGAATATTTATTGCCAGCTCCTCTTCAAATTATATTCAGATAATACTTTCTAGGTAGAAAGTTATTATATGGTTATTGGGAATCTGGTGATAGGTTTTACAAGTCCTGTAGTGGATTTATGCCATGTGGAATCCCTGCCTTGTTTGGCTACAGAATAATGCATGCTGTTTTCCCCTTTGTAAATTTAAAAGTGTTGTTATAATTTGGGGGAATGAAGAGTAGGAGTGCAGTAGAACATGCATGAGCCTGGAAATGAGGGCAGTGAAAGGTGAGGGCATGGCCACAGATTGAATCAAATAATGGAAATGTGAGTTACACCAGAACAGAGCAAAGCATAGCCAGAAACTGGGAGATGTGCAACTCCTGGTCACCAGCAGGGACCCAGAAAACTTCTGGAAATGATCCCTCAGAAGCAGAAGGAATGTAAAAAACGAGAAACCAGCACAAAAATCAAAACTTGGAAAAGTACAGGTTAGGTTTTCATTGTGTCTCCTCCACAGGATGGGGATTATGGGTAATAGGGCTGAAAAAGCATGGGATGAACAGCTCATTTTGAAGTGGATCACAGCCACTGATCTTGGACAGAGTAGGATTTGTCAGGATTGTGACAAGGTTAGAATGTGGGCCCTGAACTACTTTAAGGCATGCTCAAAGCTCTGCAAAGTGAGAGAAACTAACCTACTGCTGCAGCTCACCCAAGGAAAACTGCTGTGACAACTTCAGGAATTCAGGCCAATTTGAACAGGGAAAAACAAAAAATTTCTTTTCATCTTTAAAATTTACTTTGGTGTTTTCAAAGTTGCATTGTCTTCTGGAAATGGAGGAACTTCTCATTTCCACATCTTTGCACAAAAGTTATTACTTCCCAATTACAATAAGGCATTACAATTTCATTTAAAAGATGGTCTTAAGATGGTTTTAAAAAAGATGGTTTTAAAAGAAAAAGCCTCAAAACCTTTCAGAAAATGGGATACCACCAAAATCATAGTATAGTGAGATGCTTCTGTCTTTTTTAATTAAAACTCACAGCCATTAAAATAAGTAAAGTGATTTGCATTTGATTTAACCTTTTCTTAAATTTATGTTCATCCACCAAAGTACAAAAAAAAAAAAAAATTTAAAAATCATGATTCCCCCAGATCTAATTAGTTCTGCATACAGGTACAGATTTTCTGCCCTTTTTTCTCTTGGTTTCAGCATTCACCCAGCACAGTATCTCTTGATCTGTCAATTTTTGTGAGCCTCAACTTAGGGAAGATAGAGTTACTGCTGAAAAGTCTATTGTAAAGAAAAAGATTGATCTAATGCTAACAGAGGTATTAAACCCCAAGGAATTGAAAGACACCTGTGGATTTAAAAGAGAGGAAACACTTTCTGTGCAGATAAACTGTGGAAAGGAGAGTTCTATTTACTGCATCTGGCCAGCAGCTGCCCAATATCAACATGTGCACTTCAATGCTGCATCCAGGCAGGAGCCAGTGCTTCTGAGAAAAGCTTGGGAGTTTTAGCCCTTAGCCAAGCAATCATTAAGTCATTTAAGCAGCATTTCTGACCCTTGAGACAGCTGTGCAGGTTACATAAATTTCCTTCTAGAAAAGGCAGAAAAACTACCCAGGGCAGCCGCCAAGTTTTGCCTGTGTGATGCCACAGAGTCAGACTGGCTTGCTCCCTGAGAGCATCCCAACTTTCCCTCCTGCTGTGCTCTCCCAGCTGAGCCCCACGGGCTGCAGAGCCATTCCCATTGCCTTCTGCATCAGTGACTGCCTGAGCAGAGCCTGCTCCAGCACGGAGAGCAGGGGCTGGGTGCTGCAGCAGGGGGGAATTGGCCATTTCCAGTGGACAGTGAGGGTCTGTCCACTCAGCCTCCAGATGTGCTTCCTGTGTCCTGTCAGAGCAGTGAACCGCTGCAAGGGCTGTGTTTGGAGAGCAGGAGCCCAGAGACTCCAGTCACACTCTGGGATTCTCTCTCTTCCCAGCAAACAATGAGCGGTCAGTGCACAAGTGATGGTGGATCTGCGAAAAAGCAAAAGGCAATTTCCTTCTGCAAAATGTCCCACTCCTCCTCCAGATGAAACCCATGTGTTTTCTCTTGGTGTTGCAATCTGTCAATGCCCATGTGGTTCAGACCTGTAGAGGATTTGTAAGGATGGTAGGGCCAGCATGACCAGCACTATGGCTGGGAGGATTGTTCAGCTGAGTTCGATTTCTTGTGCATCAACTGTACTTGATGAGAGTTTTTCTGTGAGTTAATAGGTAGAGGACTAGGGACCAGGGACCTGAGTGCTGGCTCTGGCTGGAGCAGCTCAGTCTGTCCCAAGCCCTGTGTCCTCCCTGCCCCATGGTTGGAGTTGCCAGCTCTGTGCCAGGGTCAGTGGAGGAACACTTGCAGCAGGGACTGCAGCAGCTCCTGCACCATCCCAACCTTGTTATCATTGATTTCTCAGGCTAATTAGGCCAGAGAGGTGAGATCACACTGGTGAAAGAGCCTGTGAGTGGGAATGGCTGAGATTTTGCACACATTCCCTTCTGCTGCTTCTATTGGGGTGTGCAGGAGGTCAGCAGGGTGTGGGAACAGCTTTAAACCCTTCAGCTGGCGTCACCAGGCCTCACGAATCAAGGCTTTATCCTTGTGGGCTTGGTCAAATTGCCTATGGTTTTGAGGCCTTTCTTGAAGATATTTTTTCCTGAAATGCTACTTTTTAAAGAAAAGTTGGAACCTTAAAAGACAGAATTAAAAAATACAGTCACACAACAGGAAATTTGTAGGTCAGTTTAAATCCTTCTCTACCTTAACCTCACATAGAGCAAAAACCTATTATTTTTGTCTTCCACAGAATACTTTTCAGTGACTTTTTTTTTCCTTTTCTTTCTTCAATAGAATAAGCCCTCTTCACTCATTCTCCTTTGTTTAAGAAAATGACATTACTCAAAAACACCAGTGCCAAATTTTCAACTCCTTGCAACACTCCTCTATACTAAACATCATCCTGGGGGATGTTCCATCTCCTCCTGCCTGCTCCATTTGATGACCTGGTAATGTTTGGGCAACAGGAACAGGTGACCAGGGATTTATGGCTTGGATTACAGCAAGGGATGGGTGCCTGTGTCCAAACTTTTAGACTTGGTTCTCAACAAAAGAATTTCATTATTTTCTCTCTAGTTTTCTCTCTGGGAATAACTGGTTAGAGTTCATGTATTTGTCACTGCCACCAAAGCTGCATCATAACAGGGAGAATTTTTAAGAAATAAAAAGAGCTGTTTTATTCCTTTTTTCATATTCACCTGGCTGTGGAGAGGGGACATCATGCTAGAGCATCATCCCCTGGTAGCCTCAATGTTGCTTGACCCAGAGCAGATGTGATTTTTCTGAGAGGCTGAGCTGTGTGACAGGGAACAAGCTGCTGGGGCAGTGTGGACAGCTGGTATGGGCTGTGCTTCAGAAGATGTACAGAAAGGTGGCTGCAGTGCCTGTGCTGCCTGGAGCTCCCAAAGCAGCGTGCTGGGGAACTCTCACCCCCAGGATGAACTGTGCATGGCAAGAACAGCTCCAGCTCCTCTCCTTCTTGGCCAAGAGCAGCAAAACCAGGATATGAGCTGGCAGAGGCACAGGCTCAAGTGTCTGCAATTAAGATATTTCACAGAGATTTCTGGGTTTGTGTAATAAAACCACAACTTTGGGAAATGCAGACAAAACTCTTCCCCATTACATTCTTCATGGAGTAATTAGATAACTTTTGATTTTTCCTTCCTGATGCCATTTCTCTGATCCAACAAAAAAGGCAAGGAGTCAGTAGGGATAATCCCTTGGGAGCACAGTATTTAACACTCATTTGGCAGGTGATATTTACCGTCTTTTAAGAGGATTAGACACAGTCATAGTCCAGAATACCAGTCAAGGTATCTCCAACATCATGATTGCTTTGCACAGTCTTTGCCCTTTTAACCACCACTTTTGTAACACTGGGGGCCACTCCTGGTTCATCCTCTGTGCAGGGCCCAAGGCTTTGCAAAAAATGGGAGAGAGCAGCTCTGCAAACAAGAGACATCAGTGCAGTTGTATTGAAGTTGCTATCAAGGCATTTATTGGTATGCCAATTGTGCTTCAGCTTCCCAACTGTACAACTTCCTTGTTTTTCAAACCAGCTCTTGCTTGTAGCATTTGAAGACACACCATGGACAATGGTGCAAAATGCCAGGAGAAAAATAAATGGGAAACTGGGAGAAATGAAGGGGTTTGTCAGTTCTGGGTTGTTTCTTATTTATTTATTTATTTATTACTTAATTTGGATTTGGAGTGGAAAATGTGTGTAATCATGTGGAAAGTAAATTAAAACAGCTCACTAGTGGGTGTTAAAGAAACACCTAATTTTTCTGAAACAGGTGTCTGTTGAGAGATGATAAGGTGAAGCACATTTCCAAGCTGAGCTCCACTCCAGAAGCTTTTGTAGGGGAGTGAGCATCCCTCCAGCCCCAGTGGTAGCCAGATGTTCCTGTGACAAGGTGTGCTGTGAGGCATAGGGGAGAAGGGGGCCTCTTCTTTTCATTATTTTCTTCCTTGGCTTCTTTGTAAATCTTCTGTACTGTAACACTGCAGCTCCTGGTTAGTGCTCATTGCAGAAGTCAGACCTGCTCCCATAGCTGCACCAAAGTGTGTGTAACCCTTGGGTAGCAGATTCCCTTAAAGCCTTGCAGAAGGGAGAAGGAAAACCTTTTATCACTCTGTTCTTTTTCTCAAAAGCATGAAAAATGGAGCAGGTTGAAAAAGACGACTGGAAGGCTGCTACATCTGTAGCAGACAAACAGGTGGGGAAAACAAACAGAGGAGGGATCAAACCCAGGGCAAGCAAAGAAACAATTTCCACTGAATGCATTTCTTGGTCTGGGTGAACCCTTTTAAGTAAATGTGTCGGATGTTTGAGGCAGTGCACACCTCCTCCATCATGCATGGCAGCTGGGATGTGAGGCCAGCTTGGCTTGCAGGGCTTGTGCAGTGTTGTGTGCTCAGGGCTGTGCCAGTGTGAAACGACAGCTGCAGTGAATGGCAAACACTGCCTTCTGTGCACGTGCCTGCTGTTCCAGCTGCTTGGATAAACATGCCCTCAAACCTCAGCCTGGGCACTGAACCTGGATTATGTTTTGTTTTGCCTACTTTATCCTTTAGCATCCCAGTGAGGGTGGCAGTGGGATAATAACCCCTTGAGGCCAGGCCCAGTGGGTTATTCCTCATGGCACTTGGGAATGGCACATCTGACTCAGCAGCCCAAGCCCAGGTGAATCCCTCAGTGTGGAGAATGAGGAGTCAGTCGTCTCAGAATGGGAAAAAAGGGAAAGGATACCCTGAGCAGGGAGTTTCAGTCAGAATTTATCAGGCATCAACCAGAGCAATAAAGATCCTAGAAAGGTTTTACTGCCCATCAGGGGAGTGCTGCGCATTTCCTCAAATCTAAAAAGATACAGTGGGAGAGACTAGGGGCTTAATGGCTCATTTTCTGGCTTTCATTAGGTCATTTCATCCATCCTTGGGAATATTTTCCACCTATTCTTAAACCCACTTTTCATTTACATTTCATGTGCTGAGTTCTGCAAACCCATCTGCATTAATTATTTTCTTGAATTGTCCAAATATGAAACAATGGACTGAAAATGTTTCATCAGCAAAGACATGCGTTTTCTATTAAATATTTGCAGCTTTTCTTAGTATAATAAATAAGCCTCTGTTGAAAAATCACTCTAAAGAAAATGCTTAATTAAAAAAAGACATTAAATTAATTTCTTTATCTGGCTTTTATAATAGAATGCTAAGAAAGCAAACATTTTGAAATGCTGTAGTTGTAACAGATTGCTCTTCTTTCTTTTTCTTAAGGCAACTGCTTTGATAAATATTTCTAGTTAGTCATAATATCATTGTACGAATAAGATTTTCTCTTAATTATTTAACATCGCGTTAAATATTTCTGGGAAAAGCTGTGGAAACAATAGCTGTGTGTTTGTGTAAGCAAATCTGAAAAGTACTCAGAGGGTATTTTTATTGCTTGTTGCATTGTGGGTCCTTTTTTGGTTGGAGATGCTGGCAGGGAATGTGTGTGTGTGTGATATGAATGCAGGGCTGTGTCCACAGCCAAGGCTATGCTTGAGTGGGTGGGATCTGAAGTGTGCTCAGAATGTTGTGGGTTTCCAGAGGGAGTTTTTAGCTCTGATAGTAGCCAGACTCTTAGGATGAATTAACTGCAGGGGTGTTGGGAGGCTGTTTAGGGGAATGAAAACCTTTATCTCACTTGCCAAATACGAAATGAATTGATGGAGTAATTTTGGCGCTCTGAGTCAGTGAAAATGGCACATGTGCTCATTTCTTAAAATGTACTTTTCTGCCTGAACTTGCAATGCTGCTGGGTTCAGTGGGAGAAGTAATGTAAATAAACGCACATTTCATGTCCCCCCAGTGACTGCAGAGCGGGGCTCCTGTGCAGAGCCACACGTGTGCTCAGGCTGCTGTGTCACATCTGTCCATGTGAGCCTGGGGATGAATACCAGTGGTGGCCTTGCCTCTGACAGTGACTTGCTTTGCAGCCTGTCTCACTGTTTCTGTGAATTTTATGTCTTTGGGTTCTAAAATGAGGATTATAGTAATGACTTACCCTGAAATGTGAGCTATGCAGCCTAAAGAGGCCATATTTGTGAGGTTTTCAGCTACAGAGTGTGCTATAAAACTCTCACTAGTCACTGAAAGGCGGGTTTGAAGGGCCAAGCTAGTGACACAAAGGACAGGGTGCACAGCCTGTGTAACACTGCGTGACCATCTAGAGATGCTGCAGAAGAAAATGAAGAAAAATCTTACCTCACCATTACCTCTAGATTGGGTCTTCTGTCTTCTAAACCAGGGGTGCAGACAAACCCTGCCCTCAAAGGGAGTGAGATGTTCCCCCATGGTTACCTGGGCCTGGGCAGGCTCTTCCTGGAGAAAAGTTACTCCTGTGCTGTAAATGAGAGCGGTCCTAAGGATCCTGCTGGATGAGAGCTTTTAGCTCTGCACAGCAAGTGATGCAGAAGTGTGGCTGGCAGCATCCTTTCTGTCCCAAAATGCTTGAAGGAGCACCAGCAGGGCACTGGCTCAGCCTTGTGTGCTCCCTTTCTGCCTAATGCCAGGGTCGTCATAACGTGAACCAGGGCACAGAAGTGAAATGAGCCCTGGAAATGCAAGCAGTGTGCAAAATTTTCTTTGCTGATATGAATTTTTCCTCAACTGAAGTAGAATTTTTAATGTGAAAGCTTTGTAGGCCAAAATAATTTAGCCAGCTGTTCTATTGTGCCAGACACTTGGCTTGCATTCAGGGTATGTTTCTTGCTGTTCTGAAGTCAAATAGAAAAGCCAACATTCCTTGTCATATTTAATGTGTCTGCTTTGGGAAAACCAAAAGTTTCCTGTATCAGCATTGCCTCTACAGCAGGGCCATCCAGGTCTGCTCTTTTGTGAGTTTTAATAAGCCAGTGCTGTGTTCACTGCTCTCATCCTTTACCTGCTTTCTACCTCCTGTATCAGGAGGGAGGTTTTCTTTTCCTCCTTTTTTATACAGTGCTGAGCTGATAGATGATTTGAGCAAGGCAGCTTTGGTTCAAATTGAGTGTACTGCTAGGGCAGGGCAAACTGATGAATTGTAAATGTTGGTGTTGGAAAGATGTGTCCAAGGCACTGCAGGTTATTTGAACTCCAGGACACCACTGCAGCTTCTCCCAAAAAGAGGAGAAGGAGGAGGGAAGGGAGGAGGAATCTGCAGCAAAAATAAATGACAGAGGATGATAGCCATAGCAAGAATAGGGGTCTGAAGTTGAGCCAGGGGCTGGGGCAGCAATCACCTCTCCTAGTGCTAGAAAGCTGCTTATCTGCTCCCAAATTTCCCTCCAGGGACAGCTCATCTGGCCTGCTTCAGTGTCAGCCAGCAAATGAGCAAATTAGAGCTGGGAAGAGCTGCTGCCCTGCTGGACTTGCCCAGGGAGAGCCTGGCTGTTCCTGGGAGGTACCAGGGGATTCCCACCTGCGTCCTGCACTGGGGTCACAAAGAGCCAGGGATTTCTGCACCATTTAGAAACCCTTCAGCTATTTCAGACAGTGCTGGTCCTCTGGGCCAAAGGACAGGGAACGCCCAGGTCAGCAGGTGACAGCCACATGGGGAATGTACAGACACCATGCACAGCACAGGCTGTAGAGGATGCTGCTGCATAACCCACCTCAGTGAAGAAGGAGGAGCCAGCAGATTTCAATGGTCCTGGACCACCTTTCTTTCTGTGCCCTGAGCACAGTTCTCCTCCATCTCACAGTGCACAGCACTGTCTTTCCCAGTTTAAGATCCTGATCGGAAGCCAACTCAAATAAATAGGAGCATTTTAGATAAAACCATAATTGAAGGAAATCTTTACTGCATTTGCTTCTCAACGTGCTCCAAATTTCCCTTCACAACTAATTTTTAAAGGTGGAAGATGATTCCATAGGTAAAAAAACCCCCAAAAAGCGTGTGTGTTTTATAATCCAAAGTCAAGAAACTTATAATTTCTTTCTAGTTAGGAAGAACCTTGTTCGATTTTTCCCTTCATGGATTAAAATACTACCACCATAATCAGCCTTTTTGTTTTTATTGTACATTTAGAAGGTCCATTCATTCAGAGGATAAATTTATCTAATTGGATCTAAGGGTGACATCTCTTTCATTATACAAATAACTGTGGAGCCTTTTCCTTTAGGTGAGTACATAAATACCATCTAAAGTTTCTGTTGTCATTCCTGGCTAGGACATACAGCTAGAGACAAAAACTAACAAAATGGCCAGCTTCAAAGAAGGTGAGTCTTTCTGCTTTTGTTGTTTTTTCCTTCTTTATCAAAACACAGTAAAGAATTCATGGCCTTCCTCTGTGTGTGTGCCATGAGATTTCTTGTTTCTCCCTTGTAACCATGATAATCTAACAGAACTTCTTCATGTTTTTGTATGCTGGATATCCAGGATGTGTCATCAAGCACCAAGCAGGGAGAGTTTTAAACCTGAGCAACAGAATGCCAAATTCTGGCACAGCAATTGGCAGGGGATGGACACAATTACATCCCTCCTCTTCTTGTGCAATCCCCTTGTTCATTCCCTCAGTTCCTTTCTCAGCTTTAGCCAGAGCACCAGTTCTGGTGAGGGACTGGAATGGGTGTCCCAAATGAGAGCCTAGGTTTGTAAAGACAAACCTAATGGTAAAATTTTTAGTTTTTTTTTCCTTTGCTGCTGATGTACAGAACACAGGCTTGAAAATGGGGTTGTCTTCCTGCTGATAGACTGCAGGGCTTATCTGTAAACAAAACAGTATTTATGGAAGTAGGGGTTAGTTGTGGCTTTTCAGAGCTGCCTTGAGGTATCGAGGAACTGTGGGATTATCTATTTAGGGGTTTTCTTTGCCACTCATCACTCCAGTATCTGTACATCTGGTTTATAAAACAGACTAGGAGAACAAAGACCATTGTGAATCTCAGGGGTGTTTGACTCATCAGCTCTCTTTTTGCTTACAGAAAGTTTGGCCTGGTTGAAAAATATTGTTTATAGGTGTCAGAGAAGCTTTCAGTTTCTCTGGTCTAGTTTGAGATTTTAAAACTTTTAGAGAGTAAGGAATTTAAAAGCTTCTTTTGAAAATCCCCCTTTAGACATCCAGCTATTAGATTATTTAGAAAGGTGTCAGGGAAGAAACCTTTCATGAGTTAGCAACCAGATTTCAAAGAAATGTCCAAACCACAAGAAATATCAACAGGGTAAAATGCATTGTTTCTTTCCCAGAATTTCTTTTGATGAAGTCTTTGTATTACTTGTGATCTATTGTCTTTCTCTGTGCTCAGAAAATAGTTTGTTTCTCATTATTTTTCATTTCAGATGTCCATTATGTGTGACTATTGGATTTTGTTTGTTTCCTAATTTCTAGTATAGAATCTTTAAAACAAGCTTAGGAGCTTAAGGTTTTTTTCCTTCCCTTTGCTTGGTTACCGCCAGCAGTAAAGATTATTCAGGCCAAACTAGAAAGACAAGTATCAAATATAACAGAGAAGGAGAGCAAAACAAAACAAAACAAAAAAACCCCTGGACATTAGAAATTCTCTCATATTCTATGCTTTAAATGTGCCTACTAATTTCACTTCCAGTACAAACCCCTGCACTCTGGCACTTAGAAACCATGGGAAATAAATAGGAGGGGAGATAATAAAAACAATAATAATAAATAAAAATAAATAAAATAAATAGGAGGCTCAGCTGGGCTCAAGTCTCACTGCTGAAGGACAAAGGGGAGGATCAGAGAGAGCAGGTTTTGGATCACATGTTTGGGGTTTGGATCACAGGTCCTCTCTGATTTGTGAGCTGCCCAACGCTGCATCCCAAAGGAGGACCAGCTGTGCCAGCTGACTGCACGAGATGATATTGAGAGCAAAGATTTCGAGGGAGAAAATGAGAAAGGAGTTTTAGCTGAGAATAATGGCCAGATAGTGATATAGGAACTTCTTTTTTTAATCCTGCTGTTGTTTAATATTGAAACTTTGGCTCATCTTGCCAGTTCATCAAAGTTAGCTGCCCATCAGGGCTACAATTAAGAAAATTATACAAAGCTGGTTTTTCCAGCTGTTTTTCTTTTTTTTTTTGGAAGGTGTTCTGTTGAAGCTAGCATATCCTTGCTCATTATTACTAAAAATAATAAACAAACACATGTGAGATGCTGCAAAGCCCAAGGCTGGCTGCGTGCAGCACATGGCTCACCTGCTGGCAGGGTCTGTGCTTCTGGGCTGTGCTCCTTTCCCTCCAGTAACAGTCTACACTGATGGCTTTTCCCAAAGCAGAAGGCAAATCCTCCACCAGAGGTGTGCAGTGCATTGGAGTTGCTGTTTTCTGGCCATCCCTGCTGTACCCCTGTGTTAGGAAGTGCTCCCAAGTTCCCTAGCAGGAGAATTATTCTTTTAGGCATCCCATGAATCAGTAACATCTGTATTCCAGTTTCATCTGTCTGTATTGTTTGCCGCCTATGCAATTATATTTTGTCTTCTACTGAGGTCACTGTCATTGCAATTGTTTTAATTGCAGCTGATGAGTCGTGGGCTTTTGGAATCATTAGTGGTTCCTATGAGCTCTAGAAAGAGAATAACATCATTTCTTCCTTGCTGTTCTTAGTCTTCCGTGAAAGTGAAATCTATACAGAACTTAATTACATTTTATATCTTATGTGTTGTTTTAACTGAACTAATATTTACAAATGGATTTGATGAATATCATTGCATTTAAGGCAAGGACCCCCTCTGTGTTGTCTTTTCAAGTTGTTGAAAAGAAATCAGAAGGGATGAGTTCTTTAGAAAACTTTAATTACTAGCTGATTTCATTGACCTGCTAGGCTGGTGGCATCTGCCTTCCAGTCTTTTTCAAATCATTTCTCTTTCATTTGGATGTTTAGGCATACATTAGCATGTGGTCATAATAATTACAAATTATAATGATTAAAAATTAGGGGATTTCTGCTATCAGGCGTTTTTCTCATTCCAGCCAAAGGCAAAATACAAGCACAGACTTCTGTTCTTTTCTTTGTACTTAGGGGATGAGATTTGCAGATGAGTGTAGGAGGAAGGAAGCAGCTGATGGCAAGTTTAAGGAAGAAAGGAAGCATTTTGTGGGGACTTTGTGAAATCCCTGACTCACATCCCTTTGTCGGAGGGCACTCTGGTTTCTTGTTTCTGGCCACAACCTGAAGCAGCTCTTGAGCAGTAAAGGTTGAAGTCTTGGTTTCTGTTGTACTTTATGATTTCAGTCCTCTGACTTAGCCTTGTCCATCAGTTTTATGTTTTGCCTTTGTGTTTCTAAACTTTTAAATGTGGTAAATGAAGTGACTGCAGGCATTTAATTAAGAAACACTAACAAGTTCATCTGTTGTATTCAGCCTCTTTTTAAGGAGCTGTTTACAGCAGGAAAAGACAACTGCATGTCGGTGACAGCAAATTGTGCATTTTCAGAACCCAATACATCTGTCAATTAAAGCAATCCTTGAGGCTCTCCCTGAACCCTCTCTGACCAGTCTTTTGACCTCCTCATCTGCTGTCAGACTTCTAGTTAGAGAAATTGATTTTTTGCACTCTTTTCCAAGCTAAATCTTCAGAATTTGGAAAGGTGTGACCTGTTTCGCAGCTGCTTTACATTTGAAGTGGGGACCTCCTGCAATTAGAGCAATTACATGAAGACAGCTCTCCCATTCCTCTTCTAAATGGGATAGGAGGAATTCAGTGATACTAAGCAGCTAAGAAATGGAAAAAAAAAAAAAAACTATTCTTCCTCCAGCCCTGGATTTTTCATACACAAGCCGAGGAGAGGAGTTGGGGTGGAAGCTTTGAATTCATTCTCATCCTTTGGCTGTCAGAGGTGGAGAGGTTGGTTTAGTCCAAACAGCCAGTGCTGCCAGAGCTTCATGCTTTGTAACAAAACCTCTGTCTGTGGCAGCCCTTCTGCAGTGAATTCTTCAGTGAGCAGAGAGGTAAGCCCATGACACCTGGAGCATCCCTTGCTTGCCCTGGTGCTCTCACTCCAGAGCCCTGTGTTCACTCCCTGCTGAAACGGAGGCTTGGTGTGTGCAATGCTCAAAGTCTCTCTTTGTAAATGTTGGACTGTGACTTGCCCCTCTAACTCTAGCACTTGCTTGTCATCCCTGGTTTAACAGTAGCAGTTAACTAAAACTTATTTTCTGAAATTTTTTAGGCAATGTAATGATCATATTCACTTTTAACCTGGCTGCTTTCTCTGTCTCGGTTTTAGCTTCATACCTTTATTTCTTTTTTCTGTCCTTTGTCACCTTTGTAGGCAACTGAAATGTTCATTTTCCTTTAATAATCCAGTTCTTACATCTTACATTAGGCTAAATAAGGAAGGGAAAAATTTCTAAACCAACCTGAAGACAATTCTTACTTGATAAGTGAATTAATATCTTTCCAAGAAGAAGAGAGGTGAAACCAAACCACAATTAATTAAATAAATTTTCCATCTTAATGTTTCATGGGAGGTTGATGCTTCTTACATAACAGGGGAATTTGTCT
The DNA here is from genome assembly GCF_027887145.1 of Ammospiza caudacuta. Classification (NCBI taxonomy): domain Eukaryota; kingdom Metazoa; phylum Chordata; class Aves; order Passeriformes; family Passerellidae; genus Ammospiza; species Ammospiza caudacuta. The sequence continues at coordinate 11,319,380 of NC_080601.1, forward strand.
ACCTTTGTTCCAACACAGCTGCTCTTAGCCAGATGTGACCAAGAGTTGCCCTAAATGCATTTTTTGTGTAATTGGGCAATATATCTCTTTTGGGGCATGTAAAGTGTGACTGACAAACATCTGCCATCAACATGACTGCCTCTGCACTGGAAACATGCAAATAGATTTTCCCTGCTCCAGCAGTCATTGGCATCTTCTGGAAACTTTTCAAACATATTAGTGAATATCTAGAAATGTTTCTGACTTGTGTTCTATTTCCTCCTATTTTATTCTCTCAGCATCCTTTATTAGCACAGTCATTTACAGGAAAGATGAGATGCTGCAGGGGTTTTTCTGTTGGTTTTCCCTTTGCTGATGCTATTATTGGAGCCTTTTTTTTTTTTTTTAGTATCACTCACCTTTATTACTTAACTAAAATTTACAGTACACTGGCTGTGGCATCTGCTTCATCACTGCTGCAATGTATGAATTTTTCCAAGAGTTTACTTTTCTCCCCTTTAAACAGAGCTGTACTGATGTATGTGAGAGCTGGAGGTAAAGTAAGCTGTGAGTTTCCATTATAAAGGTGATTTTTAAATTAGGTTTATAGTGACATTGCTGTCTTTCCCTGGGAGTAGGACATGGAGGTAGCTCCTTTTTGAGGGGGAAGGAGTAGGGCTGGAGGGAAGTAGATTTCTCTGTGGTGTTAAGCAAATACTTTTACCTGAGCAGGTCTTTTGATTTTTGTCACAGTTTACGTGTAGTGCTTATTTGTTTCCTGCTTTTCAGAGAAATGAGGAAAGGAAGCTCTTGCAGAACATCACCACTCACAAACCAAAACCACGGCAGTCAGAAAGTCAATATTTTCCCAGTTTTTCCACATGTTTTTTGTGTCTCTTGGCCAAAGGGGCAGTGCTACCCTCAGGAAGGAAACACAGTGTTTTTTACGAAGTAAACCATACATTTTTAGGAAGGTACATGGGTGACAGTGTCCTGTTCAGCCTGGGGTGGTGGCTGTGACTGCAGGGACCCTCCCCTGGCCCAGCCTGTGTCAGTGTGAGCCTCCAGAATGGCATGGCAGGAGTGAGGAGGAGATGGGGCTGAATACAGCCAAAAAATGATGCCAGCAGTCTACTGAACAGCTCATTCCTCCATTGGAGGCTGTCAAATCTGTTGTGGAGTCCCATGGATGTCCCAAGTATCAATTATTGGGACTAATTAAAGGCCAAATTATCGTGGACCTCCCCAGAGGGCAGTGTTAATTCTGTGCAAACTTAGCTCTGATGTTTCTCAGTTCTGGGAGCTCCGTTTCTGGCTAACTGGACATTCATTTATCAAGGTTCTAATCTTCACAGATTTTGATCCTCAAGTTGCTCCCTCACAATGGGAAACAGAGATGAGCATTTCCATGGGGCTTGACAAATCTCCCCACAACTCTCACTTTTACCTGCAGGCTTGGTATCAGTACCCACTCTGCTGCCAGTTTGAAGGTTGTGACACTAACCTGATGAGTGAATTTGTAAAGCAGAGTTGAGCTAATTAAAAATTCCCATTGTCCACACTGAATTTAATTTTTGTTCTGTTTATGGAGTGATTCAGAATGGTTACTAACGGCCAACATGATACAAAGCAACTTGAGAAATAGTGTACCTTTTTTTTTATTTGATAATTTGATTTTAAACCAAACAAATCCCACATTTAGAGTATAGCTTTCTGAGTGTTGTGTTCATTTTATTTTCTATGTCCACTTAAATCCCAAACTTGTAGCATTACAATTTACAGCAGGATGGAGCTTTCTGAATTAAGTGTTAAGGATTGCAGACAGAGTGAGGCAAATTCAGCAGTCACTACTGCATCACACAATGGCCATGAAAATAAGTTTTATTGATCCACACCTAAATAGGTACATAAAATATTTTTGTTTTATAACTAATCCCTGTAGAAAAGGCCAAGATATATTTCTAAATAAAAATGTTTCCTGAAAGAGATGAGTATATTTCAATTCTAAAATATTTTCCTTTTGCAACACTAATAAAAATCTCAGAGTAATTGGTCACAGAGCAACAAGCTGGTTTATGAAACACACACTCTCGAGTAAATAGATAAGCCATAGATCCTGAATGAAATTCTTTCCTAATAAAGGATCCATGCTCACCTGCATTTCCTTCCAGACACCTCCTCTTGCTGTAGAGAGCTGCCTGTGGCTGCTTCCACACTCTCTCAGCACCGTGCCAGTGAAAGCTGCTTCACTCTTATGCTGTTGCCACTTGCAGGGCATTTTTTGTGGTAGAAATCAACCACTCCTGCTTTGCATGTAAAGCATGGATGGGATGGAAGCAAGTCTGTCCTTGCTGGGGAAGTGTCAGGTGCAGGCTGTTCCCCGCCCCGAGGATTCCCCAGGTAACAGAGCAGCTGAGGCAGGCTGGGGGGTGTGTGTGTGTTGTGTCTCGTGGCAGGGAGTCCATCCTTGCCAGGCATTTGCAAATCCTGCCATGGCCGTGGTAAGGGGTTTATCTATGCAATTTGAGCTCACAGATATGAGGTCTTCAGGGAGGAAGGTGCTGCAGCGTGGCTGGAGCAGCCCTGGCACAGGAGCCTTCCTGCAGTGTGAACTCACGCTGTCAGACTGAACTATGATTCTCTTCCTGGAGAAGCTGCACAATGCATTAAAATCAGAGCTGGGAAAGGCTGAGCAAAATTTTGACTATTTCTGACACAAGGGCAAAAAGACAATTATGTGAATACTTGTTTGAATCTCTGCAAAGGGCTGATATGGTGAAATGTTGTTATATGCAGACAATCACTAATGCTTTTGCTGCTTTTTTTAATGGGGTTTAGACTCCTGGCAATACCCACATCACCTTCACAAAAAAGAATAAAATCAGTTGATATACCAAATTTATTCCTTTTTATATTAAAATGTCTTTTGGGATACCATCCTAGGACAAAATCAGTTTCTCTCATACGTAAATTATTTTGTTCAGCTTGCTTGGGTATATACAAAATGGAGATGAAATATCTCTAACCTTTCACAGGTTTTTCCAGTTGTTAGAATAGAAAAAGAAAATTCTTTTTTATTCATGCCTGCAGACAGTATTTCTTAAATAAACCAGGAAGCCTTTCCATATTTTTGCCAAGTAAAAGGTTGTACTGTAGACAATTAAGGGCTGTAGATGCTTGAAGTCTTCTTTGGTGTTGGTTGTGGTCTTGCCGTGGTCCCTACACTCTGCATTTCTGCAAATAGCTTGGATTAACTACAAAACCTGTGAGAAAATAATGGTTTGTTTGGCTTTCAGAGGTAAAACACTCTGTGCTCATGGAGAATGGGTCCCTAGTCCATCCTCTTGGTGATTTTATCAATTGGCAGTTTCCAGTAACATGGAGAATGAGGGGTGTCAGCAGATCACCTGCATCAGCTGAAAGGAACCACACCTGGAAAAGTGGGAGAATTGAAAAAGCAAAACTGGTTTGAGAGAGGTGACTCTATTATCTTTGTCTTTTGTTAGTTCTGACTGTGATCCTCAAAGGAAGGAAATGTCATCACACCATATGTTTCCAGAAATCTCAAAATCAGCGAAAGGTCAGGTTTACGGGAGTGTTTTTGTGTCCACTGCTTATCTCTAAATACAGTAGTAATAGGCACAGGGAGACCTCTTTCAGCTGGAAGAATCTCTGAGGACTTTCCAGAACAAATATTTAATGTTCCAGTTTTTCTTTCGATGTTCATGTGAGTGCAGAAATCTCACCAAGAGCTTCAAAAATCATGGGGAATTTCCTCAGCAGTTTTGCGCTATACAATTTCTGAAACTGCGTTTTACAGCTCTGCTCAATCAATAGATAACAAATTCCTGTGAAATGCTATTTTTCTTTTTATTTTTATTTGTTTTGTTTTGGTTTGGTTTTGGGTAAAAATTGGTTTGATCATTATTTGAGCAGCAAACCATCAGGCTCTCCACTGCTGTTGCCCAGCCTACATGGCCTCTTGGATCTTGGCCTCTGGGTCTATCTCATGTTGCTTTTGCTCTACTGCAGATGTGTACCAACTTCTGGATTTGAGACAAGGTAGAAAAGAGATACTCCTGCATGTATTTTGTGGTGGAAGGAAAGGAAATTTAATCATCTCTTTCAAAAAGCATGAGAGAGGAAAGTTACACATCATTGTCTCTTTTAGGTGAACTTTTAAATTTTTTTTGAAGCTGGAAGGGAAGTTAAAAAGAAAATCTAGCCTACTTAATCACTTGCACTGCTTCAAGGGTAGCTCAAGATGTAGTGCAAGGCACAATTAACATTGGCCCTGGCAGTGGCTGTAAAGTGTATGCTTAAAATGAGTCACAGAAAAAAATAGCAAGTAGTTTTACTATTACTGTCAAAAATACACTTTATTATTAAAAAAAAAAGTAGACTTAATTTATTCTAATTAGGACACCTGTTTAAGAGAGGAGCATGTAAAATAGTGGCAAAGCACTGATGAATTTTTGAATCATGTATTACTTTTATTACCACCTGAAGCCCATATTTAACCTCCTGAGTACAGCAATCAGCACAGATGATGTAAGAGGGAACTTCTATATTAGTTATGCATGAAACATTAATGCCTTCCAGTTGTTTTTTTATTTTTTTTTTCAATACACAAGCAAATAGAAAAAAATGCAGAAATAAGGGGAATAAGGGGATAGTATGGTGGACAACAAGGAATGAGGTGATAAAACTAGTGAGAACTGTAGTAAGATAAGGGATGCAGCTGATGAGAGTGTGGTCCCGAAGGCTGACGAGAGAATGGGTGTGATTAATGAGCAAGCACTGCATTGCCAATTGTGCTAGGGACGGGAATGTGGGGAAAAGTGGAGAAATGGGAGTTTCTGGGGCAGAACCTGAGGGTGGATATCCAGGATGGCAAAAACCGTGGTGGAATATAGGATTTAATTGCAAATTCAAAATTGAAGGACCTGTAAAAATCAGGAGAAACAGAAAATGCTTGTAATGGGATAAAAGCTAGATGGCAAAGCCTGGCTGAAATGGACACTTCTGGACTCACTGCTTAGGGTGAGAATGGTAAAGCAGTTTTCAGGCACAAACTACGCTAAAATTGCTATCAACTACAAGTTAAGGAGAATTAAAAGAGAAGGATAAAAATAGATCTGTAAATAAGTATGATTGAATTAGAAACCCTGCACTAGAGGGCTGAGAAAAGGACTTTGAAATAGGCACAGAGAAATAGGCCCTGCTCTCTCTGCCAAGGCAGCAGGTAAACAGGGATGGCTGGGAGCAGGATCAGCCCCTGTGGGAGGTGGGGATTTGGCAGCTCAGAGATAGGAGCAAAGTATTTTGGGGTGAGAGGAAAATATTTTAGAGTCCATTGTAGGAATTGACTGAGGAAAAATGGGGCTGGCTGGAAGAGCAGTGTGGAAATGGCAGAGAAACTTTCAAAGAGCTAAGGAGGGAATTTTGTGTTGCAGAAATACCTCAGCTTGTGCAGTGGTCGATGTGCCTGGACACAGTCGAGTGCCTGCCTTAGTCATGGGTTAACAACAGCGAATTAAGAGGATTAAGAAGGGTGTTTGAGGACCCTCTGGGATTGCTCTGTTATTGAGGCTCTGTGGCATTACTGCTGGGGAGCAGAGGAGTGATAAATAAGCCCAGGGCAGTGCCCATTGCATTAAAGGCTTGAGTTCAAAATAGCTTTGAAAAGATGTCAGCTACTCCAAAGCATTTAAATACTAGCAGTGTCCTCAAGTTGCAGGTAGAAAAGTCATCCGGAGTTTATTTTAGGAACAACAGAAAAAGCCTTCAAGGCAAAGGGCTGTGTGTTCAAGAGGGTTATGAAATCACTGGAATGAAATTGGGGGTTATGAGTTAAAGTAGTGCAGAAGAATCTAACCAGAAAATTAAGCTACAGCACAAAAAGTCAGGCCAAGATGATAATTACCTCATCACATTGATCTGGACACCAGTGTGGGTAAAGAACAGCAAAAACCCTGTTGGTGACGTATATAGAAAAGAAGAAGGGCTGCAGATGTTACTCATGGCCTCAAAATAAAATGTCTATTTTCAGCAAGGGAGAGATTATTGATCCTGAGAACAAAACCGGGGAGCTGACGAGATGGAAATACATTAAAGGTAGAAGAAAACCTGGAACAAATCACAGCAAAGAAGGCAGGGAATTTCTGCCATGACTTGGCCATGTGTTAGAAACCAGCTGTGGAGGAGGGCAACGAGCTCAGACTTGCAGGTGGGTGCCAGGATGTCAGATGGGTACCCTGGGGTACTCCTGGGTGTGGAGCTGCTGGCTGGGATGGTTGGAAATGAGAGCTGTTGTCTCAAAGCACAGTGAGCACCGAGCCCTCAGAGCACAAGGGTGCTGTGCTGGCAGCGGGAACCGCACCAAAAACAATAAGCTTGCTGCTGGATGGTTCAGTCATCCCAAAAGGAGGTATGACAGCATGGCCTGATCCTATTGCCTAATACAACAGGGAACTCAGCTCACTGAGCTCTTTGCTGATTATTTTTCTTTTGTAGCCAATAATGATATTCATTGCAGGTGTAAGATGCTACTGCTCTGACTTCATTATTCATTGGCTTAAATGCTTTGACCTAAGTTTCTTGATCCTTGATCCTGTCCTGTCTAAAATGAAATCTCTACCCAGAAAACACCTTGAAGCAGCACTTCAGAGCTCTGTGACAACCAATGAGCCTTATCAGGTCACTGAATTAAAGCTGTAGCAGAACTTATTATCCAGAGCCTTGCAATCAGCGATACAATGTAAAGTCAATTTTAGAAAACTTTCTGTGCTTCCAAAAGACACCTACAGGATATAAAGTTACTCTAGTTTCTCCTAATTTTTGTACACAAGGTAGTGGAAGACAACTGGAAGGGTTTCCTGTATTTCTCTCTTACTATTAGTGCATTTGCAGCCATTTGCAAAGCCCTAAAACTACACAGGTTGTTGAAAATGTTTATTGAACATGAGAAAACAAAACCATGTCATTTGCCTCAGAGCCTAACCACTGGAGCAGTGGGTTAGTTAAATGCTGGTCTCTGTGCTAACTTGTTTCTCTGAATCTGTCACATTTCTCTCTGCCGCTTGTGGTGGGAGGAGGTCCTCAAAGAAAGCATATTTGGAAAAAAAACCCACAGGTTTTGGATAGATCAATCAAAACCAACACATTTGCTGCAGAGCAGCCACTGTGTGAGATTTGGGGTGGGTTTTCTTTTTTTTTTTTTCTAGTATCTGCATCTTTTCTTACCTCTGGAAGGTGTCTGTTCCTAGGTAAGCTTTTGTGCACATATTTTTGGAATTGACTACTTTTATGTACTCATGTACATAAAAAGAGGTGCTGGCTGCACTCTTGTTGCTGCATAGCTCACTCAGCCCTTGCTCCTGAGCAGGAATTTGCCCAGCATGCATTAATTCCACACTAAGAATTGTCTGCCTTGGGCTTTTAGGCAGATCTGGGTCTCCCAACTGGTTCTTCCAGAGCTGGTTTGGGAGAACTGAGTCTCCAAGGAACAGTAAATGCTCTGATATTTTTGTTATGAAAACTTCTGTGAGACAACAGCTTGATCAGAAATAAATCTAACCACAAATGCTGTAAATGAGCTGATAAATGACCAACTGAGTTGTCCTACCTAAGTGTTCACTTGATTGTGTAACACTGTTGATCTCCCAGAAAAGCCACTCCTTTGGATGAGATCAAATGCTCAAGGTGAAATCTGTAGAGGGAATTTGTGAGCATCTGAGAAGCATCAAGAAGCAGAAATGTTGCACTGTGGTATCGGAGGTTAAGTGCCCCATGAGTGTCCCAGGAGTGAAAATCTGTCCACAGCTTAAACCAGAGAGAACGTGAAGTATTAAACACAGACTTTTTAATTATCCATCTGTAAAATCTCACAAGCTGCTGCTGGTTATTAACTCTCACACTTACTTGTGGGTGTTCGTGGGGCTGCTAAATATATGTTGCACTGCTTTATTTGTTTCAGAAAAAGGGAAGCAAAATGGATGGACTAGAAAAATAGAATAAAGATCCTTGAGGCAATGCTTTTTCTGCATCCTAGGAGAGAGCCGAGGGCTCATGGGTTTGGATCCAGATCAGCAGGGTGTTACAACACAGAAATAAAACATTGTGTTTTGAATGAGAAAATGTGTTGTATAAGTTGAATTAGAATTCTACCCTGGATCACACCATTTTAAACCTTTTAATTTACATTTGTAAGGTGATCCAGCTCAAGAGACATTTGACAACAACTAAAAAAAATAACCTTTTTCAGCACATACTTCCTGTTAGCTTCTTAATAGACTTTTTTTTTTTTCTTTTCAAAGCTGAAATAAAAAAAAAGATGGGAAAAAATCAATATGTAAACGTGGAGAAATTTATTGGCTGAGAGTGTGGGCAGAACTAATTTAGATAAGGCTATGCTTCTGCAGTAATCCAAGGTTTCAAAATAACCTCCTTTGCAAATGTTTGACCTTATGAGTAATCCACAGTTGATGAAGGTGTACCACAAAAGTTTGCTTCACTTCTCATACTTATTGATTAACTAAAAACATAGGTATTATTTGTTTTAATCAAATTTTCTTGGTTTTAACCAAATTTTCTTGGTTTGTTTTTGTTTAGTTTATGGTTTGGGTTTTTGTTTGTTTATTTTTGGGGATTTTGTTTTGAGTTTTTCTTGTTTTGTTTTTTTTTTAATTTCACATTGAAATATTATAATTGCCTAGGAGATTGCAGAATGTATCTTCTACACCTGGCTTTAGAGAAAGCTTTGAAAAAGTCGAATCTGTTTTTCCTTATGCTCACAAGAAAAACACCATGAAACCATTCATTCTGCTCTCCTGTGGACTCCTGAAAAGCCCGAGACACCAGAATAAGCTGCTTCCCTTGTGCCACTTGTTAGCCAAAATGTTCTCCCTGTAAAGATACCAGTTTTTTGACCAGTCTTCCATTTAGAGGTTTTATTTGGAATTATGTAGCAGAAAGCATTTTTATCCCCATGGTTTCAACTTTATGAAAGTTCAGTAGTGAGGAGCTTTTTTTGAGACAAACAGCTCATTAAAAGAACTTAGAGTGTGCTGCTTTATAAACAATTTTTCCATTTGAAGATAGAGCTTTAGTCAGGGCTCCATTTCAGCCAAAGGCAGGATTGATCAAGCCTCCATAGTGGGACCTTTAAAAGATATGTACTAAAATCTGTGCTAGAACTGTGTGCTGTTGGACTCTGTTTGGGCTCGTAATCTCCAATCCTTTATGTCAGTCCAGCCTGTGGGGCTCCCAGGTGAAGCCTGGCTTTCCTGGGATCAGTCTGCAATACAATAAACACAGCATTCCCCACTGCTCTGTCAGGGAGGAGCAGCAGTGGGGCTGAATACAGGAATTAGTTCTGTGATGGCTCTGGAAAGCTCTGTAGCTTATGGGCGTAGTTGAACTCTTCTATCTCATGTATTCAGCAAGTTGGGAATTGCAAAGTCTGTCTCTGATCCTGCAGTTGTGCTGTTTATGTCTTGCTTGCACATCCCAAACATCCAGGAGGCAGCTGCTGCTTTCTGCGCCTTTGTCACCTGCATTTCTCATCAGCCTGGACAAGGGGCCAGGATTCTGCAGGTCACTGCTTTCCACGTGGTGTCCTTGCAGCTGAATGAGAGTATAGATGGTGAGGAGATCCACCTCTGCACACCCATGGTCCTTGCAGCTGAATAGAGAGTAAATGGTGAGGAGATCCACCTCTGCACACCCATGGTCCTTTCAGCAGAATAGAGAGTAAATGGTGAGGAGATCCACCTCTGCACACCCATGGTCCTTGCAGCTGAATGAGAGTATAGATGGTGAGGAGATCCATCTCTGCACACCCATGGTCCTTGCAGCTGAATAAAGGATAAATGGTGAGGAGATCCACCTCTGCACACCCATGGTCCTTGCAGCTGAATAAAGGATAAATGGTGAGGAGATCCACCTCTGCACACCCATGGTCCTTGCAGCTGAATAAAGGATAAATGGTGAGGAGATCCACCTCTGCACACCCATGGTCCTTGCAGCTGAATAAAGGATAAATGGTGAGGAGATCCACCTCTGCACACCCATGGTCCTTGCAGCTGAATAAAGGATAAATGGTGAGGAGATCCACCTCTGCACACCCATGGTCCTTGCAGCTGAATAAAGGATAAATGGTGAGGAGATCCACCTCTGCACACCCATGGTCCTTCAGCAGAATAGAGAGTAAATGGTGAGGAGATCCATCTCTGCACACCCATGGTCCTTGCAGCTGAAGGAGAGGATAAATGGTGAGGAGATCCACCTCTGCACACCCATGGTCCTTTCAGCAGAATAGAGAGTAAATGGTGAGGAGATCCACCTCTGCACACCCATGGTCCTTTCAGCAGAATAGAGAGTAAATGGTGAGGAGATCCACCTCTGCACACCCATGGTCCTTGCAGCTGAATGAGAGTATAGATGGTGAGGAGATCCATCTCTGCACACCCATGGTCCTTGCAGCTGAAGGAGAGGATAAATGGTGAGGAGATTCACCTCTGCACACCCATGGTCCTTGCAGCTGAAGGAGAGGATAAATGGTGAGGAGATTCACCTCTGCACACCCATGGTCCTTGCAGCTGAAGGAGAGGATAAATGGTGAGGAGATTCACCTCTGCACACCCATGCATGGTGTTTGGAGGAGCAGTTCTTATATTCTGGGTGATGTGTGGCTGTCCAGTCCTGAGACAGGGAGCAGGGTGTTTTCACTGTATGTTGCACCAAGTTGGAGACAGCAGGAAGGTGACTGAATGAGTAATACAGAATTAGCTGGGTTGGAGAAGACCTTTTAAGATCATCCAGTCCAACCTTGGCAAAGGAGAGGTGTAGAATTCCTCATTCCAGGCAGTGCACAGAGTCTGTGAATTGCCACTGTAAACATTCCCAATGTATCCCAGCCATGCTCCTGAGCCTCCCAGCTCCCACAGAATAATGTGGAGCTGATGAAGGAATTTGTGTGAATGCAGGCTGGTGGTTTGGAAGATTTCAACAGCTCAACATGGCCACTCCTTTCCCTTCTGCTTCCAGGGCAGGTCAGGGAGTTAACCTGTACAGAAAACATCCTAATTGCTGCTTGTTCTCAGGAAACAAGTATATCTGACAATCCACCTGCTAAAATCTTTTCAGATTGGGGTAAAAAAGCAACAAAACCAACAGCAGCCAATGATTCCACAGAAATCATTACACCTTTCAAGAGTCATTACAGACCCAGGGTTTCAGATTTTCAGCATCCCACCCACAAAGATACTTGGTTCTGCAAGAAGTATAAGGACAAATGAGAATATTACTTTAGTAGGGTTTTTCCTATAGACCAGCATCCCTAGGATTTTATTACTTATCTGAGTGGCTGTGCAAACCTTATGAAACTTTAGCATTTAAAATTCAAGTAAAAATTAGTAATATTTAATTGGTGTCTTTTTCTATACCATACTGGGCCTGTCACCACTGATTTTAAATAAATGACTAGACCAGCAAAAATCTTAAATTTTCTCACATCCTCTGCTCCCTCATTATAAAGGCATTTCAGACAAGAATACCATATTTTTTTTTCAAGTCCTTTTATTTCCTCAAACACTGGAGGGGTGGAGGCTCCTTGGCTGAACCTGTCAGCCATAGATGGGAGAACATGAATCTTGACTTGAACATGAATCAAATCTCTCAAATCTCAAATTCTGGCTTGATTAATATACACATATTATTTCAGACCACTGACTAACAGTATATTATCAGAAGAGGAGAGGAGCTTGAGATCTGTTTCCTTCACACGTTGGCAATGAAAAAATCACTTTTTTTAATGTTCTTTCACACTTCCCGAAACAAAAATTCTCTCACAGATGTTTTGTTCAAAGCTCAGTTTGATGGGAAAAGACATATGTGAGGAACACATGAATCAGCATTTTCACATTCAGACTTGTTTACTGCCACATGCTGTGGCAAGCCTTGGCCAGAAGGGAAGGGGCTTTGCCCCCAGACTGTGACAAAAGTGTGATTCTCTGGGATTATTTTCTTCTGGTTCTAGTACTAGGGATTTCTGCAGTTTTCTTTTCACTCCTGTGCATCTGTGTGAGGAGAGGCACTCCAGCAGGAGGGAAAGCAGCACTGGGAGGGTTCCATGAATTCAGCCCTTGGGTTTCCCTGGTGGGCTGGGCACTTGGAGGGAGGGAGGCTGGCTGCTGATGGGGATTGTGAGGAGCACACCAATCCACTGCTTCCTTTGGAGATGGGGATTTACATTCTCTCCCACAGCTGTAATCCCAAAATGAATAATTTCCTAGAGCTATGCTGTCAGTGTCAGCAATGGGGATGAAATAATTTCCTGCAGGAATGGTGAGAGTTCAGTTCACCATGGCAAGCCCCATCTCAGTGGTCCCTCAGCACAG